>NC_059112.1:74858300-77258300 GCF_020740685.1 Jaculus jaculus | reverse complement strand
AATATCCCCATAGTCCAAGAACTCTTAACTGTGAGGTGTAAAACCAAAAAGACATAATGGCACAAAGTAAAAATTTACACTGCAAAAGATGGCAATGGACATGGAAAGGAAAGATTGAACTAATAAAATATATAGAACAAATCCAGCAAGCATCACATCCTGTGGCTTCATGTCTGACATATCTAACCAATGACAAAGTTTCTGGGGTTTCAATTCTGCCACTCCAGGTAGGCTGCTCAAAATCAAGGGAAAACTCTATCCCTAGTCACCAGCTCTCTCTGGAAGCTGTGGCAGTTTGGCTCAGGTGTCCCCATAAACTTAGGTGTTCTTAATGGTAGGTTTCCAGCTGATAGAGATTTGGGAAATGACCCTGCTGGAGGCAGTGTATTGTTGGGAGCAGGCTTATAGGTATTATAGCCAGTTTCTTCTTGCTGCTGTTTGGCACACTATCCTGTTCCTGTTATCCACCTAATATTGGCCAGGAAGTGATGTCCACCCTCTGCTCATGCCATCATTTTTCCCTGCCATGATGGAGCTTCCCCTCGAGTCTGTGAGCATGTATATATATATACATATATATATATATATATATATATATATATATATATATATATATATATTATTTTATTTTTTTCCCAAGAGCTGCTCTTGGTTGGGTGATTTCTACCAGCAATGGCAATGCAACAGCAGCTATCCCATAATTCTAGCTGTGTCTCCACTGCAACCCATGGTTCATCCTCATGGGTGTATGGGGTCTCCTCACAGCATTCAAATAACCCTGTGTCACATTACCCTTGACCATTTCCAATAAACAAACTGTGTTTCTAATCTAATGACCCCTCTTTCTAGCATTTGTTATACTTCCATAATACCAGGTAAGCTACCAACTTGTTATGTCAGTGGGGAATAAAGTTGGCTTAAAAGAGCAGGGAACTCCTTCAGCAACCAGGCTCCTTACCTACACCATACTTTCTACTGTCCCAATGCAGAGCATCTGAATCAATATCAATGGTGGTAGAACTGCGTGCATACAATTCTCATACAACTGTGTGCTTTCCTTCCTGAGATTTCTATTTTCCGACCATGTTCCCTTCTCAATATGGCTGACATTCTAGGTATTCTAGGGCCAGAGAAAGCAGAAAGCTCACAAATTAAGCCAAGAGCAGATGATGATAGGTACATTCAACACGTTATCAGTTTATTTTGTCAGTGTTGTGCTGGGGATTGAACTGATGACCTCACACACACTCTGGCTTGTGGCTCTACCTCTAGCTGTCACCTTGGCTCTCAGTATCCTAATTGTAAGACTCATTACACCTTCTTAAAAGTCCTTCATAGGACTGAGCCCCATATACTCACAGAGGTGAGTTATTGATCATGTTACCAGCTGTTGATTCCCCTCGCTTTCTAACCTCACTTCTTCACTTTCTTCTGTGCTTCTTGAAATCACTTCCAAACAGAACATTTGTGCAAACTTTGTCTGGAGTATTTGTTTTCCTTTCTTTTCTTCTTGTCTTTTCTTGTTTCTTCCATTTTTTTTTACCTTTTTCTTCTTTTTAAATATTCTACACACAACCAAATTGCAGGCACATTTTAGGATGTTATATTTTAAAGTGAATATCATTAAATTGCTTCCCATAAAGGTTAAATCTACATAGTATTCTTACAAATGATTTTTATTTGTAGCCTTTTAAAATTAAATTAAAGTCTTGCCCAAAACTCCTGTGTGGAAGCCTCATAGTAACAGAGTACAACTGAACAGATTATGTCAGAACAGACTCAGTGGGTGAAGTTTTAATGTAATACCCAAAATATTGCCCACAAACCAGCTAGCTTTTATGTAGTGGTTTTGTATGCTTTATATTTTCATTCAGGTCTGATAAGTATTCTCATTTGGCTGAAACTCTGGCACAATTTTAAATGACATAATTTAGCTAAGACTCTCCATATAATCTTTCAATTCCTAAGATACAACCACTCCTTACTAATGGCTTCTGGTTTTTAATATTCCCCTTTTGAAATAGGAACAGGATTTAGTCTAATAATTTTAATTGACTTTTTAAAGATATAGTAAAGGTGAAAGTGCTACTGTTTTTCTTCCTTTTTGCTCCATAAAATATGTTTCAAGACTATTACAAATGTTGTTTTTCCATTACTATATTGGAATATCTATGAAGTTGTGACAATAACACAATTAAGAAAAGAAACATTCCTTTAAGTTTAATAAAATTCTACTCAATTCTACTCCAATGCACTCAAGCAAGAAGCCAAAAGGGGATAAAAAGAAGAATGCACAGGAATAATTCTAAGGAGTTGTCTCTGTTATACTTGATGGAGTAATACCTAGACACCCTCTTCAACTGACTGAGATTTCTGAAGAGGGGTTATTATTTTTCATTTTCTTTTAGGTATCAAATCTTTTAAACAATCTTTTTAATGGCTTTATTTTGATTAACTACTAAATCTTAGACATAGAAAAATGATTCCATTTATATGTGGAATCTAAGTGGAGAGTAAAAGAAGTGTCATGGTTGGGAAAAAAGGTTAGGAACATATGATTGCTCATAGGTGATAATATTTTAGCTCAACGGAAGAAATGATTAAGAGATTGATTGTAAAATATGCAGATAGGTTATAGATAACAACCTATTCTTGAAAAATGATGTGTGGGTATAAATTTTTCTCTCCATAAAATGAATACTATGTAAGGCAACGCATGTGTTCATGAGCTATATTTGGTGAATAATTCTTAAATGATCAATCAAGATTTTTCTCAAATAGCCTATAATTACAAACTATATACACCATATATATCACCAGGTAATAAGTACAGGGAAACATTGTACATGTGGATATGTATGCACATACATATATGTGTGCTTCCAAACCCAGTTCCTCTAGGGTAAAAATTATTAAGTATCAAGGTTTTACCCAAGGAGTAATTACATATAATTGATTACTGTAACATAATTAAGAATCTGTTGAAAAATGATAGGACTCAATTGCTTGTTTCACCCAACAATGTGCTGTGTGTTTAGACAGTATTTTAGGAAATTTAGGCTTAATAGTAATAGTAAGATTTTTTAAATTGCCTATACATCTTTATTTATTGAGGATATGTGTGTGGGTATGCAAGTGAGTGTAGGTCAGTGGACAACTTATTCTTGGTGCCACCTTCCCCCTTGTTTTGAGGCAGAGTCTTTCATTGCTGCTCACTACCCTTTTCTAGACTTTCCAGGAAAGTCTTCATTTCCTCGTCTCACCACAGCTGTACTTGGATTATCAAAGCCTGCCACAACTTCTGGCTTTTATGCAGGCTTTGAGGATCCAAACTCAGGTGTTCAGAGTTGCATGGGAAATATTTATTTGCTGAGCCATCTTCCCAGGTGCCCACCCCAGGTAAACTTTTTATGGTACAAAGGTCCTTACTTATCAGGGCATGGTAACACACACCTTTAATCTCAGCACTCAGGAGACTGAGGTAGGGTTACCTTTGTGAATTAAGGCCAGCCTGGGATTATAGAGTAAGTTCCAGGACAGCTTGAGGTAGAGTAAGACCTTGCCCCAAATGAACAACTAAGCAAACAAAAAACGTCTTTATTTTAAATGTTTGAAAAGTGGTGTTATTAAACATGATAGTGCCTAGAACCAAAAAAGTTTATAGGAGTCAATATTTGTTCTTTGATAATGACCTTCCAACATCAATATGGATATATGCCCATTGTTTAAACCTATCTCTAATGTACAAAAGTGGGTAATAGAACTTGCTGTATAAATATCACTCTTATACGCCAACATAATTTCATACAGTTTTATGCAAATGCCATTATATTATATTGTAATTTTGTCACAGCATAGCAAGTATGTCAAGATTTAATGACAGATGCTTGCTAACAGATTTTCAAAATAAAATAAAATAACCATCTTTTAGATTCATTTTGACAGCTTGTAAACAGCACATGGGGCTACCTTTTTTAAAATTTATATTTTATTATTATTTAGTTTTGTACTCAGTGAATACAGTAGTTTGGTACCATTGTTAGGCTCATCCATGTCCTACCCCCTCCCCCTGGCCCCTCCTTGTTGAGGTATATGGGTCATGCATTGTGGAGTTAGCCCACAGTTATGGGTACAAGAAATGTCTCTGACCCAACATGTGGCTTTTACATTCTTTCCACCCCCTCTTCCACAAAATTTCCCTGAGCCATGTTGGGGATACGTTTTTAATTATGCATGACTTTTACAGGGCCAAGAAAGATATTTACAAATCAAATGTCTCCTGTCCTATATGTGTCAAAAAGTCCTTATTTTATATCTTTTCAAAGATATCTGCTAATCTAGAGTTCCTGTGTAAAATTGTGTAATTTCATAAGCTGAGGTAATATAAAGAAAATTCTAAGGAAGTTTCCACAATGTCATCTGGAAAGAGCTGTGGTAGAAGCATCATGATTTAAGTCTCTCCACTTGGGAAAAAGCATATAATATAGCAGTGTAAAGGTGATATCATAAGTCCCAAAGAAGTTTGAATTCCAAACTAAAGACAAAGCTGACTGGAAATTTTAAACTCCCTAAGAAGGAGACCTTTTGTTAGTTTCATGTAATTTCATTTGGAAGACATTTTTCTAAAGTGACACACAGTTGGTATCATTGCACAATAGTTGGTGTAGTGGCCCTTGCACACCAGAAGGAAAGCATCACTGTTTGTTTTTTAAAACAAGGCCATTACCTTAATTTCAATATACAGCATTGTCTGTTCACATCCTAGTCAATTCCTGTTCGATATTTTATCATTTTTCTTTTAATGTGTAGCTGTGCTACGTTTATCCTATTTGCCTTTAAAGAAAGGAATATTGGTAGGAATTATGAGACCTCAGGAAGGCTTGTTTTTATTCTCATTTTGAAGCTATTTTATACAATATTCTTTTCATTGAATTAATCCAATAGTGTGTGTGCCTTAGCTTTAGAAAGAGATTCTGAGAAGAATAGTTACTCATTTTGCCAAAAGAAACTAAACCCTAAGTCCAACTATTTTTTAAATATTTTAAAAAATATTTTTATTTTAATTATTTATGGGAAAAAGAGAGAGGGAGAGAGATAAGTAGATATTGAGAGAATAGACTGGGTGTGCCAGGACCTCTAGCCACTGAAAACTCCATATGCATGTGCCACTTGGTACATCTGGCATTATGTGGGTATTGGGGAATCAAACCTACTTCCTCAGGCTTTTCACACAAGCACCTTAACTGCTGAGACATGTCTCCAGCCCCTTTATTTGTTTGTTATTTTTGAGGCAAGGCCATACTTTAGCCTAGGCTGAACTGGAACTCACTTTGTAGTTCCAGGATAGCCCCACACTCACAGAGATCCTCTAAACCCTGCCTCCTGAGTGCTTGAATTAAAGACCTGCACTACCCCACACTGCTAACATTCCATATATATACAATTTTAATATTTGTGTTGATTTACGTGCACATATATGTGAGTGTGTATGTGTGTCATGTGTGCATGCACATACCAGCGTTATTTGCCATGGCAAATGATACCAGATGCCACTTTGTGTGTCCAACTTATGTGGGTGCTGGGGAATGGAACCCAAGCAGTCATGATGTACAATCAAGCATGTTTTATTGCTGAGCCGTCTCCCCAGCCCCATATAAAAATTATAAAAGCATATTTAAGAAATGTCCCTAATTCTGGTAAATTGATATATTTTTATATTTCTTTAGTTAAAAGGAACTTTGGGAGATAATTCCATATAGTACAGTTTTTCTTTCACTCCAGAAATTACATTTATCACATTCATAATTGGTTTTGATATCTAAACCTTGTTAGCATAGAATGGAGTTGTGTGGAAGTTTGTATATCATTCTCCAGAATTTGGTGAGCCAGTACTCCATTTGTTCTAATGATCCTTTTGATTATGTGACAGACACTCAGAGGTCAATTTCAAAAGGGGACTGCCAGGGCTAAAAAGATTAGCTGAGGAATTTCAATGCTCCTTATTTATATCTATCAGTGACATTGCTAATGAACAGCATTACATAGACTGTCTAGTTGTCATAGTAACTTTGATAATTAATGCAATGAAAATGTACTTGAAAATAACTTCATTCACTTCAGACATACCTCAAATGGTGCAGTGCATATGGCATGTCTTTTGCTATTTTATGACATCATGGAAGTCTAAGATGGTTTAATACTAACTTCATGATACCCCTGACTCCAGTGTCAGGTAAGGCTTGTGTCACAGAAACGACAGATGAGATAAACTTATGTGACAGTTCTTGCTTAGTTTATCTTTGGAATCATGACTTTAGGTTTTATGGCATGTGGAGATAGCTTGGGGCTTCCTTTAGGCTATTATACACATCAGAATTGACACATTTGAAGGCTATCATTGGTTTTAATTTTATACAGCATGTCTGAGACTTTTGTAAAATAGTTCTCTAAGAAACCAAAAATGTGAATGTCACAACAGATGGCAAAATAATAGAATTACTTCATTAACCAGGAAAAAATCATTTTATTAAATATAGTTGGGTACAAACTGATGTTGACTAAATGAATGCATGCTGTTAATAGGGCCATCCATCATAAATCCCTCTTTTAAATATATTTTTATGTATTTATTTATTTGAGAGGGAGAAAGAGACAGAGGGAGAGGAGCAGGGGGAGGCGAATGGGGATGCCTAAGCTTCCAGCCACTGTAAATGAACTCCGGATCCTCTGGCCTTAAGCACTAAGCCATCTCTCCAGTCCCCATCATAAATTTCTATGTAAAGTATATTTTTTGAAAATGCTAGTTTGTCAGAGGTTTATGTCCTGGTTAGTAAATGATATATTTGTTGCTTTTTATTCTTTTACATTGGAAAAGGAATCCACTCCATTTATAATTGGATGGAAATTGCCCCAAACTCATATTGCTGTGATATGAGTCAATTTTAATGGCCAAACTAATATTTGGCAATTAATTTATAAACAATGGTACAGATAAATTTTTGTGAACACATTTATAATTACTAAAATAATTTAAAGATAATCAAGAGTATCATGGTGGCAATAGATGCTAGGAGGAAAATAACACCAAGTTTTTGTTCATAAGGAAATCCATTCCAGCGATCTCTTGATTATGTACTTTCAGGTACAAGTTAAACACACAAATATAAATAGAACAAGATGCTCACTCAAGTACCCAATTTATATCATAGGTACCAAGTCTTAAAATGGTCAATTCTGCATGCTTGGCTGCTATATACTCCTGTATGTTAAAGATGGATCCAGATTTCTTTTCAGTAAGAACTTGACTCTTTCTCCTTCCTTCAATTTTAGATCTCTCCATGAATACTATAATCACTAGAATATGACAAAAGTAATGTTATGCCTGTCCTAAACCTAAATTCAGTGAGTACATCTGCTATTGATGTCTCACTTTAGAATAATCTCTCTTGAGATACCCCTTAAAGCCTGGATTACACAATGTGAGAATCTAAAACACAGGGCAACCCACATAATAAAAGTCCTTATAAGGGGTGGAGAGGTGGCTTAGCTGTTGAGGCACTTATCTGCAAAGCCTAAGGACCTAGGTCTGACACCTCAGAACCCATGTAAGCTAGATACACATGGTGGCTCATGAATCTGGAGTTAGTTTCCATTGGCTTGTGGCCATGGTATACCCATTCATTCATTCATTCTCTCTCTCTCTCTAATAAATAAAATATTGGGGAAAAACAACTTAGCAAAATGTCCTGGTGAGTATCCCAGGTGATATTCTCCTCAACACCCAGAATTGACTGCAGCTGGGATAAGGCAGTTCAGATGATCTCTCATCAGTGTGCATCAAGATGACCACAGCACAGCCCATAGTGCCTGGTACCTAGTTGGGGATGGCAATAAATCAAGAATGTGTTAACAACTATCTAGCTCTATGTTTAGTAGCTCAGATCAAATTTTAAAACATGAGTTTTAAAGTAGAAAATTGTCATTAAAAATGCACTTCCAAATAAAGGCAAGCACAATGACACATGCCCATATTCCCACCTACTTCAGAGGCTGAGGTGGGAAGATCACTGGAGATCTACAGTTTGAAACCAAACTGGCAGTCACAGGCACAAAATATTTAAAAGTAAACAAAATACCAAACAACAATAACAGAACAATCACAAAACAAACAACACTTAAGACTGATTATATCACCAAAGAGCAAAGGTATGTCTATACGGTTACAAACACAAAGGCTGTTCAGTAAAAAACACAAATATCTATTAAAGTGTTCACATGCTGTAATCATGAGTATGTTTCATTACATTTATTTTCCAAAATATGTAGGATGTCAAGAGTAAACATAATGCATAGTATGGATTTTGGTTTGGGCTATGGTAAGATGTGCCCAACTGTTGTAAAAAATATATTGTTCTGATGAGGCATTGTGTACTATTTCCTGTGAATTTAAACTTTCTCTCTTGGAAGAAGGCTTATGAAGCTCAGAAAGTTATTTACAAAGGTGCTCCCCATAAGCAGTGAATAATTATGGAGGAGGTGACCATCAGTGGAGCTGCCTGCAAGTTGTACAGGAAATGCTACTGATCAGCTTTTCTGAGTCATTGCATGCTGAGTCACACATCCTTCTGTAAGTAACCCTAATAAAGTTACTGACTCACCAAGCTGATATAACTCTCTAGCCCAAAGTAATTTTGAGAAAGAATTATTAGCAAATAGGTTTTTTGTCACCTAAATTGAGTGACTTTTCCAATTTATTTCTTGATTTACACGTTTTAATTCATTAATTATTTTCTGTGTTTGTTCCTGCGTGTATTGGGTGTGAATGCCTTAGTGTGTGTCTCTGAAGGCATCATAGGATAACTTTAAGACGTCAGTGCACTACTTTCTTTGACACAGGGTCTCTTGCTACTACAAATGACCTGCTAGACTAGCTGGCCTGTGAGCTTTGATTACCCTCTCCCATTGTTGTGGGAGCATTGAGATCACAGATACATGAACTACTTTGCATCAGATTTATGTGGCTGCTTGTGAATTGAACCTGGGCCAATAGGCTTTGCAAGCAAAAATCTTTAACTGTTGAACTATCTTCCGTGTCCCAACTTTTCAATTTGTGTATGTGTGTGTGTGTGTGTGTGTGCATGTGTGAGAGATTCTTATTTTTGGTTTTATAACATGAGGTTTTTTTGAGGCAAGCCCTACAGACTGGCCTGATTTTTATGGGAGACAATGAGAGTGAGAGAGAGAGAGAATGAGGAAAAAATGGTGTACCAGGGGTACATGCTCTCACATGTACCAGAGTGCATGAGGGGAGATAAGAGAACAAGCTTGGATTTGGCCATCACTTTCTTCCTTGTTTGAAGCAGCGTTTCTCATGTTTCACAGCTACATTCATTAGACTAGTTGGCCTGTAAGTTTTTGGAGAACTCACCTCTCTCTTTCTACAGTCTTGCTGCTACATGTGCTAGGAGTAAAGAAACCAATCCAGGTTCAAAAGAGAAAGAAGGGCTGGAGAGATGGCTTAGCGGTTAAGCGCTTGCCTGTGAAGCCTAAGGACCCCGGTTCGAGGCTCGGTTCCCCAGGTCCCACGTTAGCCAGATGCACAAGGGGGCGCACGTGTCTGGAGTTCGTTTGCAGAGGCTGGAAGCCCTGGCACGCCCATTCTCTCTCTCTCCCTCTATATGTCTTTCTCTCTGTGTCTGTCGCTCTCAAATAAATAAATAAATAAATAAATAAATAAATAAATAAATAAATAAATAAATAATCCATCAAAAGAGAGAGGAAAAACAGTCTTGCTGAGATGAAATGTAATTAAACTTTATGGGATAGATGCAATTATAAAGTTATTTAGAAGAAAAACAATAGGATGAAGCAAATTTTTGTGTGTTATGCATAGTTTTCATATGTAGTGTCTTCCACAGACTCTTTTGACTTCTTTCTTATAGTCCCAAATCACTGTTATCTATGACTCCAGAAATGTGTCATTATGGTCATCCCTAGGATTGACTTTGCTCTTTCTAGCTGTTCTATGTACTGCTATAACAAGTAACAAGGGATGTGCTGACAATATTAGCGAGTTCCCCCATAAGTTCTTGTTGGTGACTCTGAGGAATGGAAAACAGAAGTCATTTGAAAGTTTCCATAAATACTGATGAGTCAAATACTGGACAGTTTTATGCTCAATTCCAACATGGGTGCTAACATCCATAAGCACATTTTCCACCATGAATTGGCTTCAGATTTGCTGTTTGACAGGACACTTTCAATTTATTATTCATATGCCAATTAAAGCTACCAAATTTTGAATGATTTATAGCTAATATTCCAAATTATGTTTGCTTTCATTTTGCTAAGCCACTGTACCAGGCCATTTACTGTGACAATGGAATGCAGAGTCATAGGAAACAGGAAAGATGTTGCTCTTATTATTATTTTTTTTTAATGCTAGTGTTCCTGAAAATTGTCAATATCAGTAACCAATTATAACTTCCCATATTTTCAAGATTATTTCAGCTTTGCTTTGATGCATAGTTTATCATGTGGCATTAACAGAGCAGGCTCTGAGCACTCCAAGGGTGCCACCAATGTCCCAAGAGCTGTTCTATAAGTGATAAGGTGAGAAAGATGTTTTGGGATAGTAAAATTCTCACATAAATCCAATATGTTATTTTTGCTACATTTTTTTTCAAAAAGATATTTCTTACTTGTGTCCACTATGCTCCCATGTATGTGATGTTTCTGTCATTTCACTGGACAAACATAAGCCTCATATGAATGATGTTGGTGCCTCACGCAGTGTACTGACAGGAAGGAAGGGAGAAGTTACAAGTTTAAACAAAACAAAATTCTGCAGTTGGGTCTTTAGAAGTTATCCTTTCCTACTTCAAGTTTACTCACAAAAATACTATTCCAAACACCAGCAAAGCCAAATGCCCTTAGAGATGTTGCATTTTTTGCTAACTAGAAATAGTTATAAATGTATTTTATCCTCCTATTCAAACAGAAGTTTATTTCAAAGCTACGTTGGTATGATTTCAACGAAGAGTGGAGTTATCACCTATGCAGTGACTTCAGACCTCCACGTGCATTAGCATTAAAGATGGATGCCTGCTTTTGAGCTTTCAACACAAAATTAAGTGTTAAATTTTATTGAAATTTGTGGCTGAAGAATGATGTTTCATATATATTTGGATGTTAGAATGCAAATTTAGTGGCGGAGGGCCAGAATTTATTTTAAAACCTTGCTTTTTTAATTGCTCTGCTCAAGCCAAGGAAAAAAATAATGCAATAGAAGTATGATTTGAAGTCAGGTGTGGTGCCACATGTCTTCAATCCCAGAACTCTGGAGGCGGAGATTAGAGGATCTCTGTGAATTCTTTGAGGCCAGCCTGGGACTACAGAGTGAGTTCCAGGTCAGCCTGGGCTACCATGAGCTCCTACATACATATATGATTTGATTCAAACCAGTGGATCCAAGAGAGAATAAGGACCATAATTCTTATAGATATTAAGGAGTATATCAGAATGCCTTCTCCAGAATTGCCTAACATATTATTATTCACTGATTACATTTCCTTTTTCTTTGGGGAATGAATTCCCTTCCTTTCATTCCTTGCCAACTCTTTCCCACTCTTCTTCCCTTCCCTTCTTTTCCTAACTTTTAAAAATATTTCTGTGAGTGTATGTTGTTAATGCTCATATGTTCATACACATGGAAATGTGCACATAGAAGACACATGCTTGCCATGGAACACACGTGGGGAGGTGAGGACAATTTTGGGTGTCAGTCCTCAGCTTTTACCTTGTTTGCACCAAGATCTCTCATTCACTACTGAGTTCATCCCTACTCTGTGACAGAGCTCTATGACCTCATGGCCACTATGTTTACACTAGAATTACCTGAGCTCTTAGCGGAATGGTTCCTAAGCAGATGTGAATTCATCTAGTGCCTGAGTATGTCAGGGACTCTCCTATCCCTGCAAACACTTGACATTTAGAAATAAAATAAAAATTTTCTGAAATTCTTCATTCAATCTTTGGCTACATGTAGCTTCTCAAGTTACACCAAGTATTCAAATTATTTTATTTCTTGGAGGGGTCTTTTCTCAGACTTTAGACACTTGAGATGGATAGGTATAAGAACATTTGTGAAATTGTTGCAACAATGGAAAGAATTGTTTTTGAAGCTTTCTATAGCTCAAATGCAAGTTCTAAGTCTCTAGTTTCATGTAGAATATGGAAAAATGGGAGTATAACCCCAACTTTGTCTTGAGTGTGATTTTTGGATAATGTTTTTATAGATTATGGCTACACTGTCTGGACTCAGGAACAAAATCATGCCACACCTAGTTATCTCCGTAATCCTACAATTCTCATGGTAAGAGTGAGCTGTATCTAGTGTCTTTAGTTGTTTTGGGCAGCTGTTCATGAACATAACAACAATTGTTAGAGTACACTACTATTTACAATTTCTTTATCAGAAACTACATTTTTCTCTTCCACATCTCAACTTCCATAAAATATAGACTCTTTACCTTTTCAACAGTATTTTCAAGTTGAAATTATGATCTGTCTTCTCCAGAACAACTAACTCAATCCAAGAAAGATTAAATATGTCCCTAGGTCATGAAGACAGGGAAAGGGAAAGAAATAATAATTTGACCATGTTTAGTTTACTCCATTAAAAATCTCTTTAAATTTTAAAAATTATATAATTTTTTCTGATGTCTTTATTATATATTTTATTTATTTATTTATTTGAGAGAGAGACAGAGGAAGAGGCAGATAGAGAGAGAGAGAGAATGGGCACACCAGGTCCTCCAGCCACTGCAAACAAATTCCAGACACATACGCCACCTTGTGCATCTGGCTTATGTGGGTACTAGGGAATAGAATCTGGGTCTTTAGGCTTCTCAGTCAAACACCTTAACCACTAAGCCATCTCTCCAGCCCCCAATGTCTTTTATAGGTTTATACATTGTCGAGGGCTTCCTTCTCACTCTGCAGTGTGGATATTTACATTTTGCCTATCCTCATGCACATCCCTGTTTTTCCCAAGATTAATTTATAATTGCCTTATTTGATGGCTTGAAAAACCGCCTATGTCTATATGATGCACATTCAATATATTGAGAGTATGTATGTCACATGTTGTTTGGTGATGGGAAAATGGTCTTAGAAATGTGTTGTTGGGTGATTTCATCACATGAATGTCATAAAGTGTGGCCACCCAAACTAAAATGGCTGTAATGTCACTAGATGATTTCCTCTTATGGGACCAATTATATCCGCCATGCAGTCCATTCTTGGCCATAAAGTCTTTATGTGGCATATGAGTGTATGTTGAGGATTCTTATGGAGAATTATGCATTATTATATATAATTATGATAGAACATACCATATCCTCTTAATCCATCAGTTTGTACCTTTTTTGTTTTAACCCATGCTTTATAACCTTCTTTTATTTTCCTGTTCTTCCCAAATTAGTTGTCCAATGTCACCCTAGCTCTTCCTTTCACATTGCTTTGTAAATCCCCTTATGTCTCATGTTGTTGGACATCCTGCTTTGGGGATCCTATGCAATCCACTTTTTGTTAATTTGTTTTGTTTGGTTTTTTAATTTTTTTATTAACAATATCCATGATTATAAAAAAAATACCCCATGGTGATACCTTCCCTCCCCCCACTTATTCCTTTGAAATTCCACTCTCCATCATACCCACTCCCCGTAGCAATCAGTCTATCTTTTACTTTTGATGTCATGACTTTTTCCTCCTCTTATGATGGTCTTGTGTAGGTAGTGTCAGGCACTATGAGGTCATGGATATCCAGGTCATTTTATGTCTGGAGGGAGCACGTTATACGGAGTCCTTCCCTTCCTTTGGCTCTGACATTCTTTCTGCCACCTCTTCTGCATTAGACCCTGAGCCTTGGAAGGTGTGATCGAGATATTACTGAGTACTCCAGTCATTTCTTTCCACCAACACTATGATATCTTCTGAGTCATACCAAGGTCACTGCCATCTGAAACGAGAAGATTCTCTACCCAAACTGAGAGTAGCATTAATATAAGGTTATAAATATTAATAGAAGTGCTTACTGGGCAGTTTGATAAGCATAGTATATACATTTATCCAGACATCATCAGATTTTACACCCCCAGGGCTCATGACTACTCCTG
This sequence comes from Jaculus jaculus, assembly GCF_020740685.1. NCBI lineage: Eukaryota > Metazoa > Chordata > Mammalia > Rodentia > Dipodidae > Jaculus > Jaculus jaculus. The sequence continues at coordinate 77,244,123 of NC_059112.1, read as the reverse complement.
TTTTAAGTTTTAAGTATCAGAGATGTGTTCCCCTCCATGGAGCAGGCCTCCAGTCCAGTTGGAGGGCGGTTGGTTTCCACCATGACAGACCTGCCACTATTGCACCATTGGCTCATTTTGCCTGGCTGCAGTGTCCACCATTGAGTATCTTCACTGGTGGTATCTCTTTCTCCTATTGAACTACATGTAGAATGGTTTCTTCCAGCTTTGTCAGGTGGTCTACATGGAGGAGGTTATCAGCTCAGTTCCAGCAGGATTTCTCAGTGGCCTTGCAGCCCAAGTATGTGGAGTCTTCAGCAATAGGGTCTTACCATCTATTCCTGGTGGGAAACCAAGGGCCTTGGCAATGGCCTATAATATTTTGGGGGCATCAGGGACCTCCCTGGCCAACAACTCACTGGAGGTATGCCATCCCTGGCACTGAAATTTTTTAAACAATGATCTATGGTTCCTGAGTGTTCCATTGTCCAAAATTGGAGGATTCCATATGATTTATTTGTATCCTCTTAGATTTTGATTAGCCCTCCCTCCCCCTTTCCTTTACTCAATCTCTTCCCTTGACCTCATTTTGGGCCTTTTCACCCCCATTAATCTATTCTTCTACTCACATACATACCATACCAACCTATTAAGTACCCATCTCTCCTCCTTTTTCTTCCCTTTATATCTCCTTTTTAACTTAATTTTATATAATCTATATTTTACTTTAACCTATAGTACATTAATATATATACTATATATTTGACAGTTGAGTGGGTCAGTAGATTTTATTTCTCTCAGATTTATGTAAAATAAAACAAAAAAACAAAAGGGAGGAAAGAAAGATTGCCATGTGTTCTGCCCTATTTCAGGATTACAAGCAAGAAGATGGCCATTAAATTTTTATCATGATCAAATTTATTGGATGCTTGAAAATTTTGTTGCTCATAGTGAGACTGTTTTTAACACTACTTTTTGGCACTTGACATATTTTGCATCTTGTAAGTGGTTGAAATCAATAATATTCCATGTATTAAAATGTAATAGAAGATTTAATGTGGATTTGGAAGTATTGCCCAGTTCAAAACAAACATATGGATATGTTTGTAACAGATAGGATGAATATACCTCAGAGCTAAAGCATATTAAGTTTTAGGGCTCTTTACTGACCCCTTCATTTGCCTAATATCATATTATAATATAATAATATATTTTTTGATATCATACTTTTTTAAACTCCAAGTTTTTAATGATGCATAGATTATAGAAGAATTTATATTGCTCCCTTTGTCCTGGTCACAATTTCTACTCTGTACACATTTGAGGTATTTTGTTATTAGCTTAGCTGAGAAAAACTGAGAGGTGATATTATTTTATAAATCACACTACTATTTAATAAAAGGAAAACAGTAATCCACCAGACAACTGCTTGTAACAAGAATGCATGTCTAAACATGATTTGTGGCAAACTGATGAAAATATATGTTTAATTACCTATCTGTGTTCAATATGTAAAGCCTTTATACTATAGGAATTAAGTAAACCATGAAGCAATGCTCAAGTATATTGCTTTAGAAACAATGCAGAAAGGAAATCAATGAAAATCACCTGAATATGAAGTAATGAAAATGAAATAATTTTTTAAGTTTTCCTTGGTAATTGTGAATGCATTAAATATTTTTAGGTTCTGCCTTTGTTCAATGTTTATTTATGACCGATAGTTTTGGGGAAATATGATGTGCAATTGGTCAAAACATAAAATATGGTGGTTGTTACACATTGCTTTGAGTAGTTATCAAAAGTACATTTCTTACTACTTATTTATTTATTTTTATTTTATTTTAGTGACAAATGTCCATGATTGTAAACATATACCATGGTAATTCCTTCCCTCACCCCACTTTCCCCTTTGAAACTCCACTCTCCATCATATCCCCTCTTCCTCTTAATCAGTCTCTCTTTTATTTTGATGTCATCAACCTTTCCTCCTATTATGATGGTCTTGTGTAGGTAGTGTCAGACACTGTGAGGTCATGGATATCCAGGCCATTTTGTGTCTGGAGGAGCATGTTGTAAGGAGTCCCTTCCTTTGGCTCTTAACATTCTTTCCACCATGTCTTCCACATGGACCTGGAGCCTTGGAAAATGTGATAGAGATATTTCAGTACTGAGCATTTTACCAGACCTTTATGGAAGAACTAACACCAATGCTTCTCAAACTTTTCCATAAATGAAAAAGGAAGGAATCCTAACAAACTCCTACAAAGCCAGCATCACCCTGATACCAAAACCCGACAAAGACAGAACAACAAAAGAGCATTGCAGAACCATCCCCCTCCTTAACAAAGATGCAAAATTTCTCAACATAACATTGGCAAACAGAGTATAAGAATATATCAGAAAGATCATCCACCTCGACAAAGTAGGCTTTATCTCAGAGATGAAGGTATGGTTCAATCTACAAAAATTGATAAATTTATTTAAATCATAATTGATGATAAATTGATACATTATATAAATGGACTGAAAGACAAAAATCACATGATCATCTCATTAGATGCAAAAAAGCATTTGACCAAATCCAACATCCCTTCATGATAAAAGTCCTACAGAGACTGAGAATAGAAGATGCATATCTCAACATAATGAAGGCCATTTATAACAAAGCTATGGCCAACATGATACTAAATGGAGAAAAACTTGAAGTTTTCCACTAAAATCAAGAACAAGACAAGGGTGTCCACTGTCCCCATTTTTATTTAATATAGTGCTAGAAGTCTTGGCCACACAATAAGGCAAGAGTCACACATAACAGGGATACAAATTGGAAAGGAAGTGATCAAGTTATCATTATTTGCAAATGACATGATTCTATACATAAAGGACCCTAAAGACTCTACTAGCAAACTGTTAGAGCTGATAAACACCTATAGCCATATAGCAGGATACAAAATAAACACACAGAAATCAGTAGCCTTCCAATATGCTAACAACAAACACACAGAGGTTGAAATCAGAGAATCACTCCCATTCACAATTGCATCAAAAAATAAAATAAAATAAGGTACATTGTAATAAGCCTAACCAAGGAAGGGAAGGATCTTTACAATGAAAACTTTAAAACATTTGTGACTATTTAAATGATAGGTGTGATTTTCAAGACTTTCATATATAATGACGCTGTTTTTTTTATTTTACTTTTAAAAATACTTTTATTCATTTGCAAGAAAGAGGGGACAGAGAGAGAAAGAGAGAGAGAGAGAACAGGCATGCCAGGGCTTCCAGCTGCTGCTATTGATCTCCATATGCATGTACCATCATTATGCATCTGGGTTTACATGGGTACTGGATAATTGAATCGGTGTTGTTAGGCTTTGCAGGCAAGAGTACTGACCAAGAAGATATCTCACCAGCCCTTATCATTTTAACTTAACACAAATTAAACTGAATGCAAGTTTCATCTATCCTAAGTATGTTAGATTAAATACACCTAGTTAAATTTCATGGGCTCCATAAATTGTCCATTGGAAAGTCAGAGTTGTTAGCCAGTGTGCATTTCCAAGGTCAATTTTCTTCACCTGGAAAATTATTTCTTTACATAACTACATTGATGGTGACCATATTTACATTATTTTTCTTCAATTAGAATTCTTTGATTGATTTATCAAATATACTATCTTACATATTTTATTTTCTTATATACTGACAATTGGTCTATTGGTTATAAAAAAATACTTACCCTTAAATATCTTTGCGGAATATTGTCCTGGTTTCAAATTTCATACAATAAACATGAATTTTATTTATTAATTTTTACTTAGGGAATTATATAAGAATATATTATTACTGGCAGCAACATTAAAAATTACTACTACATATAAGATGGCCACTTGGTGAATCATTTTAATGTATTTATACCTGCTTGACAGGAAAAAGAAAGGGAAAAAGTGGTAGTGGTGGGGGTAGCAAGAGAAGGGAAAAAGAGAGAAAGATAAAGAGGTCTCATAGTTGCTCTGAATTTGAATCATTCTTCTTGACATTCTTAGAGTTGAGTTTCAGTTTCTAAGAAAAAAATGCAGATGTTATGCCAGGCATGGTGATACACACCTTTAATCCCAGCATTCGGGAGGCAGAGGTAGGAGAACAGCTATGAGTTTGAGGCCAGACTGAGACTACATAATGAATTCCAGGTCAGCCATGGCTAAAGCAAAATTCTATCTCAAAAAAAAAAAAAAGAAAAAAAAAGATGTAAACATTATTTCCTTGAATGTGACTATATTTAAATAGAAGGTTCATTTCACATGATTTATTCAACTAATGCTTTTTTTGTTTTATTTTATGATTTTATTGGGAACTATAGTATATGACTCTAATGCAAATTGGCTGTTGTCCCATCTGATTTCCTTCCTCTAGTCCAACTTTCCCCATCCCCGTCCCCATTCCATGGAGAGCCTCTGGAAGCCTTCTTCATTGGGGGTATTCATAATTGCTGTGGGGCCATGAATGCACCAGCACACTTTCCCATTCTGTACTTCTTATATTCTTTCTCATCCTTTCTTCTGTAGTTTCTGTAGTGCCTTATAGCTCATGTTGGAAGGCTCATACAGTGTGGTGGCTTAATGTCAGTGTTAAGTATGTCTCCAAGTTCTATTGCAGTGAAAAAAAAACAAAAACAAAAACAAAAAACAGATTCATTATTGGTTGACTCTTGTCTTCCCCATCCCTGAGATGATAGAGAGATACAGTGCTTATTAGTTCACTCAGCTCAGTCACTGAGAGCATATGTCAACATAAACTGAAATGTAGGCTTCAAAATATAAGGTCATAGCATGACAAAAGCTCTATTCAAACTGTAGGGTGTGCTTTTAGGAAACAATATGTAATACACAAAAAATAGTTCCATGTTAATTATGAAAAATGTATGTAAGTATATTTTCATGGAACTGTATTTTCGTTTTTTAGGCATATCTCTAGTTATTTTATGGTTTATCTTTGGGACTACTCTAGCATAAAGGGCTGTTACAGCTAGTCTAGGCATGCTTCCAATGCCTATAAAGTGAAATATATACTGAATAAAAATAAAATTAAGAAATCTGCCATTACTGTAAAAAAGAAAAAATACTTTCATAACCTTTAGAGTTTATCGATATACACATCTTGAAAAATTCTAGTTCTATTTTATTTTTAACACTTCTGGTATTCTTTATTTTATTTATTTATTTATGAGAGAGAGAGAGAGACAGAGAGAGAGAGGGAGAGAGACAGAGAGGTAGACAAAGAGAGAGAGGGAATGGGTGTGCCAGAGTCTCGAGACATTGCAAAGGAACTCCAGACACATACTCTACCTTGTGCATCTGGCTTGCTTGGGTCCTAGGGAATTGAACGTAGGTCCTTAGGCTTTGCAGGCAAGTGCCTTAACTTCTAAGCCATCACTCCAGCAACACACCTCCTTTTTAGGGTTTTTCCAAGGTAGAATCTCGCTCTAGCCCAGGCTGACCTGGAATTCACTATGTAGTCCCAGGATGGCCTTGAACTCACATTGATCCACCTATTTCTGCCTCTCAAGTGCTGGGATTAAAGATATGTGCCATCACACCCAGCAAATTCTACTTCTGACTAAGTTCTTCATTGATGGTTTTCTTTACATGCCCCAGGTTTCTTAAATTTGATATGAAATAGAGAAATATTTTTATAATAACTATTGTATGAAAAAATATTTCCAATATTCTCTAAAACTTTTCTTCTATTGGTAATAAAGAATTTGTCTGGCTTTTGCCCCTAGTTCCTGAGAAGTAACCCTGTCTAAACTCTTGGAGCAAATTTTACAGGTTTTCATTCAGATCTGGGAAAGTCTTTCTAAATCCTTAGAATATCCCAATGGAGAATTTGTTATTCTCAGGAGGCTTTTTGTACCACATTGAAAGTCTTGACCGATGAGAGGAACATGATCAGAACAGATCAGTAAAGCTAGTTCAGGTGTATTGGCACAGCTCTCGGGCGAGGCTCACTGGTCCCAAGATGTGAGGGCAGAGAAGTCTCTGCTGGGCCCTAAGGTGTAGGTCCTTTAAAGGAGAAGGTCAGGAAAGATGATGTGTTAGCTACAAAACAAGGGCAGGCTGAGAAAAGTAATTATTTCAAGGATGGGGGAAAGCAGAGGTCTCCTTATAAGGTTTCAACTAGGGAGCAGGGGCAGCCATTGTCCAGCAGGGCAGTCTTGAAACTGCTGGTCCTGATCACATTCAGGAATGTGGGTAATAGGGTTATTGGAGGGTATGGTCATCATGTTAAGTCCTTTGTTCTGAGCATGGTCCACAATGTTCTGACCTTTATGTGTATATGAATACTGACTCAAGTCTGAGCTACTTCAAACTGGTTGGGCACAATGTGGGCAGGGGGAGTGGGAAGTTGGTGGGTCCATGTTCAGGGGAACAGATAAGAGCATCTGGTTGATGGCAAAATTTTCCAGATGCACTCTTTTAGGAAGTGGAAGAGGCAAGGGGCTATTGAAAAAAAAAAATAAAAAAGGAAGCTATTATTAATGGACTCATAAGTAGGTGAGCCATGGTAGAGATGTGGATTGCCACCAGCTCAGGGTGGATACCTGGTTAATGAAGCCATGTTTGGGTCTTCACCCATTATCTGGAGTGTTTTTATTTGGGTCTCCATCAGGCCAGATTTATTTATATAGTAACAGTATTCTTTCCTAAGAGGCATGTTTCCCCTTTTTTCTGTGGTTAGTAGGTCTAGAGCCCTCCTGTCTTGTAGAGTTACCTGTCTCCCTTGCTTCTATGAGCCTTTTAGTTAGGTCAGTTAGCTCTTGGGAAGAATGTTGAGTTGTCATCAGGCTGTGCCCTAGGCTTCCTCCTGCTAGGCCTGATGCCCTCCCATGTAGTCCCAGAAAATAGTAGGATCCGACTGCTGCTATACGGCTCTGCCAGGCACTTGGGATTGGAACCTTGGTGATGCCATGTAGAAACAGCATTAAAAGTTAAGTGGACTGCATTGCAGGAACCAAAATGTCATGAAGTGTAGTTGAGTAGGGTGGCCTGTTGTCTCTTGTCATCTAAGGACCAGACCTGAAATTGGAACTCACAGGGAGGTGAAGTGCAGTCAGTAGCCCAGGGGGTGGGAGCTAGGCTAAGTAAGGGCAGGAAGGTTAGAGAATTTAAGGGAGGGAGGACCTGTTTGTTGTACAGACAAGCCATTTTGTCCTGAAGCTCATTTAAGCCTGGAGATGTGGTACCAGCAGGATTGTCCCAGAAGTTTAGCTTCTGAGGGAGTGGTGAGGATCACAGGGTAGGGTCCATCCCACCTGGGTTTGAGAGGTCTAGAGTCAGTCGAACTGGTTAAGAAAGACTTGATCCCTAGTTGAGATAGGTTCTGAGGCTGTAAGGGTCACCCCTGATGTGTTGGTAGTCAGTGGAGCAGGTAGGGATCTATCTGTGTGTGAACAGAGAAGGGAGCCCAGAAGGGGAAGGTCGGGGAGGTAGTTAGCCAGTGGGGGAGTTTGGGTAGGAAGTTGACTAGAGAGCAGAAATGGTCTCCTATTGTATAGTAACTTGAAAGGGCTAAGCCAAGTGGGGGAGTGAGGGGAGCAGCTCCTAAGTAGGTTAGAGCTACTGGAGGAAGGCGGGCCAGGACAGCTTAAGTTCAATAGAGAGTTTGGTGAGCTGCTGTTTAAGAAGACCTTTGACCTGCTCTACTTTAACTGATGACTGAGGATTATAAGGAATGTGTAGTTTCCAGGGTATGTTGAGTGCCTTTGATATTTGTGAGATAATCTTAGAAGTGAAGGCTGGACCATTGTCTGTCTGGATGGTCAATGGGCCCCGAATCTTGGTATGATGAGTGCTAGAAGTATCCAGGGCACCACATCGGCAGTCTCCCTGGAAGTTGGGAAAGTCTCGATCCAGCCTGTAAAAGTATCAAGTAGAGTAAGGAGATAGCAGAGATTTTTGTGGGGTGGCATGTGGGTAAAGTCTATCTTCCAATCTTTGCCTGGCTGATGTCCCTGTAATTGGTGAAGGGGCTGGCGGAGGTGCAGGCCTCCTTGTGGATTGGCTTGAGCGCACATCCGACATGTGGACTGGACCTGTGAGATGTGTGTTCAGAGGCTGTTGGTGTCCAGCAGGGGTTCCAGGAACGTGTAAAGGGCTTTAGGTCCAATATGGAAAGTTTGGTGAATGTCACAGATAATTGTGGTGGCCTGTTTTGAGGGGAGAACTAACCGATTGTTTTTAAAAATCCAGCCATCTGTTTGGGGTGGCCCCATTTTTGAGGAGTTCATTTTCCTCATCTGGAAAGTAATTGTGTTGTTATGTGGGAGACAGGAAACAGATGCATCCTGTGTTGGGACCAGAGGCCAGGGCTAAATTTTGTGCCATAGAGTCAGTCCTGGCATTGATTTGGGCTATTGAATCTTTAGAGGTCTGGTGTCCTCAGCAGTGGATAATGGCCTCCTCTGCCGGGAAGAGCTTCCAGAGCTTGGCTCTGAAGGGCCCATTAATAATTGGGGAACCTTTAATAGTGAAGAATCTTCTCTCCTTCAGAACACTGAATGAGTATGAGCTATAGAGAAAGCATATTTAGAATCTGTATCTTCAGACTTTTGCGCTATGTAGGGCCCGAGTTAGTGTGACTAAAGCAGCCTTTTGGGAGGTGGTGCCCATTGGCAGATGGGCAGCCTCTAGGACATCAATAGGTGTGATTACAGCGCAAGCTGCTTGTCGGTTACCTGAACTGTCAATTGAGGAACTTCTGTCTACAAAGATGACTAATGAGGTGATGTGAGGGGTGTATATTGGAGACCCGGCTGAGGGGAATGGAAGGCTGTTCAGGCATGAATGAGAGGGGGACCCTGGATATGAGGAAGAATGGAGGAGTGTTGTTAGACTAAGGGTAGAACAGGTTGCTAGAGAGATTTGGGGGTTGTCCAAGAAGAGCAGCTGGAAGGTCTGTACTCTTGAGGGCCCAAGCAGGGAAAGAGAGGAGTGGCTAAAGAGATCTACCTGATGAGGAGAGGAGAAGACGGTGATGGTTTCAAGCAGTGTGATATTGAGGGATTCTTGAGTCAGCTCTGCTGCAGCCACCAGGGCCCGTAGGCAGGGCTTCCATCTGCATACTGTGGTATCCAGTTGTTTAGACAAGAAAGCCACTGCCTATCGTGTGGTTCCAATGGGCTGAGCAAGGACACCTGTTGCTGTTCCTGATCTTTTGTCTGTAAGGAGGTGGTAAGGTCCGGAGGGGTCTGGAAGAGGCAGAGCCTGGGCTGTCAAAAGAGTATCGAGTAACAATGAGAAATGGTGATGGACTACATTAGGGTGGGATAGGGGCCCTGTAGGTATTTTTTTTTTGCTGCCTGATATAGTGTTTTAGCTGTGACAGTGAAGTTAGGAATCCAATGGCAAAACAAATCCCATGAGACCCAAGAAAGAGAGGATTTCATCTGCATTTTCTGGAGGCTGGAGGTCACGGAGAGCTTGGGTTCTGTCAACTGTTAAGGCCTTTGAGCTGGCTCTGAGCTGGACTACCAGGTACATTGGAGTAGGAGAGCAAAGCTGAGCTTTGGAGGGACACACCCTATAGCTCTTATTGCCAAGAAAATTTAAGAGGGAGGCTGAGGCTTGTTGAGACAGAGGGAGGGATGGGCTGCAGAGTAGAAGGTCATCTACATACTGTGCTGGCTTCTAGATTGCATGTGGAGAGGTCTCTGGCTAAGTCTTAGCCAAAAAACCAGGGACTGTCTTGGAAGCCTTGTGGGAAGACAGTTCAGGTAAGCTTCCTGGAGGATTGGGTGTCAGGATCTTCCCAAGTGAAAGTGAAAAGGAAGTATGAGTCAGGGTGGAGGGGAACTGTAAAGAAAGCATCTTTGAGGTCTAAGTCTGTAAAGTAGGTGGTGTTGGGTGGGGTATGTGACAGGAGGGTATAAGGGTTAGTTACGAACTGGCACAACTGTCTCATTGATGACTTGGAGGTCTTGTACCAAGTGATAAGCACCAGAGGGTTTGTGCTCAGGGATGGTGGGTGGGTTACTGGGTGAGTCAGCATTTATGAGGAGGCCTTGTGACATGAGGTGAGGGATGATAGGTTTGAGCCCCTTGCTGTGTGTTTTGGAAATGGGAAGTGGGTCCTGAAGGGAAAGAGGAAGTGTCCTTGAGACAGGTAAAGACAGGCTGATGATGTGTAGTGATTATGGGAGTGGAAATGTCCTATACTTGGGGATTAACTGGGTGTGGGAGGAAAGGAACAGGGAAGAAGGGGGTGGAGGCTAGAGAAACTATTATAGGAAGGGGGAGATATGTTTCAGGGGAAGCAGAGGGGGCTAGTGAGAGTGTTGCCCCAGTGTGGCTGAGAATGTCTGAGCCCAATGGGGGAATAGGACAGGTAAGCATGACTAAAAATGAATGTGAGAAAAAGTGTCCAGCCAATGAGCAGGGAAGAGGTAGGGTTTTGGGTGGGAAAGAGGAAACCCTATTAACTCATGTAACAGAGATAGATGAGGGGATGGTGGGTCTGGAGTGGGCAGGCAAAACAGATGATGCAGCCTCTATGTCCACCAGGAAGGTGATGGACTTACCCAGTACCTGAATATTTACTATGTGCTTGGCGAGGGTAGGGTGTCTGTGAGTCTGAGTGTCATCAGTTCTCTGCCAACCCCAAAAGCTCTAATGCTGAGAGAGTTTGAAGAGCTTTGTTTTGTGAGGCTGGTCATTCACACCCTGACGTGAAGGATGAGCCCACATGTGGGCAGTCCAACTTCCAGTGACCTGATTGTTGACATATAGTGCATGGCTTGATGGGTGGAGGTGGATTAGGGCATTTATGGGCCCAGTGGCCTTCCTGGCCACATTTGAAGCATGTCCCTGGTGGGGTGGATGTGACTGTGCCCCTGCGGGGTGGGGCTTAGGAGAATGCCCTTGTCCCCATCTGCAGGAAGAGCGATGGCCTCAGGGCAGCTATCAAGGCTTGGGCTTTTAGGGCTGATATCTGTTGCGTCTGAGCCTGTTGTGATGACTCGGCTGCCTCTTCTCAGCCATTAAAGACCTTAAAAGCCATCCTCATCAGATCTGAATGGGAGTTTGAGGCCCCTCTTCTGCCCTCTTTAGTTTGTTTCTAATATCGGCTGAGGGCTGGGCAATAAAATGTGTAGCCAGTACTGAGGCCCTGCCTCTGAAGCTGGATCTAGGCAGGTGTATTGGATCATGGTCTCTTGTAACCTGTTTAGAAAAATAGCTGGGCTTTCATCTGAGCCTTGGGTGATTTCCATAAGTTTATCAAAATTAACCACCTTGTTAGATATTGTTTCCATACACCTAACAAGACAAGTAACCATTATGTCCTTTTTCCTTTCACCTCCTCATCCCTCCTGATAATTCTATCCCGGGTCTGTCAGTAACCGCCTGTGCACCAGAGAGAACAGTTTGGTTAGTGCAGTGAGTCTGGTCAGTGTATTGTTTAGCTGCTGATCCGTTCTGGTTCTTCTGGGGTGAGGGTGGAAACAAGAATAACATGGAAGTCATGCCAGGTTAGACTATAGGCCTGAGTGGGGTAACGGAACTCTTCAATATAGGAGGTTGGATTGGCAGAGAAAGAGCCCAGGTGTTTTTCAATTTGGAACAGGTCCTGGAGAGAAAATGGAACATGAACCTGGCAACACCTTCGGTCCCTGCTACCTTCTGGAGGGGATAGATACCGGATCGAGTGTGGGAGGCAATAGGAGAGGGGTCAGAGAGGCTAGGAGTTTCAGGAGCTGATGAAGTGAGTGGGTGGGGATTGGAAGGTGTGGGGTACAAGACTGGATCGGGTAGTGAGGTTGTGTAAGGGAAGATGAGGTTGGGATGAGGGGTGCAGAGGAGGAGTCCTGGTGGGTTGGCTGAAGCTTTAGGGGAAAGGTTGGAACTGGAAGAGGAGTGGAAGGAGGGGAGAGGACCATGGAGCGGAGGAGGGAGTGGGAAAGGAGGCAGAGCTTGGCCCACAGGGCGGAGGAGGGACTGAGTGTGTAGAAGGCGAAAGGGAGGGGTACAGGCCTTGATGGCTTGGAAGGGAGGTTGAGTCGGAGGGAGAAGTATAAAGGGAGCGGGATTGGAGCCCGGGGAAGGGGAGGAGAGGCGGGGAGGGGAGGGGGTGGCAGCAGCCCAGGGAGAGCAAGAAGAAGGCTGGGAACTAGTGGGAGGGCCGCGTGGTCCGGGAGCCAAGTGTTCCGGGAGTTCGAAGACTCGGGTTGGGGATGTGGGTCTTGTGGTTCTGACTGATTTATAGGCTTGTCTATTGTGGCTAGGAGAATCTGAGCTGTGGACCATTGGCTGTGGAGGGGAGGACCAGAGCGCAGTTCCCAAAAGGCCTGAACATGGGAGAGCCCAGACCATATGCCCATGTGGCGACCAAAAGTTTTCCAAATCACAGAGGATGTTGAAATCTAGAGTGCCCTCTGAGGGCAGTGTGAGTGGCTGTCGAGTTCATAAAAAGGCTGATTTTCTTGAGAGTAAAAAAATCAGGCATTTAGGTTTAACGGTTTGGGGGAGCTCTAATTATGATTTATTTTGTAACAGACAGCTCAGAGGCGACGGGTGGTCGAGGCTTGATTTGGAGTTGCCCATTTTAAAGCCAGCCCAGGCTGAAGGCTCTAAGCTGGGGAAAAGAGACCAGAGTACTGCGTCCCTCACTATGGCTGGCCCACAAGTGAGAGGGAGGCTGGGCAGGCGAAAGGGGAGTCTCTGGGCACCTGGAGGTACATGGCAGCGGAGGAAAACGGCAGGGCTGGTCCTGCCCGCAACTTTGGACAGGGACCCTGGGAGGCGCAGGCTGCAAAGCAGGCAACTTACTATAAATCAGAAGGACCAGAGCCGTATGAGGAGCGGCCACCAACTGTGGCCCCGGGCCTGGCCCCTCGGGACTGGGGGCTCAGCTCCACCCAGGCTTTCAGCACCAGATGAAAGGCTTGATCGCAATGAGGAAGCAGATCAGCAAAGCTAGTTCGGGTTTATTGGCACACCTCTGTGGCGAGGTTCACTGGTCCCAAGATGTGAGGCCAGAGAAGTCGCATCCGGGACCTATGGTGTAGGATTTTTAAAGGGGAGGGTGGGGAAGAAGGACTTCTGGCCACAGGCAGCTTGTCCCAAAATAAAAGTAAGATTGTGGTGGGAAATACATATAACAGGGTCAAGTATGTACTACTAGATGGGGGTGGACTTGAGTCTACACATCTGTCCCTGTAATGCTTTGGTTTGTAAAATTTCTATTCTTTTACGTGAGTGCACTATAATCACTAAGATCTGTGAGTAGTTATGTTGAATTATTCAAGCCAAAGGGGCTATGGGAACTCCTGAATTTTTAATTAGTGGGTAGGATATAAGATGAAATTGAGGAACATCAAACACATTATCAAGCATCTTAACCTTGAGTAGAACTTTGTCCTTAACCTGAGAACTGTGGCCCCATATTGGAAGATTGATATAAAAAAAATGCTTACCATGACACCAATCTGATAGAAAGAAAACTCAAAAGAAACCTCTGTTCTTCAATACCAGGACTTGGTTAATGTTTATGCAACTGAGTAAAATTACTTTATTTTTCAGAAATAATATTAAATGAGGATATGAATCACACTCTATTAGGAGGTCCTTGATTACATATGAGAAGAATGGTTTTCATCCCGTTACTCTCCTGTACATATTATTCAAAATTTTATTTAAATAAAGCTTCTTGGCCTAGACTGGTATTGATTACTGTTAATGTCTGAAGGACACAAGCATTTTATGTCTGCTGCCAGAAAATGGATCAAACCTCAAAAAAAGTATCATGGTAGATAATATGTATATCAATGGAGAGTATAAAAAGAAATAAACTTAACATTTTAGATTTAAGGGATGGTGATAATACAATATGAACCTACTAATTGAATTTAAGCTCAATAAGAAAATGACAAAGAAGCTATTAGATAGCTTTGGGAGCTTAGTAACGTGAAGTATCCTGAGTCAATGTGATGATAAATACTTCCTGCGTTGTAAATAAATTAAATGCTGAAGTTTTGTAGATAGGAGTTTCCATCTGCTTCTCCACTGTTATTAAGCCAGAAGCCCTGTGAAGCAACTGGGCAGGTTTAGTAATAGTGGGTAATGTAACACTCAGTGGGCCAGCCATTAGCACATGCGAAATGGACCAACTTTAAGTAGACCTTTACAAATTACTGTGGAATAATTACCAGTTCTAAATCTGTCCTGCCAGTAGATATGAATTGGGGGTCATAATGAGCTCCATACACTGAGGAGACTTAGTAGATAATGGTGACAGAAATGAATTGTTGGGAGCACATACAGAAGCAGCAGAACTAGGGGATGTGGTGCTGAATTTTAAAGATGTTAATCTAATATAATAGCATGACAAAACTGTTCTAGGGAGCTGCTATACAGCACTAACCTTCAGTTAGAAGTATTGCATTGTGTACTGAAGAACTGTAACATGGCTACATCGCATGTCTTCTTACTACATATTTTTTATAGTGACAACATATTTCCTAGAAGAGTATTAACATATTCTCAGTTTTACTTATAAAATATTATAGTAATTTTCATATCACTACATTATATTTATAGCCACAATAGTGTTTTTGTTTACTTTGAATGTAGCAACACTACTTTTACAAGTAGGTTGGTACATTTTGGTTCTGTGCCTACATAACATATTTTCCTAGCTAGATACCAATGTTCTTTGAATCTTTAAAAATTAAAGGTGTTTTCACTGCTAATCATGTCAAACAGTTGGTCTTCTTGTGTAGCTTAGGATCATTTATGCATGTCCTTGGTGACACTATAAGGTCATACAGAGTCACCAGGTGGCCATTTTCTCTTTGTTATGTCTGCCGGATAGGCAGGCAAAGGTTATGTTTGATGAAATTTAGCCAGTGATGCAGGAAAAATGATCCCTCACTGTTTTCCACCTTCTGATTCTTCCACAAAGGCACATAATACTTAGGGTCATTTTGCAAGTATAAGTAGATAACATGAAATAGTTACAGTGAGTTAGTTGAATTAGTACATCCTGAAAGTGCCTTCTAGGTGATCTCATTATGTGTAGTTTGTTTAAATAACTTAGCTGATGCTTTCAGCCAACATTATCCTAAATGGAGCCAGTCTTTCTTGCTTACTGAGTAGTATGCTTTCAGTGCTTAAAGTTTTGATTAACTCACAGATTCTATATTCCAAGTATTAAAGTCCTGAGTCACACTTGATATTAATTTCTCTCATTGCATGTTGTACCCTGAGATGATGATTAGATCCTATGCAGGATTGTTATGGGTACTTCTGCAGAAGATCTACATTTGTTAGCACTATACAACTCACCTACATTTAAGGATGAAGCTTTTAAATTTATTTCTTCAGGCACAATCAAGTAAACATAAATAATATAGGTTAGGTCTTCATAATACATTGTGTTATAAGGCCAACATAGTTTACAATGAACAGAGAAAATGAGAAGATAAAATTTTTGCATTCTGTCTGTAGAAATATACACAATAAGTAAGTGAAATATGTGCAAAGATTGTATCTCTATATCTCCTTAGCTCAAATATATCTGCCTACCAAGAGGCCCCAAGAAATGCCCCCCACTGATTTTTCATGCATTTATTTTTACTAAGTGTTACTGTGTATTTCCCTAATTTATTTCTTTTCTTTTATTTATTTATTTATTTATTTGAGAGCAACAGACACAGAGAGAAAGACAGATAGAGGGAGAGAGAGAGAATGGGCGCGCCAGGGCTTCCAGCCTCCGCAAACGAACTCCAGACGCGTGTGCCCCCTTGTGCATCTGGCTAACGTGGGTCCTGGGGAACCGAGCCTCGAACCGGGGTCCTTAGGCTTCACAGGCAAGCGCTTAACCGCTAAGCCATCTCTCCAGCCCCCTATTTCTTTTCTTTAAAGACATATATTGACAAAATTTCATTGTCAACAACTATCACTGACAGAAATACATATATTTCTGATTGATGCATTTGGTGGTTTGATTCAGGTGTTCCCCATAAACTTAGGTGTTCTGAATGCTAAGCTCCTAGCTGATGATGATTTGGGAACTAATACCTCCTGGAGGCAGTGTATTGCTGGGGGTGGGCTCATGGGTATTACAGAGTTTTCCCTTGCCAGTGTTTGCCATACTATTATCCACCTTATGTTGGCCAGTGGGTGAAGTCCACATTTTGCTCATGCCATCATTTTCCTGCCA
Organism: Jaculus jaculus; assembly: GCF_020740685.1. Lineage (NCBI taxonomy): Eukaryota > Metazoa > Chordata > Mammalia > Rodentia > Dipodidae > Jaculus > Jaculus jaculus. The sequence continues at coordinate 77,227,929 of NC_059112.1, read as the reverse complement.
CCTTGGAGCTTCCCCTCAAGCCTGTAAACCAAAATAAGTCCTCTTTTCTCCAAAAGATGCTCTTTGTCTGGTTATATCTGCCAGCAATGTGAACCAGACTGCAAAATTAATGTTGGTACCAAGGAGTATCATTTACTGCTAGTGATCTGACTGTGGTTTTGACCTTTTGGAGCTGATTTTCAAGAGAAATATGGAAGGATTTTGTAGCAGACAGCTTCAGGTTTGCTGAGATGAAATTCCAAATCAGGCACAGTTATAGAGGAAGGGATATTTATTGAAGCTTACACATCCAGAGTAAGCTCAATAATGGCAGAAGAAGCTGACCTGCTCTTTCAGGACTAGGCAGAGATAGAGAAGCAGAAGGCAAAAGCCAAAAGCCACACAGCACAGCACACTTCAGGAACTCCAACTAGGCACACTTTGCACATCTTTAGATTGAAATCTCATACCCATCACCACACCTTAAGCTCCACCCACTGACATCACCTCCAGCAATGTGGCTGCAGATGCAAACTACAAACTAATAAAACACTGAATATATTGGGGGCCATCTATTCAAACTACCACATTCCACTCCTGGATCCCAATAGATTTATAATCATCACACACTGTAAATTGTACTCAGTTCAATTTCAAAGGACCCCACAGTCCTAACCAATTTAAGATAGTAAATCCTGTAAAATCAAATAAGTAACATACTTTCAACATATAAAGGCACAGAGTAAATATTCTCAACTGCAATAACACATAGCAAGGAGAGACTAAAACAATGCAAACTTAACCACCATCAAAAAGCATCAAACTTCTGCAGTTCAAGTACAATAGAACCAGAGATTAATAGTCTTTAGAGTTTTCAATTCCACTCCTGCACCTGGGCAGAGCATCCAGGAAACACTTTCATCGCAGGCCCAGAGTTCACTCTATGGTAGACCTTTCTTAGTCCTGGTGTATCCAAAACATCTTCAGGTCTTAATGCAAACCACAGCCCATCTTCTAAAGGCTCCTTCAGCATAAATAAGAGCATCAAACCCTGCCTCATTCCACATCAGTGGCTCCTGGAATAAAGTGCAATTTGTGGCCACTCCATACATTTTTCATGCTTCCAAAACTAATACCAGGTATGCAGGACACAGCCATTTTCTTAATTCATTGATGAAATAAATAATAACCTTGAAGAGCAGGTTCCTTCTCCAGTCAACTCTTTCCAAAAGTTTGTATTTCTATGATAGTCTTTCTTCAGGCATTCTCTGAATTGTTTTAATTTAAAGCAGTTGGGTCATCTTCCTTAAGATTGCTAACATGTTGATAATAGCAGCTTCAGTAACATAAAAGCAGTCTCAGTGCCTCTAATTTAACTTGCTTGAGGTTTTCCAACTTAAAATCTTAAATCTCTCAGTACAATAGCTTTAGTCAAGCACATCAGTCCATTATAAATTTAATCTTGATCAAACTCTCTGGGCCTGGGCAGCAGGATGCAGTCAGCCCTCATGCCAGTAGCCCAGTTCCAACAAAGTCCTCTGTAGTCTTTCCTTCCCCTGAGAAAGCTCATAAGCCAAGCCTCGAAGTTCAATACTGTCTGCATTTAGCATACTCAAACTCTCATCAGAATAGTCCATAAAACTTGGCTTACCACTCCAGAAGACATCTTCAGTTGCAAGCACCAAGTCCATGAACATTCCTCCAAAACAAAGGCTCCAAAAGACCAACACCCACATAGTTTGATACATCTCAGCCCACTCCTCAGTACAAACTTCTGTAGCAGACAGCTTCAGGTTTGCTGGGATGAACTTCCAGACTAGGCACAATTATGGAGGAAGGGATACTTATTGAATCTTACAGAACCAGGGGAAGCTCCATAATGGCAGAAGAGGTTGGCCTCCTCTAAAAGGACCAGACAAAGAGTGAAAAAGCCAAAAGTCACACAACACAGAACACTTCAGGAACTCCAGCTAGCACACTTCACATATCTTTAGATTGATATCTCAAGCCCACCACCACAACTTAAGATCCACCCAGTGACATCGACTGCAGATGCAAACTACAAACTAATAAAACACTGAATATATTGGAGGCATCTATTCAAACTACCACAGATTTGAAACATTGGCCTAAGAGATGCCTTGCAGTAAGTAAATCTTGATGGATTATTCTGGTCAGAGTTGTAAGCCCTGAATGCAGTACGAACTATGGACTGTTAGGTTTGACTTCTGAGGGTGAGAAAGAGCTTTGTTTGGACTGGGCTAGAAGCAATTTGTGTGAGAGGCTTGCAGTTATGCCCATGTCTTGAGAACTTGTACAGGGCTGCAGTGCATAGAAACAGACTGATGTGAGCAAGGGATATGGCATAGCAAGAAATCCTTAAGCCTAATTTGCTTCCTGTTAAGCTAAATTGAGAAATTACAACTTTTGAAGTTAGGCCAGCTGACCTGCACTGGGGCAACAGGAAATGTGAACTCTTTTTAAGGAGATTGAATGCTCAAGGAGTGTCCTGTTCTTCAAAGTCTGTTTTATTCCCCTCTGGATTAACACCCTACCTGCTATTGTGGAGTATAAGGAATGCAGGAAAGAGAGTCATTGAATTTTCAACACAGTCTTGTGTTTTGGAAACAGCCATAGGAAATATAAAGCAGGTTTGCTGGATGCCTACATGGAGACCTGGTGGAGCTCTGAAGATGGACTGTAGGTTGCAATGGAGACCCAGTGGAGATGCCAGGACCATGAGAGGGATGCTAAGGAGAGCTGCTGGCCCTGGAAGAAGTTTTCTAGGACTATGAGTAGCCTAGCTGGAGAGGCGGATTGGAACTTCAGAGACTTGTGGCTGGTTAGAATTATCAGACCTGTAGATTTGTCACTAGACTAGAGGTGTTGGACTTGGAGCTACAGAGGTTGATGTTTTCCCTGGTTGTTTCAAATCTTGTACTGGTTGAATATTTATTTGCTTTGACCAATGCCATGTGAGTGTTTATTCTGTGCCATTATGTTTTTTTTTTGTGGGGGGGGTGATATTATGGCTCAGTTAAAAGACCTGGGATTATGGGGATGTTTTAATGTCATTAAGATTGACAAAAATATGAGGACCTTTAAAATTGAATAAATGCATTACATTTTATATCATGTATCATTATCAGCTTATGGGGGCCAGGTGGTGGTTTGATTCAGGTATCCCTCATAAACTTAGGTGTTTTGAAAGCTAGGTTCCCAGCTGATGGGTATTTTGGAATTATGCCTTCTGGAGGCAGTATATTGTTAGTGGTAGGCTTATGGGTATTATAGCCAGTGTCCCCTTGCCAGTGTTTGGCACATTCTCCTGTTGCTATTGTCCACCTTATGTTGGGCAGGGGGTGATGTCCACCCTCTGCTCATGCTATTGTTTTCACTTGCCATCACGGAGCTTCCCCTTGAGTCAATAAGTCAATATAAATCCCTTTTTACCCAAAAGCTACTATTAGTCAGGTGATTTCTGCTAGCAATGTGAACCTGATTATAATATTATATAATGTCTAGCAACATAGAAATATTTCAAAATATATTTAGTATACTATTGATGGATATTTGATTAATCCTGATTGTTGCTGTCATAGCAGAGTAGTAAACGAAGCCATTTCTCTCTTTGTGTGCATGGAGAGTTGTTTTAATCTCTCTCTCTCCCTCTTTCTATCTTTCTCTCTCCCTCTGTCTGTATCCGTATGTGTGCCACAGTATGTGTGTGGAAAAAAGTGGACAACCTCAGGTGATGGTTCTTAATCAATTTCATTTGAGACAGGATCTCTTTGTCTATTGCTGTTGCATTCATCAGGCTTGCCAGTCTGTGAGCTTACAGCAATTCTCCTTACTCCACTTCTCATCTCACCACAGGTGCACTAGGCTGAAAGATATGAGTCATTGTTTCACTTCATGTGGTTCATTGGGATTTGAACTTCAGCACTCATGCTTGAATGTCAAATAATTGTTTACAAGTATTTTAAAATAGATAAATCAGAGAGAAAAGGTTGTACTGAGGAATCTATGCTTTGAAACTCTGGATGTTGTATCTATCATAACTCTGGAAAACAAGACCACCATGTCCATTATGTAAATAAAATGGTGTTATTGTGATTAGTGCCTATGTGAATGTTGGTGAAATTTATCAGTACTACTCACCCATTTTTTTTTTTGAAAGAACATTTTTTTGAAACACAGTCTCATTATATAGTAGCCTTTTCCTTCTGAGTACTATCAATAAGGGTACATGCCATGGCACCCAGCACAAACTTTCTTGGCAGAGGACAGAATTAATTTCATGAAAGGTATATAGTTTAAATACTTCTAAGTGTTTGAAAAATCAAATTAAGAGTTGATATGTCATAACTGGGAAAATTATGCATACATATATATCACAATGGATAATAGCAGCTAAATATTGATTTTGGAATAATATGTATAAAGGTTGAAGGTGAATAGATCATGAGTGAAGGCATAAAGTTGGAATGCACTGGGAGTGACCAGGAAGTAAACACTAGCACTGAGAAAGTAGAAGGAAATTTCAGGAAATAAAGCTGAAGTCAAGCTCAGATCATGAATGAGGCAGGTTGCTTCCATTTTCAGGCCTAAAGAAGATCAGGAAAGACAGTTGCAGTGGGGTTGGACAGGCAGAGTTAGATTTAAGATTGTGGAGAGTGAATCTAAAGAAGTTTACAACTGAACAGAGGCAGTGAAGGAAGAGACTATTGATGCAAATGTACCAGCAGTGTTTGGTTGATGGACATCTGAAAACACCATAGACCATTGCCTTGGGTGTATAAGTCTACAAGGCAATATTAAAACAGTTCAGTAGTAACCAAATGAGAAATAAGGGTTAGAAACTTTATCTGTTGTCCAGACATTAGTACCCACAGCAAGCTGAGAGCATAAATGCTGTTTTGGAAGCCAAACTCACCCAAGAGGCTAATCTGCTTAAACACAACAAAAGTCATGGATGATTCCTAAGCGCTAACAATGTTGACTAACAGCACTGCCTGCCAAAGAGCATCTGGGCACTGCCAACCACATTTTGTCGCTTCCTCTAGCCAGTGTCTGAAATACTCAGAACACTCCCTACCCCCACATTCAGCCACACTTGAAAGTTGTAGCAAGGAACTTGAAGACCCTCCATCTGGTGAGAGATCCAAGTTCACAAAGTGTTGTGGTTGTTTCAGGTGTCAAGTAAAGGTGGTGAAAAGCAGTCTATGAATGCTTGGGAACATAAAGCTTCTTCAGAAATGTCTTTTCAACTGCCAGTTCACTTTTTTTTTGTGCTTGCCTTCTTTTCCCTATCTGGCAGTGTGAGGATTTAATGACTGTTCAGAATTATTTAAGGATCACTCTCTTTTCTGACATTGACTTTTGATTTCTCAGATTTTCATGTTAAAAGCTCATCAAGTCCTGATGTGACTTCATTTTCCTGCCTTATCCTTCTCTATCAGGTTTCAATGCAAAGCTGGTAAAATGGGAGCATGAATTAAAATGTGTGTGAGTCATTACTGTGGAGCTATTATTCCCCTGTCTTCTTGTCACTCTGTTCATCGGTGTCACTGTTAACTTTTATTTCATTTTCTACACTTCTCAGCTGGCAGGAACAATGGAGTCAGAGTACTGTAATCTTGAATTTTTCTGAACGTGACATTTTGTGTTGGTAACTTTATCAGCTACTCTATTTGTAGCAATTCTCATTTGAAATATCCATCCCGGTGGTTGATCTCTAATCTTTGTTCTGCAAAGTTTCAATGTATACTGTTAATAATTAAAAAGGTGGACTTATGAAAGCTTCCTGCCAATTTCATTTAACATTATCTTGAACTTAGTCTTTAGTGTTGCACAGATTTGTATGCATATTTCTAATTTAAAAATATAATATATATATTATTTATAAATATGTATTATAAATATATGTATTTCCCAGTTTGCCAGTACTCTATAGTACATAGTAATATTATAGTGTATATCCTTGTCTTAATAAAACATTCTGCCATTCATTCTCCTTTCACTTTTATGCAGCACCTCCTGTATACAGCACACTGCTCTAGGCACTAGAGATTAAATAGCAAATGAAATAGACAAAAAGAGCCTCTTTTTATATAGGTTATAGTTCTTAGGGTGTCTAACTGAAATATGTCACATGACTGCCATAGATGTGGAAATGGAGAACTGAGTACCATGGGTTGAATCAGAAAAAGGTCTCATTGAAAAAGTCATGTTTGAGCCAAAACCTCAAGGAGTTTTACGATGAAGTCATGTGATCATGAGAATGGAACAGTAACCTCAAAGGACCTGAGGAGTGTGGTGGTGTTTACAATTAACCAGCAGGGCAGACAAGCTTTCTGGAGCTGAGGAAGGAAGACAGACAGAGACAGTGTCTGGAGGCAGGAAGCTGTCAGCATAGAGCACTATAGGACAGTGTTATGATGCCTTGCCTTTTATTTTGAAGACATTGCAAGTGTTTTAGAAAAAAAATGAAAAATATGCTATCACCCAGTTTATGCAGAAGGATCAATCCAGTTGCTGAGTAGATAAAACCTATAGATTACAATGAACAAAGAAGAGACACTGATAAGGAGAGTTCTTTCTTCCCATATGATCTCTAAACTACCAGAAATATTTTGGAACTAGCAGGCAATTGGAATGTATATTTTAGTTGGAAAAGAGAACTAATGTACCAGCTTAATTTCTGGGACATGAAATATGACAGCTAATGATGCAATCATATTTTATCTGAGATGTATTTTTGACCTCAGGAAAGTTATATAACTTTTTTGTCTGTTATTTGAAAGACTGAATAGGTAACTATCTTAAGAATACATTATGGAGATGAAGTGAGACAATATATGTAAAGTTTTTTGCACAGTGTCTGTCAAACAATGAGCACTCAGTAAATGTGGACTATTATTCATTTAACATTACAATTTACATCACCAGTTACGAAAGAATATGATGTAGGGATTCTAAACACATTCAGTCTGCTAATTATTGAAAAGGAAATTATGAGCCCTAATTTCAGCGGTTACATAAATGCACGTTTACATCAAAGGGTATCAAAATCTACAAAAAGAGTTTAAAAAAACAAGGTATATTTTTGTGTGTCAGGAGATAGATATTTAATACATGGCTTTTATTTATTTATGTTATTGGTTATTTCCATTGGATATAGGATAGGTTAATAAGGATATTTTCATACAAGTTTACAATTCTGACTGTATTATCTTACTCTGCCTCTTTTGTAAGTCTCTTTTGTTTCCCTAGACAGTTTTGAATATACTTACCTATCATTTATACTCATGATTTTACACACTTATAAAAGCTAAGGTCCAGACAGGAGAAAACATGTGACATTTATCTGAGTCTTACTTAATTCACTTAATATGGTAATCTCCAGTTGCAGTCGTTTCCATCCAAATCACATAATTTGTATTTCTCTTCATGAGTGAATAAAATGTCAGTGTCTAAACATCCTGTTAAAATGGCACAGCAAGAGTCTTGCCAAAGAAACCTGGAGGGAAAAAAAAAAAAAAAAAAAAGAAAATTTAAAAAAAATAAAAAAGAGAAAACACCTCATAAGTAGTTTGGGGCAAAAGCCGAGATCTGTAATTTGTTAAACCAGATGAGATCCCTGGAGGAGAATGGGGATTAGGGTTCGCTGTTGCTAATCAGCCTGAATCCAGCTCCAGCTTGCTGTCTCTGGAAAGCAATCGTCCTCACTATGGCCTGCCTGAGTCTGCAAAAACCTTGGGACCTACTGAGAAGGGATATCCTGTCCACTCACACCTGTTCTGCAAAATCAGCTGAGCAGCTCCAAAGTGTATCCACACAGCATTCCAAGACCTGGCTTCCCTCACATACCAGCAATAGGAACACCATGAGATTACAGGAATCCTCTCATAGGATGCCCCCTGTGGTGGTTTGATTCAGGTGTCCCCCATAAACCTAGGTGTTCTGAATGCTAGCTCCCCAGCTGATGGATATTTGGGAATTAATGCCTCCTGAAGGGAGTGTATTGTTGGGGGCAGGCTTATGGGCTTTATAGCCAGTTTCCCCATGCCAGTGTTTGGCACACCCTCCTGTTGCTGTGTTCCACCTTAAGTTGGCCAGGGGGTGATGTCCACCCTCTGCTCATGCCATCGTTTTCCCCTGCCATCGTGGGGCTTCCCCTCAAGCCTGTAAGCCAAAATAAATCTCTTTTTCCCAGAAGCTGCTCTTGGTTGGGTGATTTCTACCAGCAATGCGGACTGGACTGCAACACCCCCCAACCCACATATACATACTATCTACACCAGCAGATCTGAATCATTGACCGACCTAGTCATCTGAAACAAAACCTGTAGGGTGTGGGTTTCTGGATCCTTAGCACTATAATTCCCTGAAGGTGTCTAGGCAACCATGGAGAGTAGGGTCTTGAGTGGCCCTGAGCACAGAAAATACACCTGAGAGACAACTTCAGGGAGTGGCTCCTTTTATTCAACAGGGAAATGGGTTTGTAAGCAGTTGAGAGAGAGCAGGAAAAGGGTCCTAAGGGGATTGGTTGGTTCAAGGTTGCTTGCCTAGGAACATTCATGTTCATTCCAGCACACAGAGAGAGAGCCTGGTGCGCTTCATAGTGGAGGGAAGAGGGCTGGAGGGGGATGGGCTGTATGAAGGCTGCTGGCTAATACTATATAAGGAGTTTCCTAGGCAACCGGCCAAAAGTCACAGGGCTATGAGCAGAAGCCTAAGTTTTACCTGAAAGCCCAGGTATCCCAGGCTTGAAGAAGGAGTGGCCCTCCTTCCTGCCAATTTCCGGTCTGAGATTTTGTCCCAGGGTCCAGCCTCACTGTGACCCCCAAGAATGGGGGGAGGAGCCTGGCTCACTGCAACCCTGAGAATGGAGGGAGGAGCTTCCCTGCCTGTCTGATCCCAGAGGTGTGACCTATGGTTTAGGCTGCTGCGCCTGGGGCCCTTAGTCCTGTCAGACAGCTTAAGCTTCCTTTAAGCTGGAGCCCTGCCTTTGTCTGACACCAGGGCACCCAAGAAGAAACAGGCTTTATAGTTCAACATGGTAGTGATTCAAGGATAAAGGACTTGTCAGAGTCCTGAAAAGAAGTGACAGGGGGGTGTTCAGCACTGAACATCTCTGTGAAACCCTCAAAGTTTCAAAGATTACTGAGAAGTGGTGACAGCAAAAATGTAAGCCCAGACAGAGAGAAGCACCTTGGGATGCTCCTGCTTTTACCTGCACAAGACCTACATAAAATTGGGGCCCTAAACAGGTTGTCTTGGCTTTCATGGGAGGTCCAAAAAATAATGACATGAAAATAGTTGGTCTGTCATCAGATCAGCTGTACTGTATGCTGTGTGGGAAAAGGATGGCTCAGGTTTCAAGGTGCAGAGATCTCAGGTGGTGTTCTTTGTGCTGGTGTATCAGGGAGGAGAGGTTGTGGAAAGTTGTCTGAAGGAGTTTTGGAGTATCTCAGCTGTTGTCTGTCTTCTTCTCCTTTGGGGTTTTTGATTTTTCTTATGATATGGAAATAGAAGAGGGAAGATGGCAGAGGGAAACCAAGGAGGATGGTGGCAAGGCATTGCCATCAGGGTACATTTTGTATGTGTATGGAAGTTGTCAATCAATGTATTATTATTATTATTATTATTACTTTGACATAGGGTCTCACTGTATTCCTGGTTGACCTGGAATTCATTACATAGTCTCAGGCTGGCCTCAGTCTCATGGTGATCCTCTTACCTCTGAATGAGCCACCATGCATGGTAATCAACATATTTTTAAAACTTGCATATGGATGTGGGGTTACAACTGAATCTGTTATTGTGTAAATTTTTGGATGACCCCAGCCTCAATTGACCACTTTACTGCAGCCTTGCATAGAACCCTTAAGTAGAGATAGCTTCATGGGGACTTATGTCCACAGAAACTAGGACATTAATAATAATAATAATAATAATAATAATAATAATAATAAAATGTGTGTTGCTTTATTTAAGCTGTTAGCTATTAAAATGATTTTTTTTTGAGGTAGGGTCTCACTGTAGCCCAGGCTGACCTGGAATCCACTCTGTGTTCTCAGGGTGGCCTCGAACTCATGGTGGTCCTCCTACCTCTGCCTCCCGAGTGCTGGGATTAAAGGCGTGCGCCACCACGCCCGGCTAGGATGATTTTTTATATACACATGGATGAAGAATAAAATAAGAAAAGATTGATGGAATATTGAATTCTAGGCCTTACCTGTTTCCATCAGGAGATACCACATCATTATGTTTGCCACAAACTTTTTCCAGAACCACTCACAAAGACCCGTCTAATTGTATAAGGATAGGGCATAAGGGAGTGACATGATTTCTTGTATTCAGTACCTTTTCTGCCATGGATTAACAACAAAACACTATATACATGGAATTTTAAAGGGGTACATACAGGTCCAATCTTCACTCCATATGTGTTTTAAGTAGGATGTAACTCTAGCTAATCATTTATTTTTCCTCTATTTGTAGCAACATTACAAAGTTAATGCAGTCTAATGATTATTATCTGCATATGGCAAAGCATTTTTTCTGACAGTACACTACCATGTAGAGGTTACTCTATCACAACACTACTTTGGGGGAGTGTGATGTTTTATATATTTTATAGATGATGACCAAACCTGGAGGTGGCCAGGATCCAAATACAATGACAAGGCAAGAGCAACAGACATAAGTCTTAGATTGCACCGTCTTCCTTAAGAATCACATGTTTTCTCCTTTGTGAATGGAACATTTTGATGGTTGAACTTCTTAGTGGTAGATTACCAGTGGCATTTCCAAACAGAATGCATACTGACTAAAGAAAGCAAAGCTGCTGCACATTAAAGCTGCTAACTTGGATGTGTGGGAAGACAGATGCTGTAAATGATAGTGATTATGATGGCAATCTTTTGTCAAATGTAGAATCCTAACAACAGCAGTGCTGAAATAACCCATACTTCAAAAGTACACTTAAAATAATATAAATATGTAAAGAAGGTTTACAGCACATTGCTCAAAAGGATAACTCAGCACCTTTATTCTGGACCACCTCTATCTTGCTTTGAGACCTTTGGACCCACACTTGATTAACTTGTATCTCAGCTAATCCAGAGACAAAAGTGGGGGAATATTCAGAACTCACTGAAAACCAGATGTAGCATCTGAGCTGTGAGTTTTCTCAGTAAATGAATCACAAATATTGTTGAAGAGTGTTTTCACTGGGGGCATTCTCAAAAGATATTGGATATTGTCTTGCCCCGTGTTAGGAAGAAAAGATTGTCAATTCTACAAAATTGACTAGATGACTCCTGTTTATTAAGATTATATAGTGAGGGAGCTATCTTTTAATATTTTATTGTGAGGGAAATAATTTCATGTTACTGGAAACTGCAGTGTTGGAGATATAATATATATATATATATATATATATATATATATATATATATATATACATATATAGACACACATATATATGATGAATTATGTGACAGAAATCATAAGATGATTCAGTGGACAAAGTGTTTACTGGGCAAGCATGAGTAGATCCCCAGACCCTGAACAAGAATTGGAAGCAATAGTTGGCTTCTGTAATACCAGCACACCTATGGTTTGATGGGAGGTAGAGACATTACAAATTCCCAGAAGCTCATGCACCAGCTAGCTTGACAAATGCAGTGGTGAACAATGAAAGTCACTTCCCCAAACAAATTGGAAGATAAGGATTACCTCCAAACATTGTCGTCTAGCCTCCACATGCATAGTGAGAAGTGCACCAAACTATGTTCACACACATATGAACATGTAGTATGTATCATGCACATATCCAGAAGATAAAATAGTGCATTTTTTATAAAGATAAAGAGAAAGAAATAATCAGAAAAAAAGAAAACTATCATTTATAGCAACATAAATGACTTTTGTACTTTTCAGAAATGACAGGACAGACACAGTTTCAGTGTATGATACTGAAAAATAATTCTTTTAAGGCTTTTGCATTAAGACAATAGACTGATAGGTGGACCTGCAGAAAAACAGCTGGAGTAATGGATAGTCAAATAAAATACATTTCAAACTTACATGTTAGTTTTCCAGGTAGAAAAAAAAGGGACATTTATTCTATGTAGTGCTCCTTGAATCTGCAGTGATCAGCATTCCCATGGTGATACAATTGATCTCTGGCTTTTCAAAGTCACAGAATGAGCGAGAAACAGAATGAGGACCTGCATTAGAGCCATGCAGCCCATCCAGGTCCTTGAAGTTTTGGAAAAAGGTCTTACTACTTAGTCTCTTTTGGTTTTAGCAGATAATACAACATAAGGTATTTCTGGTAATGCCTTAGAAAGAAAATTTAAGTTGTGGAATATTCTGGAGGCATGAATGTCTTTAAACTCATAGTTTATGATGAGTGTAAACTAGCTGGGCTAATTACACATAGAATTGAGAGAAAAATGTATTAAAATAATCAAGATTTTCAAAAACTTGTCTGCAAAAAAAGTTAATTTTTCCATCTTCTGTGGCATAATCTTTTGTCATTTTTTTTTTTTTTTGGTACCTCTTTGGACTGGTTAGGACTTGCCCAGTATTGTATATTAGTAAATGCAGTACTATTTAGGATTGAGTACTAAACAGATTTAGTCATTAAAGTAAACTCCAACATTTTCTTTTCCTTTTTTTTTAAATTTTATTTATTTATTTATTTGAGAGCGACAGACACAGAGAGAAAGACAGATAGAGGAAGAGAGAGAGAATGGGCGCGCCAGGCCTTCCAGCCTCTGCAAACGAACTCCAGACGTGTGCGCCCCTTGTGCATCTGGCTAACGTGGGACCTGGGGAACCGAGCCTCGAACCGGGGTCCTTAGGCTTCACAGGCAAGCGCTTAACCGCTAAGCCATCTCTCCAGCCCCAAACTCCAACATTTTCTTATGTGAGCAATAGTTAATTTTAGTTTGTTGAATTATAACTGCTTAGAGGGCAAAGTCTACGAGTGTTGATAATGAAATCACATAATGAACGCTAGCAGCAGAGGACCCACAGTTTGAAATATACAATTCCAGCTGGGATTACCTGAGGGGAATAACTGGAGAAAATTTATTTTCAAAACAGTATGTCTTTGGTCTCAGACTTCTACTCTAGAATTGGGCAAGTGGAGGAGGTAAGGAAACCACTCTAGAGGTCTTGACAGATCCCTTGTTAAAAGTTTACTTGTTGAAATTCACAAGATATAAAAATTCCTCAATCACCAGAACACAATTCTGCTAGTTCTAGTCTTTCTTCATTTGTTCTCAAGAGTTCCCATTTTTATTGTACATAGTCTGATCAGAATGTATTATCAAAATGGAATTCCCTTTTATGATGTTTAGCTTACAACAAAATGTATTAGCAATGTTCTTTTATAAGTACTAAAGTAATTGTATCACTTTGACAAAATGTTAAGTAATATTGCAGATAAATTTATACATGATGTCTTTCTAAGGGGACTTCCTAATTTTTTTTTTTATAATATCACAGAGCAAAGACCCTATCACTTAAGCTTTCTGTAGATAAGGAAATTTGCTTCTCAGTAATTTACTTATTAATTTTGGTTTTACAAGTTAGGGTCTCACTCTAGACCAGACTGACCTGGAATTCATTATATAGTCTCAGGCTGGCCTCAATCTGCTGGATCCTCATACCTCTGCCTCCAGAGTGATAGGATTAAAGGCATGCACCACAATCCTTGGCCTATTTTTTATTTATTTTTGAAACAATTTCTTACTACTTAGTCTCTTTTGGTCAGGTACTTACTCTGTAGGATAAGCAGCAATTTCAGAAATCCTCTTGCCACAGCCTCATAAGTGCTGGGATTGCAGGTCTATACCACTTTATTCTGCTAAATAGCTTAGATTTTAATTATTTACTCTTTCCTATTTTTATCAGCATACTATAATAGTCATAAGTATGTTAACAGAAAGAACACAAGTACAAAATAAATATTTTAACATGTCTATCCCTTGTTATCCTAGTTACATGTCATGGCATACCTCGCTTGCCCAATGAGAAATCTGTGATATCATCAAATGGCATAGATTTTAATCCTGTTCTCATCCTCCTAAACCATCAAGCAACCAGTTTATTTTTGTATATGTGCCTCACATTTTGATTCCTCTTGTTTGCCTGTGTCCTGCAGACTAATTACTCCTCATCCTAAGATGTTTGCTTTACATTTATTTATTTATTTGTATGTTTTGATGTTGGCTCTCACTCTGGCCTCAAACTCAATGTGATCCTCCTACCTCTGCCTCCCAAGTGCTGGGGTTAAAGGTTATTTATTTATTTATTTTTAATTTTGAGGCAAGGTTTCATTCTAACCTAGGCTGACTGGAATTAATTTTGTAGCGCAGCTATAGGACATAGGAAACTATGTCAGCATAGGGAATAAGGGATGAAGTATCAAACCTGACTTTACTTTTTATTAAGAAAAGGTATTATTAAAATATATATCCATATTTAAAAGCAGAAAGAGAGAAAAAAAATGGGTTTGCCAGGGAATCTTTTTTTCATTTTTGGTTTTTCAAGGTAGGGTCTCACTGTAACCCAGGCTAATCTGGAATTCACTAAGGAGTCTCAGGGTGGCCTTGAACTCATGGCAATCCTCCTACCTCTGCCTCCCAAGTGCTGGGATTAAAGGCATGCACCACCACGCCCGGCTTTGCCAGGGATTTTGCCACTACAAATGAACGCCCACTTTGTACATCTGGCTTTACATAGGTTCTGGAGAATTGAACCCAGGCCAGCAGACTTTGAAAGCAAGCCCTTTAAACACCACCTCCCCAGTCCAAGACACTATCTTAACTAACTTTGATCTACTCAAAACTTTATCTCCATTTCCACATTAGGATTAGCCATTAGTAAACTGTAGAACTACATAGAAGTATTAATAAGACAAAAGAGTAAATATCAGGAAACAACAATGTGGGCACAAGTTTCGGTGCCTTTCTTATTTTGTAGAAATGTGGCGATTAGGCTGGGGTGGGGCTCAGTGTTAGAGCGCTTAGCATGTGAGGCCATGGCTCTCACCACCAGCATAGCCAGAAAGAACAATATATGCTTTTACATGGGGCGAGCAGGACAGAGATGAAGTACTGGACTTTTTCAGGAGGTGTTTGGGACCAGTATGGAGATGTGTGCATTATTTTAGGACAGTGGAGAAGAAGCCTTTACTGGTCATGAAATTCACATGATACCTACATTTGCATATCTAGAAAAAGGCAAATCTCAATTAACAGTGACTTTGTGTAGAAAGACCAAACAGGCCAGCATCAAAGTGGTTGGCACTGATGGCCCTACTTCTGTAGCCCAGCAAGCTCTGAGGTGATCGTCAACACATGGCCCCCACAGCCAGGTAGAAAGGGCTGTGGAAAGCAGTGCAGCTGGCTGTGCCAGCTCCTACACATACAGCACTTTTTGGGCAGTCAGGACTCATGGGGTGCAGACCCACAGTGCTCCTTGCCTACATCATGTTCACCGTAGACCCCAGGATGCAGGTACCTCCGTTCAGACAGCAGGTTTTATTTAGCAATTTACTGTTCTGTAAGCCTATGGATCGCACAAACTGGAAAGAGGAAGGAAGAACTTCAAGCTCCTCCTGGGATGGAATGCTATCATTTCGGAAGGCCAGGTTTCTCAGAGACAGAAGCATCAACTCATGGTGGCCCAAGCCTGGAATACAAGTGTGCTATCATCCTGCAGTCTAAAGCTCTCAAAAATTTAGGGGAAAATAAAAATAATAAATTTAGGAAAAATATTAGTGATAGCTTTATTTCACAAAAGTCATTGTCAAGGCACCTAAAGGAAAACATTAATTTACTGAAGTGAAAATGATAATGTAAAAACAGAAAAGTATTCCAGATGAAAAGAAATATGCTTGTCCTCTAGTTTTTAATCTTTCCTCATGAGAAGAACCATTCTAGTCCATGTTTCAGTGCTTCCTGCATACATTATGTACTAAATTAAATTTATACCCTACATGCAGATGTGTGAAGTTCTAAGAGTCTGATTGAGTCACTCCTCTGCTTCCTGTGAAGTACTTGAAATCTTATCAACATGAGAGACAAACTTTACCTTGCCTTTCTTTACTGTTTCCACACTGAAATAGGACTAGCATAGGAGAGAAATGGTAAGTTATTTGCTTATCAGCTAACCTCTATGGAAAATGTTAGAATTTTTTTTTAGGCATCCTCTTCAAAAGCTTTCTATAAGTTTATGACAAGATTACATCCACTTTTCATCTACACTCTAGATTATGCCACATAGAGGAAACAGAAAACACTTCATTTTTGCTATTCTGTATTGTAGGAAATGTATTTCTGATGATATCTAAAGCACACATGTCCATACAGATACCCAAGTGTAAAACGTCTTCTATCAATAAAAGTTACATTTATTTTCTTGTCTGAATAAATGCAGTCTTTTCTTATGTCAAGTCTGTTACAGAGACTAGATGATACTGATTTTCTTCCTATGTATTACAAGATGAAGAAAGAAAAAAGAGCCATCATAAAAAAAAGTGGCAACTAGGTAAGTGGCTTGATTTAATTTTTGTGCAATGGGCTCATGTATCAAAATATCACTATCTATATCACTATCTATATCTATACATATCTATATCTATGCATCTATATATGTCTATCTATATATATCATCATTTGAAACTAACAGTAAAAACTAAAAATAATGTCACCATCAATGGTCCCATTTCCAATCTCCTTGCAGAGAGAGGTATTACTTACCTGCATTACCATTTGTCCTTCCAAATTCTTGCAGCCAACATAGTCTGAATCATGCTGTTGTGTTTTGGATATGAAGTGTTCAGTTCATGTGTCAAAGAGTTTTATCTACCGGTACAATTAATTGCTGATTGTAAGGGTGTGAACTTCACCAGTGGTCTAATCTATTGACAGGTTCATAACTGAAAGACCTATTGGATAAAAGAGACTAAATGGAAGAAGCAAGTCATGAGGGGTGTATGGAAAGTGATGACTTTGAAAGTCTGCTTTGTTCCTTGTCCTTGTTACTGGCTGCTATGCCATGAGGTGAATGGTGTTTACTTCATGACAAACTTCCCACCATAAGTTTCTGCCTCATCATGGACCTGAAAGATCACAGCCAAGTGACATGGACTGAAATTTCTGAAAGCATGAATCAAACATTTCTTTTTCCCTGTCAAATTGTTTTTCTCTATTATAATGTCATAGTAATAGGTAGCTTCTTTACATAAATGCACAGATGTTTGGGTTTATTGAATTAATCACTTTTGAATAATGAGTTTTTCTACCTTTCAAAATGAAAGCATTTTACCCCAAAAGATTCTTTGATCTGATAGCAATAGTATAATTTAATTTTGTTTTCTCAGACATGCATTTTGTTCATCCTAGCATAAATCTTTTCAGTAGTCCTGACCATGGAACCCAACAGCCAGGTGCCATGGACCAAAGAAACCTTCTTTATTTGCAAGTTCAGCTCTTGTGGCTCTGATTTAAACATGAGTTTCACTTTGATGGCTGTTAAACAACTTCCTGTAAATCGTGCACATTTCATAAATACTAAATGTATTATTGTGGCTGACACAGAGAAGAGGTTACTGTGGAAATGGAAGCAACACAAAGGCTGGGTTGGGTTGCAGTCTGTCCTTTGAGAGGGTCAAATAAACAATTTACTTATGACTGTCCGGACAGGAAATGCTCAATAAAGTTTTCTATTTTACTTGTATACTGTAGGCTAGGGCAAAGACTCAGTTTGTAAAGACCTTGTTATGAAAGCATGAAGACCTGAATTTATTTTTTTTCCCAAAAGCTGCTCTTGGTTGGGTGATTCCTGCCAGCAATACTACCCTGTCTGTAACATTAGATAGATACAATTTAATTTGACCTGGCAAACAGCTATATTCTAGAGCAGGAGCTGTATGTCACACATATAGAAACTATTCCCAGACCCCAGGGACACACAACAGGGCTTTTTTTCTTTTTTTTCTGATCAGCCATGTCTTTTGCCACCTCTCTGGGAATTTGTAGGCACCATGAGACACTCTGAAGGTGGTGTCCCAGTCGTAGTAGTCTTTGTTTTTCCCAGGCTTTTTGTTGCTTCAATCCTTTCACAAAGACTAATCTTGCCTACCAGGAATCTCTCACACCCATAATCATTGCCACTATTTAATTAAACCTTATTTGCCTTACAAATCTCAACAAAAATGCTACTTTCCTTTAAAATCCTTGACAGGAGAAACCAGATCAGGCCATATCCTAAAGCTTCTTATACTTTTCTTCCCAGGGATTATCTTCAAGTATATACTAAGTATACAAACACACACACACACACACACACGTGCGCGCACACACGTGCGTGCACACACACACATATATGTCTGATGATACATCTACTTTTGATTGTTAAATGTATGGCAAAAACTGGGGGGGGGGCAGTGTGTCTTGCTCACCTGGTATTCCAAGACGACTGCCATATGACGCCCCTTCATTATTGTGTGAGTTTTCTAGATCAAACCATGATACCTATTTCTGAAAATACTAATGGAGAAATAGGATGCTAGTTTCTTTTAGGTAGCTTCAGTTAGGAACCGAGGCCCTCAGAGAACTGATGACACCTCTTCCTGGCATGATGGCACTCTTGCCAGCACTGGAGATTGTGTCCAATGGAGACTCATCTACAGCAGCTACAGTGTTCACTAGCGCCATAGTCTATCATGCTCCCTAGATGGGAGGCCTTCGCTTCCCTGGAGGCCTGGCCCTGAAGCCTGCCTCCTCACATCTCCAAGCCAAAGATGCCTGCCCCTTTAGATACCTGAATTTAATTAAATGATTCATTTTTAATTCACTATAGGCTGCTTTTTTGACCTTTGTTTTCTCTTCCTGCATCCCCTTATTCTTTTCTGTGATCTCTGCTTGGATGCATGTGAGTCTGGCTTTCTACCCAAGCCAGCCTAGCTGGGTTGGGGAGAGCAGTACTGTTTTTTGGTCTGAGTAGATTTTCTGCTTGCCTCTGCTTTATACTTTGGGGTAACTTCTCATTTTAATGACATGTATGATTTTCCTCTGGTCTCAGAATCTACCACATGCATACTTGTTTCACTTATACCCTAGCTGTACCAAGGGGCTTTCCCTAACTATAGACTTGTTACTTGCACACTTCCTCTAAACGTGGAGTAACCATGGGTATAACTCACTTTACCACTTACTACTCATCTGAACTTTTTGTTCTCTGTTTTGTTATCTTCCTTCTGCTTTTCTCCTTAAGCCAGCATCATTTGCCCTGTTCACTTTCTTCCATGGAGAAGCTCAGGAAAGATATTGTGGTGGTTTGATTCAGGTGTCCCCCATAAACCTAGTTGTTCTGAATGCTCGGTTCCCAGCTGATGGATATTTGGGAATTGCCTCCTGGAGGGAGTTTATTGTTGGGGGCGGGCTTAAGGGCTTTATAGCCAGTTTCCCCATGCCAGTGTTTGGCACACCCTCCTGTTGCTGTGGTCCACCTTCTGTTGGCCAAGGGGTGATGTCCACCCTCTGCTCATGCCATTGTTTTCCCCTGCCATCGTGGAGCTTCCCCTCCAGCCTGTAAGCCAAAATAAATCTCTTTTTCCCAGAAGCTGCTCTTGGTTGGGTGATTTCCACCAGCAATGCGTACTGGACTGCAACAGATACTTTGTGTATTCCTTCTACATCTCCCAACAAGAGCTCCTAGAGTCTTTCTTCCACATGCCTGTGGTTGCACTCCCACTCCAGCCTTTCATTAAAATCCTCAGTTTGTCTTACATGAATATCACAGACTTTCACATGAGCATGTGTGTCCTACTTTCCCTGTGCTTATGACTCTGCTCTAGCCTTCTTCCTAGATCCCAGTTTCCCTTAAATAAATTCCACAATTTGAGATTCCTTCATATATAAATTTAATAGTTCATAATTTATCCTCCTTGAGTTCATTTTTATCAATTATTTGTTAAAATATGACAGGATCTAAAATTGGGGTTTACAATTGTGAGAGACTCTTCTGGAACCCCCAAATTCTATATCAGTATGATTCCTTATTACACTATCACATTGTATTTATGTACTTAAATTGTCCAATTGAAGAATAAAGGGCTGGAGATATGGCTTAGTGGTTAAGCACTTGCCTGTGAAGCCTAAGGACCCCAGTTCGAGGCTCGGTTCCCCAGGTCCCACGTTAGCCAGATGCACAAGGGGGCGCACGCATCTGGAGTTCGTTTGCAGTGGCTGGAAGCCCTGGCGCGCCCATTCTCTCTCTTTCCCTCTATGTGTCTTTCTCTCTATGTCTGTCGCTCTCAAATAAATAAATAAAAAATGAACCGAAAAACTTAAAAAAAAAAAAAGAATAAAGAAGTTAAGACAGAGGTCTCACTGCTCAACTGATTCACAAATCAGGAACTCTAGTTCAGCAGTGGCTTTCTACACACAATGCCTAGCGTTGGTGATTTGTATTTACGATTAAGCAATGTCAATGAAATTGGTTTGTGGGGTTACAAATGAATGTCATATATTTGCTAACTTGTTAAAGTAAATCAACAAAATACATTCCCTGATATCAGTTAGTCTTTCTGGTCATGTATCATCCAGGCAGAGTGAGAGGAAAACAAACAAACAAACAAAAAAAACCCTCCAGGCAATAGGCCCACTACTGTGGCATGAGATAGGATTGAGGGTAGCCCAGAATGTGGGGCATAGTACCAGAAAAATGCCAAATGAGGCTCCAGCGAAGTCCAAATAAAGTATAAACCTGAGGCAAAGATACAGGGTCAGAGCTAGAAATGAGCAGCAGACTCAAGGGTCACAGTGGTCCACAGGGAAGCCAAATAAGCAGGAGTGAGCAGGTGGAGATCAGAATGAGGAGCAGGAATCTGCGTGTTGGCACCAGGACAGAAGCAGTCATGGGAGGTTGGGAAAGACTTTAAGTATAAAAGTTTGACTGTGTCCCAAGCACCATGCCGTTGAATTAATCTAAGTCTAGATATATTAGACATTTGTACCAAGCCTATATAATGAAGAGTCTAACTACCCAGTAGAATTCATTTGGGGTCTTATATGCAATAATAATTGAAACAGAAGTTAAATCACATGAATAATTCCTACTTGTGGAATGATTTTCCAGCTCTTCTGTCACATTCTAAGATCTAACATAGTCACAGTTTGAACTTATGATTCAGAACTTATAATTCAGTGATCTCAGAAATGTTATAAAAGAATTTTTGCCAAGTGTGGTGGCACAGGTCTTTAATCCCAGCACTTGGGATACAGAGGTATGAGGATCACCATGAGTTCAAGGCCACCCTGAGATTGTGTTGAATTCCAGGTCAGCCTTGGCTAGAATGAGACTTTACCTCAATAAATAAACAAACAAACAAACAAACAGAAAAAAAATTGTAAGTAGGTTTTAAATTTTGTAGCATTTAGAGGTTTGAATCCTTGGCATTTTTATGAAGTTATTATTCCTTTCAAAGTTTTGTTATAGCATAATGAAAAATATAATGCAATTAATCTCTTATACAGCTATCCTCAGCTTTAACACTTGCCAACATTCTGTCATTTGCACCTCATTAAATATTTTGATTAGTATTTTCAATCAAGAATTTACTATTTGTTATGACCAATGCTAACTGCAGTGGAGAAACCCCCTGAGAGACTTCCTACACTGTGCAGAATGCTCCTGAGGGGTTTACTGAAATGAGCACATCGCCTCTTAGATGAAGGCAGGATTAAGGGATTTTCTTCAAAAGAAAAACTCCCACATATTAAATCACGTCCTTTTGAAATGAGTGGTGCTGCGGGCAAAAAAGCAAGGGCATCATTTTGGCAACATAACATCCTCCCTAAGAAACAGCAATTGCATCCATTTAAAATAATGAAACGATATGATACATAGTTTTTTTTTTTTTCCCTCTGAGATGTGAATCAATTCCTGCAATACTGAACACAACAATAGTGCTGTTTGGGAAGAGGAAAACTATTCTATTGCCTATTTGCTTATCTATCTATCTATCTATCTATCTATCTATCTATCTATCATCTACCTATCAATCTAATCTATCATCATCATCATTATCATCTATCCACCTATCACCATCTATCTATCTACATATAAATTGTATATTCATCTATAATCTATACCATGTATCTCATCTTTAAAAGAAATATGGGCTATCTTGGATTTCACCACATCTTAGAATAATTTTAATGACTTTGAATGTCATATTTCCACTTTATAGTTTACCTTTTTTTTTCAGTGAATCTGGTGCTTAGACCAGAGCAAGAATTTCATAAGTTTCTAATGAGTAATTTTTAATTTTATTTTTATTCATTGTGAACTTTACTATACAAACATATTGCATATTGGTTATGCTCCCATCAGGTGTTACTTTTATGTTTCCTCTCCCCTCACCCTATCCTACTGAGGTCCCTCCATTGTAGGGTTATTGTTAAGCACTATGGAATCATTAATTTAACATTTTTGTGCCAAAATTCTTTCCATTTTCTTCTGATTCTCCTCACACAATACCAGCCTTTTTAATACCTCATTATATATTTAGAGGAATAAAACCCCACTATACACTGAAGGTATCTTCCTTCCCGTGAATAATAGTTTAATGACAAAGAAGGCCTTCTCTTTTGTTTATAAAAGAAATGCAGTAAGTAGAAAAAAAGTATACAAGTCATGGAATCTTTGAGAGTTTCCTTTACATTAATCAAATAGCTATGAAATACAGCTTTGCATAGCTTCACTACCTTTTAGAAGTCAAATTGTAATCTTCTGATGAAGCCTTGTAGGAAAGGCAGATGAGTCACTCAGTTCTATTCAAAGAGAAAGTTTGTCTCTTAAAGGTCTCCATAGTGGCAGTGACACTGCCACAAAAGATTAGCTTTTCTTCTTTTAGTAAGGTGCAGGTGGATTATATTATAGAGACCGGAAGACACCAGTACAATCTCTTCTCCCTCACATTATTCTTTGTAATCAGATTGTGTATAGGCATTTGGTGAAGCAAAAATGAAAGGTTTCATTTATAACTTACTAGATAGAAAGGTCCCCGTGCATAGTTTGAAATTTTTATCAATTTTCCCTTCCAAGAGCAAATGTTTTCTTGTTAAAATTATATCAGAGTGAGTTGGAAAATAATTTTAAAAATATTATAATCCTATTTAGAATGTATTGCAAGATATATGATGAGATGTTTTTAACCAAGACATGAAGATCAGTGACCCTTTCTCTTTATTCACAATCACTGACTCTTTGATAATATCACTGATCATTGTAATGAAAGTTGAGAGTTTTTAAAATAATTATCACAGCCATATTTGGAAAATTTCTGTTAGATTTTCAGGTAGAATAATTGATGTCTAGGATAGTTAAAAAGTCTCCACATTGCAGCCTATTTTTAAACCAGGAATTTGAGTGCACTTTATGAGCACTTAAAAAAAAAAAAAAAAACCTACGGAAGTTTTTTTCTTCTCAATATTTCTCCATTCCTTCTGTAGATGTCACTGTAGCATAAGGAAAATAAAAAGCCTCCTTTTAGTCTGGAAATATGTAACTTCTACATGCAAATGAAAGAAAGTGGTGATTGGATTTATTATGCCAGAGTTGTCATATCAACAATAAGGTTTCCAAGCAACTAACAGAATAAATTATTTTATAGATTTATTTGCTTAGCCTCATAAAATGGACCAAAGGAAGACACTTTTTTCCACCCATGATTATGTAGTAATTAAAAAAAGTCATTATGCAGAAATTATGCATTAAATTCACATTACTAAGAAGAGTTCAAAATGAATCATGAGAATATAATCAATGCCAAAAGACTTAATGAAGATTTGCTGCTTACAGGGAAGCTTTGTTGTTTTATGTTTATATATTTTCAATAATTGGTTTCCAGGGTCTATACTGATGATTCATTCAGAGTTGTTCCAATTTTGCTCTTCAAAGAAGCTAACATATGCAGCTCTCACTGCTGTGCCCTTTAAATACTCTTCAAAATGACCTCCTTGCAGAACCATGGTGCTCCTTCTATTAGGCATAGCACTGAAAATCCTGTACTTATGCAAATGGCCTGTGCCAGTCCTTAAAAAGACTTCCCAAAAGTTGCTGAACATATTAGGAACTGAAGCATTGATTTTTTTTCATGTAATTTCCCTGGGGATGTTAGAAACTTGTTAGTCATTCACAGTCCATATTCCCCAAACATCCTTGTGTAGCTTAAACATTTCATTGCTATTTTTGAAGTGCTGCTTATGTTTCTTCTTGGGAAAAGCCTGACCTGAATGTAGCAGAGCTGGTCTTTTTCCCTGTTTTCCATTTACTGGAATTTTATTTCACATTTTTTATTTCCTTGGATAGAAGAACAAATGTTTAAGTTGTTCTGGGACTTGTATTTTGTATCCATCTACCTCAGACACATTTGCCAGTCAGGAAAAGTCTTAGCACTCAAAGGAAGCATCAATTCCCCGGGGGTTTGACAAGCATGTTTCTTCTTACATTTTTGCTTTCTTTTGGCGACGTTTCTTCTACATCTCTAGAGCTTTTACACAGCCAAAAAAATAAATAAATAAAACACAAAATTTAGGAAGAAATACTTATATTAAAGAATTACTAAGTGCTTCAGTTGCCTTCTCATTGTTGTCATCTGGTCAGTAGCAACTAAGTAAGGAAAAGGTTCATGTTAGACCTATGGTTTAAGAGGACATGGTCATCACCCAGCAGAAAGTGCAGCAGGACATGCTGTCATGCTTCAGCTAGGAAGCAGAAGGACCACAGGATGTGAGGCCAGGCTTTAAACCTCAAGCCCCACCCTGCTAGTGATTTGCTTCCTTCAGTGCAGCTCGACTTCCTAAAGCTTCCAAAACAGTTAAAAAAAAAAGACCAGCTAGAGACATCAACTGTTCTAACACATCAGCTATGGAAGACATTTCACATTCAACCACAATAACATTAAGTAAACTCCAGCATTCAACTAAAGTTTTCTGTTTGAAATATTTTATAAAAATATGACTTTAATTTTTCCTGCTATGTTTGGTTAGACATTGTCTCAGACTGTGAAGGTATGTCATGATTATTACCAAGATCTTTCATACCTTTCTAATCACCTCAGGTATGTCTTAATATTCTCATAATACAGTATCCTTCTTCTGTGCCTCTGTCCAACCCAAGCTATAAGAACTTTCTCCCTTTTAATTAATTAATTTTCTCATGTCACCAGGAAATATGACATTACTGCACATTCCCAGGCATGACAGTAAACACCCTTTCCCACACTGCTTTTATTTTTGTCACCTGTCAATACTCCACATCATGGCTTGGGATCTTCTCAGTAGCGTGTTATTAGCCAAATGCTCCCAGTTGTGTTCCACGACAATAGAGTTGCTTCTTCTCCTTTCATAGAAAAACAATTGATTTTCCCAAGAATGTTCCTCTGCCTAGTCTTTGTTGTCTTTTTGCTTTTTTACATCAAATTTTTGTTTGTAAAGCCATGTCTTTAATTTTCCCCCCTTCTTTTCCCCCAATTCCATGTCTTTGGTTTATTAACTGAACTCAGAGATGATCACATATTCTTTTCTTTTTTATTTTGCCAATGCTCATTGAACTCTGGAATTACTTTGGGAAAAATAGGTAGAAGAGTTCCAAATACAGTGGAAAAAAGTTCTTCACTCCAACCCCATTATTTTTAGTAGAAAATAAAGGATATATTTAGCTTTGTCTGGAAGCAACCCACCTGACCAGTTGTTATGAAATGGAAATATATGTATAAATCTTTGCAGTTCTTATTACATGGTATGTTCTAACTTTGTAGGCCTGGAATGGGTTTAGTACCTGAAACAAGCTATTTCAACCAGCTCGAAGATGGTGCCTGTGGTGCTGGTCTGCACAGTGGGTACTGAACAGCCTGGTCCTAGAACAACCTTCCTTGAAGATGAATCCTAGTGCACTGAGTGAGTTCCTGTGCTGAAGGCTGCATGCCACTTTATTGTCCAACTTTGAAGGAAAGGGTGTGGTTTCCTGTTCAAGATGCACAGTGATGGCTTCCTCTTCTTAGCAGCACTCTCTGCTTTCCTTCTCTGTACAGGCGAATAAACATTGTTTTCTCACCATGGAAATTGCTAGGTTGTTTCATCAACAAAATTGACATTGAAGAAATTAGCATAGTCTCAGAGGTAGACATTTAGGAGAAATAAGCAAATTAATCTTAGAGTAACCATAAACTATTTGATAGCAAAGAGAGGCACATTTTAGCACGGAAAATTCATTGTTCCATTTTAATATGTGTTTTTCAATAGTTAAATAGATGCAATCAAACAGATGGGATTCAACACTGATAGGGCAGAAATTAATTTTCTTTGATGATTCATTTTGCTGGCAGGGAAAAAGCAGTCATTTCAAAACGTAAATGCTATTGTCACTGACCTAAAGGAAGCCCTGCTATTTCAATAAAAGGGGAAAACAAAAGTCCTGAACTGTGGAGACTCTGCTGTGGAAGAAAATTTGCTATAGATGGACTCCTTCCCTCATCTGTAATGTTTTGTTTGTTCTATTTCTGTTTGCTTTGCTCACTTTTGCTATGCTTAGACAAAGACCATCTGACTCCCTTCTTATTCAGTATGTATAGCCTTCAAGAAGTTTTGGTTGGCCAGCAGGGGCAATTTCTCCAGATAAAATAGAAATGCCTGTGACTATGTTATATGGAATTTGTTAGTATATTGTATCCAAGGAAATGTAATGGTTATCTGTTCATTTACATTAACTGAAACATACTCTTAGTTAAAAATGTTTAATAAGAGGTTAGTATTTCTAGGATGGCAAGTTCATTCCTCATAGTGAATAATAGAGCCAGGCACCAGGGTCATGTAGTATCATGAGTCATATTGGCAGGAAGAGAGGATTGTGGTGAGTGGGAACAATGTATGAGATAAATATCGTGAATGAGGTGTATCTAAGTTTCAAAGGCTTCCCTGGAGAACTCTAAATCAGAAGGAACCAGGTAGTGATGTTTTGCAATGGAAGTCTATGGCATAATGTTGAAAATGCATCAAGCAGCCATTGTTTTGATAGATACACAGTTTACTTTAGGCCTAAGACTTTGGGTCTCTCAGATTTAACTTCTCATACAGCAGATGACCTTTTAAGAAATTTTGCAAAGTTTTCTTGGGAAATTGTGCAAGTAAGAATTTTAGAAATGTGGAAATGATGATTTATTATCAGCATACAGTTCTTTGTGCATTTTTTGCTTCTGTCACGAAGTAGAATTTGATTGTATAGGATTGATATGGAAAAAATGAAATAAAAAGTATAATATATTTTAAAGTAGATATAGTATTTACCTAATCATACTTAATTAGCTTAATTTATTTGAATAATTGAATACCTATAAAATAAAAAAAAATCCCTTCACATTTAAAAGCATTTTGGAACTCTGTGGTTTATCTTTCTGTTTAACATTGCCTAACTTATTGAAGTACATTTATCAATTCATCTGCTGAACAAATTTTTTAAACTACATAATTACCACTGTGTACAACTATAATAGGTAGAGAAAGTAAAATTTCAGTAAGTAAAATTTAATGCTTCTCCCTTGAAGCTGCTTATAGTTTATTTCCTGTAAATACTGTATTTCCTAACAATGTACACAAGAAAGCATGATTATACCTTGGCACAACAGAAACCATGCAACTTGATTTTATGCAGCATTGGGACTGTGTGAAAATGTAAAGAGTTATACTGGGGCTGGAGAGATGGCTTAGCGGTTAAGCGCTTGCCTGTGAAGCCTAAGGACCCCGGTTCGAGGCTCAGTTCCCCAGGTCCCACGTTAGCCAGATGCACAAGGGGGCGCACACGTCTGGAGTTCATTCGCAGAGGCTGGAAGCCCTGGCGTGCCCATTCTCTCTCTCTCTCTCCCTCTGTCTTTCTTTCTGTGTCTGTCGCTCTCAAATAAAAAAATAAATAAATAAATAAAATAAAATAAAAAAAAGAGTTATACTGGTATCTGAGCTTGAATAGCATTTGGTCACCATGTAAAATGTATTCACCTTTATTGTTTATTATACACCCTCATCAATTGCTAAACTTTCATATTTATTTTGTTGTAACTTTGAAAGGAGATCTCAGTATATATTTCTTACCAAGGCTCTTAGAGATTGTTAAGAAGCAAGCTGCCAATAGACACATCTCTTGTGGAAATGGCCCCAGAAAGTGTCAGCTTGTCAGCTCGGACTGAACCACAGGAGGCTTCCTTGTCAATTTTCTCATGTATAAAATGTAAATTTCAGTTACATTTGGAGTCACACACACATATAGTATATAATTAAATTCACATTACTGGTGCCTGCTCAGTAATAATTGTGGGTTTATTTGTATTTCTGTTGATTTATTCCTTGATTGAGCCAACAGTGACTTTTGAGTAACTTTTCTGTTGGAGCTAGAGCACTAAGTGAACAAGCTACACATCTCTCTGCTCTCACATATGTCAAGATTTACTTAGAACACTACCTTCTGTAGTGGAAAAAACACCATAATAGGTTAGAGACTTATGTGAGGATCAACTTGGATGGTGGGTTCAGATGTTTGGCTTTTTCAAAGGTGTCACTGAAGTTATACAATCCTTAAATACAATATGACACTTATATTGTCATGAGTAGGCTCTGGACTTAGATGACATAGATTGTCAAACCTTAAGATACCTAGAAATTACCAGATAAAGTAGCAGGTTGCTGAGCATCTTCCTAAGAAATGGCAAACCTGGATGAGGTCTGGTCACTGCATCATCACACAATTCATGGTTCTCCTGAAAGTAGTCCAGAGGATGCATATATAATGTTTAAATATTTGAAAATGTCATGTATACATTTTGTTATGCACTTTAATTTTTGGTCTACCATTCAACAAGTCAGTTACCATTTGTTTAACTTAGGCATGTTATAGCTGAGCAAATTAATGCAATTGAATAAATAGCTTTTGTATACATCATGAAGAAAAATTCCTTTAAATATAATTTTCACTTCTTTTCAGTTCAGAGGCATGTGCAGAACATTCTTTCCCCATCTTTGTCTACTCTGATTGTGAAAATCTTATAATTTTAGGCAATGTGCATTCAGTACTGATGTTTACTGACAAGAATTCTCAGATTGGTGAGTATAAAAATTCCAAATAATTTGAAGATGATTAAGACCGCGTGATCACATTATGTACATTTTATTAAATGCCAGTAAACAGTGTGTGAGCTATCACCAAGTTGTTGCATTTGATGATGTGCATTGAGGGTGTGGTCACTCCACAAAGTTAGGAACCAGAATTATTTCAAATGTTAGTAGGGAGAGCAGAAAGGGATATGATGATGGGAAGTGGAAATGAGTTCTTGCTGTGACCAGAGTTCTCTATTTAAAGCGGAAAGCATCTTAGCTCTGTATTGCACATGTATAAAAATGTGCAAATTTCTTAGCAAGGTGGGTGCTCAAGAACCTTTGGAAATGCCATCCCATTCATGGGCCCTACAACCTGGTTAACTTTGTCAGGCCACCCATAAGACAGCCTAGCTGCATGTTGTGTCCACTACCCTAACAGGTGAAAATCCCTTTAAGTGCGTCTTGGTTGCCTTGCATATACCTGTCATAATCATTGTGGGGAAGTGAGGTGCATAGAACCAGCACCAGATATAGAGTGGAGAATCAGAAGATTAATTCATGTCAACGTGGACTCGGGAGAATAACTTCCTAAATCTGAGTACTAAGTTGTGATGGCCCAGAGTTATTTTTTCGAGGTAGTGTCTCACTTTAGCCCAGAATGATGTAGAAAGCACTATGTAGTCTCAGTTGTCCTCAAACTCATGGTAATTCTCCTACCTCTGCCTCCTGAGTACTGGGATTAATGGCATGCACCACCCCTTTTCTTCAATTAAACCCATGAATTTTTCAAAGAAGTTGTTTCCAACCAGTGTATGAGCCTTATTTCTGGGTAGGTGGTGGAAGGCATTTTCACTGTCACCTCTGCAGCACTCCTTTGGCTCAAGTGCCACATAATGGAAGATGAAGAAGAACAAATCTTACCTGGAATCCTCCCGATTTTCTCCTGTGTCTGGAGCTCCTTTGGATTTCAGTACAACATATCTTGGTGGGGTCATTCCTTCCTTCAGAAGTCCTTTCAGAATGAGGCATCTGCATTTCCACATTGCTGAGTTAGTCTAGCTCTGGCTGTGTGGCTGGAAGATGAAGCATGCTCAGACATAAATATACACCCCCCCCCCCCACACACACACAGAGAGACTTAGATATGATGCAACAGCAGAAGTGAGACTGGTGGAAAGGAGGAGACTAATAGGAGTGTGGTAAAAAAAAAAAAAGACAGGGGAAAGGATGTGAAAGGGAGAGAGATGAATATGGATAAAGAACATGATATGGTTGAAATAAATTACCCATATGAAACATAACACTGTAAAGAATGAATATACATCAATAAAAGTCTATTGATATTGATGTGGTAAATAAATACTGTAAAATAAATGAGTAAAGAAAAAATGTGAAGTTCGTGCTTGAATTTTGTGTTAATGCACACTACGATGGAGTATTTTCAGAAAAATGTAAGCCTTCCCATAGGAAAAGCATCTTGCTTAGAAAATTCATTTTTATATTGGTAAAACTATGTCAATATAGAATGTGTTTATTATTTCTGAAGGTGTCCATGCATATTATTAGATTAGTTGTGTTAAGTTAGATTTCATTTTTTCATGCAGACTTCTCTGGCCTCAGACTAGAGTCATTTGACATGCTTGCTTCTTGATTCAACAATGGTTGCTGGTGTCCACTGTTTAACTACAGCGTGTAATTGACAAACAAATTGCAATAGGCCTCAAGATCAGTGTTTTTGAAGACAGTTTAGTGAGTGCTATTTTCTCACTATATTAGAAGTTTTTCCTTGCACAAGGTTAGTAAAAAAGAAGTAGATAGCAATATGCATTCAGACAGTTATTAGGATATCTGTATCACTTGTATTTGTACACAAGCATAATAAAACACTGTTCACAGCACTGAATTACCTAATATTTGGCAGTAATAACATTTCTAAAGTAAAGAGGAAAATGACATTAAAAATGTTATTGAATTATGCACTGAAATTCTGTTAAACTTTTTAAATGGTATAATTGTATTGACATTTTTCACAAATGTACATACCATATTGATCACATTCCACTCTGATGATTTTCTTTTGTCTTCTTCCTCCATACCTTTAACTTAACCCCTCCTTCTTTTGTACCATGTTTTTTTTTTTTTTTTTTCTAGCTTGAGGGTTTTGTTTTTGTTTTTGTCTTTCTCCATCATCCATGACAGTAACAAGTTGATAGATTCAAAGCAGGCAAGCAACAACAGCTGCTATAAGGTCATGAATGTAATGCTCATTTCATGTGCAGAAGATGCTGTTCCAAAGCACTCCTTTCCATCCTATGGCTCTTATATTCTTTCTTCTTCCTCTTCTCCGATATTCCCTGAGCCTTGATGGCTGTAATAAACATGTCTTATTTGGTGCTGATCACTTAACTGCCAGCAAATAAGACCTTTGAACAAAACTGAGAACAACACTAATCTATGAACATAAATGCAAATGTTTAAAGGGCAATGTCTATTTAGCCTCACAACAGTAGTAGTTTCTCCTTGGGGATTATGGTCTCCCCAACTATGAGCCTTTAAGTAGGTTTTCAGTACCTTGTATGGATTATTTCTGTGAAGTGGGCCTCAAATCCAATCCGATAACAGTAGGTTACCCTCATAACAGTTATGCCAGTATTGCATTGGTGGACACATCTTGCCTGGTTAGATGGTTGTGTAGCTGCAGGTTGCACTGCTGGACAGAGATGTTGATTACTATTCTTGCCCAGTAGACTGCATAGCACTTTCTTCCCCTGTGACAGCTAGACAACAGGAAAATACCCTTCAACTCTGTTCCCTTATGAATCCTCAGTATTTTGCAATTAATGTAAGTGATGTCTTTAGGAATTGGGTCTGACTGTTTAGTTCCGGTGGACATCCTTTAAGACTGTTGGCAATAGTCTGGATTTGTTGGAGGGGAGGTGCTTCTTGTCACCATTAACTCCCTAGAAGTTATATTATCCCTGGCACTTGGATTTTCCTTTAACTCTCTCTGACATTTAAGCACAGGTTTATTCACCAACTCAAGGTACTTTTGCCCAAATTATTTCTCTGATTTTGAAAATATATTTCTTAGTTGGCTAACAAAGTATGGCTTACTTATATTGTCTTTCGATGTGGTTAACCCTTTCCCCAACCCCTCCTCTCTTAGATCCTCCTTTATCTGCCCACTTAGCCATTTCCACTGGCAATATGCTACCCCTCTGCATACATATCTACTATCCTTTACCTTTAATCTCTCAGACCTCCTCTATTTCTAGTTTCCTGGCCTCTACTACCAAGCATTATACCAACCTATCTACAAATCTATGAATTCCATGCTAGAATCCATAAAAGAAAGAGAACGTATTGGCATCTGTCATTCTGAACCTATAATACCTTACTTAGTGTAATGTTTTACAGATTTATCAGTTTTCCTGTGAATATCATATTTTCCTTTTTTGGCACAGCTGAATAAAATTCCATTTTGTGGATACCATATCTTCATTATCCATTCACTGACTGATTCCATTTCTTAGCTACTGTAAATAGGGCAGGGATAAATACGACTGGGAAGGTAGAAGTACATTGTAGAGGCTTTTGGCTGTATGCCCAGGGGTGGTATAGCTGGGTCATACGTCTATTTTTAGTTATTTAAGAAAACTCCATAGTAGCTACACTAGCTTGCATTCCCACCAGAAGTGAATAAGTGTATTTCTTTCCCCATTCCCTTGCCTTAGTTTTTAATTGATTATTTTAATGATAGCCACTGTGACATGGATAAGATAGAATCACAAAACAGTTCTAATTAGTATTTACCTGATGGCTAAAGATGCTGAAATTTTTTTTAAAAATACATGTATTGGTCATTTTTTTTTTCCTCTTGTGAACTCTTTTCAGTTCCATGGTCCATTTTTTTTGATTGGATAATTTGAATTTTTATTACTTAGATTTTAAGTTCTTTGTGTATTCTAGATATTAATTCTATTTCAGATATGAAGCTGGAAAATATTTTGTATCATTCTGTAGGTTGGGATTTAACTCATTTGATGGCTTCTTTAGCTGTGTAATACCTTTAAATTTTATGTGGTTCTATTTTATTGCTTGCATTATTTCTTGGGCTATCAGTGTCTTTGTTCAGAAGGTCTCTCCCTATACCTATATCTTGAACTGTTCTCCCTAATACTTTTTCTAATTTGTTATTTTTTATGTTTTCAGATCTTACCTAGGGCTCTTTGTTTGAGTTGGAGTAGATTTTTGCCTAGGATGAGAGATAAAGCTATGGCTTAATTCTTCTACAGTGTGGCATATGAATTTCCAAGCACCATTTGTAGAAAATGCTGTCTTTTCATCAAAGTGTGTTTTTGGCATCTTTGTCAAAAATCACTGAGCTGGACTTATAAAACCTGGATCTTCTTGTTGATTCTATGGGCCTATGTGTTGATTTTTGTGTTGTACCATGCTATTTTTCTTTCTCTTGGTTAATTTGGTTAAGGGTTTGTGATCCTGCTTATCTTTTCAATGAACCAACCTTTTGTTTCATGTTTTCTAATTTTTTTTTCATTTCTATTGCATTGTTTTCTGCATTGATCTTCATTATTTCTTTCTGTCTAATATGTTTGGGTTTGGTTTATTCTTGCTTTTCCAAGGCCTTCAGGCACATCAGTAAGTTATTTATATGAAATCTCTCTGTTTTTGTAATAGAAGCATTTACAGCTATACATTTTCATCTTAAGACTGCCTTTATTGTGTTCCCTAGGTGTCAGTATGTTGTGCTTTATATTTCATTTTGGTTTCTTCCATAAACCTCATTATTCAATAGCATGTTAATCAATCTCCAGGAATTTGTGTATTTGCTTTTGTTTCTCTTATTATTCTAGATTAATTTCATTGTGGTCTGATAAAATACAATGATTCATTTCAGTTTTCCTAAATTTGTTGAGGCTTGCTTTGTGTACTAATTTATGATATATTTTCGAGAAATTTCTATGTGTTGCTGAGAAGAATGTGTATTCTGCACAACTTGTAAGGGATATTCTGTGAATGTTTATTATGACTTGACGTATGATATCTTTTATGTCTGTTTTTGTTCCTTTGTATATTTTCTCTCTAAGTGACTTGTCTATTCACAGTGGGATATTGACATCACTCATTTTGTTTCTGATTTATTTCTGATTTTAGAACACATCATTTTTGTTTGACAAAATTAGGTGCACCACACAGAGTGAAGGGGACTGGGATTTTAAAGGGTTCCAGCTGCTGGACTTTACTACACAAGCCTGTCCAAGTTAACACAACATGGTTAAAAGGACAGGGTTTCTACTGGCTTGGTTTTTCTGTTACATTCAGACTTACCCATCTGGAGACAGTGTTTTTTGTCACTCTGTCTTGCACAAATGTGTTAATTGACTATTCTGAAGAGTGATTTCTGCCTCTTTGTGTTCTCTAGTCTTTGCTCTGCTTTACTGTGCTTGGATTTCTGTCTTGCAGGTACTTGGTACTGTTTCATGGATGAAGTGGTCTCAATTCCCTTACAACTGGACTATAAATTAAACTTGGATCCATTCCCAAATAGGACATCTTTTATGCCCCCCGTTCACTGCTAGGGTGTGATGAAATGGCCTGCTGAAGGAAACCAGATGGGTTGCTGGAACAACACACTCAATAAAAAGAGCTTTTTAGAGAAAAAAAAATTATTTTGTCTTACATACTCAGGAAATTCAATGATGTTAGGGGAAAATGATGGCATGAACATAGGATGGACATCACTTCTTGGCTAACATGAGGTGGGCAACAGCAGCAGGAGAGTGTGCCAAACACTGGCCAGGGGAAGCTTGCTGAAGCACACATAACCCTGCATCTAGCATCACTTATCTTCTAGCCAGGCTCCAGTTCCCAAAGAAAGATGGGTCCCTGCATTTAGAACACAGGAGTTTATGGGCAAAACCTGATTCAAAATGCCCTTGGGTAGGCTGTGCCCAAAGGATGAAGGAAATAGGATTACTAAAGAGAATACAGCTGCTGGAACTTCAGAATCCTGGTACCAATCAGGATTGAATCAAGATGGTGGGGCCTGTCTGCCATTCAAAGTGAAGGGGAAACTAATTTTAGAGGGATCTGTCACTTGGAACTTAAAAGCACATGGACACAGCAAGACTCCAGGTCCTATGTCCTATGTGACTGTAAGTAGGGTTAAAGCGAGATGATTTTTAAATCAAACCAGGTGTTGGAACTTCCCAACAAGCCATTCAAGGTAAGATGGTGAGTCCTGTCTTCCACCTTTGGTAGACTTTTTCATTGAATAAAATTTATGATAATGATTCAACTCAGTTCATTTTTGACTTGAAATCAACAAAGCAATTAATGGATATGCATGATTGCATATCACTGTTCATCCCACTAAGACATTAAATACTAGTGGGTCATTAATCATAAATACTAGCAAATTCTTGGAAAATTGAATTTACCTTTAATCAAAGCATTTTTATGGCATGTTAATATACTTACTGTTGTATTAAATGCCTTTTCCCAATATGACAGAGTAAAATACTATAATTATTAATAGCTCCTAGAAAACATATGAAACAGCATTAGACACAAACGTAGGGTATTAGTTTAAAAGATTATTTTCCTTCATCAGATTGATTTAGGTAATGTAATTCTTTTCTCATAGAGAAGGCCAGGACATTACTATTTGTTGGGCACTTCCAGGCACAAGCTGGAGCCTCCAGGAGATGGGCCTGAGTTTCTAGGCATGGCCAAGGACTCCCTGGCTACAGGAGGCTACACCCTTTCCAAGCCTGGCACACTTGGGTTTAGGCTTCACTCATAGCCCTGTGACCTTTGGCCAGTTGCCTAGGAAATTCCTTATCAGCCAGCAGCATTCACACAGCCCATCCCACCATGATCCTCTTCAGCCACTATGTAGATCACCTGACTCTTTCCCGATATACTGAAACCCACCAATCCCCTTAGGACTCTCTTCCTGCTCTCAACTGCTTATAGACCCATTTCCCTATTGAATAAGTAAGAACTACTCTCTGAAGTTGTTTCCTAGGTGTGTAACTCCTCACGATACCTCAAGACCCTGCTCTCTACTGTTGCCTGGGTGCCTTCCCAGAGCTACGGCTAGGAGGACCCAGGGACCCACAACAATTTACAGTAAGAAACATTAAAAAAAAAAACATACCTTTAGGACAGAACTGCTATGCATGTTCAGACAATATACTATGTCTTTTAATTGAGAATCATTATTGAACAGACAAAAATGGCTAAAGGAACAAGTTGATGCAGATAAGTGCAGTAAAATAATTATTTCAGAAGTGATAAGAATGGAATATCTTTACTGGATAGTTCCTCAGGACAGATAAATTTTTATTGCTCTATGAGTTATAGCTATATTATAATATCACACCAAGTTAAGTATAGCAGGGTGCCTATGACTCAGCAGTTAATGCCTTTGGGATTCAGTATATTTCCCAACCTTTACGATGAGAATATTAAGACAGTATGATATTTAAAATCCACTGCTATTCAAAATATTATACATTCTCTGCATATTGAAAAATATAATTTTGCTTGAGTATGTATGTCTCTGTGTTTGTGTGTGTATATGTTTGCATGTTTTGTGGCTAGCACATATATACATATATACATATGTATATACATATATACACACATACTATATATATACACATATATACATGTAAGTATATATGTATGTATATATATGTATGTGTGTGTGTGTGTGTGTGTGTATATATATATATATATATATATATATATATATATATATAAAACTTCTCCTGAAAAGCACAAAAATAAACATTAAGAAAAATTTTAGTATTTTTAAGAGGTTCCTAAATAGTATTTTCTATGAACCCTTAAGTAATTATGGTACATATTTTAAGTTAGTCTAAAACACTGGTGACATGACTCTAACTGCTTATGCAGTTTGACATTTTAATGACATTTTAGTGGTATTCGCATTGCCATGTCTGTTTCATTTTATGACCATAAGGCTAGAGAGATGGCATAGTGCTTAAAGATGTTTGCTTTCATTTAATGACCATACTTATGTATTAAGAATCCAGTTTGTTTTTGTTGATTCCCTTCCCTGCTCCTACTCCCAACCCTTCCCTTCCCTTAAGCTTCCCTTCCCCAATATCTCCCCACTTTTGTTTGCAGCTCACATGTGTCCTTTTGTCCTTCCTTCATCCCTCTTCCAGCTCCTCTCTTTATATTCTCTTTTGGTTATAGTTCTACCTTTATATGTTTGTTCCCTGTGTGTACTTAGGCATGGATAGGAAAAGCTAAGACCTGCAAGTCAGAGAATGTGTGGCTTTGGTCTTTCTGTGTGCTAGCTCTTCTCTTTACAGCTGGTTCTTTTCATGGCCTGGGGTTATTTTATGAACACATACTGTTCACACTCTGTTAATGACTATCTGCTTTGCAGATATCCATATTCTGAGTTTTTGTTTCTGTTGCCTCTCTTGTATTCAGGATGTAAGCTTTAGTCATCTTAAATTTCCCAATCTTCCATCTTATTTCTTCAACTCAGAGCATCTGCTGCATTCCTCCTTTGGAATCAGCAACGTGGAGCAACTTTCAGAGTCATCTTATATTATTTTATTCTTAGATCACCTGACATTCATTGCCAAATATGCAGAGTCTTAAAAACTAAGTTAAAAAGAAGATATAAAGGGAAGAGAAAGGAAGGGAGGAGGGTACTTAATAGGATGGTATTGTATATATGTAAGTAGAATTATTGAGATGGGGAGGGGATATGATGGAGAATGGAATTTCAAAGGGGAAAGTTGGGGGGAGGGTATTACCATGGGATATATTTTTTTTGATCATGGAAAATGTTAATAAAAATTGAGAAAAAAAACTATGGTTTTTCATAATTTGTTGCTCTTTGTCCATTTCAGTTGGAAAAGTAAATACCATCCCATTGGTCCATTTTGGCCAAGACTTAATTTAAAAACAAAATTCAATGTCAGAACAAAAATGCATTCAGAGAATTGTAAAATGTGATCAAGTCAAAATAAAGCACATTACTAAGTCCAGCTCCTGTCCTTCTCCTCCCTCAACACAACAAAGTGGAATAGGATCAAAACACTCTCAGTTCTAGTATTGTAACTTTCTACAAATGAATAAGCATATATGACTCTTCTTTTTGTCCATGTTCTTTTCTCAACATTATGCCTGTATATAGCAATTCATATACTTTAATTCCTGTATTTCACCTTCTTAATATGATGGAACTCATTTATTTTCAATTGAAAAATGCTGGAATTATTTCTAATTTTGACCATAACAAATCAAGACACTGTAATTTGGAATATGTCTTTCTTTTTTTAAAGTTTTGTTCGCAGGAAAAATAGGTTTATTTTGGCTTATAGGCTTGAGGGGAAGCTCCACAATTGCAGGGGAAAGCAATAACATGGAAAGAGGGTGGACATCACCACTTGGCCAACATAAGGCTGACAACAGCAACAGGAGAGTGTGCCAGTCTTTGTTATTGATAGGCACGTGATTTCAGCACTTACTTTGGTACAGAAGTTTTGGTCCCTAAGTTTATTGAATTTGAATTGCACTTACTATTAACAAACAATTTTACATAGTGGTTTTAAGAATTCATGTTCCCCTGTCTCTATTTACAAGCAAAATATAAAAATTCTAAAAATTAAGTAGTATTGCTTATTTTAAGTGTAGCCATTCTGGTGTGCACATACATGTGGAAGGACTATTGTGATTTTAATTTTTATATTAGTGACAATTGGTGTGGTCAAACATATGTTATATGTTTACTAGCTATTGGCCATCATCTTCTATGAAATAGCCATGCAAGGTGGAGAAATGGCTCCATGTGAGAGTTCATCTCTAGCAGGCACTGGGCCCTAATTATGATTCCCAGCATCACAATACAAAAGAAAGAAAGAACATGAAATATCAGTGTAAGATTATATGACTTATGGTTGATAACTATCATATCCATATTTGTATATATTTATATATATCTTGATATTAATAATAATGTGTTTGTGAATATATTTATCTACATATGTGAACACATCTTAAATCATTTCACTTACTTTATGTTTCACAAATATTTTCATTTGCTTTTTTCTTTTCTTAATTTTCTTTTTCTCTTTCTTTCACCATTCTCATTGTTGATTTTGTTTTGCAGAAGAAAAAAGATCTCATTTAATAGTATCAATTATCAATCTTTTCTTTAGGTTTAATGATAATTAAAACCGATCATTACTTGCTAGGAATGGTGGTGCATGCCTTCAATTTCAGCACTCAGGAGGCATAAATAGGAGGATCTTGGTGAGTTCAAGGCCACTGTGAATTTCAGATCAGTGTAGGGACAGAGTGAGACCCTACATTGAAGGAATAAAATAAAAATCTAACAATTCCACATGGAATTAATTTTTCTACATGCTGAAAACCAGGTATTAAGTGTATTATTTATTTCAATTTTACTTTTACCACACACACACACACACACACACACACATACGTGTGTGTGTGTGTAATGCAACACAATCTGATGAAACATCATTTTTTTCTATTATCTTTAAGTCATGCAATCTCTGTCATCAAGATTTGTATGTGAGTCTGTTTGTGTAATTAATTATTGTGCTGTAATGATCACGCATATCACTTTGCCTTTCTAATAAATATTGATACATGGTAGAGGTAAGCCTCCAGTTTCATCTTAATGTCTTACAACCCAATCGTTATTTTCTAGAAAAACACTAATACATCATATAGCTCTCTGCTAAAGATC
The DNA here is from genome assembly GCF_020740685.1 of Jaculus jaculus. Classification (NCBI taxonomy): domain Eukaryota; kingdom Metazoa; phylum Chordata; class Mammalia; order Rodentia; family Dipodidae; genus Jaculus; species Jaculus jaculus. The sequence continues at coordinate 77,187,975 of NC_059112.1, read as the reverse complement.
AACAATAACTCTTATACACTTATTGAAACATTCTCTAATTTGTCTTTAAATTACTAAATGTCACATGGTTCATCTTTGTTTTCTTTCTCACCCAGAGTATGTCCATAAAATAGATGAGCATTTGAGATTGAATAATCATCTATTTTTACTTTGTTTTGCTCATGGCCTATTATAAGTAATTAATCTCAACCATTTTTAGTTTTAGCAATTGCTATTAGCATAATTTCTTATTAGAATTTTCCTAAGAAATATCTATTTATTTAAGTACCATTTGTGGCTTTAAAGATCCATTATTTTAAAACTAAATGGACTCCAATCCTAATCTTTTGCAGTAAGTATTAGGAAGATAACTAAATATTTTTGATGGTGGAGCCTGTAGCCCCACCTAAGCAAGGCCATACCTGCACATATGTAAACACATTATCATATGGCAGGTGTCATGACATTGCTCTAAGGTACTGACATTTTTGCATGCATTCATAGGAAACACTAGCCATTAGGCTGACAGAGGCCAGGCACCTGAACAAAAACCAGACAAGGCTGCCGAGTCATAAGCCCTGAATAATTAGCCTGATAAAACGTGTGTGTATGCTATCTCATGGGAAAGTCAAATTATAGAAATGTGGGAAATTTGAAGAAACAGTATATCTGACAAGTTTAGAAATTGAATAGCTAAAAGGTAGAAATAAATAAGAATCTGTACTAAGTAATGAATGAACACTATTGACCACACATTGAGAAGAGACTCTGAACATGCCCCTCTTAAGCACAGTCAGACTCTGATTCCTGATTTTAAGACATTATTGCCTCATCTGTGATGCATTATTTTGAAATTTTGTGCAGATGTCTAGCTATGTCTGCTTGCATTTGGCTATAGCCTTATAATGAGATTCCTTGTTATCTCTGCATGTTCCTGGTTTTAATACTCACCTACCAATGCCTCTAGGAAATCTACCAGATTCCAGCTATCATGCAGATTGTTGCTAATCATTTGTTTTTAATTTTCACATTACTTAAGTATTATTATAAGTTGAATAAAAATAAACTATATATAATTTCAACTGTTTACAGAAGAGTGAGGAATTTGAGAGCTATGTTTTTTTAATATGAAAGGATATTGTTTTAAAGAGACAAGGGGCTGGAGAGTTGGCTTAGAAGTTAAGGCACTTGCCTGCAAAGCCAAAGGAGCCTGGTTCAACTGTCCAGAACCCATGTAAGCCAGATGCAAAAGGGGGCTTATGCATCTGAAGTTTGTTTGCAGTGTATGGAGGCCCTGGAACACCCATTCTCTCCCTCTCTCTCTCTCCCTCTCTCCTTCTTTCTCTCTCTCAAATAAATAAATAAAATATAAAAAAACCAAAAATGTACAGACTTTAAAAAATAAATTATAAAGAGATAGGAAGAACATGATTTCATAAACTTTCAGTCATTTACTATCTACTTACAATTACACAATATGGATATGTTAAATTGTATACAATAGATTTTAAGACCACCTACATAAAAGATAGTTTCCCAAGTATTATATGCTTTAGTTTGTACAATATATATATATATATATATATATATATATATACACACACACACACACACACACACACACACACACACACACACATACAGTTAATCACACAATAATAAAATTGTTTTTGAAGATTCTGATAATCTCTCTACCATGTTAAGTTGACCTTAAGGCCATTTGAAGTTTGGAAACTTTTCCATAGGATAATTTTAGTATAGAAAATTCATAAAATATGACTTCTGGAAAGGCAAGATATTTAGGGTTCATTGAGGATTTTAAGGTTTTACAGATCCTAGTAGACCTCCAGTGGAAGGACGTGGAGGAGCAAAGTAGGGAATCTGGCGATTTCCACACCCTTGGGTAGCCCCCCGTCCCCAAGTCCCCTCAAGTAGCCATCCTAGCTACAATCACAGCCACAGGTTCTTCCTGCACTACCCTGGGGCTAAGTGGACAAAGACCAACAGGCTAGTATTCCTCCTTCCCTAGGCATTACAGCCACCAGGGAGCTCCATGCACAAATGCTGTTACTCTTGCTGCTACCACCCCCATGCATGGACCCAGACCAGCAGGCTAGCATACTGCCCCCCCCCCATCCTGGCCTATCCTACCACCACTGAGCTCCACAAGCCAATGCTGTTCCATCCCGCCACACACACACATACCCCTTGTGCACAGACCTATGACAGTTGGCTAAATTTTCCCTTCCCTGGGCTTTCCCACCACCTCAAAACTCGATGTGCAAATGCAGTCCCACTCACCCCCCCACACACACACCCCGTGTATAAACCCAGGCTAGCAGGCTAACATTCCTCCCTCTCTAGCCTTTCCTGCTACATGTGAATGCTGTCCCACTTGCCACTGCACCCTCCCCCCACGGGTGCAGCCCCAGGCCACAAGCTAGTGTTCCCCCAGCCCTAGGCTTTCCTGCCACAGGGGACCACCAAAGACAGTTGCCATCCCACTCACCACTCCCACAACCCCCATTCATGGACCCAGACCAGCAGGCTGGTATTCCCTGCACAGGCTTTCTTACCACAGGAGACTTCCACACCATGACCACCTTCCCACCCTCCACCCCACCCTGCATGGACCAGGTCCTACCACTTCCTGCAGACTACTTGGATCCAGGCCAGGAGGCTATTCTTGACCCTTCCCTCCCCTTTTCCACCACCGTACCTGGAAGGCCACCAATCCCCTCCATGTCTCCTGACCCACAGCAGTCCCATATCCCAGCCCTGCCTTGTCACAGGACCCAGGAGTCCTATCTATCCCCTGCTACATGGTCTCAGTGGAACCTGGTGTCACATCCCCTCATCCCCCAGCATTGCACAACCACCACACATGTCCATCCTTCCCCTCTATGCAGCCCAGTTGCAATACCAGTCTTCTTTGTCCCATTTTCCCTACCCCCTGACCCCTTGGGCAACCTGATCATGCAGTCACATACCTCGACTCACTGAACAACAAGCCCCTTCATCAGGTCCTTGGGCCCCCACCAGAGCCTCATAGGCTCCTTTCCTCTGAGCAGGACCCATTGCCATCAGAAGCCTAGTCAAAGCAAACATAAAAGGGAATAATCACTCAAGACACTTCAAGGGTAAGCTACAGCTTCCTTTTAAATTAAATAAGATTCCTTTTCTCCTAAATTAAGTAAGATTCCTATACTATAATGGGTAGACCACAGTACAAAAGGGATAATATGAAAAATCTAATGCATGTAAATCCAACAAGATTGCCCAGTCCCACAATGGATGTCTCTAATCAAAACATAGAAAAGATAATGGAATCAAAACCCCAAAATGAAGATACAAGCTATGCAACCCTGGCCAAACAAATAGCAGAACCTGCCAAAAATCAACAAAGGACCAATAATTGTGTGAATGCTGTCCTTGTTAGATTAGACCTAATAGAAAAGGACCAGGAAGGGTTCCAAAGACAGTTAAATGATCTGAAGGAGAGTGGAAATAAAAAGAGGACCTCAATAACCAGCTAGCTAAGTTCAATGAAGACATAAAGAAATGAAAGGATGAATGCCAAGAAGCATTAAGGAAATCATAAAATGATCTGAAAAGGGAACTTGACAGAGGGATGGAAACTATACATAAAAAAGCAATAGAAAATACAAAACAAATTAAACAAGCCCAAAACTCTATAGAAGGATAGAAACTCAAAAGTGTAAGAAACAGTTTGTGAGTCCAAAAATTTCAATAAATTCAAAAATTTTTATGAACAGAACATGAGGGAACTCTGGAATACCTTTAAACATCCCAACATTTGGAACATGGGAACACCAGAAGGGGAAGAAATTCAGACCAAAGGCAAGACATGTTACCATTAAGACTCTAACCATTGATATCAAAGAGAAAGTCCTAAAAGCAGCCAGGGAAAAACAACACAGTACATTTTAAGGTAACCCCATCAGATTTACTTCAGACTTCTTAATGGAAACCTTGAAAGCCACAAGGGCCTGGAATGGAACATTGCAAAGTCTAAGAACTTATAGATTCCAACCTAAATTACTCTACTCAGCAAAAGCATCCCTCATAATAGATGGTGAAAGATAAACTTTCCATGATAATACTCAGCTTTACAACTATTCCAACCCTACAGATAGTACTTCAGGGAATTCTCCACACAGAAGAATCAAATAACCAACCTCAAGTGCCTACAGGGAGTAGATGACCATAATCAAACTCAGAGAAGGTACAAAAAACTACAAGATCCAAGAAAACATGGAACCACATAAAACACCACAATATGGCAGGGATTAAATCAAACTTCACAGTTATTACCCTAAATATTAATGGCTTTAATTCACCCATCAAGAGACATAAGCTGACAGAGTAGATCAGAAAATTAGACCCCTCTATCTACTATTTTCAAGAAACCAACCTCACCACTAAAGACATAAGCCTCCTCAGGGTGAAAGGGTGAAAAATGGTATTCTAAGCAAATGGACATAAGAAACAAGCAGGTATAGCTATACTAATATCTAATAAGGTAGACTTCATACTAAAAGGAATTAAAAAAAAGAGACAAAGAAAGCCATTTCTTATTTATCAATGGAATGATACAACAAAAAGTTATCATAATCATCAATCTTTATTCACCAAATACAGGGGCACCACAAGGCATAAAGCAAAATGTACTTGACAACAAAAGAGAAATAACCACAAACACCATAATAGTTCAGGGCTTCAGAAATACATAGACCATCAAAACAGAAAATTAACAGGGAAGTAACAGAACTAAACCACACCATAGATCAATTAGACCTAATGGACATCTATAAAGCATTTTACTCAAAATCCACAGATTGTACATTCTTCTCAGCAGTCCATGGAACCTCCACTAAAATAGATCATATATTGGGTTATAAAGCCTACCTCCATATATTTAGGAAGATTGACATAATTTCCTACAAAATATCAGTTCACAATGCTGCATTGCTAGAAATTAACAATAAAACATGTATCAGGAAACACATCAGCTCCTGAAAAACACAACATTTTTAAACAATAAGTGGGAAGTGGATGAAATAAAAAATGAATTGCAAAATTTGTAGAAATGAATAACAATGAGAAAATAACATAGAAAAACTTATGGGACACAATCACAGTGGTCTTCAGAGGAAAATTCATAGCACTAAATGCCTTCATAACAAAGAGAGATTACAAACCAATAACCTAACCATCCACTTAAAGGCACTGGAAAAACAAGAAAAATCCAACCCAAAAATCTCCATACAGAAATAAATAATAAAGATCAGAGCAGAAATTAATGAATTGGAAACTAAAAAAACAAGAAAATTGATGAAACAAGGAGCAGGCTTTTTGAAAAATAAACAAGATTGATAAATCCCTGGCCAATTTGATCAAGCAAGAAAAAAGAGATGATTCAAATTAACAAAATCAGAAATGAAAGTGGAGAGATCACAACTGACATAAGTGAAATGGGGAGAATCATCAGGACTTATTTCAAAAAACTCTACTCTGCAAAACTGGATAATATGGAGGAAATGGTTGAATTCCAGGATACATACCTCTATCAAAGCTAAACTAAGAGCAGATTAATCTCTTAAACAACCCTATCATGCCCATTGAGAATGAAAAGGTAATGAAAAACCTCCACAAAAAGAAGAGTCCAAAACCAGATGGCTTCTCAGCTGAATTCTATGAAACCTTCATGGAAGAACTGAAACCAATTTTTCTCAAACTGAGCCAAACAATAGGAGAACAGGGAAATCTCCCCAGCTCCGTTTATGAAGTTAGTATCATCTTAATACCAAAACTAGATAGGGATGCCACAAGAAAAGAACACTATAGGCCTATTTCCCTGATGAACTTATACACAATGATCCTGAACAAAATCCTTGCAAACCAAATTCACCAACATGTTAAAAGCATTATCTACCTTGATCAAGTAGGCTTCATCCCAGGAACACAGGGATGGTTCAACATACATAAATTTGTCAATGTAATACACCACATAAAAAAGTTTAAACACAAAAAAACACATGATCATTCCAGTACATACAAAAAAGACCTTTGACAAAATACATCACTATTTCATGATTGAAATATTGGAGAGAACTGGAATGGATGGTTTAAATCTCAACATAATAAAGGCTATGTATAAAGCTCCTAAAGCCCAAATAATATTTAATGAGGAGAGAGTAAAGGAATTTCTATTGAGATCAGGAAAATGATAGGGGTGTCCACTCTCACCTCTGCTCTTCAACATAGTACTGGAGGTTTAACTCAAGCAATAAGAAGGAGAAAGAAATAAAAGGTATTCAAATTGGAAAGGAAGAAGTTAAGTTAGCCCTATTCACAGACAACATGATTTTATACAAAAGTGACCCAAGAACCTCCATCTCAAAACCCTTAAAGGTTATTAACTCCTTCAGCAAAGTAGTAGAATATAAAAACAATGCACAAAACAATCTATAGCCTTTCTATATGCAAAAGACAAAGATAAAGAGAAAGAAATAAGTGACATTGTTCCATTTTCAGTAGCAACAACAAAAAATACCTTGGAATAACATTAACCAAGCATATGAAAGGCCTATACAATGAATCATAAAAACACTGAAGAAAGAAATTGAGGAGGACCTGAGAAAATGGAAAGACCTCCCATGCTCCTCGATAGGCAGAATTAACGTTGTGAAAATGGCAATCTTACCAAAAGCAATATACAAATTTAATGCAATACCAATCAAAATCCCAACATTTTTTTTTTAACAGAGATAGAAAAAAAATTCTCAAAATGCATATGGAATGGCAAAGGGCTTTGGATATACAAACGTATCCTCAGCAATAGAAACACCTCTGGTGGCACCACCATACCTGATGTAAAGCTATATTACAAAACCATAGTAATAAAACAGAATGGTACAGCATAATAACAGGATTAAAGAGCAATGTAACAGAATTGAGCATTCAGAGTTTGGTTCAGAGTTAGCTACAGCTACTTGATATTTCACAAAGAAGACCCTAACAATGTATACTGTAAGTGGACGGTATTTTAGCAAATGGTTTTGGGCACACTGAATAACCATATGCAGGAAATTTAAACTCAATCCACACATCTCGATATGCCCAAAAATCAAGTCTATATGGATCAAAGACCTCAATAGATGACGGGAAACTTTACCACTATGGGAAGAAAAAATAGGAGGAACTTTTCATGAGATAGGGTGGGGAAAGACTTCCTTAACAAAACCCTAATAGCTCAGAAAATTAAACAATCTCTCAACCATTGGTATCTCATGAAGCTGAAAAGTTTTTTTTTTTTTTTTTTTTTTTCACAGAGAAATATTCAACAAGCAGAGCCAATAGATTATCCACAGAATGAGAGAACATCTTTGCTGGCCATACAACTTACAGAGGCCTGATTTCTAGAATCTACAAAGAACTCAAAAATCTAAACAATAAAAAGTCAAACATCCCACTCATGAAATAGGGCAGAGCACTGTGCATGGAATTCTCAGGGGAAGAAATACAAATGGCAAACGCAAACTTAAAAAAAATGTTCAACATCCCTCATAATCAGGGAAATGCAAATTAAAACAACTGTGAGATTCCATCTTACCCCAGTAAGGATAACAAACAGTAAAAAAATCAAATGAGAACAAATGCTGGTGACGATGTAGAGAAATCTGAACCCTCATTTACTGTTGGTGCAAATGTAAGATGATACAACCACTATGGAAAGCAATATGGAGACTCCTAGAAATGTTGACTATAGATTTGCCAACAGACCTAGTTATTCCCTTACTGGGCATTTACCCTAAAAACTCCATGCCTCAGTTCAGAGAGCTTTGCTCAACCATTTTACAGCTGTTCAATTTATAGCTGGTACCCAGATGTCCATCATTAAACAAATGGATAACCATGATATGGTATATCTACATGATGGAATTCTACAAAGCAGTAAGGAAAAATGACACAATGAAATTTGAAGAAAAACGGTGGAACCTGGAACAGATCATTCTCAATGAACTCACCCAATCACATAAAGACAATCATCACATGGTTTCATTCATATATGGCTCCTAACCTGAATCTGCCCAATGTGCTGACATACCTAATATATGTCTGTAGGACCAGACAATAGGGGAGAGAGGTGGGAGGGGAAGGTTAAGTGTTGGGGAGTGGACACACAGCTGGACTCAAATGGAAATGGTACCATAAAATCCTATAGATTGAAAGACAGACTAAAAGGTTGAACCTTTATTAGGTCCTTAGAGGGAACAATTGCATACCAGGCCCTGAACAGGATATGAAGAAGACTAGCCTTAATGTTCTTCTGTTTCTCTTTCTCTTTCTCTCTCTTCTCTTCTCTTTCTTCTCTCTTTCTCTTTTATATTACCTATCTTTTTCTTCCTTTTTTTTTTCCCTTGGTGCTGGATTGTAACTCCAAGTACCAGCATGTGGTTAACATCCACAATGAGCTGTTGATGAGAGAGAAACACAAAGTTTCCTAAAAGAAGACAGATTTCTGACAAAGTACTTGATGGCCCATCACAGATTAATGGAAGATCCTACTGTCAAATACACCATATGCTGTTGGTATGTACCATGGAGTGACCTGACTGGAACCTGGAAACGAGTCAGTTCCCAGTAAGTTAGTTCTACTATTTCCAGAAAGTGTTACATGAGTAACTGGGAAAAATGGCTAACATCTGTCCAAGCAACTCCTCATCTAAGGTATGCAGCAGCAAACAACATGATGTGATGCTCACCCAAGTTTTATATTTCTCAGAAATGTGAAAGGAAAATAAGGGGAAGATACAAGCATAGAAAGAAGAAATACAGTATACACAGTGTAATATTAAAATCTTACATAGTGCATGAACAGAGAGACTTTCAGATCACAGTACTTTTATCTAATTGTGTCTTAGGTGGAAAGTTAGAGGTACACATTTTGCCCACTATTCTACATCTTGTTAATCCCCTAGTTTCCCATAGAAACAAGTTGATTGATAATTCACACTTCACTTTCTCTTTAAATGTTTTTGTTTATTTTTATTTGAGATACAGAGAGAGAGAGAGAGAGAGAGGGAGGGAGGGAGAGAATGGGAGCACAAGGGTCTCCAGCCATTACAAACAAACTGTGCCACCTTGTGCATCTGGCTTTCATGGATCCTTGGGGAATCAAGCCTTGATCTGGGGTTCTTAGGCTTAGCAGGCAAGTGCTTAACTGCTAAGCCACCTCTCCAACCCCGCACTTAAATTTTGCCATCCCCTTCTATCTCAGCGTCCTAATGGCAGTGTAATGTTCTTGAATTTTCCAAGAAACTTCTTGTATATTAATTGTGTTCTTGAAAAAAGTTAAATAGAACAATGATTACAGGAAAATAACTAATTTAATGTCACTTATCTTACTAAAATTAAAATAGAAAGACAAATTACTAGAGATGTAGTTTAACTACTAGAGTGTTTTCCCTAACATGGCCAATGCTAGGTTCAATCCCCAGCACTACATCAACTTGGCATGGCAGTACAAACCTGTAATTTCAGTACTCAGGAGATAGAAGCAGGAACATCAGAAGTTTAAGGTTTAAGACCATTCTGGGTTGCATAAGACTATCTCAAAACAAACAAACTAACAAACAAACAAACAAATAAATAAATAAATTTGGGGCTATGTTGATGGCTCCATACATAAAGTGTTTGCTGTACCAGTGGGGGAAGCTGAGTTTGAATTCCAAGTAGCCATGTTAAAATTGGACAATGAATGCTGAAATGCCAGGTACCACCACTACCATGAAAAGACAAGTATCTCTTTCATATTTTTTTCTGGTGTGCTGGCATGTACTGGTATGTATGTCTATATAGTATATGTATGTGTACATGCAACTGTGTGAACCAATGCCAGAGGAAGATAGCAGGTATCACCTTCCCTGAGATGTGTAGTGAAGGAACAGGTTGGTAGGTATGGTTACCAGCTTTCAACTGTCAAATGAACTGGAATTCTTAGGTGTAGTGTACTACCAGAGATATAATTTATTCTAGCTTCATTGTTTTACAACTGATGGTATTTCAAATATGAAAAGAAATGACAGTTAGGATCCAGATTTTTAATGTCAATAAATCTGACTCCTAGGGAAGACTGAATTACATAACCTCTCAGAATGTGTGATGGAAAAGCTGAGGCTTAGTTACAACAAAGAGATCCTGATTGTTAATTCTAAAATTTTCAACAGCTTTAAGGTTTCAGCCTTATTTGAAAAGTACATTATGTCTTCATCCATATAAAACCTTCTAGCAAATCTTGTTCACAGCACAACTATTTCTTTAATGGCATTAGGCATTTCACAAAGCTATTTAAAGATTAAAGCTCTCTGCTCAAAATAGGAGAGTACTAGGATATATGTGAACAGGGGCTGTTCTCCGTATCAGTCTTGTTCAAGATTACTTATTTATCAGCCTGAGAAGTTGATGGCAGAAACAGAGTATAAGTGACCATCGCAAGTAAAACAGGGACTAAGAACACTTTTAGTGGGCTTAAGTGCTTGCTACAAGCCCTTTACTTGGGAGGCTGAGATAGGAGAACTGGCATGAGTTCAAGGGATGTCTGAGCTAGAGATAAAGAAAGAAAGAAAGAAGAAAGAAAGAAAGGAAGGAAGGAAGGAAGGAAGGAAGGAAGGAAGGAAGGAAGGAAGAAAGAAAGAAAGAAAGGGAGGAAGGCAGGAAGGGAGGAAGAAAGGAAGGAAAGAATATGAAAGGGTTTGCTGTGCTGCTCTGAGTACCAGAGTTTGGGTCCCCAGAATGCATATGAAAGTCTGAAGTTTACGAGATGCTTGCTGGGTATGTAAGACATCTTGGGTAGATTCAGGTTAGGTGCTGTAGATAAGTGAGACTCTGTGGTGATTGTTTCTCTGTGCTTGGGTAAGTTCATTGAGAATGATCTGTTCCAGGTTAAATTATTTTTCCTCAAATTTCATTGTATCATTTTTTCTTATTGCTGTATAGAATTCCATTGAGTAGATATATCACATCTTAGTTATCCATTTTTCAAGTGATGGACATCTGGGTTGATTCCAGCTCTTAGCAATTAGGAATTGAGCCACTACAAACATGGTTGAGCAAAGCTCTCTGGCCTGTGGTTTGAAGGTTGTGGGGTAGATGCCCAGTAAGGGAATAACTGGGTCTGTTGGTATCTCTATAGTCAGCTTTTTCTCAGGAGTCCCCACATTGCTTTCCAAAGTGGTTGTACCAGCCTACATTCCCACCAACAGTGGAGGAGTGTTCCTACTTCTCCACATCCTTGCCAGCATTTATTTTCATTTGATTTTTTGAAGTTTGCTATCCTTATTGGGGTAAGATGGAATCTCATAGTTGTTTTAATTTGCATTTCTCTGATGATTAGGGATTATGAACATTTTCTTAAGTGTGTGTTTGCCATTTGTGTTTCTTCCTCTGTGAACTGCCTGTTCATATCTTTGCCACATTTTGTCAATGGGGTGTTTGACTTCTTACTGTTTAGATTTTTAAGTTCTTTGTAGATTCTAGAGAGTAGGCCTCTATCAGTTGGATAACCCACAAATATTCTCTCCCATTCTATGGGTAATATATTGGCTTTGCTTATTGTATGCTTGTCTGTAAAGTAACTCTTCAGTTTCATGTGATCCCATTGGTTGAGTGACTATTTAAGATCGTGAGCAACTGGGGTTTTGTTCAGAAAGTCTTTTTCCATTCCTATATCATGGAAAGTACTTCCTAAATTTTCTTCCAGTAGTACTCAAATTACATACTCAAAAAGCATCTTGTGGACTAGACAATAGGATGGGTGGGGAGTGAGGGGAGGGAAATGGAGGGGTGGGAAACACAAATTTAGACCCAAACGGCAATGGAATCATAAAATTCTACTTCCTAAAAGGCAGACCAAATGGCTTAACCTTCACCAGGCACTTACAGGGAACACCTGAACCACAAGACACTGGAGAGTCTTGATGATGAAGACTAACTTTAATCTTCTACATCTTCCCTCCCCCCCTCCCGCTCCCTCTTTTTCTCTCTCTTCTCTCTCACTCTTGTTTATTAGTCATCTTTTCCCTCCTTCTCTTAGTGGGCACTGTCCTGTAACTCCCAGTACCAGCATGTGGTTATCATCCACAATGAGCTTTTTATCAAAGAGACCTACAAGGTTTCCTAAAAGACAGATTTCTGTCAGAGTACTTGATGAACCACCAAAGGTTAGTGGTAAGACCCTACTGCTGAAGGCACCTTATGTGGTTGACATATAAAATGGAATGGCATGGCTGGAAGTTGGAAGAGAGTCAGTCCCCAGATATTCAGTGCATCTAGTGCCAGAGGGTGCTACATGGGCGACTGGGGGAAAATGCCCAATATCTGTCCAAGCAACTCATGGTCTAACCTACTTAGCAGCAAATAACCTGTTGTGATGCCCACACAAGTGCAATAGTGACACACAGTCATGGTGGGGAACCAAATACTCTTAATTTGGATAACTGATCCCCTCAGTGGTATGGGACCTATAGCTGGAGCTGGGAAACAAGTCAGAACCATATCCAAACATAAGCCCATTCTCCAATATCAAGCTACCACCAATCATGGGCTACAAGAGGGCCTACACCTATTAAATTCTCTATTAAAAAAAAAAAAAAGCAAGGGTTATCTCATTTGTCCTGGTGCTAACTTACTCTCCATTGGAGAATCTGCTTCTCTTTTTCAGATAGATGTAGATCCTAAGGAGAGAGCCACCCCATCATACCTCAAAAGGGCCCTGACTGAAACTAAGAAAAATTGACGAAACAAGCAAGGATTCTGATTTCCTAATGAGCCGGATACCAGCACAAGGGGGAAGGAGACCAGAGAAAAATCTACTCACACCAAATCAGAGAGCCAGAGCCCCAGAGGCCCCCAACACCTCATCACTGAAGCAGACCAAAAATGAACCCAACATGGCTCCGGGAAATTTTGTGGAAGAGGGGGTGTAAAGAATGTCAGAGCCACATGTTGGGTCATGATATGCAGAGACATTTATCCTACCCATAATTGTGGCTAACTCCACAATACATCACCCATTTACCTCAACCAGGAGGGACCAAGGGGAGGGGGTAGATCACATATGAGCCTAATAGTGGTACCAACCTGACTGTATTTGCTGAATACAAAACTAATTGATAAATTAAAAAGAAAGAAAATAGAAAGAAGAATAATGCCCGAAGTTGTAGTCTTCTTTGATCCAAGCTATTTTGGGAAACATTTTCCCTCTAAAGATTTGACTCCATATCTATCTACTTCAGGCAAAGCCCAAAAGCAAAGCAAAGGGCCACTGCACAAAAATCAGTTTGTTGAGCCACTGAGTCTATTGAGGTTACTTCCAGAGTAGAGTGCATGGTTACTTATGGGACCATAGATGACTCAAAAGCAGCTGCATCACTGGAAATAACCAGGTGATGACTCGCAGAAGGTCCATCTCTGGAGCTCACTGCACAAGCTGCAGACAGCTTAGCAGGTTACAGATTTTCTCCCCAGGCAGCTGTTTACCCTTTATGTATTTGTAGGGTGGGTTCTTGCAACCTTTTTCCCAGTCTTGTTGACTGTCTTAGTCTCCTGAGCATTCCTCCCCCTTACAGGAGGGGATGTTCCAAGCACTACACAGCACTAGTCAGTGTCTGTCCCTCCACAGTTGTTACAAACTCTATAACCTATGGGAGTTGGCCTATGACCTTATAAGTTTCAGTTCTCCCAGACTTGTTGACATCTGGACACCCTCCTCTCCTCAGGAAGGACTATTTCAATTCTGGAGGAATTAGCTATACACCACCAGTGCATCTTGTGAGAAGGGAATCAGTAGGGTAGACAAGACTTTCCCAACTGCTCCTAAATTTAGAAATAAGAGATCCTGCTTTCAAAATGATGTGGAAGGTGAGAGCCAATCTGAAAATTTATCCTCTGACCTCCACTGTGGAACATACAAATATACAAACACACAAAATAAATAAAGATAATAGGTAATAAAAATTTTAAATACAAATGAACCATTCAATTAGAGTAGTAAACCTCTGGAAAGTATTTTAAACTGTTATGCATAAAGTCTGAGGAAATTTTCAGACAGAAAACTCTGACAAGCAACATTTTATACAAACTGAACATAGAAGGCAGAGGGAATTTTCCACTCTATTGTTAAATGCATTTTCATCCTGATGCCAAGTCAGCCCATTTTCAGACAGCCTTATATAATCTTTACCATGAAGAACTTCAAAAAGAACAACTTAATGAACTTTCTACTGCTCATTCTGTCTTCTTACCTACAGGTGAGTCTAATTTTCTGTTTGGTGTTCTGAAGTGAAAACGAGCTTTGGGAATTAGAAACCTCCCTCTGTTTGCTTTTGAAAATGAAAGGAATTCAGAGAGCTTCTGTCAATTGAAAGAAGATGCTTCTGGTAGATGTGAAAATGTCTCTAATACCATGGATGAATATAATCAGCTATTTGATCCCCAAATTTAATTCCGCTGTCAATTCAATGTTTGACTATGTTTAAGTTAAAAATAAATAAATATAATTAAATTTAAATTAACTTTTATCATATATTTGTAATTAAGCATGTTCAAACTTTAGTTACTGCCAGTGAGATTTTGAGAGAAGGAGACAGGGACATTTAGTAGGTCACTCTATGCCCAGAAATTGACTCCTATATTTACAGCATGAGAGAAAAATCTATTGTATGTAGTATTTTACATAGTATACATTTTTGGATGACATAAGTAAAGTCATCTTTTAAAAGACTGATTTACAAATTAGAATTTTATATTTTTATAATGAGGAATACATAACTCCCAAGATTATCCATACTTTACATTTAATAAACAACTCTCTCTTTTTGTAGGCATTGCACTGAGAAACCCACATGTATAGGAATGACAAAAGAACAACTGGAGATTTTCTAAAATTTGATCTTTCTTTTATAACCTTCATTCTTCATATCGTACATTGTATAGTTGGCTATACACTTGTTGAGAGTTTTCACAAGGAGGATGAATCATGTATGAACTTCTTAGACACTCAGTAAATACTCAGAACTTGGGAAGATATATGAAAAAAACTCAAAATACTCAATTGCATTTTTCTTGTATCAATCAACTTTGAATAATTGACCTTAGTGTAAAATTATTAAGAAAAATAAAATATTATTTCCTTAAGTTACACTTAGTCACCTTTATTGTGAAGACTATTTCATAATATCAAGGGTTATTTTGTTGGCCTAGATTTAAGTACTTTTTATAATTCTTGTTAGTTTGTTTCACCTATAAAATGTAGGTAAGATAAAATTTCTTAATGATTATATATGCAGAAATAACTGAAATTACTGTTGGCATGTAGTATGTAGTTAATAAAATGTTGGTTGAATTATAATAATCTCTTCTATAGAATATGGGTAATATTTTATTGTTTGTAAATGAATTTATGACACCTTCTTACCTTGATAGGCTCACAATCTCAAATGCAATACATTTTAATACAATTTTAATTTCTTAGTGTTATTTATGCAGATTTCTGGCCATAAACAAATACTTATAGTGTCATATATTATATATATATTATATATATAGTGTCTTAAATAATACATATATAAATTATAACTATACTATGGTGCTTGTGATGGTTTATATAAATATTCGACTTTGCCCAGAATCACCTGTGAGTGATTATGTATATAGTCACTGTGCATGCATGTGTGTAATCATCTTGATTAGATTAATTAAAGTGGGAAGACTTAATTGTGGATAGCACCATTTCATGGGCTGTAGTCGTAGACTGTTTAAAAAAAGACAGAGGACAACACAAAGCATTTGTCTTTCTGTGCTTGTGAGAATTCCCTTGGTATGATCTATTCCAAGTCTGTCTTACTTCCTACAAATTTCATTATATCATTTTTCCTTACCACTGAGTAGAATTCCATTGTGTATATGTACCACATCTTTGTTATCCATTTGCCTAATGATGGGCATCTAGGTGGATTCCAATACTTAGCTATTGTGAATTGAGTAGCCATAGATACAGTTGAGCAAATGCCTGTAGTCTAGAGTAGAGCCTTTTGAGTAGGCACCATGTAGAGGAATAGCTGGGTCAGTAGTTAGCTTTATTTTTTTCTTTTCAGTAGTCTGCATATTGATTTCCATACTGGTGGTAGAAGTGTGTCCTCCCCCCAGCACTCAAAGAGGGTTCCTCTTGCAAACATTTGTTGTTGTTTGATTTTATTAAATGATTGACATTCTGACTTGAGTAAGGTGGAATCTCATAGTTGTTTTTATTTGTGTTTCTCTGAATGTTGAACATTTTCTTTAGTGAGTACTAGCTATTTGTATCCCTTCCTTTGAAAATTTCCTGTTCAGATCTCTGCCCCACTTTTTGAGTGAATTGTTTGATTTTTTTTTTTATTGCTTAGCTTTGTGGGTTCTTTTTAGATTCTAGGAATAGGCCTTTGTCAGTGGTATAGCTGGTGAAGCTTTTCTCCCATTTTGTGGGCAGTCTGTTGACTCTGTTTGATATGTTTGTCTATAAAAAAGCTTTTAGCCTTGTGATATCTCACTAGTTGAGTGCTTGTTTAATTTCCTGGGCTACTGGGGTATTTATTCAGGGAGTCTTTCCCCACTCCTATATCATGGAGTGTTCCCCTTCTTTTTTCTTCCAGTCATTTAAGTGTTTCTGGTCTTATATTGAGATCTTTACCCCACCATATAAACTTAGCAGTATTTGTTATCCCATGTACTAACCATTGCTAATATTCTATCCAATTTGAAGTGCTACCATAGCTAATAATTTTAGTAGGGCCATCAACTTATCTCTATACTAGCATTTTCATCAATGTATTTATAAGTTAATTGAAATTACAATTACATCATTTTTTTGGACATAAGACACTTCAAATAGGCTTGAATATACACTAATAAAAAATAATTTTTTTGGTATAAGAAAGTGTTAAGTACAAAAGGTGTATATAACAAGTATATTTTAACTTTGTTAAATGTTCTTTTTTGTATTTGTGTGTATTATGTGTGATATGCTATGTGTGTGATGTTTATTGGGTAAGCATGTGTGTATGTAGATGTGTGCACTCATGCATATGCATGCAGAGGCCAGAGGAAGACATCAATGTTGTCTTCTATCACTCTCCCACTTTTGATTTCTTGAGGCTGAGTCTCATTGAACCCAGAGCTGCTGTGTTTTAGTGAGACTGGTTGGGCTGTAAGCCTTAGTGATTATCCTGTCTCTACTTGCAAAAGTCTAGAGTTACAAATGATTGTTGCCACACCTATGTTTTTACAACAGTGCTAAGCATTGATCACAGGTCTCAACCTCTCATACCATCATGCTTATACAACAAGAAATCTTGCATAGTGAGTAATTTTCCCAGCCCCAAATAAATCTCTGTATAATAGCTATGTAAAAGATAGCCCTTTGTACATAATTAAGGTATTGTTAAGTAAGTCATTAATTTCAGGAGTCTCTATAGATGTTAGGTTGCCCTACATAGAAGAGACAGTAGATAAAGAGCCAAGCAGGCCCCATAGATACTGAGGATTAGATGGGGAGTGTGTTTCAATTGCTTTGTGTAGATACTATTATAGATAGTATGAATATTTCATCTAAAAATGTTGCTTTTATGTGTTAACTGTCAAGAAGGCTACAAAGCTATTGGTTTCACTGATGAAGATATTGCTACTTCTAATATTAATCATGTTGCACACTGCAAGTCCACTTGTACTTAAACACCCCTTCTTTGTCAAGGGGGATATGACTATCAAAAGTATTATCCAAATTCTTTTCCCTTTAATTTGTTTTATAATAAATAGGTTCCTTCATGTCTACATGGTAAAACTGACTGCTTGATCTACATACTTATCTTTCACAAAATGTCAAGAATTATAAATTTAAAAAATAACCTTGCAAGAGAAGGAAGAAGAAATTGGTAATTAGAGTTGGACCTTAGTAGGGGAGATAAATGACAAAGATATATTGAAAATGAATTAGCGATACAAAGGAAAGCAATAAAATAATGGAAACCAGATATTATTACTGATATAAATGTTAATATCCCATATTATGTGCTTATAAATTCGGAGTAATACTTAAACAGATGATAGTGAGAAGTGGTTGTCTTTTCTATATTTTTTTTTCTGTGGGTTTTCATTCATATAAAATAAGTAAGAAAGAAAAAAAATGATATAAATTATTTTCTTTCATATTTTAATGATTATAAAATATGATTATAATGCTTTATTGAGAACATTTAGGACATTTTATTTTGAGGTACTATTTAGTTGTACATATAATTTCTAAATTAAAAAAAATTCTTTGTTTATTTTTATTTATATATTTTTGAAAATGACAGACACAGAGAGAGAGAGAGAGAGACAGAATGGGCGCACCAGGGCCTCCGGCCACAGCAAACAAATGCCAGATGCATGTGCCCCCTTGTGTATCTGGCTAACGTGGGTCCTGAAGAATAAAGCCTCCAACTGGGGTCCTTAGGATTCACAGGCAAGTGCTTAACCGCTAAGCCATCTCTCCAGCCCTAATTCCTAATTTTACAACAGCTTACCTGTTGTAATTATTTGTCCTGGACAAGACAAAGAAAGTCTTTCATGTGCAATTTAGGTTTTAAGAGTGGGGAAAGAATGGCTTAGTTAATTAGACTATAGTATATGGTTGTAAAAGAGTCTGTGGGAGGAGTCTTGATGTCTTCTGATCTTGCTATTATAGGAAATTGGAGACAGTTGTGGCTCTCTGTACCTGACCCTTTCGAATTAGTGACCTACCATAAATGCCAGTGTGCCACCTCCAGTGGGAAAGAACACACAACTTCAGATATTCCTGATGCATGCATCAATAAGTGAATGGCCACATAGGATGCTGAGGTGGTCAATTTAGATTTATCACTCACTTTGAGTTTATTACTTATTTGCCTTAAAAAGAGAATATTCAGATACTTCCTGTAAACTGGTGCAGTGAATTTAGGGAAGCCTTGGCAACTAGGAAGCTTTGGAAACTTTCAGAAGAAGGAAGGCAAAAGAAAATTTGAAAAGCAGGCACCACAGTTTTGATGATTGCAGTGCTTCCATATCAAATTTCTTCATTTACCAAGTTTTACCTTTTTCCCCTTTAGAATCTAGAAATTTCATTTCCCTTTTCTCTTTCCTTTCTTCTAAGCATCCAACTAAAGTAGGTTGTTCTATAGTTGAAACATGAAAACTAGCCACATGAAGATAGAGGTGAAAGAGGGAGAGCTCACCTGTGCAGACATTTACCAACTCCAAGAAGATTATATTTGAATTCATGCAGGAAAGTATCAGTATCAGTGGAAATGGGTAGGTCTCGATTGTGTAGAGTACACAGTTTGGATCTTGCGGTAAGGAAGGCATGTAAAAGTGCCAGCAGAGGAGCCTATTGCCCTCTTCTTTCCTCTGGAGAGGAACAATGAGGAATAGATCAGAGCAGCAAGACACAGAGAAACCTTGAGTGTAAGTGAGGAATCATAAGTAGTGCAATCTTGTGTTAGATGCAGATGTGCAACCCAGAGGCAGAAAGTTCAGGAGTGGTATGGCATGTCCATGCCTACCGAGGAATGATGCAGTCATGTTTACATTGCTGGTAGAAACCACCCAACCAAGAGCAGCTTGTGGGGAAAAGAGGTTTATTTTGGCTTTCAGGCTGGAAGGGAAGCTCCACAATGGCAGGGGAAAACTTTAATTTCCAGTTGCCATGAGCTAGGGAACCTAGCTTTCTGAACACCTAAGTTTATGGGGGACACCTGAATCAAACCACCACAGGGAAGAATAGAAATAGAGAGAGAGCATCTGGAAAGCTATCTTTTCTCTTTTCTAAGAGCTTTGTATTTCTTGTCCCTTGATCCTCTGTATGCCTGGTCACACATTTATTTATTTATTTATTTATTTATTTACTTATTTACTTACTTATTTATTTATTTATTATTTGTTTGTTTGGTATAAGTATTTATATTTATGTGTTCTGGGAAATGTTACTGTCTCTACTTCCCTCCTTCTTGTAGGCACACCAGTATTACTGAAGCCTGCGACAGAGTCTGGCATTAAAGTGGATCTGGGGAACCTAACTCATATAGTCAGATTTGCATGACCATTACTTTATCTATTGAACCATCTGCTCAGCCCCACATCTGTGATATCTTCTGTTCTACATCTAGTATCTTCTTTTCTGCCTTACATGAACCTACTGCTCTTCCTAATACCTGGAAACTCATTTCCTCAGTCTTCTCTATAGTTACTCTTACTCAGGATTTTCACTGACAGGGAGATATTTCCTCGGAATATTTTCAAAGTTAGATTCCCACCTGAGAATACTAAAAACAAACCATGAGGCCAGGAAGGACACATGTAAGTCTATAGGAAAGAGTATGATATAGAATGTAGAGGAGTGTTGGGTAACTTGACTTAAGGAATAGGTAGGTTTCATAAACACTGGTGCCCATAACAAAATGCAAATACAGCCATATTGATCAATTACCAAGCTCTTAACCAAGTATTTTTTTTTTTTTGTAAATTACTAAGCATTTAACCAAGTATGAAGTCTTTCTAAGAATGAAAGGAAAGAAATCCTATATAACAATATGCAAGTCATGTCACTGTGAAACTGGCCCTGGCGGAAGAAGAAGGGGGAAATAAGAATTATCTCAATTGTGAATGGTTTGATGATGGCCAGTACACTTAGCAGAAGGAAAATAAAGAAAAAAAAGAGGAGCACAGTTAGGCACATTTGGAAATGATATAATTTAGTGACGCATAGGCGCCTTTGTCAAGAAGTGTTTGGTAAGCAGGAGTTTATCTCCCTGTCAAGACATCTTGTATTCTTCATTGCCAAGCTGCTGGCACATAGAGCTCATGCGCATCATCTCCAGCACCTTTTAGATTTGGGATGGAGCAGCATTTTGATCTCACAGAATAATCATGTCTGCTTTAGTATAAAAGAGAGAAGATTTTTTATTCCACTCAGATTATGGGATATATTGTCTAAAATACTGGACAGGAAAGAAGCAAGTTTTCTATTTTAGAACACTGGAAAGATGACCCGATTTCTCATTCTGTATCCCATTGTCCTGATAGATGATTATACTTCCCAGTTTTTTGTCTTATATATTGACTATCCTACTTTTGTGATTATATTTATTCTGCCACATTGCAGATTATATACTCCTTTTAAGTAAGCCACTGTTTACAACATGGTCCTACTGATATTGACTTCTGAAGTACATCAACGCCCATTACGGGTCCTCCAGTATGAAACCATCCTAAGCAACCCATCCTGATTCCTGACTTGTGCCTTTGAGAGAAAAAGTGACTGATGGTGAGCTATTGTATTACATCTATTGAAAGATGGCACAGATGATTGTGCTGCTGAGTGCTCTCCATGACTCACAGACAGTGTTGCCTAGTAACTAGCCCAAAATAACATCACTGAGGTACATCAAAATGCAGAGCCCTGGACTGCTGGGAGCCAGCATGAAGGTGCTCCAGTCAGTGGTTAGCTTTTCTTCTCATTCATGCTTTCTGTCATAGGCCTTTTGACAGTGATCTGCAGAGTGAATACAAATTTCTAAGTTCACAGTATCAAATGTAGCAGGTTTCTCTTTTGTATCATCATGGACTGTGATTCAGGCTCTTTTGAAAGTCTGCTGTAATTATAAAAGATGTGGACATCATATTTAGGGTAAAGATCTATCTCATTGAGAACACATGTTCACAAAAGTTTTCTGAAGCTTGGGATTTGAATTTCTACTTTTATTTATTCATTATATTTTGATACATGTGTGTGCATTTATGTGCATGTGGAACACTCAGGTTAGTTACCTTTTCATTTCTGGGACAAAACAGCAAATCAGAATATGTTTAAGGGAGGAAAAGGTTTCTTTCAGCTTGCAATTTGGGGAGAAAGTTTTATCTTGGTGGGGAAAGTATGACATCTGAGAAAGAAGCCTGGGCCACACCCACAGAGTTATAGGAAAGAAGTAATTTTAGTGAGCTAGTCCTGAATGCCTGGTAGATTAAACTACAAAAACTTAAATTTTATCCCCAGTGACAAGCCTTCTCCAACAAGGCTACACTCTGAATTCCTACTACATCTGGACCAAAACACCTGAGAATATGAAGAAAGGCATTGCACATTTAAACCCCCTGAAAACCAGAAAACAATACTGTGTGTCATCCTTAAGAATACATACCTATGTTATTTATTTATTTTATTTTTTTATGATTTTTAAAAAAATATATATATTTAATTAATTAGTTTTGTACTCAGTGAATACAGTCAAGTTGATACCATTGTTAGGATCATCCATGTCCTACACTCTTCCCCTGGCCCCTCTTGTTGAGGTATATGGGTCATGCATTGTGGAGATAGCCCACAGTTACGGGTAGAAGAAATGTCTCTGCATATGATGACCCAATGTGTGTCTCTGACATTCTTTCTGCCCCCCTCTTCCACAAAATTTCCCTGAGCCATGTTGGGTTCCTTTGTGGTCTGCTTCAGTGATGAGGTGCTGGGGGCCTCTGGGTCTCTGGATATCTGATATGGTAGGAGTTAATTGTTCTCTGTGTTGATCTCCTTCACCCTTGTGCTGGTACCCAGTTCACCCAAAAAACAGCACCCTTGCTTGTTTTGCTAATTGTTCTTAATTTCAGCTGGGGCCCTTTTGAGGTATGGGTTCTGTACTACTGAGGGGATCAGTTAGCCAAATAAAGAGCAGTTGGTTTCCTACCATGGCGGTGCACCACTATTGCACTTGTGTGAGCATCACAACAGGTTATTTGCTGATAAGTAGGTTAGACTATGATTTGCTTGGACATATATTGGTCATTTTCCCAAAGTAACCCATGAAGCACCTTCTCGCATGAGATGTGCTGACTGTCTGGGGACTGGCTCTCTTCCACTTCCAGTCATTCCATTTTACCTGTCAACTGCATATGGTGTCTTCAGAAGTAGGATCTTATCACTAACCTTTGGTGGGTCATCACGTATTCTGACAGAAATATGTCTTTCTTTTAGAAACCTTGTAGGTCTACCTGATCAAAAGCTCATTGTGGATGATAGCCACATGCTGGTACTGGGAGCTACAGGTCATTGCCCACTAAGAAAAGGGAGAAAAAGATAACTAATATAAAAGAGTTAGAGAGAAGATAGAGAGATAGAAAGAGAGGCAGAAAGAGATAGAGAGAGAAAGTTGCTGTAGAAGATTAAGGTCAGTCTTCATCATACCCCCTCCAGTGTCTTGTGGCTCAGGTGTTCCCTCAAGGGCATGGTGAAGGTTCAACCATTTGGTCTGCCTTTTAGGATGTATAATTTTATGGTACCATTGCTGTTTGTGTCTAGATTTCTGTCTCCAACCCCCTCCCTTCCAACTCACCCTATTGTGTAGTCCTCAAGATGCTTGCTCGGTGTGTTGGCATCTTGGGTAGCTTCAGGATAGATGCTGTAGATGAGTGAGACTATCTGGTGATTATCTTTCTGTGATTGGATAAGTTCATTGAGAATGGTCTGTTACAGATTCAACCATTTTTCCTCAAATTTCATTGTGTCATTTTTTCTTACTGCTGTATAGATATCCATTCTGTAGATATACCACATCTTAGTTATCCATTCTTCTAGTGATGGGCATCTGGGTTGGTTCCAGCTCTTAGCTATTATGAATTGAGCACTATAAACATGGTTGAGCAAATCTCTATCTACTGTGGTTTAAAGGTTTTAGGGTACATGCCCAGTAAGGGAATAACTGGGTCTGTTGTTAACTCTATAGTCAGCTTTTTCAGGAGTCTCCATATTGCTTTCCAAAGTGGTTATACCATTTTATATTCCCACTAACAGTGGATGAGGGTTCCTAATTCTCTACATCCTTGCCAGAATTTATTTCCATTTGACTTTTTGATGTTTGCTATCCTTACTGAGGTAAGGTGGAATATCATAGTTGTTTTAATTTGCATTTCCCTGATGATTAGGGATGATGAACATTTTCTTAAGTGTGTGTTTGCCATTTGTATTTCTTCTTCTGCGAACTGCCTGTCCAGTTCTTTGCCCCATTTTGTGAGTGGGTTGTTTGACTTTTTATTGTTTATATTTTTATTAATTAATTTATTTATTTATTTTTGAGACTGGCTCCCTCCTTTCTATGGAACTAACCAAGTTGACTAGACTGGCTGGCCACTGAGCTCCAGAAATAATCCTATGTATGCTTTCCAAGAACAGAAATTACAGGCATGCATTATTATGTCTGACTTTTTGTGTGGTTGCAAGGGATCATACTTTGGTCTTCAGCCTTGTGAAACAGACAAATTATCATTTGAAATATTTTCCCAGCCCTTATTTTTATTTACTGAAATAAAACATTTTCATGGCTCAGGAATGAAACTTAAATACCCATTTCTTTATGTTTTTCCAATAATTATGTACATGTGTATATATGTATATGAAATTGTATCTACAGGTGCATTGTGTTACTGAATTAGTAGAGAATTAAAATAATACTAGCAGGAGAAGTTTAACTAATTTGCAGCTTAGTCCATCACAGTAACTTGGTTAGAATTCTGATTTTAATAAATTGGTAGGGAGGAAGAAAACTGAGTCTATCAACTATAATCCATGCTTTTGAAGATCTTGGTTAAGAAACATTAAAAGGGGCATAAGGATTAGGAAGGCTCCACAGTCTGAAACGTATTTCTGGCTTTTTTTTTTTTTTGTTCCAGGGGAGTAGCTAGCAGAGAATAAAAGCATTTAAAGACAGTATAGAGATGAGCAAACACATATAAATCACATTTTGTGATGCAAATATGTCTTTTCTTATGAGTGTTGAGATTGAAAAATACAAGTATCTTTTTATCTTGACCTAAAAACACAAGAATATCATGGCAGCTTTGATCTTAGAAATTTAAAAACTTAACACTCAAATTCTGATTCTCATAAATTCATTTATTGCTGTGATCCTAATACACATGTTTTGTTTTGACATGATGGTTTGAAGGAGGACATTTGTCTTTCCCAGCCCTTACAGTTCTGGTAACTATCATTTCTAATATGTGAAAGGCTACATATGTGTTGGGGGGAGGCTTTTTTCATTCATACCTTTTTTTTTTTCACAGTTATCTCACACTGTTCACTGCAATCTATCTTTGTCAATGTGGGTGGCTTCACTTATGAATGACAAGTAATTATATTTGGATCCAAATTTTATTTAATTTAAAGGTTAAGGATAATTAGATAATATTACTAATATTTATAATTATCAGAATATAACAGTAATACCAACCACACAGTCAATACAAAATAAATTTTAAATATTGACTAGCATTTGTTCTTCAAAAAGAAACATCAACTGTTGCCAAAAGTTTCCTGTGGAGAGCTGTAATAGAGTGAGATGATAGTACTGACATTGACCAAAGAAGAAAGGACGGGGATGTTTCAGTTTCCCAAGTGCTCTCTGAAAGACCTGTTCCTGAAATCTCCGGAAATGAGAAATTCTGTAACCTGCCTTTACAATCTATGCCCTGAAGCTAGCAGGTGAAATATTGGTTATGTTCTTCATTTTGTTTCCTTTATGTGAGTTTGTGTATTATTGTGTCAGCTTTACCTTCATCCCTTTGAGATTTTCTTCTGCATGATCTTGTCTGTGAGCATTACATTGTTATGTGTTTTTATTTGATGTATCTTGGCTTTCATTTCCATAATTTCTGTTTGATTCCTTTACAGCATATCAATGTCTTTGTTACTTTTTTACTTCACATTTAGGGATTTTTCCCCCCTCAGTTTGCTCACTGTTGCATTAACTTTGAAAAGTATCTCATTGATGTCTTAAAGTTATGTTTTTAGATGACTCTTCTGCATATTTGGGGAACCTGGATGGTAGTAAACTGGTTGTAAAAGTATAGCTCTAAATTCTTCTTTTCTGACATTTTATCTCATTTTCTACTCGCTTTCTGAAGAAACTGAGGGCTTGGAAGTGTATACCCTGGTTTGTTGTCCCTTACTCTGTGTTTCAATGTCCTAGGAATTTTTCGAGATGAATGTTTATTCCTCATGGTTTTATTTATTCCATTTCCTACACCTCCATCCCCTGTGCTATTTGGTTGATTCTTTTGTAATGTGTAGGTTCTTTTAGTTTCATTCAAAGGTGGGTTTCTATGAGGTTTTATATGGGAAGGCCCCATGTGGAGTCCACAGATTTGCTGGTAGCTTTGGTTATGCTGAGCTATATGACATCTGTTTGTGTTACTGCTGTGTTGCCTTTGGTTAGTTTAATGATTTTATATTTAAAAGTTCAGGTAACATACTAATATGTCCCTAAGGGCAGCTAGGGGCTAGAGAGATGGCTTAGTAGTTAAGGAACTTACCTGTGAAGCCTAAAGACCCAAGTTTGATTCCCCAGTACCCATGTGAGCAAGATGCACAAGGTGGCGCACACATCTGTATTTCATTTGCAGTAGCTGGAGGTCCTGGCACGCATACCCATTCTCTACCCCCTATCTATCTACTTTTCTCTCTCCCTCAACTAACTAACTAACTAACTAACTAACTAAAATATTAATAGAAGACTAGCTGGGTTATGAGAGCATTGATATTCATAATCAATAACAATAATATCAATAGAAAAAAGAAGAGAAATACTAAAGGAAAATCAGTAGGACTGAACAGAAAATATCAAAGTGAGAGAATGTAAGAAAAGGAAGAAGAAAAGAAGAAAAAGTATAAGAAGGAAAAAGCATAATGAAGTCCAACAACAAAAACAACCAAAAAAAATTTTTTTAACAATTGAAAAAGTAGAAAGAGACACCAGGGGATTAGTCACATATGGCCTTTCTTCTTCTTGAGACTGAGGTTTGTTATGGTGGCAGACCAAGTTAGCCATGTTAAGTGTAGATACAGGTTTTTCAACAAAGTTCTGCAGTGAAGGTGGTATTTTTTGTTTGTTTGTTTCTTTGTTGGTTTTGATTTTTTTTAAGCTGGCCATGGTGGCTGAAGCTCCTAATCCTCGAACTCTGGAGGTTGGAGTGTTAGGGGTGGCTACTGAATTCAAGGCCAGCCTGGGCTACAGAGTGGTTTCCAGAACAACCCAGGCAATGGAGACCCGACATCACTAAACAAGAATAACAACAAACTACTTTTGTTGAGTGTTCTCAGGTCTGAGTTGTTCACTGTCCTTATCCAGATGAAATCTAACCTTCTGTGGTACTGAAATTAGATTGACCATTGACAGTACTATTTTATGGCCTGGAAGAATGCAGAGCACTTGCCTGCTAAAGGGTCCTCCTGTGCTCAGCTCCAACACAGTGGAAGTTGAGGGAGGACAACTGCCTGTCAATAGCCAAGAAGCTCAGGACTTCCAACACCTCAGGAGCCCACTAGTTTATCATGTTTACTTGCACAGCTTTTTTTCAGGAAGCACCTGGGTCACTCTGTAGAGGCTGGAGTGTGTGCTAGGGATCTCAGTCCTAGGAGGTGATTTTCAGAAATCTGCTGTTGGAGGAGCGTGGATAGAGTGCCTCTGGACACCCTCACCTGAAACTGTCTCTCCTCCAGGAACCTGACGGTTTTCTCTTCTCTACAGGAAGGAAAGCATGAAGTTATGTCTTGGAGGAGCCTCAGATCAGACATGTCCAGGTCTTTGCTCTGTACTAGGGAGGCTGACCCATGGTTGAGCATACAGCTGCCCATAGCTGGCTGTTTAGTGGCATTTGATGTGAGAGACTACACAGCCTTATGTATAGTTACAGTTCTGTCTGCCATGGAGTTGGCTCTCGTAGTTGAGCTGATCAGAGGGACTGTCCTGGAATCTCTGTTTCTGTATTTTGGTTCTTCCATCTCAAACATAGAAATTTTCTCTCCTTCATTCTTTACATATTAAGATATTGCTTCAATAATTTTATTTCTTTGTGGTCTTTAGTGAGAACCTTATTAAATATTTGTATCTTTATTTTTTCCTACAGGAAGAATTTGTTGTAAAATGGGTCCTCAGAAAAACACCTGGAAAAGCCTGATTACTTTATGATAATTATATTCAATTGCATAACTAATTTGATTTGCAAATTTGAATTGAGGCAGCAAGGAAGTTTGGAATTAAGGAATAAAAGCATGTTGGGATATTGGCTGATACCATCTCAAGGAAAACATAACCTAGAAACATATTAAAATTCTTTGTTTTACCAAATGTTTCATGGACTCTGTTTCTGTCTCTGACTTTCTCTTTATCTCTCTCCTTTCTAGGTCTCTCTTAATTTCTCTATGTCTCCAGCATTTTCACCTTGACATATAAACATTCAGAATGGAAAATGAAAATAGCATTTTGTTATAAATCTTAAACTTTATAAGGGATTGCATAAAGGGAAAAAAAAAAAAAACTATTGACAGTAGATCACAAGGCAGACAGCAGTGCCCTGTGTGTTCACCCAGATTGTGTACTCAATATTAGGAGAACATTGTCCTATGGATAAAAATTTCTAGAGATGATAATTAATAAATGAGTCAATTTCTTTCATCTTTCCCAGATGATTTTTAGCACATGACTGCTTCCCTCCCCTTTATAAGTTAGCACCATTTTTTATAACTTTTCATACTAAAAGAACCACACTAATAATCATATTAGCTTATTATGGATGAAATTACTGGTTCCACACTATTAATTTATTAAAAACAATGCACTCAAATCAACTTTGTTATATGAGAATCATATATGCCTGTGTCTTCCTGATTTTATATGCTTAATTATCTGTCATTATGAAATTTTGATTTTTTTCTTCTTTTGTACAGGTACTTTGTGACATGAACGTAATGTGAGGATTCCTTTTTCTTGTTTCACAGTTGAATATGATTATCAAAATGTAGTTTGAATTACCTTAATTGTGGGTTGTTTTATGAACTTACTGTGGATTTAAATTTCACGGCATGGAACCCAAGTATACCTCCAGGTGTATAACTTCATACCGTATTCCTAACTGTGCCTATCTCTCCATGCCCCTCTGTTCCCTACCATATCTACTTATTCAGAATTAGAAATACCTGGAAATAAGATCAAAAAAAGAGAAGTCTTACTTGTTCATCATCTTAGAATCCTCTCTAGAGCTTATTTTCCCACAAAGATCTTATAAATTTCAAAAAATCATGTGTCAAAAAGGAGAAATATTTCTACCAATGTGGCATAGAAGTATCACTATTTTTAGATGAAAACCAGAAGTAATTTATTTCCAATTCTTTCAAAGTCTTTGTAGATGACTTCTGTCAATTTTGACCTACTACCAGGGCAAAGCCCATATCCATTTCATTAAAAGTGATGGGGTTTATTTATGTATTTCTTTGGTGTAAAGTAAAATAAATGTCAATGTGTAATTAAAAGTGACTTTTGAAGAGTGGCTCCTGAGTGACACATCAAAGAAATTTTATTAGAAGAAGAAACATTTCATCTTACAGACTCCCAGACCCTAACGCCAAACAGCTATCCAAAGTCAATGAGGTTATTTTGTTGGAAGTAGATAAGAACAGGGCTGTGAAATCTAAAAGTACTTTTCTAACACACTGGGATTTCATATCTGATTCTAAAAAGGAGAACTTTTTCTTGAATTCAAACCAAAACATACAACAAAGCAGGAGTAAGTAAGCAAAGATAGTCTAGGTCAAATGCTAAATTTAGCTATGTGAGCTTGCACATTTACAAGTGCTCTTCATGTCCTAAAAGCTACATGAAGACAGGAGCAATTCTAAGTGCATTGTATGGTATATAGTATATGCCATGCATACATATAGACAACAAAGTAACTTCTATATTTGCCTTGATAATGGGCATCTATTTGTTTGGAGAAATATTAATAAGAATGAATTTTGTTTTTCTTTTTTTCTTTTTCTTTGTTCCTTTTCAAAGAGGATACAAAGGAATGTGTATTTGAATCTGACTTGCTGAATCAAAGATAAAGTCTCTCATTATTTGTAAAGGAAATTTGTTGGCTCAAAGAGAATGGAGTGTGACCTGAGATATCAGCATTACGTTACTACTCTTTCTGCATAGGACCATGAGCCTTCTTGACAAGCATTACATGGTCTTCAAGTGAAAGATTATTTCAAAACACAGCCAGAGGAGAAGTTTAGCTATTACTGCTTTATACTATATCTTATCCTATTTATAGAGCCAAGTTTTATAAATCTGTAATTCCAGATTTATTGACTGTAAGTCATCCTATGCCAGGGGCATCCTATAAAAAGCCATTCTATTGAAAATGAACTTTGTCTTAATAAATATTCCAACTCTATTTACCTAGAAGTTTGAAAATACTGACAATGACATGGGGCTAGAAAACTTTTATTTCCTATAGGAATAGCTATCAGCAAGCAAAGATGGAAGGATCATAGGTGTTTAACCTTCTTATTCTCCATACCTTGTTTTTAATATTAATTTATTTTTATTTTTATCTTATTTATTTGTTTGAGTGAGAGAGATAGAGAGAAAGAAAATGGGCATTCCAGAGCCTCTAGCTACTAAAAACAAACAACATATATCACCTTGTGTATCTGGCTTAAATGGGTACTGGAGAATCAAAACTGGGTCCTTAGGCTTCATAGACAAGTGGATTAACCACTAAGCCATCTTTCCAGCCCTTAATATTAGATTTTATTTTATTTTATTTTATTTTATTTTATTTTATTTATTTGAGGAAGAGGCAGACACACACACACACACACAGAGAGAGAAAGAGAGAGAGACAGAAAGAGAGACAGAAAGAGAGAGAGACAGAGAGAGAATGGGCACACCAGGACCTCTAGTGCTGCAAATGAACTCCAGACATATGTTCCATGTTGTGCATCTAGTTTAAGTGGGTCCTAGGGAATGGAATCTGGATCCTTTGGCTTTGCAGGCAAGTGCCTTACCTGCTAAGTGATTTCTCCAGCCATTTTTCCCATTTTTATTGCATTCTTTTTTTGTTTGTTTATTTTTTGAGATAACATGTCATTCTAGCTCAGGCTGGCATGGAACTCATTCTGTAGGGGCATACTAGCCTTGAAATCACAGCACTGCTCCTTCCTCAGTCTTGCAAGTGCTGGAATTGAACGCATGTACCACTATGCTCAGCTTGAATCAACTTTTAATATACCAACTAATAAACCGAAGCCTATATTTCTTATTATTCTCATTGTGATTTTAAATTATTTTTATAGAAGATTTTCATGATATAACAGTTATAGCAGTTGCCTTCTCATTGCTGACACAACATACCTGACCAGAAACTGCTTGTGAAAAGGGTTTTCTTTGGCTTATAGACTTGAGGGGAAGCACCATGATAACTGGAGAAAATGTGGCATGAACAGAGGCTCAGAGGCTGTTCATCACCTCCTGGCCAACATCAGGTATTCAATAACAAAAGGTGTGTGTGCCAAACACTGACAAGGGGAAGCTTCTCATAACACCCATTACCCCACCCCCAAAAAAACACACCTCTTCCAACAAGGCTC
The DNA here is from genome assembly GCF_020740685.1 of Jaculus jaculus. Classification (NCBI taxonomy): domain Eukaryota; kingdom Metazoa; phylum Chordata; class Mammalia; order Rodentia; family Dipodidae; genus Jaculus; species Jaculus jaculus. The sequence goes on along the minus strand of NC_059112.1, from coordinate 77,156,465 downwards.
TGATTTCTAAGTTGCCATCATCTGGGGATCAAGCATTCAGAACACTGAAGTTTGGGGGGGACATTGAATTCAAGCCACCTCATTATGCCCATAAACTAATGACCACATATGAAGTGAAATGCAATGCATTCAGTCCAGCTTTAGAAGTCTCCATATATAGCTATTTTTTTTAATCCTAATACTGTTCAAATATACCCATAGTCTAAAGTCACTTTCCTGTTAGCCTGTAACACCGAAAGACTATCAGGGATCAAAAAAAAGGTTTACATGGAAAGAATGACATCGTGTATTGCAAGGAAAGAGTGAATCAATGCAAAATCTAAAACAAACAGGGCAAACATCAAATTATATAGCTCTAATTCCAACCAGTGATGGAAGTCCCTGCACTTCTAGTTCTGTCCCTCCAGGTAGGCTGCTCATCCCTGCAGACAATCTATCCTGAGCTAGAAGCTCTCTTGGTGGCCATTTCACAATCCTGACATTTCAAAAATTCCTAGGAACTATACTGGAACCCACAGTTCAACCATGCCATGGCTCTATTGGTCTCAACACAGGGAATACAACATGTCTGCTTCACTTCACCCATGCCTAATTAAAAGAAAAAGTATTATATATTCCAAATGTAAAATCCAATGTTTCTTTCCTGCATTAGTTGTATTTCATAGTACCACATGGGCTACCAAAATGCTAATCCAGTGGGGAAATAAAGCTGACTTTGAAGAGAGGAAAACTGCTTTAGCACTCCACCCCCTTAGTTTCAAGTTTTAGGATTCTTTCTGATGCCCCAATGCAAAACAGCTGGCCCAGTCTCAATGGTGGTAATCGCTCATACAATAATATCCGAACATGGGATGTCTCCAGCCTAGAACACTAAATTCTTTGTGTAGCATATTCCCCTGCACATACAAGTCTATTTCCACCCAACTCATCACTATTTTTATGTATTTTCAATGCTATTTTTATGATGGGATTTTACATTACAAACTCTATATTTGCTATAACAGACATTGCCTATCATAACACACCAATTACAAAATTGTTATGATGTTGTACAAACAGAACATTTAATGTTCAAGATGATAATGGGTGTTAATTCTCAAGATCAGCGTAGGTTGTGTATCAGACAATATGTTAAATTCATATCTATTATCACATTTAATTTTCATACTATTCCTATAAAGTAGGCACAGTTAATGCTTTCAAGGTGTAATATTTAAATATATTACAAAAAATGAAACTAGGGCTGGAGAGATGGCTTAGCGGTTAAGCGCTTGCCTGTGAAGCCTAAGGACCCCGGTTCGAGGCTCGGTTCCCCAGGTCCCACGTTAGCCAGATGCACAAGGGGGCGCACGCGTCTGGAGTTTGTTTGCAGAGGCTGGAAGCCCTGGCGCACCCATTCTCTCTCTCTCCCTCTATCTGTCTTTCTCTCTGTGTCTGTTGCTCTCAAATAAATAAATAAATAATTTAAAACAAAACATTTTTAAAAAATGAAACTAGAAAAAGTATTGTGCACAATGTATTAAAAATCTTAGCGCAAACCCAAAGCTTTAATTCTATTTTAAATATCAGGAACTACATTGTAATGAAAAGTAAAGAGTGAACCCTAGTTTTTAGCAAAGTTTCCAAGCATATTTATTGTAGTTACCTTTCTTGTTGCTAGGACAAACTACCTGAGAGAAATCAGGTTAATGGAGGTAGTGTTTATCTTTTCTTACAGTTTCAAAGTTACAGTCCATCATGGTAGGTAATGTATAGGGGCAGGCGCTTGACGTAGCTGGTCACATTCAATGTTCAGTGAGGAAACAGAGAGGAGAGGGAGTGAGTCCTGGTCCTTAGCCATATTTTCTCCTTTTTATAGCACTCAAGACCCTGACCCATAAAATGGTACCATCTGAAGTTATGGTAGATCTTTCTGATTTAATTAGCCTAATCAGATTATCTCAGAGGAATGTCAAGAGGCTAACCTCATCTCCATAATCCTCAATTGGATCACAAGTTGATTAACTAACTAGGAGATTTTAGATCCTGTCAAGTTGGTAAGCAACATAAACAATCACAATGTCTAAATAGGAACTTATAACCTTTGCTTCCTTTTGGGAAAGGATGGTGTCAAACCCTCTTCTTAGTTATTTTCAATGTAGATAACTTTCTGTAATAGGCCAGAACTTCTGGTCCTCGGGATGCACGTATTACTAGATTTTTCATCAGGGAGGACTCGCCTGAGGTGAATTTCCATATTCTTGAAAGAGAGAAGTTACCTGCATGGTATTTTATGCAACTATGATTCCAGACAGATAGCTAGCTGTCTTTGGACCTATAGACTTGTACCTGACCTATACCCACATCTCCGATTTTTTCATAGTAGCAAACAGTAAATTGGAACATGATTTATGTCCTGCTTGTTTATAAGATTTAATCAACATCTTCATTACTAATTCCCATTTGCTTGCCTAAAATGCCATTTGTTCATTTGGGAAAACTTCACTTTCCTCTTCCAGAAAGTCATGGCTATTTTACTATCCCATACTTGTTGATTTACTTATCAAGAACCATGAAAGGGCTGAGATTTTATTTTATTTTTTCAGATAGGGCCTCACTCTGTCTAGCCAAGACTGACTGACCAGGAACTCTCTCAGCTCTAGGCTGGCCTCAACTTCATAGCAATCCTCCTACCTCAGCCTGATGAATAATGGGATTAAAAGTGTGCACAATCACTATGTTTGACACCAGGGCTGAGTGTGTGTGTGTGTGTGTGTGTGTGTGTGTGTGTGTGTGTGTGTATGTTATACATATTTTTATGTTTTGTTCAAAATGGGTATATTTATATACTCATGCACACAGTGGAGGCTACAAGTCAATTATAGGTATCTTCCATAATCACATTCCAGCAAGTCTTAGGGATTCTCCTGTTTCTGCATCCTCAATGATATGATTACTGGATTAATGTCAAAACAGAATTGTACATGGGTGTTGTGGACCCAAACTCAGGTCCTCATGCTTACACCATAAGCATTTTATACATTGACCCATCTCCCCAATTCTGACTGAAATTTTCATGATATTTTCAGATTAACAAGTCAGTGGATGTTGACTGACTCCTTTATGAAACACAAAAGTCATTATTCCTCAGAGTAATAACAATAGTCAAGGTGTCAGTACTTTCTTGTTTGAATCTCTTGGTCATGTGAAAAAAAAAATAGCTGAGACTTGTATGCAGCAGTTTGAAGTATAAGAGAGAAACTTTAAGTCTAGGGAACCCAAATCATCCATGAAAGCAAATTTGCCTTATTTTTACTGTAGTAGGAGTCATTAACTTTATTATATTGAGTAGTGAGCCTCCCTGACTTTTCCTCTAGGAGGAAATTTGTCTATCCCCCAAGGCAATGCACTATAGAAATATCCATGAGGACACAGAAAAAAAAAAAAATCTAGGGATGAAGGCAGTCAGTGCCTCAGTTCATATGACATTTTTCTGCAGAAATGGAGATAAAAAGGGAAATGTGATATTGCCTAAAGGAGTTAGCTGATCAGTTTGCTGAGGTTGATCTCTTTGGGTGCTTTTCTTAGCTGATGTTCATACAGGTTACATGGGAATCTTGCTAGAACGAAGCTTTATATTTAGCAGATAGAGTTGGGAATGAAGGATTTTGCATCTGAAAGTTGTTTGTTTGTTTTGAGGATGCCACTGCTTTGTAGAGAGAACATAGAATGACTGTAGTGCACACAAAATGCCTGACATGCCATTCTTGTGACATTCAGGCTTTAAATAACCTAGTAGACTTTCAATGCTCAAACACAATAACTGGTAGGCAATGCCATTCTTGTTAGAGAACTTATATACATCAAACTTTTATTCTACTTCTTTTTTGTTCATTTTTATTTATGTATTTGAAAGTGACAGAAAGAGGGAGAAAGAGAGAGAGAGAAAATGGGCATGCCAGGGCTTCCAGCCATTGCAAATGAACTCCAGATGCGTGTGCCCCCTAGTGCACCTGGCTAACATGGGTCCTGGAGAACCAAACCTCAAATCGGGGTCCTTAGGCTTCACAGGCAAGAGCTTACTTAACATCTAAGCCATCTCTTTAGCCCTTATTCTTCTTCTTACTATGTTGAGCACTGAGCACCCATCCTAATATGTACCTTCTGTGTTCCTCCTCACACAGATCAGTGAAGGCCTGCACTTTTTCTCAATGTGGTATATCTTTTCCTATGTCCTGCTTTGTACTTATATATTGGAGGCTTTCTTCTATCTAATTCCATATGGGTTTAGAAGCCATCTGTTAATTTTTCTAATTACACTGCTTAAAGACTCATTCTATGAAAAAAAAAAAAAGCTAGATCCTTGCATACAAATGGGGGGGCTGTTATATAATAATTGACAAGTAACATTCAAGGTAATTTAACACATTTGAATTTAATAGTTTTCAGTGCTGGACACAACTGCTCATGTGTATCCATGGGGCAGTAATTCCCCCCCAGTGCCCTTCACCTGCTAAATGGAACATTTGATTTGCATTGAAACTCTAACCATTATTTTCAGGCCTTTTGGCTTGGTTCTCTGCTAAGTCTTCTTTCCTGTGTAGAAGACAAAGAGCTCCTCAAAGCTCACAAAGAAGCTTTTTAATGTTCTACTTGCCTTTTCTAATGACAAGTCACACATCTCAACTTCTTTAACACTTGTTATTCTGAGCCTTTAAAGATTAGACAATTTCATCATCTACATAAGCACTTTAAGTATTCTAGCTATAGTAAGTAGTTCCATGTCTCAGCTAAGTGAAATCTGACCTTGACTTCACTGCACTTTCTTCCAAGTTTATGGATTGGATATGTGTGTCTCCCGTGCTCCATCTCCTCTCTATCATGTATGGTGAAGCCTGCTGTGATACAGGTGTGATCAAAATAGGTTCCTCCAAGATCAAGTGTCAAAATTCAATCCTCATTGTTATGTATTAAAAGTATGGAAACAAACTTACAGTCAGATCTTTGGAAGATGGTGGAATTGTATAAATTCTTCATATAGGAGGGAATTCCTGTGTCCTCATAGAAAGACAGAGAAACCTGAATACTAACATAGATTGCTTCCTATCTCTTGCTATGAGATGGTCTGTGCACTGTACAACTCTAGATGCCATCATCAGATATAGACTCTGGAAGTTTCAGTACTATAAATTAAGCCTTTCTTCCTAGAAAAACATGCACCCATAGGTGTTTCATTATAGCAATATAAATACAAAGCTTCAGCAATATTTGGATAGCACCTATGAGGAAGTGAAGAAAAATAAATGAGTGAGGCCTAATGCAATTGGTAAAATACCCTTGTAAGAAGAAACACAAGAAACATAGCCTGTACAAAACACCAAGGAAAGGTTATGGGGATACATACTGTAAAAATGGGTGTTTACTAACCAGAACGAGGAGCCCAGTATAAAACCCATCATGTTGTCACTTCAATCTTACAGGGTCCTATCTCTAGATTTGTGAAAAATTAAATTTCAACCTATGGTATGTTTCTATGGCAAGCTATGCATTGTTATAGCAAGCCACCATCATGTACGTTAAATTAATGTGTTAGTTATGTTTTCTGAAGATTACCTACTGTGTATTTTCTGGTGCTATGAAAAATTGTTGCTATACAACACAAATATATAAGAAATCAAATCTCACAATTGAATTTTAATAATCTATTTCCCAAAGCTATTCTTAATTGCAATTTTTATGAATCTATGCTACAAAAGGAATCAAATGTAAAATGCAAATTACTTAATTTGAGGAAGGTGTAATAAAATGTATATTTACTATTCTATAAACATGGTGTTTAGAAAGCACTGAGGTTGTTCACTCAATTTCTGGAAATGAGGCCAGAAGAAGTAAGAATGATTGTTGGCTGTGAGAGCCAAGAACATTAAGTCATGAGAATTTGTGACAGGAACTGGTGAGAGACTCAACCTTGCCATGGCCATTCTTGTAGGCAGTCAGGGCACCTTTCTCTTCTCTGTACTTCACATCTTCTTATCACTCCCATTACTTTTTGATCTAGCTTTCTTCTTTTCAACAACAACTGGGACATTTATTATAACAGACCCCCCATACAATGGGATCAATGGAATAAATTTGTATTTCAGATATATGATTTCTTTTCTGCTGATCATGTTCTTCTGGTATAACCATTCATAACTGCTCAGAATATCTCTTTTCTCACTTTGGAGCTCAGCCAGCGAAATTTTGTGTTGTGTGAGAACTAGTAGAATCTTGTATGGCCTTTGTGTCAGAAATGCAGATCCTGCAATTGGGTTGAAGGATGAGAATGGGAAAGGGAAGAACCACTACAAGTTCCTGGTAATTCTCCATGGAGCCGTCTTCTACTTTACTCTTGTAGGATGTAAGGAAGGGAAGGAATGGGGTGATTTTTTTTTTTTCTCATTGGTTTCTACATCCTGACTTTTATCCTTGACAAATCAAAGCTCTTGTGGATTCATTCCCATCTCAGATACGTCTCTTCATAGATTTGCCAACTTATGTTTGGACTTAGGGGAGATAACTCTATTTCATTTTTCATCAGTTCTTCATTACACAATATTTCTTTTCCATTTCTTGATAGTCTTGTCCTGCTTTGACAGAGCCCCTTTCTCTACTTTTCTCCAGTTACTATACTTGGATTTGCCATCTGTCCGTTATTGTAACTATGAAGTTACTCCCAGTGGATCATAATATGTCACTGAAGGATAAGGTTCTCTTAGAAGCTATAGGAAACAAGCTACTATGATCTTTTAAAGGTAAAGCTACTGCAGTCATACAAAATTGGAGTATTTATTCCTTTACTTTTTAAGGAAACATTTTATTTGGAGTGTGAATATAAGGTCTTTCGTAAACTAGGTTTTTCATAAATATCCACACACTAAGAATTAAAGACAGTGATTTACACTCCACATTGTTTGACTTTTGGCTCTGAGGAAGCATCTTTAGTTACAGTAATTTTATGTATATTAACTTCTTTTTTGTTTGTAATTTTAAGAACCCATTTTTAAAAGTTACAATAACCTAAATAAGACATAATACAGTCTCACTTAAATAAATTTAAATAAATACTAGTTTATTTTTGATGTCATAATTGTTTTCAAAACTATATTTTTTGTGGGTGTGCATAAATTATCCAACTGATTTTGTTATACTAAACAAGTAGGCCTATCTTTATTACTACTCTAAATAAAACTGTGATGAACACTGTTTTTGGTTACCATTTGGGTAACACTAATGTGGTTTCTTCAGTTATATCTATAAATAAACATACAATTTAAGTAACTCAAAACCACAATATAAAATTTACAGTGGCACAGATAGCTTCTGACTCCAGATTTTTGTGTTTCAAATTTTTATCTTGTCTGTCTTGCTAAAAATATATGGAAAATAAGTCTGTTTCCAGGCAATGAGAGTATGACCAGAATAAATTCCTGGAGCTGATTTCTACTTATTTATTTTGAGAATTTTAGCAATAATGCTCATGTTAAGATATACTTAAATGGTACTCATATGAGCTTGCAAACAACTCTAAGTTCTTCTCTGTTCCAGGCTGGTCATAAGCCCCAGATCACTGTAAATGCTCATATAGATCACATTTGTGAAGCGCTCCATATTTTTAGACCCTGGAGTGCCAATTCTTTCTCTCTCTCTCTCTTCCTCCCTCTCTCCCTTCCCCTTCTCTTTCTAAAGTAAAATAAAAAAAAAAATACTTACCTACCATCCCAAGGGAGAAATTGGGCACTAAACAGTTCCTCAGAGAAAATACTGCATAAAAGTCTAAGAGAATATTGCTGGACTCCTAATTAGCAGGTTCAGACAGGTCTGTGAATGTCTCTGGGGATTTATAAAATATTGCAATTAATTAGTAAAGTCAGATGACAAGATACATTCTATCAAGTGAGTTCAAACAGAATAGCTGTCTTTTTAATGCACCTTTAGTTAAAGTTAGCCAGGTACCACCATCAAAGGTAGAAAACATTTTTAGTTGAACTTTTAATTCCTCAGAGGGATGTTTGTTCAATGTCCCCATTCGTAGGACAGGGTAAAATAAGTTGATCCTAAGGAAATTTTGGGTAAGTTATGTCAAGAGATTGACTGACGCAGCCCCCTTAGGTCCCAACACTCCCTTCCAGCAATAGTTAATGACCCATGTAAAAAGCCAGTCATGACATTATGAAAAAAGGTGAGAAAGGCAGGTAATGATAAGTGATGTTATTTATGTGTAATATTTTATGTCCAAGTTCACTTCATGTGTTTATCCCCATGCTTTTTTTTTATTTCTTTGAACTATAATGTACTTATATTACCTTGGCATAGCTAAATAAAACCCTTAAATCCTTTTCTTACTTAAATCATTTTTTTTTCCTTCTTCTATTATGGCTTGGTTGTGAAATTAAATGTCCCCCTAAGCCTCTAGTGCTGAAGCCTTGATTCACATGCAATTTCATAAGTAGGGCTTGGGGGAAGTGATTTGATCATGAAAGCTCCTAACAAACTCTCCATTGGGTTTGAACCAGAATGTTATATGGGTTGTAAGTGTGGAGACTTGCTACCATCATGGTTTGTGATACAGGCAGAACACCTATTTTTAAAAAAGGATTTTTTAGGGATGGTATGTATAAATATAAGAAGTGCAGTCTCAAAACATTTGGTCTTATCTATGTTGTGTCAATGCAAAATGGTACCTCTGAGGAACCTCCTCCACAATGACAGTTCTTTGAAATGTGCTAGTTTTAAGGATGAATAGTGATTTCATCACTGCAAATGAATGCAGAAATATAACGTCAGTTTCACTTTGTGGATCACATCTATTTTTTATAGTTCCCACATATTGTGAATATCATGTTTTCCCACTCTGATGCCTCACTGCCACCAAATGAATGACTAATAAAAAGGATTTCATGTAATTTAGGAACACCTTTATAATCATTCTTATTTTTCTTCCTTCTCTTCTCTCTTAGTTCCTTCCTTAGATTTTCATCCCATGCTGATATTAAGAAGAGTATGAAATACAAAAAAAGCAAAGCTATTCGCATTATGGCACAATTTTAACAACCATAATTAAATCTTTAATTTCTGTAATAATAATGTGGAATGCCATCTTCAGGATATGTCAGGCTAGTTCTCTCTACAACTCACAGCAACTGAGCTTGCCTGCAGAGGAACTATACAACATTGGACCAATTAACTTTACATCATGAGAGTAGCACTCACAAAGCCTCATCATTCCCTGGGGTTTTATAGGCGGTTAATGTTGCCTGGAGGAAGACAGAAGCATTATTTCCAGTGGTATACTCTCTTGTTAGTTGCCCCTATTCTAGTAAACAACCCTTATTCATGCTCCGCTAAGTAGATCCTGAGTCCCTCTCTGTCAATAAACTTAGCTAAACTCCCTGGTTCACTTGAGTGGACTTGTTACTTTGTCCTATCACTAAGGCCCTATATAGGGTGCATAGATGTTTGTCCCTCCAGAAAAACTCACATACAATATTTTCTTTGATAAAATATTTCAATTAATTGATTTATCATCAATACTAAGTAATAACTAAATAAATAATAAATAATTGTGGTATAAAACATATCTTTGTAAAAGTAGCAAATAAAAAACTTGTAGTAATGCAAAGGCCCAAACAATATAGACTGGAAAAAAGATAGCATCTTCAACAAATGGTGCTGGACAAACTGGATAACCACATGCAAGAAACTAAAACTTGATCCACACATTTCACCATGCACAACACTCAAATCCAAATGGATCAAAGACCTCAACATAACACCAGAAACTCGAAAACTACTGGAAGAAAATTTAGGAAGTACTTTCCATGATATAGGAATGGAAAAAGACTTCCTGAATAAAACCCCAGTGGCTCAAGTTCTTAAACAGTCACTCAACCATTGGGATCATATGAAGCTGAAGAGTTTCTTTACAGATAAGCATATAATAAACAAAGCCAATAGAATACCCACAGAGTAGAAGAAAATATTTGCAGGTTATCCAACTGATAAAGGCCTTATCTCTAAAATTTACAAAGAACTCAAAAGTCTAAACAATAAGAAGACAAATACCCCACTCACAAAATGGGGCACAGAGTTAAACAGGCAATTCACAGAGGAAGAGAAACAAATGGCAAACACACACCTAAGAAAATGTTCATCATCCCTAATCATCAGAGAAATGCAAATTAAAACAACTATGAGATTCCACCTTACCCCAATAAGGATAGCCAACATCAAAAGGTCAAATGAAAATAAATGCTGGCGAGGATGTGGAGAAGCAGGGACACTCATTCACTGTTGGTGGGAATGCAGGATGGTACAACCACTTTGGAAAGCAATATGGAGACTCCTGAAAAAGCTGACTATAGAAATACCAACAGACCCAGTTATACCATTACTGTGCATCTACCCTAAAACCTTCAAACCAAAAGCCAGAGAGATTTGCTCAACCATGTTTGTAGCAGCTCAATTCATAATAGCTAAAAGCTGGAATCAACCCAGATGTCCATCATTAGAAAAATGGATAACAAAGATGTGGTATATCTACACAATGGAATTCTATACAGCAGTAAGAAAAATCGACATAAAGAAATTTGAGGAAAAATGGTTGAACCTGGAACTGATCATTCTCAGCGAACTTACCCAATCACAGAAAAAAAATCGACACATAGTCTCACTCATCTGCAACACCTAACCTGAATTTGCCCAAGATGCCTTACATACCCAGCAAGTACATCATGGACTAGACAATAAGATGGATGGGAGGGCGGGGAGGGAATCAAAGGGTGGAAAACAGTAATCCGGACCCAAACAGCAATGGTACCATAAAATTCTACTTCCTAAAAGACAGACCAAATGACTGAACCTTCGCTAGTCCCTTACAGGAAACACCTGAACCACAAGACACTGGAGAGGGTAGGATCAAGACTGACCTAAATCTCCTACATCTCCCTTCCCTCCCTCTCCCCCTCTCCCCTCTATCTCTCTCCTCTCTAACTCTTGTATATTAGTTATCTTTTTCCTCAATTTCTTAGTGGACACTGACCTGTAACCCCCACTTCCAGCTTGGGCCTACAATCCACAATGAGCTTTTGATCAGAGAAACCTACAAGGTTTCCCAAAACAATGACAGACTTCTGTCAGAGTAATTGATGACCCACCAAAGGCCAGTGGTAAGACCCTATTGCTGAAGACTCCATACGCAGCTGACACGTAAGATGGAATGACATGGCTGGAAGCCAAGAGAGAGTCAGTCCCCAGACAGTCAGCGTGTCTAGTGCCAGAAGGCGCTACATAGGCGACTGGGGGAAGTGACCAAGATCTGTCCAAGCAACACATTGTTTAACCTAAGTAGCAACAATTAACCGGATGTGATACCCACACAAGTGCAATAGTGGTACACAGCCATGGTGAGGAATCAATTGCTCTTGATTTGGCTAACTGATCCACTCAGTGGTACTAGACCCTTAGCTGGAGCTGGGAAACAAGTCAGAACCATACCCAAACACAAGCCCACTCTACAATATCAAGCTACCATCAATCACGGGGTATAAGAGGGCCTACACCTATCAAACTGTCTATCAAAAAAGTAAGTGTTATCTCAATTTTCTGGGTGCTAACTTATTCTCCGTTGGAGAATCTGCTTCTCTTTTCCAGATAGATGCAGATCCTAAGAAGAGAGTTGCCCCAACATACCTCAGAAGGGGCCCAACTGAAACTAAGGACAACTGGCGAAATAAGCAAGGGTGATGTTTTCCTGTGAACTGGATACCAGCACAAAGGGGAAGGAGATCAATGCAGAGAAAAATCAACTCCTACCAAATCAGAGAGCCAGAGCCTCAGAGGCCCCCAACACCTCAGCACTGAAGCAGACCAAAAATGAACCCAACATGGCTCAGGGAAATCTTGCGGAAGAGGGGGTGGAAAGAATGTCAGAGTTACATGTTGGGTCATGATTTTCAGAGACATTTATCATACTAATAACTGGGGGCTAACTCCACAATACACGACCCATTTTCAATAACAAGGAGGGTCTAATGGGAGGGGGTAGATCACAGATGAGCCTAAATAATGGTACCAAACTGCCTGTATTTACTGAAAAGAAAACTAATAAATTAAATTAAAAAAAAAATTTGTAGTCATGTAACAGACATATAATTAGAAATTTAAGGCTTATCTGTCTTGTCTGAATTCCATGCTGCTGTGACTCTTTTCGACCATCTAATTTAATTAAATTCCTAAACACTATATTGTTCAGCTTTGTCTACTGTTTGAAATGCATAAATAAAATAATAGGATATATATAATTTTGTGATGATTTTCTTACTCAGAGTTGTAAGCTTCATTCATGTGTTTATGTTTCCATAGCTCAATTATTTCCACTGACATATAAGTTTGCTATATCACGCTGAGAATTTGTTCGTCCATCATATGATGAGAAGATATTTTTGTTATTTCTAGTTTGAGACTAGAATACATGATACTATTGTGAACATCTTTTGATATTTTTCTTTGTGGATGTGTGCATGTTTTTAGTTGGAACCTAGCATGAGCTATATAAAAAGTACTTATAGAAATTTATACCTGAGAAGCCATGTTCAAGATTGCTTGATACACATTCTTATCAGTGCTTTGGGTTTTGATGTATTTTTTTTTTAATATTGGACAATGGAAACAATGTATTTGCAATTAATTGTGTTTTTACTATTTTATTGTAAATCTAAATAAATTTCTGCAATGACATTCTTTTGTGGCTATTTCTGTGTTTTCTCCAGGGTATCTCTGTACACTGGTTCAGGCCTTGCACTGTTTTTTGCTTCTTAATCGTCTTGGCTATCATTTCACCTTCCTGAGTTAGTATATGTCTTAAAGGAAAAAACAGCACTATAAATCTCTGGCCCAGTTTTTTGTTCTCAGACCTCTTCTGGCAATGGCTAGCTAGTTCTTCATGCTCATGTCAGTTCTTTCAAAATGCTGTGAAGATTTCCTTGCTTTTTCATTTGAAGATCTTTCCTAATGTTTCTCCAGAGGAATGTAAACCTCGGTTTCCTTGTCCTCCATTACTAGCAGTAGAAACTACACATTTCTTACTACCCATCAAATAATTCAGAAATATTTCTGAGTCCATATTATACCTTTGAAATACTTACAAATGCTCACTAATGATTTGCAAAACCATAATAGTATCAAAATGTTATATTTTAAATTACATATATTCATAAAATATAAGAATGTGAGATGCATTGAGCTATTTTTTTTGGTAATAAAATTGTATCATAAAGAACTAGGTATGGGGCTGGAGAGATGGCTTAGCGGTTAAGCGCTTGCCTGTGAAGCCTAAGGACCCCGGTTCGAGGCTCGGTTCCCCAGGTCCCACGTTAGCCAGATGCACAAGGGGGCGCACGCGTCTGGAGTTCGTTTGCAGAGGCTGGAAGCCCTGGTGTGCCCATTCTCTCTCTCTCCCTGTATCTGTCTTTCTCTCTGTGTCTGTCACTCTCAAATAAATAAATAAATAAAATAATTAAAAAAAAAAAGAACTAGGTATGTTAAAGTTAAAAAAAATCACTTCTATATAATGACCCAACATGGAGTTTACCCATAACTGATGGCTAACCCCACAATGCACGATCCATATTCCCCAACAGGAGGATTCCTGTGGAGGGGGGAGGACAGAAAGGAGGCTAACGATGGGACCAACATGACTGCATACACTGTGTACATATCTAAAACAAAAATCTAATAAGTGATATTGGAAAAATCAGATGTCCAAAAGTAAAAGAATAAAATTAAACCCTTCTATCACAGGGGATACAAAAATTAACTTCATCTGGAATAAGACAAACAAATATGTAAAAAAATTAAAAATAACTTGTAAAGACAAAATATGCAGTGCTCTGTGATTTGTAGAAAAATGAATGTCTCATGTAATAGTTCTACTAAGAATGATAAGGATGTATCTCAAGGGAAATATAAATTCAGATGAAAGAGAGAAAAATAAGTGTGATGATAATGTGCCATTTTAAAATCCATTCCCTGGTGGGCAATAAAATTGTTGTTAGGAATATTATATTTCCCTCTGGAAAAAATCAAATTCTTCTCAGCAAAACCTATAAAAGGCTGTGTTATAGCAAATATTGAGATTACCTTCCATATAGATATAAGACTATTGGTACAAAGAAGCCTCTAGACAGGGAATGAGAATATGGTAGAATATTTTGACGAAAGACCAAAAGAAAAGGAAAATTAGAAGAAGAAAAATAAAATAGCAAATAAAAAGGAAAATAAAGGATAAGAGTAGATCCTTTCCATGGTGAAGTATGCTATATGCTTCTTACATTTAAAATTAGAGTTATAGCCAGGTGTGGTGGGACATGCCTTTAATCCCAGCACTCGGGAGGCAGAGGTAGGAGGATTGCCATGAGTTCTAGGCCACACTGAGACTCCATAGTGAATTCCAGGCCAGCCTGGGCTAGAGTGAGACCCTACCTCGAAAAATCAAAAAAAAAAAAAAAAAAAAGCACAAAAAACCAAAATAAAATTAGAGTTATATTGTGCAGCACCAGTGATTAGTTAGGGTTGTAAGTTAGCTATATAAATTTACACAAAACTCTGATTTCCTAATGCCAGTATCAACTAGTGCATTACTAAATACAAGAATTGAGTTAAATAATGGATTAAGTTTTAATCATGGAGTCATATCTTACTAAGTAGTCCATTTGTTTAAAAGTTGACTTATGCAGATATTTCTTATGAAGTAATATGGCCCTTACCTGGATGAAAACACTTATTTGTAATACCTTATTTCCCAAGCCTACATTAAATAATAAACTCCTTTAAATATTTCTTTCAATAAGCCAAAGGAACAGCTAATGACATCAAAAATATGAAGGAATAACGATCGAAAGTAGACATATGGTCTTTTGTATGGCATTACATTTACATAGGCTCACATTCCTATGAAGAGTTTATAAGATATTATTATACTCTTTATTGAAGCTTAGAATACAAACTCTGAACTATGTGTGAGGATCTTCCCTATAGCATGTACTAATGGAATATTTGTCAGTGAATTTCTATATTAGTGAATTCACTTTCATTGCATTACTTGTTTCTTTCATTCCTTTGTTTCATTAAGTAGAAAATTTGTAAGGGAAAATCATGTGTTGGTACCACTCCCTTCCTCCATGCCCTCATTCCACTGAGGGACAACTTGGTGGGGTCACTGATATTCACCATGGGGTTACGAGTTATGAGAGCAGCAATCAAGGAGGGGCGTGTCTCTGGTTAGTCTTTTCCACTTTGTATTTTTTTTTCAGTCTTCATGCTACTTCTTTCAGTTTTTTATAACACTGAAAATAATTTGGATTTGATCCTCTAGAAAATAGGATACCAAGGCAAATGTTTAAGAATGTCAGAGATTTGGACAGAATTTCATTTTAGGAGTAAAATACATGTTAATTTTTGTGGCTAAAAAAAATGTTTGGGCATGATTTTCAGAGTGATAAATGATGAGAAAATAAGCAATGCAAATGGTGAACAAGTTCGTAAAGTACTTGTTTATTAATTTCTGTGTGTATGTGTTTGGATATGTGTGCATGTGGGTGGGGAGAGGTGCTTGCTAATGAATTGTGCACGTTTGTGGAGGACAGACTGTTATCAAATGTTTTCTCTGTCATTTTCCATCCTATTTCTTTTTAAGATAGGGTCTCTTATTGAACCTAGATCTCACTCATTTGGCTATACTAGATAGACCATAAACACTAATTACTCAACTATCTCTACCTCCCCAGTCCTGGAATTATAAGTATGCGCTACTATGTTTGGAATTTTTGTCTATTTAAGTTTTGAGGTTTAAACTCAGGTTCTCATGACTAATGACAAATCCTTTATTATTCTAATCCATTTCCCCACCCATGAGTGGATTCTTTTAAAATAATTTAATGTTTTATATGTTTGATTATAATTCATGGTAAATATATGGAATTTCTTTCTTTCTTTCTTTCTTTCTTTTTTTTTTTTTTTTTTTTGAGGTAGGGTTTCACTCTGACCCAGTCTAACCTGAAATTAACTGTAGTCTCAGGGTGGCCTCAAACTCATTACAATCCTCCTGCCTCTGCCTCCCAAGGGCTGGGATTAAAGGTGTGCACCACCATGCTTGGCTCTAGTATGGAATTTCTTAGTAACATTTTCATACAAGTATTTCATATTTTGCCCAGGAAGCAAGTATGAAGCATACAGGTCCTGGTCACAAACGAAGTGGAAAGTATTAACACCCCAAGGTAGTCCTTTGACCTTAATGTGCATTTTATGGCATGCATATATAGACATAAACACACACACACACTCACACACATATATATGCATAAAGTAAAAAAAAAAAGTCTTGTTATTAGTCTATAGAAAGGCTATAGCAATAGCACTAAGGAGTTATTTTTTAAAATAATGATGAAAAGTCAGATGGGGAGATGGTTTAGCTGGGAAAATGTTGTTCTTGCAAGCATAAAGACCAGAGTTAAGATCCCTACTACTTACATAAATGCTGAATGGACATGCGGACCCACCTGTAATACCAGTAGAAACCAGGGTAGGTATTCCCTGAAATAAGCTGTCTAGCTAGACTAGCTGAACTGATGAATCTGGGTTCAGTGTGAGTTCTTGCCTCAGTAACATAAAAAGAAGAGCTATTGAAAAAAATATTCAATGTCAAATTCTGGCCTCCACACTCACACACATATGCATGTACATCCATACACATGTGTGCCCACAGCATATACACACACACAGCATGCAAGAAACCAATAAGAAGAGATTTGTCTGAGGCTACATTGTGGCAGTGAAAAACATAAGGTATTTGGAATATAAGTACATATTTATACTATATATATGTATATATATATGTATACATATTTATACTATATATATATATGGAATATAAGCACATATTTATATTATATATATATGGTGTGATAGATTGAATATGGAACTTGCAAAGACAGGATGAATCAAGAAAAATCAGAATGACTTTTGCTTGAACAACCAAAAGGTTAGGATGATATTTATTGAGGTAGGAAACCATAAGTGAGGAAAATGATTAGTAAAATAATGAAAAACAAAGAAATGGGAAGTATCTGAGTTAATGCAAGACTAGATGTTGATATATTCTGGAAATCATGATATTATGACTTCTTTTAGACTTTCATATGACAGACAACATCAGGTAGTTCTTTGAACCTTTGATTCCAGAATTCAGAGTCGACTTTGATATTATGAGATTATTTTAAAACACCAGAAAATTAAGATCAGAAAAGATGATATGTACAATGACAAATCTCTCTGAACTGGTCAAGCAAGTGAGGCTCAATCAGAAAATAAACTTTGGTTTAGACAGTGAGGATAAAATGGGATGATTGAGAAAATTGAATATACAAAACATTAGTTTTCCTTCACCACAAAATAGAGTGTAGGGGGATGAGAGTGAGACACTCTGAAACTGGGGAACTAATTTATTGTGACATTCTTGGTGAACTGAGAACTCTGTACAGGAAGTATAATTTATATGGATATGAAAACCAACAAGAACTATGAGAACTGTGTCAAAAAGAAACTGTGGCCTCAATGTAGAAAATCGTAATGGTATGACCTAAGGTGCCTAGAGGTGATTATGAAATGAGGTAGCTGTGGTCATGTGATAAGACATATCACATTGAAACTCCTTTTAAAAAATCTTACAAGAAGATCTGGGAATAGCAATGAGGAGCAAGAAAGAATGTACTCCATTTCAAACCTCAGTAGTATGAGTGATGGAAATTATCAGCAAACACCAGATGTAACCTCTAGGAATGAGTTTGGAAATTCAGGTTTTGCTTAAGGCAAGAGAACATTCACATTCACATAAGGATCTATTTTTTCACTAGAATTTTTTTTTTCATTTAGGAGAAAATTTATATGGACATATAATATGTTGGTACCATCATTTCCCTCCTTCTGTGCCCACTCCCACTCCATTGAGGGCCTTCCTTAGTGGGATCGCTGATATTTACCATAGAGTGTGGGTTATGACTTGGGAGAGCAGCAGTCAGTCATTGGGAGAGGGCAATGTTTATGGATATTTCTTCCCATTCCGTGGCTCTTACATTCCCAGCCTCTCACAGAATTCTCTGAGCTGAGGTGGTTGTGCTTTAAGTCTATATAAGTGTTGGGCTCTAAGCATCTTGATTTGTACTTATTTATGGGAGCATTATTATCATATATAGTTCTAAGTATACAATGCATCATAATGAAATTAAAATGATTTAAATTTCCATTTCTTCAAATACTATGATGTCTATTTGATGATAATCTTTAAGGTCTTCTCCTCTACCTATGTTTTACTTTGTAGAGGGCAAAAAATTACTATATTTTATTAGTCATGTACACAGTGTGTACACAACCATGTTTGTACCATCATTAGCCTCCTCCCTGTTCTCCTCCCTCCACAGGGACCCTCCACATTGGAGAATGTAGGTCATGCATTGTGGGGTTAGCCATCAGTTATGGGAAAGAGGCAATATCTATATACAACATGTGACTCTAACAATCTTTCCGTGACTGCATTTGGAATTTGGTGGTGAATACATTTAGAATTCATATGCAGTAACTAGAAGCCCTGGAGTACCCATGCTCTCTTTCTCTCTCTGTCTCCCAAATAATAAAATATTTTTTAAAAGAATATGAATACAGATATGAATTTAACTCTGATTATTCATGAACCAGGTTTTCAGTACCACAAACTATTTTAGTGTTAACAAAGGAAAGGTTTCTTTTAGAACTTTTTATTCACTTTAAATGAAACTTTATCCATTTTAAGTGTTTCCATCTTGAACAAAAGTCATAAGGAAACTGATAAACATTAGAGGCAGAGCAATCCGTTCAGGAAAAGAATAACTAGGGAAAATTGGAGACAGGCACAAGAAAATGAAAATGTATTTAAAAGTATAATTAAATGCCAAAGCATGTTGTTACTGAATAACAAAATCAACTGACAATATTATTTGATTGTTTATATCAAGATCTGCTATTCTATTTTAATATAATCAGTTAATGTAGCAAACTTTCAGAAAAAAAATCTAAACATGGATACTTTGAAAACTCTAAGATCTAAGGCTAAGGAGGAATGGCTAATGGTTCTTGCTTGCAAACCCTGACAGCATGGGTCAAATTTCTCATGACTCACATAAAGTCAGATATATGGGTGGAGTGTGCATCTGGCATTTGTTTTCAATGGCAAGGGATTTTGCTATGTGCCCCCTTACACTTGCAAGTAAATAAAATTTATTGTAAAAAATAAAACAAAAAATATAACATTTAAATCCAAAGCATATGACCTTAAATTATGGTATGTTTTCAACCAGAAAGATGTGGACAAATAAAATGGAGCAAAGTTGCATATATATATATTATATAAATATAATATTAATCACAAGTTTTAGCCATGTTGGTCAATCCCCTTCCAAATATTTTTCCCTTTAGTAGAAGTGGCAAGACAAGTGGGGAAATAAACACCTTTAAAATGTGTATAAATCTTGACTTTGTCTTCAGAATTAAAGTAGCAGAGACATATATCAAGTTAGAGTGCCAACAATGGTAGAAGAAGGGAGCAAAGACAAATGCAAGTGGGGAATCACAGCTGGATGGAGAGCTCTGTGCCAGTTCCTAAAGATACATGTTATTCCCTTGGTAGGAAGGAAAACAATATATTCTAGAAAATGACTCAAGACATGCCACCCAGATCCTTAAAGTGGCAAATTTTGAGTAAAATCTCCATTTGGAATGATCAAAGTCAACTCTATTTATTGCCCTGACAACACTAAGACAGGTCACAAGTGTGTGAGACAAAAAGAATCAGCTATCATGGCTAAGAAAATTCAGTTCACAATGTAAAGATGAGCATGATTTTATGGAATATGAGATATCTTTCCAGTGAATGCATGAAAATGTAGTAATAACAGTACCAGAATTAATTACTTATTTTCCCCTTGTGTTTGAAATATAAAGCCTGAAAAAATATCATATTTTAATCACATCTTTTTTTCTTTTCTTGTGATGTGGATAGGATTCCAACTTCACAGAAGAAAACCAAAGTCCCTAAATATTGACAGATTGTTCAAGGTCATTTATCTAATAACTCATAAAGCTGGAACTTGACCCAAAGTTCTCAGCCCTTTATCTAGTGCTTTACTTATTAATTACCTTGATGAATAAGCCTGACATTTTTTAGACTATGCAAAACATATTATAATCATACCTGTCAAATTCAGTAAATTATTAGAAATAAAATCAACCTTAAACTAGCAAGTATAGGTAAATAGTTTTATTTTTGTTTCATTTTATTATTTTGTTCATTTTTTTAATTTATCTATTTGAGAGAGACAGACACAGAGAGAAAGGCAGAGAGAGAGAGAGAATGGGCACGCCAGGGCCTCCAACCACTGCAAATGAACTCCAGACACATGCACCCCTTTGTGCATCTGGATAACATGGGTCCATGGGAGTTGAGCCTTGAACTGGGATCCTTTGGCTTCACAGGCAAGTGCTTAACCACTAAGCCATCTCCCCAGCCATGCTTTGTTTTTTGATTTTTCAGGGTAGAGTCTCACTCTGGCCCAGGCTTAGCTGGAATTAACTATGTAGTCTTAGGGTGGCCTCTAACTCACGGCAATCCTCCTGAGTGTGAGTGCTAGGATTAAAGGCTTGTGCCACAACACCTGGTTTTATATATAAATATTAATGCACAAATTTTGTTAGCAATTTTTTGAAATTTTTTTAAATGTCCATATTTCTATGCATATATACAGATTTGGCTAAAAGCTGCTAACTTTTGAATGGACATATGTCATAACAGAAATGAATATTACAATCTGAATAATTTTTCCAGGAAAATATTTTATGTTGGAAATTTTAGATTATAGGTTCTTAATTTCATAAATCATATGAAATATCATGATAAATTTTATCATACAGTTTGTTTAGATTGAAGTTCTTGTTCATATTTCCTACTCTAGATATTTTTGCAGTAGATATTACAATTGATGTTTTTTTCTAAAAATCATTTTATGATCTTAAAAATAATAATGAGATTGTTAACTATACATTTCTTAAGCTGTTACTTCTTCCCTAATTGTTTAAAGCCTCAATAAGCAACTTACTAGCAGTGAAATATTCATATAAATGTCCTTGTAACCTATGGTTCCTATGTGAAATAAGCAACTTAGGTAGTTATAAAAATAAAAGTTTGCTAAAGATTCTCAAAGCAGCTGATATGTAAACCTTTAAAATGTTAGGATAGTCCAGGGAACCAAAGTTGGTATTTTTATAGAATGTTTAAAGCCGTACATAAATATTTTAGTGAGCTGAGCTGCTCAGTCATCTGAAGTTTATAGCTTGGTTCAAAACCATTTATCTAACATGAATATCATCCCAAACTATAGCCTAATATTTCTATTGTACAACTGCAGCAAATAAGTAATAATGATTCTTAGTTTGAATAATTCTTTATAGCTAACTAATTTGAAAATTGTTAAAGGCATTTAAAAAGATCAATATAAACATGTTCATTTTATCTAAATATCATTTATATTTCAGCAGTCTCATAATAATATGCTTTGAATATTTTTCCCATGACCAAAATGAAGACCTTTTCTGAAGCCTCATGAAACAAAGAAAGAAGGTCATAAATATTAATAGAACTGTTTACATGGCTCTGTAGCTGAATTTATGCCAGCAATAATACAGGTACACTCTCCAAATTGCTAGCAAGGGGAAGAAATAGGTTTATTAATGTCTACAGTTTCAAAGTGCTGCTCCAGATTTTACCCAGGAAATTATTGCATAAAATCACTAGAATGTGTAAGACTTTTCCTCTCTTTTCTGTCTTGCACCTTACCTCAACTACTCTTTCATTTTGGAAATCTCAAGGGTAAGCAGCTAGCTCTTTCATGGTATAACACAATAAAATTGTAATTACATGAAAAAGTGACATTTGGGGTAGATACTAAATAATGGTAAGATGTCAATACCATGATTTTCATTTTGCTATGATAACAATGAAGTGCTTGGCAAAATTAAGTTGTCTTCTTCATGTCCTAGAAGAGAGTAAAATGTACTTTATGAGAAAGAGATTTTTGAGAACAAGAACCTTGTATTTTTATTT
This sequence comes from Jaculus jaculus, assembly GCF_020740685.1. NCBI lineage: Eukaryota > Metazoa > Chordata > Mammalia > Rodentia > Dipodidae > Jaculus > Jaculus jaculus. The sequence continues at coordinate 77,134,264 of NC_059112.1, read as the reverse complement.
GCAGTAGACACAGGATTCACTCTAAGAAGTGTCTGGTGTGAAGAAGGTACTTGATGCTGGGGAGATGGATAAGGTGCTTATTATGAAAGCATGAGGACTTGAGTTAGGATCCCCAGCACCAAATTAAACAATGGATCCATGTCTATTATACCAACACTGGAGAACAGAGATAAAATTACCCCTAGAGTTTGCCGGGTGATTTGTCTAGCCAAATCAGTGATCTCTCGTTCCAATCAGATACCATTTCTAAAAATAAGGAGGTTGGAGTAAGGAGGTGGCTGAGTGAATAAAACCTCTTGTGAGACTGCTTAATGATGGGACTTGGATGTGTAGTACCTTCATAAAACTGGATGCAAATAGTACACTTCTCTGTTACCCTAATGCAACTATGGCAATGCAGTCAGAACTCCAAATCTTACAGGCCTGCTAGTAAGTTAAGACTAACACCAGGAAGTTGTCAACTGACCTCCACATGTATGTCATGTCACATGCTCAGCCATATATTCATACACTCCAAGCACACACACACACACACACACACACACACACACACACACACACAGAAAGAAGTGTAGAAGGATTGAAGAAGACACAGACCCAAACACATTCCACAGAAAAAAAGAATGTGAACAGATTTTCTATTTCTTCAAATATTCTATTTATTTATTTGAGAGAGAGAAAGAAGGAGACATAGAAAAGGACAGAATGAAAAGATGAAATAATGAATCAGTATAAGCATGCCAGGGCCTCCAGCCACTGAAAACATGCTCTACTTTGTGCATTTGGCTTTACATGGTGTTGCAGTCAGGCTCACATTGCTGGCAATTTTCACCAGACCACAAACAGCTTGTGGAGAGAAAGGAGTATTTTGGACTACAGACTCCATGATGGCATGGGAAAATGATGGCATAAACAGAGGGTGGACATCACCTCTTGGCCAACTTCAGGTGGACAACCAGAACAGGACAGTGTGCCAAACACTGTCAAGGGGAAACTGGCTATCATACCCATAAGCCTGGCCCTAATAATAAACTGTCTCTAGGTAGTGTTAATTCCCAAATCTCCATCAGCTAGGAATCTAGCATTTAGAACACCTATGTTTATGGGGAACATCTGAATCAAATCACCACATTCCACTCCTAGATCCCATAAAATGATAACCAATGCATTCAGTCTAACTTAAAAATTTCCATAGTTTTTGTCAATCCTAGCAATGTTCAAACATTCCCATAATCCAAGCAAGATCTTTTAACTAAGCCATAATACCAAAAACATTAAAAAAATAAATAAATAAAACAAAAAAAATAATGGCACAGAATAAACTGTCACACTGCAAAAGTTGGCACTGGGCATAGCAAAGTCATATTCAACCAATACAAGATTTAAACAGTGCAAACACCAAACTCTTTAGCTCCAAGTCTAACAACTCTAGTCAATGACAAGTCTCCAACTCAGATAATTCTAACCACTAACAAGTCTCTAGAGTTCCAATTCCACCCCTCCAGTTAGGCTACTCCAGCTAGTCTGGGTCCAGCAGCTCTCCTTAGCACCCATTTCATGGTTCCAGAATCTCTACTTCATCTCCATTGAAACCAAAAGCCCATCCTCACTTCTCCATTGGGGTTCCATGTAGGCATCCAGCAAAACTGCTTCACACTGCCCATAGCTGTTTCCAAGGCACAAGAATGTGTTGCAAATTAAATGGTGCTCTTTTCTTCATTTCTTATACTCCATAATACCAGATGTGGTTCCAATTTGTTAATCCAGGGAGGAATAAGTAGATTTTGAAGAACAGGACACTCCTTCAACATTCAGACCCCTTCAAAAAACTGTATTCTTTCTGTTCCAATTCGGGTCAGTTGGCCTAGTCTCAATGGTTGTACTCTCTCATACAATTGCAGCTGAACAGGCAGCAGTTTCAGCCCAAATATTTCATTTCTGTGCCATATCCTTCTGCTCACATCAGTCTGTTTCTATGCAAAGCCGCTCTGCATAAGTTCTCAGGACACAGGTGTACTGGTAAGCTTCTCACACAAGCTGCTTCTAGCCTAATCCAGGCAAATCTTTTTCTCACCCTCACAAGCCAAACCTCCCAGTCCATAGTTCTTATTGCTTTCAGGTCTTTCAACTCTGATCAGAATAGTCCATTCAGCTATACTTACATCACTACAAGGCATCTTTTAGGTCAAGCTTTCAAATCCTTCCACATTCCTCTTGAAAATAAGCTCCAAAAGGCCAAAGCCACAAAGTCAGGTATCTAACAACAATCCCACTCCTTGATACCACTTTATTATTGCAGTTAAGTTCACATTGCTGGCAGAAATAACCCTACAAAGAGCAGTGTGGGTAGAAAAAGGTTTATTTGGGGTTATAGACTCAAAGGAAATCTCCATGACAGTAGGAGTAAACGATGACATGAGCAGAGGGTGGACATCACCTCCTGACCAACATCATATGGACAACAGCAACAGGAGAGTGTGTCTAATAGTGGCCTCCAGCCAGTGTTAGTTTCCAAATCTCCATCAGCTAGGCACCTAGCATTCAGAACACCTAAGTTTATGGGGGACACCTGAAACAAACCATCACATGTGGGTCCATGGGAATCAAACCCTGGCTGCCAGGCTTAGCAAGTGCCTTAAACCACTGAGCAATCCCTCTAGCATGTATATATTTGCAAGCAGAGAGAGCTATACACAATAGAGAGAGGCAGAAAGAATGGGTATGACAGGGCCTCCAGATGCTGAAAACTAACTTCAGATGCATGTGCCACTTTGTGCATCTGGTTTTATATGGGTACTGGGGAATCAAACCCAGGTCATAAGGCATTGCAGGCTAACACCTTAACCACTGAGAAATCTCTCTAGCACCTGTGAGTAGCTGTTGAGTGAATCAATAAATACTTAAAATAAATGCCCCTGACCTGTGCTTATATCATGTAGAAGTTGAAGACTGATACTCATTTTTAACTTTTCAAGATGTAATGACACATACAATCTATTCCTGAAAAATAAAACTTATTTTCTTCCAGAGATCATTACTGATAATTCTCTATTCATAATAAAAAAATGCTAATTTCTCAACCTGTCAGTATAATCTCAGCCATAGTTTTATTATCATCTTGTCTTCTTAAAGGTTCAATGCTTATTTGTTTTACCAATGCAGTATCTGTTGTCTATCTACATAACTTCCAAATCTATTGCTGGTTTTCTATTTGCTTTCTCTAGGATATTTCATCATAACAAGTATAAAGATATCTTATGTCATCTCCTTGCCTTCAATTTCTATTATTTTATAATCACCCCAGGATTATGGGAATATTCATTTATTTTTTAGTAATATTCAGTTCTACTGATTTAGACTAGGTTATGCTGTATTTCCTAGAACACAGAAACAAAAAAAATGCAAAATGAAAATAGAGGGTGTATTGTTTTTGTCTTAAACATGTGAGAAATCTATAAGTAAGGTATTGGAATTGTGTGTCAATCGTATGCTTTCAGAGAACAAAGTCCTTTGTAGAGTCTGGCTATGTTTCATTCATAATCTGAATTGACTACATGAGCTATATCAAACATGGCTACATTCATTCTAGTATCAATAAATGAATAAATGTGATAATGTTTTTGGAAATCCAACACAATACAATAGTTATGCTTTCATTATTAGCTAGCATACACGCACCTGGCCATATTGAGATCCAGAGAATACTTTCCAATGAAAGTTAATCTGGAACAAAGGACTCCAAGTATATGCTGAAATCTTCATCCCCTGAAAATAATACAGAAATTACCATGTTCAGGGCTTACAGTACACAATGTAAATTTGGTATTAGTATTCTCATGTTTAGAGCATAAAAACGTTTAGAGAGGCTAAGTAACTTTAACTTGCCACCTTTCAACATGCAATGCCTTTTATATCAATGTGCTACCTCTTGCATTACCATATTAATCTTTTTGGAAGGGCCAGATACTAAGCATAATCCATGCCATGAAAAATCTTGATGAATGGTCATTGTTTATGTATAGAGAAGAGAATAATTTTATCAGAACCTTATATTTCTAGAAGATTATCAAACATCATTGTTTTGAGAGTAACATAGTTAGTATACATCATCATCAACTGTCAAGTCATAAGACTTAGTTTATTTGAAGTAGAAAATGAAAGAATTGTGAATTTAAGACTGATCTTGAGGACTTCTGATTAAGATGGTGGTGTAGGTACCACACCAAAACCTGGGAGGGGGGGCAACAGAAAAATACACACTTCTACTAAAAAGTGAGGCATATAGAAAATTGAAATGGCAGCAGAGAAGTAGGAGAGATCCAGAGCATCCAGAGCCCACACAGACTGGCAGAAGCACCTCTGGCAGGTCCACATGAGGGACCACGGAGGTGGTGTGCTAGCCAGCCACCAGGCTCAGCTTGAGCTACAGGAAAAACAATCACACCGGAGCTCTCTACAAACTCAAGAAACGTGAAGGGAGAATGCAGTGAATAGTGGAGGAGCAGTTCACAAAGTAGAATAACACATGGAACAGCGAGAGAACTAGAGCGTCATAGGCAGCCTCCCCTCCTCCACCACCAGTGCCCAGCTCCAGCAAACAGGGCAGCGGCCCAGGGACCCAGCCATGCCTACTTGAACTAACAGCAGGACCCAAGCAAAAGGTAACTGGAATTACACCAGGTCAGTACCCGCTTAATAAACTTGGCATATAGGCTTGAACCAGATGTGCTAATTGCACCTTCCATATCAGGATTAAATTATATGTTAAATCTGATGGATGGTCAGATTTGACATTAGTAAATAAGCTGTATTATGAGCTTGTTATTTGTTGCTTCTTGATTAATAGTGGCTTTGTCTCCTGTTCTATTATACATTAGGGAAGGGTCTAACCTGGTCACAAGCTGACTTGGAACCCTCTACAGATCAGAATCTTAATCTTGTTGTCATGATTAAGAGAGTGGGTGAGGTCTCACACAGCCAAAGGGACAGACAGAGGATGTGGTTGTCATAATACCTACTCTTGGATAAATATTCTGTGCTGTTTTTAATTGAAAGTGTATATTGTTAGTTAATTTTTATAAACTATCTCTATTAGTTCCACTTGGCCTACTTGAATACTCTCATAATAGGCAAACACAACACCTAGAGTCACTCTTGTAGACACTCTGAGGATCTTGAGAGCCTTAAGCTCCTTCCCTTAAGATATATAACATCAGATTGATTGATGCATCTAATAATACCCAGCTAACTAGAAAATCCAATCATTAAATAATCCAAGATGCAAAAATATATACATTATGACACAAGAAAAACCAAAAATAAAGATAATATAAATCCACAAAAAGTATTAATGCATCATTATTATTATTATTATTATTATTATTATTATTATTAATTACCTCCAGTGAGAATGAGTTAGAGGAGATTCCTGACAAAGATTTCAAAAGAATGATTATAAATATGTTCAAAGAACTCAAAGAAGAAATCAAAGGAAGAAAAGATGACACAGAATGACAATTTAATGAAATAAAGAGGTCAATACTAGAAATAAACAAGGAAATAGAAATAATAAAGAAAAACCACTTAGAATTACTAGCAATAAAGAACACAGTTAATGAAATAACAAACTCTGTAGAAAATCTCACCAGTAGGATGGATGATTACTCAACACAAACATTAAAACCCAGAAAAGCATGGAGTGATGTATTCCAAGTCCTGAAAAATAACAACTGTCAACCAAGGTTACTTTATCCTGCAATGCTAGGCATTCAAATAGATGGGGAAATAAAGACATTCCTTGACAAAAGCAAGCTAAAAGAGTATGTGAAGACAAAACTAGCTCTTCAGAAAAAAAAAAAAAAAAAGTGAAAGAATACTCCATGATGAAGAAAACGTAAAGCACACATATAAGGAAATGGGAAAAAACAAACAATACTCAAATACTAGTTAACACAGAGAGATAAGGTAAAACTGGAAGAAGTAAAAAAAAATGAGGGCTGGAGAGATGGCTTAGAGGTTAAGCACTTGCCTGTGAAACCTAAGGACCCCTGTTCGAGGCTCGATTCCCCAGGACCCACGTTAGCCAGATGAACGAGGGGGTGCATGCATCTGGAGTTTGTTTGCAGAGGCTGGAAGTCCTGGGGCGCCCATTCTCTCTCTCTCCCTCTCTGCCTCTTTCTCGCTCTGACTGTTGCTCTCAAATAAATAAATAAACAAACAAAATTTTAAAAATGGCAAAAATGAATACACATCTTTCAATAGTATCTCTTAATATCAATAGCATCAATGTCCCAGCCAAAAGGCATAGGTTTACAGATCGGGTTAAAAAGTAGGATCCTTCAATTTGTTGCCTCCAAGAAACTCACCTTTCTACAAAGGATGGACACTACCTTAGGGTAAAAGGTTGGAAAACGTGTTTCAAGCAAATGGACCTAGAAAACAAGCAAGGGATGTTATCCTAATATCTGACAAGGTAGACTTCAGTCCAACATTAGTTAAGAAAGATAAGGAAGGCCACTTTATACTGATTAAATGCACCCTACAACAGGACATTACAATCCTAAACATATATGCACCTAATATGGGCTCGGGCCCCCAAATTCATCAAATAAATGCTATAAGAACTAAGGTCACAGATAACACCAAACACAATGTTAGTGATTTCAACACCCTACTCTCATCAATTGACAAGTCAACCTGGGAAAAAATAAACAGAGAGGCATCTGGACTAAATGAGGTCATATAAGGAATGGACCTAATAGATATCTACAGGTTATTTCATCCAAATGCTGCAGAATATACATTCTTTTCAGCAGCACATGGAACATTCTCTAAAATTGGCCATGTATTAGGACACAAAGCAAATCTTAACAAATACAGAAAAAGTGAAATAATTCCTTGCATTCTATCTGACCACAAACTACAAATCAATAGCAAGAAATGGTACAGAGCATACAAAAATCATGGAAATTAAACAACACAATACTAAATGAGGAATGGGTCAATGATGAAATCAAGAAAGAAACCCAGAAATTTATACAATCAAATGGTAATGAGAACACAACATACCAAAATCTCTGGAACACAATTAAGACAGTCCTGAGAGGTAAATTTATAGCTTTAAGTGCCCATATTAAGAAATTAGAAAGGTCACAAGTAAACGACCTAATGGTTCACCTTAAAGTCTTGGAAAAAGAAGAACAAAGAAAACCAAAAATCAGTAAATGGGAAGAAATAATAAAGATTAGGGCAAAAATTAATGAAATAGAAACCAAAAAAAAAAAAAAAAAATCCAAAGAATCAATGAAACAAAGACTTGGTCCTTTGAAAGGATAAACAAGACTGATAAACCCTTAGCAAATCTGACCAAAAGAAAGAGAGAAGAGACACAAATTAAGAAAATCAGAAATGAAAAGGTAGCATTACAACAGATACCAGAGAAATTCAAAAAATCATAGAGACATACTATAAAATAATATTCTCCACAAATTATAAAAATCTGAAAGAAATGGATGATTTCCTTGATTTATATGACCTACATAAATTAAATGAAGATGAGATTATTCACTTAAATAGACTTATAACAAGCATGGCAATATGAGCAGTTATCAAAAATCTCCCAACTAAAAAATGCCCAGGCCCAGATAGATTCACTGCTGAATTTTACCAGACCTTCAGGGAAGAACTAACACCATTGCTTCTTAAGCTTTTCCATGAAATAGAAAAAGAAGGAATCCTACCAAATTCCTTCTATCAAGCCAGCATCACCCTGATACCAAAACCAGGCAAAGATAGAACAAAAAGAAGAAAATTACAGACCAATCTCCCTCATGAACATAGATGCAAAAATTCTCAACAAAATATTGGCAAACAGAATAAAAGAATATATCAGAAAGTTCATTCTCCCTGTCCAAGTAGGCTTTACCCCAGAGATGCAGGGATAGTTCAACATATGCAAATTGATAAGTGTAATACATTATATAAATGGACTGAAGGACTGCAAAGAACACTGTGGATAAAGCAAAGAGGCAACCTACAGAATGGGGAATAACATCTTTGCCATCTATATATCTGATAGAGGATTAATATTTAGGATATACAAAGAACACAAAAAGTTAAATAATAAGAAATCAAACAAGCCATTTAAAAATGGGCTATGGAGCTAAATAGAGAGTTCTCAGAGAAGAAATAGGGATGGTGTATAAGCATCTAAAAAAATGTTCTACATCCCTCGTCATTAGGGAAATGCCGATTAAAACTACATTGAGATTCCATCTTACTCTTGTCAGATTAGCTACCATCATGAAAACAAATGATCATAAATGCTGGTGGGGATGTGGAAAAAGAGGAACCCTTCTACACTGTTGGTGGGAATGCAATCTGGTCCAGCCATTGTGGAAATCAGTATGGAGGTTACTAAAACAGTTGAAGATTGATCTACCATATGACCCAGCTATAGCTATAGCACTACTAGGCATATATCCTCAGGATTCATCTTATTTCCTTAGAAGTACGTGCTTAACCATGTTTATTGCCTTTCAATTCATAATAGTTGGGAAATGGAGCCAGCCTAGATGTCCCTCAACTGGTGAGTGGATAATGAAGATATGGCACGTTTATACAATGGAGGTCTATTCATTGGTAAAGAAAAATAAATTTATGAAAGTTGCAGGAAAATAAATGGATCTGGAAAGGATTATACTAAATGAGGTAACTCAGGCCCACAAAGCCAAGTGCTACATGTTCTCTTTCATATGTAGATCCTAGCTACAGATGATTGGAATTCTGTGTGAGAAGGAAAAATCTCAGTAGCAGAGGCCAGTAAGCTAAAAAAAGAGCAATAAAGAGAAGAGAAAGGAAGGGATGTGTGTACTTAATAGGTTGGTATTGTATAAACGTAAGTAGAAGACTAGATTAACGGAGGTGAAAAGGCCCAAAGTGAGGTCAGGTGAAGAGATTAAATAAAGGAAAGGTGTAGGGAGGGTTAATAAAAATCTAAGAGGATATAAATTCATCATATGGAATCCTCCGTTTTTGGACAATGGAACACTCAGGAGCCATACATTGTTGCTAGAAAATTTTCAGTGCCAAGAATGGGATACCGTCCAGTGAGATGTTGGCCAGGGAGGTCCCCTATGCCCCCAAAACATTACAGGTCATTGCCAAGGCCCTTGGCTTCCCACCAGGAATAGATAGTAAGACCATATTGCTGAAAACTCCACATACTTGGGCTGCAAGGCCAATGAGAAAGCCTGCTGTAGATGACCTGATGACCTCTGCCATGTAGACCAGCCCACAGAAAGCTGGAAGAAGCCATTCTACATGCAGTTCAATGGGAGAAAGTGATACTACTAGTGAAGATACTCAACAGTGGACCCTGCAAGCCAGATAATTGGCCAGCCTGGCCGAATGAGCCAGCTGGTGCAATAGTGGAACATCTATCATGGTGGAAACCAACTGCCCTCCAATTGGACTGGAGTCCTGCTCCCTGGGAGGGAATACATTCCTAACACTGAAAACTTAAAACAGGGGTAGTCATGAGCCCTAGGGGTGTAACATCTGCTGATGTCTGGAAAAAATGTATATATTATGCTTATCAAACTGCCCAGTAAGTACTTTTCTTAATATTCATACCATTATATTAATGCTACTCTCACTTTGGGTAGAGAATCTTCTCTTTTCAGGTGGCAGTGACCTTGGGATGACTCAGAAGGTATCATAGTGCTGGAAAGAAGTGACTGGAGTACTGAGTAACATCTCGATTACACCTTCCAAGGGTCAGGAACTGGCAGCAAGAATGTAAGAGCCAAAGGAAGGGTAGAACTCCTTACAAAATGCTCCCTCCAGACATAAAATGGCCTGGATATCCGTGACCTCACAGTGCCTGACACTACCTGCATAAGACCATCATAAGTGGAGGGAAAGATCATGACATCAAAATAAAAGAGAGACTGATTGAGATGGGGCTGAGATATGATGGAGAATGGAATTTCAAAGGGGAAAGAGGGGGGAGAGAGGGTCTTGCCATGGGTTATTTTTTATAATCATGGAAAATGTTAATAAAAATTGAGAAAAAAATAACTTATGTCAAGGCTTGAGAGATGAATTCATGGGCAGTGTACTTCATGCACAGCATCAATGTCCAAAGTGCCTTGAGATTGCCCAAGTTCAAAACTCCAAAACCCACATAAGCAGCAGGGTGAGGCACTGCACATCTGGAATCCTGGTCCCATGGGAACCAGAAAATGGAACAAGCTCTGGAATCAGTGGTAAACTCCCTTACAAGGGAAGATAGATGGAGAAAATTGGAGAGGGACCCCCAGCCTCCTTCTCCAGTCACGACAAGGTTGTGTATGGGGTGATGTATATATATATATGTATATATATATATACATATATGTGCATACACCACACTTTCCACCACACATACTACACACATAAACCATTTATTTAGGTTTGTTAATACCAACAGACAGATTATTTTTGAACTTCTTTATTTTTATTTATTTATTTATTTTTGGGTTTACGAGGTAGGGTCTCACTCTGGCTCAGGCTGACCTGGAACTAATTATATAGTCTCAGGGTGGCCTTGAACTCATGGTGATCTCCTTACCTCTGCTTCCCAAGTGCTGGGATTAAAGGTATGTGCCACCATGCCTGGCAAACTTCTTTATGTTCTAAAGCTTCACAGTCTTATCTTTTAAAAAAAGGAAGCTATTGTTCAATTCTTGATATGTGTCCATGACGAGGACATTCAAAATTGAAGAAGAGTTAAGTGAGAAAGTATTCTAGAATAGTCAGAATGCTGGCTTTCCTGTCTGATTATGATTGAAACACTGAAAACAAAACTTGAGACAGGTGGCATTTAGTAATGTCTGAGGTACATGATCACATTTTGTTGAGTATGTCCTAGTGTCCTACATTGTGCCCCGCATACATGTCCTCCTTTTTATTAAAAATTTGTAAAAGTCATTAGTCCAAGAGCTTTTTGACATAGAATTATTTCTTACTCCATTCTAATTGTGATGTAGAATTCCACATTGCTTTTCCAAAGGAAGTGTTTTCTTCTTCCCCAATAATTAACTGCTCACTTTTCTTGTCCAGGAGTGATGTATTACTGACTTATAGCCACATTTTTTTTTTCATAAAAAGGAGATAGTTAATTGGTAACACTTAAGGACACAGGTAATTAAACATGATGGCTGAATACCCAAGTTGCTTAATTTACTAGGAATTATTAATGTAAAACACTGCTTTAATTAGTATATTTTAAATTTTATAATTTTTTTAAATAATATTTTTGTCCATTTTTTATTTATTTGAGAGCGACAGACACAGAAAGACAGATAGAGGGAGAGAGAGAGAATGGGCATGCCAGGGCTTCCAGCCACTGCAAATGAACTCCAGACATGTGTGCCCCTTGTGCATCTGGCTAACCTGGGAACTGGGGAACCGAGCCTCAAACCGGGGTCCTTAGGCTTCACAGGGAAGCGCTTAACTTCTAAGTATAATTGTGGTATTTAGAGTACTTGTTTCTGTGTGTTTATGATTTGTCATTTGACTTTATATTTCATTAGTAGTAAAATAATTTATTCTTTGTTATCCAATAAAATAAATAACTTTATATTTTAACAATTTATTATTCCCATAATTTGCTCAAAATTATTTACAGGGAATAGTTCTATTTCATTTTGAGTATTTTTAGGCCAACATTTTAGATGAATGTGGAAAATCAGAAAGATAAATTTCCTTTTGATATCTAGTGTGTTTGAAGAAGTCATATGAATAATTGAGTATGAGCAAAAGGGTAAGTAGAAAACAGGGGACTTGATAATGTTCTAATAATAGTTTTTAAAATAGTTTGATCCAAGGAGTAAAATTTGAATTGCCATTAAAGTTAGGTGAATGATTTCAGATGGAGAATTTGGCAGCAGCCCTCTATTCAGACAGTGCTTACGGTGCTCCCAGTTGGTATATAGGTCAATTACAGGTCGGACAAAGAAGCCATAAATGCAGAACAGATTTGTCCATAGAATTTTTAAAAACTCACCTTGAAGAAAATGATTTGAAGTAATCGATGAATTAACTCCTTACTTCTGTGTGTCTGGCTATACCACCCAGAGGAAGAGTTACTATGAAGCAGTACAAGTGCTATGACACGATGCTACCCTAATGATATAATTGCCTCCATTCCAGTCACTTCTATGCAGTCTGCACACCCAGAGCCGCTATTGCTCTAAGTAGTGTCTCAGCAAGTTGTCCTTCCTTTGTCACTGTAACAAGTGCTACATTCTAAACATGCATGTTTCTGATCCCAAAGTAAGGAATATTTTTCACTTGATGACTTGATCAATAATCAATTCTGGCCTTTGTGTAATTGGATAAATACATCACAAATTTGATAATTGTGTCAATGTCATCACTTTTGGCAGAAGAATAAGAGCATTAATTTTGAAAAGATTTACCTGAGTTGACCAATATTGACCAGTATTAAAATCAACATGCTTCCTTAAATCTACTCAAATAGGTGTCCCAAGTAGAAGATATACCTTAACCTTCAAGTGAATTCTTTGCACTTCAGATTTCTTCTCACAATCTGAGTTCATTGATTCTTTATTGCTGTCTACAAACTTGCTGTATATACTTAATCTTATAGACATTAACATTTTACTTAAGAAAACAATTTTGTTGTAAATTATAGCTCAAAGTACATTACACACTTGCATAAAATAGCCTTATGTAAACTAGTATAATAAAAAATAAAATCATGCATGTTACTTTCATTAAAAAGTAGATGTATGAAGGCATGAATGACATATAAAAAGCTGAAAATATTTCATGTGGGCATCACAATGCATTTGAGGACATGAACATGTCTTAACGACAATTTCATCCCCCAAAGTTCTTCCTTCATTACCTTTTCTTAAAGCTATTTATTTATTTACTTATTTTTGTTTTTGTTTGTTTGAGAGTGAGGGAGAGAGAAAGAGAGAATGGGCACATCAGGGCCTTTAGCTACTGCAAATGAACTCCAGACACATGTAGCACCTTGTGGATCTGCTTATGTGGGTCCTTTGGCTTTGCAGACAAGAGTCTTAACTGCTAAGTCATCTTTCCAGCCCTTTCTTATGATTTTGATACATAGGACTTAGGTTGGCATGTCTCTCTAGCTTTCCATTCCTTCTTAGCTAATTTGCATCATTTATGAGGCATGAACATAGCCCTTTTCTCTTTCCAAATGTCCCCTTCTTTGGGAGACAGAGTGATACCATATAGAGTCAGATAGAATGAGTCTTCACATTTTACTCTGTTGCCTGCTTTCTGACTAGTAGAAGCCATTTGACTCTGATTTTCTGTGTCCTATCATTGGAAGTGTAGGACACAATGGTGTTCCTTTATTATGTATACAGCTCTTAGCACAATGTCATACATAAATCAATAGATAATACAATGAAGTCCTTGGTTTTGAAATCATGGTTAGTTTTTTGATCTTTCTTTACTTTGATAAGAAATTTTTCTCCAATTTTTAATTTTCCAGTAAAAATCACTTTTCAATATATATAGAAATAAAACCTAGACTTTGTTTGATATCAGCTAGGGTTCTGATAGTAACCTAGATACACTGTTGTTTTCAACAGAGAACACCTATGCTACAGAAATAGAGGTATGGTGGTCTGAAAGTGTAAATTGAAAACATTGGAATAGTAACCAGACAGAGCTGTTACTCCTAGGGAGCAGATTGCAATTCCAGGAACCTAGGATCTTATGCAAAGAGCCTGAATGGAGTTAACTCTCAAACCTCCTCCAGAAGCAGACCTGTCAGTGGCTGCTGCTGCTGAATAAGAGAATGCAATGTGACTGGCTCTGAGAATACCAAGAGATGCTGAGGAATGCCAATAATGCTGCTGCTGCCTTCTAGTCTCCCTCTAGTGTCCTTTGCTGTCAGAACCTAACAGAAAGCTGCAGGCCAAATAGAAACACAGATAGCCCAAGCAGTGTTAGATGGCTACTTTAAAGTTGACAGGCAATCAGTTAATGACAAGCAAAATTAAATATCAGACACTGAACAGCCATGCAAACCTCTCTACTGATATTTGAACTTCTATCTATAACAACAATGATAACATGATGCTCCTTTTGTAACAAGATATAACTATCCAGTGTCATATAAAGATATTTTCATTCTTCCCTTATAAAAGTAAGACACAGAGTCCTGAGTGCCATAGGATTTTCCATGTGATATTTGCAAAGAGCAGATGGTTACTGAATCATCAGGCTGTTATTAGCTTACATTGGAGAAGTTTAGAAATTCATAGATCTGAGGTTTTGTCAAAGGAAATTTTGGGGAGGAGAAGGTGCTCAGAGAAATGTGGTTGATACTCCTCCAGTACCTGCATCTGCCAGAAGGAGAGTCAAACCATAAAATGCATCCCAATGTACACCTGATTCTGCTTACTGTCAGGATAGAACTAGAGTTATTGTAGAAGAAAAAAACACAGTGTGCATACTTGTATTTGGAAGTTGAAAACATACATCTTACATATCTTTTGGAATAGTCCTGTAATGGCAACCTGGAAGAGAAGGGAGGAAGGGAAGAAGGGAGAGAAATAGAGATAGAGAAGGAGAAGGAGAGAGAGAAAAAAAGAGGCAGGGGAGAATAAACCCATACTTCACTTCTGCAGGTTGCATTGGCAAGAGCCATTAGTTTTCCTAAGAGTTAGATTAATGTTGAGAGACATCCTTTTGAACTTTCTTTGAAACTACCAAATAAATCTGAAAAAAAAAATATGGACTCAGTGTGGTGAAAAGGCTATCAGTAGTTTACATGTAACAAATTGTAGTGACTCTGTAATTAATATTGAGATTCTGTTTTTGATAATTGGACATGACATATCACAGAAAAAAAGAAACATCACTTCTACCTTTACCACGTTTCCTTGAAGACAGAAAGAGAGACCCTAGATTTGTCTTTGTCTAAGAAAGTGAAAGGAGACTGGAAATTAAATTTACAAATTAAGATTTAACCTGCAATTTATGCTGGATTATAGAAATATTAAATAGATAAAGTTATACTTTGGAAGAATACCCCCAGATTTATTGATTGGCTGGATAATTGAAATGAGGGAGTAAGGGGCTGGAGAGATTGCTCCAGTGATTAAGGTGCTAGCCTGTGAAACCTAATGACACATCTTTGAGCCCCCAGTACCCATGTAATGTCAGGTACACAAAGTGGTGCATGCATCTGTAGTTCATTTGTAGAAGTTAGAGACCCTTGTGTGCAAATTTCTCTCTCTCTCTGTCTCTCTCTCTCTCTCTTCTTGCAAATAAATAAATATTTGAAAAATGAGGGACCTTATGATTAAGGGAGGTTTCTATAAAGAAGTAAAATTTTCAACTTGAGGAAGCAGCAGTAAATTATTCAAAAACCAGGATTTCATTCTCAATCCTGGAATCAAAGAGAACTTGATGTTCTTGTGGATGCAGTGTTTGTCAGGAACATGAAACCAGGAGTGAAGCGCAAGCATCACTTAAGGATCGCAGCTGAGGAGAGAAGCTGAAGGCACCAGCAGGGGAGGAAATGGGAAGGGATGAAAGCAAGATGAATACAATACCCAGTTTAAGAGCTGGGTGCTTGGGAAAGGTGGCACTGGGTCATGGACACGGTTCCTATAAATGTAGGAGAAAAGTAGCTATGCAAAGACTGGAAGTAAACACTGGATGTAGTAACAAAACTATCTGGGAGTTCCTGTTAGAAGTCACTTCTCAAATAAGCTATCAAAGTTGGATTCAATCACAATGCTCCTCATTTTAAATTTTATCTTCCTCTCAAAGGACCGGTTAAGGTTTGATGTCAATGACTCCCTACAAGGTCATGTATTTAAACATTTAGCTCCCAGCTTGTGGTGCTGTTTTTGGAGTTATGATCTTTTAAGAGGCAGAACCTAGTTAGAGAAAGTGGGTCATTCTTCATGGTAGCCTTGAGGGTTGTAATCCAAATCCACTTCCAGATCCAGGATCTCTAAGCTCTCTGGTCCTCCTAGATTGAAGAAATCCCAGCATTTGCATCTACCACTATGAATTCTGCACAGGGCACCACTTGTCCTTCAACCAGCCAAAATAAACCCTTCTTCCTCTAAGTGCACTATTGTCAGGCATTTTGTCACACTGGTGAAAAAAAACTTTTTTTTTTTTTAAAATAAAGAAAAGAAAAGAAAAAGAAATCAATAGTGCCTTTAGCAGGTTATTTAGTAAATTAGTAATAATTAGTAAATTGGATATCAGGGTTATTTAATGTATTGTCTATAGTGAGGGCCTGCATGCCTTGACCTAGGACTAAATCCAGTTTGCTATGAGTTTCTTATTTATATGAAAGTGAAGAATGGAGTTTATCTTTTATGTTTATCTTTTATACATGGCTACATTTAAATGGGTGTAAGTACTCATAATATCTTTATCTTTCTCTTTTCAAAGTATTTACCAATGTTTAAAGGAAAAGTCTAGAGACTTCTGGGTAATACTTCATTAAAGTAAGTGTAAAAGACAGGCTAAAGGCTGAAGTTCTCATTCTAGGAGCTAAACTAAGCGAACCAACAGAACTGTTCCTCTCTCAAAGAAAACAAAACAAGCTGTGTAAATGAGTTACATATTACCATGCAGCATTGTTAATTACCAATAGAAGCAAAATGTGACCTCAGTACGAAAACAGAAATTTTCACAGCTTCTTACAGTGATATTCTAGGCTTGATCTCCAATAATTTTGTAGTTTAAGATTCAATAAAACACTTTAAATCAGATAAATTATCTAGATAACAAGTTTCTGGTTGTAATATTATCTTAGCTCACTCATATATGGAGACTGGGGAAATAAAGTTTTGATATCACTTTTATAATTTAAATGCAAAATAGATTTTATCTTTAGGGATAAACAAGGGAAATTAAGAAATTTGATTTTATTTCTTGTACAAACTTCACGATTTCTATAAAAATGAAAAAATACCTCGAGGTCTTAAATTTGTTGTGTTGACAGACTGTTAGTCCATATCATAATTCAATTCCTAATTATGAAGAAATACTTAATATGCATTAGTCTTAGATCCTCTTGCAATAACCATGTACCCATAAATAAGTTTGTGAACTCATTAATTCTGTGACATGAATGGCATGCTGGAAAGCAGGGGAGGCAATTGGGAGTGAAGGGTTGTTGTTTACTGTAAACTTCCTGTTAATATCAAGTGAAGTTATCTTTTAAAAGTACATACTGCTTTCTGATCAGATATAAGGCTTGTTAAGTGAAAAAAAAATTCATACTTGGTATTAAGAACTAAGTCAGAATCCTATGAATTAAAAGTTATAGACTTAGGGAAAAACCTACTGTTTTTTGCTAAAAAGAGTGGGTAGAGGCACCAAAAGTTCTCTTAAATAACTATGTTTATCCCATTTATTTCATACTTTCCCACTCTTGTTTGGGGGAAAAAAAAATCTTTTTAATTTTTTTTTTTTTGCTTTTGTTTTGTGTTTTTTTCCCCCCACAGATGATAGCAAATACTGAAGAGATCCAATATTCATTAATATGACAAGCAGAAATAGCTGATTTCCTAGGAGACAAATCATCTCAATCACACCTACCTTAGAGAGGAAGTAGCTGTTTAAATACAAATGCTGCTCTCACTGCTAGCCAGACAACCTGCTCCAGGGAAGTGATTTGATTATAACGTTTTCATAACATATACACCCAAATTATTTCTTTCATATAGGTAAAGTAAAAAGATTAATCTTTATAAAAGATCATATTTCACTCACTTTCAAGTAAAAGACAATGGAAGTTTCTTGAATAAATTGAAACTTAAAGCACTCGAATCATGAAATAAATGAGGTCTAAGCTTCACTTCTGTTTAAAACTCAATGACAATAATAAATATACAATTATTTAGTATGAAATAATTTGAAATTCCAATTCAGCAAAATAAAGAGGACTTTCATTGACTAATATTCCCAAGGGTCTTGATGCTGTTGTACCTCACTTTATGTCTTAAAATGAATAAAGCTCAAGGCAATCATCTTATGAGGCTTTTGAACAGAATAGCACGCCCTGAAGGAAGAATTCCTATTTGGGAGACTGAAGATCTACAAGAAAAGAGCCAAGAGATTTAGCTTACCCTTCCACCATGGGAGGCACAATAAACCTTCCTCAGAAAATAAATCTACCTTGCTGTTGGATTTCCAGTCCCTAGAGCCATGAGAAATGATATTGTTTGTTATATTAGTAATATACTTTATGAAAAAAGTTCTAACAATTAAGATAGCATGAATGTATTTTTGTTGTTGTTGTTGTTTTGTCCACAAGAAACAAGCAGCCTTTATTGCAATATTACAGAACACTAAAACACTTTCCAATTTGCAACATTATACATTGCATGTAGCTTTAGGTGTCAGGAAAGAGAAGGTGGGAAAGTAAAAAGGAAAATTTCAACAGACATTTCCAACAGGAAAACTGTCCCTAGCCCTCCCACCCAAATAAAAATCCAAATGTCACTTAATTTTGCTACCCCAAAAGAGGCCATAAGTAAAGCAGCAGGCAAAGCTAACAATTTCACTATGGATCATGTCAGAGACACAGGGACATTGAACATAGTCATCAGTATGATCCATTATGCTGATTATTTCTTTAGTCATTTTTTCCTCCTCTTTTGCCTCCACAGCCACCTTGATCTCCTCCATAGTCACCACCACTTCTGCCTCCACCAGAGCCACTCCACTTACATCTCCACTGTGGCCACCACCACTTCTGCCTCCACCAGAGCCACTCCACTTACATCTCCACTGTGGCCACCACCACTTCTGCCTCCACCAGAGCCACTCCACTTACATCTCCACTGTGGCCACCACCACTTCTGCCTCCACCAGAGCCACTCCACTTACATCTCCACTGTGGCCACCCCACTTCTGCCTCCACCAGAGCCACTCCACTTACATCTCCACTGTGGCCACCGCCACTTCTGCCTCCACCAGAGCCACTCCACTTACATCTCCACTGTGGCCACCACCACTTCTGCCTCCACCAGAGCCACTCCACTTACATCTCCACTGTGGCCACCACCACTTCTGCCTCCACCATAGCCACTCCACTTACATCTCCACTGTGGCCACCACCACTTCTGCCTCCACCATAGCCACTCCACTTACATCTCCACTGTGGCCACCGCCACTTCTGCCTCCACCAGAGCCACTCCACTTACATCTCCACTGTGGCCACCACCACTTCTGCCTCCACCACAGCCACTCCACTTACATCTCCACTGTGGCCACCGCCACTTCTGCCTCCACCAGAGCCACTCCACTTACATCTCCACTGTGGCCACCACCACTTCTGCCTCCACCAGAGCCACTCCACTTACATCTCCACTGTGGCCACCCCGCCACTTCTGCCTCCACCAGAGCCACTCCACTTACATCTCCACTGTGGCCACCACCACTTCTGCCTCCACCAGAGCCACTCCACTTACATCTCCACTGTGGCCACCACCACTTCTGCCTCCACCACAGCCACTCCACTTACATCTCCACTGTGGCCACCACCACTTCTGCCTCCACCAGAGCCACTCCACTTACATCTCCACTGTGGCCACCGCCACTTCTGCCTCCACCAGAGCCACTCCACTTACATCTCCACTGTGGCCACCGCCACTTCTGCCTCCACCAGAGCCACTCCACTTACATCTCCACTGTGGCCACCACCACTTCTGCCTCCACCAGAGCCACTCCACTTACATCTCCACTGTGGCCACCACCACTTCTGCCTCCACCACAGCCACTCCACTTACATCTCCACTGTGGCCACCCCACCACTTCTGCCTCCACCAGAGCCACTCCACTTACATCTCCACTGTGGCCACCACCACTTCTGCCTCCACCAGAGCCACTCCACTTACATCTCCACTGTGGCCACCGCCACTTCTGCCTCCACCAGAGCCACTCCACTTACATCTCCACTGTGGCCACCACCACTTCTGCCTCCACCAGAGCCACTCCACTTACATCTCCACTGTGGCCACCACCACTTCTGCCTCCACCATAGCCACTCCACTTACATCTCCACTGTGGCCACCACCACTTCTGCCTCCACCATAGCCACTCCACTTACATCTCCACTGTGGCCACCGCCACTTCTGCCTCCACCAGAGCCACTCCACTTACATCTCCACTGTGGCCACCACCACTTCTGCCTCCACCACAGCCACTCCACTTACATCTCCACTGTGGCCACCGCCACTTCTGCCTCCACCAGAGCCACTCCACTTACATCTCCACTGTGGCCACCACCACTTCTGCCTCCACCACAGCCACTCCACTTACATCTCCACTGTGGCCACCCCACCACTTCTGCCTCCACCAGAGCCACTCCACTTACATCTCCACTGTGGCCACCGCCACTTCTGCCTCCACCAGAGCCACTCCACTTACATCTCCACTGTGGCCACCACCACTTCTGCCTCCACCAGAGCCACTCCACTTACATCTCCACTGTGGCCACCGCCACTTCTGCCTCCACCAGAGCCACTCCACTTACATCTCCACTGTGGCCACCCCACTTCTGCCTCCACCAGAGCCACTCCACTTACATCTCCACTGTGGCCACCACCACTTCTGCCTCCACCACAGCCACTCCACTTACATCTCCACTGTGGCCACCACCACTTCTGCCTCCACCACAGCCACTCCACTTACATCTCCACTGTGGCCACCACCACTTCTGCCTCCACCAGAGCCACTCCACTTACATCTCCACTGTGGCCACCGCCACTTCTTCCTCCACCAGAGCCACTCCACTTACATCTCCACTGTGGCCACCACCACTTCTGCCTCCACCAGAGCCACTCCACTTACATCTCCACTGTGGCCACCACCACTTCTGCCTCCACCACAGCCACTCCACTTACATCTCCACTGTGGCCACCCCACCACTTCTGCCTCCACCAGAGCCACTCCATTTACATCTCCACTGTGGCCACCCCACCACTTCTGCCTCCACCAGAGCCACTCCACTTACATCTCCACTGTGGCCACCACCACTTCTGCCTCCACCAGAGCCACTCCACTTACATCTCCACTGTGGCCACCACCACTTCTGCCTCCACCACAGCCACTCCACTTACATCTCCACTGTGGCCACCACCACTTCTGCCTCCACCAGAGCCACTCCACTTACATCTCCACTGTGGCCACCCCACCACTTCTGTCTCCATCACAGCCACCTCCACGTGTCTGTACTGTACCCAAGTCATTCTCCACCTCTGCCCCACGACCTCTGTAGCCCCTTTCTCCACCTTAGCCTCTCACCCAGAAATCTTTCCCTGAGGGATGAGAATCCTCTGGTCTAGGCTCATTGCATTAGCTACAGGAATTCACTCAAGCAAAGTTCATATTTCCACATGGCAGATTAGAGCAAACCCAGTCCCCATTTTTGGAGTCTCCACCTCTCCCCTGAAAGCCTCCACAGCCTTATCATCCACCTCCTCTTATGAATTCAGGTCTTCTTGTGACAAAGGACACTTTAATAATGTTTCCTTAAAATTCTTTCCTATCAGACTAGTCAATGGCTGCCTTAACTAATGAAGGGTCATCAAATGGCACTGTTGCCTTCCCTTTTGGCTTCCCTCTGTCTTTGTATAAAGATTCATCATTGGTTTTCCCATACTTTTTTATTAGTCTTGATAATTTCTGTTTGCTTAAGAACTCTGCCACTTGTATCTGTAGACATACCCTCCCCAAGTCTTTGTACAAAGATTGTGTTGTTATCTGAATTATCAGACTCTGAATCAGCATATGGTCTGGGTCCATAATCTCTGTGACCACTGAAATTTTTGAAGCTTCTGTGGTCACTACCACTTGCTCCTGTCATAGGACCTCTTCCATCCTTGTCATATGCCCCACAGCCTCTAGCTTCTCCCTGTGACCTGCTGTATCCTCTTTATCTTCTTAGCTACTCACATCCCAATGGTCATCTTGTGTGTGGTGGCTATAGTTTTCCCTTTGCGGATGATAGGACTGCTGGTTTGGATTATAGGAATCATGCTGCTGAGAATTTGACTGCTCGTCATATGAGCCTTGGTGTTGATCATAGCCTGACTGTTGGTCATAGGAATCTTGCTGACCGTCGTCTGACTGGCCATATGGTGCTCTTTCACCTTGGCCTCCTGATAATTCTGTGTTATGTTGTCCCTAATTATTATATGATTGCTGATCATATGAGCTCTGCTTTTGATTTTCATAACCACTATAGTACTGTGAATAACTTGATTGATTATGTTCATAACTGGATTTATCACCATAGTTTTATGAAGAGTCAGTCTTTTGCCTATAACAAGAAGAGATTTGTGCTTGCCCATAGCCTTGATTGTCTTGGTTTCCATAGGAAGAATAAGTTTGCTGTTCACCCCCAGATTGACTGTAACTTCCTGAATCCATCATGACTTAACAGCCCAGCATAGAGCACCACCCTACCACAGCCCTCAGAGAACAAGGAAAATGAAAGCCAGTCGCACAGCAGCCCATCAGTGTGGCTGGCATGAATCTATCTGTATGTTCTAATAATATATATGTAGACCCCACCTCGAAAAAAGACAAAAAGAAAAAAGACATAGCTTTACTGTTTTCTGAGATAGTCCAGATGCCCATGAAAAGACAAATGGATAATGAAAATGTGTTGCATGTAAATGATGCAATTTTATTCATTAGTAAAGAAAAATAAAATTATGAACTTTGCTGGAAAATGGATGAATCTTGGTAAGAAATATTATTAATCAGATGACCAAAACACATAAAACTTCAAACTGCATATTCTTTGTCACGTGTGTATGTATATAAGAGGAGGCATGGGTAACCAAAAATATCTAGAAAAGTGACCAAAAGAGGTAAAATGATGATGAGTGGGGGCTGGTGGAGGGAAAAGGACACATAGGACATGGGTGCTGAAAGGAGTGAGGAACGACGTAAGAAACATTGAGGGATGTGCGATGAGAATCACCTGAAACAATTGTGTTTGAAGATGCCATGATGATATTTAAAATTCTGTATGTTTCTTAAACCATATAATAAATGATAACAAGTATAATTATATGGCAGAAAGGAAATGAGCAGATTGGTTTAACATTGTTATTTATTATATAAAATTTAAATAACTTTTGTTAGAATTTTATCATTGGGATAAATGTCTGAGCAACTTAGAAGTAGAAAGATTTTATGTCTGGAGGGAGCATGTTGTAAGGAGTCCTACACTTCCTTTGGCTCTTACATTCTTTCCACCACCTCTTCCACATTAGACCCTGAGCCTTGGAAGGTGTAATTGAGATGTTACTCGGTACTCTAGTTACTTCTTTGCAGCACCATGATACCTTCTGAGTCGTCCCAAGGTCACTGCCATAGTGCTTGACACGACCTACACATGACCATCATAAGAGGAGGGAAAGATCATGACATCAAATAAAGAGAGACTGATTGAGATGGAGAGGGGATATGATGGAAAATGGAATTTCAAAGGGGAAAAGGGGGGCAGGGACGGTATTACCATGGGATATTTTTTATAATCATAGAAAATGTTTTAAAAAATTGAGAAAAAAATAAAATAGAAATTTTAAAAAGTGAAAAAGAAAGAGAAGTTTAAAGATTTATTAATTCAATATAACTTATTTTAAATTAGCCTATCGGGCTTCAGATATCATGGATTCTGGCATTTTCTCACCCCTCTACTCCTTCTCCATTTCCCCCTATCTGCCCCACATTCTTCCCCTTCTGTTTACATGGCACATATGTCCTTTGCCATTTCCTTATCCCTCAGCCTGTTCATTTCTTCACATTCACTATTTTAATTTTTTACTTGACAACTTCCATAAATATGAACAATATACCATGACCATAATCTTCTCTCACCACCTTCCATTTTCCCCTGCCAAGTCCCCCCTCCACTGAATCAAACCTTCTTCTTTCCAACTAGTCTCTCTTTTATTTTTATGTCATCATTTGTTTTTCCTGCTATTATTCATGTCTTGTGAGCTAACATCTGCCACTATGAGGCCATGAAGACCTATACTACTTTGTGTGTGGAAGATTGCAAAAAAAAAAAAAAAAAAAAAACATTCACTCCTCTCCTTCCTTGAGCTCTTTCTTACATTCATTAACCACTTCTTCCACCAAAGTCCCTAATCTTTGAAGGATGAGATGTCTCAGTGCTGAACTGTCACTTCTTCACAGCACCTTGTTGAGTTTTGCTCACCCCAGTGGTCACCACCATTTGAAAAGAGAAGCTTCTTTAACCAAAAGTGAAAGTAGAATAAGCATATGGGCATAAACATAAGCATTTAGAGATCAATTGGGGGGGCCATAATATATCTATTTAGCTAGAAAAAAATACAGTAGTAGTTTCCTCCTTAGGGCTTATGACCTCCCAAGCCATAGACTTTTCAGTACCCAACAGGAATTCTCTCTAGTGGAGCAGGCCTCAAGTTCAATCAGAACACATCTGGTTTCTCCCATAACTGACATGCAAACATTGTACCAGTTGGTACATTTGGCCTGGCTGGAGAGCCATAAGCCTTGCAGGGGTTCACTGCTAATTAACACCATTGACATTTCTCATCCAATAGGCTGTGTAGGCCATTCCAGCATCCTGACAGTGAAGCGGCTTCCAGAGTAGCTCCACCTTGATTTAGTGAACTGTTGCCTAAGGCATGTGGTGAATAGGGTCTCAGCATTTAATTGTAGTGAGCAAAAAAGAGCATTGGCAATAGCCTGTAATGCTTTGGGGGCATCACAAAGCTTCTTGGGCAACAACTCCCTGAAAGGTATCCCATCTCTGACATTGAAAATTTTCTAATAGCAATATATGCAACAACCTTATCCACCTCTATAAGATATATTCACTCTTTATAATCATCCTACCTTTATATATTTTACTCACATTTGCCTCCTATATATACATATTTATAGATATTATACACTGGTATCACATCAGAGAAAACATGGTTTTGGCCTATCTGAGTTTTAAGCACTTCAATTAATATTACTGTTCCATGTCTGCCTATTTTCCTGCAATTTTCATAATTTCATTTTTCTGTGCCACTAAATAGAATTTGATTGTATATATGCACTATATTCTCATTATCCATTTGAGAAAGATGTATTTGGCCTCATGGTCTCAGTCTACTCTTGGCTGATTCCCATGCTGCTTGGTAGTAGTAAAGTAGGTATATAGCTATGGTAGGAGAGAACATCTCCTGTGGAAACAGATAGTAGAGAGAGACAGGAATGGCCAGAACAAAGCAAATTGTGCCTGGATAGGAATGTGAGTAGTTTTCAACCACTTTCCAATAATGTCACCATAGTTTGAAACCATCAGGAGACTAATACATGGATAGAGTCAATGATTTCACTCTAAGAATTTACTCAAAGTCATCTGAACCTCATCACTTGGTTAAACAAATCTTCAAAACATACACCTGTAATCAGGTCATAATCACCACCTCATAATTACATTTAAATGAACTTTGAATTGAACTGTGTATTGCAAGTAAAACCAATATGCTATTTACATCCTTGGAGAAAAAAATGTTGAGAAGTGAATTCCATACCTTCACTGTTATTGTTATGGCTTATGGAAGGGCACCAAACAAAAACTAGGAAGACAGAAACCTACTCTTTACAGGCAAGCACATGGGAGTTGAAGGCAAGGGGGATTGCCGAGAGTTCAAGCCAGCCTGAGCTATATAGCAAGTTTTTGTCTAAAAAGAAAAAAAAAAATAGCAACCTGTTCACTTTTTGGTCATGCATTGTCAATGGTAATAGCTTAAAAATACAATTTGGATATGGGGATATGAACTTTTAGAGCAGATGAGATGACATAGAGAGAGTTGGGAGAAAGGTGGTGAAGAGAAACAGACATGATTTAAGTGTGATCAATTTGCTTTTTCAGTGCAAATAAATGAAGATTTTCAACATCAGTATCCCTGAAAACCAATTTGTAGAGGAGATTTGGCATTCACACTCTTTAGAGAGAAGGCCATAGACACCTGGGCTTGGAAAGAGTGAAAAAATATTAGATATTTTATCTGACATTTTTGAAATCTAATATATTTTATCTTTGTTAAAATTTTGATTACAGTACTACTGAAAACTCTTACACATATAGGAAAAATCCTGAATTTCATTTCACATGACCCACTTTGTTAATTAAAGAATATTGAACTTTAGCTCTCAGTCATGGATGTAATACATTAACACACTCACGGTCTACAAACCAGTGATACTATGCTGGAAAAGGTGTATCTCACTAATATAAGTTTAGATCAATTGAGTGATTATAAATCCATTGTATAAGAGGTGGCAAAAAGAATGTATAAGCCAAAGGAAGGGTAGGACTCCTTACAACATACTCCTCCAGACACAAAATGGCCTGGATATCCATGACCTCACAAGACCATCATCATAGGAGGAAAAGATGATGACATCAAAACAAAAGAGAGACCGATCGAGAGTGTCAGGGGATATGAAGGAGAATGGAGTTTCAAAGGGGAAAGTGGGGGGAGGGAGGGAATTACCATGGGATATTGTTTATAATCATAGAAGTTGTCAATAAAAAACAAGAAATAATTCATAATTTGATTTCTTCTAAGTACAGGGAAAATTTCTTCATCATTTGTGTTCAGTGCTAATCAGTACTTATGAGGAAAGAGTTTTGCCACCTTGCACATCACTGTATTTGAAATTCCCTTTTGGCATTTAGAATTATGCATAGCTATCACCCATCTATATTAATGGTATTGGAGAAAGCTGGACAATAACTATAGGATTTTTCAGTCTCTCATGATTTCAGGAGAGATTTGATTCATTGTCTCTCATCAAGTCACAAAAACCTTAAATATGATCCACTAAGAAAGCAAGCTGTGAATCAGTCTTTGTGTTTCAAGATATTATGAGAGTAGACTCCATTTTTCTCTCATTTCTGATCAAAGTTCGCTAGCGTAATTCTGCATTTTGGCAAAGGACTTCATTAAACAATTATATTTTTTACCCAAATGGAACAGATAATTTCTATAGACCTTGCCTCCCATAAAGCTGAGTGTTCTCAGAGCAGTGGCTAGATCTCCTTTAAGCACTTCAGGAATACTGGCTGAGTCTTTGAGACACAAGCACCATCTAGTGAAAGAGTGAACTGCACATCATATTTCTTTCCAGAGTGGAAAAGCCAGATTTTGCCAGAGGAGATTTGTGTTCACAGACTAAGATTTTTCTTCCAGTCAGAATTTTCTGTTAAAAAATTACTATTTTAAAGAATGTGACAAGCTTTGAAACTTCAAAACAGGAGCCCTTAAAATAGGCAGAATTTTGAGATACCATCAGCTGCCTATAATGTACTAAACACAAATAGCAGTTAGAGTGAAACAAATCAGTAGTGTCACAGTATTGCACACTACAGGAAAACTGGGAGGCATATATATATATATATATATATATATATATATATATATATATATATATATTTTTTTTTTTTTTTTTTTTTTTTGCTCTGCTCAGAGCTACAGTCAATTTAACTTTTTCCAGAGCATGTAACTATCACCAGGTATTATCAGCTTGGTTTGAGAATAGTAATGGTACTCTGAAGTGAGATTATTTTTGTTTTTGGATTAATAAAGAACAAACTTTTAGTGTGTTCAAATCATGATCATTATTATTGCAATTATTACTTTCTGTTTTTTAACATTTCACAAGCTCTATGTAAAAATGCAACATGTGAGTTTATTTTATTTTCTTCATGATTCACTGCCTAGAAAACTGACAGTCCAGAAGTAGTTATAACAGCAAAGAAAGCAGAGAAGTAAGACTAAGCCTATAAGGAGAAAACACATTATTACGTGAAAGAAAATTTATATTTTTTGAAATATAAATAAGAATTGTACTCAAAAATTAAAGTTTTTTTTGCTTATTTTCACTTATTTATTTGAGAGCAACAGACAGAGAGAGAAAGAGGCACAGAGGAAGAGAGAGAGAGAGGGAATGGGTGCGCCAGGGCCTCCAGCCAATGCAAATGAACTCCAGATGCATGAGCCCCCTTGTGCATCTGGCTAACGTGGGTCCTGGGGAATCGAGGCTTGAACCAGGGTCCTTAGGCTTCACATGCAAGCCCTTAACAGCTAAGCCATCTCTCCATCTCAAAATTTTAAAATAATTAATATTTGCAGGTAAGTTTAGTCTTTAGACTTATTATAATATGGTATTTTTTTGGTATATCCCACTTGCTCGTAAGTTAATGTCTTAACATACTGTAGAATATTTAACAAAATTAGCACATTAATCCTTGAACACTGTGGTGGTTTCAATGTAAAATTCTCCTCATAGGCTTTTATGTATGTGAATACCTCATCCCCAGCTGTTTGGGTCGTTTAAGAAGGTGATGGTTTCTTTAAGGGAGGTGAGCCTGCTTGAGATTTTATAATACAGCCCCATTTGCTGTTCTTTCTCTCCCTTCTGACTGTGGTGAGATATGACATGTGCTCATAGCTCTAGCTCACACCTTCCCTGTATGCTGAAACTTCCTTTCAAAACTGCAAGGAGGCACAATATCTGGAGTTTATTTGCAGTGCTCCAGGCCCTTGCACACCCATTTTCTCTCTCTCCCTGTCTTCCCCCTGCCTCCTTTTATCTCTGTGTCTCCCTCCTGCTCTCAAATAAATAAATGAAAATTTTAAAAACTATTATAGCCTATAAGCAATATTAAACTCTTTTCCTTCAATAAATTGCTTTCGGTCTGGGTTTTGTCTTAGCAGTGAGAAAATAATTGATATAATTACTATTCATAGATATACAGAATTTATTCAGTCTTGGTTTGTACTTTCTGTTCCAGAGTGCAAGTCAACACCCTCATTTAATTATTTAATTTTCTTTTCAGGATCTAAGAGTGCCTCGGATTGTTTCTGTCTTACACAGCTTTGTCATTTTGCAACAGTATTGGTTAGCTATCTCTAGAATGTTCTTCACTTCGGTGTGCTTCGTTTTTCATGCATGCCTTGCTAGTAGACATGGGTGAGTAGGTGTGACCTTTAAGGATTGCAGTCAGACTTGTTTTGTGTTCTCTCTGCTTCTAGGTTGGTCTTCCATGTGACCAGCTCCCTGTTGCTTCCACCAAGTACTTAGGCATTCCTGTGTGCATGCCTTTCCTGCCATAATGGAGTGAAGTCACTGAACACCATGAGATGAAATAAATATTTCCTTAAATATCCCTAGTCAGGTATTTTGTCACAACAATGAGAAAAGTAACCAAAGCAACAGGGGACAGTAAATTCTTTTCAAAGTTTTTTGCATATCAAATTTAACTCACAAAAACAATGTTTGAGAGTCAGTATTATTTCACACATCTTAGGAACTCAGTATGTGCATATATGGGTAATAATGAGACATTCTCTTAACATATTAAATTGTAAACATTTCTGTAAAAAATAAAATAAGTGAAAGAAGAGAAAGTTGTGTCCATACTCTCAATGTGTATTCTTTCCAACAAACTCAGCACCATTGCAGTATATGAATTACTTATTACTTAGGAATTCTATATCCTATGGCTCAAGATGTAAATGAATGAATACAAGAAAACTGATATCGTTTTGGAAGTAGACACTGAGGTGCCCAGAAGGAGTATGCAAAGAACAGTTTAGTGTTGAAATAGCCATGTGTATAAATCTTGAAAGTCTACTTGATGTTCTAGTACTTATTTCCTAAAATTGCTTTGTTGATTCCTTGCCAAATTGATAGAATTACAAATATAATTATACAGACATCAATTTCTGATACAATAGGGAGGCAGAATATCCACTGAGGAATATTGATTCAATATTTGCTGAGAGATAGCCAACATTTTCTTCTGAAATGTTTTATTTTAAATTGCCTAATACCTCATTCTTTTTAAAAAAAATTATTTATTTATTTATGAGAGAGAGAGAGAGGACAATAGAATAAGAGTGCTAGGGCTCCAGCCACTAAAAACAAAGTCCAGATGCATGTGTCACCTTTTGCATCTGGCTTATATGGGAACTAATGAATCAAACCTGTGTTCCTAGGCTTCTTAGGCAAGTGTCTTAACTGTTAAGCCATCTTTCCAGCCCATGACACTTCATTCTTACAGAAGGTAGGTTATTTATTTAACACTGTATGACAGAGTATTTTCATACTCCACATGTCCTTTTTGCCTTCTCATCCCGTCACTCCATCTGTCATGTTATACTGCTACTTGTTAGTAAATCTTGTGTAGAGCAATCATTTTTTTTCTGAATTTCTTTTCATTTTCTTTGCATCTTATGTAAATTCAGTGTTAACATTCAGTACCAACTGGAATTCCTGGTGATTTCCTTGATGCCCTCAGCCTGACGGGATAATTTCCTTATATACTTTATTTACATATGTAATATTTATCTATTTATTTTGAGTGCTATCTCTCCTAAAATTGTTGTGAATAACTATATAAATATCTTAATCAATACTTAAATATTTTATATAAATTTATTGATGAATCATGTTGATACTCCAATGATAACAGTTGCATTTCTTCAATTTAATAAATACTTAGTATATATCTCCAAGTTTTATTTTTCATTCTTTCAGCATACATTTTTATGAGCTTACTAATACATTATGATGATAATTTCATTGGATTTTAATTTTTTAAATATTGCAAATACCTATTACTTAAAAGCATAATTATAACATATAATTTTCTTAGCTATAACTCTAGTGCAGAAATAAAGTTGATGTGGTACATGATGCATTATTCTTCTTATCATGAAGAATAAAATTAAATTATATATTCCATGTATACTTTAAATGAAGACATCATATTTATTCCAGAATTAAAATGAAACATTCACATTTTTAACATAAGGAAAATGTATTAATGTTTGACATGATGAAAGAAGAATTAACGTCGATAAAACGGTGGGATCAGTGCATTTTCCAAAATAGTATATCAAATCCTAAAATAATCTTTCTATTTGGTAGAATTTAGCTTCCTACAGACTTTGAAAAAGTATCTATGAACTTTCATCATGATAAAATAACAAAATTGAAGATGGTATGTGACATTTAGTGTATTTTCAATAACTAAATATCAAACAGAATATATTTATTTTATTTTTTGTTTATTTTTATTTATTTATTTGAGGGCAACAGAGAGAGAGAAAGAGGCAGATAGAGAGAGAGAATGGGTGCACCAGGGCCTCCAGCCACTGCAAACGAACTCCAGATGCATGTGCCCCCTTGTGCAACTGGCTAACGTGGGTCCTGGGGAATCGAGCCTTGAACCAGGATCCTTAGGCTTCACGGGCAAGCGCTTAACCGCTAAGCCATCTCTCCAGCCCTCAAAGAGAATATATTTAGAATGATGAAAATTTTTTTACTTATCTATATGAGAGTTGAAATTTTGATTGTGACTCTATTATGTATTGTTTACTGGCAAAATGGGCAATATTTGAGGCTGAATCAAGAGGCCATATTTTTAAATGAAAAGTGGGAATCTGTGAGGAAGATTATAT
This sequence comes from Jaculus jaculus, assembly GCF_020740685.1. Taxonomy (NCBI): domain Eukaryota; kingdom Metazoa; phylum Chordata; class Mammalia; order Rodentia; family Dipodidae; genus Jaculus; species Jaculus jaculus. The sequence continues at coordinate 77,102,699 of NC_059112.1, read as the reverse complement.
ATATTTGTTTGTAGTGTAAAGGAAATAGCCAAGGAGACAATTAAGATTTTGTTACAAATTTGGACATATCTTAATATGTAAATTTAACTTTATTTCTTTTCTAAAAATATTTTCTTTCTTTAGTTATTTACTTGAGAAAGACACATATAGAAAGAGACAGACACACACACACACACACACACACACACACACACACACACACACACAGAATGGACATGCCATAGCCTCCTGCAATTGCAAATGAACTCCAGATACATACTTTACATCTGGCTTTATATGGCATCTAGAGAATTGAACCCAGGCTTAGCAAATAAGTGCCTTTAAATGCAAATTCATGTCTCCAGTACTTTAACTTTATTTCTTAAAATATTCATGTAATAAATAACCACCCTCACTTATGATTTTTCTGGATTCTATGAATGCAATGCCACTTCAGTAATTATAGATCAGCAGTCTTTTGCTAAGGTAAGTGATCAAAAATATTTCAGAATAAACTAAAATCTCTATGTGTAAAAATATTTACAACTTACAATTTATGTATACATGTATTCTCCTTTTTCTTATTTATAAATACTTATTTAAATCCTGATTGAAGTGAAGAATAATTGACATTTTTCCTTCTTCAAGTGAGTTATAAGTTATTGTAATATTTTTAAACTAAGTACCTTGTTTCTGGATGATCCTCTATATCAGTCATAAAGATTATTTGGTAAATTCTAGTATGATACATGTCATATTTTTAAGATTAAGTCAAATATAATTGATATTTTTAAATTAATTTTATGATCTATATTTTGTGTATACTATAAATCATCTAAATAAAAACAATGACTTAGATATGAAGATAGCCTTGTAAATGCCAGACATAAATTATTATTATTATTATTATTATTTTGTTTTTTTGAGGTAGGCTCTCACTCCAGCCCAGCCTGACCTGGAATTCACTATGTAGTCTCAGGGTGGCCTCAAACTCACAGCAATCCTCCTACCTTTGCCTCCAGAGTGCTGTGATTAAAGGCATGTGCCACCACGCCTGGCTGACAGATTATTTTTAAGGATTGTGAAGTTACACAAACAAATTAAGGTGGTTTGTCACATGGGCACAGAATGTCCTAAAGTCTCATGCTGAAAGCTGCATCCCAAACTGATAGGCCATTGGAAGGAGTGCAAATATTAGGTATAAGGGCCTGTTTAAAGAACACAGTTGACTAGAGGGGTGGCTTTGAAGGGTATATTTTGTCCCCTGACTCTCAGCCTTTCTGCTCTCCTGACGCTATGAGGAAAGCAGCTTTGCTCTACCAATGCTACCTATGATGTTCAGAATATTCTTTGGCCTAAAGGGATAAGGCCAAGTAGCCATGTATTGAAACCTCTAAAACTGTGAGCCAAATTACTTCTTTCCTCCTTTGAGTTGCTTTCCTGGGTATTCTGTAAGCTAGCTAACAGTGTCTATAGTATACAGTTCCACAATGGGATAAACATCCAACCAAACACACTCTATGAGAGGAAGGGATTTATTTCAAGATCACAGATCCAGTGAAATTTCCATTTTTGGTGAAAGATGCTGTATCTCATTCATAAATCCAAGCAGAGTGATAAAAATAAATAAATAAATAAATAAAAACAGCATCCAGAAAACACCAAAAAGCAAACAGCAGGGATCCTGCAAGAGCTAACATCTCTATGGACTCTTTGGACTGTAATTCAGATACACTTTGAAACATACCTTTGGGCAGGACTCCAGGATCCACCCTCAGTTACATCTCCTCTAGCCAGGTGGCTGGAGACCCAAGTTACATGCTTTAATTAAAACACCTGAGTCTATGGTAGGGCATACAATCAAACTACCACAATGTCCCTGAGAGATATGTGTAAGCAAATACATGTTTCCTAGATGATCCATAGTTTCTATATTAACTCTAAGGAATATGATTAGGTTTTAAGGAAGACATTCTAATAGCGATGTTTTTAGGTACTATGCTAAAAGATATATAAAGTTTCACTGATTTCACTGACACTTGAACCAAAGATAAACCCATAATACCCAAATATGTAGGTTTATTACCTAATTTTTAAAAATCATATTAATTGTAACCTATGGACACAATTAATATGTAGATGATATTTTTAAAAATGTTACTTGTCAATTATAAACACAAATTATTAAAACTAACAAATGCCATGTGTGGTAGTTTGAATTAGGTGTCCTCCATAAACTCATGTGCTCTCAAAGCTTGACCCCCAGCTGGTGACAAGAAGAGCCTTACTGGAGGAGCTTTGTTGTTGAGAGCGGGTTTAAGGTGGTACACCCAGCTCCCCTTTGTCAGAGCCTGCTCACTCTCTTGCTGCTGTTTTCATCTGCTCTGACAGAGGTCCTGTCCAGCCTCTGTACATATCATGCTTTACTTGCTATCATGAAGCTTCCCCTTGAGACTATAGGCAAAAATAAAGAACCTTTCTCCCATAAGTAACTACTGGTCTGGTGCCAGCAATGTGAAGGTAATTGCAACACTGGGTTATAACTGTTATTTGTTCAATCAAGGCCTATTGATGTTGGTGAGAAAGCTGTGCTCCCATGGACATAGATGGACATTAATGTAGATGGAGAGGAACTAACTATATTGGAAGATCTGGCTATATTTTCTGATGAGTACTGAATTGTCATCCAGGCTTGTGAAGACTTCACATTTCACTGACTACCAATGCCTTTAAAAGCTTAGGTGACAATCTATGTCCTGAAGTCTTTCTTCACACAGTTGTGAAGACTTGCCAGAAAAGTTCATGGACAGATAAAGGAAACTGAGAGAGTTGATTCACTAGAGAATAACTTTGGCTCTCTGTGTTAAAATTGTGTACTTAGTTATTTCAAACTCTTTGCAGCCAAAGTGCTTGTTGACTCCTTTCTTGACAGGCCTGAGAGTAAACCCCTCAATCGAACTCTGTGTACCCCATGTCTCTAGTGCAATACTTGATGACATTATGAAAGAAACAGTTCTTATTGACTACTCCAAAGCATTTTGTTCTTCTGGCCATAAATTTCCTATGCAAAACATCAGGAATCTGGGGTCTTGTAGTGACTACACAAAGTGGTCTGCATTAACTTGAGGGATTATACACGAAAGAACACCATGAGAACATAGATTCATGGGAATTCCAAATGGGATGCCTGAGGGTGCGTTTTATTTTCTCTGTTTTACAATTATCTTACAGTCTAATGTGTTTCCCTCCCCTGTGTACATGTGTGCTGATGACATAGTATGATTTTATGGAACAACAGTGATGCCCTGAGGTAGCCCCAGCAGTTGGCAGTCCTATGCACTGTACTGTTTTTACCCTGGCAGAAAGTTGATTCAAATTAAACTTGATGCCAATGCCTGAGACTTCTGTTTCACTTCAAGGTTTCATAAATTCAGTGTCTCATGAATGATTAACAATAAGGTAACATTTCATAAAAGGCTAAGTCAGCTCCATCTTTGCATTCTCACTGAGACTTGCTTCACATTTTAAAAATGTGCTTTTCTGTATTTTCAGTGCCTGTAAAGCTATCCATTTGTGAGGCTGAGGACGAGCTATATCACTTAAATATGACGAATTTTGTATTACTTATTTATTTATTTACCATGGTAATGTTGGAGGGTGTGGAGAAGGAGTGAATATTTGTAGCTAGTTGCTGCCCCAGGGCACCTGCTTTGACAGATGTCTAAGAGTCTCTAAGAGTCACAGAGGATCTGGTATTATCCAGCAGCTGTGAAAACTGATAAAGCCATTGTGACAGAAACTACGGCACCTTTGCAGGCAGATGGCACCCTTACCTCAGTTGCTGGCATGTGTGTGCTGATGTATCCTACCAGGCCAGCAGGGGAAGACTGAGAAATGTCTTCACAACAATATGATCACTTGCAAGAATAGTCTCTGATCATTATATTATCACAGAATATAAGTGAAAAATCTTGTATCTAAAGGAACACATGAAAAATCTCAGTGATTTTGGAAAAAGATAAAAGTAAGGAAACTCATAAACATGAAATGGTACATGGCTCACAGAAGTAGTAGTACTGCTTTGTTTCAAGTGAAGAACTACTGTTCAAAAAGTCATAATATTATATAAGGAAGTAATGCAGTATTAGACATATAGTTCCAAGAATATAAAACCATATGATGGTTCACTTTGATTTTATTCATTTTATGTGGGATGCCTGATGCCTAATAGAAATGCAACATAAGGAAAATTGACAAAATATAAACATTTTTGAGAAAAATGGATGCTTAATAGTAAGTTTGGTCTGTTCTTATTTGAAAATATTAAATTATTTGTTATCACAAAAGGACCATTTTGGGGCTGGAGAAATGGCACCATTTAAGGTACTTGTCTGCAAAGCTTAATGACCATAGTCTGATTCACCAGTACTCATGTAAAGGTAGATGCACAAAGGGGCACATGCATATGGAATTTTTTGCAGTGGCTAGAGGTCCTGGGGTTCCCATTCTCTCAGTCTGTTTCTCATCTATTTGTCTCTGCTTGCAAATAAAATAAATAAATATAATATTTTTAAAAGGCCATTGTGTCATTTAAATAGTACTGAAAATAAGTATGAAAATGTTGGTCCTCCACTGATACTAAGAACTACATATTATTCATGAGGAATATGAAGATCCTTGCAACTTCAAGAATAATTAATAAAAACATGTGCCTGTGTCCATGTGTACCAATGTAATTGATTAATCAGCCCTAAATCTGAATGCTGAATATTGAAAATAAGTTTTTATCTAAAATCTGAACTCACAAAAGTAAACTTTTTAAATTTAAACTCAATCAACATCACTTATGTATAACCTAGATTTTAAACAAATCACATTTCATGCTGGAGAGATGGGTTAGAGGTTAAGGTGCATGTCTGAAATGCCTAAGGACGCAGGTTTGATTCTCCAGGTCCCACATAAGCCAGATACACATGGTGACACATTAATCTGGAGTTTGTTTACAGTGGCTAGAGGCCCTGACATGCCCATTCTCCTCCTTCTCTCTCTCTCTCTTTCTCCCTCCCTCTCTCTCTCTCTCTCTCATAAGTAAATAAAAATAAATCTTTAAAGAAATCACCTTTCATAAAATAGTTGGTAGGCCCATTTTCACCAATACCACTAATGGCAATATTATTTTCTTTTAAAATTTTTTTTACTAACAATTTGATATGCATAATGTATTTTAATCATAATCCCCTTCTATATCATTCTTTTGAATCTATGCCCCTTCCACTGAACCCCTTCTTTCTAGTCAATCATTCTTCAATTTTTTATTTAATTTAATTGATTTATTTGAGAGAGAGAAAGAGAGAGAGGGAGAGTGAAGGAGGCAGAGAGAGAGAAAATAGGCCTTCAGCCACTGCAAACAAACTCCAGATACATGTTCCAGTTTGCAGCGCTGGCTTACATGAGTCCTGGGGAATTGAATCTGGATTCTTAGGGTTCACAGGCGAGTGCCTTTATAGCTAAGCCATTTCTCCAGCCCCATTCCTCTATTTTGATATATTTTCTCTTCCTTCATTATATATTTCAGAACGGTGATGAGTTCTATATTGTACAGATCTTGTGGGCGTAGTGATATCTTCCATATACTGTCCCAAAGCACTCTTCCTGTACCCACTTCTACACTGTTGCCTGAGCCATGGAGGGTGTGATAGAGATGCCACATTTAGCACTGAGCACTCAGCATTCACCTGTTCTGAGCACTTTGATAAGTTTTAAGCCTCGATCCCAGTCATCACCACCCTCTATGTACATGGAATATTTTAAAGGTGGGGCATGGGTAGGAAACACCACTTCGGAAATTTCATGAGTCTATATTGCTGAGAAAGACACTTTTGTAAAGTTTTGAGTACATTCATGTAAAGTCCTTTTTTTTGTAAAATCAAAAAAATTATATAGCAGTCAATAATATTTCCTACAAACAAGCCCAATTCCATTTGAAAACTAAGATGCTAAATATCAAATATTAGAATAAAAGTTGCTTATGGGAGACCAGTACTTGTCTATCTCATCTCTCCCTTGTTCCTTTATTCCCTCTTTCTGTTTTCAAACCTCCTTACTTTATAGTCCAGTTAGAATTCTAATTGATTTCCAGTGTTTTAGTACTGTGTTCCACTTTTGAATGGCCTAGAAATAACCCATTAGTGCAGAGTTCCTAGCCAGGACCTCTGTGAAAATCCTGCATATCTTTAAAGACTAAGTACTTTGCCATTGAATATCCTCAACCACTGTACTTCAAAACATGCTCTTCAATCTGCATGCTCGTGTTGTATCAGTTTCATAACATCTGGTAATGTAAATTGCCCATATCTAACTTCCTATGTTAGACTGTTGTTTTATAAGAGTAATGATGGCCTATAAATTTTAATTCATGAAATATTATGAGACGTGCACACACAAGCTTAAAAGCATAGCTTATATTTACTAGATATTGAAGCTTCCATTGCAAAGTAAATGCCATGGATTCAGCACGAATATATCAGAAAATTTAAGACTCTTAAAAACAATAACTTTTTTAACTTTATGAATATTGAAATGCTGTTGAGAAAGAATCTCTACATTGCCACACTGGAATAAGGAATACTTATCCCCCACATCATATTTATGAAAAATACAATAAGCAAACATCATTTTCCATAATGACATTCAAATAAACAAACCTGGGATCATCAGGATATGATTCAGTGGCTGACATGTACAAGTGTAACTGCTGCATTGTACCATGAAAGTTAATTTGAAGTAAACTGTTGTCAATGTCAGTTAAAATATATGATCATATCTACAAAAGTCATAATGCAGAGCAATTAAGCCCTTATAAGAGTCTAACTTGGTGTTATAATTTCCATCTATATTTTGTTACTAGACAAAGAGAATTGCAAAGACTATATCCATCTTTGAAGGGGTCGGAATTTCGAAAAGCTTTTGACAGCTCGAATTTATCTTGTGAAATTTTGGTGACAGCTAAGTGTTCCAATTTTGACAAGTGACATGCACTTGTAACTTCTTTTGAAATGGATCCTAAATGTTATTTTTTTGTGATTCTTAAATTTGTTGAAATTTATTTGCTTAGTATCTATAATCATCTGATAAATTATTCTTGAAGATCGTGTTAGGTAGTTGTTAAAGTAATTGATGTCATACCTGTCTCACCATGATTCCTCTTGGTCAAATGGAGATGTAGGGATAGAGCCTGAATGAAAGGAATAGAGCTAAGGTTCATTACTTCCCTTAACAATCTTTACAATTGAGTTATTACCTTATATTAATTAACAAATTGTCACAATTAGGCACCTATAAGTATACATATCCTATATTCCATCATACATATAGTGAGTCATTAATGTTTTTATGAGGCAAATATTAAAGTGGAAATAACAATATACAACTAGCATTTTCTCATTAAAACTTTTAATTAGCACAAAATAATTTCTTGCAGTACATGGAATGGGCTCCTTTACTGCATGCATCCATAGCATAATTATAGGATTTGGCATATCCATCACTTCATACATTTATTATTTCTTCTTGGTGAGGGTACAAAGGAATCTCTCCTTTAAGTATTTCTGAAGGGTATACACAGTAGTGTTCACTAAATTTACAGAGTAGTAGTCCCGGAAGTTCCAGAAGTCCCAAGAGAATGAATGCTTTTCCAGGTTTTAGCATGTATAAGCGAGTGAAATATATGTCCCAATGAGTGTTTGTGCTGCTAGTCAGTCTGGCCAGAGCACAAGGATGTCTTTTGGACCTGTTGGGTTCACTTAGTTATATGTGGAGTTGTGGTAAAGTTTTGTATCTAAAGCTGGAGTCCTGGATTAATCTTCCAGGTAAGTGGAAATTCTTGACTCCAAGAGACTGCATATATAATCAGGTTTTAGTAATAGAATTTTTATGACATGATATGGACTCTTCCCAAGCATCATATGTTATTTTCCATAGTTTCTCATAATGATGTTTCTGTTATTAGTTTATTATCTTATTGATTTTAACCTATAATTTAGAGCATTATTTTCCCAATAGTGCCATAACTTTCAAAATTGATTTTCCAAAGTATTTTTATTTATTTGTAGGAAACAGAAAGTTTGAGTATAAGGTGCACTAGGGCCTCTTGCCACTGCAAAAAAAAATCCAAATGTGCATATCACTTTTTGCATCTGGCTTTACATGGGTTCTGAGGAAGTGAACCAGCGATGGTAGGCTTTGGACAGTGGAAATATATAATGAGAAATGATATTTTAGCTTAGGGTTAATGATTATGTAGACTATAATTGTGACCCCTCCCACCTGAAAATTCACACATTGAAATCATACACCACTCTATCTGTAGATTGTAAAGTAATTGGCATTTTCACTTTGATGATTGAGATAAAAGGATGTCAGAAGGGTGGACCCTACTATTATGATTGATGTACTAAAAAGTGAGAAAGTGGACTCAGAAATATATATGAGAAAGTTGGGGCATGGCCTAGGAGAGGACCTCTAATCTCAACCATCAGGAATTAAATAAAAATAAAATAAAATAAAAACAAGAAAAAAAAAAAACTTGCCAATCTGCTAACTTTAGATTTAGATTCCTATCTTCTAGTACAGTAAGGAAATGAATTTCTTTTAAAAATATTTTATGTATTTATTCATTTAAGAGAGACAGAGAAAGAGCCAGACAGAAGGAGAGAGAGAGAGAGAGAGAATGGGCATTCCAATGCCTCCAGCCACTGAACTCGAACTCCAGATGCATGTGCCACCTTGTAGATCTGGCTTTACTTGGGTACTGGAGAGTCGAACTCACGTCCTTAGGCTTTGCAGGAAAGTGCCTTAACTGCTGAGCCATCTTCCCTGGGGATGAATTTATATTCCCCAGGAAATGAATTTATATTGTTTAAGTCTCTCAGTCTGATATGATAAGAAATAAGAAAGTAAACCTTATCCTCGATTTATTAAGCAGTAAACCAGGGAGTCTACACCTATATCTTCACATTTTTCTGCTTCAGCTTTGAAGGGAAGGGAGCTTCCTTTCGTGGTTACATGAATGGTTGTTGTACTTCAGTCAGGCCAGACAGACTTGAAAACATACACTTAGATGGAGAAACTTTTCCTCTGAAACACCCCCCCCCCCCTTTGGCAGAAACTCTTTCCAAAAACCTTTTGGAAGATCCCTCCATTCCCCTTAGCCAGATATTGGGACATAGAGCCATTGCTCAACTACTTGCAATTAAGGAATTCACCATGATGCATAGGCTAATCGAATTCCTGCATCGGGATTGTTGAATTCAGTATCCTAAGGTCTTATCTCTGGATAATAGAAGTGAATCTGGGTGTGTTAGAAGAATGAAAGTACTTCTTTTTTAATTTTTTAAATTTATTTTTATTTATTTATTTGAAAACGATGGACAGAGAGAGAGAAAGAGGTACATAGAGAGAGAATGGGTGCGTCAGGGCCTCCGGCCACTGCAAAGGAACTCCAGTTGCATGAGGCCCCTTGTGCATCTGGCTAAAGTGGGTCCTGGAGAATCGAGCCTTGAACCGGGGTTCTCAGGCTTCACAGGCAAGTGCTTAACCGCTAAGCCATCTCTCCAGCCCTGAAAGTACTTCTTTAAAAAAAAAAAAATGTTTATTTTTATTTATTTGAAAGCGACCTGCAGAGAGAGAAAGAGAGGGAGATAGAGAAAGAGACAGAATGGGCAGGCCAGAGGGCCACTGCAAAGGAACTCCAGACGCATGCGCCCCCTTGTGCATCTGGCTAAAGTGGGTCCTGGAGAATCGAGCCTCAAACCGGGGTCCTTAGGCTTCACAGGCAGACGCTTAACCGCTAAGCCATCTCTCCAACGCGTGAAAGTGCTTCTTAAATAGGCAGTAAATAACATCTGTCAAACTGAGAAATATACATATACAAAAACAAAGGTTATATATGTACATATTATATAACCTATATTTATATTTCTACCTACATCTATCTATGTATCTATCTATGTATCTATCTATCTATCTATCTATCTATCTATCTATCAATCATCTATCTATCTATCTATCTATCTATCTATCTATCTATCTATCTATCATCTTCCTACCTATCTATCTAATGCAACCAATGAGGATTTTTACCCTATAAAAAGTGTCTGAACTATTTTAGAACTGGCATGGTAGACTGGAGCAGCAGCACTGTAATCATATAGTGAATAAACAGCTGGCAGTGTGTGGGTGTTCTTGCTTATTTCTGGATATGATTCCTGTCCTGAGGCTCTACTAAAGCACTGGGTAATGGTTGCTGAATGGCCATTCATCCAAAGGAACAAATAATATGTGAATCTGCCTGGGGACACAACCAGCTAAAATTGGTTGTAGTCATGTAATATGCATTGAGCTTGGCCAAAAGAGGAAGTTGGTCATAAGCTCAAGCAGGATGTAATTGGCTTAGGACAAAAGAATTGATGAGTATAGGTCATGGTATAGGATCTGGACAGTACACCCAACTTCCTGAATGCTTTTTTTTTTTTTCAATATTGGATAAGATGTAATATCTTCTGGTCTTTCTTTGTTGCTATACTATAGCAATTCCAGTGGCTGATATAAGAAGATAATTCTATTATTAAAATATCCTGGGGTATGGGAAGCAAAGGAGAGAGCAAGAGATAATTTCAGGTGCCAGGAATATCATTTTCTCAGCATGCATTTTAATGAGCTTAACAGGATGCACTTCGGCCCCCTAGTGGCAGAAAGCAGAGGCCTCTGTGGCCAGCTGACAGTGTGAGTGACTTCCAGACACCTTAATTACAGTCAGAAACAAAATTTACACTCAGAAACTTATGAAAATGGCGATGGCAAAAGTCTCTTTATTTCTCTCTTTTTATCAAAGTTTCTTTATAAAACCACAGGGTGTTGGAGGGGGCGCAGAAAATTTAAGTGAAAAGAAAAATGCTAATTGTCATACATTCAGTATATACTAAGATTAAGAAGTTCCCGCAGTAGGTAAGGGATATGTTAAAAGTAAGTATTCTTAGGTGGTTCTCAGTAAACTAGGTTTAAATATCAGGCTTGTGAGTAAAATGTCTCAAAAATGCTTTATATTTTCATGCAAAATTTCAGTCCAGAGAGATCTCCTCGGGTAGGTGAAGACAGCATTAGCCCAGAGAGCAATTTAGCTTTCATTGTGTTTCTGATGCTGTGATGTTCTTTTGGGTTAATAATGAATTGGGCAAGCATCATTAACAGGCTTAGAATGGAGGATGGTACATAGGAATCATGTATAAAACTTAATCTAAGTTTTGTCAAGATAATTGAGGGGGATGTAAACTAAGGAAAGAGGTGGCTGTGAACTTTAGAACTGGAATTGTCTGGGATTCTCACTTGGGTTTTGTAAGTGGCTATCTCAGTACTGGCTGTCTACACCCATGATTTTTGAACAAAAAATATTGGTGTCAGAAAGTATTATCACTATGTGCTTCAGAGATTATTATCATCTGGTTCGGGGAAGTCTGCTGCAAGTGGCTAATAATATTTTTACCCACATCAGACATGCCATCTCCAAAAATAACTTATTTTTCTGTCCCATTACAATCTTCTCCTTGCTTATTATCTCTCTATGAGTGCTGTGAGAGCATCTTAACCTGGTAGTCATTGTCTGCCTTCAAACATTCCACCTTTTCACAGAACAGACATGAAAGCTAACATAATCAATTGGTATATTCTAAACAATAATACTTCTTTCCTTTGGCTTAGGTTTATAATTTTTAAATCATATCACAATATCATAGCACTGGCTTGAGGTTTGTATAGCTTATTTTCTTTTTATTTTGAGTTTACACATTGCCTAATTTCTGAGATTGGACTGCTTTATAGAAGCAACAGTTAAAATATTAATATTTTTAAAGTATCAGTCAAAATACCAAAGGATCACAAGCCAGAGATAATTGTATGTTTTAAGGAGGTGTCTGAAATTAGAAGAGATATTAAAATGTTTAAAAAGATAACTTCCATGTGGAAAAACAAAGCCAAGAAGAACTGTGATGTTGGCAATACTTTACTCAAGTGTCTATCAGCATTACTACCATACATACAATATTACCATTGTGTGTTTATATAATTTACAGTTGCATTGATCTGTGAACTAAGGGTGAGTTCTATATGTATTTTAAATTTTGTATTTCAGTAAGTCAAATGATAGAAACAATGCCTGCCATACAGCAATTATTCAATAAGTATTCATTGTACAAATGAAGAGCAATAGATGATTTGTCCTAGTTCATTGGGGGGAATGCTTTGCAAAAAGATGAACCATTTATTTCAGCATAGTCTCACAGCCTGAAAGCACAGATGGAAATGACTATGTAAAGCAGCCATAGTTCACTATTATTTTTCAGTCTGCAATGATGCTAAGCTAGTGGGGGTGGGAGGGTGCTTCTTATCTTGTTTTCTAAGCCAGAACACCTGGATAGTTAAGTAGTTGACTTTTTTTTTTTTTTTTTGTCCAAAGATGCTGCTCAGTTGGGAGTGAAATGGAACCTGCATTCTCCTTGATCCACTTGCAATCCAGGACAGGTGTGTCATAACCAGCCACAGGCAGCAGCTCTTTTGTTAAACTCATTGCTCTGAGTGCTCTGATAGCATTTGTGTGCTCTTCAATGTTATAGTCTCACACTCTGTTCTCATAATAACAGAAAATCCCTCAGGTAGGAGGGGTAATTAAATATACATAGGTTTTCCTTTGGCCAAAGGACAGCCAAATACCACTTTTTTCACGTTGCTTAAGGACAAGGGTAATTCGGTTTCAGAAATGAATGTATTTTGTTCTGAAATAAAATACAGTACCTATGAAATCATGTAAGATTAATTTAAGGGAAACCAGCTCAGTATTATAACAGGATTTTCTTATCGAGCTCTCTCCAGATGCTGCAGCTGTCACTTAGGCCATGCCAATGTCTGGTGTCATGCCAGTTTGATGCAAGCTGGTTCCACTTGCCACCCTTTCAATTTCCAGATGCCCTCAATTTTAAAGGGCATATTAGCATTATCATAGCAATCTTAAAGATGTGTCTTGGCTTGACTTTAAAGCTCATTTTGTTTCTAACTCACAAAGTGTAATGAAATACCACTGAGATAGAAAGGATTTTATTGTCTATATATGACATCAAATGTTCTAATCTCTGACCACAGAAACTGAAGGTTTGAAAAAGGTTGTTCTATGAGATGCACTGCAGTGCAGCATCAAAGAGATTGAGAGGTGCTTTGTAACTCAGAGGTTTAATAATAGGCAGAGGGGTGCTTTCTCTTGCACATTTTGGAAAAAATTCCATGCTTATGTGGGCACAAAAATAGTATCGATGGTAGTCTTCAAAAGAGTACAGAACTGTGTATCAAAATAGGAATTTCTGAAAGCAAATTTAAATTAAATTGTTGAGCAATCAAACTGCCTTGTCAATTACTAATCATTAACCTCATGATTTTCTTAAATATAGATGTTTACCTCAGCAACTTTAAATGTGTGGATGTTGTATTGCTGCTTAATACTTTATTATTAGAATTTGTGATACAAATGCTTGTATTTAACATGAAGGAACATCCCGAAAAGACTAATTAGCTGCTAGTTTGGTTATTTGGCATTTTTAGTCATCACTAAGGAATCTGTATATAATTTAAAAATTAAAAAATAACAATATTGAAAGATGTTCGAGACAGAATCTCACGGTTCACAGCTCAGGCTTGCCTCCAACTTGCAATGTCTTGCCTCAGCCTCTTGAGAACGAGAAGTGCAGGTAGGGCACCTGAGACAGTTTGGTTCAGGTGTCCCCCATAAATTTAGGTATTCTGAATTCTTAGGTTTCCAGCTGATGGGGATTTGGGAATTAACATCTCCTGGAGGCGGTACATCGTTGGGGCAGGCTTATTGGTATTATAGCCAGTGTTTAACACAGTCTCTTGTTGCTATTGTTCACCTTATGTTGGCTAGAGGGTGATGTCCACCCTCTGCTCATGCCATCATTTCCCCTTGCCAATATGGGGCTTTCCCTCAAGTCTGCAAGCCAAAATAAATCTTTTCTTTTTCTCAAAAGCTGCACTTGGCTGGATGGTTTCTGCCAACAGTGAAAACCTGACGATAGCTGCACCGTAACACCTGCTATCAGCAGACACTCATATGTTCCAGTTTATCACTGTGGCTTTTCATTATATTAGAAGTGCAAATTTAGTTTTTTTCCATCTACATAATGGGAAACTGGTTTCTACTTCATTGAGTTGTGTGACTATATAACACAGGTTAAGCTATTCTGTGTCCGTAAAATGTGGAAAGTGGTAAGAACTCCATAGCTGCTGAACCCAGTCGTATTCCCTCTCTTTTGCTCATTCAATCTTATTTTGTTATCTCTCCTCTCATCATCTTTCTTTCATTTCTTCTTTCTCTCTTTCCTACCTCTTTTTCTTCTTCCTTTCTTTCTCTCTTCTTTCTTTCTTTGTACACACACATATACCATTTTGAAACTCTATCAAAGAAAATCTTAGTAGAAATGCATTGCATGAGGCAGCAGTATCATTTTGAGAGTTACACTCATTAGAATTAAGTTGTATAGCTGGGCATGGTGGCACATGCCTTTAATCCCAGCACATGAGCTGGAGAGATGGCATGGTAGTTAGGCACTTGCCTGTGAAGCCTAAGGACCCCAGCTTGAGGCTCGATTTGCCAGGACCCACATTAGCCAGATGCACAAGGAGGCGCACACATCTGGAGTTCGTTTGCAGTGGCTGGAAGCCCTGGTGCACCCATTCTGTCTCTTTCCCTTTCTGCTTCGTTCTCTCTCTCTTGCTCTCAAATAAACAAAATAAACAAAACAACTTTTTCTAAATATTTTATTTTTATTTATTTGAATGACAGAGAAAGAGGCAGAAAGGGAAAGAGAGAGAGAGAATGGGCACACCAGGGCTTCAAGCCATTGCAAATGAACTCCAGATGTGTGTGCCCCCTTGTACATCTGGCTAACGTGGGTCCTGGAGAGCTGAGACTTGAACCCAGTTCCTAAGGCTTCACAGGAAAGTGCTTAATCACTAAGCAATCTCTCCAGCCCAGCACTTCAGAGGCAGAGGTAGGAGGACTGCCATGAGTTTGAGGCCACGTTGAAACTACAGAGTGAATTCCAGGTCAGCCTGGGCTACAGTGAGACCCTACCTTGAAAAAACAAAACAAACAAACAAACAAACAAAAAGAACCACCACCAACAACAAAAAAGGAATTAAGTGTTATAACAAACAACAAAAAATTATCTTGTTGGTGGAAATGAGGGGAAACTATTCTCAAAACATAATCAATGTTAATTTTCATAGTTAGAATATCAATTTGACAGTATATTGGGACCATACATTATTGGCTGTCTCATTTCTTTTGCTATGGGAAATAGCAACACTTCTGTGCTGGTTTGAAAATAAAATCTTTCTCCCATAGACTTTGGTGTTTTGATTAAGCCTCCTATTTAGTTCTCAGCTCCTGGAGACTTTGGGAGATGGGGTATTGCTGCAGATTCAGTGTCACTGGCAGGGCGGGGGGGTGGGGGGGTGGGATTTTATAGCCAAGCCCACTAGATAGTGCTTGTTGACTCTTCAACCCGCTGTTTGCTGATATAAGACAATGTGAACTGGTTGCCTGTCTGCCATACTTTCTCTACCATGATGAAACTTCCCCTCAAAACTATAAGCCTGAAAGAAAACCTTTGATCAAACAAGCCATTTCTCATCAGGTAATTTATTCCAACAATAAAAAAGCAACTGCTATCAAAAGTTGGGGAACTGGACTGGAGAGATAAGCGGTTAAGGCACTTGCTGTAAAGCCTAAGGACCCTGGTTCAATTCCCTAGTATGCATGTAAGCTAGATGAACAAGGTGGCACATACATCCGGAGTTTGTTTTCAGTGCCTTTCTCTCTGTCTCTCTAAAATAAATAAATAAACTATTAAAAATAAAATAAATAAAAAATTGGGGAATCTAGTGGAGTTATTGCTGCGATGAACTTGACCATGTCACTTTTGATGTTTGGTATTGGTTTAAGGAAAGAATCTGGAAACCAAACTGGACTGGAGAAGGCTTGTAGTACTGTCAGCAGATCTTGATGGGCCATTCTGATGAAAATCTGTAGCATGTAAATTCAAAGACTTGTGGATGATAAAGGCTTCGCTTACAAGATTTCAGAGTGGAAGAAAATAACTTTGTCAGGAACTGGGCTATAAGCAGTTTAAATGATACTCTGCCTTTGTTCTGCCTGTGTACTGAGAACTGGAGCAAGTTGAATTCAGGAGCAATAGACTGGTGTGTATGGCAGAAGGAAATTGAAGGCAAGTTGTGAAACAAAGTTTGGAAAAGAAGGTTATGTAAAGAAGTTTGAGGTTACAGACATAAGGACTGATTTTAGAATGCTTAAGGTTTGATTGTTAAAAAGATGATCACAATTGAGAATGGATCTGCTGGTTCTATTCTCAGGCAATGGGAAAATGGCCAAGGGTGAAACCTAACACATTGGAAGGCTTAAGCTAGTAAGAGTATAGATTCTTTTGAAATAAGGGGAATAACAAGAAGAATGCTGAAGGAGTTTCCTGTCCCTCAAGATCAAGTTTTATACTCTTGGGATTTATGAATTTGATAACAATGCCTACCTGGCACTGGCACAGCAAATGCAAGGAGCAGAGTCACTGAGTGTGACAGCTGTGGTTGCTGCTGAAGTGACCTGGAAGGGGGGTTGTAGTTACTTCATAGAGGCCTCATCATGGAATTGTGCCATAAACCATGTGTTGTGGTGGAGTCCTAGACTATAAAAATATTAGTGCTAATTTACTCTTGCTATTGACAGATATATGAATATGTGAGCCATGCATTTTCTTCCACAAAAAACTTCCCCTAGAAACAGTAAACCTGAAAAACAAAACAAAACAAACAAAAAAAAAAAAAAAACACCTTTCATCACATTAGCTACTTCTGGCTGGGTATTCCCGAGCAACAAGAAGGCAACTGTTACTTCTTGAATGGGTCAGAAGGGCAGAGAAATGGGATCATGCTGTGAAAGGGATTGCTCACATATTAGAGGTAGTGCTGGATGATCAGAGGATTACTTTTGTACAGTTGAGTTATATGTCCAGATCTGTGTTTTAAAAAGGCACTACTACTGCTGTCTTGAAGTAAATTTAAACTAATCAAAAAAGAAAGAAAAGCAATTTAGAGAGAAGCTTGCAGATGTGTTTAATATACACCATATTGAAAAGTGAGAGAGGGTCCAGTTTACACATATTCTTTCTGAACCTAGGTCTGAATTTTGGTTCAGTCGTTGCCATCAATGGAAAATGTGGAAGTTAACTAATTTGTCTTTGAATATACTTGAGTTCTGCATGAAAAAAAAAAAAAAGATAGCTATAACATAGGACCTTGATAACTAAGAAATTTTATAAATATCATGCTTTTGGAATTTTGTGGTATAAGTACTCTAGTGTAGATTGCATAAGCACATGTTCAAAAACCTTCAAATCATTGCCAATGAATTGAAAAATTAAATAGAGTGGTGGTTATTTTATATTTTAAATTGGGGAGACAAATATAAATTTCTTGACTTTCTTAAGCTCTTGTATCTATCATTTTAACTTGAATGTTAAATTTAATTCTTATAGCAGTACAGATTAACAAAACATATTGCGATCCATGTCACGCTAATGACCTGTGTGCAATGTAGACATAAAGAGGTACTTAGCCCCTCTGAGTCTCTTTAATAATTTTGGTCTCAGGGATTTCTTAGAGTCATTAGTGCATTATATGTGAAAATCCCTAAGACATAAAAGCTTAATTCAGTTTTGTAAATTTTAACTTTATTTTCATTGCAAAGAGAGAAAAAGAAATGTATTTACATTTGGAACATGAACTTTTCAAATACAATACTTAAAGCTAGAATGTTTCTTAACTACTACACTAACTGAGAATATTATGTTTGGTCTATTTCAAGGCTATTAGGTCCTTTGAGCCCATTGGGAGTGATTTCTCTAACTCCAGCAGCTCTAGAGTTGTATCATACTTGTGTAAGCTTTGACTGTGCTCTTAACTGTACTCGCAGCTAGCAATTAAACTTGAGCTCTCAGCTTCCTCTTTCACCGATTATATATAACACTGTCACACTCATGATCATCATGGGATGGAAGTCATTGTGAAAAGGTCTTCAAATACATGAGATTTAATCCCTCGTATGAGCAGGATACCACCAAAGGTTCCACGGTTAAAAAAGGTCTTCCTTTGTTCAAGGCAAAGTCAAGGACTTTGTACCTGAAATCAGTTAAACCTCAATTAGCAATAATCATGCCTCAGACAAACCTCATTGACCATGACACTCTCACTGGGTGAAGCTTGTCAGTTGAACTTCAGGATCTTATTCATTCCCAGTTGTGTGATCTTACCCAAATGGGTTAATTTGTTTCTGCCTTACCTATGACATTGGGAAAATTCATCTTGTGATGAGCTTATGGAGAATTGCCCTCATTCAAATGTCTGAAAACGATGATTTTATAGATTGATTTTTCTGTCACACCAGTTCTTTTTTTTTTTGTAGTGGTTCTCAGCAGTGATAAATGCTGGTGGCCTGAAGTGCTAACTGTTCAGTGTTGTTGATGTTGGTGAGTTCTGCTGTATGTGCATAGGAGTAGTATCCACGTACCATGAACTATAGGAAGGATGAGATCCAGACATATGAGCAAGTTGAATATATGGTATGGGCCTTGATTTAATGAGCACTGCCTTTAAAAAATATTTTATTAATTCATGTATTTATTGGACAGATAGATAGACAGACAAAATGGGCACACCAGGGCATCCAGCTGCTGCAAACAAACTCCAGACCCATGTGCCACCTTGTGAATTTGGCTAACATGGGTATTAGGATACTAAACCTGAGTCCTTAGGCTTCACAGGCAAGTGCCTTAACCACTAAGAAATCTCTCCAGCCCAGTACTACCTTTTTTGTTAAACTTCTAAGCTGGCTTTGAGGGGTGTCTACACTTAGGTAATTTTAAATACTTTGCCTTTATAAATTCATTTGCTCATGTTGATAGGAGGCATAAATTGGCTAGGCAGTTTAGGAGTGACTGGCACCAAATTGAAACTTTCTCATGGCTAAGTGTAGAAATTTTCCTTGTGCCTATAGGAGAAAAACATTGTCATTACACTTTAGTACAGGTAAGATATTTGGACATGTCAGAAGCATCTGGCCTTTCCTAATCTCTGCTACCCCTTAGGGAGCCCTTCCAGTCTCTTCCTAAAGAATTAACACTGAGAAGATTGCCCTTTTCCAAAATTCTGGACCCCGGATTCCTGGCATCAGTAGCAAACTGGCTGAACCATCCACCTATCCATGGGGTTAATAAAAAATAAAGAAAACTGTAAAGCTGATCTTCCTCATAAAACATGACAACCTCAGCCTTGAGGAGGGCTTCTTACACCCCTCCCCTTGCCTCTCTGAGGAAGAGTTCTGCATTCTGCATTGGGGCTTCCAAAATCCCTCTTTCCTATCTGGATAAGAGCTTCACCTTGCTTCTTTCTCTTGTACTCTGGGCTTAATTGCCCCTCCTAAAGCTTTAAGCTATAATAAAACCTTTATGCACCTTATCTTCTGATCTGTGGATCTCATTATTCAAATTTATAAGACAAAGATCCAGATGCACCTCAAATTGTCAGTTCAGGTCAAGGAATCCCCAAATCCCTGTATCAATATTTAATTTTTTTTAAATGCATTTAGTTAAAAAATGACACAGAAGTACATGGAACAGAAATAGAGTTTATCTTATAATCATTAATTCTTTTATTTAATGAAATTATCTTTTAATTACTTTATGTGTGTTCATGTATGTCAGTGGGAGTACACAGACACTGGTCAGGGAACAACTTTTGGTTCAGTCTGTGCCCTCCACCTGGTTTAAGTAGGGTCCCTCTCTTCCAGGAAATACTCCTGTCTCTGCCTCACCATAGGTTCACCAAGGTTATAGGAGCCTGGCACAGCTTCCAGCTTTTATGCGGTTGTTTGGGATAGAACCTCAGGTATTCAGAGTTAAATTATAGCAAGCACTTTATTCCCTGAGCCGTTCCACCACTCAGTCTTTATTGGCATCATTATTATTCAAAATAACTCTACTACTTTTTAACATTTTTTCAGTCTGAGTTGTTTTTCATCTTGTTTCTTCCATTTAACAATTTTAATTACATATTAAAATTTTGTTCTCATTTATCATTCATCATATTTAAACACAAATACACACAGTGATATCCTTTTTATCCTTGAAATATAGTTGTACCTTATCTTTGTTTAATCTCATGTTGGCAGATTTTTGCTAAGGCCAGGACAGGCTCCCAAAATGGAGTCACCAAGGACAGCAGAATGGCAACAGAGGCACAAGGAAGTGGATTATCAACATTCCTCAAGGAAATACCCAGCCATTCATTATCCCTTTCTTGCCTAACAATGCCCCCAAGTCATGGTTTCCTGCCCCCTTATCTGCTAAGTCACCTGGTCACAGTTCTGGTGTCACACCTAGCTATTTTAAGTGGCTAATGTAATGATCTCCCTGAAAGAAACTTTTTTTTATTCAACTTAAATTCTTTTCCCTTCCTCACCTTTCCCCAACTAAAAAAAACCTTAGAAAGCCCACTTCCTAAAACTCAGGTTACCTATGCTCCTCTTATGAGTCAGTTCTGAAAGCTCATGCTTTTCCTGAATAAAAGCTTTCATCTTTGCCTCAGAGTGGTTTGCATAGTATCGGCCACTCCCAAACCTTGCAATTTTCAGCATCAAAAAATGTGAATTTTGTTTTATTATAAAGTCATAAGTATATTATATGGTTGCATATTTTATTCAGTTAATTGGGTCTCTTATGTCCTTCACTAAGATCTTCCACAAAGCCAAACTTGGTTGATGTTCCACCACTTTTACTTTTGTTGGTGATTCCTTATAAGCTGGTGTGTGTGTGTGTGTGCGCGCGCACGCACATGCGTGCACGTGCTTGGGGGTTGGTTAATAAGCCCTACCACTGACTGGCCATACCATCATGCTGGGTGTTCCCTTTCTGCCCTCAGTGATTCTAATTGGTCTTTGGCTTGCTGCGTTGCCCATCCATTTGATTCTGAGGCTCCTCTACTTTCTCAAGGAACTTACTGCTTGTATCCCTAGTTTAAGCATCCTGAATTTAAACCAATGGTCATGTATTTGTAACAAACAGTGCCTGTACCAGAGAAATTATTTTCATGCATGTGGCCACATCAATTCCAGGTACGATACTGGATATTGATTTGCTAATGAGAATGATGTAGGTATGCGTATGAGTCTTTGTACTGTCCTCCAGCTGCTGCAGGAAGCAGGTTTCATGAAAAACTTTTTATCGTTTCTCATTTTAACTTGATATCAGATATGTTTCTTGTAATCTGTAACTCAGTTGGTTTCTTAAAAGAAAATGTTGACTTTTTGTGTGAGTATATGTTATGGGTATAACTAGAAGGAAAACATCAAAGAAATAAAAATTGTTAGCAAAAGAAACATCTATTTTTGTAAATTTTCTTGTGGCTTTAAAACTCTAAATTTTAGAGGTCATATTTGTAAGTAGTTAGAAAATGAAGCAATCATAAACATCCATATAATTTAAATTTTTGTTTATTTTTATTTACTTATTTATTTGAGAGCAACAGACAGAGAGAAAGAGGCAGAGAGAGAGGAGAGTGGGTGCGCCAGGGCTTCTAGCCACTGCAAACAAACTCCAGACGAGTGCGCCCCCTTGTGCATCTGGCTAACGTGGGCCCTGGGGAATCGAGCCTTGAACCGGGGTCCTTAGGCTTCACAGGCAAGTGCTTAACTGCCAAGCCATCTCTCCAGCCCATCCCTCTAATTTAAAAGAAAATCTTGGCAATGATTGCAAATATAAATACTAAAGGATTTTTGTTGCTTTTATGTCACATATTTCTATCACTTAAAGAATCAGCCAAGTTACAAATAATAAAGTTTTAGCAACTAACAGATTAAGGTGATCTTTTTGACATGTTAGAGAAAATTATAAAGTTTTCATTAATGTTATTACATGGTAAATATATGTTATTGTGAACAAAAGTTCCCAGGAAATAGCTCTATCTACTGCACCTACTTCCAGCAAGGCTGAAGGAACTGGTAAAGCTCCTATGATCACAGATGGAATGTTGCAAGTCAGAGCCAAATCAGAATCAAATGGGCTACCTTTATCCCATTAATATCCATTTATTGCCCACCTCTGTGTGGAGCTAACATCCTGCTGACTATCAGTTGATCTGGTGTTATCCTTTTTGGAGTGTAAGAACAGACCCCACCAACCCAACAACCCAAGGGCTAAGAATGTCATCAGATGTCAACTGAGGCTTAGGGTCGAGATTTTCCTTCTTTGGTACAACCTATCTACCTGACGGTCAGCCAATGTGTTTGAAAAGTGCCTTAATTTATGACTTTCTTTTGTTCTGTAAATATAAAATTTTGTGAAATAGTTTATCTATTGGAACACGGAATTTGGAGTAACCTATTTCTGTATTCCAGGGCCATGGTCACTCATATTTACTCTACCATAAATGATCTCTTATCCCTTTTGAGGTGAGAGCTATGTCCTTTGCATTGACACTAGGTAGGGAAAAAAAAAAAAAAAAAAGATAACATCTTCCATGAGCTTACTAAATTCTTTTACTTTGTGTTGGATTTCCCCCCATAGCAGGTCTATTATAGGCAAATGAGGACATATTGTTTTACACTGTATGGCAAAGATATTGTTTGCTTCACTAGGTAAAGGAACAAAAAATACTACTGATAGTGACAAAAAGTAGGTGGGAACTTCATATATTTTTATAATGTGAAGGCTTCCTTAATGGTGTTCACGTTGTTGAATACATATATTATGTCTGTTCCAAAGCACTATGATGCTAGATAACAAAGGTGATCATTTATATTGATTATCAATTGTGACAAGTCCTTGAATCACCTGTGATAAATTAACTAGAGGGACCTGCCTGTGAGTGATTGTCATGATTCGGCTAATTGAGATGGGAAAACCCCACAATAACTGGATGAGGTCCTGGACTGTATAAAAAGGAGATCCTTGGCTGAGCAGTGACATTCATTGCTTTCTGCTTCTTTACTGTGCTAAATGCCATCAGCTGCCTCAAAGCTCTTTCTGTCATGCCTTCCCCACTATGTTGTACTGCAACCTAGAACTGTAAGCTGAGATAAATTCTTCCTTCCATAAACTTATTTTTGTTATAAGGTAAGCACTATACCAAGAGTCACCAAGATGATTAAAAGAAAAGCTTTTCATGTCCACAGTGATTAAAATTTACTGGGGCTGACTACACAAATAATTGGCTGGAAATAGAAGGTGAAGTTCTAGTGTAGAGAACTTAAACAAGGAGGGAGAATACCAGGAACAGTTTAGGCCTGACGGGGGAGCACTTCAGGTGCTTCAAAGAGGTGCTAGATTATGTGCTTTGAGTGACAGTATGGGAATTCACAAGGGTTGGGGAAAAAGGATAGGTCTATTCTTATATGTATGCACCTTTATTGCCTGTAGAATTCTTATGTATATCTCATAGCTAACATTGTTCATTTTACAAATGAGAAGCATGGAGTACTAGACCATTTAAGTGATAAGTCATAATTGTTACAAGTGCTCAGGGTTGGTGCATTTGAAAACTGCTTCCAGAACCTAATCTAATGTTGGCTTCAACTATTATCCACTCTCATGGTGTTATAGTTAGCAAAGACCTAGAAATGTCAGTCTTACCAAATGTGATTTTGGATACACGAACAGAATATCTGTTTGATTCTAAATTACCCTGCAATGATTCTAAAAATGTTTGCCACAGTGAATATTGATAGTCTGTAAGAGTGCTTCCAAACTGTCCAGATCACTAGAAAATACCCAAAAGTGTATTTTAAAAATGTACATCCCATTAGTAAAAATCCCTTATATATGTTATCTGAAAAAAATAAAGAGTAGAGATACTAGTTCAGTGTTTCTAATTGCTCACATGTTGGAAATTATGTTTATCAAATCACTTTCCAATACATTTTATAGTATAGCATTTTTATATAATAAATGTAATTTCTGACATAATAAGGGACACTGATGTGGATACACAGGTGACAATGCCATGCAATTTAAAGTTGAAAATTTCCTAATTAGTTTAGAAAAGAGTAAATGTGCATTGCTACCAAAAATTTATACTGAAAATCTTTATCAGACCCAGTGAATTTCTTCACTGAGTTGGGTAAGTCAGGGCCATTGCAATTTTAGTTTCCATGAACTTTATTTGCATCAATCACATATTCTGTGATTTAGGTGGGAAAAGACACAAGAGGTAGTTTGTAATAATAAGTTCTTACTTGGACTGTTTTGGTGATCTTCATAGCTTATTTGTAGAACTTATTTGTAGAACATTTAAAATAACTCAAAAGAAGACTCATGTATACTAACAAACTCTAGAAGTTTAGTACCAGCAGCATGTCATCAATCCCAGTATTTCTTCCTGCCTTGAAATGTCTCCAAGAAAGTACAGTTTCAGCAATTATATCAGCCAATCAATGCTCATGCATGACATATACTCTGCAATTTCCTTTCTATATACTTCCCAACTGAACTGTTATAGTTCAGATTACAAAGTATGGCTTACACAGGTTCACAAAATCTGTGTGGCTCAAGTATGATAATGGTGCATGGTGGTTTAAATGAAAATGTCTTAGCCTCAGTATGACAGGACATATCTTAATACACTATAAACAAAAATTATACCAGAATTATGCCTTATGATGGATAGGTACAAAATATATGTATTTCAGAAAACTGTTTTAAAAAATGATAGCAAGTCTGTATTTTGCTACCTAGTTCTTACAGAAGTCATAATATTTTAATGTGTACTAATATCAAATGATAAATATAATTTACCTAAAATGATGGTATAAATTCCTAATCATGCTCTTCAGTATTGGGGAGATGAGATAAAATGCACTGTGAAAATTCTGGGAGACACAAGCTTTGCCATTTTTCTATAGAAGTTTTCTTTTGTTTGTTTTGCATGTGCATATGTGTATTGTATGCACGTGTGTTTGCATGTGGGTGTATGTACATGTGTATGAAAGCAGAGGGCAGAGGGCAGAGGTTGGCCTTAGGTGTCTTCCTTGATCTCTCTCTTCATTTTACTGAAGCAGGGTCTTTTACTTGGTAATAGAGTTCTGTGGTTCAGGTAATCCAGGTAGCCAGTTTGCCCTAGGGGTCCCCCTCTCTGATTCCCATGTGCTGTTTCTACAGGTAGGTGTTATCCCCTCTGTTGTCCTAACTCTGCAGCAGTTTGGGTTTTAGTGGTTAATGACAATAT
Organism: Jaculus jaculus; assembly: GCF_020740685.1. NCBI lineage: Eukaryota > Metazoa > Chordata > Mammalia > Rodentia > Dipodidae > Jaculus > Jaculus jaculus. The sequence goes on along the minus strand of NC_059112.1, from coordinate 77,077,316 downwards.
TTAACATACAAGGACTTTGAGGACCACTAGAAAGGGAAGTGCAGAAGAATATCACACCTTAGAACACAGAATGGAGGGTCACCATGATACAGCAGACAGGAAGGTCAAGTGGAGTTACGAAAGTCCAAACCTCAATGTTAAATGATCATCTGCCACAGAGTAAGGGAATGGGCATATCATTCAAGTTTAAAAGACATTTTCAAATTGGTGTTGGGTATAATAACCCTCTATATTTCTAGAGTTCTGAGAGCATTACAAAAGTAAGAATTATCTTTAACTTTTTAAAAATACAGAATTTACTCATTAATTATTCATTTTTTGTATGAAGTAACAGGTTGCCTCATAGTATTTTCATACCTAGATTTTGCTTGATCCCTTTATCTCACTTCTAACTTTCCTCACTTTGCCCACTCCCCTGTGCCTTCTTCCCCCAGTATTGGTTTCTGCTTTTACTTTCAAATCACAAGTTTAATATTTCTGAACCTCAATTCCATTTTGTCTCCATCTCATGGGTTCCTTTTTATTTTTGGTATCTACCAACACTCACATGAATACACATATATAAAAACTAGAGTTATAATGTACATATAAGAGAAGGCATGTAGTATTTGTCTTTCTGAGTCTGAGAGTTTCATCTATTTTCCTGCAAATTTAATAATTTCATTTTCAGCCTCTCACTAAATAAACTGTAATCCTACTCTTCTTGGCTTGGTTATTTTAACAGAGATGTACATAAGTGCAATCAAGAAAGTCATAACAAAAATAATGGGCAATTTATTGAAAAAGTAAATGTAGCATATATATAATATATATATATATATATGCACATATATATATATATATATATATATATATATAAATCAACATGTAATTAAAAAGGATCAAGATGTTGTTTTCTCCTATAATGAACAGTTAATATTTGTTTTTTTAAAATTTTGTTTGTATTATGAAATTCACACAACTAACATAACTTCTAACCAGAACTCTACAAAGAAATAATTATAATATTTATCATATATTATCTCAGTCCCCATTCCCCATGGAATGAGTGTTTGCCCAGTTTTTGTTAAGCTTGAAGGCATTTGTATACATTCCAATAAATCTATTATACCTATATAATTATATAATATTTATTATATAGTTATATATTATTTTATCATAAAATGGGAAATTAGAAACATATTATGTCAAGTAGGATGCCCTTAGGTAAAGTGATAAAAATATATATATAATTAAAGGTGATTTTGACTGAAAAAGATATAATTAAGGTAACAAAAATGTTTCAGCAATATAATAATAGTTCAATAAGTGGTGCGATGATGTCTTTACTGCTGTGATTTCCCCAGCATGACGCATTGCGCCCACTTTACACTCAACGTGAATGAAGTGGATCTAAGGTCACAAACATACGTCACACTATCTAGCAAAGGCCAGAGAGACACTTCTTCCCTTGTGTTGTTTTTCACTGGGGAGGAAAACTTATTCCCAATACCTACAATTTCATGTTTAAAGGGAATGAGAATGCCTGTATTTGAATTGCATCTGTCATGACTCTCATTTCCCTTCCCTGAGCTCGATGGAGAATGACCTACCTGAGCATGTAAGAAGGTGAAATGTTAATAAAACTCTCCAACAAGGCAGATGGGGAGATAGAAGTCTGTTGTCTATGGTTGAGAGTACAATAATGTATGTATGCACCCCTCCGATGTATAATCCTGAAACCTTCTCTTAGCAGCACATTATATCTCTATATAATTCATCTAGTTTTTCAAATTAAAACATAATATTTATTGTATTATCTTTCATAAAAGGTCTGCATTTATACAATATTAAATTTACCAATTTAAAATGAACAATGTATTGACAACACATTTATGTTAGACAATCACTATTTACCTTTAGTTCCTAAACATACTATGTGGTGGAGCATTTTAATTAACCATATTGGTTCATTAGTTACTTTTATTACTTTTATATATATGAAAAATAATCTCTCAGTGTGAAAGAAAAATTATACCTTTTTCTTCTTTACAATGCCTTTTGTAATATATTGAGAGAGCTCAATTAAAAACTGTGCTTTTAGGGAATATTGCCATCATGTCAAAAAGACATCCTGGAACATTCCTGTCATCACATCACCCTTTACCTTCTAAAACCCTCCTATAATTCATAAAAATAAATATTTTTAATGTTCTATTTGAATGCATTTTCATATAGCTCTATTTGAAGAGAGAGACTTTAAATACAAAATTGAAGGCAATTGTACTAAAGTGGAAGTCAGGCTAGAGAGATGGCTTAGCAGTTAAGGTATTTGCCTTCAAAGCCAAAGGACCTAGATTTGATTCCCCAGGACCAATGTAAGCCAGACGCACTGAGGGGCACATGCATCTGGAGTTTGTTTGCAGTGGATGGAGGCTCCGGCATGCCCCTTCTCTCTCTCTCTCTCTTCCCTCTTTCTCTCTTTCTCCCTTCCTCTTTCTCTCTGTCTCTCTCAAATAAATAAATAAATAAAAATTTAAAATTTAAAATAAATAAATAAATAAAGTGGGAAGTCAGTAGATATGGAGGCATATAAACCCACAATTCTGTTTGCTAAACACAATTTGGTATGTGGGTTGAAATTCAGGTAGGAAAATATGCTATATGCTGCATATCATACTCTTTAAAGGCAAATAGATGTAATTCATGTGGTGATTTAGGTTGACTAAGCTTTCAGAACCCAATCATTATTGTTTAATATCATGAGGGTTGTTTTTAAATCTGCTGTGCCTGGCACAGACTGCTCCTTTTGAACTTGATGCATGTTAAAAGAACTTTGTAGTTAAATATAGAGTTGGGATTTCATGGATAAAGCATGTCTCCTAGGGGAAAAAAAAACAAAGTTTCTAGAGACATTATTTTTCTTTTCATTTGGGAACACCAGTCTATGACTGGTATGAACTTTCCCTCTTTTTTTTTTTTTAAATTACATAACACATTATCTGTTTAGCTTATTGCACTGCATATTTGACTGTCACATTAGGGAACTTGAGACATTAATTGACTCAATATTTCAAAAACTGTTATTTAAATGGGTAGGGAAACTCATTATGGGGAAGATGAAACTGAAACTATTGAAAGTAAGTATTATGATTGTGCTGGTAGAACACATTACAAATTTATGGATGTTTCCTTATAATAGTCTGTCACTAAATGATGCAAACCTGTCAATAACACTGTGATGTATTATAATCCATGGCCTATTACTAAATTTACTATAATGTTGAGGAAAATTAAATGTATAGAATGAAGTAAAATTGGAATTAAGCTGTATTTAAAATAGAAAAAATATCCATAGGGCAATATTTTCATACAGTGTTTTAATGATTTTGGAGTCACATTCAGACCATATCTTTGAGTTAAATTGACAAATAATAGTTTTGGATGACAAACACTATGAGAGAACTGAGGGACTGTAGATTCAATGTTAAGCATATATGGTACCTAATCCTTTTATTGGTGCATATTCACTGCATATAATATTGGGCTTCATGTACACTATATTCAGTATGCATATATGTTGATATCATTCACTCTACTCTTCTCCAACTCTGATGTAAACTTGAATAAACTCATGTAATTCTTTATGACTATTAAGACAATTTTTATTATTTTTTATTATTTTTTATTTTTATTTATTTGAAAGTGACAGAGAGAGAAAGAGGGAGAGAGAATGGGTGCGCCAGGGCTACCAGCCACTGCAAACGAACTCCAGATGCGTGCACTCCCTTATGCATCTGGCTAATGTGGGTCCTGCGGAATCGAGCCCCGAACCGGGGTCCTTCGGCTTCATAGGCAAGCGCTTAACTGCTAAGCCATCTCTCCAGCCCAAGACAATTTTTATTAGTTAATTTGGTACTCAGTGAATACAGTCAAGTTGGCACCATTGTTAGGCTCATCCATGTCCCACCCCCACCCCTTCCTTGTTGAGGTATATGGGTCATGCATTGTGGAGTTAGCCCACAGTTATGGGTAGGAGACATTTCTCTGCGTATCATGACCCAATGTGTGGCTCTGACATTCTTTCCGCCCCCTCTTCCGCAAAGTTCCCTGAGCCATGCTGGGTTTGTTTTTGGTCTGCTTCAGTGATGAGGTGTTGGGGGCCTCTGGGTCTCTGGATATCTGATTTGAATTATACAGAAATTGTTTAGTACAGTGCAAATACAAGGGAAGACTATGAAGTTCTGCCTATTTAAAAAAATACTTTTAGGGCTAGAGAGATTGCCTAGTGGTTAAGGCGCTTGACTACGAATCCTAATAACTTGTGTTCAAATCTGCAGGTCCTTTGTGTAAACCAGAGAAAGTGATGCAAGCACGTGCTGCCACACAAATGCACAAGGGGGCGCTTGTGTCCAGTACATTTTCTTCAGCTGAAGTCCTTGCTCAGTCGGTTCTCTCTCCTCTCTCTCTGCCTCTTTCTCTCTCGCACAAAAGGGAGAAGGAGAAGGAGAAGAATGAGAGGGAGAAGAAGAAAACTTTCACCTGCAAAAATATTTTGATAGATGTATTTACTTCATTGGCTGACACTGGCCCTATGCAAAGCTCTAATAGAGTTATGTAATGATGTTCCTAGTGCTATATAGTATGCTTTCCTTTACATTAAGTGATGCTTTGGAAGGATGATGTGGACTTGTGCTTCTTAATATTATTTTACTTCCTTTTATCCTTTTCAATTTTTTGCACATATATATGTGTTTGCTGTGCTTCTTCTGTCTCTCTCTCTCTCACTGTATGTGTGTGTGTGTTTGTATGTGTGTGTGTGTAGCATATATACTCACATCTGTTCATATTTGTGGAGGGCAGTGGATAGCCTCAAGTGTCACCACCGACTTTGAATTGGGGTCTCTCATTGGCCTGGTGATCAGCAACTAAGCTAAATTGGTTGGCCACTAAGTTCCAGGGATCTGACTGTCTCTGACTCTCCAGCAATGGGATTATAGGCTTGGGCCAAATGTCTGCCACTCAGTCCATTTCTAAACGGATTTTCCTGAAATAAAGACTTTATTATTCCTATGATGTCCTAAATCCCCAAGATAAGTTTGTGTACCTGTATATGTGTGCAAAAGTGGCTATCAGCATGTAAGTAAAGATAGTTATTTTGAATCTCACTTTATTCTATGTAAAATTTACTTTAAGATCCGAGATTTGACAGAAGAGGAAGGAATACGACATTTCCTAGTACAGTAATCCTATCTCTGACTACTGAGTGCTGGGATTAAAGGTCTGTGCCTCCATGCCTAGCTAATCTTTGAATTTTTACATAAATAATCTTAGAAATTCATTGTCAAGCATGACTTTGATATTAAATAATTCTAATCTCTGAGCTGGAATTACCCTTTTATTTTCCTGTTACCTTTTACAAAACAGTAACTATATTATTTGCTTTTGCTTTCTTGTTGAAGAAAATTCTACATTTGTACTGTTTTTTCTTCTTTTTATAGCTGTTTTATTGGAATTTTTTGAGCATGATGATCAATGACAACTCAAAGGAACAAATTTGTCTGAATGGCTGAGGATGAAGTTGTACAGGACGGAAAGTGTTTTCACTTTCCCCTGAAATGTTCTATAGAGAAGCCCTTCCCGACTTGATGTATTCTCTCTTCCTTTCCCCACCCATACTCCCAGCATATCAAAGAGACTTTGTGATGAAGGGCAGCACTTCCAACAGAGCTGACACTCAACATACTTACCCTTAAGTAGAATGGTAAAGGAAGTCATTTCCTGAGAAATTTTCAAGGCATTTGAATGCTACGCTCTCTGAGAATTTGACAAAAAAAATTTGGTCAATTTGACCTAAAAGGCACAAACAAGTAGCCCTAGATTGCATTCTTAAATGCAATCCAAGGACACTCAAAAGTAAGATTTCTACAAGGTTTAAAAAGTGTGTAGTACTCTTTTCGTTTTCTTCATGTCTCTGCAATTATCAGCACTTCAACTGCCTCTAGTTCAGGAAAGAATAACATAAAAAGCAGTCTTTAGTTCAGGGAAACACACATCTTAGGAACAAATATTAAAGGGTGACTTCATGAGTATAATATTCTTAGATTAAGTACTGTTACTTCCACGTTTCTGTATAGTAAAGGATTCTTTTGGCGAGATTTAGGTACCAAGAAAAAAGTTGTTATGAGACATGTACTTAAAGGAGGTGTTTTCAGATATCACTATGCGCTGTCATTTACATCTGTTCCTTTCTGATTGTTACTAAGAAATGTTTGGAGACACCCAAATAGAATATGTCCATAGGTAGAATACTGACTATTTTATAATACAATATATATTCATATTCTATGTACCTTAGATAAAATTAAGGAATTAGGGTGATAAAGATTCATTTAAAAAGATACATCACAGAGAAGAATTTGACACAGTCTCAGTAGCTAGTTCTGATATCTAGGTATGATACATTTGCAATAACATAGAGGGTAAATCCAAAAAATCTTTGATGTAGTTTTTGTTCCACAGCTTATAGATTGAGGAACTTTTATAGGGAGGTGAAATTATTTTCATACTCCAGGTAAATGCTCAGATTTAGATTAAATATTGTTTAGTACAGAAATAGTAAATGTCAAGAACTACACTTATATATGTTCTTCTTACCTTATCCTAGGATAACATCTTAATATTTATGCTTGAGCTAAAATATTATTATTTGATAAGGCTGTTCAGTTGTAGTTCAAAACCAGAATTCTTTCTTAACATGTACAAAGACTACAGTTTATTGTCCCTGGAACCATTCCAGGAAAGGTGGTGTAGCAGAAATTAATGAAAGAAGAATGAAAAAAAAAATGGTAGGTAGGTATAAAGAAAGGAAGAAGGGAGTAAGGAGGGATGAAAAGAAGGAAGAAGAGAGGAAAGATGGGGAGGCAGAGAGGGGCAGAGAGAGGGAGGGAAGGAAGGAAGAGAAGAAGGAAAGAAGGAAGGAAAGGAGAGAAGAAAGAGGGGAAGCTCCATAGGGAGAGGCAGAGAGAGGAAGGGAAGGAAGGAAGGAGAAAAGGAAGGAATAAGAGAAGAGAGGGAAGTAGGGAGGGTCAGAAAGGAAGGGAAGGAAAGAACTAAGGAGGGGAGGAAGGAAGGAAGAAAGAGAAAGAAAGAAAAGAAATATAGGAAGGAAGGAAGGAAGGAAGGAAGGAAGGAAGGAAGGAAGGAAGGAAGGAAGGAAGGAAGGAAGGAAGGAAAATAAATCATTAGTTTAGGCATACACTTGCTGTGCAAGTATGAGGCCTGAATTTGGGTCTTCAGAACCCATGTAAAGTCAGGTACAGTGGTGCAAGCTTATGATTCTATCCCTCCTACAGATATTTGAGGCTGAAAAAGGAGAATACCATGTACCATGAGCAAGCTAGCCTTGAAAGTGTAGCAGTGAACAATGAGAAACCCTTCCTCAAGGTGCACAGTCAGGACCTACACATAAAGTTGCCCTCTTACCTCAACACAAGCAGTTACACATGTGCACCCGCACTCACACATACATGACACAAACACTCATCATACGCAGAAAGGTAAGAAAAAGAAAAATCATTTATTATACTTAATCTAGAAACTATCACAGCTGAGTAACCAGTAGACTTCAGTGTGAGGATTATTTCTTCTCTGAGGTATGTTTGTCCCTACGCTATGGTTCCCTGCTGCTGCTCAGCATCTCAAGGGAATATCTGTACTTCAGGAAAAGGTCAAGGCTTAAAACGATGTTTCCATTGAATGTATGCAGTTTTTGCATCTTGTAAAGCTAAAAACCTTAACTTGAACCATCCTGAGTGGGGACTGTCTCTACTGTATTAACAATTCTACAGCAATTGTGACAAATCAGCACTTTGTACTTAAAGATAAGGACGACTGGAAGAAATAAAGTGGCCTCTACAAGCTGCTTCATCAGTAAGTGGTTTATCAGGCTTAAATATAGTGGGTGCTTTTGTATTTGTGTAAGAAAGACAGTATTTGTTCAGTTAATGAATAAATAAATTGATGGATTAACAAGAGTCACTTCATAAAATCTTTGTCCCACACTGTTGGAACTCCAATATACAATCATTTATTCTAGTTAACCAATTCATATAAGCTTAAGTGACTTATATCACCTTAGCTTAGCATTTTCTGCTCAGACTAATATAATTATATTTACGCATGCCTTTACTGATAAAGAAATGACCTTCAATTATTTGTTATTATATATGCATGTGCAAATCCAGACTCACAAAATAATCCCTTGCCCTAATTAACTTTAATTCATGATCTACTCTGGAGGTGTCTATATTTGGGCTCATCCATCTGAGGTTATTATATACTTCCATAGTACCCTGAAATGGAAATGACTGTATTTATTTCTCATACATGTGGTTTCTCTTCTGTTTGAAAAATTAGAAGACAGCTAAGAGATTCAAACAATTTTGAATAAGTCACAACCAAAATTGCTGGTTGGAATAGCAAAATATATTTTGGATTATATTATTTTCAAAGTTTAATGAGCTTGCAAGAATTACGAGATACACTCTAAGTATAAGTTGTAATTATTTAAAAATTACCAACTAATTTAACTATCTTATTTATACTGAACTACCAGTTCTGCTAGGCAATTTAAATATTGTACCTCCAAAAACATCAAATTCTTCTTATTGGTCACATGTAGCCAATCAAAACCTGTAACACTGACTCTCATTCACATGTATTTGCTGACATTAAAAGTTAGATGAGGGCTGGAGAGATGGCTTAGCGGTTAAGCACTTGCCTGTGAAGGCTAAGGACCCCGGTTCAAGGCTCGGTTCCCCAGGTCCCACGTTAGACAGATGCACAAGGGGGCGCACGCGTCTGGAGTTCATTTGCAGAGGCTGGAAGCCCTGGCACGCCCATTCTCTCTCTCTCCTTCTATCTGTCTTTCTCTCTGTGTCTGTCGTTCTCAAATAAATAAATTAATTAATTAAAAAAAAGTTAGATGACTTTGCCTCCACAATTAGTATCTTCTGTGGATGGGCAGGTCTAATGTTGGGAAAGGAATTAGCAGTGAAAGAATTCACCTTTTCTTTGATTCTATATCACGAAGAATAGTTAACTTAGCTTAAGGTAAGGAGCAGTGGGCTGTGAAGTAATTAGAGTACCTCCTGCAGTGGAGATAGGACTGTCTCCATCTTTGAAGAATTATTGTTTGGTTAGGATGTGCCCCTCTGTGTGCAGGTTCTCAGCATGTACTTCCTGCCATGTACTCAGGGTCAGTCCACATATCAGTGGTTAGTGCTGGGAGGTTGCTGTGAGTTGCTGTGTTTGCATTTCGAGTTATGCAAACTCCACTGTGCAAATGAGGGTCATGCATAGAAGTATACCCGTGATTGACGAGTGTTTGGCCCTGAGAACAGAGGCTCAGATTAAAATGTGGCAGTTTAATGAGGTGTTGGGTTTGAACACTCTTCTCACAAGTGAGGTTTTCCTGTATGAAATTTTATGTATTTATTTATTTATTAAAACACAGAGCGGGGGATGTGTGGAGACAGAGACAGAGAGAATGGGTGTTCCCCAACCTCCAGCCACTGCAAATGAACTCCAGACACATGTACTACCGTGTGCATTTGTCTTATGTGGGTACTGGGGACTCAAACCTTGGTCCTTACGCTTTGCAGGCAAGTGTCTTAACCACTAAGCCATCTCTCTAGCCCATGCATGGAAACTTTTTGAACCCACCTCATAGAAATTCTCTGATGGTGATCAGGTTCCCTTTTCTAGTTTGTTGATAATGTTTTTCCCTCGACATTTACTAGTTATAACTTTTCACTCTAAGAAACATGTGCACATATGCTTATATCACAGACTTGAAACAAACACATATAAACCATTATTTCTTTAGATGTCATTACAGTTTTAGTATACCATTTCAAGTGAGCCATCACTATCTTTGTCTCTCAAACAAAAATGTGCAACAAGAATTATAACCCATAATATTCATAAGATAAAAATATCTTTCATGGGATGGAGAGAAGGCTTAGTGGTTAAAGTGCTTGCCTGTAAGGCCTAAGGACCCAGGTTTGGCTACCATAAGCCAGATGCACAAGGTGGTACATGCATCTGGAGTTGGTTTGCAGTGGCCGGAGGCCCTATTGTTACCATTCTCTCCCTCTTTCTCTCCCTCTTTCTTTCTATCACTCAAATAAATAATAAATTACATTAAGTAACTTTCATATTCTTAGATGGTTCAATATGATATCTAGGACTGAAAAGCTCCCTTGATACAAATCCAACATTTTTTTATTAAAAAACATCATGCACTCTTTAACAATGCAAAGATTAGCATGACATAAGAAAATTCCCATTTAACTATGTCAGATATTAATGGATGCAGCCGCTTTCTCACACTCAGTGCAAAATTCACCCTCTTTCATCTCATGTTTCTTTGAACTTTAATAGTGCAACCAGAGGGCCCCTTTCCATTTGTACCTACACCTGTGTGAGAACTTGTCCAGTTTATAACTGAAATGATATAGGATAAATATGATGACCTGTGTATGCCATGATGAAACCCAATAACTTTATGCTAACCTAATAATGGATAGGAAAAGAAAACTCAATAAAATACGATGAAAGGAAATTTGGACAATTTTCTTAGAATGCAGACTGACATGACTTTAGTTTTCTTAAGGAACAGACCAATAGGGGGCATGAGAGGACTGTTATTGTGGAGCATATTGGCTAGAGTGACATTTGTGATTGATCTGATGTTCCCAACACACTTAAATGTCATCATAGCTAGCTTCAGTATTGGCTCTACAGGAACTAGTCACTAAAGTTAATGTATTAACAGAGTGCTGTAATTCTTTGCAAGGTTAATGAATCATATATTTGATTAGCAAGTCATGTGTATGGGAAAAAGGAAAAGCTGGGTATTCAAATGAAAGTAATTAAAATGAACACAGAGTTGAAAATGAAAATGTGGCACACATTAATGGCTCTATTACCAAAAGATAACAGAATGCTCTTCAGGCATTTTTTTCCTGTAACCAAGTGGATCACTAGTTAATTGTCTTTCTCTTTGCTCTCCCACTTAGAAAGACTTTTATTTCTGCAACTTAGAATAGAACATATTTACTTTAAGGAATGTCTAAAAAATAGGGACTTACTCAGACTCGATCATTATTCAAAAGAAACTAGGTACTATTGTTATCATTTGTTTTAATTAATATGCTACTTTAAATAAATTACAGAGTAGGTGTCAAGCTTTGTGTAGGGAGTTTCTTTCATGAAATTTCCCCCAAACAGTTCAGAAAAGCCTTGCTTCTCTTAAGCATTAGAAAATGAGATGTGAATTATTTCTCTGTGGGAAAGACAAGGCAGGCTGGTAGGTATCCATACTTTTGGATTAAAAGGGAGAAAGGTGAATTTCAAACTGTGATGTGCATTAAATTTTGATTCTTAAAGATCACCTTCATTCATCCATAGGTCACTTGACTATTGGTTGCACTATAGCTGAGAAAGTCTACCATGAGCAGCTTTGTACAGCAGAGATCACCAATGCCTGCCTTAAGCCAGCCAACAAGATGGCATAATATGATTCTTCCCATGGTAAATACAAGGCTTGCTGACTGCTGTACCATGGTGATATGGCTGTCATTACCACCAGCAAGTCCAAGTGTAGTATCCAGTTTGTGGACTGGTGCCCTCTGGCTTCAAAGTTGACATCAATTACCAGCCTCCCACTGTTGTACCTTGTGGAGATCTGGCAAAGATCTTGGCAAGATCATTGCTCGGGTCTGGACTTACCTAGATCACAAATTTCATCTGATGCATGCCAAGCATGTGTTTGTGCACTGGTATGGGGTTGAGGGTATGGAGAAAGAGTATTCTGATGCCTGTAAGGGCATGGCTGGCCTTAAGAAAGATTATAAGGAGGTTGGTGTGGATTATGTTGAAGGACATGGTGAGGAAGAAGGTGGAGAGTACTAAAGTTAAAATGTTACAAAGGTCTTACTTTTAAAGAGAAGCTCATTCTGTTACTACAGAAGGAATAAAAGGTAAAGCAATCATTGGCTTTTTGCTACTGTGGTTCTCTAGTCTTCCCTGCTTTCCTTGGTTCATCTTTCCCTCCGTATTCAACCCCAATAAGTTTAATTGTATTTATTGCTTCTCGTTCTCACCTTCCAGATTTTATGAACCTCAACCAAATCCCATGATGTAGTATTTGTGTGGTGGTTCAAATATAAAATTCTCCCTCAAAGCCTCGAGTATTTGTGATTAGGCTTCCTACTTTGTCATAGCTGGTAGACCCTTGGGGAACTGGAGCCTTGCTGTAGGACATGTGTTACTGAGGATAGACCTTCTGGTTGATAATCTAATCATTTGAGTGCTCAGAGCCAGGTCTTGCTGCTATCTCTACCATGAATATGTAAAGTCATGAACTGAAATCCATGCAATTCTCCACTCTGGTGAAATTATGAATGTTCCTTTGAAAATGAAAACTTGAAACAAACCCTATCATCCGCTTCTGGTTGAGGAATTTGCCCTAGCATAGAAGAAGCTAATGGCTATATTCAGCCACATGAGAATTTAAATGTGTTATAAGTCATCTTAGGGGCAAATGCCACGAGTCACACTAAGTCTGATGTGGGAAACACATTAATTTTGATGTTTCCAAAATCCTAATTCTTATTTCAGTTTTCACCTCTCAGAATTTTATAAACATTTTCTCAGCTTTATGTTATTAACATAATGCTCACAGTGTAACACTGCCTGTGAAAACAATGCTTTGAGTTGGTTATTCACAGTGGTATAAACATATTTTCTCTAATCCGGCCTCTCTTGACTGGTGCATCTTGTGACCAACAGCACTCATCTGGTCAGTAGCCATAGAATTGAGTGAGGCTAATTTGTCCATATGGCAATTGAACTTTCAGTATTGACTTCATTAATACTATGCTCCAATCAGCTGAGCTAACAAGCCAAAAAAATCAAATTAGACACTATGCAAGGCTCCTTGTTAATTGCATTTTCCTCTTTTGGGCTCTTCATTATAGTCACTTCCACCAATTACCAACTTCTAAGTGGTGTGGGTTGAGGACATGGGGCACTTTTCCCCCTCAGTTTGAAACTATAGAATGAAATGAACTTTATTCAGGAAGCAAAGTCATAAGCATATATATGAAAAGCATTATCACTTAATGTATTCTTTGGCAGAACCTGAGGTAGCACATTTTGTACTTCTCAAGAGCGATTCTGCAGTCTTGTAGACAAGTGGGGATGAAAGCTTGGGCTGTTCTTTGATCCATTTTCTGGGCATCTCTGAATCTTACTATAAACTTAAATAGCTACTTGATTTCTAGCTGGAAATACACATTTGTGCTTTCATATAAATTCTACTTTTCATTAAACCTAACTTTTATTAATGTTGAGTAACCTGGCACCTGAACATTATTTCTGTAGGTGAAATGTATTGTGTCCAGAAATCTGACTTTCTAAGGTCCGTGTCTGTGAAACAATCTGCCTGTGTCTCATTAGCCAGTTTGTGAACCTAGCTCTTTCTTTGCCTAAATTGCCAGGCATGGATAAGAAGAGATCTACTGAATTTCATTCATTTTAATTAGTTAACACAGTACTACATATGCAATTGTTAATTTCCTAAGCATTGTTTGATGGGTATTCTAAGATGAGCCATCATGCTGAAAAATATTGCAGCTAAATGTTTGAATAGGTTATTTTGATGCATTGTTGGCACTACTTTAAAAGTATTATTTAAGATGCTGTTTTTCTGAAGTTGAGAGGAGTTAATTATAGACTCAGAGAGTCTCAATACAATCCCTTATATAGGATGACTCTGTGTATTAAAAAAAATTGGTAAACAATATGTTAGAATAAAATAAACACTGACTATTGTACTCAAAATTTAGTACTCAAGTTGTAGACGAAGACATTTTGTCTCATCACTTGAAATAGTAATCATTAAATTTATTTTCTTAGGAGGTAAGGACAAATTTTCCTTTCAGAAATTTGTAACAATCAACCACCACTTTGATTTCAATTTGTACATGGAGAAGAAAGAGAGCAAAAGAAAGATAAACCAAGTATAGATAAGAAGATATGTATTACCCACTGAGCCATTTCCCAAGTTCCACTGGCTGTCATCTTGATCCTGATGCAGCATCTACACCTGAGAGGAAATATGTTTTTGTAGTTTAAACATCCACTCTGTGGTTATTTTTCATGAAGATTTTGCTAGTATGCAATGAAACTGTCAGAGTTTATCTAATACTGCAACTTCTATGGATAGCAAAATGCATACCTATCTATGACACATATTATATTCAGTTGATATCACAAAAGCTGGATTCCTTCCTTAGAGCATATCACATTTTCTTAAAATCTAATAGTGGTGGTGATGTTATGATTAGTACATATTGGATGTCCCAATCCCCTGCCTCCATCACCAGACCCTGCCATAGAATTTGGCCAGGAGCTTGTAGTAATCGCCCTCAAAATTGTTTCCTTTGCAAAACACCATCAAAAACAGATGTCACTTTATAAACCTTGTCTGAAGAATCTCTCCAAATATTATCTTGGAACATGCAAAATTGTATCATGTGTGTTGTCCATTTCATGCACTTTGGTTTTAAAAATATTTTGTTTCTATTTATTTATTAATTAGGTAGAGACAAAGGAGGGGGAGAATGGAAGCAATAAGGCTTCCAGCTACTACAAACAAACTCCAGACATATGCACCACCATGTGTATCTGGCTTATGTGGGTTATGGATAATTGAAATTGGGTCCTTAGACTTCAAAGGCAAATGTCTTAACCACAAAGCCATCTCTCCAGCCCCGCTCTTTTATTTTTATAATGTGCTATGAAACAAAGGCCAAGTATGTGTTCTATCATTGAGCCATACTCCCAGCTCATCTATACAGGATTCATAGAAAGATTTATTTGTTTTTTTTTTTGTTGTTGTTATATGAAATAGGTGTGTGTGTTATACATGTGTATCTATACATGTTTGTATATGTAGGAATTTTCATGTATATGTACATGGTCACCTGTGTGTGTGCATGCATGTGGAGCCTAGAGATAGTCATTAGAGTTCTTACTTAATAATTCTATGTCTTGTTCTTTGAGACAGGGTCTCTCACTGAACATAAGAGCTCACACTGACTCAGCTAGTTTAGCTATCCCTGCCCCGGACCTGTGAGGCCAATGTTACGCGGGGTGGTCGAGGAGGGCTGCAACCTGAAAGAACGGGCAGGAAAGAAGAAGGAGACCAAGTGGAGGTTTTGTCAAGGTCTCGTTTAATGTTGGAATTTTAGCCTTTTTATAATCAGTCAGCAGGCAGGGGGGTCAAGAAGGGGGCACAAGGAGGTAGGGCCACCTGGCCGTAATCTTTCTGGAACATCTTGGAATGGAACGTCTTGTGACATTTTTCCGGAGCTGTTGTTTGCCCTCAGGAAGGGGCCATATGAGGGCTGTTAGTTCTTCTTTTGCCCTGGGGCGGTGAGGGGCCATATGAAGGCTGTTAGTTCTTCTTTTTTCCTAGGGCGGTCAGGTCATGGTCTCTGACATTTCCTCCCTCTTTATATAATTGAAATGGGCAAGGTACCCTGTCTTAGGCTATATGGTATGCTTCCAGTCCCAGCACCAGTTACTGAAGATGGTCCGCCTGTCTTAAGCTATGAGGGCTGCCTCCTCCCCTGGATCTACAATAATCCCGTCATTGGCCATGATCACAGCTCATGGAAGGTGATCCGCCTGTCTTAGGCTATGTGGATGGCCTTCAGGGAATGGACCCTACAATATTCTCATCTCTGGCTGCGACCATAGCTTAGCGGTGTGCCCCTGGGCTTGGTACCATAATAATCCTG
Source organism: Jaculus jaculus (assembly GCF_020740685.1). NCBI lineage: Eukaryota > Metazoa > Chordata > Mammalia > Rodentia > Dipodidae > Jaculus > Jaculus jaculus. The sequence goes on along the minus strand of NC_059112.1, from coordinate 77,061,462 downwards.
TCATTGGGAGCCTCGCAGCCATTTAGGGAATTGAAACCATGACCTATTGTTAGCCAAGGGAGAAAAATCAAGTCAGGCCAAAGGAGAGCCGAGGGGTGCCTCATGTGTTTGGCCCTCTTTTCCTTGTAGCTGCAATCTGTGGTAATGGATAGACACCGAATTTCTGGTGGCAGAATCAACCTGTTCTTTGACAAAAGAAGTTAGTCATTTAAATGCCCAAGGTCCAAAAGAGAGAAAAAGGAGGAGTCCTACGAAGGGACCAAGAATAGAGGGGAGTAATGTGGAAAACAGAGGAGAAGAGGAGAACCAGTTTTGGTACCATGACTCCTGCTCTTCCCAGTTATGCTTTCATTCCTCCAAACTGGAACGGACCTTGTCAATACTATTTTGAACTAGGCCAGTTTTGTCCGCATAAAAACAACATTCTTCCTTAAGTGCAGAGAACAGAGTCCCCCCTCTTGTAGAAAGACTAGGTCTAGCCCGCGTCTGTTTTGGAGGACCACCTCAGACAAGGATACCATAGAGTCCTTTAAGTCTTGAAGACCCTTTTGTAATTCCTGCAAGTCCTTATCTACTGCCCAAGAGAGTTGATTATATTGTTGTTGGGAGGTGACTAATAAAGCGATGCCTGTGCCTGCTCCGGTGGCACCCAACCCCAGGATAACAGCAAGAGTGATGGCAGTGATAGGCTCCCGTTTGGCACGTGACGGAGATGTTCCTCCCTCCCAAAAATGGAGGAACTCATCTTTGGAATGTATTGTTAGCTTGGGGAAGAGTTGTACAAGGACACAATAATCTTTGTGAGCTAAGAAGGTGGAAGTTACAACGTAAGGAGTGAGACCAGTAGAGCATGCGAAGTAAGTGCCAGCAGGGGCAACAATATAGAGAAAGCTAGAATTAACAACATGAGTGAGATTGCAGGTTGTTTGAAGCTCTATAGGGGGAAGCATGGATGGACCCAAAAAGCACATCCCGCACCCAGATACCTGGGCGACCGTGAGGCCAACCCCATCTTGCCGTTGCCACCATAAAGCCATGGTGTCATTGGTCACAGTTAGTTCTGCATATAAGGCTATCCCTTCATAAAAAGGGGGTCGGGGTGAATAACATACCCAGCATTCCTGAAATTCAGATACATTGGTCTGATGTATGGCCTCTATAGAGGCATTAACCATGGTCAGAATAAGGTCTGCCGATGAAGGCAACCCTAGTGGTAAGGTAGGTTGGAACAGGGTGATGCTGGTGACTGCTTGTGGGGTTGGGGGAAAAGGAAGGTTTTTTTTCTTTGCTTGGTTGGGAGGGAGAGAAGGAGGGATTTTTTTCTTTGCTTGATTGGGAGGGGGTTGATGAAAAATGGGATTTGTTCCTATTGCAACCTTAGGGAACTGAAGGAGTGTTTTAAGAAGTTTAATTTTAAAAGTAAGGCCGGGGTCTGTCCCGTAGGCATATAACCTAAGGCCCCACTCAAAGCCTCTGTTGGTCCAATCCTGTCTTTTGCCTTCTTTTGCCTTCACAGCTGATATTGAGTGGATTACGCCACACTTTTCTAGAAGAATCATGTCCACATCCGAATTTAGTGGTTTTGGATCAGAGGCAGTATAAGACTTTTTTTTGCGGGGGTTAAGTATGGTCTCATTAATTGAAGCTTGTAAGGAGCTTAAATCTGTAGATAATTGAGCAAACTCTTCTTGAAGCTTAAGCACATCCCGTAATTCAGTTATCTGTTTAGTGAGATGTTCTTTGGCACCAGTAAGGGTAGGGGGGTGAACCCCTGGAGGTAGCAGAGTGGGTAATAGAGTGGGTGCACAAAGCTGGGAGGGGTAAGGGGGCGGTCTGAAAGGGGGGGGGGCGATGCAGCGGGAGGCCAGTAGGGATTATGGTATTTAGCAGCCTCCTCCTCAAGAGAGGTAGCGTCACCCGGATCAAGAGGCTCGGGATCGCAATTTTTTGAAAAAAAAAAAAACGGGTTAATGAGGGGCGAACATCGAGAAGCAGTTTCAGGGGGAATAGGCTCAGGTAAGGGCTGATGTAACTTTTCTATTGTTTGGGGGGCACCATAGTTATTGGAGCTACAACCCATATCAATAATGACTGACGGGCAAGGGGATTTCTCAGGAGGAGAAGAAAGTGAAACTAAAGAAACACCGTGCGAGAGAGGGCAGAGGCAGTATTCAGCGACAGAAAGGAGTTGGTGTTTATCTGGATCTGAATGCGCTTCCTCCACTATGTCTCATGAGTCCCCAGTAGGAGAAAATCGTGGAAGGAACGGAATCAGGTCCCTCCTCTAGAATACGGTGATTTAGGTCTTTACTGACCTTTTGCCATTTTTCAGGATGAATATCAGGACCAGAAATAATGAACCAGGGACACACTTTGTCAATGAAAACAAAAAAATTAACAAGGTCCTTTTTCTTAACTCTAATTCCTCTTTCCCTGAGTGAGCTCTTTAAATCCTTAAGAAAAAGAGACTCTTTACTAAGCTTTTGGCCCATTCTGAAAATCAGACAAGAATGAAAAATAAGGGCCCTGACTTACCGTGTCCCGTAGCCAAAATCGTGACTGACGAAATGGCGGGGCACTCTTCAAAATGTCTCCTGGCGTCCCAAGGAGATCTCCAGCACGGTTAGTCGTCTGGTCGAGACCCGTGCCTCGAGCCCCACGTTGGGCGCCACTTGCCCCTGACCTGCAGGGCCAATGTTATGTGGGGTGGTCGAGGAGGGCTGCAACCTGAAAGAACAGGTGGGAAAGAAGGAGACCAAGTGGAGGTTTTGTCAAGGTCTCGTTTAATGTTGGATTTTTTAGCCTTTTTATAATCAGTCAGCAGGCAGGGGGGTCAAGCAGGGGGCACAAGGAGGTAGGGCCACCTGGCTGTAATCTTTCTGGAACATCTTGGAATGGAACGTCTTGTGACATTTTTCCAGAGCTGTTGTTTGCCCTCGGGGAGGGGCCATATGAGGGCTATTAGTTCTTCTTTTGTCCTAGGGCGGTGAGGGGCCATATGAAGACTGTTAGTTCTTCTTTTGTCCTAGGGCGGTCAGGTAATGGTCTCTGACATAGCCCATGAGCCCAAGTGGTGCTTGCACTAAACTTAGCACTTTAGGTGAGTGCTGGGGATCTAAATTCAGGTCCTCATTCTTCACCCATTGAACAATATCCTTAGAAACTTTATATGTTTTTAAAATATTTTAATTTATTTATTTGCAAGCAGAGAGAGAGAAGAGAGAGCAGTCACAACTGGGCCTCCAGCCACTGCAAATGAACTCCGGATGCATGTGTCACTTTGTGCATTTGGCTTAAGTGTGTACTGGGGAAAAGAACGTGAATTATTAGATTTTAAAGGCATGTGTCTTTAATGCTGAGCCATCTCTCCAGCCTTCTTTATATGTTTTTGATTAATGTTCATGTGGCCAATAAGATCTTGGGCTTATGACACTGCATAATTTAAAGTGAGGATTTTTATCCTACTAACATTAACAATATTTTCATTATGAATGTAATACAGGTGAAAGACATTTGTTTTAGAAAAATGGTGTTTGGGGGCTAAAGAGATGGCTTAGTGGTTAAAGCATTTGTCTGCAAAAACAAAGGATCCTGGTTCAATTCTCCAGGACCCATGTAAGCTAGGTGCACAATGGGGCACATGCATCTGGGACTTCATTTGCAGTTAGATTGTGAATATACCTTGAGTCATGAGAGAGATAGCTTTGTTTACTTTTGTTTTGTTTCTTGTTTGAAATGCTAGAGATAAAATACAAAGCATTATGCTTGCATACTCTCTGCCACTGACTATAGCTCTAGACCAGGGATACAATTCTTTTAATAGTGATATTTGCAATATGTGTTGACTTAATTATCTCATTTGGGGAACATATAATTATCCCTTTCCTTTTAATATTTATAAGAACTTAGCTCTGGTGCCATTAGACCTTCTTAAGGAGTTGACATCAAGTATCTTAAGTTTGCATCCTGTGCTCACCTCCTGCACAGATTTGGTTTTGGCACTGAACAATGGATATAGCTTTCACACAGGATTTATAAATGGTTAGGATGTTTCTGATTACAGCTATGTTAGAAAAGTAAAAAGTGTGATTTGTTTTGTTTAACACCATCTACTTATCTACATAACCTGTTAGTCTAGTCATTCTGGTCTTTCGGTTCATAGAAGATACTGAACTTATTCTTGAAGTTAGCTTGTGCTCCTTACCTCAGCCCCAATACTCTCCCATGAGAACTTGAGTGCATCACCTCCTTATTTCTAGACCACAGCTCAAATCATGAGTGTATGACCAAGTCTTATCACCCTGAGCCTGAAGAATTCTTCTATTTATTTGTTTAAAATTGTAAGATTGTACCTAGGTTTTTCTGGACTCTAGAAGAGTTCACTATCACAGACAGACCTAAAGAACCATAACTCAAAGCTATTTCTTTACCTAATGTTCTTCAAAGCACTAAGTATTGCTGATCTACTGAGAGAAAATTTGCCAGGTAATTATTTAACAAACCACTACCACACACACACACACACACACACACACACACACACACACACACGTATAATTATTTTGATGCAGATTACTACCAGCTATATATAAATAAATTGCTTAATTGCATAGTTATTTGGCTAAATATAAAGAAATTACAAATATTATATTTTATATTAATTTTCAGGATCTATATTTGTCCATATTCCCTTACTTTCATCATATGAATTTTACAATAGTCAGTCACCTATGCAAGACACAGCTTTGATTTCTTTATAGATATTTTGTGGTACTTAATCCTGTAAGGTGTGGGTTCAAATGGTTCTCTTATAAGTATAAATATGTCTTCAACTAACTCTAGAAATCACATAATTTTCAAAAGATTTATTTTTATTTATTTAGTTATTACAGACAGAAAGAGAAAAAGATAGAGTGAGAATGAGAATGAGTGTGCCAGTGCCTCTAGCCACTGCAAACAAACACCAGACACATGTCCTACCATGTACATCTGGCTTATATAGGACCTGGAGAATCGAACCTGGGTCCTTAGGCTTTGCAGGCATGTACTGTAACTGCTAAGCCATCTCTCCAGCCCTCAACTTTGTTTTGAGAGTTATTTTTATTTTTTAAACCAACAATATTTCTGAGAAATACTATATAAATGCATATATGAAGATACTCTTTGATGAATGGGAGCTGTGTGATTTTCCTTGAGCCAATGTAAAGAAATCCATTTCACCCCAGTCAGAGAGGGTACTGATAGAACATAGAAAGGATTCTACTCAAGTTCTGCTTGGTGAATCAATGTATTTACTGGGGTGACTTCTAAGAGTGTGAGCTGATTACAGGCAGCTATACCATTAGGAAGCTCCCTGAAAGACATAGGAAACTATGGAGAATTACCTTGCTAAATCAATTATTTTTATACTGTGGCCACTGGAATCTCAGAGAGGACATGGCCCTGTGACAAGCTCGTGACTGTTATGAGGATGTACTGAGCCTTACCAGTCTTGTGATTACCATCCCAACCAGAGAATGGTAATAGACCCCATCTAGTGAATGTCTCCATGTGGGTCATTGCCATGGATCTGTTTCAGGACTTTGATCATCACATCTAATTGAACATGAACCCCCATACCACAACTTTTATTTTTTATTTATATAGCCTTAAATTGCAACTGTCAAATGGAAGTTTTTTGTCTAATTTGTGGTGGTTACTTGTGAAATTTACTTATGATTGTATTCATTTAATTTATTCCTAAATTAGATATTATTGAATGCTTACTCTGTGTGAGACACTAAAGCAGGACCAGGGCATATTTTACATAAGCAAAACTCCCATCCTCAAGATTTCTGAGGGCAGAAGAAATAGAAAATAATGCTTAAGCAACAATAGTTGATGTTGTCAAGAACTAAGCCAGAATGATGAATCTAAAATGAAGCTGAAGCTGGGTGTGGTGGTGCACACCATTAATCCTGGCACTCAGGAGGCAGAGGTAGGAGTATTGCCATGAGCTTGAGGCCACCCTGAGACTACATAGTGAATTCCTGGTCAGCTTGGGCTAAAGTGAGACCCTACCTCAAAAAACAAACCCAAAAAACAAAACAAAACAAAAAAACAGACAAAAAAAGAAGGTGGAGGTCAGAAAACAATCTTTGATGAAGTGAAATTTAACTCCATGAAAAAAGAATGGAAAGACATTGGTAGAAATATGTACAGTGGTAGTATGTCAGGAGAAAAATACTATTTTTACCCAAGTCACTTATTTTTTTCAGAGTATATCATATTGAAGACCAGTTTGGAAACCAACCGCCTGCACTGTAATCATATTGCTTCAGCTTATATGTTTTTTTCTCATAGCTTTTCTTCAGAATCAAGCACTGAGTGCCAGGGCTCATGTTCTCCAGCAGCCAGTCAGGAAGTTGCACACTGCAAACTAGGATCAATTGTGTATCTACCAGCACAGTGGAATGCTCGCTTAACTTTAAACCACCTTTGCGGGAACACCAAAGAGTTCTGAAAAGCCTAATCACTCTTCCCATCAGGCAACCATGGCTAGCTAATTTGCCTCTGAGGAAGTCTACTCTCCTCTCAGAGAAATGGGAACATAATGCACTCAGCAACCCAACCAATAAATTACTATTTGGCACTGTCCTGTCTTTTTCTTCTTTTTCTGTTTATTATTTTACAAAGATTAGATGCCAACTGGCTAGTAAAAAGGATACTTGAAATGTTTTATTCCATTTTTCCTTTTGAGTCTATGTGATCTTCAAGCCTATCTGCATGAGAAAGATTTATTTGTAAACTTAGTGAAGCACTAGTCTAGTATTGATATATAATGTGCTAAAATACTTCAAGCCTAAAGGTCATTTGATTAAAGAGCCTTACTGTTTAGATAGGATTCTATAATACTTTGTACAATTATGGGGAACACCATGAAGTAGCTTAAAGAGTACCTCTTAAGTAGGAACAAAGGACCTCAGTAGTGATGGCAATGGAGAGAAATGAATAAACATACAAGTATGTGTGTATGCTTATGTTCATGTGTATGAATACATGTGAGCAGTATGAATAAAATACTTTCTAAAACTTTTAAAAATATGTGTATTTTAATTACTTTATTTTTTCCAAGCAGAGAGATACAGATAGAGAATAGGCATGCCAGAGCCTCGAGCCACTACAATGAACTTCAGATACATTTGCCACTTTGTGCATCTGGCTTTACATGGATACTGGGGAATCAAAAATGGGTCCTTAGGCTTTACAGGCAAATGCCTCAATTGCGGAGCCATGTCTCCAGCCCCTCTAAAACATCTTCTGTTTTTGTTTCTGGAGACAAGTTTTCACTGTAACCCTAGTGAATTTGAACTTACTATGTAGTCCAAGCTGTCCTCCAACTCACCGAAATCCTCCTACCTAAGTCTCCAAAGCTGGACTTAGAGGTGGAAGCCACCACAATTGGTCTCTAAGACAATTTTGAAAAATAATTTTCAATACTCACATATTTTTGTTTGTTTGTTTTGAGGTAGCACAAGATGACCTAGAATTCAACACATAGTCACAGGTTGACCTCAAACGCATAGTAATCCACCTACCTTTCCCTCCTGAGTACTGGAATCAAAGGTGTACAACTCATGCCTTATGAGTGAATAAACTTACTTTGTTTCTGGAAGCATATTCTGTGCTAGTTATTCAAGGAAGACAAACATATTTAGGAAGATATTTATTGTTTGATTTTTATGATTATGTGTTAGAAACATTCCAAATATTAATAATTAATGAATGTTTATTAAGTTGTCTGCTTGTGATAAGAAATATGAATTTTATTGTTTTTATTCAGTGTAATTTTTTAACCATTAAATAAATTATGGTATACATAAAACTGGAAAGCATGGATAGAGAGATGACTTAATTGTTAAGCCTCTTGCCTGTGAAGCCTAAGGACCACGTTCAACTGTCCAGATCCCAGGTAAGCCAGACACACAAAGGTGGGGCAAGCACAAGATCACAAATGCCTTCTAGGTGGCACAAGCATCTGGAGTTCAATTTCAGTGGCTGAGGCCCTGTCAGGCCAATTCTCTTTCCCTCTGTCTCTCTCTGTCAAATTAAAAAAAAAAAAAGAATTAAAAAAATTGGAAAATGTTTAAATTAAAATATTAGCTAAAGAGGAAGAAGAAAGAATGTGCAATTTTCAGTTTCCACCTAACTCACTGTTTCCTAGGTATATAACTAACATTCTAAAATGCCATTTGTGCAGGCCCTTGCTGCCACTTCCATGATCCTTCCCCTTCTAACTTACATATCTGGTTGAAGTTGATGCCACAAACATGAAACTGAAGCTCTAGAAGCATCCTGGTTTTCCTTGATGTTTCCCTAATGACAAAAGATTATCACATTGTTTTTTCATTTCCATAGATTTGGCCCGAACTGGCCTGGACTTCATAACTTGTCACTTGAAGCATCCACTGTGACATCAAATGGTGTGCCACCTGATCCCTCCTTGCTCTAGTAGATATTTCTCTCCAGAGGGTAGCATATCAGTTCCCCCCACCTGCCTATGTGGCCTGGGTTACCCCCGCCACTATGTGGCCTGGGCTGGTTTCTATGCCATATTGTCCTGTCTCAGCCTCCCCAGTGCTGGGATTAGAGGTGCTTGTTTTATGTTAAGCTCTGCTTGGAAGTATCAATGGCTCTCCAGCCTGTCTAATTATATATATATAATTTTAATTAGATAAATTAGATAAATGGAAACAAATATGCATTTCTGTATTTTCTCTCTAGGTACCTAGTGAAGATTTTAATAATTGACTTAGGGTTTGGACCTTTGGTTTATAAGACAAAGGTTTAAAGTCAGAAGTGATATTGAAGATATGGGCGGTGATTGCCATAGACAGTTTCTAAAGCCTGGTGAATGCAATGCCAATTTTGAAAATAACTCCTGAATCTAATATATGTGTAGATATATATAAATGTGTGTATAGAAAAATGTGAAAGGCCTGAGCCAGATCATTAACAAAGGGTATAGGAAAAGATTATCTATGAAATGTATATATTTGTCTATTGTGTCAACGGTTGTGATAAATATGCTAACTTCGTGCTATATTATTACATTTAGCATTGAAATATTTTTAAGGGCTGGGGAAATGGCTTAGTGGTTAAGGCATTTGCCTGCAAAGCCTAAGGACACTGGTTCAATTCCCACATATGCCAGATGCACAAGGTGGCACATATGTCTGGAGTTTATTTGCAGTGGCAAGAGGTCCTGGTGTGCCCATTTTCTCTTTCTCTCTGTCTACCTATTTCTCACTTTCAAATAAATAAATAATAAAAATATTTTTAAACTAAGGCATTGATTACAGGAAAATATGCTATACTACTGATGACAATTTTAATGAGTTTTGGATTAAGAGTTGGTGTTAAGAGAATTTGTCTTCATTTTCTAGATTGACCATTTCAATTCTCTGAGACAGGAAAAATGTTCTAGATTGATAATGCTATATGGAACACAATATGTTTATTTGGCTAGAACACAAATTCAAAGGATAATGTATTTCTCTAGTAGTAGTAGTAGAGTTAGAAGATTAATAACTTTAAAAGTATGTTTTAACTGATATTTTGAGTAGATCATTTTGAGTAGATATTTTTTTTTTTTCTTATCTAACTCAGGGACAAAGCTTCTAAAGACTTTGCCTACTCAGCATTAGAAATGGTTGGCAGGATATAAAAGACTGAGTGGAGACAAAAAAGATAATCACAACACCCTCCTGTCCTTGAAAGTGACAGAGTAAAAGACACTTTAGGTTGCCCTGAAGCTCACAGTCGCAGAGCTCAGACATCTGCTCCCAGCTGGGCTACAAGCAGGGATTGATTAGATGCACAGTTATCGTTTGAATCTGCATAAGGATTAAAACATTTAATCAATAGGTATTGAGTAAGTAATTTGTACATGTTCTCCTAAAGGAGAAATATGTTGTTGGCATATACTTTAAGAAAGGTTAAGTATTGTCTTTCTCAATCACTTTCAAGAACAATTAAAATTTTAATTAACACAATCCTACTTTATTTGGCAAGAATTTTAAGCATCCATTTAGGAAAATGGTTCCATTTGCCAGTTATTGCTGGGCCTGTTTGGCAAGCTTCACAGAGAAAAGAAACAGAAAGTAAATTTAGTTTTACTGGAGTTTGCAGTGGCTATAGGCCCTGGTGCATCCATCCTCTCTCTCTTTTTCCCTCCCTCCTCTCTCTCTCTCTCTTTCTCACTCTCTCTCCCTCTCCTAATTGAAGAAAATGTTTGAAGAAAGCAGTCAGATATCAAATATATCAGGTAGTTAGATAAACTATTCGTTTTTCATTTATTTAGCATATATTTGACTTCCCAAACTTCCTGTTCATAAGAATTTTCATCTGAGGTTTATTTTTCTTTACATTAAAAAATTTATTCTATTCTGGTATTTTTATTTTGCGTGCATCAAGCTGGCAGCATAATTTTATCAGTGTACATTTAAGTTGGAATTTTCTGAATTTGTTTTCAGCTTTAAAGTATACTTCTGCTAGATGTAAAATGTATGGGCTGGCATGCTCTGTTTTTTCCTGGCACATTAAAAGCATCAATCTCTTCATATATTAAAATCTTTTTTTTTTTTTTGATATTTCCCACTCTAAGATAAGTTTGAATTATTTGACTATCATGCATCTATTTCTTTTATTTTCTTTTTGCCCTAGGGATAAAACAGTGTATTTGTGCAGTTCATGAAGTGATTGGCTTCTGCATGCCAGCCAGCTGTGGGAGGAAGGGATGTCTTACCTGCAAGGTGCTTGTAGGCAAGACAACCAACACACACACACCAAATCAAACTTTCTCTTTAGGTATGTGATGCGTCCCAACTACAAGTACCCAGCTCAAGATCCTATCTCGGATATGTGATTCCTCTTTCATTTTTTTTTTAATTTTTTATTTATTTATTTGAGAGCGACAGACACAGAGAGAAAGACAGATAGAGGGAGAGAGAGAGAATGGGCGCGCCAGGGCTTCCAGCCTCTGCAAACGAACTCCAGACGCATGCCCCCCCTTGTGCATCTGGCTAACGTGGGACCTGGGGAACCGAGCTTCGAACCGGGGTCCTTAGGCTTCACAGGCAAGCGCTTAACCGCTAAGCCATCTCTCCAGCCCATCCTCTTTCATTTTTTATTCATTCATAATTTTTATTAAATGTTACAGTTATATTTTATTGATATGAAATTTTTCTAGTTATTTTGTCTTTCTTACAACCTACATTTATTTCGTAAATAATATACATAGTTAGCAGAAATGACCATGTATGTTTACATGTTTCTTATGTTTTTGGAAGTAAAATTTACATTGAATGTTAGAATAAATTTTCTAGTTTCTTCACTTTGTTCCTTCTGTAAATGTAAACCTTTTGAAATTTAAAATTTGAGCTATACTAAATAAACACATATACTTAAAAATTACTAGGGTTTATATGTACATATTCTAACAAATTATTTTTTGAGAATATTATTGATTTTATTTTATTCCCCAGTACTCATGTAAATCCAGATGCACAAAGTGGTGCATGTGTCTGTAGCTCATTTGCAGTGGCTAGAAGCCCTGGCATACCTATTCTCTCTCTATCTGCCTCTCTATCAGATAAATAAAACATTAAAAAAAATTAAAATGATATGTGCGAATAATAGTAACCTAATGATAATCACCTATTGAGAAAATAGTTACCAATTAATCATTTGATCTCTTTCTAGTTGAGATCTTTTTTTATAAGTCAAAGTGCCTCTCAAATAATCATATGCTCATTAAATTATATTTTATCATGTTCTTTATGCACTGACATATGTCTTTCAAACTAAAATTATAATGTAGTTATTCTCAGCAATAAATTTAAATGGGTGGCCAAATGAACCTTTATTGTATTTCAACTGATTAGATCTGTTGTTTTACTAATGAAATATTTATTAAGTGTCTTTCATATTTGTATTCCAAGTGCAGGCAATATGCTAATGATATTTGTTATGTTTTACTGGGAACTTTATTGTATGAGCTTATAACATATTGCTCATATTACCATGAAGTTTTATTCTTATGTCTCCTTCCTGTACCCATATTCCAGGGAAGGCCCTCCTCAGTGGGGTTATTGTTACACACTGAGGAGTTATGAATGCAACAGCCAGTCTCTCTGGGGAACAATGCCTGACATATTGTTTATTTTTTATAATTTTTCCTCTGTACATCAAAGAAAGTAAGCTACATGATAATGTTATTTGTGTAAATATATTATTGAGCATTATTTTATCTTTAATTTTGTGCTAAGAACACAACTTGATATACATTCCAATATTTTTATTAAGTATATGCTTTATACATACTCATCATATTTTGGTACCATTATTTCCCTTCTCTTTGCCCCCAACCTGCTGAGGGCCCACCTCAGTGATGTTGTTGGTATTCCCCATGGGGTTGTGGGTTATGCATTGTGAGAACAGAATTCAGGCAATTGGGGGTAGCATTCCCATTTTTAAAATTTTTATTATCATTAACAACATGTTTCACATGGATAGGATACATCATGTGTTGGTACCCTCTTTCCCATCGTCCCTGCCCTCATTCCATTGGGATGCTCCTCATTGGAGTTGAGGTTTATGCTTTGTGGGAGTAGTATTTCAAGTGCAAAAATGTAATGTTGTAAATTTTAGGCATCATAATGAACAGCTGTAATCCCAACACTGGGGGCAGGCTTGCTAGAGACAGAACCAGAAATCAGGAAGAGCCAGGAATCCTGCTGCCACCTTCCCGGTGTTGGGATTACAGGCGTTCATCACCATGCCATGTATTTTACAGAGTTACTGGTGTCAAACTCAGGTCCACATGTTTGTGAGACAGGCAATCTACTAAGCAACCTGTCTCTCTAGCCCCTAAGGCAAAAATGTCTTAACCTTTTCCAAATAACTTTACTGGAATTGTGTGAAAACAAACTAGAGAGCACAGGTTGACCACACCTTCGTTTGCAAACCCTGATATCAATGGAATTTCCTATTGGAAGTTAGATTTATATATGTTTGCTATTTCATATTTTTCTTGATCCCCAATATTTTTCTTGTTGAAACCAAATTTTTCTCTGAAAATATACCCTGGGTGATATGGAGTAAGAAGGTCAACAGAGATAAGGATGGCAATAGAATTTTTGCATGTTTGTACCAGTACACCATAAATGAAGAACATTCACATAACAAGTGCAACTATCAATACAAAATTTCTGCAGATCATTTTTCTGTGATCAACAGCCCACTCCCTGGTATTACACAATGGCACATCACAAGTCATTCCACTTATTACAATTGTTGTTCATCAATGGGGGATTTCCACTTACCCTCTTTCCCTGTCTTTGTCTTTCTCTTCTTTGTGTCAGTTTTTGATCTGTTCAGCTCTGCTTTTCTTGATTATTGTTTAGAATTTCCCTTAGTTTAGGGCTATTAATTTAAGGTGTAAACTTTTAAAATGAGACACAAACACAAGGCAAGAACAGATATTTTAAGATATAATTTATTCTTTTCACCTTGAATGAATAGGAGAAATTAAGAAATGTCCTAAGGCTGAGGGTGGTGAGATGACTTAGCAGTTAAGGCATTTGCCTACAAAGCCAAAGGATGCAGGTTTGATTCCCCAGGACCCACATAAGCCAGATGCACAAGAGGTTGCTTGTGTCTGGAATGCATTTGCAGTGGCTGGAGGCCCTGGTACGCACTTTCTGTTTCTCTCCATCTCTTTCCCTCTCTCTCTCTCTGACTCTTTCTCTCAAATAAATAAAAATATTTAAAAAAGAAATGACCCAAGGCTATCATATGTTAGAAAAGTATATTAGACACCTGCAACATTTAAAAAAAGAGCAAAGAGAAAAATATACTGCTGTGGTAAGTGAATGAATGACCAGAGCATTCTGCAGGCAAACTGATCTAAAGAATTTGAGAAAATGTGAGAAAAAAAATTAAAAACACTACAAGAAAGATACTATAGATCTATAGATACTATAGAGCTATTTCTAAAACTCATTCTTAGAAAACTGTCAAACTGAGACCAATCTCCAGATAGAGTCAGGTCATGTGTTAAATATCTACATTGAACTTACACAGATTATTAGCGTTAAACAGGCTTTAAGTAAATGCTCCTGGACCTTGGCCAAGTTATTCTAACTCTAGAGTTATGGGCTATCATTAAGCAAAGACTGTCTGCTGCAATATTTTCAGTGTCTTTTCATTTCCAAGGTTCCTGTAAATAATCATACAGGATTTTCTATTCAATACTATGTTGGCAGTATCTAGAGCTGCTGTGAGAATATACAAAAAAATGAGCAGCAAATGACTTAATACTGGTAGGATGTAATACCAGAAATCTAAAAACAAATGATTTCTCTTTAAGTGGTAATACTATGTGATATAGAGAAGAAATTACCCATGGTTTTATTTACACAGAATAGGAAAAACTGGAAGATAAGGAAAATTCATGCTATATATAGTACAGTCTTATATCATGTAGTTTTTATCATCTAGGATATTCATAGTGTAAAAATGGCATATTAAAGGCATATATATATATATACTTTATATATATATATATATATATATATATATATATATATATACACATACACTTTTCACATTGGGAGTTTATCTATCAATTAGAAGTTGAGTTGGAAAACACAAAATTAATTTAGTACTATAGTAGCCAATGTGATCTCAAGATAGAATAAAGCTTGTAGCAACACATTTTGTGATTTCAAATTTTATTACATTATCACAGTAATTAAAATGAGTGGACTGATATGAAAGTGTATTAGCTAGTGAAATAAAGCAGAAAGAAACACACACACACACACACACACACACACACTTGATCTTACCAAGGATACAAAGAACTCAAATGTGGAAATGAAATTATAATTGCTTCCAAAAAATAGTGCTGGGGAAACTGGATACCCACTTACAAAAGCATAAAATTGAACCATTAACACATATGAAACTCAAAATGGTTTAAATATATAAACAGAAAATATTAAATTGTAAACATTAGAAAACAACAAAGTATAAAGTTTTCTTACATCAGTATATGTAGGGTTTTTTGATATCATACCAAAAGCATAGAAAACTGAAGCAAAACACAAACATGACAATAAGATAAAAATTGTGCATTTAAAAGGAAACAAACAATGGAGCCATGAGGCAACCTACACAAGGAAGATATATAAATCTATGGCCTACAATTAGAGTTTATAAAATGCATAGGAAATTCTTATAAATATAGCAAAAGAGCAAATGACTTGTTATAAAAAATGTGTAGTGAACCTGTACACAGATTTCTTTAAAGAAAGCCATCTTAGGACATCAGATACAATTATGCTAAACTTTATTAATCATTTGCATTTCAAGCCTGGGGCATAGCATATTTCTTTTAAAAAGTAACATCTCTGGCTACTCAGTGGTTATAGTGCTTGTCAGTAAAGCCTAAGGACCTAAGTTCCACTTTCCAATATCCACATGAAGCCAGATATATAAAGTTGCACATGCATCTAGAGTCTGCTTGCAGTGGCTAGAGACTCTGGCATGCCCATTCTCTATCTACCTTTTGCTCTCTTGCATACTCTCTCAAATAAAAAAAAATAATTAAAACATAAAATAAAGAATTAAATTCTTATGCCGGGCGGGTGGCGCACGCCTTTAATCCCAGCACTCAGGAGGCAGAGGTAGGAGGATCGCCATGAATTCCAGGCCACCCTGAGACTACAGAGTTAATTCCAGGTCAGCCTGGACCAGAGTGAGACCCTACCTTGAAAAACCAAAAAAAAAAAAAAAAAAAAAGAATTAAATTCTCAAAAATAAAATTCACCTACAATTTTCTTAGATATACACTCAAGGGATTTTGTGTAAGAATATCACCAATGTATCTGGGTATTCATATTTATTCCTACACTATTCACAGTGGCTGAACTGTGGAACCATCCAGGATGCAAATGGTGATAGATGAATGAAGAAAGCATGGCATAGATAAATACAGAGCTTTGTTCAGCCATAAGGAAGGTTGAAATAATGCCATTCACAATAAAATGTTGGAACTGGAGATCATTCTGTTATGTGAAATAAGTGAAACTCAGAAAGACAACTGTCATGTTTTCTTTCATATGGAAAGTTAAATTTAAATGTATATTCCTATATACATACACTCAGTTATATAGGGCATGAAATAGAAGGGAGACTATTAAGGGTAGAAGAAATCTGAGGGAGAATACAAAAGAAGGTAACAGGGGAAAAGAAGAAACAGTACAGTTGCACTCTTGTATAGAATCAAGATTGAAGCACATGTGCACAGATATATGAGGCAAGCAAGCAGAATGTGGCATATTTGAGTGGGTGGAGGAAATGATCTGCAAGGGAGGGATAATGTGGAAGGTCATTTGGGAATGAGTACAGACAAGGTTCATTGGCATATATCTATAAGAATTTCATAACAAAATCCACTATTTTGTATGTTAACTTAAAGAATTTTTATTTATTTATTTATTTGAGAGCGACAGACACAGAGAGAAAGACAGATAGAAGGAGAGAGAGAGAATGGGCGCGCCAGGGCTTCCAGTCTCTGCAAACGAACTCCAGACGCGTGCGCCCCCTTGTGCATCTGGCTAATGTGGGACCTGGGGAACCGAGCCTCGAACGGGGGTCCTTAGGCTTCACAGGCAAGCGCTTAACCGCTAAGCCATCTCTCCAGCCCAACTTAAAAATGACTAAATGTAAGACAACATTTTGGAAGTGTTACAGTATTACTATTGAGTGTGTATAAACTATTCAAAAGTCAGTTACAAAGAAATGCAATGATGCAACTGTGGCTTTTTTCCTCACTGATTTTGCATTTGTCTTTCTTCTTACCTGTAGTTTATCCTGTATTGAGGCTGCATCTTTGGTAATATGAACCAAAACAATGTGTTTAAAAAGAGTATTACCAAGAAGGAAATAAGCAAAGAATAGACAATAAATTGAAACTGGCAGGCATGCCTCTGGTCCTTATGTTGCTAAATTAAAAGCCCTGTGCCACTTCTTCCTTATAGACCACTTGTCTTCCACAAAGATTGTATGCTTTCTAGTCACCCCATTTTGGTTTAGTGTGTACTAGATTTTTCTTTGTTCTTCCCTTCCTAAATGCACTGAAAAACCTATATTTTTCAAGTTATTATAGCAATCAGATTCTAATAAATGCTGAGTATAAACTGTCATATTGGAAAAATGAATGACTTTCTTTCCATGAACTTACCTGATAAAAGACAATCAAGTTTTTTAGAAAAATGGAGTCTTGGATTAATACTGAATATTAAATATAAATATTCCTTTGAGAGATTTTGTGCTGAGAAATCATATGAACATCTGTTGTATAGAGGATTATTTTAAAAAGCCTAAAGTTCTGGAGACATTTAAACATGTAAGATCCCTTCTCCTGTAGGCCTTCCTTAGAAAAAGTCAGTAGGAAATCAATCTTTTCTCACAATCAAATGTTACACTTCATTAGTAGAATGATTTTGTTAAAATTAAGGGTTTCTGCTGGTTTTTTATATATTTACTAAGTCATTTAAAAGTTTCTTATAGCTACTTAATGTCTACATAGCCATAGATACCCCCCCACATATTCATAAGCTCCTTTTATGTGGCAGAAGGCAATTTCATTTAATGACAGCAATGACGGATGGTTACACAGCCTCCATCGATTGCTTCAATACCTGCTCATAATCCTACAATATTAAAAAGAATCCCTTAACATTTACTCTTGATGCTCTTTAGAAAGCAAATATATTTCTTTACTTGAGTAAAACACAGTGTATTAAAGATTTAGATAAATTACACTGACTGCTGCAGTGGCATCCCCTGCAGTGAATTAAAAAATACATTTAGCATGAAAACAAGGACCAGATGTTATTTTCACAGTCATTGTTCAAATGGTTCCAGCGAGCTGCATTTTCCCTTGAGCTCCTTCAACTTTTCATAGAGAAGATGACTTATATGTTCTGTGTGTCTGTGAAGAATAGACAAGGTAGCAACAGTGATGATAGTTTAACTCACAATCACATTATAAACTATCTTCTGAAATTGAGTAAATGAGAGAGAGAGGATCCAGTGCAAATTTGACAGCCTCAGATTAGGAATAAAATATTTCCCTCGATATTGTGGAATAGAGCCATGAGAATTTACGTGACATATTAGCAAAGATGCGTGGGGGCTCTTTTCCATCTCATTACCCTCCACTTACAATAAGCAATTAGTAAGAAAAGTTTTGGAGGAACACATGCTATGTTTTCAGGAATAAGTCTAGGGCTTACTAAGGATGGGTTAAGAGTCTATTCTGGGGCTAGAGACATTGCTCAGTGGTTAAAGCAGGCTGGGTCCAAGTTCAGTTCCCCCAGGGTCCACCTAAAGCCAGAGGTACAGGAGTTTGTTTGTAGCCACAAAAAGCCATGGTGCGCCATCCCTCTCTCTTTGTGTGTCATACATAAAAAAATTAAAATATTTTTGTCAGTTTTCCATAGTTCTTATAAAGTTTTTTCCCTTTTTATTGTTAAGTAAAATCTCTATGTGGACATATCATATGTTGATACCATCCTATCCCTCATCCCTGCTACCACTCCACTGAGGGCCCTCCTTAGTTTGACGGCTGGTATTCCTCATGGAGTTGTGAGAGTGGCAGTCAGTTATTGTGGAGGCGCAATGTGTCTCCGTATTCCCTCCCACCCTGTGGCTTTTACATTCTTTTCACTCCTTCTTCTACAAAATTCCCTGAGCCTTGGTGGGTGTGTTTTAAATCTACTTCATTGTTCAGCTTTCTGCTGCTTGTGGATTTCTGCTTTGGTGCATTTTGAGTATCTGCAGTGTTGATCTCCATCACCCTGGCCCAGGTTGTTATGCTTGCTGTGGAAGCTGCATTCTCCTTCTTTCTTGCCAGTCACTTTGTGGATTCACCTGAAAAACAGATTCTCCTATGGAGAGTGAGTTCAGGATAGGTTAAAGGTGATGAGCATGGTTAATTTAGAGAAATTTTAATGGATATAACCTCACTTTGGGGCAAAGACTAGTGGGAACTTCTCACTGGAGTCAATAATCTTGGTGTCCATAGGATTCTGACCTGGTTGTCAGGTCGAGTTTGGGCTTCTTTCCACTGATTGGATCTCAATGCCAATCAGAGAGCCATTTATTTCCCACCTAGGCTGCATGCTACTATTGCACAGGTGTGTACCTCTTCTCACGCTGATTGCTTTTCTATAGTAAGGTTCCCTGCTTGTTCACAACATTGTTAGCCAATTTCCCCCAGCAGCTCAGGTAGTTCTTTTCAGCACTATATAGGCTAGCCATATGGGAATTTCACTCTATTGTATAAGTAATGTATTTTAATATGAATAGACTTGTGGAGATGATGACTGATTTCTAAACCAATGTACACAGCCAGATGGAATTATAGCACTGCCCTTTATTAGTCTGGTGTTCTCACCATGCTGGACCATGGCTGACAACTGTGAGGTCAGTACTCAGAAGACAAGGAAGGAGGATCACAGCAAATTCAGGGTCAGCTGAGCTACATAGTACAATACAATCCAGTCTAGTTTACACAATAAGACTACTTCTCAAAAAACAAGAGGCTGGATAGATGGCTTAGCAGTTAAAGCACTCGTTTGCAAAGCCTCAGGACCCATTTGACTCTTCAGATCCTACATAATGCAGACACACAAAGGTGAGGCAAGCACAAGAACGCACTAGGTGGTGCAAGCATCTGGAGTTCAATTGCGGTGGCCGAGGCCCTAGCATGCCAGTTCTCTCTCTGTGTCTCTCTCTCTCTCCCCAAAATAATTAAAAAAATTAAAACATTAAAAATAACAACAAAAATAAAGCAAAATAAATAAATTGATGTGATACTTTTACCTGATATTCAGTCTCATCCACATTAGTTACAAGGACATCAACAAACATGAGATAAAAGGGTTTCTAGTCACTTTAATACTTAATAGGCTAAAAATTCTATTTTATTGAACACATAAAAAGTCTGAAATAGACAATGGAGGAGAAAAAAACATATCAAAATAGAGAAATGGGGCTGGAGTGATGGTTATGTGGGTAGGCACTTGCTTGCAAAGGCTGAGTACCCAGGTTTGATTCCTCAGAACCTGTGTAAGCCATATGCACATGGTACAACACGAATCTCAGTTTGTTCATAGTAGCTAGAAGCCCTGGTTTGCCCATTCCCTACCTCCTGTCTCTTTCTCTCTAATAAATAAATAAGAATAAGATATACTTTTAAAATATGTGATCCCTGAATAAAAGGTGTTTCCTAACTGTTTTATATAAAGTAACATGTCAAATTAAAAATAAAAGAATAGAAAAGTTTAATGAAAAATACCAAAAATAATCTTTAGATCTAATTATTAAAGAATTTGGATTATAATTCTGCAATGTACTTGCTGTTTGACTTCAGAGACATCACGAGCTTAATACCTTATACGTAAAAGTTAAAGTTAAAACAGCAAATCACAGGGATACTTTCAGCATTTAATGTGGAAATATAACTGAAATCTAAAACATTAATTATTCTTTTCTTGTTGTTCGCTCATTTTATGCCCTCTACTTTCCTTCAGCCCTTTCCCTGTGTCTGTAGTATCTCTTCTCTACATTTGACCTCTAGTACCTACTTCCTTCTAAGAGACCACCCTTGATTATTTCAGGAACAACATGTCTGCTACTTCTGTACTTCTAATGCCCTAGCTTTGTGATTTGGAGGTCCTTCTATAACCTATATTCATGTGTCCCTTACAATGACTACATTTACATTGTGCCCTAACCAACCAATGAATTGTGAAGGGAGCAGCTCTTAAGTGAATGATGTGCTAGTCTAAATTATTAGTCATTCAAAGTATTTTCCTTTACATTTTTTGCTATGTAGGCAGGTATATCATTTTTGTTTAAAACAATGATAAGGCCTGGAGAAATTACTTAGTGGTTAAGGCATTTGCTTGTGAAGCCTAAGGACCCAGGTTTGATTTCCCAGGACCCACATAAGAAAGATGCACATGGTGCACATGTGTCTGGAGTTTGCTTGCCGTGGCTGGAGGCCCTGGAACACCCATTCACTCTCTCTGCCTTTCTCTCTCTCTCCAATAAATAAATAAATAAAATATATTAAAACGATAACTACTACTAGAAGTTTAGTATTAAATATATGTAAATATGCAAACATGAGGGAGTAAGTGGTCAGAACAGTGAGGAACAGGCCCAGTGTCACACAAGTATGATGACCTAGTGACCAGGTTCTTTTCTCAAACCAAAATCTGTATTACTAACTGAAGGAAAAAAAAAAAAAAAAACTCAGAATTTGTGACTCAGGGACAAAATGAAAATTTCCTAAAAGAATCCAGAGAGAGAGAGAGAGAGAGAGAGAGAGAGAGAGAGAGAGAGAGAGAGGGAGGGAGAATGTCAGGAAGCAAGAACAGAATAGAAAATATTGCTTATTAGCTCTAAACAAAATGGAAAACATGAGGATGTGGCATAAATTAATGACATTCCATGAGAGAACTGTGTTGATGAATGTGGTTCAAGATGCTTATTGTTCTATTCTGCATGGCAAGTTCTTTGATCTAAACATAGGGATACAGAACAATCCTATGGTCTTGGTTACTTAAGTCACAGTGGCAAGAAATGCTCAGAAGTCTTTTCTAGATATCAATAGGTTACAAACACACATAAATTCTTGAAGATAGGAAAACCACAACCTATCTTGGTTACAATAGCACAACTGCTTCTGCACATGATATCATTCTGCCCACACTTTATCATTTCCACAGGACAGTTAGTGCTACTTCTAAAAACAAATATCAACTAGATAATGTCATTCCTCTTAAAGTTCTTTCATAGTCTCCAAGTGAAGTGTACATCCTATCTAATACGCAACATGTCATTCACTGTCCCTCCTTTTAGCTGGTTCTTGGCCATATGCCTTACTTGTTCCTCTTCTCAGTTTTCTTGAGAGCTAAGATCTTTTCTAGGTCAAGGCATGTTACTTATTAAAATAAGTAAGAATAAAATAAAGAAGAAAAAGTAGGATTTATTGATTAACTGGACTTCTTAATGTCACAGTTTCATATTTAGTTGAAACTATAAGAACATGAGGAGATACCCTAGATTTTGATAATATTTTGTTTTTCTTAATCAGATAGTGTTTCTTTCTAGGTTTTCAGTTGAACTAACATATTCACCAAGAGCCAGGATTAATTGGCATCAATATTCAGCTCATGTTTTCCTTTACAAGTAATTATCCAATGTCACAGCAACAAAGCTAACAGATATTGGAAGCTTTCATAAGAAGACAGTGATTAAGGCTACATTAAGACTGCAACTTACCTAATCAACAAAATGATATCCCAATAGGCATTATTTAGCAGTTGTAAAACCAATTAAGTATAATGATAACACTCTTAGTGAAATCACCAAGAGTATATCAAAAGGATGAAAACACCATATTAAAAAGACATGAATGAAGCAGAAAAAGGATCTAGTCCAACATTCACATTGCCAGATTTCACTTTATAGACTTGGTTCATATATCTAGGAAATAAGCCTATATTTTGTCTCATTTTCTACATACCTTAAGTATTCTTAGCACTATTATTATAGGATTAGCTTTCACTTGTAATGTTCAATGTAGTCATTGAGAGCTATTTTTTAATCTTTAATCTTTAATTTTTTAATATCTTTATTTAGTTATTTGGGGAGAGAGAGAGTCTGACTGAATGCATAGGGCCTCTTACTTGAAAAGGAACTCCAGATGCACTCTGTAGTTGTCACTTTGTGCACATGTCTTTATGTAGGTACTGGGGAATCAAATCCAGGCTTTTAGGCTTTGCAAGAAAATGCCTTTAACTGCTGGACCATCTCTCCAGTCCCTATTTTGTGATTTAAGTTATTCAACAGTATATCAGGCTATGAAGTGTTTTCTCATGAGTATAGGTGGCCTTGGAGAACTCATAATCCTGTAGCTGTTAGCTGATAAAACAGTATTTTACTGGCATGTTGGCTCAACCTAAAATCTTAACACACTAGATGCTGAGGTAGGAATATTAACATTAGTTCAAGGTTAGGTTAAGATATAGTGAGATTTGCAGCTCAGCCCAGGTGAGAGTGAGAAACTGCCTTAAAAGCAAGCAAGCAAACAAAGATAGTGAGAAATGTTAGGTCAAGCCTCTTATCCAAGAACTTGGGACACTGGAGGTAGAAAGATCACTGTGAATCAAGGCCATCCTGAGGCTACAGAATGCACTCATTGTCATTCTTGGCTATGGTGACAGGCTGCCTCATAAAAATAATGAGAACAACAATGAGTATTTGAACCCTGGTCCTTTGTCCTCAAATCCCAGGATTCAATTATTTAATTTCTTTAGTTACTTTTATGATAAAATAAAATATAAGATAACTGGGCTGGAGAAGTGGCTTATCAGTTAAACGCTTTCTTGTGAAGCCTAAGGACCCGGGTTTGAGGCTCGACTCTCCAGGACTCATGTTGGCCAGATGCACAAGGGGGTACACGCATCTGGAGTTTGTTTGCAGTGCCTAGAGGCCCTGACATGCCCATTCTCTCTCTCTCTTTCTCTGCCTCTTTCTCTGTCTGTTGATCTCAAACAAATAAATAAAAATAAAAGAAAAATAAATATATTTTTAAATATATATATGATAACTAAGTGAAAATTAATATTTTAATTAAATTCACCTAAGTAATTATCAGTGATGATCATGTATGTCCATATCATAAGTTTGCTTTTAACACAATTTTAGTTCTAAACTCAGAATTTCATGCAATTGAAAAATTGTGATGTATCCCTTATATTATTTTCAACTTCAATATTATTATTTAAGCAAATTTCATTACAGACTCTGTTATTAGACATTTTAATGGTAAGCAGCATTTAAGACCATCTCTAAAAATATAATTTACAGTAAATCATTAAAAGTAACAGATACATGTACTCCATTATTCTATTCTATTTATTAATAATTGTAGAATTTATACAGCTTTAATTTTATAACACTTTCTCATAAAAGTATAAATTTATACTTTCTGTGTTTCTATCCACAACTGCAATTCCCCTTTGACGGTTTTCTTTAACTTAAGAGCAGAATTATTCTTTAAAGTATTTCCATTAAAATTGACACATAAATTAAATTTAAGAACTAGTTGATACCCTACTTTGAAGTGCACATTAACAGCCAAAAAAGCAAAATACTGGGATCAATATTGAATAACTTTCAGTACATGCTGTGATGCTTTGATAAAGTTACTACAAAGGTAATCATTGAATACATACTTACCATTTTTCTTTTGAAATGGGTAGACTGGGTTTTCTGCTTTGGCTTAATATTTTATACATTATGAAATTAGTAAATATTTACAATGAAAATTTTAAGCTACACAGAAATATACTACTTCAAAGTTCCCTCAACTCCCAGTCTGAGTCTCCAGATGGAGCGTCTATGAACAGTATTATTGGGTGTTTATTGATTTCTACATAGGCAAACACATGTATATATACATAGACACAAGTGCACATGAACTACAAGAATTTAGTTTGTAGTGTGATGACTTGTATTTAGAATATTTCTGCATACACATGAGCAATTGTTGGGATATTAATATTATGAAAATCTTGCTTCATTTTGACATTAACGTGCATTGAAATATCATTCTTTTTGCCTGTTGGTGCCTGTGAAGATCTTATAAGTTTGTTTTCTGAGTTGGGTACATCTCTGTAGTGGAGCCCTTGCCTTGCTCTGGGATGCCTTAAGTCTCTTCCCAGTGACTCCTCATACACAATTTATTTTCCTTTAAGTGTTGTAGATTTACTAAATAAGGCTCTATGAACAAAATCCCTGGCACAATTTTTCACATGTATCTGCATTTGGTGTTTTACGTTAGTACATCTTCATTCCCTAAACCTTATAAATAATATAGGAGGATAAAGTTATTATCTCTAAGATAGAATTCTAATTTATACTATAGTTTTAATTTTAACAAATGGATGTTCCAATGAAAGTAATCTTCTGTAATGATTTCCTGCTACTTCTGCTGATTAAAGATTTACAAAAACCTACACTGAACACGATGCCTCATGGCCTGTGTTCCATCTCTATAAAGTCCATGGTCCTTTGAGCTAATATGAAAGAAAAGTATCAGTTGCCTCTACTATTGTATTTCTGTAGCATTTTCTAATAGTATACTTTTAGACTTGGGCTTTCGTGTCTTATTCTGTTGTCAGGTAACATATTTTGATTGTATTTTTGAGAAATTGAAATCATATATTTCTCAACAGCACCCAAATAGTAGTTGTCTGTTATAAGTATAGTATCTTGAGGTCTTTGAACTATTTATTTTTCCCACATATTGCCAAAGGATTTTACACACCAGATTAGTAATGATCACCATATGTTATCATAAAGTTAATACATCTTAGGATCATTCTAGTTTCTTCTATACATCATCCGAGGCAGAATTGTCGGCTTCATGCTTGCAGCTGTCCTCAATGTGTCATCATAAATGATGAATGAGCATAGGGATCCTATTTTCTATTGTACATTATTATCACTACAACAATACAAGAGAAGAATATCTAGGATTGTCCATAATACTCTATGTGCAGATAAGAACCTTCCGAGTAAAGCAGAAAATCTTACACATCTAACTAAATAATGAATACTTCAAATATGCTATAGTTTTAAGTCAATACTATTGGAATATAAATTAAACTTTTTGATACAGAATCCAACATATTTGTTTTGTCATTTATAATATTTTGCCCTTACAATACAACTTATAGTTTTTCAAAGAGATGCCCAACACTTGTCACCAAGTATGAGATAAATCAATGTTATATGACAATTCCTCCTAATTGTTTCATATTTTTGCAGCCTTGTGAGCAAGGTGGTAACTTCTGTTCATGACAACTTTTTTAAGGTTGTAAAACAATTGAACATGCTTGGAATATATGGCAGATTGGTTCCAACTTTTGATCAACAACATCTCTCTCTTAAAAGCTAATATAAAGAATCCTTAGTGTTTGCTATAATAAAATTAATATCTCCATGGGGAGTGTAAGTCAGGCATATTATTTTATATTGTTTTTAAAAATCCTTGGTCTTGAGTTCTGAATTCCATTCCTTCCCTGCAAAGCAAAATCCTACAAGTACTAGCATCTCTTTGGATCCATTTGTATCCTTGAATATGTGGAAAGACGAATGTTGCTGTGCTATGAGAAAGTTCTTTGGCTCAGATAATGAAATCTCATTTCTTCTCATACTTTTGTCCCTAAGACTTTGGCAGCAAAACATTTTAGATGACTGATAGAGTAAAATCAAGGCCCTGCACAGTTCCTGACATTTTATGTAAAAAATCAAGATGTTTCTAGTGGTATCATTAAAATATGCTTTTTAGGAAAAAATGCAACAAGAAGAAATAAAATGTATTGATTGTACATATATGCAATTTTGACTGTTAAATGTTTATTTGCTAAAATGTCTAGGGTTGATTAATGATAGAAGAATACTAAAATGGGCTGGAGAGATGGCTTAACAGTTAAGCGCTTGCCTGTGAAGCCTAAGGATCCCGGTTCAAGGCTTGATTCTCCAAGGCCCACATTAGCCAGATGCACAAGAGAGCTCATGTATCTGGAGTTCGTTTGCAGTGGCCAGAGGCCCTAGCGTGCTCATTTTTTCTCTCTCTCTCTCTATCTGCCTCTTTCTCTCTCTGTGTTCATCACTTTCAAATAAGTAAAAATAAACAAAAAAAATTTAAAAAAAGAAGAATACTAAAATGGACACTATTATGTGGGTATTAGAATTTATGAGCTAATATTCAGATATTTCCTTAGAAAACAGAATTAATGTATGTGAACACATTAAATGAATTATTTGAAGTGATGTTACTTCAGAGTTATATAAGCAAATTCTAGAATAGATAGTGACAACAGAGGTACATTCAAGCTATATGAACAGAAGTATATTTTAGGCCACTTTGAAATACATTAGCAAAATTAGGCATTAGAGAAGAGATTTATAATTCTGTATTCTAGTTCTACTTCAAGGACTACTAACATTTTTCTGAAAGCATGTTACAGCTATTTCATTTTTAATTTTACATATTTTCAAAGAACTGTGCTGATTTTTAACAGCAACTTTCCCAAGTCTATTTTCTATTTTCTGTAGAACAAGAATTTTATCCTAATAATCCTGAACCATCACCAATGCATGACTGTGACTAAACCACTGTCATTTAACTTCCTTCTCTCATGCTGTGTCTTGAAATGGATATTAGGTATCTTTGCACTTAGGGATATGAAATGGGAAATCTATGGGGACACTTCTGACAGAAATTATCTCCATTCCTTCCAGTATCATGATCATGAGGGTAGTTAACCTTAGGTCTCCACTTTACATGCATAATCAACAGCTGAAGAGTGGAGAGAATCTGGGTTCCTGTTGATAGCAGCACACTTGAGTAACCAGTGCAAAGTATCTGGCATGGTGTCATGAGAGATAATACCTTTCTCTACTGTTAAAGACATGTAAAGAAAATTTACTTATCTTAAACAATTTGTGTACATATGTGCTTGTAGAACTTTGTGTGTGTGTGTGTGTGTGTGTGTGTGTGTGTGTGTTGGTTTTGTGTCTAAGAAAGAGGACCAGGGCGAGGAGTCATCAGTAGAAGTAAACCTAGCTGTACAAAAATAAAAGTAGTGAGAACATGCTTTTAAAACATTGTTAACTCTTCAAATAAAAGTCTCTCTTAGACATGCATACTACTAAAATCATTTTCTTCTTGATCATTTTAATTGTCTTCTGCAAAATAATATTTCAGTTTTTATTTTTTATAAATTGCAGAATCTCTCATTCATTAAGAATCTTAAAATGTATCAATATTAAAACCCAAGAAAATATTTGTACTGACTTGGACTTGTCCATAGGTAATGATATGTAATCTGGCTTATTCATTTATTTCATGGAACCATTTCTAGGGGTGTCATGTAACCATTAAAATTCAGTTTCAAAATCATTGAAAAGCAGAGCTGAGCCAAGGATCCAAGACTGTCGTTCCAAACTTCAGTAAAACTAAATTATCTATGAAAACTTTTCTATGAAAGCTTACATTATGTAGTCTGTGTACCCTTATTGAGTGATGCTGGAATTTTAGCAACATAGCTAAATATTTAAGTGTCAAAGTAGGATTATAATACACATCAAACATGCCTTTAGTGTGACAGTTTTAAGGTAACCTAGAAACAGATTCTCCTGCGTTACAAAATGTTGGACTTTAAGAGTATAATTTTATGTTGTGGGGGAAACCAACCACTCTCTAAATGGACTGGAGGCCCACTTCATGGGAGGGACTACAACCCTGATACTGTAAACCTACAACAGGAGTAGTCATGAGCCCTAAGGGTGTAACGTTGCTGGTGTCTTGCTAAATAGTTATACAATGCTCACCAAACTGCCCAGTAAACTTGTTTCTTAATGTTCATACCCATATATTAATGCTACTCTCACTTTTGGTTAGAAAAGCTTCTCTTTTCAGATGGCGTTGACATTGGGATGACTCAGAAAGCACCATGATGATGATAAGAAGTGACAGAGGAGTTCTCAGCACTGAAATATCGCTATCACATCTTCCAGGTCTCAGGGTCCATTGTGGAATAGGTGGCAGAAAGAATGTAAAATCCAAAGGAAGGGTAGGACTCCTTACAATGTAAACCTCTAGACACAAAATGGCCTGGATATCCATGACCTCATAGTGCCTGACACTACCTATACAAGACCATCATAATAGAAGGATCATGACACCAAAATAAAAGAGAGACTGATTGAGAGGGAAGGGGACATGATAGAGAGTGTAGTTTCAAAGGAGAAAGTGGAGGAAGGTAGGGAATTACTATGGGTTATTGTCTACAATTATGGAAATTGTCAATAAAAATAAATTAAATAAAAAAAGGAAAAGAAAAGCAGGCAAAAGAGTATTAGTTTATAAAAACTTTGATATAATATAAGATCCAGACTTCCAGCCAAGATGGCGACCGCCTAGCTGCACTCCAGATATCAGGGAAAGAAAGGCAAGTATTTAAGGGCTACCAGGGTCTTTTTGCCAGTGGGAGGGCACAGAGTGGGGAGAAACAGGGAAGCACACACCTCCGCGCCCCCTGCACCAACCACACCACACCACGCCCCACCACACCCCGCCACGCCGCTGCGCCCCGCTGTGCCCCGTGCACCTTGCGCCCCACACCCCAGGTGCCCGCGTGCCCCACCCGGCTGCGCCCCGCGCCCCACTGCGACCCACTGCGCCCCGCGCCCCATGCACCCCGCGCCCCCTGTGCCCCCCGCCATGCAACCCGCGCCCCGAGCCGCACACCCCACACCCACCGCGCGCCCCACACCCCCACATGCCCCGCATGTCCCCCGCGTCCTGTGCAGCTGTGCTCCAATCACGCATCCACCAGCCACGCCCGCCAACCTGATACACTGAAGCTGCAACCTCCGCCTTTGTTCTCTGATCCTGCGAGTTGGCCAGCCACATGTTCCTCAGTATACATGCCCACGGGGGCCACCTCTGCCATGAGTAGGCGGCTGCCAGATCCACTGCTGCTGTGCTCCCATCACTTGCCGGCCAGCCAGCCTCTACTGTGTCCTGATCCGGTACCCACATCAGTTGCCTCTGCACTACAATTGCACGTGCAGTGGGCCCAGTCCCACAGCAAGGGCCACACAAGTCCACACTGAGTCACTAGCGCCAGCTCAATCCCCTACCTGTCCATCGCCACACATCCCCCACTCCCCTGAGGCGGGAGAGTGCAGACTGTTTGCAGGCCCCAGTGTTTGCAGGCAGAGTTTGGGCAGCTTCAGGGCTTGCTACCTCATTCCCCTTTCAAGCTCAAAGGCAGGCAGCTTTGGTGTGTTACTGGGTGAGAAGTCAGGCAACTTTGGTGCCCCTATCAGGCTATAGATAGGCGGCTTTGGCAAGAGTGAGCAAAACCCCAGATTGCTAGCAACTGCCCCAGGCTGCCTTGGATTCTCATTAAGCTAGATCCCAGGCTGCTCCACCCACTTACCTGCCCATACACTGACATGGGTAGACCACAGCGCAAAAGAAATAATGTGAAAAATAAAATGCAAGAAAATCCAGACACATCACCGAGTCCAACAAGGATTACATCTAACCAAAACATAGAAGAGTGTTTAGGATCAGAACATCAAGTGGAAGCTATGAACAATGCAACCCTGACCAACCTACTGCTAGAACTGGCAGGAAAGCTACAAAGGACAGATAATTGTGTAGATGCTACCATCATTAAGCTAGAGCAAAATGATAAGACAGTGGAAGGAATTGAAAGAGAGCTAAGAGAGTTCAGGGAGAGTTAAAAAAAAGAGGACCTTAAAAATCAGCTGGCCACACTATATGAAAACATAAAGAAATGCAAGGATGATTTCCAAGAATCATCAAGAAAATCAGAAAATAAGGTGAAAAGGGAGCTGGACAGAGTGATGGAAGTGATACATAGGAAAGTAGTAGAAAATGCAAACTTAATTGAACAAGTCCAAAACTTGCTAGAGGCTCTCAAGAATAGAGTCAGCAAAGTGGAAGATAGAAACTCTGATCTAAAAGACAGGATGGAAGAAACAGTTCAAGAGTCCAAAAATTTCAGTGAGTTCTAAAGTTCCTATGAACAGAACATGAGAGGATTGTAGGATACACTTAAACGTCTTAATCTCAGAATCATTGGAATATCAGAAGGAGAAGAATTTCAGACCAAAGGCATGGAGAACTTATGTAACACAATAATTGAAGAAAAATTCCCCGGTCTCTTAAACGAAAGGCCCATCAAAATACAAGCAGCAAACAGAATGCCTAACCGACTAGACCAAAGAAGAAACTCCCCAAGACGTATTATCATTAAGACTCTAAACATTGACACCAAAGATAAATCCTAAAAGCAGCTAGGGAAAAACAGCACACCACTTTCAAAGGAAACCGCATCAGAATTACTTCAGACTTCTCAATGGAAACCCTGAAAGCTAAAAGGGCCTGGAATGAAACTCTACAAACTCTAAGAAACTATGGCATCAAACCATAACTACTTTACCCAGCAAAAGTCTCCCTTATAATAGTTGGTGAATGGAAAACGTTCCATGACAAAACTCAGCTTTACAATTATATGAATACAAAACCAAACCTACAGAAAGTGTTCCAGGAAATTCTCCACAGAGAAGAAACAAATAACCAAACACAAATGCCTACAAGAAGCAGATCACAGCAACCAAACCCAGAGTAGACAGAAAAAAATTTAAATTCCATGGAAATGCCAACACACCTCTACCACCACAACATGGCAGGGATCAAATCAAATCTCACAGTCATCACCCTAAATATTAATGCCCTTAATTCACCCATCAAGAGACACAAGCTAACAGGGTGGATCAAAAAATTAGACCCCTCAATCTGCTGCCTTCAAGAAACCCACCTTACCACTAAAGACAGAAACCTCCTCAGGGTGAAAGGGTGAAAAAAATATTCCAAGAAAATGGGAATAAGAAACAAGCAGGTACAGCTATATTAATATCAGATAAAATTGACTTCAAACCAAAAACAATGAAAAAAGACAAAGAAGGCTACTTCCTACTTATAAAGGGAACAATCCATCAAGAGGATATTACAATCATAAATCTGTATGCACCAAACACAGGGGCACCACAGTTCATAAAACAAAACCTACTTGACAATAAAACAGAAATAACCACCAACACCATCATAGCTGGGGACTTTAACACACCATTATCAGTAATAGACAGATCATCCAAACAGAAGCTCAACAGGGAAGTAAGAGAGCTCAACAAAACCATAGAGCAATTAGACCTAACAGACATCTACAGAACTTTCCATCCCCAATCCACAGACTACACATTGTTCTCAGCAGCCCATGGAACATTCTCTAAAATAGACCATATAGTGGGTCACAAAGACTGCCTCCACATATTTAGGAAAATCAACATAATTCCCTACATGATATCAGATCATAATGCCATATTCCTAGAAATCAACAACAAAAAAAACAAGAACCCCAATGGCAACTGGTAACTGAATAGCACACTCTTAAACAATAAATGGATAGTGGATGAAATAAAAAATGAAATTGCAAAATTCCTGGAATTGAATGACAATGAGAACACATCATACCAAAACTTATAGGACACAATGAAGGCAGTTCTCAGGGGAAAATTCATAGCACTCAATGCCTTCATAAAAAAAGACAGATAGATCCCAAATCAATAGCCTAAGCATCCACCTAAAGGCATTGGAAAAATAAGAAAAATATAACCCAAAGAGCTCCAGAAGGAAAGAAATAATTAAAATCAGAGCAGAAATTAATGAATTGGAAACCAAGGAAACAATTAAGGCAATTGACAAAACAAAAAGCTGGTTCTTTGAAAAAATAAACAAGATTGACAAACCTCTGGCCAATTTGATCAAGCAAAAAAAGGAGAGACTCCAAATTAACAAAATTCAAAATGAAAAAGGAGAGATCAAAACAGCCATAAGTGAAATTGGCAGAATCATCAGGACTTATTTCAAAAACCTCTACTCCACAAAACTGGAAAATGTGGAGGAGATGGATAAATTCCTGGATGCATATCATCTACCAAAGCTAAACTCAGAGCAGATTAATCACCTCAATGAACCCACCACACTCATGGAGATTGAAAAAGTAATAAAAAACCTCCCCAAAAAGAAGAGTCCAGGACCAGATGGATTCCCAACCAAATTTTATCAATCCTTCATGGAAGAACTCAAACCAATCTTTCTAAAACTGTGCCACACAATTGACGAACAGGGCAAGCTACCCAACTCCTTCTATGAAGATAGTATCAACCTAATCCCAAAACCAGGCAGAGATGCCACAAGAAAAGAAAACTACCGGCCTATTTCCATAATGAACGTAGATGCAAAGATCCCGAACATAATCCTCGCAAACCGAATCCAACAACACATCAAAAGCATTATCCACCTTGACCCAGTGGGATTTATCCCAGGAACACAAGGGTGGTTCAACATACGAAAATTTGTCAATGTAATACACCACATAAACAAGCTTAAACATAAAAACCACATGATCATTTCGATAGATGCACAAATGGCCTTTGACAAGATACAACATCACTTCATGATCAAAACATTGGAGAGAATCGGCATGGCCGGTCCACATCTTAACATAATAAAGGCAATAGACAAAGGCCCAAATAATACTTAATGGAGAGAGACTGGAGGAATTCCCATTGAGATCAGGAACAAGACAGGGATGTCCTCTCTCACCTCTGCTTTCAATATAGTTCTGGAAGTCCTAGCCCAAGCAATAAGACAGGAAAAGGAAATAAAAGGGATACAATTTGGAAAGGAAGAAGTTAAGTTAGCTCTATTCGCTGATGACATGATTGTATATGTAAGCGACCCGAGAGAATCCATCCTAAAACTCCTGAAGTTGATTAACTCCAATAGCAAAGTAGCAGGATACAAAATCAATGCACCAAATTTGGTAGCATTTCTGTATGCAAATGACAAAGACACAGAAAAAGAAATGAAGGACATAGTCCCATTTTCAATAGCAACAAAAAATAAATAAATAAATAACTTGGAATAACATTAACCAAGGAAGTAAAAGATCTACACAACAAAAATATAAAAACTCTCAAAAAGAATTTGAGGAGGACTTGAAAAGATGGAAAGACCTCCCATGCTCCTGGATAGGCAGAATTAACATTGTGAAGATAACAATCCTACCAGAGGCAATATATTGATTTAACATAATTCCAACTAAAATCCCTATAGTGTTCTTCACAGAGATAGAAAAACTGATCTTAAATTTCATATGGAAATGCAGAAGGCCTGACATATCCAAACATATCCTCAGCAAAAGAAATACCTCTGGTGGCATCACCATACCTGATCTAAAGCTGTATTACAAAGCCATAGTAATACAAACAGCATGGTACTGGCATGAAAACAGGAGTATACACCAATGGAATAGACTTGAGGACCCAGATTTTGGGTCAAGCAACTATAGCTACTTGATACTCGACAAAGGCCCAAACAATATAGACTGGAAAAAAGATAGCATCTTCAACAAATGGTGCTGGACAAACTGCATAACCACATGCACGAAACTGAAACTTGATCCACACATTTCACCATGCACTACACTCAAATCCAAATGGATCAAAGACCTCAACATATGACCAGAAACTCAAATACTACTGAAAGAAAATTTAGGAAGTACTTTCCATGATATAGGAATGGAAAAAGACTTCCTGAACAAAACCCCAGTGGCTCAAGTTCTTAAACAATCAATCAACCAATGGGATCACATGAAGCTGAAGAGTTTCTTTATAGACAAGCATATAATAAGCAAAGCCAATAGAATACCCACAGAATGGGAGAAAATATTTGCAGGTTATCCAACTGATAGAGGCCTTATCTCTAGAATTTACAAAGAACTCAAAAGTATAAACAATAAGAAGACAAATATCCCACTCAAAAAATGGGGTACAGCGTTGAACAGGCAATTCACAGAGGAAGAGATACAAATGGAAAACATACACTTAAGAAAATGTTCATCATCCCTAATCATCAGAGAAATGCATATTAAAACAACTATGAGATTCCACCTTACCCCAATAAGGATAGCCAACATCAAAAAGTCAAATGAAAATAAATACTGGCAAGGATGTGGAGAAACAGGGACACTCATTCACTGTTGGTGGGAATACAGGATGGTACACCCACTTTGGAAAGCAATATGGAGACTCCTGAAAAAGCTGACTATAGAAATACCAACAGACCCAGTTATACCCTTACTGGGCATCTACCCTAAAACCTTCAAACCAAAGGCCAGAGATATTTGCTCAACCATGTTTGTAGTGGCTCAATTCATAATAGCTAAAAGCTGGAATCAAGCCAGATGTCCATCATTAGAAGAATGGATAAGAAAGATGTGGTATATCTACACAATGGAATTCTATACAACAGTAAGAAAAAACGACACAAAGAAATTTGAGGAAAAATGGTTGAACCTCGAACAGATCATTCACAGTGAACTTAACTAATCACAGAAAAAAAATTGCCACATAGTCTCACTCATCTACAACACCTAACCTGAATCTACCCAAGATACCTTATATACCCAGCAAGCAACTCATGGACTAGACAATAGGAAGGATGGGAGGGTGGGGAGGGCATCGAAGGGTGGAAAAGAGTAATCTGGACCCAAACGGCAATGGTACCATAAAATTCTACTTCCTAAAAGACAGACCAAATGGCTGAACCTTCACTAGACCCTTACAGGAAACACCTGAACCACAAGACACTGGAGAGGGTAGGATCAAGACTAACCTAAATCTTCTACATCTTCCCTCCCTTCCTCTCCCCCTCTACCCTCTATCTCTCTCCTCTCTAACTCTTGTATATTAGTTATGTTCTTCCTCTATTTCTATGTGAACACTGAGCTGTAACCCCCACTTCCAGCTTGGGCCTACCATCCACAATGAGCTTTTGATCAGAGAAACCTACAAGGTTTCCCAAAACAATGACAGACTTCTGTCAGAGTATTTGATGACCCACAAAGGCCAGTGGTAAGACCCTATTGCTGAAGACTCCATACGCAAGGACATGTAAAATGGAATGACATGGCTGGAAGCCAGGAGAGAGTCAGTCCCCAGACAGTCAGCGTGTCTAGTGCCAGAAGGTGACCAATATCAGTCCCAGCAACTCATGGTCTAACCTACTTAGCAACAAATAACCTGGTGTGATGCCGCCACAAGTGCAATAGTAGCACTCAGCCATGGTGGGGAATGAACTGCTCTTGATTTAGCTATCTGATCCCCTCAGAGGTATGGGATCCATAGCTGGAGCTGGGAAACAAGCAGAACCATACCCAAACATAAGCCCACTCTCCAATATCAAGCTTCCATCAATCATGTGGTACAAGAAGTCCTACACCTATTAAACTTCCAAACACACACACCAAAGAAAAAATATTGAAAGCAGTTAGAGAGAAAAATCAAGTTACCTACAAAAGCAAGGCCATCAGGATTACAGCAGATTATTCAACACAAACTTTTAAAGCGAGAAGGGCTTGGAGTAATATATTCCATGTTCTGAAAGATAACAACTGTCAACCAACGTTACTTTATCCTGCAAAGTTATCCATTCAAATAGATGGAGAAATAAGGACATTCCATGAAAAAAACAGATTAAAGGAGTATTTGAAGACAAAACCAGCTCTACAGAAAATACTTGATAGAATCCTCCATGCTGAAGAAAAGGAAAAGCATAATATAATGAACCTAGAAAAAAAAAAGCAATACTCAAATACTAGTTAACTGAAGAGAGCACAGGTAGAACCGGAACCACAAAAAAAAAAAAAAAAAAGGCAAACATAAACACACACATTTCAATAATATCTCTTAATATCAATGGCCTCAATGTCCCAATGAAAAGACATAGTTTTGCAGACTGGGTTAAAAAGCAGGATCCTACAATTTGTTGTCTCCAAGAAACTCACCTTTTTACAAAGGATAGATATTATCTTAGGGAGAAAGGGTGGAAGACGGTGTTTCAAGCAAATGGGCCTAGAAAACAAGCAGGGGTTGCTATCCTAATATCAGACAAGGTAGAGTTCAGTCCAACGTTAGTCAAGAAAGATAAGGAAGGTCACTTTATATTGAATAAGGGCACACTCCAACAGGAGGACATTACAATCCTAAACATATATGCACCTAACATGGGGGCTCCCAAATTCGTCAAACAAACACTATTAGAACTAAGGTCACAGATAACATCAAACACAGTGGTGGTGGGTGACTTTAACACCCCACTCTCATCAATTGACAGGTCATCCCAGGAAAAAATAAACAGAGAAGCAACTGGAATAAATGAGGTCATAGAAGGAATGGACTTAACAGATATATACAGGACATTTCATCCAAAGGCTGCAGAATATACATTCTTTTCAGCAGCACATGGAACATTCTCTAAAATAGACGATATATTAGGACACAAAGCAAAAGGAAGTTATGAAATTTGCAGAAAAAGTATGTGCTCAACCGTGTTTATTGCTGCTCAATTTATAATAGCTGGGAAATGGAACCAGCCTAGATATCGCTCAACATAGAGTGGATAATGAAGATGTGGCACATTTATACAATGGAGTTCTACTCAGCGGTAAAGAAAAATGAAGTTATGAAATTTGCAGAAAAATGGATGGACCTGGAAAGTATTATACTAAGTGAGGCAACCCAGACCCAGAAAGCCAAGCGCCACATGTTCTCCCTCATATGTGGATCCTAGCTACAGATGATTGGGCTTCTGGGTGAGAATGAAAATACTTAGTGGCATAGGCCAGTAAGGTAAAACGGAGACATAAAGGGTAGAGAAAGGAAGGGAGGAGGATACTTAATAGGTTGATATTGTACATATGTAATTACAATGATTGTAATGGGGAGGTAATATGATGGAGAATGGAATTTCAAATGGGAAAGTGTGGGGGTGTGGAGGGAGGGAATTACCATGGGATATATTTTATAATCATGGAAAATGTTAATAAAAAATTTTAATTAAAAAAAAAATAAATAAAAAATAAAAAGAAATTAGAAAGGTCGAAAGTAAACGACCTAATGCTTCACCTTAAAGCCTTGGAAAAAGAAGAACAAGGCAAACCAAAAATCAGTAGATGGGAAGAAATAATAAAGATTAGGGCAGAAATTAATGAAATAGAAACAAAAAGAACAATCCAAAGAATTAATGAAACAAAGAGTCGGTTCTTTGAGAGGATAAACAAGATTGATAAACCCCTAACAAATCTGACCAAAAAAAAGAGAGAAGAGACACAAATTAATAAAATCAGAGATGAACAAGGTAACATCACAACAGATTCCAGAGAAATTCAAAAAATCATAGGGACATACTATAAAAGCATATACTCCACAAAGTATGAAAATCTGAAAGAAATGGATGATTTCCTTGATCTATATGACCTACATGAATTAAATCAAAATGAGATTAATCACTTAAATAGACCTATAACAAACATGGAGATCCGAACAGTTGTCAATAATCTCACAACTAAAAAAAGCCCAGGCCCAGATGGATTCACTGCTGAATTTTACCAGACTCTTAAGGAAGAGCTAACACCATTGCTTCTTAAGCTTTTCCAGGAAATAGAAAAAGAAGGAATTCTACCAAACTCCTTCTATGAGGCCAGCATCACCATGATACCAAAACCAGGCAAAGATAGAACAAAAAAAGAAAATTACAGACCAATCTCCCTCATGACCATAGGTGCAAAAATTCTCAACAAAATATTGGCAAACAGAATACAAGAATATATCAAAAAGATCATTCACCCTGACCAAGTATGCTTTATCCCAGAGATGCAGGGATGGTTCAACATACACAAATCTATAAATGTAATACATTACATAAACAGGTTGAAGGACAAAAATCACATGATCATCTCATTAGACGCAGAGAAAGCATTTGACAAAATCCAACATCCCTTCATGATAAAAGCCCTACAGAGGGCTGGAGAGATGGCTTAGTAGTTAAGCGCTTGCCTGTGAAGCCTAAGAACCCCGGTTTGAGTCTCGGTTCCCCTGGTCCCACGTTAGCCAGATGCACAAGGGGGCTCACGTGTCTGGAGTTCGTTGCAGAGGCTGGAGGCCCTGGCGTGTCCATTCTCTCTCTCTCCCTCTATCTGTCTTTCTCTCTGTGTCTGTCGCTCTCAAATAAATAAATAAATAACTTTTTAAAAAAAGTCCTACAGATACTGGGAATAGAAGGAACATATCTCAATATAATAAAGGCTATTTATGACAAGTCTACAGCCAACATATTACTAAATAGGGAAAAACTGGAAGCTTTTCCACTAAAATCAGGAACAAGACAATGGTGTCCACTGTCCCCACTTTTATTTAGCATAGTACTGGAAGTCTTAGCCATAGCAATAAAGCAAGAGACACACATAAAAGGGATACAAATTGGAAAGGAAGAGATCAAGTTATCATTATTTTCAGATGACATGATTCTATACATAAAGGACCCTGAAGAGTCTACTAGCAAAGTGTTAGAGCTGATCAAACCCTACAGCAATGTAGCAGGATACAAAATAAATACACAGAAATCAGTAGCCTTCATATATGCTAACAACAAACACACAGAGTATGAAATCAGAAAATCACTCCCGTTCACAATTGCATCAAAAAAAAATAAAGTACCTTGGAATAAACCTAACCAAGGAAGTAAAGAATCTATACAATGAGAATTTTAAAACACTCAAGTGAGAAATTGCAGAAGACACTAGAAAGTGGAGAAACATCCCTTGTTCCTGGATTGGAAGAATCAATATTGTGAAAATGGCAATCTTACCTAAAGCAATCTACACATTTAATGCAATCCCTACCAAAATTCCTAAGGCTTTCTTCATGGAAATAGAACAAACAATCCAAAAATTCATTTGGAATCACAAAAAACCCTCGAATATCTAAAATAATACTGAGCAAAAAAAATGAGGCTGGTGGTATTACCATACCTGATTTTAACCTATACTACAGAGCCATAGTATCAAAAACAGCATGGTACTGGCACAAAAACAGACATGTAGATCAGTGGAAGAGAATAGAGGACCCAGATGTAAGCCCAAGTAGCTATAGCCACCTGATATTCAATAAAAATGGCAAAAATACTCATTGGAGTAGAGACAGCCTCTTCAGCAAATGGTGTTTTGAAAACTGGATATATATCTGCAGAAGGATGAAAATAAATTCTTCTCTCGCTCCATGCACAAGAATTAAGTCCAAATGGAATAAAGACCTTAACATCAGACCTGAAGCACTGAAAGTGCTAGAGGAAAAAGTAGGGGAAACCCTTCAACATATTGGTCTTGGCAAAGACTTTCTGAATACAACTCCAATTGCTCAGGCAATAAAACCACAGATTAATCACTGGGACCTCATGAAATTACAAAGATTTTGCACTGCCAGTGACATAGTGAAAAAAGCAAAGAGGCAACCTATAGAATGGGAAAAAATCTTCACCAGCTACATATCTGATAGAGGATTAATATCTAGTAAATACAAAGAACACAAAAAGTTAAATAATAAGGAATCAAACAAGCCAATCAAAAAATGGGCTATGGAGCTAAATAGAGCATTCTCAAAGGAACAAATATGAATGGCATATAAGCATCTAAAAAAAATGTTCTACGTCACTAGTCATCAGGGAAATGCAGATTAAAACTACATTGAGATTTCATCTCACTCCTGTCAGATTGGCCACCATCATGAAAACAAAAGACCATAAATGTTGGCAGGGATGTGGAAAAAAAGGAACCCTTCTACACTGCTGGTGGGAATGCAATCTGGTCCAGCCATTGTGGAAAACAGTGTGGAGGTTCCTAAAACAGCTAAAGATTGGTCTACCATATGACCCAGCTATAGCACTCCTTGGCATATATCCAAAGGACTCATCTCATTTCCTTAGAATATGTGCTCAACCATGTTTATTGCTGCTCAATTTATAATAGCTGGGAAATGGAACCATCCTATATGTCCCTCAACTGATGAGTGGATAATGAAGATGTGGCACATTTATACAATGGAGTTCTACTCAGTGGTAAAGAAAAATGAAGTTATGAAATTTGCAGAAGAATGGATGGACCTGAGGTGGATTATATTAAGTGAGGTAACCCAGGCCCAGAAAGCCAAGCGCCACATGTTCTCCCTCATATGTGGATCCTAGCTACAGATAATTGGGCTTCTGCGTGAGGATGAAAATACTTAGTAGCAGAGGCCAGTAAGTTGAAAAGGATGCATAAAGGGAAGTGAAAGGAAGGAAGGAGGATACTTAATAAGTTGATATTGTATATATGTCATTACAATGATTGTAATGGGGAGGTAATATGATGGAGAATGGAATTTCAAATGGGAAAGTGTAGGAGTGGGCAGGGAGGGGATTATCATGGGATATATTTTGTAATCATGGAAAATGTTAATAAAAGTTAAAAAAAATTAAAAAAGTAAAAAAAGTAAGTGTTATCTCAATTTTCCGGATTCTAACTTACTCTGTTGGAGAATCTGCTTCTCTTTTTTATATAGATGCTGATCCTAAGGAGAGAGCTGCCCCAACATACCTCAAAAGGGGCCCGACTGAAACTAAGGAAAATTGGCGAAACAAGCAAGGGTGATGTTCTCCTGTGAACCAGATACCAGCATAAAGGGGAAGGAGAACAACGCAGAGAAAAATCAACTCCTACCAAATCAGAGAGCCAGAGCCTCAGAGACACCCAACACCTCAGCACTGAAGCAGACCAAAAATGAACCCAACATGGCTCAGGGAAATTTTGCGGAAGAGGTGGCCGAAAGAATGTCAGAGTCACATGTTGGGTCATGATTTGCATAGACATTTATCATACCAATAACTGGGGGCTATCTCCACAATGCATGACCCATTTACATCAACATGGAGGGTCCAATAGGTAGGTGTAGGGCCTGGATGAGCCTAAACAATGGTACCAAACTGCCTGTATTTGCTGAAAAGAAAACTAATAAATTAATTTAAAAAAAAAAGATCAAAACCGTTAATAAAATTAATATTTAATTTAAACAATATTAGCAATATTAAGTTTGGCATATTTAGATACAACATATCTTTAGATATGAAAGAAACTAATTAATATTAATGCTAGGAATAAAATTTATCAATCAGTAAATCAAGTATACTACAACTGTCTTGAAACATATACTCTTCTTCATTAGAGAATTTATTTTCTTTCTTAAAAAAATCAAAAAGAAAGTTAGAAGAATACATAACTACTGACAATCAGCATTGCCTCTGAACAAACTCTAGGAATGTGGAAAAAGCTCAAAATGCCTAGCACTTGATGCATTTGCTTTTTCTTGTTTTCCACTGGTTAAGGTAAGCAGATGTGCTATTGAATGTGAGGAGATGCTGTGCAAGTAACACTGGGTGACTCAGAACTGTGCATCTCTAATAATGAATTCAATTTATAATCTTGCAAAAATATCAATACATCTGTGTCCTTGTCTCCTTTCCTTCCAGCTTAACGTGTTGCCTTTTTTTAAAATTTTTCTTAATTTTTATTAACATTTTCCATGATTACAAAAAAAAAAAAAATCCCATGGTAATACACTCTCTCCCCACACACCACTTTCCCCTTTGAAATTCCACTCTCCATCATGTCCCCTCCAAATCTCAATCAGTCTATCTTTTATATTGATGTCATGATCTTTTCCTCCTCTTATGATGGTCTTGTGTAGGTAGTGTCAGGCATGGTGAGGTCATGGATATCCAGGCAATTTTGTGTCTGGAGGAGCATGTTGTAAGGAGTCCTACCCTTCCTTTGGCTCTTACATTCTTTCCATCACCTCTTCCGCGTTAGACCCTGAGACTTGGAGGGGGGATTGAGATGTTACTCAGTAATCCAGTCACTTCTTTCCAGCATTATGATACCTTCTGAGTCATCCCATGGTCACTGCCATCTGAAAGGAGAAGATTCTGTACCCAAAGTGAGAGTAGTGTAAATATAAGGATATAAATATGAAGAGAAGTGCTTACTAGGCAGTCTGATAAGCATAGTATATACATTTTTCCAGACATCAGCAGATGATACACCCTTAGGGCTCATGACTACCCCTGTTTTAAGTTTTCAGTATCAGGGATGTATTCCTCCCCCACCCCGTGGAGCAGGCCTCCAATCAAATTGGAGGGCAGTTGGTTTCCACCATGACTGACATGCCACTCTTGCACCCATTGATGCACATTTGGCCTGGCTGGCCAATGATAAGGCTTGTCATGTCCACTGTTGAGTATCTCCACTGGTGGTATCTCTTTCTCCCATTGAACTACATGTAGAATGACTTCTTCCAGCTTTCTGTCAGCTTGTCTACATGGAGGAGGTTATCAGCTTAGTTCCAGCAGGATTTCTCAGTGGCCTTGCAGCCCAAGTATGTGGAGTCTTCAGCAATAGTGTCTTACCATCTATTCCTGGTAGGAAACTAAGGGCCTCGGCAATGGCCTATAATGTTTTGGGGGCATCAGGTACCTCCCTGGCCATCAACTTACTGGAAGTATCCCATCCCTGGCACTGAAAATTTTCCAACAATGATTTATGGCTCTTGAGTGTTCCATTGTCTGAAACCAGAGTATTCCATATGATTTATTTGCATACACTTAGATTTTCATTAGCCCTCCTTCCACCTTTCCTTTACTCAATCTCTTCCCCTGACCTCACTTTGGGCCATTTAATCCCTGTTAAAATATTCTTCTACTTACATATATACAATACCAACCTATTAAGTACCCTCCTCCCTTCATTTCTCTTCCCTTTATATCTCCTTTTTAACTTAGTGGTCTTTGCTACTGAGTTCTTCCCTTCTCACACAGAGACCCAATCATCTTTAGCTAGGATCCACATATGAAGGAGAACATGCAGCGCTTGGCTTTCTGGGCCTGGGTTACCTCACTTAGTATAATCCTTTACAGATCCATCCATTT
This sequence comes from Jaculus jaculus, assembly GCF_020740685.1. Lineage (NCBI taxonomy): Eukaryota > Metazoa > Chordata > Mammalia > Rodentia > Dipodidae > Jaculus > Jaculus jaculus. Next base: position 77,017,805 of record NC_059112.1, on the reverse strand, counting down.
CCCTACAAATTTCATAACTTCATTTTTCTTTACTGCTGAGTAGAACTCCATTGATTAAATGTGCCACATCTTCATTATCCATTCATCAGTTGAGGGACATCTAGTCTGGTTCCATTTTACAGCTATTATGAATTGATTGGCAATAAACATGGTTGAGCATGTACTTCTAAGGAAATGGGATGAGTCCTTAGGATATATGCCTAGCTATAGCGGGTTCATATGGCAGAACAATTTTTAGCTCTCTTAGGAACCTCCACTCTGAGTTCCACAATGACTGGAACAAATAGCATTCCCACCAAAAGTGTAGAAGGGTTCCTCTTTTTCAACATCCCCACCAGCATTTATGATCATTTGTTTTCATGATGGTAGCCAATCTGACCGGAGTGTGATAGAATCTCAGTATAGTTTTAATCTGCATTTCCCTGATGACTAGGGACGTAGAATTTTTTTTTAGAAGATTATATGTCATCCATATTTCTTCTTTAGGGAATTCTATATTTAGCTCCATAGCCCATCTTTAATTGGCTTGTTTGATTTCTTATTATTTAACTTTTTGAGTTCTTTGTATGGCCTAGATATTAATCCTCTATCAGATATATAGCTGGCCAAGATATTTTCCCATTCTGTTGGTTGCCTCTTTGCTTTATTCACTGTGTCCTTGCAGTACAAAATATTTGTAATTTCATGAGGTCCCAGTGGTAAATCTGTGGTTTTATTGCCTGAGCAATTGGGGTTGTATTCAGAAAGTCTTTGCCAAGATAATATGTTGAAGGGTTTCCTCTACTTTTTCCTCTAGCAATTTCAGAGTTTCAGGTATGATGTTAAGGTCTTTAGTCCATTTGGATTTAATTCTTCTGCATGGAGAGAGAGAAGAATCTATTTTCATCCTTCTACAGACACATATCCAGCTTTCCCAGCACATTTTGCTGAAGATGCTGTCTTTTCTCCAATGAGTATTTTGGGCATTTTTATCGAATATCAGGTGGCTATAGCTACCTGGTCTTATATCTGGGTCCTCTATTCTGTCCCATTGATCTACATATCTGAATTTGTGCCAGAACCATGCTGTTTTTGTTGCTACGACTCTGTAGTATAGGTTAAAATCAGGTATGGTGATACCTCTAGCCTTATTTTTGTTGCTCGGTATTATTTTAGATATTTGAGGTATTTTGTGATTCCAAATGAATTTTTGGATTGTTTTTGTCTTTTTTCATGAAGAATGCCTTTGGAATTTTGATGGGGATTGCATTAAATATGTAGATTGCTTTTGGTAAGATTGCCATTTTCACAATATTGATTCTTCCAATCCAGGAACTAGGGATGTTTTTCCAGTTCTTAGTGTCTTCAGCAATTTCTTGCTTGAGTGTTTTATACTTTTCTTTGTAGAGATCCTTTACTTCCTTGGTTAGGTTTATTCCAAGGTACTTTATTTTCTTTGATGCAATTGTGAATGGGAGTGATTCTCTGATTTCTTCCTCTATGTGTTTGTTGTTAGCACATAGGAATGCAACTGAATTCTGTGTATTTATTTTGTATCCTGCTCCATGGCTGTAAGTGTTTATCAGCTCTAACAGTTTTAGTAGAGTCTTTAGGGTCCTTTATATATAGAATCATGTCATCTGCAAATAATGATAACTTGATCTCTTCCTGTCCAATTTGTATCCCTTTGTATGTATGTCTCTTGCCTTATTGCTATGGCTAAGACTTCCAGGACTATATTAATATAAGTGGGGACAGTGTACACCCTCATCTTATTCCTGATTTTAGTGGAAAAGCTTCCAGTTTTTCCCCATTTAGTAATATCTTGGCTGTAGGCTTGTCATAAATAGCCTTTATTATATTGAGATATGTTCCTTCTATTCCCAGTCTCTGTAGGACTTTTATCATGAAGGAATGTTAAATTTTGTCAAATGCTTTCTCTGCATCTAATGAGATGATCATGTGATTTTAGTCCTTCAGTCCATTTATATAATGTTTTACATTTATCAGTTTGCATATGTTGAACCATCCCTGCATCTCTGGGATAAAGACTGCTTTGTCAGGGTTAATGATCTTTCTGATATATTCTTGTATTCTGTTTGCCAATATTTTGTTGAGAATTTTTGCATCTATGTTCATGAGGGTGATTGGTCTGTAATTTTCTTTTTTTGTTCTATCTTTGCCTGGTTTTGGTATCAGGGTGATGCTGGCTTCATAGAAGGAATTTGGTAGGGTTCCTTCTTTATCTATTTTATGGAAAAGCTTACATAGCAATGGTGTTAGTTCTTCCCTGAAGGTCTGGTAAAATTCAGCAGTGAATCCATGTGGGCCTAGACTTTTTTTAGGTGCTAGATTTTTTAATTTATTTTTTATATTTTTTTCACAGCTTATCTTTTTATTTTAATAACAGGAAGAAAATGTAAACTTTCAAGATATAACTGATATAAAACCACCAAGGCAATGCTCTAATTAACTGGCATTTATAGGCACAATATAATAGCCACAGATGGGGAGAAGACAACTCTGTAATTGCTACAGAGTGGAAGTCTCGTACTTCCAACACTGTCACTAAAACTACTCACCAAGCTCTTTAGGGTTCACATGGTACATAACAGAGGTAGAGGCTTGTATGTATAAACAGAAATTATAAAGGAGATATTCTGCTTTCTACTAGAATTCCCTTGGTGCAGCTAAGGCTGTACCTGGATTGCAGATGCATGGATTGAAGGTACGTTCCTAGGGTGGCCACATCTTGCTCTTGACTGTTCTTTATGAGTTTTTTCCTCCAAGTTAACCATTTCATTCAGTATGTGACTTTGTCCACCAAGAGGAAAATTTTTGCCAATGGCCTTGATTCTCTTTAAGAATATCTCATGTAAATTTTTAACATATCCTAATGTCACTTTCTGGCCATCTGAGCTTGGTGCACAATATTCCTTTGCTGGTGAGCTAATAGCAGTGAGCTTTCCTTCTTGTTCCTAGCTCTCTGCTCTTGTATCTACTTAGCACTGGTTACAGAAATGCACAAGCCCCTAAGGGAACTTGGGATGATGTTCCCGCCTTTGCTGTTGTTGCATCTTTAGGACATGTGCAAGGTTGTCACTGAGGGTTTTTAAAGGAAGCACTGAGATCACTTTCAAACTGGTTTCTCTTTGCAAGGGACTTTGTCATGCTACCTCTAAAATCCTGTAGCATCCTGTAAGCACTCTCTTTGGCTCATTGTTCATATTATCCTGAGGAAGGACTGTCCTCACCACATGCATAACATGTTGAGCTGTTTCCTTCTGGGCTCTGTTCACTTGGGCTCCTCAAGTCATTGGAAGGAGGACCTGCAAGCATCTGCTGACATTTGGCAGCTCTAAGGACTTCCTTGCCTTTGGTGCCATGGTTACTGTTTTCTGGTACTTGGCCAGACCCTGGTGATCATCACAGCCCTCAGAACCTCGCCATCCTCAGAGGTGTAACTTAGCATACATGATGGGCATTGATAAGAGAATATGTCTGAGTGGCTGAAACATCACAGCTGGAACTCATGAGAGGACCCATAGCTTGCACACATGGCATGGACCCACAATAGGAACATTTAATAATGGTTCAGCAGAAAGCTGGAGACAGAAAGAATGAACCACAGGCCCAAGGCCCTGAGGCCTAAGGCAGAGTGAGGACTGCAAAAGAGAGGCGGAGTCTTGTAAGTGGCAAACAAATGATAAAGGAGGCAAGCTGCTTTCTACTAGAATTCCTGCTAGCACACCTAAGGCTGTGCCTTGACTGCAGATGCCAGGATCACATGCTTTCTTCAGTGCCTCAGGAATGCTTGGATTGAAGGTACTTCCCAAGGGGGACCACATTTTCCTCTTGACTGTTCTTTATGAGTTTTCCTCCAAGTTGACCATTTCATTTCATTCAGTATGCGACTTTATCCACCCAGAGGAGAATTTTCACCCACGACCTTGTTTATCTTTAAGACTATCTCATGTAAAATTTTAACATATCCTAATGTCACTTTATGGCTATCTGGGCTTGGTGCACAATATTCCTTTGCTGGTGAGCAATTTTTTTTTATTTTTTAAATATTTTACTTTATTTGCAAGCACACAGACAGAAAAAGATCAAGAAGAGGATAGACAGAGAGAGAATGGGTGCGCCAGGGCCTCCAGCCTCTGCAAACGAACTCCAGACGTGTGCCCCCTTGTGCATCTGGCTAATGTGGGTCCTGGGGATTTAAGCCTCGAACCAGGGTCCTTCAGCTTCACAGGCAAGCACTTAACTGCTAAGCCATTTCTCCAGCCCAGGTGCTAGATTTTTGAGAACTGCTTGGATCTGTATGTTTGTTATTGGTCTATTTATGTGATTAATCTTTAAGGCAATGTGGCAGTTCTAAGAATCACTAACCTCTATATGGGCAACATAGCAATTTCTTTCCTGGGATCCTATAAAGATCTAGGCATTTTCCCAGTTTCTTACAGCTGAAGTTGTCTCTAGTATCTGCTGAGACCCCACAAATAATGAAACAATATCCTTGCTCCTAAAGCCAATATTCTATGTCTGAAGAAAATTTTCAGATGTGTTCTTTCAAACATGGACAATAATAAGAATGACATTTATAGAAGTAAAAAGTGGATGGAAAACCTGTGATACTACTGCTACAGATGGTAAGTAAGATAAAGGATTTTTCTTTGTATCAGCAAAAAATGTCTATTGAGTGAATTAAATAAGTCAATAATTCAAAGAATGGAGTTTTACATGAAATGTAAAGTTTCTTTTCTTCTTCCCAACTTTTATTAACACCTCCATGATTATAAAAAATACCCCATGGTAATACCCTCCCCCTCATTGCCAATGACATTCCTCCCCATCGCATTCAGTCTCTCTTTTTTTTTTAATATTTTATTTTATTTATTTTTTTATTTTATTTTTTTAAAATTTTTATTAACATTTTCCATGATTATAAAATATATCCCATGGTAATTCCCTCCCTCCCCACCCCCACACTTTCCCATTTGAAATTCCATTCTCCATCATATTACCTTCCCATTACATTCATTGTAATTACATACATACAATATCAACCTATTAAGAATCCTCCCCCCTTCCTTTCTCTACCCTTTATGTCTCCTTTTTAACTTACTGGCCTCTGCTACTAAGTATTTTCATTCTCACGCAGAAGCCCAGTCATCTGTAGCTAGGATCCACATATGAGGGAGAACATGTGGCGCTTGGCTTTCTGGGTCTGGGTTACCTCACTTAGTATAATACTTTCCAGGTCCATCCATTTTTCTGCAAATTTCATAACTTCATTTTTCTTTACCGCTGAGTAGAACTCCATTGTATAAATCTGCCACATCTTCATTATCCACTCATCTGTTGAGGGACATCTAGGCTGGTTCCATTTCCCAGCTATTATAAATTGAGCAGCAATAAACATGGTTGAGCATGTACTTCTAAGGAAATGTGATGAGTCTTTTGGATATATGCCTAGGAGTGCTATAGCTGGGTCATATGGTAGATCAATCTCTAGCTGTTTTAGGAACCTCCACACTGTTTTCCACAATGGATGGACCAGATTGCATTCCCACCAGCAGTGCAGAAAGGTTCCTTTTTTTCCACATCCCCGCCAACATTTATGATCATTTGTTTTCATGATGGCGGCCAATCTGACAGGAGTGAGATGGAATCTCAATGTAGTTTTAATCTGCATTTCCCTGATGACTAGTGACGTAGAACATTTTTTTAGATGCTAAGATGCCATTCGCATTTCTTCCTTTGAGAACTCTCTATTTAGCTCCATAGCCCATTTATTGATTGGCTTGTTTGATTCCTTATTATTTAACTTTTTGAGTTCTTTGTATATCCTAGATATTAATCCTTTATCAGATATATAGCTGGCGAAGAACTTTTCCCATTCTGTAGGTTGCCTCTTTGCTTTTTTCACTGTGTCCTTTGTGGTGCAAAATCTTTATAATTTCACTAGGTCCCAGTGGTTAATCTGTGGTTTTATTGCCTGAGCAATTGGGGTTGTATTCAGAAAGTCTTTGCCAAGACCAATATGTTGAAGGGTTTCCCCTACTTTTTCCTCTAGCAGTTTCAGAGTTTCCAGTCTGATGTTAAGTCTTTAATCCATTTGGACTTAATTCTTGTGCATGGCAAGAGAGAAGAATCTATTTTCATCCTTCTGCAGATATATATCCAGTTTTCAAAACACCATTTGCTGAAGAGGCTGTCTCTTCTCCAATGAGTATTTTTGGCATATTTATCGAATATCAGGTGACTATAGCTACTTGGGCTTACATCTGGGTCCTCTATCCTGTTCCACTGATCTACATGTCTATTTTTGTGCCAGTACCATGCTATTTTTGTTACTATGGCTCTGTAGTATAGGTTAAAATCAGGTATGGTGATACCATCAGCCTCTTTTTTGTTGCTCAGTATTATTTTAGATATTTGAGGTTTTTTGTGATTCCAAATGAATTTTTGGATTGTTTTTTCTATTTCCATGAAGAAAGCCTTTGGAATTTTAATAGGGGTTACATTAAATGTGTAGATTGCTTTAGGTAAGATTGCCATTTTCACAATATTGATTCTTCCAATCCAGGAACAAGGGATGTTTCTCCACTTTCTAGTGTCTTCTGCAATTTCTCGCTTGAGTGTTTTAAAGTTCTCATTGTATAGATTCTTTACTTACTTGGTTAGGTTTATTCCAAGGTACTTTATTTTCTTTGATGCAATTGTGAATGGGAGTGATTTTCTGATTTCATCCTCTGTGTGTTTGTTGTTAGCATATATGAAGGCTACTGATTTCTGTGTATTTATTTTGTATACTGCTACATTGCTGTAGGTTTTGATCAGCTCTAACAGCTTGCTAGTAGAGTCTTTAGGGTCCTTTATGTATAGAATCATGTCATCTGCAAATAATGATAACTTGATTTCTTCCTTTCCAATTTTTATCCATTTTATGTGTGTCTCTTGCCTTATTGCTATGGCTAAGACTTCCAGTACTATGCTAAATAAAAGTGGGGACAGTGTACACCCTCGTCTTATTCCTGATTTTAGTGGAAAAGCTTCCAGTTTTTCCCCATTTAGTAATATGTTGGCTGTAGGCTTGTCATAAATAGCCTTTATTATATTGAGATATGTTCCTTCTATTCCCAGTCTCTGTAGGACTTTTATCATGAAGGAATGTTGGATTTTGTCAAATGTTTTCTCTGTGTCTAATGAGATGATCATGTGATTTTTGTCCTTCAACCCGTTTATGTAATGTATTACATTTATAGATTTGCGTATGTTGAACCATCCCTGCATCTCTGGGATAAAGCCTACTTGGTCAGGGTGAATGATCTTTTTGATATATTCTTGTATTCTGTTTGCCAATATTTTGTTGAGAATTTTTGCATCTATGTTCATGAGGGAGATTGGTCTGTAATTTTCTTTTTTTGCTCTATCTTTGCCTGGTTTTTGTATCAGGGTGATGCTGGCCTCATAGAAGGAGTTTGGGAGAATTCCTTCATTTTCTATTTCCTGGAAACGCTTAAGAGGCAATGGTGTTAGCTCTTCCGTAAATGTCTGGTAAAATTCAGCAGTGAATCCGTCCAGGCCTGGCCTTTTTTTAGTTGGGAGATTATTGATAACTGTTCGGATCTCCATGTTTGTTATAGGTCTATTTAAGTGATTAATCTCATTTTGATTTAATTCATGTAGGTCATATAGATCACGGAAATCATCCATTTCTTTCAGATTTTCATACTTTGTGGAGTATATGCTTTTATAGTATGTCCCTATGATTTTTTGAATTTCTCTGGAATCTGTTGTGATGTTACCTTGTTCATCTCTGATTTTATTAATTTGTGTCTCTTCTCTCTTTCTTTTGGTCAGATTTGCTAAGGGTTTATCAATCTTGTTTATCCTTTCAAAGAACCAACTCTTTGTTTCATTAATTCTTTGGATTGTTCTTTTTGTTTCTATTTCATTAATTTCTGCCCTAATCTTTATTATTTCTTCCCGTCTACTGATTTTTCGTTTGCCTTGTACTTCTTCTTCTAAGGCTTTAAGGCGAAGCATTAGGTCGTTTACTTGCGACCTTTCTATTTTCTTAGTATAGGCACTCAAGGCTATAAATTTACCTCTTAGAACTGCCTTCATTGTGTCCCAGAGATTTTGGTATGTTGTGGTCTTATTATCATTTGACTCTATAAATTTTTTTGATTTCATTTTGATTTCTTCATTGACCCATTCATCATTTAGTAGTGTATTGTTTAGTTTCCATGATTTTGTGTATGCTCTATAGCCTTTCTTGCTACCGATTTGTAGTTTAATTCCATTGTGGTCAGATAGAATGCAAGGAATTATTTCAATTTTCCTGAATTTGTTAAGATTTGCTTTGTGTCCTAATATATGGTCTATTTTAGAGAATGTTCCATGTGCTGCTGAAAAGAATGTATATTCTGCAGCCTTTGGATGAAATGTCCTGTATATATCTGTTAAGTCCATTCCTTCTATGATCTCATTTAGTCCAGATGCCTCTCTGTTTATTCTTTCCCAGGATGACCTGTCAATTGATGAGAGTGGGGTATTAAAGTCACCCACCACCACTGTGTTTGGTATTATCTGTGACCTTTTTCTAATAGTGTTTGTTTGACGAATTTGGGAGCCCCCATGTTAGGTGCATATATGTTTAGGATTGTAATGTTCTCCTGTTGGAGTGTGCCCTTAATCAATATAAAGTGACCTTCCTTATCTTTCTTGACTAACGTCGGACTAAAGTCTACCCTGTCTGATATTAGGATAGCAACCTCTGTTTGTTTTCTAGGCCCATTTGCTTGAAACACCATCTTCCAACCTTTCACCCTAAGATAATGTCTATCCTTTGTAGAAAAGTGAGTTTCTTGGAGACAACAAATTGTAGGATCCTGCTTTTTAACCCAGTCTGCAAATCTATGTCTTTTCGTTGGGGCATGGAGGCCGTTGATACTAAGAGATATTATTGAAAGGTCTGTATTTTTGTTTGCCATTTTTGTGTGTGTGTGTGTGTTTCTGGTTCTACCTGCACTCTCTTCTGTTAACTAGTATTTGAGTATTGCTTGTTTTTTCTAGGTCCCTTATATGTGTTCTTTTCCTTTTCTTCTGCATGGAGGATTCTATCAAGTATTTTCTGTAGAGCTGGTTTTGTCTTCAAATACTCCATTAACCTGCTTTTGTCATGGAATGTCTTTATTTTTCTATCTATTTGAATGGATAACTTTGCAGGATAAAGTAACCTTGGTTGACAGTTGTTATCTTTCAGAACTTGGAATATATCATTCCAAGACCTGGCTTTAAAAGTTTGTGTTGAATAATCTGCTGTAATCCTGATGGGCTTGCTTTTGTAGGTAACTTGATTTTTCTCTCTAACTGCTTTCAATATTTTTTCCTTGGTGTGTGTGTTTGGAAGTTTGATTATAATATGGTGAGGAGAGGTTCTTTCTGGATTTTGTCTGGCTGGGGTTCTAAAGGCTTCCTGTATTTGCATTGGCACCTCTTTCCCAATTTGGGAGAAATTTTCTTCTATTATTTTGTTTAAGACGCCTACTATGCCTCTGGAGTGGAGTTCTTCTTCTACTATGCCCTGGCGGCTTTCTTGTGCGTCGCGGCCGCAGCGGTTGGCCAAGGTGCCGGAGCCGCTTTTCCTGCCTGTGCAGGCTCTGGATGCTCTGGAACTCTTCTACTTCTCTGCTGCCCCTTCAGTTTCCTATACACCTCACTTTTTAGTAAAAGTGTGTATTTTGCTGAGTTTTTTTGGTCTTTTTTCCCCCCTAGGCTGCTTTGGCATGGTACCTACGCCACCATCTTAACCGGAAGTCCACAGTCTCTCTTTTTTATTGTGATGTCATGATCTTTTCCTCCTCTTATGATGCTCTTATGCCGGTAGTGTCGGGCACTGTGAGGCCATGGATATCCATTCCAGTTTGTGTCTGTTGGGAGCATGTTGTATGAGACCTACCCTTCCTTTGGTGCTTACATTCTTTCTGCATTAAATTCTTCCGCATTAGTCCCTGAGCCTTGGAAGTTGTAATAGTGATATTGAAGTACTGAGCACTGTGGTCATTTCTTTCCATCACTATAATGCCTTTTGAGTCATCCCCAGGTCACTTCCATTTGAAAAGAGAAGATTCTCTACCAAAAGTGAGAATAGCATTAAAATAATGGTATGAACATTAACAGAAGTGCTTGCTTAACAGTTTGATAAGCATAGTATATACATTTAGCCAGACAACAGCAGACATTACACCCCTAAGGCTCATGACTACCCCTGTTCCAAATTTTCAGTATCATGGATATACTCCCTCACATAGAGTGGGCCTCCAGTCCAATTCGAGAGCAGTTGGTTTCCCCCATAACAGATGTGCCACTATTGCACCCATTGGCTCATTTGGTCTGGCTGGCCAAATATAAGGCTTACAGTGTCCACTGTTGAATATCTTCACTGGTGATTTCTCTTTCTCCCACTGTACTGCATGAAGAATGGTTTCTTCCAGCTTTCTGTCAGTTGGTCTACATGGAGGAGGTTATCAGCTCAGTTCCAACAGGATTTTTCAGTGGCCTTGCAGCCCAAGGATATGGAGTCTTCAGCAATAGTGTCTTACCATCGATTCTTGATGGGAAACCAAGGGCCTTGGCAATGGCCTATAATGTTTTAGGGGCATCAGGGACCTCCCTGGCCAACAACTCACTGGAACTCTACTCCCATCCCTGGCACTGAAAATTTCCTAGCAACAATATATGGCTCCTGAGTGTTCCATTGTCCAAAAAAGTAGTTTCCATATGATTTATTTATATCCATGTAACACTTGGCTTTCTGGGCCTGGGTTACCTCACTTAATATAATCCTTTCCAGATCCATCCATCTTTATAGGTTTTTAAGTACAGTTTTGATTTAATCAATATTCCTCTTTTATTTATGAGCATTGAATGGGAGGCATAGTCTAAATTATGTAACTCTGTATAGGTCCCTGTAACATGATCTTATGACGAAACTTCTAGTGTCTTCCCTCTCTTCTTTTGTAAACGGAATGTCAAAGAACAAAGCTAGAGTAATATGCATAATATGAAATATTATTCTTCTTATACATATTTTGATTGAACATATAATCAACATATATGTCTATACTTGTTTCCTAAAATTAATATATTTTATATTTTAATGCATAAGAGTGCTTTCAAAATCTTAGAACTATGATCCAAATTGCTTTAGAGTTGGGCCACCACATAATAGTTTGGTTTTTTTTGTGTGTGTTTTTGATTACTTTTATTTCATAAAGAAAAATAGTAAATACATTTTACTGTCATTTTACTAACTATTTCATCATTCTATATGCTTTGACCAAGTAGTTAACTTTAGGCCAGCTGAACAATACTTCAAAGAGTTATTTTGCTTTGTAACCTTTTGTATTATAAAATTTATTGGCCTAATTCAGGGTTCTTCTGGCAAATGAGCATTTTTTTCCAAAATATATCTACTAGAAATATCTTCATATAAAAGGATGGGAGGGGAGCTGAATGAATGTCTTAGCAGTTAAGGAATTTGTCTGCAAAGCCAAAGGACCCAGTTGTGAATCCCCAGGACCCATGTTAGCCAGATGCACAAGGTGGCACATGCATCAGGAGTTCATTTGCAGTAGTTGGAGGCACTGACACTCCCATTCTCTCTCCATCTCTTCCTCTGTGTCAAACTAATTAATTAATTAACTATTTAAAACAGATGTGCGGAGGAATTCCATGTAAATTTATGACTAGAAGTTCCTTTGTTCTCCTTGAAATAGGAGATGGAATTCTGAAGAAAATTCTTCTTCTTCATTGGGGACTTCTAATATGAAGTGATATGGGTAAATTCTATAAGTGTTAATGTTTTCCCTCTGAATATTTATAAGATAAGATCTCACTGTTGCCTTTGCTTGCCTGAAATTAGCAATGTAGCAACATTGCTCAGCCTCTGGAGGGTTTGGATCTCAGGCCTGAACCTCCATGCTAGCATTTTTATTGACCGATTTTATTTGTTTGATTTTTCAGTTGTAAGAGTGTGTGTGTGTTGTGTGTGTGTGTGTGTGTGTGTGTGTGTGTGAGTGTGTGTGTGTGTTTTCCTATTACATGGAATATTTTCTTTCTTGTTGGCATTCAATGTCAACTTTGTAGACTCAAGTTTGTAGACAGGATTTTCCTCAACATAGCTTAGCTATGTGCTCAGATGCAATGTTCAAGAGTACTTCATCTGTAGAATATTTTGGGAAGTTATAAAACCAGTTTTTCCAGCAAATCATTTTTTCCCCACCTCTGAGTACCATTGTGCCTGCAGACTCCCAGGGAGTCTCCACTAATGTAATCCAGTTCCACTGTGACCTTTACCTCATTACTAGGGGTCTCTCAAGCATGGTTTATTGTAGTCTGGTATTTCAGTCACTGCATAGGATCTTCTAGAAGTTCCTCTAAAGCTCTGGAATCTCTCTAATATATACTTCCCATTCTTTATACCTTGTTAACTGCAATTTACTTGAGCTTTTACATAGTACTGTGAGTGCAATAGAGAAAGAGATAAAAATGAAGTATGTTTGTCTATCTCCCTGGAATATAATCATAAGAACAATATGCTGGATAAATATAATTTATTAGCAAACAGAAAATGGAATGTGAGAGTCTAATGCCAAATATAATGTGCCTAGCTTTGAAGAAACTGTTTTCTCATATCAAATATGGAACAAAGTATCTAGATAAATGAGCAAGAAAAATCCAAGGCAAAAAAGAACATTGAATCACTATAAAGAAATCAACATCACTCATTTTCATGTGAGGTGCCCCTCTTAAAGTACCTGCATATGATTTTCATATAGCACAGAACCAAGAGCACCAATTAAATTAAAATGCAAATTGTTTCCATGCCTAATGTAAAAATGTAATTATGTGATCTTAGTCTAATAATATAAGCAGAAAATTAAATGTCCTTCATGCACATATATAGTGCATGTACAAATAAGTAAAGAAAGATTTCTTTGGAAGCAAATAGCTGTCAAGGTATCATCAATTAGTGTGTGGTTGGATATAAATTCAATAAAACTTACAAGGGCATTTATTCATCTTAATATAAAGATATGAAAGTTATTCTGAGAAAATAAGAAATATCTAGCCAAGGAACAGTAATGAAGAATTTTGTCTTTTGTATACAAATAATAAATTACAATAGTAGAAAATGTGTGGTATTTTCATGATGACATAATTGAAATAGTTCAGACACAATTTTTCACTCTGTATGCTATATTCATCAATAGATAATCATGTTTAATTATCCAAGTAAAAAACCCTACATTCATCAAGATAATGTGTAAGACAAATAAATTCAAGAGGGATGAGTAAGATTAATTTTCATTCCTTGAATTACACAGAACCTTCCTCCTTCTCTTAGTTGCATGAGTTCCAGCAGCCAGACCCATTCAGAACCCCTCTTTCCTTCACCCTAGATGATGCACAGGCCCTGCCACGTTGACCAGGACCCAAGTGGGTATGAGTGCTTAAGTTCCAGATTATGGATTCTACTTTAATTTCTTCTTCCCTACATCCCATAGACACAGTCTACCCACAGCTGAAGCAATGGTTCAAGCTAAGGTCAAGCAACCAGATTCCTTTTAGAAGCCTGTTTCCTGGCATGGAAGGGGTGTAACCAATGATCTCTCATTTGGTCTGGGAACCAAATATAAGGCCCATTACAGAGCCAGTAAATTGAGATCACCTCATCCATGAAGCAAGTCCAATTATTTCAACATTGAACTCCAAACACAGCCAAATGAAGAATATAAAATAAGTGAACTAAAAAAAGAAGACAAGGAAGATGAAAAAGGAGGACAATTATTCCAGCAATTTAGTTAGCACAGGTTTACAAGAAATGTCAGACAAAAGAACTTTTACCTGATAAGCCTCAACATAATATTAAAAAAAAACAAAGAAAAGAAAACAACAACAAAAACAGTGGCCTAGAGGGATGGTTTATCAGTTAAGGTGTTTGCCTGCAAAGCCAAACAGTTCCAGGTTTGATTCCCCAGGACCCACATTAGCCAGATGCCCAAGGGGGTACATGCATCTGGACTTAATTTACAGTGGCTCAAGGCCCTAGCTCTCTCTCTCTCTCTCTCTCTCTCTCTCCCCTACTCCCTCTTTCTCTGCCAAACAAAAAGGCAATATGTTTCACCCAAGAAATAGGAAGCACATAGTAGAGGGCACCCATAACTACTGTGTACAGGAAACTCCAGACAAAGTTGTCAAAAGAATGATAAATATATTGAAAAGAACACAAAGAAGACAAGATGAATTCATGAATTAAATCCCAAATTGAAAGCAAGCACAAACAACTAAATGAAAGGAAGAAATCTAACCCAGATATGATAATGAAACTCATCAAAGAGATAGAAATACTAAGAAAAGAACAAGCTGAAATACAGCTGGAAATGAAAAGTAGAAATCAAATAAATATCTCCATGGAAAGTTTCACCAATAGATTTGGTCAGTGGAAGAAAGATTATCAAACTTTGAAGACAAAGAAGAATTGGATTAATTAGTCAAATGCAATAATAAGTTCAAAGGTGTAATATGAACAGAACATGAGAGAAATATGTGATGCAATGTAAAGGTCAAATATAAGAACTATGGGCATAAAAGAAGGAAAAGAACTTCAAGCCAATGGCATAGAAAAAAAATTTTAATGAAATTATAGACAAAAAGTTCCCAAATCTAGGGAAAGAAATGTCCATCCAGGTACAAGAGGCATATAGAAAACCAAATATGCCAGATCAGAAAAGAAATTCCCCATGTTATATGTTAGTCAAAACACTAAATACACAGATACAGAAAAGAGTATTAAAATCTGTAAAAGAGAAACATATCGTCCATACAAATGCAGACCCATCATAATAATGGCTGATTTTTCAACAAAAACACTAAAAACAAAAACAGATCTGGAATTATGGATTTCAAATATAGAAATACTACAGTTAATTAGACCCAGCAAAATTATTTCTTGAAATAGGTGGAGAAAGAAAATCATTCTATGATAAAAATAAGCTAAAGAATTTTACAAGTATTAAGCCAGCCCTGCAGAAGAAACTAAATGGAATATTTCACAATGAAGTACAAAATCAAGAGGCTCTGATGGGGCGAATGCTAGAACATTGGTAAGCAAATGAAGACCAAAAAACACCAAACTCTACAAAATCATTAATATAATATGGATTAATGTTTATTGTTCAATAATAATTTTCAATATTTATGGTTTCAACTACTCAACATAAAGACATAAACTAACAGCCTAGATCAGTATGAAGAATCCCTCTTATTCTTTCAGGAAACTCACCTTAAGATATTCCAAGTAAATGAAACTAGAGAAGAAGTAGTTGTGGCTATTATAATGTCTGACAAAGCAGAATTCAAACCAAAATATTTTAGAAAAGATAAAGAAGGTCACTTCATACAGATAAAGGGGACAATTTGCCAAGAGGACATATAACTTATAATACTTACGTACTGAAAAGATGCATCTAGATTTTTAAAACTGTATCTACTAGATATAAAGTTAGTGATAATTCCAAACACAATCATAGTGAATGTCAATACCCCACTATCACCAATAGAGAGGCAATCTATACAGAAAAAAATAGAGAAACAAGGTAGGTAAATGACAACCTAGAACAAATGGACCTAAGCAGTGTTTACAGAATATTCCATCCAAAAACTGCAGAATTCAACTTCTTCACAATCCATTTCCTTAAAATAGGTCATATATTAGAACAAAATGCAAGTTTCAACAAATTCAGGAAAAATTACTTCATGTGTTTTATATGTCCATAGTACAATAAAGGTAGAAATCAACAAGATAAGATACAGAAAATACACAAATTCCTGGAGCTTGAACAGCTCCTTGTTAAAAAAATGAATGTGGGGGGGGGGGAGGTGACCTATTAGTGTGCCTGCATGTTTGAGGCCTGTGCACCAGGCAGTTGAGGTGACTGAGTAATTGGGACTTGTGCAATGGGATCTGAAGGTAGTGAGAACAGAGGACAACCAAAATCTATCAACAAGACAAGGAGAGAGAGACTACTTCTTGGCAGGAGATGAACCACCCCTTGCATATCAACCATTGCCCAGGTGAAACCATGGAGGAATTAGCCAGATGAACAATTGATGTTTCTAAAGTGAGCCTCACAACCTTCACCAAGGTGAGGGAAACAGACCCTGAGAATATTCAAAATATACCAAAGCACAAATCCAGAAGCTGCTGAGAGCTCCACAGTAAAGTAGACTTAAAGCACACCCATCAAAGCTTAGGGAATTTTGTGGAAGGGGGGCAGAAAGATTGTAAGAACCACAGAGTGGGAGGGAATATCCAGAGGCATTGTGCCTCCCCCCCACCCCGAGTGACTGACACTGCTACTCTCAAAACTCATAACCTACCATGACATGGTGTGTACCAGCAATACCACTGAGGAGGGCCCTCAGTGGCATGGGGGCAGGGAGGAGGGCAATAATGGCACCAACACATGGTGTGTGCAAACAACTTCCTATGTAATAAAAACATGTGAATGGGTTGTTGAATAAATGAAGAAGTAAATCCAAAAATCTAGAACTTAATGAAGTGTAAAAACAACTTACTATGGAATGTAGTGAAGGCAGTCATAAGAAGGGAAGTTATAGATGTAAATATCTACATGAAAAAATAAAGAGATCTCCAACAAATAATTTTATGTCCAATTGGTAGCTTTTGGAAAAGTGCTTTAAAAAGTACTCAAAAATACCAGATGGTAAAATATAATTAAGATCAGAACAGAAGTCAATGAAATAGAAAATAAGAAAATAATTTTTAAAAAATCAGTAAAACAAAGATTTTTCCAAAAAGATTAACAAGTATGGTAAGTCCATGAAATCAATTCAATTAAAGATGAAAAGGGAAATATCACAAGATATACCAATGAAATTTACAGAATCATAAGGGCATATTACAAAAATGTATATTCCAACAAATTAGAAAATATAGAAGAAATGAATGAATTTTTTGAAACATGTTCTTCCAAAGTTAAACTAAATGGAGGCACATAATTTAAATACAGTTATTACAAATAATGAAATTGGAGCAGTAATCAGAAATTTCCCTATTGAAAAACACATCAAGGATCAGATGAATTCTGGTGCTCTACTTGTTTTCCTCTTTTTATTCACAATAGATTCCAGCCCCTGAGATGGAGCCACCCACATATAGTATAAATATTCTTTCCTAAGTTAAAAGTCATTCTATAGATAAATTCTTAGAAACACTCAAAACTATGTTTGCTAGGTGATCCTAGTCTAATCAAGTTTTAAGTGGATATTAATCATAATAACATTCCATTGTTAATTTAATAGCCTAATCCATTACTTTTTTTTATTTTTATTTTTTCCCATTACTTTTAAATCATAACATTTTACCTTGATCCCTAAAGTTTATGAATCATCTTATAATGTGAAATACACTATGTCCATTTGTAAGGAACTCCAAAGTTGTGCAAAATTCTAAGTGCAGTGTCATTTCTAAGACTCAGTTAATTTCTTATGAACTCCTGTAAAAAGCATGCAGAGTAAACATTCCTATTCCAGAAGATCAGAGTGATGTGGAGGGGTATAACAGAAATATCAACCAAAGCAAGATGGAAACCCAGCAGGAGAAATGCCAAACCCTGAAGCTGCATGTCTCACATTTGGTGGTTGTGATGGAATAATCTGGGCTCCAAGGTTCTGGCAAAGCCCCTTTCATCCCAGATCTACAACCTGTAGCAAAATAGCCTATCTCTTGTGATGGCTCCACAGCATGCCTAAAGATTTCCTCTGCAGACATCCATAGCCCTGTCATCTCAAATGTCCAGTGACCTCTATTGCAATGGAGGTTTCACCCTTGCAGCTTCGTACAGTGAATATGAGGGCCTCCTTACAGGGACCCCAACATAAAACACATTGCTTGGCCTCAATGGCTTCTAAAACCTTGTTGCAAGCCTACAATACTACCACCACATGTATGATATTGACAAGTTCTACTGCCAAGCTGAAGTGGAGCTTGACTCTTGAACCATGGTCCTTTGTGTGTTTTGGGCCAATCCTGGGGAACACTTCCCTAGGTGATCGTCATAGAGCAGGAATCCCTGGGAATCATTTTCAGGATTTCTCCCTTCAAATGAATTTGCATTTTGTCAGGTGACATCTTGTGATGAGTGAGAGTATAGTAAAAGGGCTAGTGAGAGGAGACAGAGAAAGAGCAAGACAAAGGTGGGTGAAAGAAACCAGGGATTAAGCTGGGCTTAAAAAGGACACCAATATGACCCCCTGGTCTGTTAGGGTGAATGGGGTCTTCATCTTCCACGTGGACAGAGGCCGTACAGGTCATAATTGCTGGCTCCTTAGCCTGTTAGTGGGCAAGGTGGTCACCTGTTCTTGTGATGGCCAAAACAGCTGGCAGTGAAAGATGAGAACTCAGGAGATAAACAAGCATGATAGGAAGGAACCAGGGCTTAATCTGGGTTTACACAGAACACCAATATGACTCCATGGCCTGTTAGGGTGAATAGGGCCTGCATCTCCCACGTGGGAAGAGCCCATGCAGGGTGCAACTGTTGGCTTTTTAGCCTGTTAGTGGACAAGGTGGGTGACTGTGCTCCCAGTGGTGAAAGCAACTGGAAGTGGAAGATGAGACCTCATTAGGGAGATGGGGGAAGGAGACGCAGTGTCTGGAGATGGTGCAACCAAACCAAAAGGCACCCCTTAGGGTACAGTAGACCAGAGACTGAGAGACCTGAGGTATCAAGAGTGTGTCTTTCTAGACACCTGGGGTGGGGCCTAAAAGCAGCCAAGGGGTATAGCCTGGTGTGCTAACATGGCTTCCATGAGGAGGGATTAAAGCAGAAAGCAGGCTAACCCAAAGGGACACTTACTGAGAAGGAGGGAGGTGATGAGAAGGAAGGACAGCAAGTCCTAATTGTGGTGGATTTGAAAGCTGGTACCAGGCAGAGATGATCTGAAGCCTTCAGAGGCTCAAATGGTAGTTTGGTGGTCTGGTCAAGGGAAAAGAGTTCTGGCTGCCCAAGACAGCAACTAGAAGCCTCCTATACAAGCCATGAGCACCAGATGTAAGGTTTGAAGGTGACCAAGACCATGAAAACCACTCTGAAGCAAAGATGAAAGCTTTAATTTGGGAAAAGAACAAGTTGCTAGTACTGACTCTCAAGAGTGCAGCCCAGCCAATCTGAGATTTCAGATAGTGGGCTTTATAGTGTTCTTTAGTTGGGGGAAGTTGAGGAAGGGAAAAATTGAATTAATAAAAAACGTTTTTTTAGGGGAGATCTAAGATAACCAGGGTGTGACACCATAAGTGTTACTTGGTGATTTACAAGACAAGGGGGCAGGAAATCATGACCTTGGGGGGGCTTGTTAGACAAGGAAGGGATAATGGCGGGGTGGTTTCTTAAGGAATGTGGATATCCACTTCCTTGTGTTTGTTGTCATCCTGCTGTCTGTGGTGATTCCATGTTGGGAGCCCATCCTGACCTAACAGAAACTTTTCCTGTATCATTGCTTAGTTTAATTTATACAAGGTGAGATTTTAACATAAATATTAACACGTGAAAACCACTATCTACGTGGGTTATTACTTTTTACAATAATTTTATTGATTTTCCTTTATTTGAAAAATATATTTCTACTAATAAAATTTTAGGAAAGTCAGCCAGTTGTGCTTCCAACTACATTCTAATCTGAATCAGAACTATTGTCAGAGCCCAGGAGTTCCAGGCCACCCTAAGAACAATAGAAAAAGTCCCTAAAAGGGCTTTTTTGCATGGCACTTGATAAATAAAGTATGTGGTTCAAGGGTAATGCTGGAGCCATTGTTTGCATTCAACTACTGTCAGAATTTAATTGCTTTGTAATGTGGTAAGTACCTATCGGATATTTTGTTCAAAGACTAACATATTCATAAAATGCTTAATTGATTACATTTTTTCAGGTTAAAAAACTTGCCCACATCTGTCTAGCCAGAATTGAAAGTACACCTATGTGTCTACATCTGTTTGTTTTCTGATATTTCTATTTCATACAATTCATAATAATCTTTTTCACAGCAATCTGTTACTATTAAATTTATTTACACAATATGGTGCTCAGTAGTATCCTTAGTATTCTCTCTGTTATGATGCTAGCAGTGTTGTGATTCTTTGTGATTTTTTTTTTAATTTTTTTGTTTATTTTTATTTATTTATTTGACAGTGACAAGAGAGAAAGAAGGAGAGAGAGAGAGACAGAGAAAATGGGCAAGCCAGGGCCTCCAACCACTGAATATGAACTCCAGATGCATGCACCCTCTTGTGCATCTGGCTTACATAGGTCCTGGGAAATCAAGCCTTGAACCAGGGTCCTTAGCCTTCACAGGTAAGCACTTAACTGCTAAGCCATCTCTCCAGCCCTGCTTTGTGTTTTGTAATGGGTTAAATAGTTGATGTTTTGGCATTTGATGTTAATTAAATGATGGTATTACAAAACTATGTAAAGTGAGAAAAAGTCAATAGCAGACTAACACTGTAGACCCTCTGTTATTCCTATGCTAATATCATCCAAATTTAGTAGTGTGAACAAATATGATATGATGGGATAATCTCTGCTATCCCATTAAGAAATCAATGTTTTTAACCAATCTTAGATCAATCAGTAAGCATTATCATTCTGCATTGGAAATGCCTCTCAAATTGAAACTTTAACTCAGATAGTACCTTAACTGATACCTTAAATAAAATTACTGTAATAGACCAATTACTATTATCTAACATCAAGCTTATTTTCTTGGACCTGCAGTTCTTCATACAGATCTTCTCAAACATTTTCATAATCTTTTAAAGACTGAAAGTTAATTTGTCATTTATCTTATAATTAGGTAACTATTTAGGTCCTTTTGAAATTCATACTTTGAAGTTATATTCAGATGTTAAGAGGTGATGCTTCTGGCACCTGCTTAGAAAATGGCTTCAGCCTGTACTGGAAAGCATCTGGTTACTAAAGTGAACTTCTAGACCAGGCACAGTTATGAAGAAAGGGAATTTATTGAAGATAGAGGTGAAGTCCCATAATGGTAGAAGAAGCTAGTCTGCTTTCACAGGTTCAAACAGAGAAAGAGAAGCCCTAATTAAACACAACCAAACCTATTCCATACACAAGCACAATTAGGAATTCCAGGCTGAACTCATACACTTGTGAAACTGACAGTATCAGGCAAAGAGACTCACTAAATGCTGTATTATAAGCCTTTCACTAAAGGAACTTAACAGCTAGCCTTTGTCCTTATGAGCCTGAGCCTGATCTGTCATTAAATCTAAATCCTTGCTTGATGATATTTTGAAGGAGTTGCCATAACATTCAAGACAAAAACAAATATGAGGATAAGCCATTTCCACGTGTGAAAAATACTTCTACCCTTTTACTTATTAGCTTTAAAAGACAAATGGGAGCCCGGTATGTAGGCCCATGCCTTTAATCCCAGCACTAAAATGCAGAGGTAGGAGAATCACCATGAGTTTGAGGCTACCCTGAGGATTCTAGGTCAGGCTGGATTAGAGTGAGATCCTCCCTCGAAAAACAAAAAAAAAAAACAAACAAAAATGGAAATAATTATCTGCTCTATATCTATGTAACAAGCTTCACCTTTGATCTTCTGTGTTCCTGAATCTTAATCTCAAAAAGAGAGGATAGAAATTTTCACTTAATTTTACTTGCTGGAGTGCAACTAGAATTTATGGGTTTGTCCATGATCTTTTATGTGTTTGTTTTTTGTGTGTTTTGTCCAAAAGAATGCGATAACCTAAAGTTCCAGATATATACAACTTGTGACCACTTCAATTTTTTATTATGTTACTTTTTGTTATAATATATTTTAGGTAAACCAAATTAGTGTATGAATGTGATAATCTATTAAAAGGCCTTATAAGTACATATTCTTAAACTTAATTACTTGTAGCTCTTTAAAACCTATAAAATGTTATCATTCAAAACAGTTTTCATAAAGTTTTTAATTTTTTTTATTAACAACTTCCATGATTATAAAAAATATCCCATGATAAGGCCCTCCCTATCCCCCCTTCCCTTGCTTTCCCCATTGAAACTTCATTCTCCATCATATCCCCTTCCCCTCTAAAACAGTCTCTCTTTTATTTTGATGTCATGATCTTTTCCTCCTATTATGATGGTCTTGTGTATGTAGTGTCAGGAACTGTGAGGTCATTAATATCCAATCCATTTTGTGTCTGGGGGGACCACATTGTAAGGAGTCCTATCCTTCCTTTTTCTCTTACATTTTTTCTGCCATCTCTTCACAATAGACCCTGAGCCTTTGAAGGTGTGATAGAGATATTGCAGGGCTGAGCACTCCTGTCACTTCTTTCCAGCACCATGGTGCCTTCGGAGTCATCTCAAGGGCACTGCCATCTGAAAAGAGAAGATTCTCTATCAAAAGTGAGAGTAGTATTAGTATATGGTTAAGAATATTAAGAGAAGTTCTTCCTGGGCAGTTCGATAAGCATAGTATATACATTTAGCAAGACAACAGCAGACATTACACCCCTAGGGCTAATGACTACCCCTGTTTTAAGTTTTCAGTATTAGGAATGTATTCCATCCCATGGAGCAGGCCTCCAGACCAATTAGAGGGCAGTTGGTTTACACCATGACAGATGTGCCACTATTGCACCCATTGGCTCATTGGCCTGGCTGGCCACATATAAGGCTTGCATAGTTCACTATTGAGTATCTTCACTGGTGATTTCTCTCTCTCTTCCATTCAGCTGCATGCAGAAAGGCTTCTTCCAGCTTTCTGTCAGCTGGTCTACATGGAGGACATTATCAGCTCAGTTCCAGCAGGATTTCTCAGTGGCCTTGCAGCCCAAATATGTGGAATCTTCAGAAATAGGGTCTTACCATCTGTTCTTAGTGGGAACCAAGGGCCTCAGCAATGGCCTATAATGTTTTGGGGGCATCAGGGACCTCCCTGGCCAACAACTCACTGGAAGGTATCCCACCC
Organism: Jaculus jaculus; assembly: GCF_020740685.1. NCBI lineage: Eukaryota > Metazoa > Chordata > Mammalia > Rodentia > Dipodidae > Jaculus > Jaculus jaculus. Next base: position 76,994,740 of record NC_059112.1, on the reverse strand, counting down.
TGGCACGAAAATTTTCTAGCAACAATCTATAGCTCATGAATGTTCCATTGTCCATATGATTTATTTATATCCTCTTAGATTTTGATTAGCCCTCCCTCCACCTTTCCTTTACTCAATCTCTTCCCTTGACCTCACTTTGGGCCTTTACACTCCAATTAATCTATTCTTCTACTTACATATATACAATACAATCCTATTCAATGCCCTCCTCCCTTCCCTTCTCTTCCCTTTATATCTATTTTCTAGCTTACTGGCCTTTGCTACTGAGTTTTCTTCCTACTCACACAGAATTCCAATCATCTGCAGCTAGGATCAACATATGAGAGAGAACATGCAACACTTGTCTTTTCTCACTTTTTACTTTTACTTTTATTTATTTGACAAAGGAAGAAGGAGGGAGAGAGAGAAAGAGTGTGCATGCGGGAGAGAATATGGGTGTGCCTGGGCCACCAATCACTGCAAACAAACTTCAGATTCATGTGCCTCCTTGTGCATCTGGCTAACATAGGTCCTGGGGTCCTTTGGCTTTGCAGCAGACACCTTAATGGCTAAGCCATCTCTCCAGTTCAGGTATAGATTTAAAATTAAAAATTAAAAAAATAGCCAGATATATATCTAAACAGAAACTAACAATTTTAGGTCTAAATAAAATCTATAATGCCTTTTGGTTTTCATTTGGTCTTTCTATATAGTTAATATATGTTTCCTATATGTTTATATTTTTATAATGCTTATATAATGTCAAATTGACTTATAAGTAAATGGTCATATAAAGACTTAAATTGTAGTGACTCCCAGACCAGAAATGAACAGAAGACCACCCAGATAAAAATTTGAAAGGAGATTCTTTTTTCAGCTAGCCAGTGACTGTCCACTCACATCAAGTCGGAATGTAGCACTATCCTACTTTTACAGTGAGTTTTTAAAGGCAAAAATCACATTCCTTTACAATGATCTGAAAAACCCCTAGTTACTACCCCCCCACCCCCAATTCTTTCAGCAAGAGCAAACAATCATGATTACAAGAGCAAATTTTTTTGCAGTTAACACCAGGTATGAAACAGATAGCAAATATCAGGGCATCTTGACTTCAGGGTGAGAGCAAACACCAGATGCCATACTCGAACCACATCCTCATTCTTGTAATTAATGCTCTGTGCTAATCTTTAATCGGTTATGGCTCCGTGAGAATATCAGGATGGCTGAGTGGCCTAAGACTGCTTTCCTTAGGTCTGTTTACTAGAGGTTGTTTCAAAGTTAGTCCAAATTTCCTTTTAAAAATAACATGATTAGAAATTTCCACAAAAAATTATATAAATCTTAATCAAGATTTCATTTGATAAGTCCTTGCCTTAAGTAAATTTACGCAAAAGTCCTCATTTGCTTAAATTGACTGTCAGGATTTAAGCCTCTGCTTTAACACAATTGCTCCTATACATAAGTAAATAATATATTTGCCTATAGAGTTTAATAGATAAGCCATAAAAATGTTTTAGGGCTGGAGAGATGACTTAGCAGTTAAAGCACTTGCCTGCAAACAGGAACAACTTGATTTTGACTTCCCAGTGCCCACATAAAGCTGGATACACAGGTGGTACATGCATCTAGAGTTTGTTTACAGCTTCTGTCTGTCTCTCTTTTTTCTCTTTCTCTCTGATTACAAATAAATTAATTAAAAATTATTTTATAACAGAGATGCCAAGATGCTATCTTGCTTTGGTTGTCTTTGGTAACTGTTTTCTTCTTCCATGGTAATACTGAAAAGGAAAAAGCCATTCCCTCTTATCCAGGATTCTGGTCTTAGAGCTATAAAGGAAATAATAAATATATTTGTAGATTGAAAACGTTAATTCAAATGTCTACATCAAAACCTATTAAGCTCAGAAATAAGATATGCTTAAAAAAATAAAGGTTATTAAATTTTACAGTCCAAGATTCAAACTTTGCTGAAAAGATTTTGCTTTTAGTAATGTTTACAAAATGCCTAATTCTGTTTCCAAGAACAGATTTCTTAGCTAGCACCATGCTTGTACTAATGTATACTAAATTGCTTACAAACAAAAGTTTTATATTTTAAGTTTTCCACTAGAGAAAGCCTTTATTTATTTATTTATTTATTTTGCTAAATAATATCTATTTATATGATTACAACAATGTTTCTTAAATATTCTGTTTCTGCCAGTGTTTATAAAAGTAGCTTACAAGGATTTGATGTTTCATCTTTTTAAAATGAAGCCTTTACTAACCTATGGTTAAATTATTTCTAAATGCTAATTTATATGCTTTCCCATTTAGATAAGCCTTCATTTATGAGATTAAAAAATTTTAATTGAATTTTATTCTTACTTATAAAGTTGAAGTATTATTAACTTTATTATGTATTTTATTTAATCCACAAGAATACTTATTAAATAAACAATGATGTTGATAGCTTGCCAAAACTTTCTATAAACATTAAGTATAATATATCCTCTCTAAAAAGAGAGTTGTTAAGATATTTTAAAATAATGACTAAATATCAGAATTGCTTATAGTCTTTTCACCACGAGCTACTGGGAAATGAAGAAAAAAGACTTCTATCTACAGAGTAAGGACTCTACATAATACTTCCAACCAACTCCTATGCCACAGAATTTCAAGGGATGGACTCTCAGATTCATATTTTCCTCTTCAAACATCTAATCCTCAACATGAACTTCAGAAATGCTGGGTAACAAAATGCACAACCTATATACCCAACAAGGAGGATCTCTGTGGAAGGGAAAGGACAGGGAGGAGGCTAAAAATGGTACCAACTTGACTATATTCACTGAGTACAAAAATAAAAAAAAAATTAATAAAAAATGCTGGGTGATATTGATCCTCAGTTGCATCAACAATTAAGTACTCGAAGTAACTAAACATTTGCTGCCTTAAGTTTGTTAGGCTAGACTTATTCATTAAATTTAACTATAAAATTCTCATTGTATGTTATGTGTACATGTTATATCACATATAGAAGACAGACAAAAAATTTCAGTGGGCTGGAGAGATGGCTCAGCGGTTAAGCGCTTGCCTGTGAAGCCTAAGGACCCCAGTTCAAGGCTCGATTCTCCAGAACCCACGTTAGCCAGATGCACAAGGGGGTGCACGCGTCTGGAGTTCGTTTGCAGTGGCTGGAGGCCCTGGTGCGCCCATTGTCTCTCTCTCTCTCTATCAGCCTCATTCTCTCCCTGTCTGTCCCTCTCAAATAAATAAATAAAACAGAAAAAAGATTAAAAAAAAAATTTCAGTATACCTGGGTCATTATAGCTAACAAATTTCACATGATCCAAGTGTTTCTCCTTGAATGGACTTAGCAGCAACTCCTCTCTCCTGAAGACGGTTTTCCTGCCTACTACTTATACTCGTGTGTACTAGGTCCTAGGAATGAGCCTTCCTAGCTAAGTGGAACATATTTAATATTATATTTGGTCTCTGCATGCACAAAATGTGATGCTTGGCCAACAGGAGGAAATGGGAATTAAAGTTCCCAGAGAAGAGCTGTATCTGCTGCACCTTCTTGCAGCAAGGCTTAATGGACTGAAAAAGCTCCTTTGATCACAGAGAGATGGAATATTGCAAGTCATAGCCAAACTACCTTGAACTACCTTTAGCCCCTTAATAGCCATGTGTGGCCCACCTCTGTGTCTGAACTAACATCCTGGTGACTATCAGTTGATCATGTGTAACCTGTTTTTGAATGCAAGAACAGACCTCATCTTCCATCAACTCAAGAGCTGAGACTATCATCATATAGCATCTGAGGCCCATGGTAGAGATTTCTCTGCTTTCCTAAAACCTGCTTACCTGGTGGTCAGCCAACATATTTGAAAAGTGCCTTAATTTATGACTTTCTTTTGTTCTGTTAGCTAATACCTCATGAATTTTTTAACACATTGGAAAGTGGAATTGGTGATAACTTAAGTCTGTGTTCCTGGGCAATGGGCACTCATATTGGCTCCAGAAGAAATATCTTACTGCATGTGTGGTGAGAGCTTTGTCTTTTGCAACAACACTTGCAAACCCTGTTACTTCAGTTCCCCATTACAACACAAAGCCAGATACACAACGTGATACATGTTTCCAAAGAACATTTGTAGTGACAAAAGGCCCTGCTATACCTGTACTTCCTTCCCCATCTCTCTTTTCCCCTCACACACTCACACACACATTCTCTTTCCCTCTCCTCCTCCTTCTCTGTTTACAAATATATAAGGTATTACAAAATAACTTGAAATTATCTTCCAAAATAACACTTTTTATGCCATTTTCATAAATGCTTTGCTTTTGTTGATTCTGCCCCATGCATGTCACCCTTTTCCACTATACCCTTTGTCCTTAGTGCTCATCTTCCACCTTAATATGTCATGTGTTCTATTATCTTCCTCAACCTTCTTTTCTCCAGTTTTGTTAATGTTAGGTCAAGATAAAATGGAGTCACAGAGGACAGCAGGAGGGCAACAGAGATATAAGGAAATGGGTCATCTACATTCCTCAGGAAGCTGCCCAGCCATTATCCCTTCCTTGCCTAACAATGCCCCAGGTCTAGGTTTCCTGTCTCCTTATCTCCCACCTGACTACTTTTCTGGTCTCACACACTAGTGATTTCCCTTTCTTACCTTTCCTTTTATTCTATCAAAAAAAATTTTTTTATTCTTATTTATTTATTTGAAAGTGGAAGAGAGAGAGAGAGAATGGGCATGCCAGGCCCTTCAGCCACTTTAAATGGACTCCAGACACATGCGCCCCCTTGTGTGTCTGGCTAACCGTGGGTCCTGGGGAATCAAGTCTTAAACTGGGGTCCTTAAGCTTTACAGGCAAGCACTTAATTGTTAAGCCATCTCTCCAGCCCCCTTCCTCACGTTTCCAAACTGAAGAACTCTAAATAGTCTACTATCTGTAATCTCAAATTTGGCTGTACTCTGCTCTTGAGATTCAGTCCTGGCAGCTAGTGTATTTCCCAAAGTAAAGCTTCCATCTTTGCCTCAGAGTGGTCTCCACAGTCTTGGTCACTCCTGAACCTTACAGTCAGCACCTTTCTAGTTTCTGGGTATTTATCCACATTTATTTTGCCTAGATATCACTTAAAAGATAAGAAGTACATATGAGAGAGGTCATATAGATTTTCTAATAGATATTTCAACATTGGGATTAATAAAAAATACATGGTTTTGGGCTGGAGAGATGGCTTAGCGGTTAAGCGCTTGCCTGTGAAGCCTAAGGACCCCGGATCGAGGCTCGGTTCCCCAGGTCCCACGTTAGCCAGATGCACAAGGGGGCGCATGCGTCTGGAGTTTGTTTGCAGAGGCTGGAAGCCCTGGCATGCCCATTCTCTCTCTCTCTCTATCTGTCTTTCTCTCTGTGTCTGTCGCTCTCAAATAAATAAATAAATAAATTTTAAAAAATACATGGTTTTGATGAACAGTTTTGGTTTTGGTCAACACAACATATGTCCTGTTTACTAAGTTCACAATACCAGATCTTAGAATTTATCAAATGAGAAAGTTTCTTTCATCTGCCTGATTATAATGAGGCCATACCCTATTGCCCCATACTTGAATACAAACCAAGTCAAGATTGCATAGGTGAATTAGGTATCATGTTACAGCATGAGGACAAATTAGTCACTTATTCTTGGTCTCTAGCCACAGACTTTTAGCCAGATTTATAGTACCTGGTACAATTATCATCCTATACAGTGAGAAATTGGTTACTCCCATAATTCCTCTCCCATTATTGCATCAGTGAACACAACTTGCATTGCAGATTGATTATGCAGTACACAGGATCCATAGCTGTGTAGGATTTTTAATGCCTTCTCCCACAGCTTACATGGCATTCTCAGGCCTGAGGAAAACTTGCCAAAAGAGAAGCTTTCAACTCATTTCCAGCTTTGGGTTCTTTACTTCCTGAACTTTTAAGAATATAGTGTCTTTAGTAACAGGGTTTTACCATGTTGCTTAGGTGGGCAACCAAGAATAATAACAGTAGCTAACTGTTTTAGGGCCATCTATGGCCTGCTTGACCAATAACTCATTGGGAGATGTATCAACCCTGATACCAGGATTTTCTATTGATACCCTACAAATTTTGGAAGCAGCCTTATCTACCTATGTTGTGGTCTTTTGCAAAACACATTAGAAAAGTATAAGTTGGCTTGACAAATACTAAGTTTCCATATGGTTTATTCACAAGTTTATAGTTTTAATTTATCTCCTCATCACCCCTTCACCCACCCTATTCATACCCCTGTAGAAGATTTTCTTCCCATTGCCTCCCTCTTCTTTAGAGTCCAGTGACATCTAACTAAACCTTCCTTGGCTCAGAAAAAGTCATGGGTGGTGGAGACGAAAATATTTAAAAGCAAGTCAATGGCAACTGGGGCTGTAGAACGTCTTCTTCTGCTACATAGTTTCAAAGCCAATGGTGACTTCCTGTACAAGATAGAGCCTGTCAATATTTCATCAATAATAAGGGAAGGGCCCACTAGACACTACACAGTTCCCAGAGTAAGTAGTGGAAACTGATGATTGTTGGGAGAGGGGAAGTTATGTCCTTTAGGAGGTAAGCACTGGAGGGATTGCCTTTCTCCAGTAAAAATCTCCCACCCATGATTATGGAAACAATCATAATTTAAATAAGTAGGCAAAAAATAAGAATAAATAAATGATAAACAAGACATGAAAGTAGTCTGGGGATCTAATACGAAAGAGAGTCTTAGTGGAAGAGGAAAGAAGAGAGGTTAAGTGGAGGATCAAAATGAATTGGATGCATGTATGACATTGTGAAAACAATTGGAGATCCTATTGCTGAAGACACCATATGCAGCTGAAACATAAAATGGAACAGCATTGCTGGAAACTAGGAGAGAGTCAGTCCCCAGACAGTCAGCGTATCTAGTGCCAGAAGGTGCTACATGGGCGACTGGGGGAAACAAACAATATCTGTCCAAGCAACTCATGGTCCAACCTACTTAGCATCAAATAACCTGGTGTGATGCCCACACAAGTGCAATGGTGGCACACAGCCGTGGTGGGGAACCAACTGCTCTTGATTCAGCTAACTGATCCTCTCAGTGGTACGAGACCCATAGCTGGAGTTGGGAAACAAGGCAGAACCATATCCAAACATAAGGCCACTCTCCAATATCAAGCTGCCATCAATCATGGGCTACAAGAGGGCTTACACCTATTAAACTCTATAAAAAAAGTAAGAGCTATCTCATTTGTCCTGGTTCTAACTTACTCTCCATTGGAGAATCTGCTTCTCTTTTTCATATAGATGTAGATCCCAAGGAGAGAGCCACCCCATCATACCTCAAAAGGGCCCCAGATGAAACTAAGGAAAATTGGCAAAACAAACAAGGGTGCTGTTTTCCTGATGAACTATATACCAGCACAAGGGGGAAGGAGACCAACACAGAGAAAACTCAATGCCTACCAAATCAGAGAGCCAGAGGCCCCCAAAACCTCATCACTGAAGCAGACCAAAAATGAACCCAACATGACTTGGGGAAATTTCGTGGAAGAAGGGGCGGAAAGAATATCAGAGCCACATTTTGAGTCATAATATACAGACACATTTATTGTACCAATAACTGTGGGCTAACTCCACAATGCACGACCCATATACCTCAACAAGGAGGGTACAATGGGGAGGGGTAGGTCACGGATGAGCCTATAATGGTACCAAACTGCCTGTACTTGCAGAATAGAAAACTAATAAAAAATAAATAAAAACAATGGGAGAATAATAAAATATGAAAGAAAATACTTGAGTGAGTTTTGAGAAAATGTTTGTCATAGCTAGAGGGCATGGACCTAATGAAGAAGAGGCCATTTCTTTCCTCGGGTATTATTTTATGCTATGAAACTTACTAGGTGATAGATCTCAAGCATGCTCAGTGTATTTCTCATCCTCACTAACCCAAACCTGTTATCAAATAACTTAAAAATAATTCTCAATTGTCAGTTTTCAGCAGCCCACCTGTACCTTTTCACCAGATTAATTCCAGTGGAAAGAGTGTAGTTTCAGGGTCTGTTTGTTTTTCATTCATATCCCACAATCAGATCTAATTAATAGGTATTGCCTGAGGTTTCTTTAGAGAACTAAGAAGTTGGTTCTCTTGCTTAGCTTTGTGCATCCTGAGAATGCTTCTCAGTTCTTACTTTATGGGAAATTACAAGTCCATTCCTGAAGTGATTCCCTCCTTGGTGATTATCCTAATAATTTCCAGCTTTTCACTCCAGTCCATAATTATAACTTATGCTTTGTTCAATTATTCACTAAGTCTATCTAATTTGGTGATATTTTTCTTCAGGAATTAGGAAGTAGAAGTGTGAACTGGGAATCACTGAGGGTGCAACATGTAAATCTCTTCACAATAGCAGAAGTTAAATGATGCTACATATTAGTTCTTCAGGGATTCCCCTAGCTATCATAATTACAGTAGCAACACTACAACTAAATGACACCATTTATTTATAGCAATATATTATGAACTATAAAGCAGATGTTAATTTTATTTCAGTTTATTTTTGCCTGTAGTGTGATGTATATATGTTGCATGTACATATGTGTGCAGATATATGTGTGTGCACTCCATCTATGAGCATGTTGTTGCCAAGAGGAGAATATTGAGTTTCTTCTTATATCACTCACCTGCCATATTTCCTTGAAATAAATCCTACAATTTTTTTCTAGCCCAGAAATTGTCTGGTCTAGGCTCCCCATAGGACTTGGGTTTCAGGTCTGTGTGATCATCTACTGTCATTTACATGGATGCTGATAAATATACAAAAGAGCAAATCAGACACTATCTGGTACTATCAGGCTTTCATGCTTTCAGGAGCAAGTGCTCTTGCCTGTGGGGCCACCTCTCCAACTACATTTTTTTAAAAAAATTTTGTTTATAAGTAGGAATAGTGAAAATGTAGAGTCACAAGTCACATTTTACTGTCCTTGCTTTCCTGGATACCCTATGGTTTATTGTATTTCTGTTATTTGTGTTGTTCAAATCTAAACATTTGATAGAAGCCTGCAGGTATTCTAGGTTTTCTTACCAGGACTCCTTTCAATTTGTTTTGGTTAGTCTATACATTCCTGGCTGATTAGCATGGTTTTGTAAAACCAGCTTCCTTAAGTAAGGTGTATATAAGGTCAGTTGCAGAGGAAGAAACAGCTGAAGAGTAAACTCAATAAGGAAACTCCAGACAAGAAAAATAAGTGATATTATATCCCAGAAGAGATGTCATAAACTCAGGAACACTGTGATGGGGTTGAGGGCAAGGGCATCAATGACACAACAGAGAAAGAGTTCAAGGAGAAGAGTTAGAGCTTAAGAATTTTTAAAATTAAATTAAATTAAAATTTTTCTCAATTTTTAAATATTTTCCATGATTATAAAAAATATCCTATGGTAATACCCTCCCTTTTCCCCTTTGAAATTCCATTCTCCATCATATCTCCTTCCCATCTCAATAAGTCTCTCTTTTATTTTGATGTCATGATTTTTCCCTCCACTTATGATGGTCTTATGCAGGTAGTGTCAGGCACTATGAGGTCATGGACATTGAGGCAATTTTATGTCTGGAGGGAGCACGTTGTAAGGAGTCCTACCCTTCCTTTGGCTCTTACATGCTTTCTGCCACCTCTTCTGCATTAGAGCCTGAGTCTTGGAAGGTGTGATTGAGATGTTACTTGGTACTCTAGACACTTCTTTCTAGCACCATGATACATTCTGAGTCATCCAAGGGCACTGATTCTGAAAAGAGAAGATTCCCTACCCAAAGTGAGAGTAGCATTAATATAAGGGTATCAATATTAAGAGAAGTGCTTATTGGGCAGTTTGATAAGCATAGTATATACACTTATCCAGACATCACAAGATGTTACACCCCTAGGACTCATGACTACCATTGTTTTAAGTTTTCAGTATCAGATATATATACCCTCCCTTGGAGCAAGTATCCAGTCCAATTGGAGGGCAATTGGTTTCCACCATTGCAGACATGCCACTATTGCACCCATTGAATCACTTGGCCTGGCTGGCCAATTATAAGGCTTGCAGTGTCCACTGTTGAGTATCTTCACTGGTGGTATCTCTTTCTCCCATTGTACTGCATATAGAATGACTTCTTCCAAGTTTCTGTCAGCTGGTCTACATGGGGGAGGTTATCTGTTCAGTTACAACAGGATTTCACAGTGCCCTTGCAGCCGAAGTATGTGGAGTCTTCAGCAATAGGGTCTTACCATCTATTCCTGGTGGGAAACCAAGGGCCTTGGCAATGTCCTATAATATTTTGGGGGCATCAGGGACCTATCATGCCAATAACTCACTGGAAAGTATACCATCCCTGGCACTGAAAACTTTCTAGCAATGATCTACGGCTCCTGAGAGTTCCATTGTCCCAAACCAGATGATTCCACATGATTTATTTATATCCTCTTAGATTTTGATTAGCCCTCCCTCCACATCTCCTTTATTCAGTCTCCACCCTGACCTCACTTTGGTCCTTTTCACCCCCATTAATCTAGTCTTCTACTTACGAATATACAATACCAACCTATTAAGTACCCTCCTCCCTTCCATTCTGTTCCCATTGTATCGATTTTTTACCTTTCTGGCCTCTGCTACTTAGTTTCTACCTTCACACACAGAAGCCCAATAATCTGTAGCTAGGGTCCACATATGAGAGAGAACATGTTGTGCTTGGCTTTCTGGGCCTGGGTTACCTCACTTAGTATAATCCTTTCCAGATCCATCCAAATTTCAAAACTTCATTTTTCTTTACCACTGAGTAGAACTCCATTGTATAAATGTGCCACATCTTCATTATCCACTCATCAGTTGAGGGACATCTATGCTGACTCCATTTCCCAGCTACTATAAATTGATCAGCAATAAACATGGTTAAGCACGTACTTCTAAGGAAATGCAATGAGTCCTTAGGATATATGCCTAGTAGTGCTATAGCTGGGTCATATGGTTGATCAATCTTTAGCTGTTTTAGGAACCTCTACACTGATTTCCATAATAGCTGGACCAGATTGCATTCCCACCAACAGTGTAGAAGGGTTCCTCTTTTTCAACATCACCACCAGCATTTATGATCATTTGTTTTCATGATGGTAGCCAATCTGACAAGAGTGAGATGGAATCTCTATGTAGTTTTAATCAGCATTTTCCTGATGACGAGGGATGTAGAACATTTTTTTAGATGCTTATACACCATCCCTACTTCTTCTTTGAGAACTGTCTATTTAGTGTCCTTTGCAGTACAAAATCTTTATAATTTCATGATGTCCCAGTGATTGACCTGTGGTTTTATTGCCTGAGCAATTCGAGTTGTATTCAGAAAGTCTTTGCCAAGACCAATATGTTGAAGGGTTTCCCCTACTTTTTCCTCTAGTGGTTTCAGAGTTTCAGGTCTGATGTTAAGGCCTTTAATCCATTTGGACTTAATTCTTGTGCATGGAGAGAGAGAAGAATCTATTTTCATCCTTCTGCAGATATATATCCAGTTTTCCCAGCACCATTTGCTGAAGAGGCTGTCTTTTCTCCAATGAGTATTTTTGGCATTTTTATCGAATATCAGGTGGCTATAGCTACTTGGACTTACATCTGGGTCCTGTATTGCATTGATCTACATGTCTGCTTTTGTGCCATATCATGCAATTTTTGTTACTATGGCTCTGTAGTATAGGTTAAAATTAGGTATGGTGATACCTCCCACCTTATTTTTGTTGCTCAGTATTATTTTAGTTATTCAAGGTTTTTTGCGATTCCAAATGAATTTTTCGATTGCCTTTTCTATTTCCATGAAGAATGCCTTTGGAATTTTGTTGGGGATTGCATTAAATGTGTAGATTCCTTTTGGTAAGATAACCATTTTCACAATATTGATTTGTCCAATCCAGGAACAAGGGATGTTTCTCCACTTCCTAGTGTCTTCTGCAATTTCTCTCTTGAGTTTTTTAAACTTTTCATTTTAGAGATCCTTTACTTCCTTGGTTAGGTTTATTCCAAGGTACTTTATTTTCTTTGGGGCAGTTGTGAATGGGAGCAATTCTCTGATTTCATCCTCTGTGTGTTTGTTGTTAGCATATATGAAGGCTACTGATTTCTATGTATTTATTTTGTATCCTTCTACATGGTGTAGGTTTTTATCAGCTCTAACAGTTTTCTAGTATAGTCTTTAGGGTCCTTTATATATAGAATCATGTCATTTGGAAGCAATGATAACTTGATCTCTTCCTTTCCAATTTGTATCCCTTTTATGTGTTTCTCTTGCCTTATTGCTATGGCTAAGACTTCCAGTACTATGCTAAATAAAAGTGGGGACAGTGGACACCTTTGTCTTGTTCCTGATTTTAGTTGAAAAGCTTCCAGTTTTTCCCCATTTAGTATTATGTTGGTTTAGGCTTGTCAAAGATAGCCTTTTTAAAAGTTTTTTTTAATTAATTAATTTATTTATTTGAAAGCAACAGACACAGAGAGAAAGACAGATAGAGGGAGAGAGAGAATGGGCGCGCCAGGGCTTCCAGCCTCTGCAAACGAACTCCAGATGCATGCGCCCCCTTGTGCATCTGGCTAACGTGGTACCTGGGGAATCGAGCCTTGAACCGGGGTCCTTAGGCGCCACAGGCAAGCGCTTAACCGCTAAGCCAAAGATAGCTTTTATTATATGGAGATATGTTTCTTGTATTCCCAGTCTCTGTAGGACTTTTATCAAGAAGGGATGTTGGATTTTGTCAAACACTTTCTCTGCATCTAATGAGATGATCATATGATTTTTGTCCTTCAATCCATTTATATAATGTATTACATTTATCAATTTGTGTATATTGAACCATCCCTGCATCTCTGGGATAAAGCCTACTTGGTCAAGGTGAATGACCTTTCTGATATATTCTTGTATTCTGTTTGCCAATAGTTTTTGTGAATTTTTGCATCTATGTTCCTGAGGGAGATTGGTCTGTAATTTTCTTTTATTGTTCTATCTTTGCCTGGTTTTGATATCAGGCTGATGCTGGCTTTACAGAAGGAGTTTGGTAGAATTCCTTCTTTTTCTGTTTTATGGAAAAGCTTAAGAAGAAATGGTGTTAGTTCTTCCCTGAAGGCCTGGTAAAATTCATCTGGGCCTGGGCTTTTTTTAGTTGGGAGATTTTTGATAACTTTTTGGATCTCCATGCTTGTTATAGGTTTATTTAAGTGATTAATCTCATCTTGATTTAATTTAAGTAGGTCATATAAATCAAGGAAATCATCCATTTCTTTCAGATTTTCATACTTTGTGGAGTATATGCTTTTATAGTATGCCCCAATGATTTTTTGAATTTCTCTGACATCTGTTGTGATGTTACCTTTTCACCTCTAATTTTATTAATTTGTGCTCTTCTACCTTGTAATCTGCTCCTCCATTGTTCACTGCTGTCCTCCCTTCACATTTCTTGAGCTTGCGGAGAGCTCCAAAGTGGAAAATCCCCTTGCCTAGCTTTTCCATAGCTCAAACTGAGCCTGGTGGCTGGCTAGCAGACCCGCACCACTGAAGAAGCTTCTGCCAGCCCATGTGGGCCCTGGATGCTCTGGATCTCTCCTACTTCTCCACTGCTGTTTCAATTTCCTATACACCTCACTTTTTAGTACATGCGTATTTTGCTTTTTTGTTTGTTTGTTTGTTTTTTCATTTGTGTTTTTCCCCCCAGGCTGTTTTGGTGTAGTACCTACACTGCCAACTTAACTGGAAATCAGGAATTTTATTTCTGAACCCAAGATTTATTTGGGCTCTGTGTCATATGAAATATCATAGTAAATTCTTTTCATTCTAGCACACTGAGTTTTTAAATCTGTAATTCTTGTTATTCAAGGTTTCTCTTCATTCTTGGTAGGAACTCTTTTTGAAGATGAGATTATATGATCATATAAGAAGAATTTTCAAAATAGAGAAGGTCAAGATGACAAATATAGCTCCCTAACACTGAGCATACATTTTAATTATCAGATCATTATATAGGAATATTTCAGTGTAAGAAATCACTACCTGTAAGGCTTGAGGGTTTAGCTCAGTGGATGAATACTAGCCTACCAAGTGCAAGGGCCTGGGTTTGGTCCTCAGTAACAAAACTATAAAAATAAATAAATAAATAAATACAAATAAACAAAAAACAAGAACTTGAAATTGCTACATGTGATTTGGAAATACTAACACAAGTTCTATATTGGAAACTGTGTGCATGTTGTTCTGTTACTACATTGTCATTAATCCTAACTATGTTCAACTGTTCACACAATGCAATTTTACAAGATCTCTTATTGCATTATCACTATATATCTAAAGTCAATTCTGCTATTAGATATCTGTGAACATTGTATCACACATGTCCTTTACTATGAAGACATAAAAAGTTAAATCAGAGTTTGGCATGACCCAGCATTAATTAAAAGCTTCCTTACATAGTTTTTTTTTAAACTCCTAACACTCCATTTTCTTACAATCAAATTCTCTCTTTATATCACATTGGATGATCAGAAAACAAAGTAAATGGATAGTATTACCTCTATACCCCACAAATAAGCTTTCCTCAAGTTAGGATTTAAAGTGATACCCTCAGCTTGGATAACTCAGGTGAATAAGCTTGAGCTTGATTAGATTGCAGATCCACACAGGTATTGAAACTGCAGGTGGGACATGAAATTTATTGTCATGAACAGAAAATGGTGAAACTAAATGTTAGATACCTTTGTTTTGTTATTTATTTATTTATTTGGCTAAACAATGATGCTGCAGAGTTTGATCTGAATTCTGTAGTAAACATTCTGTTTAAAAAGTTACAGGTGAAATACTATCTATTGTTTATAATTCTAATACCATGACAATAGTAAAACTTACGTGATGATATGACTTAGTGTTTCCTCAATTGTTTTTAAGTGGAGATTAAAACTATAATGATAATAATGACAAGACTTTCTAATAAAATATTTTATATGCTAATTCCCAGGCCAATCTTGAAAAAATATTGCAGAATTATTTGACTGGTATATCTGAGGAAGTGGATAAAAAATGTGAACATTTTCAGAGAATTTACTTGGTGAAGAATTTCTACTGCAGTATTTCACAATGGTATAAAGAAACAAGAGAAAGAGAGAAAAAAGACAGAATGAAGAACTGAGAGGATTACAAGAGTACCTTCATAATAACACATCCTACAACTTTCCCCATATCTATCGCCAAAGAAATACAGATATACATTTTGCTACTCAGGATTTGAAACTTGGCAATTGTAATTTTTTTTGCATGTATGTTACTTTTTTTGGTGGGGGGGGGACACACACCTATGTATGAATGTGGAGGACAGAACTTGCTTTGGGGTGACCTTATTGATCACTCCCCCCCTTTTCTTTTTCTGAGACAGAGTCACTCATTTGAACCCAGTGCTTGCTGTTTTGACAAGTCTAGCTGGCCAGCTACCGAAGGACATCTCCTATCTCTACTTCCCTAGCGTCGGGATTGCAGACAGGTGGCCACGTAGGATTTACATGGTTGTTGGGAATCTGACCTCTTATTCTCATGCATACATGGCTTGTCCTTTATCCACTGAGTCCTCTCCCAGCCTTATACCTCCATTTTAAATATCACATTTGGGCCGGGCGTGGTGGCGCACACTTTTAATCCCAGCACTTGGGAGGCAGAGGTAGGAGGATCGCTGTGAGTTCGAGGCCACCCTGAGACTCCGTAGTGAATTCCAGGTCAGCCTGGGCTAGAGTGAGACCCTATCTCGAAAAACCAAAAAATAAAAATAAAAAATAAAAAAAATAAAATCACCTATGGGAATGGAGATATTTCTCAGTGCTTAAGGCTGCCAAGCCTAACGACTGGGGATGGATTCTTCACTTCCCAAGTAAGGCCATTTGCACAATCACCTGGATTTTGTTTGTGTTGGCTGTAATCCCTGACATGCGTATTCTCCTTTTCTCACTCTCTCTCTCTACAAATAAAATAAATAAACAAATAAATTTTAAATATTACATTCAGATAATTCTATGTGGGTGGCTCATTGGAAATGGTTTAAGAAATGCTGATTTTATTTCATTAATTTAGAAAATTACCATATATTTAAACTTCCAATCATGGATAAAAGAAACCACATGTGCTATATTATGTATAAAGATGTCTAAAATCCCATAGTTTCCTATTCAGTTTTCTGCCCCATATTTTGAGTGGGTTATTATTTTTTTTATTTACTGTTTAGTTTTTTGAGTTCTTTGTTGATTCTAGATATTAGCCCTCTGCCAGTGGTATAGCTGGCAAAGATTTTATCCCATTCTGTTAGTAATCCATTGGTTCTGATTATGGTATGTTTGTCTGTGCAAAGGGTTTTTAGCTTCATGAGATCATATTGATTTAGTGCTTGTTTAATTTCCTGGGCTACTGATGGTTTGTTCTGGAAGTCTTTCTCCACTATTATATTATGGAGAGTTCCTCCTACTTTTTCTTCAAGTAGGAGAAGTGTTTCAGACCTTATATTGAGGGCTTTAGTCCATTTGAACTTGATTTTTGTGTATGGTGAGATAATTGAGTCTAGTTTCATTTTTCTACATGTGGTTATCTAATTTGTCTAGCACCATTTGTTGAAGATGCTGTCTTTTCTTCAGTCTACATTGTTGATAAACCTTTGTCAAAGATCAAGTAGCTATAATTTCTTGACCTAAAGTCCAGGTCTTCAATTTGTTCCATTGGTCTATATTTCTGTTTTAATGCAAGTACCATGCTGTTTTTCTTATATGGTTTTGTAATGTATCTTAGGTTGCTTATGGTGATACCTCCAGAAGTATTTCTTTTGCTGAGGATATGTTTGGATATCTGAGATCTGCTGCCATTCTTTTTTTATATCTCTGTGAAGAATGATGCTGGAATTTTTATTGGTATTGCAATAAATTTATATATTGCTTTTGGTATAATTGCCATTTTCACAATATTAATTCTACCTAGCCAGGAGCATGGGAGGATTTTCCATCTTCTTAAGCCCTCCTCAATTTCTTTCTTAAGAGATTTTATGTTTTCATTGTATAGGCCTTTCTCATTGTTGATTAGTGTTATTCCAAAATATTTATTTATTTTATTGCTATTGAAAATGGGACAGCCTCACTGATTCCTATCTCTGTGCATTTGTCCTTTTCATATAGAAAAACTACTGATTTTTATATGTTGATTTTGTATCCTGCCACTTTGCTGAAAGAATTAATCAACTTTAGAAGTTTTGTGATCAAGACTTTTGGATCACTTATGTATAGGAACACGTCATCTGCAACTAATTCCTACTTGACTTCTTCCTTCCCAACTAGATTCCCTTTTATTATTTTCTCCTGTCTTATAGCCTGGGTTAGTACTTCTAGCACGATGCTGAAGAGCAGTGGTGGGAGTGGGCATCCCTGTCTTGTTATCAATCTCAATGGGAACCCCTTGAGTCTTTTCCTATTAAGCACCAATTGGGCTTTAGGTATTTTATGTATAGTCTTTATTGTGTGGAAATATACACAATTCATACCTATTCTTTCCAGAGTTTTGGTCACAAAGTGACATTGTATTTTCTCAAAGACTTCCTCTGCATCAATTGAGATAATCATGTGGTTCTTATGGTTAAGTTTATTTATGTGGTATATTATGTTGACCACTTTCTGTATGCTGAATTCCTGCATTCCTGTAATGAAACTGACTTAACCAAGGTGGATAATGCTTTTGATGTGCTCTTGAAATCAATTGGTGATGATCTTGATCAGGATCTTTGCATCTAAGCTCACCAGGGCTATAGGCTATAGCTTTCTTTTCTTATTTTATCTCTCTCTGATTCTGAAGAAGCCTACTGTAGTAATTCAGTAAGTAGAGTTAACAAACCAAGAGGCCTTGGACCTGCACCAAGCATATTTTCGACATTCAGTCCTCAACGTAACATTTCTTCTATTTTAACTTCTTTTTCTTTTAGTAAAGGGAATTACTTTTCTTTTTATTTATTTATTACTTTTTTATTTGATAGAGAGAAAATGCAGACTGAGTGAGAGATATTTGATATGCCAGAGCTTCTAGCCACTGCAAACAAACTCCAGATGCAGGAGCCACCTTGTGCATGTGACATTTTGTGGTTAGTGGAAAATTAATCCTTGTTCCTTTGGCTTTGCCTTAATGGCTGAGCCATCTCTTCAGCCGAATGCAGCATTTCAGTGCAGTGAGTTCTAGGTCTTCCTTTTCATAAAATGGGGATACTAATGCCTAGAATTGCAAGAGTTAAAGAAAATAGACTATGGGAAATACTCAGCATAGTTCTTGGCATGTTCTTAAAGTAACATCATGTCCTTGATCATTCACTGAAAATGTAGGGAATGTTAAAGATTCAAAAATATATGATGCATCTTAAATTGTTCAAAAATGAAATTATGAAAACTGCTTTATTTTATAATTTATCACAAAATTTTAAAAATATATAGCATAGGATCATTAACTAAAGTATTTATATTAGATTTTCAAGATATTGTTGGCAAAACAAAGGATTTGTTGCTTTTTCATTTAATAAAATTGTGTATGAGTATTTATGTGTAGATATGCATATGTGTGTGTACGGGCATGTGCATGCCATGGCTCACCTATGATTATCATGCATCTCAGTTCAGTCTTCACTTTCCTTTTCTTTTATGAGATTGGTCTTCTCCCATCCAAGTACTAAATAGGCCTGACCTTGCTTAGCTTCTGAGCACATGAGATCAGGAACATTCAGGATGGTTTGGATGTAGACTACTCAGGACTTCTCTAGTTTTGCTGTAGCAAATGTCAGACTATCTGGCCATGAATTCAGAATTTTCCCTACTCTACTTCCCGTTGTCACAGATGGGCTTTGTTTAGAATTCAAACAGCTACTTGAGTCCAGCTCTCTGTTTGAAATCCATTGGTCAGGTTTATGCGATTAACAATTTTAACCTCTGAGTAATCTCTCCAGGCTAGTTTGATTATTCTTGAAGTATATAACTGAAATGGGAAATATAGTGTTTATGGATATTCGTTGTTTATAAAGAAAAAAATACTTTCCCTGGGCAGTGCTAAGCCTTGCCATTTAATTGTATCTTCCCAGAAGAAATCGGTCTTCACTATCAGTATAATTATCATTTTGTAAAACTGCACAAGAAGCAACCAAAAATAAAGTTACTCCCTATGGATATCATTACTATTTTAACCCACATGACAGAACTCTGTCAAGAAATGCATGCACATTGAAGTAGATTTCCAACATTTTGTCGCATGAGCTGACTTCTTTATTGTACTACTAAGAGTTTGTTACTTTGGCAGTTCATCAAAGTCCTGGGAGAGCTTTGACTCTGGAGTGTCCCTAAGCACCTTAGAACATCAGTCAAAATGTAGAAGTAGTGTAACACGGTGGTGAGGCACTTGGGGACGGACCTCAGAATGCCACTCTTGCCTTCAGAATCAAGTAATTGTTAGCTAACATTGGGGCTTCACACATATTTTGAAGGGTCACTTGTCCATTCAACAAGAATGCTATGAAGAAGGAGAGGAAGGAGATTGCTTTCCTCCCCTCCAGTCAGCTTGAGGTTTCATTTGTTTACAGATATAAAGAGCCACCATTAGCCTGTATGATAACTTTGTAGGGACTAGAATAGATGAGCCTTACTCTGACTGAACATATTCATGATTCCTATTCATTGTTGATAGGGGAAGTAGACCATGATGAATTTTCATTTTTCCCCCTTAGTGAGGCTCTTGCACAGAGTCCAGCTTGCAAAGAAGTTTGGATTGCCTTGCCTGGAAAACACAGGAGACATTGTCATTAACCCACTTCCCCTACTACTGAGTGGTCTCAATGGTTCTGGGCATGGGTGGACTGGACTTTCCACAAGCTTCTACTACATAGCTACTATTGCCCACAGCTGCCTGGAGCACGGTTGCTTTGTGAGATCCCTGGCCTAGTTTCTGCTGAAGGGATCAAAACAGTGGATCTATGCCATTTAGAGTGTCATTTTTTTTAAGAATAAAACTTCCCGAATCTCACAAATAGAGACAACTTTTAAGCAAGCAAAAAAGCATATGATTTTAAGTTTAATTATGTCCGAACTTTAAATATTTCCAGTTGAAAGCACATAGCTTTTGCACTTGTCTGATTTAATTGTCCATTTTCTAGTTGGCACAGTTTTAAATTATTTCAAATTTTGACATCTTTGTAGGGCAAAGCCCCTTGGTGTAGTTTATGTGGTAAGAGATTGGCTCATCAGAGTTAGGATTTTCAAACCCTGATCATCCTAAGGAAAGGAGTGGCCTTCATTGTTTTCTGGGAACTAATCTCCACACCTTTAGAATAGTATGTCTGGTCACCATTTTCTTATATAACTGGGGTCATTTCAACACACTGGATTATTTAAAGTCACTATTTAGTTGTGAGAGTGGATTTGTATTATGTATGCTGCCAGGTGAACTTCTGGGACAGCTTGAGAAACAAAGATGTAATCTTTTTTTTTTTTATTTTTTTTTAAATATTTTTTAAATATTTTATGTATTTATTTGAGAGCAACAGAGACAGAGAGAAAGCTAGATAGAGGGAGAGAGAGAGAGAATGGGCGCGCCAGGGCTTCCAGCCTCTGCAAACGAACTCCAGACGCGTGCGCCACCTTGTGCATCTGGCTAACGTGGGACCTGGGGAACCGAGCCTCGAACCAGGGTCCTTAGGCTTCACAGGCGAGCACTTAACCGCTAAGCCATCTCTCCAGCCCCAAAGATGTAATCTACCAACAGATACCTCTCTGTTGATGTGGCCGATTCACAGTAAAACTACATGCCAAACCCCAGGTGAGCTTCTGAGTGATGGTACTTCCCAGGTACCTGGATACACCATTGCCACAGAATCTATGTACTCTGTAAGGTACAATCTTAGGTAGAAGATAAGCATTCAGGTCTCATCACCGTGGAATGCTCTAAGGACTGAATATCTTTGCTGGCTAGAGTAGTTCTCATCTTTTCACTGTAATAAGCCACAGGCATGAATATGACAATTTTTATGTGATCTCTAAGTTATTTTATTGATTCTTGAAAAAAATGACACAGTCATAAGAAATTTTCTATTGAAATTGCATTCAAAGAAACATCAATATGAACATACAAAAATGTTGTTACATCTTGATGAGAAATAGAAATGGTAATTACAGAAAACATTGCAAAATTGATGGACAAGCACATATTCTGATAAGTTATTGTGGGAATATAAATGTATATAGCTTTTATTTAACAAGTGATTATATACACTGGAACATGTAAAATTAACATATTTTTCTTAATGATTAATACATCTAATGATGGATATTTATTTAAGCATTACAATACGATATTGTGAATTAATCTCATTGTCTGGTGCAGTTACATTCTTATTACTGGGATAAACACCTGACCAGAGGCAGCATATGAAAGAAAAGAAAGGTTTGATTTCAGGCTTACACGTTCACACTTCCTGGGGAAACTTTGTTATGGCAGAAGAAGCTGGCTCACTTCATCAGACATCCAAAGTAGAGATGAATAGCAACCAGAACACAAGATGCCCATTTACGCACAGCTAATGCCAGAAAGCACACGCTGACTCTCACCACCTCAGAGATGGACTCAGGATCTGCCCCAGTGGCACACCTGCTCCAGCAGGGCTCTGTCTATTAGAGTCTAAGCAGAAAACGTAGTCAAAACTACCTGAGCCTATGGGGCTATTTATATTCAAAACACCTCATTACTTTTCATTCAGGAACTTCAAATTAATATAAGGTGGATACATCCCAAAGCAATATGATGTAGGCATCAACATCACAGTAGATAAATAAAATGTTACATAATAGCTTATTTCTTTAAATGTATTGTGAGCTGGAGAGATGGCTTAGCGGTTAAGGCTCGGTTCCCCAGGTCCCACGTTAGCCAGATGCACAAGGGGGCGCACGCGTCTGGAGTTCGTTTGCAGAGGCTGGAAGCCCTGGCGCGCCCATTCTCTCTCTCTCCCTCTATCTGTCTTTCTCTCTGTGTCTGTCGCTCTCAAATAAATAAATTAATTAATTAAAAAAAAAACTATTGTACTAAATAAGCAACATTTTTTGGTGTATATTTGCATCAGTGAGCTCAAAGATGTTAATGCACACACAACACGCGCAGGGAGATACATAGGATAGATTCTGAGTAGTTATCTCCTAGAGAAGGGTAGTATAATAAAATATTTTTTCATTTTATATTTTATTTGATTAATTTCTCAATTAGTACCGATATTAAAGTTTTAAAAAGGCATAATAAGATAGTAGTTCTGGGGAGGGGAAGCATGTATTGCAGTTTGTGTTTCAACAATGTATATGCACGGCTAGAATAAGAGGAGCTCTTGGCCATAGTTAAAAAATTATCACTGTGGCATGATGCACAAGGCATAGGCATATAACCAAGGTAAAAATAATATCTCTACTCTACTTCTCAGAAAACTCTTCTTTGCTATTTAGATTTAATGTTTTTTTGTTTGCAAGTTGCTGACATTAGATCCGCCTTCTGGATCTAATTTTCTGTGATGCTATACTCTCCGCTGAAGTTTGTAAGGGGATTCCAAGGAATTGAATCTGCATACAGCAAATTGATCGACATTGGATTGCACAGTCAAGACCAGGCTATTTCCTTTCCTCAAGTGTCAGACCCTGAAAGAGAAGTGTTAGACAGTGGATGCAGTCACTAAGTGTGCCTCTTCTGCTGGACAACAAAGCCATATATGTAAGCTGAACCTTCCTGCTAGCCAAAGTAACACTACCTTAAATTATAACTTTATTATTTATTCTCAGCCCACCAAACCCTCCTCT
This sequence comes from Jaculus jaculus, assembly GCF_020740685.1. Classification (NCBI taxonomy): domain Eukaryota; kingdom Metazoa; phylum Chordata; class Mammalia; order Rodentia; family Dipodidae; genus Jaculus; species Jaculus jaculus. Next base: position 76,971,858 of record NC_059112.1, on the reverse strand, counting down.
GCTATGAACAGGAAAAGAATAGCCCCTCGTCAATGGAGATCTTGGAGGACCATAATCCTTCTTAAAACTGGTTTTTAATATTTATTTATTTCACAGTGAGAGGAGAGAGAAAGAGAGAGATGGGGCATACCAGGGCCTCTAGCAACTACAACCGAACTCCAGACACATGCACCACTTTGTGCATCTGACTTCACTGGCAGGTGCCTTAACTGCTAAGCCATCTCTCCAGCCCCAAGAGCCTTTCTTTATCTCACACTCTCTTCTTCACTACTTCTGCTTTATGCTCTATTTCCCTTCCACCCAAAACTCCAAAAATACAACTTGGCTTTGTTCTTAGAATTCCTGGAGTCTCTCTCTCTCTCTCTTGACTCCAAAAGGACCAGCCTGTAGTGTAGTGCTCTTACTCTCCTATTAAAGTTTTAATCCTAAAATACCATTTGTCTCAAATACCTCTCATTGAACTATCCTGCTGCTTGCTCTTTTATTGCTCTCCCCGCACATTATCAAGACTCAGGAACCTACATTCTCTGGAGGCTGAAGCTGGGAAAATGTTTTGGACAAATTGTAAAAGGAAGTGTTCTCTGCTGTCAACTGTTCTTCCAAGTGAGCTATGTGCTGCCTGTTCAGAGGAGGAGTAAGGGAACAAATGCGTAGAGAAGAGCCAGAATGGACCATGGCGAGCTAGTCGTCTTGACTTCAAATTCATGGTTTGGATTATTTCTAAAGAGTAATTTAATGATGATGGTGGCATGTCAGCATTCCCTTGCCACTATAATTTATTTCCCATTTTACTAATTCACTATAACCTTGATTTGGGTTATTTGCTGTGAAACGAAGTATATCCAATGTATGCTTCCCTTTCTTCACAATTTCCACTTCCCTTTCCATGTTCAATGCAATTTTATATGGGTCTATGTCCCTTACCATGGAATATGTTAAATTCAGTTATGTCAAAATGTTTGAAATACCATGCTGTACATTTCAGAAATGTGCTATGTTTAAAAAGGATGAATTTATTTTTTTAAGAAGAATATTTCTAATGGGATGATTGTGGACAATGGGATTTGGGTAATGACTGGGTCTTTTGGGGTGAGAGGCACACATCTCCCTTTACCTGTGTAGATACCTATTTTTAAGTGATATTCATTGTTAACATTGATTGGTGATGGTCAAATGGAGCTGACAAGATTTCATTCTTTGTTACAATGTTGAGTTTGAGTTTTCTTTTAAGTTTTTTATTATTATTATTATTTATATGTGTGTGAGAGAGAGAGAAAAAGAGAGAGAGAAAGAGACAGAATGGGCTCACCAGAGACTCCAGCCACTGCAAATGAACTCAAGACACATGTGCTACCTTTTGTATCTGGCTTGCATGGGTCCTGGGTAACTGAACCAGAGTCCTCTAGCTTTGCAGGCAATCACTTTAACTGCTAACCCATCCATGCAGCCCAGAGTTTGAGCTTTCTTACTATTTATGGCTCCAGTAATTTTGTTTTGTCACATGAGAAAAAATGGTAGGAATTTTCTTTTTGTGTTGGAATATACTATGATCAAAATCTTACTTGCATTAAGAAGATAATTGCTTTATTTCTTTGAATTAAGTTCATTAAAATAAAATCACATTGGTAGCTCCTAATTCCATTTAAGAGGTGCTATAATTAGAATAATGTTCTTATTTAAAATATAGAATCATAACTCACATGGAGACATTATTGCCTATCTAATATTGTAAAACGTAAACAAATTTCCACTAGAATGCCCTCAAAATAAAAATTGAAATTGACTTGACTATTTTGTGTTCTGCCAAGTACTTAATAATCCAGTTTAATTGGATAATTACATATTGTTATCATAATAGATAACATAAATACTCTAGAATATATAAATAATAATGTTCCTTTATATATATATATGAGGTATGTTCCATATGATTTTAGGTGTATTACAAAATTATAATGATTAGAAGTGAATATTTATTTATTTTTATTTTAGAGAGAACAAGACATAAAGAGAGAGAGGGAGAGGGAGAATTGGTGTGCCAGGGTATCAGACACTGCAGTTGAATTCCAGATGCTTGTGCCACATAGTGCATTAAAAATGATTTAGCTTTGTCCAATTATGCAAACATGTCTGTAATCCCAAATACGTGTGAGGCTGATGCAAAAGATTAACAAATTCAGGGCCAGCTTGGGCTCCAAAATGAGTCCAAAGCATGCCAGGCAAACTAATGAAATTCTGCCTCAAAAATAAAAGGGGAAAAAATAGAATAAAATAGGAAGGATTGGGGGTAAATCTTACTGATAGAGACCTTTCTCTTCATGTGCAGGTTTAATACATGATACAGAAAGAATTCTGAGTAGTGTTTCCAATATTTTATGTGATTATTAAGGCTATCAATACATATATCCAAGTATATATGTTTATATATATTTATATACACTCTATATCATATAAAATGACTATACACATTACACATATAATATATATGTAACGTGTGTCATATATGTAATTGTGTGAATGCTCACCATTATGTCATACACAGGGAATGCAATAGTTCTTTGGCTTCATTAGCCAGAAACTACATTTATTATTATTAAAGTTAACTAGACTTGTATTTCTCATTTATACTTTAAGGCTAATAACAGAAAAGCAAAATAGACAAGAAAATACTACTGTGCCTGAAAATGATGAGCAATCTCATTCTTTTTAGTTCAGGTTAAGAACTGAAGTGTAGAACAGAATTTTTGCCTTGTTTAGCTATTTTTCCAAATCATAAAGTGTTTTTTTTTTTTAATCTGGCTTGATAGGAAAGAGCTCTTATGAATCATTTTACCTATTGTATATATTTGTTTGGATATGAATACTTAGTTGATCTCTGCCTCAGAAATTTTCATGTAAATTCTCTTATGCCAACTGTAGAATTTGTAAAGGCATTAATTCAAAGTCTGAGTGATCTGTTGGTGTGATGTTCAAAAGACTTACTTATCAGGCAGTGCATGTGACCCACTTATTCCAGCTCCTGATACTTAAAAATGTGGTCTTTAAGCATAGTTTTTCTAGATGAAAGTGTTAAAGAAAGAAATTTCCATGATAAGGAATACAAGAGTCTACCTTTCCTCTCTCTTTTCTTTCCTGGATAAACTCTGTATCTTGCCCTAGAGTTTAGTCTTTATTTGGTATGATTAAATATGGATTTCCTGGAAACTTAAACATAACTATATGTTTGTAAATAGAAATATCCATATAAATGATCACTAATGACTTAAAATTAAGTACAAATAATGCTTTGGCTTGAGTTCCAAAATCTCAATCATGTGGAACAAATGGACAGTCAAGAATTGGACTGAAAATCCCTTTCTCATAAAAACAACAAAGTGCATTTTGTTCTGGAAAAATTAGAACTATCTTTAGAGATTCAAGAAATGATTGATAATTAATAATGATGCATGTAAAAATAAAAATTAATACATTTACAATAAGAATACAATAGTAGGGTTGGAGAGATGGCTTAGAGTTTAAGCGCTTGCCTATGAAGCCTAAAGACCCTGGTTCAAGGTTCAATTCCCCAGGACCCACATTAGCCAGATGCACAAGGGGGCATATATGTCTGGAGTTCATTTGCAGTGGCTGGAAGCCCTGGTGTGCCAATTCTCTCTCTCTGTCTCTCTCTCTCCCTCTGTCTCTTTCTCTCTCTGTCTGTCACTCTCAAAGAAATAAAGAAAAAAAAAATTTTTAAAAGAATGCAATAGTATTGCTGAACATTGGCGTAATGCAACATAAAAACAGAAAAGCTTATATAAAAGCAAGAGGCAGAGGAACTGCATAAAGTCTCAATGATTCTAACTACTTAGTTATTTGACATCTTCTAATTTAGAGAATAATCACAATTTTAATTGGAAATCAATTTTTCATTATAAAATATATATCCCCAGGCCTCACAATCCTGTGTTATGCTATAAATGGTACATAAAAATCTATATCATGATTTTACTAGTTTGATATGTACTCCCACCACAAGCAGAAGAGCAGACACACACACACACACACACACACACACACACACACACACACACACAGTCTGTGACACATGTCTGACCAGTTTTTAGCATTTTATTTGTTCTGTGTATTTTTGAAGCCTGCAGTTTCCTACTAACTGTGGCAGGTATTATGTGTGCTCCATGTACAAAGGACTGGTCTACTCTCTACTCTGACTTCCTGGCCTTCTGTTGCTGCTCATCAGTATCCACTCCAGCATGACCTGACTCCATTACTGTTCTTCCATAAGTTCAAGATCTGCTTTCAGTTCTTCTTTGCTTTTCTCCCATTGCTTGAGCCCTTCCCTAGAACACTGGTGTTTATCTTCTCAAAATCTTTGGTCTCAGAGAAATCTCCATTGGTGTCCTTAGGCTCTGGGTTATGTCAAGGAGCACTTTTTCACTTTCCCACACTCCTGTCTCTCTATAATGATCTCCATCTATGAGCCTTACTGACCATCCTCAGCATTCAGCCTTCAGCCATCAAAGATGGATCTGACTCACCATACCTAACTCTCATTTCCTAAGCTTCTGTCTTGGGCATGAATAGAGGATAAAAATCCATGTCACTTTCAGTAGGGCTTCTGTGCTTCCCTCACTATCACTTGTGTATTATTAGGCATTCTTGCATATTCCTACTCAGTTTCCAGCCACAAATAAAATCATATATATATATATATATATATATATATATATATATATATATATATATATATATATATTTTGTGAGGGAAGAAAGTATACATAAACTAGTATTTCACATCTTCATTCTCACTCCTGGGCTCTTCTAGAGGGGATAATGAGTTTATAAGACATATTTTATTCAAATACTAGATGCACAAATATTTAAGAAATGATATTGAAATAAAGTTGCTGAAATTTTAAGTATAAAACTTGCTATTCTTTAGATATTTAGCTTATGACATTGGTATTTTTTATTCTCTAAAGAGTGTCTATAAAATATTTTGCTTTTTAATTTTTTATTCAGCTTTCAATTTTGTATTTAAATTTTATAAAACAGTTGCAATGTTTATACAAACAGTTCTCCTATATCACATATCTATTTTCTTTTGATAAAATTGTACATTATTATGTTAAATTTTTGGCAAGTAGTTAACAAATGTTGATACATTATGATGACCAAAATTCAGCTCCTATTCACACTTCCTTGGTTTTTCTTTACTGTCCTTTTTCTCATAGAACATCATATTTCACTTATCAAATCTAGGACTTGGCACTGTGGTTTTGACTGTTTCCAAGATTTCCCGTTTTGGAAAACCTTGGTGGTTTGGTACTGTTTCTCCTAGAGCCCATATTCACACGTCCAGGAATCAGGGGTGGAAATGGGAATGGTCTCACTTACCATCCTTCCAAGTGACCCATTAGCTAAATTTTGGCTTCTTGTTCCCTCAACCTTGCCCTCTGCTGGCATAAGGGTCCTGGTGCCAGAGGGGAGAGTGCTTTTGCCAGGAAGCACAAAGAACATTCCACTGAACTGGAAGCTAAGACTTCCCCCCTGGCTACTTTGGGCTCCTGATGCCCTCCAATAAACAGGCTAAGAAAGGAGTTATAGTGTTAGCAGGTGTGACTGATTCAGACTACCAGGGGGTAAATTAGACTGCTCCTCCTCAATGAAGGTAAGGAAAAGTATATCTGGAGTGTAGGAGATCTTTAGGGTTTCTCTTAGTGTTACCATGCCCTGTTATCAAAGTCAATGGACAACTGCAACAACCCAATGGAGGTAGTGTGATAAATTGCCCAGATCCTTCAGGAAAGAAGGTATGGTTCACCCCTCCAGGTAAAGAACCAAGACCTGCTGAGGTGCTTGCTGAAGGTGGAGAGAATACAGAATGGGTAGAAGATGAAGGGAGTTACAAATACCAACTAAGGCTGCATGACCAGTTACAAAAATGCAGACTGAAATTGCAATGTTTCTGCTGTACCTTGATACAGAGTGCTTGTACATATCTACACCAATATTAAGATTATGTCACTAGCTAACTTTTATTGGATTTATATTAGACCTATTATATTAGAAACTAAGCATTCCTCAAAGAACCTTGCTTTGTGTTGGGGGAATATTTTGTATTTCTGGTTGTACATTGGGATAGCTATACCATGTTAGGTGGAATTTTGAGCTTGTTACTATTTTCATTTGGAAATTAAGTATGCTGTAATGAGATATGGTTTGGTGTCCAGTTGACAAGGGGTGGACTTGTGATAGTTAAGGTGTCAACTTGCTGTGTTTAGTAATCCACAGAAATCCCTTTTGGTTGGGTCCCTGAGGTTGCTTCCAGGAAGGATTAGCTGAAGGAGGAAGTCTTTCCCCTGGAGTGAGCCCTTCCCTCAAAGGGGGAGGCCCCTCTCAGAGGGGGACTTTATATAAAGAAAAGAGCCCTTTCCTTCCATTTGACTGCAGAGCTCTTGCTGCCTTCCAGCATGGACTGAAGACCAGTGTGGACTGAAGACCAGCATCCACTGAAGATCCTTATGATTGAAAATCAGTGGCACCTCAGGAAGTCTCCAGGCCTTCAGTGCTGAGTTGGCACTGCTGAGGCATCTGGCCATGTGGACTGAGCAGCTACTGGGTTCCTTGATTCTTGGGCTTATAACTGCTATTGGACTATCATAAGCTAATCCAATAAATTCCCTTTTTAATATAATTCATTCTAGCAGTTCTGTTACTCTATAGAACTTTGACTAATAAAGGAGAATTATTGGGCAGATATGACAATAATTCACTAAATAGAAAACAATTATGAATTCTCCAATAGTACAATGATGTTTTCATTTTTTGGCAGAAGACCACAAAAATAGAATGTCATTTACAATACCCTTTAGAATAGGTTCAGTTTCCACCAAAGTTTCCCATGCTTATTCAAATCTTATGGCCTTGCCATTGCTGGGTCCCTCATAATCCTGAACATTTTATTGTCCCCAAATTTGCTTTCCTAGAATGCCACATAATTAAAATTATATAGCCTATAGACTTTAAAGATGAGCTCCTTTCATGTGTGAACATGTTGTATTACTTATTTGTGCCTTTTTTGTTCATTAAACGGATGCATCACAGTTTGCTTTTGAAGAATATTGTGGTTGCATGTAAATTTGAGTGCCTGGCATAAAGCTATTATTAATATTCACACATATATTTTGTAGTCTGATGTTCCTGACTCGATTGGTTACACCTGGCAGCTTCATCACTGGGTTGTAAGGGGAGGCTGCTTACTTTCGTAAGAAAGTGACTCCCACAAGCGTAAATGAGGGGCCCCTTTGCTCGTCCATGCTTGCTGGAAATTAAGTTAAGAGACTTTGGATTTTATTCTTCCTAATAAGGGTGTAGCATTACAATTTTCAAGTCCCTAATGATATATTGTGATAACATTATGTTGCATATCTTTTCATAGGCATTTTATCAATATAATACAAATTGCTATTTTTCTGAAACATTGTTTAGGAAATATCATACTAGGGCATTATAAATTATAGAATATTGTAATAATTATATTGTATACCTCATCACAAAGACAGGGATGATATACTGCTTCAAAAACAGCTATAATAAGATAAACATACAAGTCATATTATGTAGGTTTAAATATTTATAAATGATGTTTTTGGTATTACAAAATCATTTTTGGAATCAAAAAATTATGGTAATAATAGTGACTTATATTAGAAAATACTGTGTTATATATAAGCTATGTGAATATGTTATTTTATATTTTTGGTTTTAAAATATAGCAATTACTTTCTTTGAATTTAAATTGTCCTTTTGAAACATTGTCATTTGTGACCAGACTTTTCATACTTATACATATTTAGGTATATAGTGAAAATTATTGCATATTTATACAATCAATGAAGGTGAAATGCTACCTAGATATCTATGTTGAATGGGGAAATATTCTATATCAATAGAACAAATTAATTGAAAGCTCTACTAAAACATATGTGTGAGATTCAAGTTCACTCACAATAAATTGGAATTTTGGTAATAAGTAGTACTGTTTATCTACTTTATTCAAGAAAGGCAGACATGCACAAAAAATAAGTATAACATAATGATATGAGCCATGATTTTTTTAAAGATTGGGAGATGAAAATATGATAAATAATAGCCAGGCATAGTGACACAGGCCTTTAAAGAATCCTAGCACTTGGGAGGCAGAGATTGAGGACCATTGTGTGTTCAAGGCCAACCTGAGACTATATAGTGAATTACAGGTCAGGCTGGGCTAAAGTGATACCCTACCTGGACAAATGTAACAAAACAAAAAAGAATAAGTCAAAGGAAAGAAAGTACCAAAAACTTGCCTGCTTATAAAATTATGAAAAATGGTTGAGTGTCATTCTATGAAAATAGAAAATGAGCTGCCTCTCTCTCTCTGAATTATGTAGTTGCTTTTCATTTCTCAAATATTGGTGAAGTTCTGGAGCCCTGTATCTTATAGACAGTCATTGATGAATCTAATAAACAGGAGACTTTAGTTCAAATAAACACATTATTTCAAATGACAGAAAAATAAGCATGACTAATTAATGCATTTATTGATATTTGCTCCCTATTTGTGAGACCATTACACTGAGTGAGAACTAATTACCAGCACACACACCTCAGAAGTGCACCCCATCTCTCTAGGACCAGGGAGTCCATCTCATGTCTAACATAAACGTTTTTTTCTTTTTATTTTAAACATTGAATATGCAAAGACTAGCTCAGAATAATATAATAACGAATATATTAATTAAAATTACTCGTAATTAGGAATGATATGCTCTTACTAATTTGAAAGCAAGGGTTGAGTAGCTATTATAATTTATCTTCTTTCTGCCATTCTTTGAAGTATGACAAAAATAGAGATGACTTGACACAGTCTTATCCATCTTCCAAGTGAGGACCCTGCACTCTGCTACAAAGCTTGCTCTAATTGTTGATGTACACTTTGTTCCATTGTAATTTGTGTTTGAAATTTGTACAGAAATTAAAAGAGCTTCTCAAATCTGAAAAACTACAACATGATCAACTTATTTCATTTCTTAAGAATGTAAAAGATTATTTCACTTTTAACTCCTCAGCCACTTAATGCAAAAATTGATAGCAATAGTGGAAGGATACTTCTTCATAGCAAAATTTTTTTCCTATTTTTTTAAATTATTTATTTATTTATTTGAGAGCGACAGACACAGAGAGAAAGACAGATAGAGGGAGAGGGAGAGAATGGGCGTGCCAGGGCTTCCAGCCTCTGCAAACGAACTCCAGACGCGTGCGCCCCCTTGTGCATGTGGCTAACGTGGGACCTGGGGAACCGAGCCTTGAACTGGGGTCCTTAGGCTTCACAGGCAAGCGCTTAACCGCTAAGCCATCTCTCCAGCCCTTTTTCCTATTTTTTGACATAAGATAATTTAATGCTACCGCTCATTAGTTTCATGGAATTCATGACTAAAAACATGGTATAAGACTGGAAAGATGGCTTAGGAGTTAAGGCACTTGCCTGCAAAGCCACGGTTCAATTTCCCAGTACCCATGTGAAGTCAGCTGTGCAAAGTAGCACATGCGTCTGGAGGTTTTTTTTTTCCTTGTGGCTGGAGGCCCTGGCACACACATTCTCTATAACTGATTCTCTTCTATCACTCTTTGCTTGCATATAAATAAAAAAAAATAAAATAGTATAACAGTTTAAATACAAGCTTTTCTGTACAATTTCAAAATTGTATTTGGAAATTCAAATAATTTTACCATTTAATAAAGAAACTACTATTTAAAATGAGTTTGTGGGCTGGAGAGATGGCTTAGGGGCCAAGCGCTTGCCTGTGAAGCCTAAGGACCCCAGTTGGAGGCTCAATTCCCCAGGGCCCACGTTAGCCAGATGCACAAGGGGGCGCACGCGTCTGGAGTTCGTTTGCAGTGGCTGGAAGACCTAGCGCGCCCATTCTCTCTCTCTCTCTCTCTTTGCCTCTTTCTCTTTGTCTGTTGCTCTCAAGTTAATAAATAAAATAAACAAAAAAAAATTAAAAATAAATAAATAATAAACAAATAAATAAATAAAATGAGTTTGTAATGGAGGTGAGGAGACAGCCCCTTAGCTAAAGGGGCATGCTTGCAAAGGCCTACAGCCTGAGGTCAATGCTCCTGCCACCCCTGGAAAGCTGGACCAGAGTCACTTTGCAGCAGTAAGGGACCCTGTCATGCCCATACACCCCTCACACGCACACTTACACATGACAATAAATATAAAAACTTAAAATAAAATAGTTGATGGATATTTTATTTTGTTTCATATCTGAAAACATGACAGCATTTATCAATAACAAATAAGTGGAGAGAAGAAAACAATATTGGTCAAAATTTAGGAATGATAGAAAAGATTATAATGGTAAAACTAAATTACAATCAGAATTACTTTGGATGTGATTAAACAGGTTCAGAGTGGTATGGCCATAGATGTGGATATATTTTAGAAATGCACAATAGGCAATATTTGTAGAGATGCAGAAATATACTGAAAATAATTCACTTATATTGTAATACTCCCCCACACCTCATCCTTCCTCCTAAAATGGTCAATATATTTAAAAATATCTACCAAAAGATAAAATGACCAAACATGTAAGGTTTTCCTAAAATGAGGAAGGCTCTACTTGCCATTATAGCAACAAGAATAACAAAAATAAAGTTTGAAGGTGAACTTTTTAAATGCTGATGATATATTTCATTCTTGGCATGTTTAGTGCTCGTGGGGTGGCATATGCATTTGGTGTATTTGTGTGTGTATGTATTTTTGCATTGTGTGCATACATGTGCAGATGCCATAGGAGAACATTGCAGGTCCTTCCTTTATTGCTCAACCATGAATTTTCCTGAGACAAGTCATCCTCTGAATACATAACTGTGATTTTTATAGGTCTCTGGTCCCCACAGGGCTGGCAATTACAAACGTGTGTCCACACCCAACTGTTTATAAGGATCTTCTTAAATGGAGCTCAGATGGCCTTAGGCAATCTCAGGTTTTTATGCTGGTGTGGGAAGTGCTCTTACCTCCTGAGCCATATCCAAAGCCATATAGTTATGTTTCTAAAAAATACATTATGAGTTATTTAACATGAAGTGAGTATGTTTCTTGTGTAGTTAGTTCCTTTGAATAGAAACATTCTCTCCTCAAATTAAGATAAAGGCAAGACCCAGGAAGCTAAGAAAACTTACGACTCAGAATGCTTGGGAATTAACCAGACTTTGGAGCCACTCTTCAAGGTTAGACAAGAAGTAAGCAAAGGCTTGAAGTTGAGACACTGCTGTAGGCTCAAGTTGGACAGAGAGATCCAGAGATACCAATTTTGTGTGCTATCATCCATGCCGGTGTGTCATGTTGACAATATAGTAGAGTCACTCATGTGCATGTATATAATCAAAATAAACTCATTGGTTCACCTTGCTATACTTGGATGGAATTATTTATTTGATCTATAGTTGGTACCCAGTCTGAGAAGTATGAATATTTGTTCACATCTCCTCAAATAAAATCACACAATGGCATCCCTCAGATAAAAATCATATAACAGCCTCCCTTTGGTATTTAGTATGTCTTTCACTAATGCCATTTTGTATCATCTAATTTGAACCCCATAGAACTCTGTAACCTCTATTATATTTTATCCCCTTTCATCATGTTCCTAGATCTACAAGTGAGAGCTTGATTCTACAGCTATACTCTAGAAAACTTTGTCCTTCCCAAAGAATCAGAAGTGAAGCCTGGACTCACTCACATCTGTAAGGCTGAAATCAAACACATCATTTCATCAAGACAAACTGTCATGTATATCCTTGAGTAGAAAAGTTTACCACAGAGCTTGAGAAAACAGATTATTGGATCCTAAAGTAGAGATTCAGTTTGACTATATACATCTGGGGGGAAGCCACGGCATTGTTATTACTATAAAGTTACCAGGCAATACTCTTATGTCTCAGGATCACTTTGTGTGAAACTGGGAGAATTTTTTTTTAGGGTTGTGGGGAGCAAAACAAGTGTACCCAAAGTTTTGTTTGCACACTGATAGCTGTACCACATACTCTGCTCTCACTCTCTCCTTGAGAGTGAACATTATGCCTTCAGATGTTGAAATTTCTTTTTTTAAATTTCTTTTTAAGGTTGTGGAAACTCTAGGAATGAATGAGCTATTGTAGTGGGGTTTTGGAAGGCCAAAATGTTGAGGAAAATGCAGAAAGTCAAAGTCTGGTTCATAAGGTTTTACAGGGAACAAGGACTCTATCAGGAACTAGAGTAGAGGCTGTTCCTGTTATAAGCTGATAGAAAAACTCACTGCCTTCTGCCAGTATCCAAAGACATTGAATGGGGATGAATTATTAAACAGTTATGGACTAGTTTTTCAAAGGATTACTCAAGGCAGGATAGCATTCAGGCTGGTAGTGAGTGAGAAAACAGCTGTAATTGTTAAAGAAATGAACACATCACGAAAGAGAAACCTCCTGCAAGGCACTGGGACAATAGGAAAGATGCCCTGAAGGCAAAACCACATAAATCAGAGAACCGTCATGTGAGAAACCAAATTCATTTGAAGGAAGGAAGCCTAAACTAAAAGGATTCTCTGCTGGAACACAGTTGTCTAGTGACATGTGTTGTTGAAGTTAGCAGGGAAGACATACAGAGGAGTGTATAGCTTTGGTCCAAGAGTGCAAAGATCTGAAGCTAGCAGCAGAATTTGGCAGCGGCATCCAGGTAGTACTGGTTTTGGAGGACACATGAGAGAATTAAGATTGAGAGTAATAGTGCAGAGTTCCACAGTTTCAGAGAGCTGCTGAGGCTCGGTGCGTGAGATCGGGTTAGATGCCCTGCTACGATGCCTGGAGAGGCTCTGGTATGAAGCTACAACTTAAATTGCAATAAAGATCCCAGGATGCTCCTGGAGAGGCCAGGGCCACAGGAAATTCACCAACAAAAGATATAAATTTGCAGAGGAGTTGTTCCAATAAAGAGGCTATCTGTAATGTGTTACAGACAGCAGAGCTGGAGGGATGGGGCCACCCAAGGCCTTTGGATCTCAGATGATTCTATAAGAAGTCCCAGGTATAAGGCATGCAGCCACAGAATTTGTATGCCATATGGATTTCAGTCTTGCTTTGGTCTAATATTTCTTTGCTATGACCCCTTTCTCACTTTTGTAATGGAAATTCTTATTCTGTGCAGTTATATTTTATTTATTTATTTATTTTTAGTTTTTCAAGATAGGGTCTTGCTGTGGCCCAGGCTGACCTGGAATTCACTATGTAGTCTGACTGGCCTTGAACTCATGACAATCCTCCTATGTCTGCTTCCCAAGTGCTGGGATTAAAGGCATGTACCACTATACCTGGCTGCAATTATATTTTAGAAGTATGCAATTTTTAAAATTTGTTTTATAGGACATCACAGGAAATCTACCTGAGTCACAGAAGATACTGTCCTTCGGCACTTTAAACAGTGTTGTGACTGCTAAAGACTGTAGAAACTTTTGAGCTTGGACGGAATGCACTTTGTATTGCATGATTGTTGCAAGCTCAGAGGGGCTGGGATAGATTACTGTGGTTGGCTTGAATGTAAAATGTCCCCCATAGACTTATGTGTTCGTATACTTGGTCTCAAGTTGGTAACTTTTTGGGAAAGTAGTGGAAACTTTAGGAGGTGGATCTCTGGTGGAAGAATTCAGTCATGGATAGTGGGCTTTGAAGTTTTATAGCCTTACTTTACTTTCTGTTCATTCATTGTGATTCCTGGCTATGGATGCAATGTGATCATCTGGCCTTTTACTCCTATTTGGACTCTTTCTTACTACAATAGAATGTGTATCTTCAAGATTTGTAATCCAAAACAAACTTGCTCTTCCTTGAGCTGCTTTGTTTTATTAAAAATTTATTATGCACTGAGCACATTCGTCTGGAGTGAGTAGGCCAGACCAATTTCTCCCCCCTCCCACTGCCCAGGTCTGAGTTCCCTGCCCAGTCATTGTGAGGGTTGGTGCAGCTTTCTGGAGTGAGTAGGCAGGACCCATTTCTAGTCCCCACCCATAGCCTGGGGGTGAGTTCCCTGCCCAGTCAGTGTGTGGGCTCCAACCACCTCCCCAGTCTAGGTTTCCTGCACTGGGCCATGTCCCAGAGGGCTCAGCATGAAGTAGGCCAGATCCCTGTTCCCTTACTCCTGCTAGTCCCCTGGTCCTAGTAGGTCCCTGGCTCTGGAAGGCCTGCCCATTGTGTCAGCTGTGGAATCTGGCCTCTTGCTCTGGTATCTTAACTAGACACTAAGTACCAACATCCTTGTTCACCTCAGTCAGAGGGTGAATGGGCCACAGGACATCAATGCGCTACCTCCTCAATAAAATAGTCTTCCTAAAAATTGGTAGACAACAACCCCAAAAAATGCCAATGAAAGTCAAAACACTGAAAGATCTCCACCAAGGATGTCATGTTCTACTACAGAAGCCGCCAATGAAATCATAGTGAAACAAACAGAAATTTATTGCCAAAATGAAAACACAACAAACAATGAGACACATATTTAAAAAAGAATCACAGAACTTGAAGCAAACTACCAAAGAACCAGCAATAATATCAATGAAATTGAACAGAATCATCTCCTAGAACGTTTAGCTTTTGACAGTAGGCCTAACTTGATGAAAAAAAATATATATTAGAACCCTCCAAAGAGATATGAATAAATTGAAGGTAAGTCAATAAATGGAAGACCTCAACAATAAGTTGGTTAAGCTTAATAAAGACTTGATCAAATGCAAGAATGAACTATAAGAAGCATCAATAAAATTAGAACTCAAATTGAAATCATACCTCAAAAAAGAGATTGACACTATACAAACTATAAAACTATAAGTGTAAAACCCCTCATAATTTTCTCTAAATTAATAATGGTTATCCCATTTACCTGGCACTGACTTCACTCTCTGTTGGAGAATCTATTTCTCTTTTTCAGATAGGAACTGGACTTGAGATTAAACTACCCAGTGCACTCCACCCTGGCCCCAGCTGAAACCACTGAGGAATTGGGGAAATGAGCAAGAATACTGCTCTCTTAGTTAAGCTGATATCAGCACAAGGATGATTGAGAAAAATACTGAGGACACCCACCTACCAAACCAGACATATAGATGCTACTAAGTGCCCATCACTGAAGTAGACTTAAAATACTCACAGCATAGCTCAGGGAATTCTGCAGAAGAGGGGTCAGAAAGTTTATTAGATCCAGAAGTTGGGACATTTTCACAGAGACATTGCCTCTTCCCCATAACTGACTGCTGCCCCATAATGCATGACCCACAATCCCCAAGGAGTTGACCTGAATTCCCATTGAGGAAGGCCTTTTCAGAAAAGGGACATAGAGGAGGGAAAGAGGGTACCAACATGTGATGCTTACATACAAAATATATCCATACCTAATAATAAAAATGAAAATAAAATAAAATCATTGTATACTTTAGATTCTTCTCACCCCTGCTTTAGCTGAACTTCTTGAGCTATTTCTTGTTAGACATTTTGTTACAGCAACAAGTAGAGTAGTTTGTACATTTGGTGAGTTACTTCCATATAGTTATTCTAACATGTTTGTTAAAAATATATAAATATTGATTTATATTTTTCAATATTAATGAATGAATAGATATTAATAAACTAAAATGTTATATCACAAGACTACATTAACGTGAAATGTAATATATAAAATTATTTTATGTATGTGATATATGTAATACTTAAATATGTAGATAGAAATAAAACAAACAATATCATAATTCTATATAGAAAATATAACCAAAACCATCGTTTCTGAGAAACCTGTAGAATGTTTAAAAGCATTTTTATTTATTCATTCTCAAACAGGGAGAGAGTAAGAATAAATGAGAACAGTATATTACAGGGCCAGGTACCACTATGAATGAACTCCTGATGCATGTACCACTTTGTGCATCTGGTTAACATGGATACTGGGGAGTCCAACAGGAGGCTTTGCAAGCAGTGGTGTTAATTGCTGAAGCCAGTATCCCAATCAAACTTGTGGGACTTTTAAGTATAATGCTATTCATACATAGTTTTTAGAACTTGTGAAAGATTTGACATTTGACAAATATTTTTTAGTTAGTATTTTTATCACTTTCATTAAATTTCTTGTGTAAGGAAAAATATACCACAATAAAGAGAAATATCCATCTCCTTTTCAAGGCACAACAAATTTAATAGTTTAATTTTTTATAGTTGTAAGTTATGAACACTGTTTTATTTAGTAATGAAGAGAATATAAAATTATAAGTAAAATCATTTACTTTGAATTGAGACAGCAATACAAGGAATACATTTTATAATTGTTCCTATCTGCTATAAACAGCAACTAACATTTCAGTTAACTGCTACAGGTACAAAAAAAAGGAATATAATATTCATATTCTTATTATTAAATATTAGGAACTATACACAAACTATATTATTAAAGAACCTTTTCTTTATACAAGGAAGGGCCCTATTATAATGTAAAGTATTTTTTAATCTGATTTTATATAAATAATTGATACATGAAACTCATTCTTAAAATGTTTAGACATTGTAATATTACCAAATTTGTCTTGCATCATGTTACAGAATAATTTTTTTACTTATTGTTGATATATGTATTCATTATTATTATCATTATTAGATATGGACATACTTTGTATGCAAACATCACATATCAATACCATCCTTTCTCTCCTCCCTGCCCCTTTCTGAAGAGGCCTTCTTCATTGGAGATGCAGGTCAGCCCCATGGTAATTGTGGGTCATGCATTATAGGGGCAGCAGTCAGTTATGGGGAAGAGGCAATGTGTCTGTGCAAAATGTCCAAACTTCTGGCTCTAACAGTCTTTCTGCCCACTCTTCCTCAAAATTCCCTGAGCCATGCTGGGAGCATTTACTTCAGTGATGGGCACATAGGAACATTTGTATTTCAGGGTTTGGTAGGTGTTGAGTTTCCTCAGTATCTTTCTCCATCACCCTTGTGCTGATATCAGCTTAACTAAGAGAGCAACATTCTTGCTCATTTCTCCAGTTCTGTGGTTTCAGCTGGGGCTTGGTGGAATATGTTGAGTCCAGTTTCCATATGAAAAAGAGAAGCAGATTCTCCAACAGAAAGTGAAGTCAGTGTCAGTTAAATGGAATACTGTCATTAATTTAGAGAGTATTAAAAGGGTTTAGACACTCTTATAGTCTATGGTTACTGGGAGCTTGACAATGGAAAGGAGAATCATTATCTGGAGAAGATGCTGACTTGTTTCCCAGTTCTACATATAGATTCCTTTCCACAGAGCTGATTTGTTAGCTAATCCAAGAGCATGTGCCATGTGCCACTATTGCACTTGTGTGAGCACCATGTCAAGTAGTTTGCTTCTGAGTCACTTAGACTTTGAGTTGCTTGGACATATGTTGGCCACTTTCCCCTGATAGCTCATGTAGTACCTTCCAGCACTAGATGGACTAATTTTCTGGGCCTGGCTCGCCTCTGGATTCCAGTCTGGTCTCCCCATAGTCCATGTCAACAGTGTTTGCTGTCTTCAGCAATAGGGTCTTACCATTAACCTCTGATGGGTAATCAAGTGCTCTGACAGAAGTCTGCCTTGTTTGTTTTGGGAGATCTAGTAGGTCTCTCTGATCAACAGCTCATTGTACATATAGACCACATCCTATTACAGGAAATTGCAGGCCAATGCCAAGGGAAAAGAAGAAAAAAGAAAAGCCAGAGAAGAAATAGGAACAGGAGAAATTTGAGGTTAGGTTTCATCTCACTCTCTCCAGGGTGCTTGGATTCAGGTGCTCTCTCTAAGTGTGCTTGTGGATTCCACCATTTAGTCTGATTTCCAAGATATAGGGTTCTATGGAACCAGTTTAATTTGGGTTCAGACTTTGTCCCCATCCCCAACATATTCTCTTCCACAAATCCCTACACTCTGTATTGTCCAAGCCTCAAGATGCTATTTAGTTATGTCAGCAACATGGGCTGATCCTGGTTAGGAACTGTGGATGAGTGAGATCATGGTTGTCCTGTGATTGTGTGTGTTCACTTAGATGATTTGTTCCAAGTTTGACCATTTTTCAACACATTTCAATGTGTCATTTTTTCTTACTGCTGAAGAGAATTCCATCATGTAGATATACCACATCTTTGTTATCCATTCATCCAATAATGGGAACCTGAGTTGATTCCAGCTTTTAACTAATATGAATTGAGCAGCTATAAACATAATTGAGCAAGTATTTCTGAACTGAGATGTGGAGAACTTAGTTAAAGGACCAGTAAGGGAATAACAGAGTCTTCTGGTAACTCTATATTCATCCTTTTCAGGGGACTCCAAATTGATTTGCACAGTGGTTGTACCAGCTTACATTCTGTGGTGGTTTGAATAGATGACCCCCAATATATTCATTTCTTTATTGTTTGTAGTTTGCATCTGCTGGCTACCTGGCTGGAGGCAATGTCATTGGGTGATCTTAAGGTGTGGTGGTGGGTTTCAGGCTTCAATCTAAAGATATGCAAAGTGTGTCTAGCTGGAGTTCCTGAAGTGTGCTGTGGTTTTTGACCTTTTTGGCTTGTGCTTCTCTCTGTGTCTGCATGGGCCTGTGAAGGCAGGCCAGATTCTTCTGCCCTTATGAAACTTCCCCTGGATCTGTAAGCTTCAATAAATCCCTTCCTCCATAACTATGCCTGGTCTGAAAGTTCATCTCAGCGAACATTCCCACAGACAGTGAATGAGGGTTCATTTTTCTCTACAGCATTGCAAACATTTGTTTTCAGTTGATATTTTAATGTTTGCTATCCTTACTGGGGTAAGGTGGAATTCCGTTGTTGTTTTAAATTGCATTTCCTTAATAGTTAGGGATGTTGAACATTTTAAGTGTGTGTTAGCCATTTGTAATTCTTCCTCTGAGAACTCCCTATTTAGTTCTCTTCTCTACTTTTGGAATGGGTTGCTTGATTTTTTTTTTGTGTGTGTGTGTGTGTAGTATTTTCAGTTCTTTTTAGATTCTATATATTAGGCTTCTCCTAGTGGTATAGCTGGCATAGATTTTCTCCCATTTATTGGGGAATCTATTGGCTTTGCTTATGGTATGTATGTCTGTGTAAAAGCTTTTTAGCTTCACGATATCCCATTGGTTGAGTGTTTGCTTAATATCCTTGACTACTGGGGTTTTATTCATGAAGTCTTTTCGCAGTCCTATATTGTGGAGAGTGCTTCATATTTTTTTCTTCCAGTAGTTGAAGAGTTTCAAGACTTATGTTGAGGTCTTTAATCCATTTGGACTTGATATTTGTATATGGCAAAATGAGTGGGTCCAATTTAAAATGGTCATCCAATGTGTCCAACACCATTTGTTGAAGATACTGTCTTTTCTCCAGTCTACATTATTGGCACCTTTGTCCAAGATCAAGCAGCTGTAGTTGCTTGCCCTAAAGTCTGGATCTTCAGTTCTGTTCCATTGGTCTGTTTATGTTTTTATTCCAGTACCATGCTGTTTTTGTGACTACAGCTTTGTAATATAGCTTTAGATTAGGTATGGTGATACTATCAGAGGTGTTTCTTTTGCTGAAGATATGTTTGAAAATCTGAGGCCTTCTGTCATTCCATATGAATTTTGAGATCAATTTTTCAGTATCAGTGAAGAATGATGCTGGTATTTTTATTGGAATTGCATTAAATCTGTATATTGCTTTTGATATAATCACCATTTTCGCAATATTAATTCTACCTATCCAGGAGCATTCCACTTTCTCAATTTCTTTCTTAAGTGTTTTTATGTTTCTCTTATATAGTTCTTTCACATCCTTTGTTAGTGTTATTCCAAAATGTTTAATTTTTTGTTGCTACTGAAAATGGGACCATCTCACTAATTTTTTTCTCTGTATATTTGTGCTTTGCATATAGAAAAACTACTGATTTTTGAGAATTTATTTTGTATCCTGCCACTTTGCTGAAGGAATTTGTCACCTTTAGGAGTTTGGAATGGTGACTTTAAGGTCACATACATATATAGGATCATGTCATCTTCAAATAGGGCTAACTTGACTTCTTCCTTTCCAATTTGAATCCCTATTGTTTCTTTCTCCTGTCTTATTGCTTGGGCTAGTACTTCTAGTACTATGTGAAAGAGCAATGTGAGAGTGGGCACCCCTATGTAGTTTCCAATCTCAGTGGAAACTCCTTGAGTTTTCTCCCATTAAGAATTAATTTGGCTTTAGGTGCTTTATATATAGCCTTTATTGTGGTGAGATATAAACCCTCCATGCCTATTCTTTCCAGTGCTTTGATCATGAAGTTGTGTTGTATTTTGTCAAAGGCCTTCTCTGTACCAACTGAGATGATCATGTGGTACTTATGCTACAGTTTATTTATGTGATGTATTATGTTGACTGATTTCCATATATTAAACCATCCCTGTGACCCTGGGATGAAGCCTACTTGTTTAAGATGGAAAATGCTTTTCATGTGTTGTTGAATTTGTTTTGCAAGTATGTTTTTCATGATCTTTGCATCTAAGTTCATTAAGGAAAAAGGCCTATAATTTTCTTTGCTTGTTACATCTCTGACTGCTTTTCGTATTAAGGTGTTGCTAGGTTCATAAAACAAGTCAGGGGGGATACCTTGGTCTATAATTATACAGAATATTTTGAGAAAAATTGGTTTCAGTTCTTCTATCAAGGTTTCATAGAATTCAGCTGAATTCATCCATCCCTGGACTTTTCTTTTTGGGGAGGTTTATGATTAACATTTCAATCTCTATGGATGTGACAGGTTTGTTTAGGAAATTAATCTTTTCTGAATTTAGTTTTAGTAGGTGGTTTGTGTCTAGAAATTCATCCGTTTCTTCCAGACTATTTAGTTTTGTGGACTAGAGGTTTTAGAAGTATGACCTGATGATTCTTCCAATTTCATTGATGGCTGTAGTGATCTCTCTTTTTCAATTCTGATATTGTTAATTTGAGACTTCTCTTTGTTTTTGCTTGATCACTTTGGCCATGGGTTTGCCAATCTTGTTTATTTTTTTCAAAGAACCACCTCTTCTTTTTATTCATTTTAAAAATTGTTTTCTTAGTTTCCTATTCATTAATTTCAGCTCTAATCTTGATTATTCCTTTCTGTATGTAGCTCTCTGGGTAGGTTACTTTTGTTTTCCTATGTGTTTCATAGGATAGTCAGGTAATTGATTTTTGAACTCTCTGTCTTTGTAATGAAGGCTTTTAAGGTTATGAATTTTCTCCTTATGACTGCCTTCATTGAATCCCATAAGTTTTGGTAGTTGTGTTTTCATTATTGTTATAATCTAGGAGTTTTACAATTTCTTTCGCTACCTATTAATTGTTTAAAACTGTGTTGTTTAGTCTGCAGGAGCAGCTGGTGATCTTGATGTGTCTCTTATTGTTAATCTCTATATTTAAGGCATTGTGATCTGACATGATTCTGGAAATTACTTCAATTTTCCTGCCTTTATGAAGGCATGATTTATCGCTTAATATATGGTCAATTTTGGAGAAGGTTCTGTGGGCTGCTGAGACATTATGAAGATATCCATTAGGTCTATTTGATCTATGATGTTGTTGGACTATATTATTTCCCTGTTGATTTTCTGTTGGGAAGATCTGTCTATTGATGATAGTGGAATATTGACGTCTCCAATGTGATGGTGTTTTTGTTTATTTCTGTTTTATTGTTGAGTAGATTTTGTTTTATAAACTGTTGTGCACATGTATTTGGGGCATAAATATTTATGATTGTGATGTGCTCATGTTGAATCATTCCCTTGATGAGTAAAAAGTGGCCTGCTTTGTCCCTTTTGATTACTTTTGATTTGAAGTCTATTTTATCAGCTATTAGAATAAAAACACCCACATGTTTTTTTTATTTCCATTTGCTTGGAATATCATTTTTTCACCTATTACCCTGAGAACATCTCCAGTTTTAGTGGTGAGGTGGGTTTCTTGAAGACAGCAGATAGAATGGTCTACTTTTGTGATCCATCCATATAGTCTGTGTCTTTTGATGGGTGAGTTAAGACCATTAATACTTAAGCTTATTAATGTAAAGTTTGAATTAATCCCTGCCATGATGACCTGTCTTATTGGGTTGGGTGCTTACTTGTGTTATGAAATGTTTTGATCCTGGTTTATTGATGTTTGTTGTGATCTCTCCTTTTTTATTACTGGTTTTGTTAATTTGAGACTACCTTTTTTTTTTTTTCTTGATCAACTTGGCTAGGGGTTTATCAGTCTTATTTGTTTTTTTAAAGAACTAGTTCTTTGTTTTATCCATTTATTTATTTATTTATTTATTTTAGTTTCTAATTCATTAATGTTTAATCTAGTCTTGATTATTTCTTTCTGTGTGGAGCTCTTAGGGTTGGATCCTTCTTTCTTCCATTGCCTTTAGGTGGACAGTGGGTTATTAATTTGGGATCTCTTTGTCTTTGTTGTGAAGGCATGTAGTGCTGTGAATTTTCCCCTTAGGACTTCCTTCAATGTGTTCCATAAGTTTTATATATTTTATGTGCTTATATAATCACAGAGCTGACTTTTTTCATGGAAAGTTTTCCTTTTCCTTTCACCATCTATTATGAGGGATATTTTTGCTGGATAGAGTAACTTGGGTTGTAAGATATAGTTTTTTAGACTTTGAAGTGGTCATTCCAGACACTTCCAGCCTTTAGAGTTTCCACTGAGAAATCTGAGGTAATTCTGATGGGATTGCTTTTGGTTGTAGTGAATTATTTCTCTTTTGCTGTTTTTACCACTCTCTCTTTGTTTTCATTGCTAAAGAATTTAAACTATGGTATACCTTGGGGGGATTTCTTCTTTGGTCCTGTCTTTTTGGTGTTCTGAGAACTTCTTATATCAGTATGGGCCTCTGTTTTGAGAGACTGGAAAAATTTTCTTCAATAAATGTTTTTGGATATGTTCTGTATGCCTCTGGCTTGGATTTGCTGTTCCTCTGGTACATATGATCTGGTTGTTTGGTCATTTTAGTATATATCACAGTTCCTTTGTATTCTGTTCACATGTTTTTATTTTGTTGTTGTTGTTGTTTCTAACATAGCAAAGTTGTTTTTGTCATCCCAGTCCATTACTTCTGTCTTATCTTCCAGCTCAGAGGTTCTGGCTTCCACATGAATTAGTAAGGGGTTCTGGAGAGATATTTTATATTAGTTATGGGCATACTCAATATGTAAACAGCACATGTTGGTACCATACTTAACCCTCATCCCTGTCCCTCCCTCTGAAAGGACCCTCCTCATTGTGGATGCCAGTTATCCCCATGGGGATTGTGGGTTGTGCATTGTGGAGGTAGCTATAAGTTATGGAGAAATGACAATGTATCAGTGCATAATGTCCCAACTTGTGGCTCTAACAATATTTCCACTTCTTCTTCCATGAATTTCCCTGAGCCAGATTGGATTTGTTTTAGGTCTACTTCAGTGATGGGCTCTTGGGAGTCTCTTTGGATCTAGATCTCTGATTTTATAAGAATTGAGTATCCTCTGTGTCTATCTCCTTCATACTTCTGCTCATATCACATTCACCAAGAAAGCAGCACTCTTGCTCATTTCCCATAATACTCTATAGCTTCAGCTGGGGCCCTGGTGAATTTCAATGGGCTGATTCTCTACGCAGGTCCATCTGAAAAAGAGAAGCAGATTCTCCAACAGTGAGTAAAGTCAGCACCAGTTATATGATAATCATTGTTAGTTTAGAGAGAATTTAATAGGTATAGGCCCTATTGTAGCCCAAGATAGGTGGGAGTTTGATATTGGAGTGTGAATTCATTATTTCAGTATGATTGTGATTTGTCTCCCAGTTCCACCTATGGGTTCATTTTCACTGAGAGGATACACTAGCCAATCCAAGAGCAGTTGGTTATACATGGCTGTGTGCCACTATTGCACTTGGGTGAGCATCATATCAGGTTGTTTCCTGCTGAGTACTTTAGACTTCGAGTTACTTGGACAGACATTGGCCATTTTCCCCCAGTAGCATTAGACAAGCTAACTGTCTGTGAATTGGCTCTATTCCTGATTCCAGTCTGGTCTTTCCATGTTCTGCACCAACAGCATATGGTATCTTAGACAGTAGGGTCTTACCACTAACTTTTGGTGAGTCATAAAGTGCTTTAACAGAAAAAGATTTCTTTTGGGAAATCGTGTAGGTTTCTCAGATCAACAGCTCATTGTGGATGTGACCTGCATCCTGGTACTGGGAGTTACAGGATAGCACCAAGGGAAAAGAAGGGAGAAAAAGATATTTAGTATGAAAGAGAAAAGAAAGAGAGAGAGAGAGAGAGGAACAGGAGAAAATTAAGGTTAGGCTTCATCTTATGCTCTCCAAGGCCCTTTGATTCAGGTATTCCCTATAAGGGCCTAATGAGGGTTCATCTTTTAAGTCTGTCTTCCAAGATATAGAATTTTCTCGTATCAGTTACATTTGAGTCCAGTTTTATGTCCCACCATCACACTTGCCCTCCCCTCCAGCCGCACCTCCCCATTGTCTGGTCCTTGAGATTCCTGTTAGGTATGTCATCATCTTGGGCTGTTCTAGGTTAGGAGCCACAGATGAGTGAGACCATGCAATGACTTTTTTTTTTTTTGTGATTGAGTGAGTTCACTGAGAATGATCTGTTCCAAGTTCAACCATTTTTCTAAAAATTACCTTGTGTCATTTTTTTTTCTAACTCTTGAATAGAATTACATAGTGTAGATATACCACATTTTGGTTACCCATTCATAAAATGATGCACATTGGGGTTGATTCCAGTTCTTAGCTATTATGAATTGAGCAGCTATAAACATGTTTGAGCAAATCTACTTGAACTTAGGTATGGAGCTTTTAATGTAAATTCCCAGTAAGAGAATAACTGGGTCTGTTAGTAACTCTGTAATCAACCTTTTTAGTAGCCTCTATATTGCTTTCTATAGTGGTTATACCATCTTACATTCTCACCAACAGTAAATGAGGGTTCCTATTTGTCCAAATCCTCAACAACATTTGATTTTTAATGTTTGCTGTCCTTTCTATTCTATTTCCATTCATGTGGAACACCTTTCTATGGACTTTCACACTAAGGCAATATCTGTCTTTGAGTGTGAGTTAAGTTCTATGAAGTCATCACAAGAATGAACACTGATCCAGTCTTTGCATATTTTGATTCATGAGTTGAGTCTATTAATGTTAAGAGTCACTATAGAAAACTACTTTGCAATCCCTGTCATGTTGATGGTTCTTTGGATTTGAATTTTTGGTCATCATTTGGTCAACAAGTGTTCTAGCTTCAATCATTTTGTTTTCTTTGTGTGTTTTTGAGTAGGCTTATTCTTTTCTGCAATGTGAAAAATGTCATTAAGTACTATGATTAGCTTAGTGCTCATAAATTCATGTGACCTACTTTTTATCATGAAATAATTTTCTTTTCTCCTCTTATGAGAAATAATTTTGCTGAATATAGTAGTCTGGGTTGACATCTATGGTCTTTCAATACTGATTGTATATCATTGTAATTCCTTCTGGTTTTTAGCTTTTTAATTAAAAAGCATTGCTTATATTCTGATGGGTGTGCTTTTGCATATGATGAGATATTTGTCTCTAGCAGCATTCAGTGCCTTTTCTTTGGTCCATGTATTTAAAATTTTGACTATCATATGATGTGAGAAGTTTCTTTTCTGCTCATATGTATTTGGAGATCTCTTGTACCTGAATAGGTTTATTATTCCCTGTATTTAGGGAATTTTCTGCTATAATTATTTTACATATTTTCTATGTCTGTAATTAATCTTACAATATTCTCCTTCTTGCATGCCAATAATTTGAACATTTGGTCTTTCCCAGGTATCATACATTTCTCTCATATTCCATCCTTTTGATATTTTGAACTTCTCATTCTGTTTGACTAAGTCATCCAATTAATCATCAAAGCCTGATTGTCTTCCACTTGATCAGTTCTGTAAATGAAATATTACTTGTAGTATTTATTTGACTTGCAATATTTTTCATTTCCAGCTGTATTTCAGTTATATTTTTCTTCAAGATTTCTATCTCTTTATTGAGTTCCATTTTAATAGTCTTGTTATCCTGGTTAAATTCTTCACTTCACCCATTTTTGTCCACTTTGGATTCAGTTTATCATCAATGACTTTACCTGTGTCTTCTCTGAATTTCTTGTACATGTTTATAACCATTCTCTCATAATCTTTCATAAGCAATCCTTGATCTTTGTCTGGAGTTTCCCCTAGGTAGCTCTCATGGGGTTTGAGAGCTGTTATATTTCTTGTGGGAGATATAAATGTTTGGTTTTCATAATATAATGAGAGTTAACCATCAGGAAGTAGGGTATTTATCAGGTCTGTCTGGAAAACTTGTGTTGAGTACTTGGAGTGGTGCTTAATATGTCCTTATGTTCACTGATCCTAGCTGGGCTTTGTGGCACTTGGCATTGTTTTTGAATGGGAGAGGTGACATGGTCATAATATGGTCCCGTGCACAAATACAAAATCATTGGGGACCCCTGCTGAGTGTAATATGGGTGGAAGGTTGGGGTCCCTGAAGAGAATTTTGAGTAGAGAGAATTTGGGCCCTTCCCAGCTTGTATATTTCTATTAGAATCATACAAATAAGTTAAAGCAATATATATGTAATTTTTCATGATAAATATCTCTAGGTACATAAATATGTTAATGTTAATACATAAGTATATTGTACCAGGAAATAATCTTTAAGGAACTTGTTTATGCTCATTCAATAGAATGATGAAATATTAGGAAATTTCCAAAAGGAAAAAAAAAATATATATATATATATACACATATATATAGTATATGTATAGTATATATATAGTATATATAAATATATATATCTATATATATAGTTATTATATATATTATTATATATATAGTTATTATATATATAAATATATATAATAACTAACTTAGTTATTTATTTGTGTGTATATGTGTGTGGAATGGCTAAGTGTGCTTTCCACTGTGTGCATGTAGAGGTCAGAGGACTATATAAGGTATCTATACAGATGAACTGTGTGTATGCATGTGATGTGTATGCATATGTGTGTGTGTTCATATGTGTATAGACACAAGTGTGTTTGTGGGTGCCCATGCACATTTGTGCACATGTATGTGGAGGCCACAGATTGACATTGTGGATCTTCCTCCATTGTTCTCTACCTTATTTTTTGAGATAGTCTTTCACTGAGCTTGTAGCTCACTGATTTGGTTAGGCTAGCTAGGTAGCAAGCTCTAAGCTGCCTGTCTTCTTTTCATGAATGCTGGCATTACAGGCACAGAAAACCAAGCCTGATATCTACATATGTGGGTTCTGAATACCAAATTTTGGTCCTTATGTTTATACAGTAAGAGCTGGACCCATTGAGATATTTTTCAACATCCTGCTTTTATTTGTAGAAAACTATTCCATGATTTAAAACAATCAGTTTGTCTGCCTCATTAGTGCAGTAGGCAGCAAATCTGTCTCATAACATGATCAGTTTATATATGCATGTCATAGTAAACTGTGAACAACTTAAGAGGAAGGCAATACATGTGAAACCAGGAAAAAAAAAAAAGCATCAGAGACTAAAATTATTTCTTTTCCTGTTCCCTAGGGTAAGCTTATTGGACCCTAGTAACTACAGTTATAGTACATAGTAGATGAACAATATAATATAGTCACTGTTGTAGTGTGACTTTTCTCTGAATTACCCTTTACTGAGACAATATAAATAAATGACAGCATACCTTAGTGTTGGCATGAGGTGGGGACTACGACTACACCACTTTCTGAGTAATACTGGCATAAAGGACACTAAAGATTGCTTTTAAATGGCAGAATAAAACAATGAAATTAAGACACTGCTTATATTTTTGTATAAATTTGAAATGTTTCTTATTACAGATTTAAAGGACAGCTTCTCATTGCATAGTGAAAATTTACTCTGACAATTCAAATACTTAATGAATTTACAAATATCAAAGCATTGTTTGTTCACTAAAGAACATTGTAGTTTATAGGGTTGTTTTTGTATTTTGTGCAATTTATCCTTCACAAAAACTCTGAAGTTATATATGATTGGCCATTTTTTTTATTTTTTAATGTGAAAAATCCAAGAAGTTATTCTCCACCTATGTGATGTCAGCTCTCTCATACTCTCACACTTAAAAAAAAAAAAGAATATGTGTTGCCTGTCACCTTCAACCCACTCCCAGTATCCACACAGAGTCCCGCTTCTGCCCTGCTCACACTCCCTTCTTTATCACAGTAGTCTCCAGCCCAGAGTTAGTACAAAACTCAAGTCAAAGCTTAAGTGATGTTAGTTATTTCCATTTTAATCCATTGCTAAGATACTGTAGTAAATTCTGTGGCTATATAAAATTGACAAGTTTTGGTCCTGGGATTATTCAAAGATTTCTAGTTAAAAAAAATTGCTAAAAGGAAGAAAGGATGAAAGAACATATACCTTGAAATCATGGTAGGAAGAATGATGGTTTGGAAAAGATGGCCAAGTAACATCATCTATGCAATGATGAAGTTTTTCGTCTTTGGGAACACATTGTGCTGGGTGAAAAACTTTCCTGTGCCAATTGTTTATCTATATCTTCTGCTCCTTCACTTCCCATCCTGACAATGCACGCTTTCCTCTGCATGACTAAAAAACTAAAAGCCTACTAGTTATACATTATGAACTAATAGGAATTTGGGGCATGTCCCAGGAGGTCTCCCTATGGGAGCACTGGGTAGGAATGCCTTAAATATTTTCCTCTGTGTCTCCTGTCACTTGTACCATGGCCATGCCAGTGTCATCAGGCTCTGAGTTGGTGAGGAGTGGCTCTACTGGAAAAAGAACAACTTAGTTTCCACAAAGCAGCAAGAGCAGCAGAAAAGGCACTGGATTTGCCTACCCAGGGTGGACACTGCTATAGTGTACAGCTTTGGTGAAAGCAGGTGCCTGTAATACTCTCTGGATGGTGTTTCACACCTCTTCCATGATCTCCAGTGCACTTTTCCAGCATCTCCCTGCTTGGCCTCACATCTCCTTCCAATTTCTTGCTTTATAGTTCTATTTTCTTAGTATCACAAAAGTAGCTACTATTTCCCAAGGAAACCAACTCAGTAGACTCAGAAATAGTCTTCTAAAATAGCATTTGTTAATCTACTAGACATCTGAAAATTTTGATTTCACTTGCAGTGAATATTGGGTTATTTCTTCAACATGTGAGAAAATGTACATAAACTGATGAAATCAAAATAAATTGGGGGGCAGAAAGTGGATGTTTTTTCCTGGTAATTTTGGTGGGAGTGATTATTCAATGGGCTATTAAACTGATGAGCGACTTTAGATTGTTCAGCTAGGTTACGGTGAGGAAAGCCAAAACCATGGGATCTGTTTCAATCTCCTGGGCCCCCTTTTGAAATACAGCTCAATGGAAAGATAAAAGTAGCCCTAATTTACGCCTACATTTCAGTCACTTATTATTATTTCTTTTCCTTTCTGGCCCAATCCTAAAGAATCTAGATGGCAAGGTAAACAAATTTTGCTGGCTTCCAGATCTCTGCAAGGAAGGGAGCATCACAGAAAACCCAGAGTAAAGGGGAGTTCCTGCAATCGAAGGACAAGCTCAGCTGCTGCAGTGTTACTGTCCTTGGCTCTGAAGATGAATTGTAAACACACCTCCATTCAAACTGAAAAGATTTCTGTAAAAAAAAAAAAAAAAAATCCAATTATCCTATATCTATGGGAAATATCAGTCAGAAGACTCCCTCTGTAAAGATTCAGAGAAAACTTCAAATGAAGAAAAAAATTGAAAAAGGATGAGACCAAGACATGTTCTATAGTGTAAGAAAAGACAGAGACATGCAAGAAATACCCCTTGTTGCTCTAACATGTATTATACAAAAGAGCAAATTTCAAATGGTATATACAAAAGTCAAAGATACACAGGTAAATATCAAGCAGTGTCAGTAAAAGGAAATGTGGTTCCTATAAAAAGGCAAAAGAATAACTTTTAAATCAAATGGAAAGGAAAGAAAATCAAAAAGTAAGAGGCTAAAAGGCCACCCAAGAAGAAAAAGAGCTTTTGAGACTCACTAGACAATATTTAAATATAACTTAAATGATAAAATATTGTTAATACTTTAGTATGTGAAATAAATGAAATCTACATATGGAAATCTAAATCAATGTTTGATAATCATGGTTGAAAAAATAACAAATCAGAAAAATCAGAAAGAAATTAAAATAACAGAAAAGAATGACAATTGAAATAACAGGATTAAATAAATGCAGCATTATACACTAATGTAACTACCATAAAAATGTTATCTTTTAAAGTATTTTTATTTAATTTTTTTTTGACAGAATAAAAAGAAACATAACTTTATTATTAAAATTTTAATTACTACCCCTTGTACATTTGAGTAGATGCATTCAACCATTCCATAACATATATCTACCTCAACATAATTTGTTGTACATGATAACATTTAATTTCTTTTTTTTTTAATTTAATTTATTAGTTTTCTTTTCAGTAAATACAGGCAGTTTGGTACCATTATTTAGGCTCATCTAAGAGAGAGAGAGAGAGAGAAGAGTAAGGCTCGGTCAGGGCCTCTTGCTTCTGAAAATGAACTCCAGACACATGTACCACTTTGTACAACTGACTTTATTTACATGGGTTTCAGGAGGAGAACCCAGGATGTCAGACTTTGTATTGAAGGTGCTGTTAGTGATGAACCACCTCCCTAGTCCAAAAATGTTCATTAAAAAACACCCAGTAAATTAAAAAGAAGAGATAGTAAAGTGACTTTTCTTTAGATTCCTTGAATAGAATTCTTTAAAATCCCAAGTCTTTCCATGAACCGAAATCATGATGCTGAGACTTCCGGCCAAGAGGTGACCACCTAGCTGCCCTGCAAATCCCGGGGAAAGAAAGGCAAGACATTAAGGGTTTTCTGTGTCTTCTTTTCAGTGGGAGGGCATGGGGGGGGGGCAGGGAATTGTGGATCCCCTTGAGGGCAGGTAGACCACCCCTAACACCAAAGAGCCCTCATGCCCCACCGCCACAGCCCTGTGACCCGCGGCCGCCACACCCGCCTCCGTGCCCCAATCACAGGCACAGATCTATCCCTGTGTGCAAAAGCTTAAACTGCTCTGCACATTTGCCCACACTACTGTTCAGTGACCCCAGTCCCACAGCAATTGCCACACAAGCCTAGAGTGTCTCTCGCTTGAGCCAGCTCAGGTGCCCTCCCTACATGTCTGTCACACCTGCCATCCCACATTCTCCTGTGGTGGGGGAGCACAGACTGTTTCTGGGTCCCAGTGTTCCCAGCCAGAGTTTGGGCTGCTCCAGGGCTTTGAACTTCAGTCCCCCCTCCAAGCTCAAATGCAGGCAGCTTTGGTGCATTACAGCTTCAGAATTCAGGCAACTTTGGCATCCCTGTTAAGCACTAGATAGGCAGCTTTGGCAAGTGGGAGCCAAAGCCCAGGCTGCCTGACAACTGCCCCAGGCTGCCTCAGATTCCCATTGTGCTAGAGCCCAGGCCGATCCACCCACCTATCTGCCCATACACTGTCATGGGCAGACCACAGTGCAAAAGAAATAACATGAAAAATCAAATGCAAGAAAACCCAGTTAGACCACCCAGGCCTACAATGAATGCATCTAACCAAAACATAGAAGAGTTATTAGGATCAGAACATCAAATTGAAGTTATGACCAATGCAACCCTGACCATCCTACTGATAGAACTTGCAGGAAAGCAACAAGGGACTGATAATCATATAGATGCTACCATCACTAAGCTAGAATAATTTGATAAGAGATTGGAAAGAGTTCAAAGAGTGCTAAAAGTTTGAGGGAGAGTGAAAAAAAAGAGGACCTTAAAAATCAGTTGGCCATACTAAATGAAGACAGAAAGAAATGCAAGAATGAATTCCAAGAATCATCAAGAAAATCAGAAAATGATGTGAGAAGTGAGCGTGACAGAGCAATGGAAATGATACATAGAAAAGTAGTAGAAAATGCAAGCTTAATTGAACAAGCCCCAAACTCTCTAGAGGCCCTCAAGAACAGAGTCAGTGAAGTGGAGAATAGAAACTCTGATCTGGAAGACAAGATGGAAGAAACAGTTTGAGAGTTCAAAAACTTCAGTAAGTTCAAAAGTTCCTGTGAACAGTACATGAGGGGATTGTGGGATACACTTAAATGTCCTAATATCAAATCATTGGAATACCAGAAGGAGAAGAATATCAGACCACAGGCATAGAGAACTTATTTAACACAATAATTGAAGAAAACTTCCCCAGTCTCTTAAAAGAAAGGTCCATCAAGATAAAAGAAGCCAACAGAACTCCAAACAGACTGGACTAAAGGATAAACTCTCCAAGAGATATTATCATTAAGACTCTAAACATTGACACCAAAGAGAAAATCCTAAAAGCAACTAGGGAAAAACAGTGCACCACTTTCAAAAGTAACTCCATCAGAATTGCTTCAGAGTTCTCAATGGAAACCCTGAAAGCTATAAGGGCCTGGAGTGAAACTCTGCAAAGAACCTATGGATTCCAACCCAAACTACTCTTCCTGGCAAAAGTATCCCTCATAACAGATAGTGAAAGAAAAACTTTCCATGACAAAACTCAGCTTTACAATTACATGAACACAAAACCAAACCTACAGAGAGTATTTCAAGAAATTCTCCACAAAGAAGAAACAAATAACCAAACTCAAATGCCTACAAGGAGCAGATGACAACAACCAAACCCAGAGTAGGCAAAAAAAAAAACCTTCAAAGCCCATGAAAACACCAAAACACATTTACCACCACAATATGGCAGGGATCAAATCAAATCTCACAGTCATTACCCTAAATATTAATGGCCTTAATTCACCCATCAGGAGACACAAGATAATAGGATGGATCAAAAATTAGAACCCTCAATCTGTTGCCTTCAAGAAACCCACCTCACCACTAAAGACAGACACCTCCTCAGGGTAAAGGGGTGGAAGACAATATTCCAAGCAAATGGGAATAAGAAACAAGCAGGTGTTGCTATATTAATATCAGATAAAATAGACTTCAAACCAAATATGATTAAAAAAAAAAAGAAGGCTATATCCTACTCATCAAGGGAACAATCCATCAAGAGGATATTACACTCATAAATTTGTATGCACCAAACACAGCGGCACCACAGTTCATAAAACAAAACCTACTGGACAATGAAACAGAAATAACCACCAACACCATCATAGCTGGGGACTTCAATACACCATTATCAATAATAGACAGATCACCCAAACAGAAACTCAACAGGGAAGTAAGAGAGCTCAAAAAAAAAAAAAAAAACCATATATCACTTAGACCTAACAGACATCTACAGAACTTTCCATCCCAAATCCACAGACTACACATTCTTCTCAGCAGCCCACAGAACATTCTCTAAAGTAGACCATATACTGGGTCACAAAGACTGCCTCCACATATTTAGGAAAATTGATATAATTCCGTGCATGATATCAGATCACAATGCTATATTGCTAGAAATCAACAACAAAGGACCCACCAAGAATCCGCAAGGCATTTGGAAAATGAACAGCACACTTTTTAACAATAAATGAATAGTGGATGAAATAAAAAAGGAAATTGCAAAATTCCTGGAGTAGACAATGAGACACTGAGACAATGAGACACATAATACCATAAGTTATGGGACACAATGAAGGCGGTCCTCAGGGGAAAATTCATAGCACTCAATGCCTTCATAAAAAAGACAGAAAGATCCCAAATCAATAACCTAACCATCCACCTAAATGCACTGGAAAAACAAGAAAAATCCAACCCAAAGAGCTCCAGAAAGAAGGAAATAATTAAAATCAGAGCAGAAATTAATGATTTGGAAACCAAGGAAGCAATTAAGACAATAGACAAAACAAAGAGATGGTTCTTTGAAAAAATAAACAAGATTGACAAACCCCTGGCCAATTTGATCATGCAAAAAAAGGAGAGGCTTCAAATTAACAAAATTCAAAATGAAAAAGGAGAGGTCACAGCAGACATAAGTGAAATTGGGAGAATCATCAGGACTTATTTAAAAACCTCTACCTCAAACCTGGATAATGTGGAGGAGGTGGATAAATTCCTGGACACATACTATCTATCAAAGTTAAACTCAGAGCAGATTAATAACCTCAATGAATCCATCACAGTCATGGAGATTAAAAAATTAATAAAAAATCTCCCCCAAAAGAGAGTCCAGGACCAGATGGCTTCTCAGCTGAATTCTATCAAACCATCATGGAAGAAATCAAACCAATCTTCCTAAAACTGTGCCACACAATTGAAGAACAGGGAAAGCTATTCAACTCCTTTTATGATGCTAGTATCACCCTAATTTCAAAACCAGGCAGAGATGCCACAAGAAAAGAAAACTACCGGTCTATTTCCCTAATGAACTTAGATGCAAATATCCCAAACAAAATCCTCGCAAACTGAATCTAACAACACATCAAAAGCATTATTCACCTTGACCAAGTAGGATTTATCCCAGCAACACAAGGGTGGTTCAACATATGGACATCTGTCAATATAATACACCACATAAACAAGATTAAACATAAAAACCACATGATCATTTTGATAGATGTAGAAAAGGCCTTTGACAAGACACAACATCACTTCATGATCAAAACATTGGAGAAAATTGGCATGGTTAGTTCATATCTTAACATAATAAAGGAAATATACAAAGCTCTGAAGGAACAAATAATACTCAATGGAGAGAGACTGGAGGAATTCCCATTAAGATCAGGAACAAGATAAGGTTGTCCTGTCACAACTCTGCTTTTCAATAGAGTACTGGAAGTCCTAGCTCAAGGAATAAGACAGGAAAAGGAAATAAAAGGGATACAATTTGGAAAGGAAGAAGTTAAGTTAGCTCTATTCACTGATGACATGACTGTATATGTAAGAGACCCGAGAGACTCCATCCCAAAACTCCTGAAGGTGACTAACTCCTATACCAAAGTAGCAGGATATAAAATCAATGCACAAAAATCAGTAGTATTTCTATATGCAAATGACAAAGATACAGAGAAAGACATAAGGGACATAGTCCCATTTTCAAAAGCAACAACAAAAAAATACCTCGGAATAATGTTAACCAAGGAAGTGAAAGATCTATAAATGAAAACATAAAAACACTCAAAAAAGAAATTCAGGAGGTCTTGAGAAAATGGAAAGACCTCCAGGGTTCCTGGATAGGCAGAATTAACATTGTGAAGATGACAATCCTACCAAAGGCAATATGCAATTCCAATAAAAATCCCTACAGTGTTTCTCTCAGAGATAAAAAATAATGATGTCAAATTTCATATGGAAATGCAGAAGGCCTCACATATCCAAACATATCCTCAGGAAAAGAAATACCTCTGGTGGCATCACCATACCTGATCAAAAGCTATATTACAAAGCCATAGTAATAATAGCAGCATGGTACTAGCATAAAAACTGTAGTGTAGGCCAATGGAATAGACTTGAGGACCCCAACATTGGATCAAGCAACTATAGCTACTTGATATTTTACAAAGGCCCAAACAATATAGGCTGGAAAAAAGACAGCATCTTCAACAAATGGTGCTGGACAAACTGGATAACCACATACAAGAAACTGAAACTTGATCCACACATTTCACCATGCACTACACTCATATCCAAATGGATCAAAGACCTCAATATAAGACTAGAAACTCGAATACTACTGGAAGAGAATTTAGGATGTACTTTCCATGATATAGGAATGGAAAAAGACATCCTGAACAAAACCCCAGTAGCTCAGTATCTTAAACAGTCACTCAACAAATGGGATCAGATGAAGCTGAAGAGTTTCTTTACAGACAAACATACAATAAGCAAAGCCAATAGAATACCCACAGAATGGGAGAAAATATTTGCAGGTTATCCAACTGATAGAGGCCTTATCTCTAGAATCTACAAAGAACTAAAAAATCTAAACAGTAAGAAGTCAAATACCCCACTCACAAAATGGGGCAAAGATCTGAACAGGCAGTTCACAGAGGAAGAAACACAAATGGCAAACACACACTTAAGAAAATGTTCATCATCCCTAATCATCAAAGAAATGCAAATTAAAACAACTATAAGATTCCACCTTACCCCAATAAGGATAGCAAACACCAAAAAATCAAACAAAAATAAATTTTTGCAAGGATGTGGAGGAGTAGGAACACTCATCCATTGTTGGTGGAAATGTAGGATGGTACAACCACTTTGGAAAGCAATATGGAGACTCCTGAAAAAGATGACTATAGAGATACCAACAGACCCCTTTATTCCCTTACTGGGCATCTACCCTACAACCTTCAAACCACGGGCCAGAGAGATTTGTTCAACCATGTTTGCAGCGGCTCAATTCGTAATAGCTAAGAGCTGGAATCAATCCAGATGTCCATCACTAGAAGAATAGATAACTAAGATGTGGTATATCTACACAATGGAATTCTGCACAGCACTAAGAAAAAATGACACAAAGAAATTTGAGTAAATATGGGTGAACCTAGAACAGATCATCCTCAGTGAACTTACCCAATCACAGAAAAAAAAAAAAAAAATTGCCACATAGTCTCACTCATCTACAGCACTTAACTTGAATCTCCCCAAGATGCCTTACATACCCAGCAAGGATCTCATGGACTAGACACTAGGATGGATGGGGAGGGAGGAGAGGGCATAGAAGGGGTGAGATACACTAATCTAGACCCAAATGGCAATGATACCATAAAATTCTACTTCCTAAAAGGAAGACCAAATGGTTGAACACTCACCAAGCCCTTATAGGAAACACCTGAACCAAAAGACACTGGAGAGGGTTGGATCAATCTAACCTAAACCTTCTACATCTTCCCTCCCTCCCTCCCTTCCTCTCTCCCTCCCTTCCTCCCTCCCTCCCTCCCTCTCTCTCTCTCTCTCTCTTTCTCTCTCTCTCTCCTCACTAACCATTGTATATTAGTTATATTCTTCCCCGTTTTCCTAGTGGGCACTGACCTGTGACCCCCAGTATCATCATGGGGCTATCATACACAGTGAGCTTTTGATCAGAGAAACCTACAAGGTTTCCTAAAAGAATGACAGATTTCTGTCAGAGTACTTGATGACCCACCAAAGATCAGTGGTAAGACCCTATTGCTGAAGACACCATATGCAGCTGACACGTAAAATGGAATGGCATGGCTGGAAGCCAGGAGTCAGTCCCCAGACAGTCAGCATGTCTAGTGCCAGAAGGTGCTACATGTGCGACTGGGGGAAAAAAACCAATATCCCTCCAAGAAACTCATGGTCTAACCTACTTAGCAACAAATAACCAGTCATGATGTCTACACAAGTGCAATAGTGGCACACAGCCATGGTGGGGAACCAACTTCTCTTGATTTGGCTAACTGATCCACTCAGTGGTACAAGACCCATAGCAGGAGCTGGGAAACAAGGCAGAACCATATCCAAACATAAGCCCTCTCTCCAATATCAAGCTACCATCAAACATGAGAATCTACAAAGAACTAAAAACTCTAAACAGTAAGAAGTCAAATACCCCACTCACAAAATGGGGCAAAGATCTGAACAGGCAGTTCACAGAGGAAGAAACACAAATGGCAAACACACAAGAGGGCCTACACCTATTAAACTCTCTAGATAAAAAAAGTAAGGGTTATTTCATTTTTCCTGGAGCTAACTTACTCTGTGTTGGAGAATCTGCTTCTTTTTATCAGAATGAAGCAGATCCTAAGGA
Source organism: Jaculus jaculus (assembly GCF_020740685.1). NCBI lineage: Eukaryota > Metazoa > Chordata > Mammalia > Rodentia > Dipodidae > Jaculus > Jaculus jaculus. Next base: position 76,933,952 of record NC_059112.1, on the reverse strand, counting down.
GAGAGCCACCCCATCATACCTCAAAAGGGCCCCGGATGAAACTAAGGAAAATTAGTGAAACAAGCAAGGGTGGTGTTTTCCTGATGAACCAGATACCAGCACAAGGGGGAAGGAGACCAACACAGAGAAAAATCAACTCCTACTAAATCAGAGAGCCAGAGCCTCAGAGGCCCCCAACACCTCAGCACTGAAGCAGACCAAAAATGAACCCAACATGGCTCAGGGAAATTTTGTGGAAGAGGGGGTGGAAAGAATGTCAGGGCCACAGGTTGGGTCATGATATGCAGAGACATTTCTAGTACCAATCACTGTGGGCTAACTCCACAAGGCATGGCCCATATACCTCAACAAGGAGTGGCCAATGGGGAGGGGGAGGTCATGGATGAGCCTAATAATGGTACCAAACAGCCTGTATTTGCTGAATAGAAAACTAATAAAATAAATAAATAAATAAATGTCACTCTGCAATAAAAAAAAATCATGATGCTAGTTGTTTTTCAGAAAATGTTACAGGTGACATATATATATATAATATATATTTTATATTTTTTGTCACCTTTAACATATATATTTGTAACGAAAATATGTACACATATGTGTATATATATATATATATATATATATATATATATATATATAGAGAGAGAGAGAGAGAGAGAGAGAGAGAGAGAGAGAATGAAATATAGATACAGAAGATACAGATGATATAAATATATAGACATACATATATACTTACATAAATGTCTTCTTTAGTCAACATAAGATAATCACTAAATTACTATGTGGGAAAGTAGAAATTTTTATATTTCTAAGAAAGCTAACCTTACTATATTTGCATTATCCTTAAGCTTAATAATGTGCAAAATAAAATAACTTTCATAAATACATGATTCACTAACACTTATTTTGTTGTTAGGATTAATTTAAATATAAGTCACCATGCATCTTAAACTTCTTTTATTTTACACATGATATTGTTAAATACTTTTTACAATGTTTAGTATAAACAGTATTCTTTTTCTTTTATAGAAGAGAAAAACTTACTCAGAAAGTCCAAGTATTATCATCTTGCAGTATGAGGACAAATATTTAAGCATCTGGCTTCATGGGAAAAGGAAAAATAGCTTAGTATGTAGCTTTTAGCACTTCCTGTGTTGAGACAGCAATCCTGGTAATTTCAACTCATCAATATTATGTTACCTGGTTTGCAGTAGCAGCTCTCACAAAGAAGTTGACAGTTCTAGCTTTTCATTGTCTCCTGATGAATATAGCAGCATTAGGGATTCCAGCCAAATCCACAAAAGAAACTAGCATAGAAACTCACAGAAACATGACCAATAACAATTATGAAAAGTCATTGTTAGAAAGTACTGAGTTTATGTGCAGTTTATTGTGAAGGATAAACCAAAATCTGATATCTAATTGATATGAATTTAGATTAATAGTAATACTAAATAAAAACTCAACATTTATCTATTTAATTTTATGAAAATAAAGGTTTGAGTTTATACATACTCTGAAGCAATATATCCTCTGTATAATTTCACTTTAATTTCTTATAATGAAAAGATATACAACTTTGAGAAATTTATTTTTCACAGATAACAGAAAATTATAGTATATAAACCTATATAAAATGAAATGTGACCCTTCACTAATGTTTTCACTTTGTTTTAGATCAAAGTCAGGGCCTTGCATATGCTAGACAAATACTCTAGCACTGAAATACACCCTCATTCCTATTTCTTCTATATTTTCCACATGGAAGAAATGTTTGACACTCCTGAGTTCTCAAGTTCCTACAGTCATGCAATACATTTTAAAGAAATGCACTGGAATCAGGTTTACTTAGCTATTATCTCATTTAGTACCTACCAAAATCCTGCCAAATAGCACTAACATTTCTATAAGAAAAATAACATGTTTAGAATGATGTAACTTTCCTTATTGGGAATTAATTGGGGGAAACAGAATGCAGTGCCTTTTCTAAAACCATGTGTCTATTCTCTGCACTCTATTTTCTGCTATGGGTAACCAATTTGTTTTAGATGTTTTAACTAAACACATAAATATGAATTTTCATCATAAGCTTCATTTTCAATAAATACCAATTGATATAATGTGGCAACAGGTCATAGGAGCTGAGGGCAAACATTGATATTATTTATTATTATTAATGTGGAGAGGTATACTGAACAGTTCACAATGGGTCATAGCCTGTGGGAGATTAACTGGCAGTTAAAATGATCAGCTATTCATTTTAGAATGCTCTGCACATTGATAATGACTGCCACGGGCATTTTTCAGCAGCAGTGGATAGAGTTTAGCTGTTAATGATAGCTAATAGGAATATTCTCCATTAAAGAAGATGGAAAACGATGATTTTTCTCCACTGTAGTTACTATTGTGATCAAATCTTCTTAGCATGGGAAGCCAATGTTTGGATAGCCTTAACTACTCCTGGATTATGAACTTCTTTCCCTAATGAGGATGAGAAGCTTGTAGTGACAATATTAAGAAAGCATCTATTTTTGTGCAAACTTAAGTTAACTAATTCTCTCAAGCTTTTGTAGCAAATTAAAACCAAACTTCTCATAAAGAGAGGTGCTAGGGTTGAGGGTAAGAAGCCACATGCTGGGAAACATAAAAAAACCTCAGCCTAGTAAATGGCTGTGTTAAATCTCTAGTGTCTTTTCAAACTGTTCCTTGTTTCTTTGATTGAGTGGTGTAATATGTAGTTTGTATATCTTCCTCTGGAAAAATAATTCCTAAGAGTATTTTCATTCTCTGGAGTTTGAGTACATATTGTTAGAGGCTTCATATGAGAAGTGAGAAAGATCAGTTGTTGTTATTCTGGGCCATAGAAGAAGAGCAAAAGAGCAGTAACTGAGCTGCCAGCATTACAAAGGTGGCTGCAGTGTCAAAGGTCTGGGAATATTGGTGATTTTGCCCTCCTCAGAAATGGAGTTTACCATTGTGAGGCTCCAGAAAAGCCAAATAAAATGACCTTGATGAAGATGAATAAGCATATGAAGTATTATAGACAAATGATATCCAGAGCTTTCTAGCATATAACGGAGTTAAACATGTAATAGATACTGAGAGGGGTGCTAGGGAAGGCACTGACATAATAGGTGCTTAGTACCATGAATGAACCTAAAAATTATATAATTTGAATCTATTATATCTTTATATATGTAGCAAAAAGATCGTGGTATGTTTTGAAGTCATATATTATCGACAGTAATAGAACTATAAAAGAAGATAGGGTTTATGCTATGAGCAATATTAGTAAACTAACTAATGTTAGTTAGCTATAATCTGCACTGGGATGATGCACTAAAAATACATTTAGGGCTCTCTGGTCTGGGTACCTTGCACTGACAGTGTCCAGGCAGTAGAGACAGTGTGGAGTGAGTAGGCCAGACATCTCTTGCCCAGCTCCTCCCAGTTCTCTGGTCTGAGTTCTCTGTGCAGACAGTGTCCCAGTGGGTTCTGCTGCCGCAATGTGGAGTGAGGAGACTCCTCCCAGTTCCCTGGTCCACGTTCCCTGGGCCTGTGTCGGTGGGTGGGTGCTACGTCCACCGCGACCTCGCCTGTGTAGCAAGCAGAAATGCTTCTGCACTGGAAGAGAGCTGAGGACAGAGGGCCAGCACTCCTCGGAGGGATGCCCCCGGTGACCCCTTGGCAGTCAGTTACTGTAAAGGTTCCTGCTGCCCATGAAGTCACGACGACCTAATTGCTGGCGCCAATGCTGTTTCTTTCCTACTTTCTTCTAGCTGTTTGTCTAAGAACAGCTAATTCAACACTTATTAGTAATCATGCACGCAATCAGAGTACAAGAAACAATCTAAGTATTGAATGTGCCCCTCCTATGATTAGGGCAATGGAGAGAATGTATAACTCTACTAGGAATAAAAAATTAACTCTAGAACAGTTTTTAGATGGTGTAAAGTAAAAACAGCTTATGATGTTTGAGAACGATACTGAGCCTGAGAATATGAAAGTAGAAATGTTGATCGGTAGTGTTCATAAGAAACATGACAGTTCTGCAGAAAAGGAGTTACAAAACTTAGACATTCCCACCAGGAAACTTCCTGGGGGATATGTTCAGTACTTGATCAAGGGCAGATGGTGGACTCCTAGAGCTGGGATCTACTTAGTTCCACTCCCCTATGAGGGAGGATATGATGAATTCGGTAATAGATGGGTGAATTATGAAGTAAAAAGGAGGCTATGGCATTCTCTTCCATTTACGGGAACGCTTAACAAGGAAGCGTAAGCCTTGGTGTTTATACAGTCCTTGGGGTATAAGAAATAAGTAACCTGTTATTCACCTTACACCTAGTTTCTGTTTGTATAATGTTGTGGTCAATGATACAAGACGCCCTTCTTAAAAAATGGGTACAGTTCCTGCCTGATCAACATTACATGTATGCTTACAATAGAACAATACTCAAGATTGTTTAGATTAATGATTTCTGAGATCACTTGTTGGCTTGCTAAGTTTCTCTGTTCAATCTGTATAAAATCTTCATGAAACCTTCAGTAAATTGCAGCAGCATATTCAACTTGAGTGTGTCTGTCTGTCATTTCCTCGCCGAATCCCGAGTTCTCCCTGAGCCTTCGCCCTTGTTCTCCCTCGGTCCTGATCTCCCCGAGAGTCAGTCCGCGGCAGGTGGCGCCCCGAACAGGGACCTGAAGGACAGGTAAGCTTTCTTTCTTTCTTTCCTCAGAACTTAGGATCGGCTCTCACCAGGGAACTGCAGTCCCGCCGGTAAAGGATCACCGGTTAAGAGTGAGTAATCATAAGGAAATCATGGGGCATTCAATGAGTAGAAATGAAAAGATGTTGGGGGTCATGGTACAGTACATGTTGGCAAAAAATGAGTTTGATGTGTCCACAAAAGTTTTAGAAGAATTTATGCTTTTCTTAACTAATCTTCTCCTTAAACAATTGGCTTGGGAAAATGCTAATGCACTGTGCCAGGATTTAATCAGACCCATAAGAAAGACAGGACAAATACAGGATTACATTAAAGCCTGTTTGGATGCCTCACCAGCGGTGGTACAGGGAATGGCCTACGCTGCAGCCATGAAGGGACAGAGATTCAGCGCCTATGTAAAAAAGACTTATGGGGGAGGAAAAGCCTCCCCACAAGGACCTGGTCCTGTATGTTTTAAATGTAATAAAAACAAAGGACCTGCTCCTGGATTATGTCCCAGGTGCAAGAAAGGAAAGCATTGGAAAAATGAATGTAAGTCTAAGTTCCATAAGGATGGGACCTCCCTGAATGGGGAAGAAAAAGAGGAAAATGAGTCAAAAAACTAGGAGGAGGGCAAGCTCCTAGCCCAGAACAAAAGGGAGCTCCCCCTCAAGAGCAGAAGGAATTAAAGTTAAATCCTCTTGCTCCAGAGTTTACTATTCAACTAAAAAAAAAAAAAAAAAAAAAAAAAAAAAAAAAAAACAACTCCAACAATGTTACCAAAAGTACTTTGAAAAGACATGCTGACCGGTTCCTAGAAAGGACCAGATATTTTAATAACCTCGAGAGGAGGATATGCTTATATTTTCCCACAGGATACGGACTCTCCCATCTGGATCCCTGACAGGCTCGTCCGCCACACTTTACGCAGGCACAGGAGACGGCTAAAGAGGAACAACAAACAGCTACTCCGACAGATGGAAAAACTGAAACTGAAAACGACACGGGGACATGATTTGACATGGACAAAGATAAGAACTCTCACTCGAGAAACAAAAAAAAATTAATAATCAGCCAGGGAAAACCCCTAACTGCTTGCATGTATTTTGTGGCATTTTTGTCTCTGCTCTCCGCGCCGGCTGAAGTTCAGGGAATTCCCTATTGGGCATATGTTCCTAACCCCCCTTTGTTACAGCCTGTGGGTTGGTTGGATCAGGAGCCTATTAAAATCTTAACCAATGATTCTATGCGCATAGGCGGAACTCAAGACTCGGAAGTCAGACTGAGTACCTCCTCTTTTATTAACTTTGAGGGCAGAGCAGATTCTTTACCAATCTGCCTTGTGCTCCAAGGGGGAGGGGTACCATTAGGCTGTTTGCGCACCAGCTATCGGACGTTCCTGACGGACGCTCCAGATAGAACAGATAACAGTAACAGATGGATGTAGGTTCTTCAAATACAGACTTTAGGTTTTCCTAATTATAATAAGACACATCAACAAGTTACAGAATTGCCTTTACCATCCTGTATATTAAAATATAGAGACAGGGATCAATATTGGGACTCTTCTCTCACAAAATATCCTACTTGGTTAACTTGCGGCTTCCCGAATGCTGCTACATATTATAATCCAAAAAGCTCTGATGTTAAAATATGGGATTATTCTGCTTCCCCAGGGGAAGGCAAATATGAGAACTATATTAAAAATAATAAGGATAAATTTAATGGGTTTGAATTAGGAGATATGCTAGGGGAAAAAATAAAAAGATGGTTTTCTCAAGGCTATGTGAAACCAACCTGGGTAGCCACAGAAGGAAATATATCTAGAACTCATTCAGATTTATTCAGGTTGGTTGCCGCTACAAATATGCTTCTTGAAAGACAGCCTAACACTACAAAACCTATACCTTATGGGCTTAAAGCTTGTGCTGCTTATCCTAATGCTCTATTGATTGCTCAACAAAATTTTGTTAATATTACTAAAGTAGGAAAATCTTATCAAATTCATTGTTATTCTTGTAAACTTACTAATTGTATCTCCTCAGGAGACACTAAGAATTTAGGAGTAATGCTCATTGTTAAACGACCTCCTTATGTAATGTTGCCAGTAGAATTAGGTGATGATCCTTGGTATGATAATTCTGCTCTTCAAGTGTTAAAAACATTTAATGCACTATCGCGGCCAAAGAGGTTTGTTGCTGCTTTGATTCTTGGTATCGCAGTTTTAATTTCAATACTCACCACTTTCGCTATTGCTACCATAGCACTGGTTAAAAAAAATTCATACAGCTTATTATGTTAATGCTTTAAATACAAACATTACTTCTGCCCTGATGGAACAGGCTGCCATAGATACTAAATTAGAAGCAAAAATAAATATTCTCGAGGAAGTAGTTCTGGCTCTAAGACAAGACCTAGCTAATTTAAAAACTACATTATCTACTAGGTGTCATGCTAGTTTTCAATCAATTTGTGTTACACCTCTTCCATATAATTCATCAGAAACATGGGATAAGGTAAAGGCTCATTTGCAAGGAGTATGGAAGGATAATGATGTTACTCATGATATAGATACATTACAAAAAGATATTTCTGCCATTAGTCAGTCTCATCTACAAATGGGAGGTTTAAAAACCTTAGCTAGGAATTTAGAACAACAAATTCGTTCTCTTAATCCTCTGGATTGGATTCAATACTTTGTTTTGATTGGCGTGCTGCTTTTATTAATACTTTTAGTGGTCTTTCTGTTTCCTATTCTTCTTAAATGCCTTTTCAGCACTGTGGCTGCCGTGAAACAGGAAGTCTTTGAGCTTCATTTTAAAAACAAAAAAGGGGGAACTGCTACGTCCACCGCGACCTCGCCTGTGTAGCAAGCAGAAATGCTTCTGCACTGGAAGAGAGCTGAGGACAGAGGGCCAGCACTCCTCGGAGGGATGCCCCCGGTGACCCCTTGGCAGTCAGTTACTGTAAAGGTTCCTGCTGCCCATGAAGTCACGACGACCTAATTGCTGGCGCCAATGCTGTTTCTTTCCTACTTTCTTCTAGCTGTTTGTCTAAGAACAGCTAATTCAACACTTATTAGTAATCATGCACGCAATCAGAGTACAAGAAACAATCTAAGTATTGAATGTGCCCCTCCTATGATTAGGGCAATGGAGAGAATGTATAACTCTACTAGGAATAAAAAATTAACTCTAGAACAGTTTTTAGATGGTGTAAAGTAAAAACAGCTTATGATGTTTGAGAACGATACTGAGCCTGAGAATATGAAAGTAGAAATGTTGATCGGTAGTGTTCATAAGAAACATGACAGTTCTGCAGAAAAGGAGTTACAAAACTTAGACATTCCCACCAGGAAACTTCCTGGGGGATATGTTCAGTACTTGATCAAGGGCAGATGGTGGACTCCTAGAGCTGGGATCTACTTAGTTCCACTCCCCTATGAGGGAGGATATGATGAATTCGGTAATAGATGGGTGAATTATGAAGTAAAAAGGAGGCTATGGCATTCTCTTCCATTTACGGGAACGCTTAACAAGGAAGCGTAAGCCTTGGTGTTTATACAGTCCTTGGGGTATAAGAAATAAGTAACCTGTTATTCACCTTACACCTAGTTTCTGTTTGTATAATGTTGTGGTCAATGATACAAGACGCCCTTCTTAAAAAATGGGTACAGTTCCTGCCTGATCAACATTACATGTATGCTTACAATAGAACAATACTCAAGATTGTTTAGATTAATGATTTCTGAGATCACTTGTTGGCTTACTAAGTTTCTCTGTTCAATCTGTATAAAATCTTCATGAAACCTTCAGTAAATTGCAGCAGCATATTCAACTTGAGTGTGTCTGTCTGTCATTTCCTCGCCGAATCCCGAGTTCTCCCTGAGCCTTCGCCCTTGTTCTCCCTCGGTCCTGATCTCCCCGAGAGTCAGTCCGCGGCAGGTGGGTGCAACACAGGGTGAATAGGACAGATCTCTGTTCCCTGGCTCCTCCAAGTTCCCTATTCCTGATAGGTCCCATTGTACCTTGCTTGAGGAGGCCTGGTCCAAAAGAGAGCCAGTCCCTAGAAATTAGCCCATCTGGAAGGCATTACATGAGGTACCAGAGGAAAGTGCAACATCTGTCCAAGAAACTCAAAGTCTAAGCAAGTCAGAAGCAAACAACCTAACATGATGCTCACACAAGTGCAATAGTGGCACACAGCCATGGTGGGTAACCAACTACTCTTGGATTGGCTAGCAGATACACTCAGTGGAATGGAAGCCATAGCTGGAACTGGGAAGCAAGTCAGAATCATATCCATATAACAATTCTGCTTTCCATGCTCAAGCTTCCACCAATCTTGGGCTATAAGAGGGTCTACACCCTTTATATTCTCTCTAAGTAATGGTTTTCCCACTTAACTGGTGCTGAATTCACTCTCTTTTGGAGAATCTGCTTCTTTTTCAGTTGGGAACTGGACTTGAGAAGATAAACAACCCAGCACACTCTACCCTGTCCCCACTGAAATAACAGAGGAAAAGGGGAAATGAGCAAAAGTGTTGCTTTCTTAGTGGATCTAATATCACACAGTGGTGAAGGAGATATACACTGAGGACACTCATCACCTACCAAACTAGAAAACCAGAGGCTTCTAAATCCCCATCACTGAAGTAGACTTAAAATGCACCCAACATGGTTCAGGAAACTTTGGGGAAGACAGGCCTTAAAGATGCTTATAGACACAAGTTGGGACATTTTGCACAGAGACATTGCCTCTCCCCCATAACTGACTGCTGCCCCATAAGGCATGATCCACAATTACCATGGGGTTGACTTGCATCCCCAATGAGGAAGGCCATTTTAGAAAAGGGGAAAGGATGAGGGAAAGGATAGTTACAACATGTGCTGTTTACATACAAAATATCTCCATATCTAATAACATATATATATATACATACATATACATACATGCATAATAAAAATAAAATAAAATAAAATATATTTACATTTGTTCTTTTCTTTTTGAGGCAAACCCAACAGCTGGACTTTCTTTTATGAGAGAGAGAGAGAGAAAGAAAGAAAGAAAGAAATTGGCACACCAGCACCTCCAGCCACTGCTATCGAACTCCAGACATGTCAGTCACCTTGTGCACATGTGTAAACTTGTACACTTGCATCACCTTGTTTGTCTGGCTTACATGGGATCTGGAGAGTTGAATATGAGTCCTTAGGCTTCACAGACAAGTGCCTTAACTGCCAAACCATCTCTCCTGCCCCCTTAATTAACATTTTCTTAATAAAAAATATATCCTCTGAGAGACAAACTGTATTAAATGCAGTCCTTTATATAATTAGTACTTTCTCATTAAAATGTGTGCCATATGAGTTTAAATACAGCAAACCTTCAATATTAATATGAAAATGTCCATATATATGCTTGCAGATGTCTACTAGGAGGTATCACAGAGATTTGCATAATTGTAAAATAAAAAAACGAGGGCTGGAGAGATGGCTTAGAGGTTAAGCTCTCGCCTATGAAGCCTAGGGACCCCGGTTCGAGGCTCAGTTCCCCAGGTCCCATGTTAGCCATATGCACAAGGGGGCGCACGCATCTGGAGTTCGTTTGCAGTGGCTGGAAGCCCTGGCACGCCCATTCTCTCTCTCTCCCTCTATCTGTCTTTCTCTCTGTGTCTGTTGCTCTCAAATAAATAAATAAAAAATGAACAAAAAATATTAAAAAAAAGAACACAATTATCACAAGATATGGGAATTGTGACTCATGATGTACTGTGACCATATGAACTTCCTGACCTCTAGATAATAGAATGTACCTTCCGTATTTGGCAAGTGTCTTAGAAGTTTCTTGATTAAGAACTAGCATTTTTCCTCATTTGTTCACATGCAATAATTTTCCTCTTATCCAAGAAGTAAAAATGGATCTGGGAGTGGTGCAGTTTAAGTACTTCAGTCATGGGGACTTAGAAGCTTTTGGATTTCTGGTTTGTTAGGTGTTGAGTGCCTTCAGCACTTGAGAGGCATACATAGGAGGATTACTTTGAGTTCAAGGCAAAGTCCACTCTGAAGCTACATTGTGAATTCCAGGTCAGCCTAGGCTAGAGTTAAACCCTACCTCAAAAAAAAACAATTTATCTAAAGTTCTTTTGATATACAGGACTATGGGCACACGGAGTTCCCAATGAAATCAGGAACAAGACAAGAGTGTCCACTTTCACCACTGTTCTCAAACACAGTACTAAAAGGTTTAACCCAAGGAATAAGACAGGAAAAATATATAAAATCCATGCAAATTGGAAAGGAAGAAATCAAATTAGCCCTATTTTCAAAATACATGAACATATACATAAATGACCTGAAAAAATACCATAGATATTGTAATGGTGATAAATTCCTTTGTCAAAGTTGCAGGATACAAAATCAACACACAAATTCCATAGTCTTCCTATATGCAAAGGATGAATATACAAAGAACAAAGTCAGCAAGGCTATCCTGTTTTCAACACACACACACACACACACACACACACACACACACACACACATCAAATACCCTGGAATAACACTAAGGGTATGAAAGACCTGTCTAATTCAAACATAAAAATCACTGAAGAAAGATATAAAGGAGGACATGAGAGGATGGAAAGACCTCACGTGCTTTTGCATAGGTAGAATTAATAATGTGAAAATGGCAATTATACCAAATCAAAATACAGATTCAACAAAATACCAATAAAAAATCCTAGTATCATTATTCACACAGATAGAAAAAATAATAATCTCAAAGTTTATATGGGATGGTAGAAGGCCTCAGTGATAGAAAAATATCCTCAGCAAGAGAAACTCCTATGGAGGTATCACCATACCTGATTTAAAATTATACCTCAGGGCTGGAGAGATGGCTTAGCGGTTAAGCCCTTGCCTGTGAAGCCTAAGGACTCCGGTTCGAGGCTCGGTTCCCCAGGTCCCACGTTAGCCAGATGCACAAGGAGGCGCACGCGTCTGGAGTTCGTTTGCAGAGGCTGGAAGCCCTGGAGCGCCCATTCTGTCTCTCCCTCTATCTGTCTTTCTCTCTATGTCTGTCGCTCTCAAATAAATAAATAAATAAATAAATTTAAAAAAATAAAATAAAATAAAATAAAATAAAATTATACCTCAAAGCCGTACTAACAAAATCAGTATGGTACTGTCATAAAAACAAACATATAGGCCAGTGGAACATAACTGAAGACCCAACCCTTAGTTCAAGTAACTACAGATACTTTATCATTGACAAAGGAGCCAATAATGAACACTGGAGAAAAGACAGCATCTTCAACAAATGATGCTGGAAAAATTGGAAAACCATGTGTAGAGAAATAAAATTAGCCCCGCTCCTCTCACCATGTACAAAACTCAACTCTAAACTGATGAAATACCTCAATATCATTTGTGAAAATCTTAAAGACTGGGAGATAAAACAGGGAGCTATCTTTGATATAGGAGTGGGGAAGGGCTTCTTGTACAATATCCCAATAGCCCAGGACATTAAACAGTCACTCAACCAATGGGACATCATGAAGCTAAAGAGCATTTGTATAGCCAAACATACCATAGACAGAGCCAACAGACTACCCACAGAATGGGATAAAATATTTGAGTTCTACACCACTGGAAGAGGCCTAATATCTAGAATCTACTAAGAACTAAAAAAAACTATGCAATAAAAAAATCAAACAATCCACCCAAAAATAAGGCCAAGAACTAAGTAGGGAATTTTCAAAGGAAGGAACACAAATGGCTAATACTAACTTAGGAAAATGTTTAACACTATTTTACTCCAGTCAGGGTGACAATCATTAAAAATTTAAATGACAGTAAATGTTGGTGAGGATATGAGGAAAGAGGAACCCTTATTCACTGCTGGCAGAAGTGTACAACTTGAACAACCACTATGGGAATCAATATGGAAACTCCTAAGAAAAATGAAAGCAGAGCTACCAACTGATCCAGCCACTGTACTATTGGGCATCTACCCATAGGCTCCACTCTTCACTGTAGAGATATTTGTCCAACTGTGTTTATAGCTGTTCTATTCAAAAAAGCTCAGAACTGGAATCAACCCACATGCCCATCATTTGACAAATGGATAATGAAGATGTGGTACATTTACACAATGGAATTCTACTCAGCAGGAATGAAAAATTATACAAAGACATCTGTAGACAAATGGATGGACTTGGAACATAAGCAAACTCACACAAGCACAGAAAGACAAATGCCACATGTTCTCCCTCATCTGTTGTTCTTAATCTGGTGGAGCCTGAGTTGTAGGCATCCCTGACAGGCAACTTGAGGGACAAATAGGGAGAGAAGTGCTTGGGGAGAGGGGAGCAACAGGATTTGGGAAATACATACAAAACTATCCAAAATGAATTGTTAGCATAGAAACTTCCCTCTTGGGTAGTATACTATAATATATAACCTTCAATAAGAGTATGGAGGAGGATTGACTGACAAGAAGTACCCTGGAGAAGAGTAGGATGAAGCCTAATTCTAAAATGTCTGGCTGTGGCTTGTAACTCACAGTACCAGAAAGTGGTTACAACCCCCAGTGATCTGTTGATCAGAAAGACCTATGAGGTACTCAAAACAATCAAGTGCTTTTTGCAAAGCACTTGATTACCCACCTGAAGTAAAAGATAAGACCCTGTTGCTAAAGATACCACATGCTGCTGATGCAGAACATTGAGGGATCTGGCTGGAGTCTAGAAGGAAGCCAGTTCCCAGAAGGTTTGTCTGCATAGGACTATAAAGTGCTACATGAGCTGCAGGGGGAAGTGGCATGAGCAAGCAGTGGGCAGTGCTGTAGGAAAGCATCCAGCCTGACAAGATGTACACAGCTGAGCAATGGTTACACCCAGCCTGGGTGAGTCTCCAATGGCCTTTTGATTGGCTAAGAGATCATCTTAGTGGAAAGGAACCCATATTTGGAAGTAGGAACCAAGGTAGAACCCTATGGAGATCAAAATAATGGATTTCAATGAAAAATTCCCAATAACCTTCATCCAAAAGTGAGGCGACACCCATCAAAATCTCTCTAAAAATTACAAAAAAAAAAAATGCTTGTCTCCTTTTACCTATACTGATCTCACTCTCCACTGAGGAATCTGTTTTTCTTTCTCAGAAGGCAGAGAGAACTGAGGACAACCAAAATCTACCAATTAGATAAGAAAAGTTAGCTGACTCTATGTCAGTAGATGATCTACCCCTCATGCAGCAGCTAGGGCCCAGGTGGAGGAATTGGTGAGATGAGCATGAGTGTTCATCCATGGACAGTCTGACAACCTGTGACAGGGTGATGGAGACAGACACTGAGGCTATTCAAAATGTACAAACATACAACTCCAGAATCTGTTCAGAGCACAACAGTACTGTAGGCTTAAAATACATCCACCATGGCTCAGGAGATTTTGTGGAAGAGGGAGCAGCAAGATTGTAAGATCTGGTGTTAGAGGGAATATCTACAGGCATTGCCCCACCCCGCAATGAGTACCAACAATCCCATTGATGAGAGTTATCAGTGGAATGTGAGAAGGGAGGAGGAAAGTGATACATCCATGCAAAGTTCCTAATTAATAAAAAAATGCAATTAAAATGCATTTAAGTAAATTTTGTGAGTCAATAATAATACAGTATTATGTCAAAGAAATATACATAATATACATAACCTACATAGCAAGTAAAACAAAAAATAAAATAAAATTAGGCAATTACTCACAGAAGTTATATAATTGCTATCAAGGATCGCCATGAGTTCAAGGCAACCCTGAAATGACATAGTGAATTCCAGGTCAGCCAGGGCTACAGTGAAACCCTACCTTGAAAAAACAAAAATAATAAATAAATAAAACCAAACAGAAGGAATGTTTACTTTGTACACACTACTAGGAGACCAAGGAAAGAAATTGTAAATTCTGATTTGGTGCCAAGAAATTGTAACACTGATGCATTGCTGCTCTTCATACATAAGGTGGTCCACTAAGTATAGAAGGGCATAGATACTTCCTTATAAAATCAAACTTAGCATTACTGCATTATACTTCCATTTCACTCCTAACTGCATGTACAAAAACTAGTAAACATATATTCAAAGAAATGTATTTCCACAAAGCTTCATCCTGGCACTAATTACGATATTCTGTATGTGGGAATGCATGTATGGCAATCATAAATTCTGCTATATACATACAGTTAGCTGTTACTTACTCATAGAAGGAATGTTCATCCAGGAAACAATGGGGCACTAATACATATCATAAGGCAATAAAATTCATTGGTACTTTTCCCCCAGGGTGTACATAAAATATATCACTTGGGATATACTTTCCAGCTAGCCTCAATATGGCATTAGTCATTAGAGAGACTGAGAAATTGGAAGAGGGAAGTATTTAGCCTTAATTACTGATCTTTAGAAAGGAAAAGTGGTCTGGACAATGAGCTCTATACAGTCTTGTGAATAATAATACTCTGAGAGATTTCAACTTGATGAACGCATTGAAAGAATGTAAGCTCTGCATTATCACTCAATGTCACTGATACCTTGCATGTCAATCTTCTGTTTTCTGTTCCTGAGTTATGTACTTCATAACATCCTGGAAAATTACAGCCAAGTCTCTCCTCTAATTCAGTGTGCCATGGTAGCAAATCATGAAGCTTTAAGTAGGGTGGTGTAATTTCTTATCATTTGGCCTGAAGTGTAGGGCCATGGATGTATGAGTGATATTGGGGTACCTTGTGATAACATTTAAGCTAGTGGATTCTTACACTAAATTCAGATAGATTGTGCCCAAATTGAATGCCTAATTTTCATCAGATACTTGGAGAAAACATATTGAATAACACTTCACACATGCCATAGTGTGGTTATGCTTCCAAAACACTGGGTTACATTATATAAGATAAATGTGAAATGTTTGAATATTGTGCTGTTTCATGTGTATGAAACATCTAGAGTAAATGTACAGACATATAATGCAGACTCTCATCCTTGTTTTGTGGGTTACATATGAGCTCATACAGGCCTTCCAGGTCCTTTAGCATTGGGAAATGATATGGCAGATAAAGCCACACAGATCATAGGTGTATCTCAATTGGAATTAGCTCAAAGATATCATAATTTACATCATCAAAATAGTCAAAGTTTAAGAAAGCAGTTTCAAATAACTAGAGAAGTAGCTAGGCAAATTGTGCGACAATGTAATACCTGTCCTGAATATCACTCAATTTCTCAATATGGAATAAACCCTAGAGGATTAAAAACAAATCATCTGTGGCAGATGGATGTAACTCATATTCCTGAATTTGGAAAATTAAAATATGTTCATGTATCCATTGATACTTACTCAGGATTTCTGATGGCTACAGCACAGACTGGGGAAGCTACTAAACATGTCATAGCACATTGCATCAAATGTTTTGCTGTAGCAGGTATTCCATTAATTATAAAGACAGATAATGGTATAGGTTACAGTAGTCAATCTTTTCAGCACTTTTGTACTCAATTATCAATTGTTCATAAAACAGGCATACCTTATAACCCTCAGGGACAAGGAATTGTTGAACGTGCTCATGGAGCTGTAAAAAATCAATTACAAAAAATAAAAAAAAGGGGGAGTTATATCCTTGGTCGCCACAGAATGCTTTAAATCATGTACTCTTTATTGTAAAATTTTTAAATGTGGATGCATCTGGTTATTCTGCTGCAGACAGATTATGGCATCCTAGGACATTGGACACTTATGCTCAGGTCAGATGGAAGGACCCCATTGATGGACAATGGCATGGCCCTGATCCAGTATTAATATGGGGAAGAGGGTATGTTTGTGTTTTCCCACAGGACACTGATAATGCCAGGTGGCTGCCAGAGAGGTTGGTCCAGTTCACAGGGACTGAACATCAGAAGAATGCCTCTGCTCCTGATGATGTGGATTCAACTTCCGATGGTCCACAGTGAGCTGTATTGGGCTTATGTTCCTGACCTACTTACTCATCTTACATCCAGCAACTTGAGAAGATAGAGAAACTATAGTTTTGGTATGAGGGACTGCTTACATCATGTGTAACATCTCTGGAACTAAAAGGCATATTAAGGACTGTTCAGGAAATTCTGGAGCAGAAGGGAGTGGTAAATGGAACAATGACTAGATTGATGGACTCTCTGCTGGACTTCGGTGGTCTGATGAGGGCTTCCAACAGACTTACTTATGGAAAGTTGCTGCAGCCAGGGGAGGAGTGAACGTCACCTCCCCAAGGAATGACAGTTCTTCCGTCCCAAAGGGAAGGGTCATGGCTTGTGTTACTCCACCCTATGCTATGTTAATGGGAGACATAAATATTACATGGACTGAGGAAATGTTCAATGTTACATGTAACAATTGTACTTTGTCTAATTGTGTTTCAGAATTGTCCTCTGATAGAGTTATGACTTTTAAGCAACCAGCATTTGTCATGTTTCCTGTTAATGTAACTAGACCTTGGTATTCTGACAAGGGAATACAGGTGTTACAGGAAGTAAAGAACACTTTAACCAGACCAAAAAGACTGATAGGATTAGTAATTGCAGGCATCCTAGCTTTTATTACATTGTTAGCTACTGCTACTACTGCAGCTGTTGCTTTGTCACAAGAAGTTCAAACTGCACACTTTGTTAATGATTTATCCAAAAATGTTTCTATTTCCTCTAGGAACTCAAGTAGATATAGATAGAAAACTGGAAGAAAAAATAGATGCTCTGTATGATGAGGTTACATGTTTGGGTGAGGAGATACTAGGTTTGAAAGTTAGAACTCGTTTGGAGTGTCTTGTAGATTTTCAATGGATGTGTTACTTCTAAAAAATATAATGACAGTCAACAGCATTGGGAAAGGATAAAAATGCACCTAAGAGGTATTTGGCATAATGATAATATTTCCTTGGATCTGATTCAGTTACATTCAGAGATTTTGTCTTTGCAAAATAATCATCTTACTTTTGATGCAGCTAAAGCTGCTGATGACTTAATACCTGCTTTTAAGTCTGCCTTGCCTGGATGGAATTCTCTCACTTCTTGGATAGGAAGCTTTGCTGCTACAGGTGTTTGTCTTTTGCTTATTCTGTGTCTGCTGCCCATACTTGTTAAATGCCTTTTGAGATCCATTATGGATATCTGTGCAGAAATACATAGGATACAGCTATAGACCCGACCTCAGTTTCCTGAGACATTATCTTAAATCCCCTGCAGAGGCTGGTAGTCTAAGACAGGTAAGATTCTCTCAAGTTAGGTCAACCTAAGACAGGGCATGAATGATGGAATTCATGTACCAATGACGGGTAAGGCCTAAATATCATAGAGGACAACCTAAGACAGACACAGTCTTTCTGCACGGAGGCCTGGTGGGGCCCGGTTCATAAAAATATTAAATAAAAAAGGGGGAATTGTCGGGAGCCATTTTGGCTGGACTTGTATCCATAGCCCTGGGCTTCTGGCCACAGGACATTAGCAAAACTATAGCAGCCTTCCTGCAAGTAAGATTGTGTATCTTCAGTGTCAGGAAGCTGTCTGGCAGCAATACATTAGCAAAACTATAGCAGCCTACCTATAAGCAAGATTATGTATATTCAGCCATTTGGCTGGTCTTTTGTACTGAGAAGTGATTGAAATGCAAAAACTCTGTAACAGGAAGGTTTTTTGATAGGAACTTGTAAAGCTCATAAAATCTTTGTCCATGGAAAAACTGTTTGTAAAAAAGATATAAAAAGGAATGCTGTGAAATAAACCATGTCTTCAGTCCTGGCTTGAGGCCTTGCTTCAGCCCTGGACTGGAGTCCATGCTTTCACTCTTTCTTCTGTCTTTCCTTAATCCTCACTCCCCATCAGGCTTGAACCCTTTCAGCCAGCAGGATCTGGCAGAAATTGAAAGGGCTAAGGAGAAAATCAAGAAGAAATTGCATCATGGGTTAAGATATCTGAACCCTGGGATTGAAGGATGGGAATAACATGCTGGTTTCATAGTATTGTGATTATAGTCAATGCCACAATCCTCACTGTTCTTAAGAGTTAAGTTGAATCAGTTAAATTGTTGTTAGATACATCTTCTCTCAGAAATTATTTTGTAAAACAGTGTGATCACTTCTGCTCACAATATGATGAGTGTGGCCTGCAAAATAAAGCCATGAGTTGCTGCAGGTAAATCCTAGTGACAGATATAGGTCGTCCCATGTAGTGAATCAGGGAGGCCCACGACAATGCAGGTCACTGCCAAAGTATTTAGTTACCCACTAAAAGGAAATGGTAAGATCCTGTTGCTGAAGACTCTCTAGGCTGTGGTGACAGAACAGTGGGAAACCAAATTGGAACTGAGGTGGAAAGTTCTCTTTGCTAGTTAACTGCCATAATGCTGGAAGGCATGATCGAAGTTGCTGGGGATAAATATTATCTAAGCTGTGGATCCTACAAGATCAACCAGCAAAGCAATGTACCCACTGGTGTAATAGTGACACAAAAATTAGGGGAGTAATCAACTGCTTCATGATCAGAAAAGAGGCCATGATCAGTAGGAGAGAATCCATGCCAGGCTCTGAAAATTGATTCAAAAACCTATGGCTTGGGGCTGGGGAGATTACTCAGTCATTAAGGCATTAGCCTGCAAAGCCTAGGGACAAAAGTTTAATTCCCAAGTACCTATGAAATGGCAGGTGTACCAAGTTGAATATGCATCTGGAGTTCATTTGCAGAGACTAGAGGCCCTGGATCATTCATCCTTTCTACCTGCCCCCCCCCTCTAACTAAATAAATAAAACATTTTCATAGACCCCAGCTAGAAGCTTCCACTGTTCTCTGGCTACACAGACATGTCCATCAAGCACCCTGCTAAGTGCATACTCTGACACAATTTTTTGTTGGAAAATCATTTTATAAATTGCAGCAAATATCAGGGAAAGCCAAGATTCGCCAAAATGATAGGAAGAAGAGAAAACCCAGGGCTTAGCACTGGATCAGTCATCTCTATAATCCCTGCCAGGGCCCAGGGGACATTGCAGAGGTAGTTGTAGAAATAATGTGAATATTGCTGATCCAGCTGCAAGGCAGAAAACCATGTCTATAGAGATAGTGGTAAAGGCTCAAAATGCATCAGTGTAGAAAGCAAGAGGCTGTCTAGAGCTCAACACTACAAAAGATTGCTACCTTGCCCTCCAAGGCTCAAGGCACATTGCAGAAGAGGGTGTGGAAAGAGGATACAAGCCACGGTGTGCACAGCCCTACTGTAGGACACTGTCTACCTGTCATCTGCCAATGGAGCATTCAGGGTCTTTCAATGGTTACTGGTACCCCTCACTACAGCAACATGGTTCTGAGCCTACTGTGACATGGAAGGAAGAAGAGAACAAAAAGAATGAGACACATTGAAGGAGGAGAGTACTCAGAAGATGGAGGGAGGGGACCAAAAAGGATAAAGGGATAGGAGCACCAACAAGTTACTCTATGTTCATATGGTAAAGTTACCAATTAAAAAAAAAAAGAGGGCTGGAGAGATGGCGTAGCGGTTAAGCACTTGCCTGTGAAGCCTAAGGACCCCAGTTCGAGGCTTGGTTCCCCAGGTCCCACGTTAGTCAGATGCACAAGGGGGCGCACACGTCTGGAGTTCGTTTGCAGAGGCTGGAAGCCCTGGCGTGCCCATTCTCTCTCTCTCCCTCTATCTGTCTTTCTCTCTGTGTCTGTCGCTCTCAAATAAATAAATAAAAGTTAAAAAAACAATAAGAAAGGGGCTGGAGAGATGGCTTAGGGGTTAAGCGCTTGCCTGTGAAGCCTAAGGACCCCGGTTCGAGGCTTCATTCCCCAGGACCCAGGTTAGCCAGATGCACAAGGGGGTGCATGCATCTGGAGTTCATTTGCAGTGGCTGGAGGCCTGGTGTGCCCATACTCTCTACCTCTCTATATATATGTGCCTCTTTCGTTCTGTCTGTTGCTCTCAAATAAATAAATAAAAATAAACAAAAAATTAAAAAAATAAGAGCATAAACAAAAATGAGACACCAAAAGTTATCCAGGGACTGGAGTCATGGCTTAGTGGTTACAGTGCTTGCCTGTGAAACTTAGGGACACAGGTTCAATTCCCCAGAACCCATGTAAACCAGATGGACATGGTGGCACATGCATCTAGAGTTCATTTGCACTGGCTCAATGCTCTTGCTCCCCCAAATTCTCATTCTCTTTCCTTCTGTCTTAAACAAACAGATAGATAGATAATAGATAGATAGATAGATAGATAGATAGATAGATAGATAGATAGATAGATAGATAAAATTAAAAAAAATCAGGATTTGAATACTTATGCTTTCAAAATTCAAGAATATTATAAAACAGTTGAATTGTACTTTTAGCTATAATTTAGGCAATTTTTTGTTGATTTAGAGAAAATAGCCTCATTAGAGCTCTTATTTAACTGAGACCAAACTTTATGATTATTTGACAAGTAGAAAATTCCCTGCTGTTAACACATTAAATATGATAGTCAAAGAAATTTAAGCTGGGCATGTTGGTGCACACCTTTTATCCTAGCACTTGGGAGGCCGATGTAGGAGGATCTATGTGCGTTTTGAGCCAGCTACATAGTGAATTACTGCTCAACCTGGGCTATAGTGAGACCTTCCCTATAAACACAAAAAAATTAAAATTAAATAAAAATAAATTTAACAGTTAATTGAATCAAAGGAAAAAAATAATCATACTTATTCAGAAGGAGAAAGAAATCACATACAGATACTTGTAGAACTGGTTAATGTGGTTGTCTATTGGAAAATTCTTCAATATTAAATTAAAACTTGGGAAAAAGGATTGAAGGCTTAAGAGTCAATAGGCATAATAGCTTCCATCATAAGGAAATAGAAAAATAATCTGAAATTTAACCATAATGAAAAAATGTATGAAAAATATGAAAATAGAAAATAATAGCACAAAAACTTACTTTACAGAAAGAGAAAACATTATATATATTTTCTTTCTGAGGCCAGTCCAACAGACTGGACTTTTTTTTTTTTTTTAATGGGAGAGAGCAAGAGAAAGAGAGAATTGGTTCCAGGGCTTCCAGCCACAGTAATCAAACTCCAAATGTGGGTGCCACTTTGTGTGCATGTGTGACCATGTGCATATGTCACCTTGTGTGGCTTATATGGGATCTGGGGAGGAGAACATGAGACCTTAGGCTTCTCAGGCAAGTACCTTAACTGCTAAGCCATCTCTCTAGCCCAAAAATATATATTAAAATATTTTTAAAGTTGTCAAATAATAAGGCTGACACGAATGGACATGAGGAGTAACATAAAATGACAATTCTTTGAAAGGAGGAAAAAGTTGATGTTACTATGTGCTTCAAAGAAAATATAAAAACAAGTGAGTATCAGATACAACTTTAAGCCACTATATTTTCCTTTGTCTATAATTGTGCATTTTTTTCATTTTTTATTATTAGATATGGACATATTTTATATGTAAACATCACATGTTGGTACCATCCTTCCCCTACTCCCTGCCCCTTTTCTGAAGAGGTCTTCTTCATCGGGGATGCAGATCATTCCCATGGGGACTGTGGGTCATGCATTATGGGGGCAGCAGTCAGTTATGGGGGAGAGGCAATTTTTCTGTGCAAAATGCCCCAACTTGTGGCTCTAACAATCTTTCCGCCCCCTCTTCTATAAAATTCCCTGAGCCATGATGGTAGCATATTAAGTCTACTTCAGTGATGAGCACTTAGTAGCATCTAGATATCTGTTTTTGTAGGTGTTGAGTGCCTTCAGTATCTTTCTCCATCACCCTTGTGCTGATATCAGCTTAACTAAGAGAGTAGCATGCTTGCTCATTTCCTCAATTCCTCTGTGGTTTCAGGTGGGGCTGCATGGAGTTGTTGGGTGGTTTATCTCCTCAAATCCAGTTCCTATCTGAATAAAATGAGAAGTAGATTCTCCAAGGGAGAGTGAAGTCAGCGCCAGTTAAGTGGGATAACCATTATTAATTTAGAGAGTATTACAAGGGTTTAGACACTTTTATAGTCTAAGGTTAGTGGGAGCTTGACAGTGGAAAGCAAAATCATTATCTGGATATGATTCTAACTTGTTTCCCAGATCCATATATGGTTTCCCTTCAACTGAGAAGATCTGTTAGCCAAACCCAAGAGCAGTTGGTTACCCACCATGGCTGTGTACCACCATTGCACTTATGTGAGCATCACATCAATTTGTTTGCTTTTGAGTCACTTAGACTTTGAGTTGTTTGGACAGATGTTGGCCACTTTTCCCTGATAGCTTACATAACACCTTCCAGCACTAGATGGGCTAATTATCTGAGGACTGCCTCTCCTCTGGATTCCAGTCATGTCTCTCCATGTTTCCTGCTGATAGAAATTGGTGTCTTCAGCAGTAAGATCTTACCATTAATCGCTGGTGAGTAATCAAATGCTCTGACAGAAGTCTGTATTGTTTGTTTGGGGAGATCTGGTAGGTCTCTCTGATCAACAGCTCATTGCGGATGTAGACCACATCCTGGTACAGGGGGTTACAGGACAGCCCCAAGGGTAAAGAAAAATGAAAACAAAACAAAACAAAACAAAACAAAAAAAACAAACAGAAGAAAGAGAAACAGGAGAAATTTGAGGTTAGGTTTCATCTCACCCTCTCCAGATCCCTTCAATACAAGTGCTACCTCTAAGGTTTTCTTGAGGGTTCGACCTTTTAGTCTGATTTCCAAGATGTAGGATTCTGTTTGGGTTCAGAGTTTGTGTCCCCCCCCCCCCAGCATTTCCCTTCCCCCAAGCCCTACCCTCCCTATTGTCCAAGGCTCAAGATGCTATGTCAGCAACTTGGCTGATCCAGTTAGATACTGCAGATGAGTGAGATCATGTGATGATTGTGTTTCTGCATTTTTGGAGTTAACATAAAATGATTTGTTCCAAGTTCCAACATTTTCCTACAAATTTCAAGGTGGCATTTTTCCTTACTGCTGAGTAGAATTCCATTGTGTAGACATACCATGTCTTGATCACATATGTCCTATTTTAAGTGATTTCAATGATTAAGTGTAAATAAACAGTAGTTTTAATGAGAGCAGGGGTTAAATTATGCTATGAAAAAGAAAATGTTCACAAAACCACTTATTATAAAATTATAATTCTTGAGGGTTGGGTTTATATTTACCAATAAACAGTCCTAAGAAATGCTATTCTGTGTCCACTAGATGGCAGGTGATGTAACTATTTTAGAAAGTTAGGAATATGGTCACAACTGACATAAATAACTAGGTGAAATAAGTTATAAGAGGGTAAAATATATTCTAAGAACAAAACATTCCAAAATTGTAATGTTAGAATTATATTATTTCTTGCCTGGATGTTTTTTGTATTTTAATAAGCTCTAGTATTATAAAATTAGTTTATATTACAAAGACATAAAATCATATATGTGAGAAACAAAATTTCTCACATGAAATACACTGTTTATAATTCAAATACTTCTCATATTAGTTATTAGGTTTAAAAGGCAAAGATCATGTTGCTGCTATTGTTATGGATGTATTATTTAATATAGGTCAAATTAAAATCTCTAAATATATTTTACGGCTATTGTTTGCTCATGTGGCTAAACTGTCCTTATGAACATATGAATACACAGTCATTCAGAAACAAAGCTCAAGGGTTTTCAACTAACATCTCGCTCTAACTTATCTCCTTCAAGTTCTTGCAAAAAGTATATAGGAATGCACATGTATTCCTAGGTAGGTTTCATGGGCCATCCATAAAAGGGTATAATCTTGCTGGCAAATGCTTACTTCAGAATTCCGTGTCTGAAAACTCCATTTTTGTTTCACGATCCCATGGGTTTGGGAGCAGCTCTTTTTCCTAAAATATCTGTCCAAGCAGGCCATCTATATTTAATCCACTAACCAAATGGAATAACTGTAAAGGTTCTAATATGTAGAAAAGCACTTTTTTCCTAGGCATTTATAAAATGTGCTGAATAAACTGGAATAATCCTGGGTGAAGAAGATGGTAAGGGTAATATTTTGGTTTCTGACATAAGTCACTGGGTCAACTTGTAGAGATTTTCTTACTAAAATATGTGTGTATGAGAGAGAGAGATGAGAGAGAGAGAGAGAGAGAGAGAGAGAGAGAGAGAGAGAGAGAGGGAGATTGCTCCAGAGTCTGTAGGTCATGACCCTATATGGAGAGTTTACACAAGAGCCACAAAAAATTATCAACAATAGATTTTTGAACAAAAGAAAATCACAAATTAATTTAAAATAAAATGTGTAATGAATCTTCTGTAGTCTGGCAGTATTCATCCACGTGGAAATTGTAGTGGTGCCTGGTTCTAAACACACAACAAACACTTTGCAATTGATGTACCATCCATCACCCCATGCAAAGATAATGAGTGCTACCTGAAGTACCCCATGTCAGATTGAGACCACTGTATGCTATAGCATTTCTACTGTACAGAAAGTTTCCTGTTCTTTTAAAAATAAAATGAATATTTTCCTACCATCAATTCTCAGCATGAAAGTATCAAATTAGTGTACCTTTGGATTGGATGGGATTGGATTTTAAAAATTGTTAATACCATGAGTTTCACAAAAAGAAATTACATGACTTTTTGTTTGGCATTTTTTTTAAATTTTTTTTTTAATTTATTTATTTGAGAGCGACAGACACAGAGAGAAAGACAGATAGAGGGAGAGAGAGAGAATGGGCGCGCCAGGGCTTCCAGCCTCTGCAAACGAACTCCAGACGCGTGCGCCCCCCTTGTGCATCTGGCTAACGTGGGACCTGGGGAACTGAGCCTCGAACCGGGGTCCTTAGGCTTCACAGGCAAGCGCTTAACTGCTAAGCTATCTCTCCAGCCCCATTGTTTGGCATTTTTAAGATAGAAAATCTAATTATTTGTGAAATGACTCTAAACACAGTTCTGCCATTTCTTACTATATATTTATGTGAGGCAGCATTCTTAGCACTGATAATTGTAAAAATCAAAATATTGTTCAAATCTAAAAGATAGAAGATTTTCTACATCCAGCCAGGATTTGGTCCTTAACATGAAAATAAAACAAGTACATCCATCTCAATAGTATGCAAAGGGAAACATATTATGTATACCAAAGAATTGTTTTGTGGAAATTTCTCTATGATGTATTAAAATTGAATGCAGGGCTGGAGAGATGGCTTAGTGGTTAAGTGATTGTCTGTGAAGCCTAAGAACCCCGAGGCTCGATTCCCCAGGACCCACGTCAGCCAGATGCACAGGGGGGAGCATGCATCTGGAGTTCATTTGCAGTGGCTGGAAGCCCTGGCGCGCCCATTTTCTCTCTCTCTCCCTCTATTTGTCTTTCTTTCTATGTCTATAACTCTCAAATAAATAAATAAAAAATGAACAAAAATATTTTATAAAAGGCATGTGCACCACTATGCTTGGCGTGACTATCCTTTAAAAAAAAATTGAATGTAGACAAAGTTCAAAAAGCTATGCTGAAAAGTACAGATGGCCAAAGAACATGTCAAAGAATTTTGTTTGTTTTGTTTTGTTTTAATTAGGGTGTTCTCCGTGTTGTTTCTGGGGGTCTTCTAGTTATAAGCAAGAGGACATGAGCATCTCAGCTAATACTTTCCTAACATATCTTTTCAGTCTGTTGTAGTTTGCAGGTACTTTTGTGAAATGTGAAAGGTAAGAAGAGAAGGCATTTTGCCAGCTGATGGGAATAAGCACAGAAATATTATCATCACCTTTCTAGTTTTATGTCATAGCTCAGTGAGGACAGAAAATATGAGATGTTCTATCAACTATGTGTTAATTGTAATTGTTATTGTAATATGAATTGAAACCTGGGGCTGGGTAACAGCTTAGAGGGTAAAAACCTTCCATGCTGGTAGACCAGGAGGCAGCCTCAGGAATTTCCTAACTTGGTTGGCATTAGCAGCAACAAGAGACAATGTCTCAAACAAGGTGGAAGGTAAGGAAAGAAATTTTACGGCTTTCTTGTGACCTCTATATCCATGCTGTGGAACATGTGCTTTCAAACACACACACATACACACACACACCTGTATACCTGAAAACAAAACTTTCTTTTCTTAGAGGTTTAGGGGCTCTAAGTTGAGAATTATAGTATGAGGCAGGTCATGGTTTCCATAGGGGCTGTAAAGTAGAATCTTTCCTTGACATTTTCTATGTTTTGGCCCACCCCACCTGTTCCCTAGCTCAGTCCCTCCCCTGCGTTTCTGTTCAATTCTCATCAGTCTGTATTGAGGATTTCCTGATGCGATATATAACAGAGCAAAACTTTGTCCACTCAGGCTTTCCCTACATGTCTTGCTATATTATACCTGTCTCTAAGTTCATTATTGACCCCTCAGAATTCCACACATCATTACCTTGTTTTTTTTTTTTTTTTTTTTTTTTTTAGGTAGGGTCTTGCTTTAGCCCAGACTGACCTGGAATTCACTATGTAGTCTTAGGGTGGCCTCAAACTCTCAGTAATCCTCCTACCTCTGCCTCTTGAGTGCTGGGATTAAAGGCA
This sequence comes from Jaculus jaculus, assembly GCF_020740685.1. Taxonomy (NCBI): domain Eukaryota; kingdom Metazoa; phylum Chordata; class Mammalia; order Rodentia; family Dipodidae; genus Jaculus; species Jaculus jaculus. Next base: position 76,906,668 of record NC_059112.1, on the reverse strand, counting down.
TGTGCCACCACGCCTGGCTACCTTTTCAATTTTAAAGCTCTTTCTTCTCTATCTAACAAAAAACGTCAGTGCTAGACTACATTCTCTGCTGATTGGTATCACACTCAACTTTCCTCCTGGGCAGGTATGTGCACAGAACACTCTCCATTAGCCTTCGTTTGTCTGCCACAGGACCTTCCCAAATATATACCCTATATGCTCATTATCAGCAGTTTTTGTTCCTAAAGTTTCAGTTCCCCATGGTCAACTGTTAATGGAGTACAGAAAATGGACCTTCCAGAAATAAACTATTCATAAGTTTTAATTGGTTCACTAAGTATATAGTTACAATTGTTCTATTTTATGAAAGTGGCTAAAATCTTACTGTGTCTAATTAATATATTGTACTTTATCACTATATTTATGAAAATCCACAGTATGTACAGTGTTTGGGCAGTATGTAGTGCCACACATTGGCAGGATGCCTAGTATGCATCCCCAGGGATAAGGGAAATTGCTGCAGTATCCAAATGCTGATGAAGCTCTCCCCATTTAGCATGGTTTTATATAAATACCATTCTCTGCTCCATTCTCCCCTGGGGTCAACAAACATAAAAGTTGTATAAAGGGATTCACTCTCTTCCAAGGTATAGTCACTAGTAAGAGATGAAAATAACAGTGAGACCAAAGGTGGTAAGTGAAGGTAACATAAGCTACCTATTGATAAATATAATATATATGTAGGAAAACATCTTATAATTAAAACAAATAAAAAAGTGTGTTATGAGGTTGAGAGTCTGACAATGCCTTTCTGGACTATGGATGGACTTAGAACTACTCAGACCAGTGGCTTTCAAATTCTTGACTATGATTAGTGAATAATTTAAAAAGGTAGACATAAACAGTGATAAGTTAGGAAAGATTTATTTTAAGAACTAATCAAAATGAAAAGAAAAGCAGAAAATCTCCCGATCTGAAAAGTTTCTCCTCTTCCAAGCTGCAAGGGGTCTGTGGAGGACAATCTAAGGAAATCCACCTGGATGAATATGTCTGGATGGATATCTCTCTGTGAAGATAGAGTCAGAATAAAGCAAGAGGAAGTAGCAAAGAACATGCTCTAGGAAATTATGAAGGTAAGGCAAAACAAGGCTTTTTTAAAATTTTTATTTATTCATTTGAGGGATCCGGGGAGGGAGACAAAGAGTGTGTGTGTGAGAGAGAAATGGGTGTGCCAGGGCCTTCTGCTGCTGCAAAAGAACTCCAGTTGCATGCACCACTTTGCACATCCTGCTGTACATGGGTACAGGGAAATCAATCCCAGGCAGTCAGGCTTTGTAAGCAAGTGCCTTTAATGGCTGAGCCATCTCTCTAGTCCCCAAAATAATTTTCTGTAAATATTTGGAAAGGCAATGATAAATTAAGACACAGTGTAGAAATGAAAGAAATCAGAGACAGGTGCACAGACAGGAGGTGATACACACATTAATGATAGCAGATAAAACAACATCAAAAACCTTCATGGAAATTAGGACAATTTATACGGGAGGAAAAGAGGAAAAAATATCATAGGGACACTCACTGAGAAGCACTCTGGGAAAATTTGAGAAAACACAATTTAACTGAAATGGAAACTTCCTCTACAGAATTTGGGAAGAGTCCGCCTCTCCCTGAGGCCGGAGGTCATGCTATCATTTCTCTTCACACACACTGAAGTTCTACTTCTAACGCGGCAAGAGCCTCACAGTGAAGAAGAACTGCTGGGAACATCTTGCTAATTAGACAAGGCAGGTTCAAGGAGATTCAAAGACCATATACAAGTGGGAACATGGAAAAGAACTAGGAAATATCATTAAGAAGCAATATTCTGGGCTGGAGAGATGGCTTAGCGGTTAAGCACTTGCCTGTGAAGCCTAAGGACCCCGGTTCGAGGCTCGGTTCCCCAGGTCCCACGTTAGGCAGATGCACAAGGGGGCACACTGCGTCTGGAGTTCGTTTACAGTGGCTGGAAGCCCTGGCGCACCCATTCTCTCTCTCTCCCTCTATCTGTCTTTCTCTCTATGTCTGTTGCTCTCAAATAACTAAATAAAAAATGAACAAAAAATATTAAAAAAAAAGAAGCAATATTCTTTTCCTTTCAGAAATATAACAGAAGTGGGATACTTAGTGCCATACAACAATAAAAGATTCTTTGAACAATTTATTGTTTTTAAAATGTTAGGAAATTAAATGTAACTTAATAAAGAACAGAAAACTGTTATAATAAAGAATTGTATTTAGTTGTATTTTAAGAAGTAAATAGCAGAATGCCACATTCTTATAGACAATTAAAATGTGTCAAAATTCATGACAGCAGATCAGATCAAACTAGTATTTGAGAAAAACTGAAGGAAAATGATAAAGCAACTAAAATATATTTATATAAGACATACATATTCAAAAAATTTACACAAAATTTAGTAAGTCTTTTGAGGACAATAAAATATCGTTTCCTTGAGCTGAAGAATAAGATATGAAGAAAAGGATTAGAAGGTGAAGGGACGAAACTTTAGAAGAAGAAAACATGAAATGTAATTTTTAAAAATGTGTGAAATAAGGCGAGCATGGTGGCATGAAAGGATAAAAGTTGCCATATTTCTGCTGCTCTGTTTTCTAGCTGCTTTGCTAACTTGCCTTTTTAAGCTTCTGTAATATGGCTTGCTTGCTACTGCACTGAATCACAGAACTGCCATTTTGCAACTGCCTCCATTTTGTAAAAAGTATGCAACTACCTCCATTTTGTAAAAAGTATGCCATAAGGACCTGGCCCTTTGTACGCCCTACCCAATCAGAGGGACCCTCACGAGCCCGCCTCGTGGGCCCCACCCAATCAGGGGAACCCACGGCTGAAAAGCCCCTATGACTCTGCATACCTATAGTTTTCAGCCTTTATAAGCTGACCAAACACGTGGCTAGGGGCTCTTTACCTTTCCTCCTGCGAGAGGAATCTGTGTTGAGCCCCGATGCATCGGAATCAATAAACCTCGTGCGGTTTGCATTGAGAGTGTCCTGCGTGAGTGTTCTTGGGGTCCCGTAGACAGCCCTGAGCGGGGACCCCTCCGGGGAACCCCACAGGCACAGTTTAATCCCAGTTTTGGAGGAGGGCATATTACAGGTCAGCCTTTTGCTGGAGTGAGACCCTACCTAAAAAATCAATGGATAAATAAATAAACAAATAAAATAAAATAAAATAAAAATCAGCAGGGCATGGTGGTGCACACCTTTAATCCCAGCATTCAGGAGGCAGAGGTAGGAGGATCATCATGAGTTCGAGGCCAGTCTCAGAGTACAGAGTGAATTCCAGGACAGGCTATGCTAGAGTGAGACCTTACCTCGAAAAAACCAAAAAAATTAAAGTAAATTAAAAATTAGGGGAAAAGGGCAAGTGAATTCCACTACTTGTATTGATCTACGTGGTTGATAATAAGAACCACCATGATGAACTTTATCTCTAAAATACACAAAGAAGAAAAAACACCAATATTTAAAACAGACCAGAGGCATAGTACAGTTTATATTAAAAAGCACATTCTTTATTCTTAGAAACTTAAACAGAACAAACACATTAACATATATTCTACTAAGATTTCTAAAAACAAAACTAAAGTTAAGCAGGCGAAAAGTAAACTAATTTACTCAAATGGTGAGGTGAGGAAGATTGTTATTAACCATTTTGACAATATGCTATGTAGGGAATTATTAAATACATATTAAAATATGCAAAGGGAAAGGATGAGACAATACTTTTATATTCATCCCTTTAACATGAAAGGAATATTCAGGCTCACTCAAAGTAATAAAAATACAAACAAAACTACCATGAATAGTTACATAAACATATTTTCTAACAGAAAAAATACAAGGAAATATTGTAATAATGAGAGATAAGAGAAATTCTTATGCTTGTATGGAGAAAGTATGAATTAATATAATCACATACAGAATTGTATCTGTCAAAAATGTGAGTGCTGACATTCCTTGCTGGACCAATTTCTGTTTAAGAATATTATTCTACAGATGCACCTGCAAACAAGGACATGACTCATAAAGTTACACAGCCAATCAATTTTCTGGAGCAGAATAATGGAAAGAAATCTCACCATTGAGATGAATGGCTAAGTAAATTTTGATATTAAAATGTCCAAAAATGTGAAAAATGAGAAATAGACTTTCATGTATGAAGAGTGGGTAAGGTATATAATTTAATAAAAATAGTAGGAATAGTATGTTTGATTATTTATGAAAAACATAAATATATCTATGCTTATTTTCTAATGCATAAGGTGGATAATTTTGGATGCATTCACAATTAATAATAATCATTGTGTAAATGAACTTTGTTCTTGGGAGCTGGGAGATAAAGACTTTTTTCATTACATAGCTATATTAGTTTGCTCAGACTTATTGTAACAATTACTACTGACTGGGTACTATTGTGAGTAGGCAAAGTATGAGAAATTTATTTTCTCACAGTTTGGAAACTGTCTCATAGGTTGGAGCTTTTGTTTTTCTGGTGGCTTTATTAGAAGATAATATCTTTTACAAGAGTTGGGGCCAAGTATTTGGGTGGACAGTACTCGGGAGTATTGTATAAAATAGAGGAACTTGGAAATGAGCTAAATGTTAACAAAGAGGTACAATAAATTATTATACTTCATCTTTTTTTTTTTTTTTTTTCTTTTTCGAGGTAGGGTCTCACTCTGGCTCAGGCTGACCTGGAATTCGCCATGGAGTCTCAGGGTGGCCTTGAACTCTCGGTGATCCTCCTACCTCTGCCTCCCAAGTGCTGGGATTAAAGGCATGCGCCACCACGCCCAGCATACTTCATCTTGATTCTGGAAATTTTAATCCTGAAACACAATATTTTAAAAAGCACACATTATGTCACCTTCACTGAAGTCCATTCAGTTACATAAAATTTTGTTTTAAGTCTACTATTCTTGTGACTCTATTTTGAATTTACTAGCATTTGAAATTGATCAACCAGAAATATATTTAAAAAGAATGACTTTTTCATCCATGAGCCTCAATCAGTTAGTAGGAAAGAATTGGATTACTATTGCATTCAATCTCTTTTGTTTCAATGTCTGGAATTTCACAATTTTAGAAGAAAAAGGTCCTTTGTCGTATTTTTATTAGGTGGCAAGATCTTAGCTAGCCTAAATCAAAGCATTTTTGTTTCCAGAGTCTAGTCCCTTTAAAGAGAGGTCTACCTATTTTTTTTTTTTTTTCTATAGGCATATGAAAGAGAAAAGAATGAATCAGTTTAACATTTTCAGTTTTGTTAAAACCTGTGTCACTCATTTTCAGAAGAGAAAAATAAAACCAAATAAAATTATTGAATACAATATATTATATTCTTCTAAAAAAGCAAGATTGGATGTCATGTGCTCTTATGATAGATTAGCTTTGAGAGTATGTATGTGTTATTTATCTACATTGACCCATTGTGTAATGTGCATATTATTCAAAGTATCATGTTATTCATGATAAAACTGTACAATGTTTTCTGTGAATTTATGAAATTTATTTGCCCAAGGGAACACATTTTGGGGTAGAGCTGAAACTTTGTTATCTTGAGCCTAAGGAGCATTTAGTTTCAGATGAACAATTGTCTATATATCTGTTAGTTGTAGATTATTAATTGGCAATAAATGCAATTAATAAAAGTAGGAAATAAAGTGGTTATGAATGGGAAATGTTTCTAATTTACAGTGTCACATGCTGGGACAAATGATATCTGAGATAAGTTTCAAAGGACAAATAGTAATTATTAATGTGTAGAATATTAGAAATGACTTTTTAGTAAGATGAAGAAAGGGGAAGATTTAAGAAAACACGTGCCCTCTAAGACTATACACTGCATTTCTTTGTCTTTAGTATTCCTATTTAGAAAGATTTAGAAATGATCTGCAAATGACCTGCTAGGAACTCTTAATTTTATCCTGAACACTTGATGGCAGGGCCTGTAAGTAATGCATTGATGCAAGCATTGCTGTTGTGGTAAAAGGAGACGCATATAAGGAATCCGCAACAGTTTCTTCATTTGCAGCACCAGCCCGACCAGGACACCAAAATGACTTTCCATACTGCTGTCTGTTGTCCTAAGACTTTCTTCCAGTTGAAAGTAAGTCAGACAAACAACATTTATCCTGTGCGTATGTATATAGTGTTTACATTTTTTTCTAAGCATTTTCTGTAGGAGTATGAACATATTTGTGGTACATAAAACTAGTAATTGCAGACTCTGATGCTGAGCCAACCATCTTCATAAATTTATGAAGTACCTTTATTTGGAAGACAGCTATTGTCCCTGTAATATTCATGTAACTATTAACAGTCCACCTGGATATAAAGACTGTTCGATATAAAATGTGCTTCAAGACCAACAGAACTGAAGGTCACAACACTTTAAATATTTATTTAATGTCATTTTTTGACATACAGCAATAAAACTTTGTGAGAATCATTTCAATTACATTCATCATTAGTGTTTCTAAGTTAAATATAAATTATGGATATTTTTTAGGCTCATGAAAACTCCACACTGGTTTAGGAAATAAAAAAAAACTGACAAGTTAAATCAAAATTTCACAACACATATTGTGTCCTTTCAAATCTCTTTTCAATGTCAGCTTTCACCATTTTTATCCATTCTTTTCACTCTAGATTATATTTTCTCACTGAACATTTCAGTGTTAAGAATTCTGTTAAAATGGCCACACAGAAGATAAGTAAGGATTCAATGATAGGAACTCTTTAAAGGAGTTTATTCTTACAAACTGTCAATTGGTGATTTTATTTTTTTCACTGGCATTAATTTGACAGCCTAAAAATTAAATGAAAATGTCAGAGGATCAAAACTTTAGCCATATATATCATTTTTAGGAGTGATGTGCTCCAAATGGTAATATGCCTATTAGTTTCAAATATTAAAAGGTGTGAAAATAAAATGTTAACTGCTTTACAAATGTACTGGCATATATATTATAGGTTCCATACATTGCATATATTATATATGCATATACAATACTGATAGTTTATAGATTTTTTAAGAAAATACCTTAATGAAATTATTAAAATGAATATTATTCTAAATAATTACCTTAATGAAATTATTAAAATGAATATTATTCTAAATAATTAGACAATCTTTTTTTTCTGTTTTTTTCAAGTTAGGGTCTCACTCTAGCCCAGGCTGACCTGGAATTCACTATGTAGTCTCATGGTGGCCTCAAACTCATGGTGATGTTCCTACCTTTGCCTCCTGAGTGCTGGGGTTAAAGGCGTGCACCACCACACCTACCTAGACAATCTATTTTTCAGTAATTCGACTGATATGGACCCTCAGATAAAATATTTATTATGTATAATTGAGATAATTCAGCGAATTAATGTAATTTGACTAATTTTCATTGATATTCCACCACTATTGTGGTGGTTTAAATAGATGGCCCCCAATAGATTTAGGAGCTTATTAAAACTTCTTGGATTTCCAGCCACCTGGCTGCAGGAGGTGTCACTGGGTGCATTTGAGGGACCTGCCCTAAGGTGGGTGGTAGAATGTTTAAACTCTGAAATATGGTCATAAGAGTAGGATTTATCAATTGGTGCATACAATATAAAGTCCTTCCTGTTTTGACACATTTTACCAAGTGATCCACTATCTCCCAAGTTACCCTCATTCTATAGCTTCTTAAAAATAAAACAAAGCAAAACAAAAACACTATTACTCATGGAGTGCATGTGTGTGTGGGTTTTACTGAGGATGAAACTCAATCCTTTACACTTGCTGGTATGCTACCTACCAGGCTTACATTATATCTTTGTGCTTCTCCCCAGACCCTCATTATCATTTCTTAATTATACATTATACTATGTTGAAAGTCTCTGCATTAAATATATATGTTTTATACAAGCAGAAGACTTTTAGTCAGCTTTTATCATTGTCATAGCTTCAATATTTAGACAAGTAGCTAATACTTATAAATATTTAATAAACATTTGATGAACAAAAGTCAACTGCAATTTAGGTTTTGTAGGATAAAGCTGATATCCCGAAGGATTAAGTGGACCATCAGTTGTCAAAATGACACACTACAGACAGGTTAGAAATATACCTCATTCTTTGTTAACACATAGAACAACACATTCCCTAATTACTTAATTTTTTCCTGGGATACATACATGCCAACATAAATATGAGTACACATATAATGTATTCAATCCCATAAACCACTAAACAAAATATTGTCTGGGTAAGATTTCAGATATTTTAACCAGTTCTTTTTTAGCATTTGTCTTTAGTGAGAGAGGGAGAGAGGGAGAGGGAGAGGGAGAGGGAGATGGGGAGAGAGAGAGAGAGAGAGAGAGAGAGAGAGAGAGAGAGAGAGAGAGAGAGAGAGAGAGAGGAATTTCTACACCCAGGGCCTCAGCCACCGAAATCAAACTCAGGACCCTTGTGCCACCTAGTGGGCATGTGTGACTTTGTGCTTGCCTCACCTTGGTGCTTATGGCTAATGTGGGATCTGGATAGTGGAACATGGGTCCTTAGGTTTCACAAGCAAGTGTATTAACTGCTAAGCCATCTTTCCAGCCAGTAAAGAGTACATTAAACATTACATTACTGTATGAGAACACTATAATTTCATATAAAAGTAACATTTTGTGTTAAAATTCTTATAATGAATCAAAGCTGTCATCAATATGTAATTATATTTAGAAAAAAAAAAAGAAACTTTAAAATAGTGTAGTAATTGCACAACTTTTTTTTCAGAGTCTTACTAATTATATTAGTCTGCTAAGGCTACCACACCAAAATACCAGACTGTATAGCAAACAGAGCAAAAATTATTATCTCAAAATTTTATTTTTGGTTGCTTGTTTTAATTTAATTGTTTTAAAAGGTTATACTCTCATATTCCATCTCTATTACTTCCATTCTACTGAGAGACCTCCTCAGTGGGAGTTATTGGTATTCACTATGGGTGATGAAGGCCTCAGTCAGTCTCTTGTTGTGAGGGGAGCACATGTCTTGAGATAGCCCTACACACCCTGTGACCCCTACAATATTTCTGTCTTTCTTCTACAATGTTCCCTGAGCTTTGGCAGATGTGTTAGCAGTCTAATTTACTGGTGAGTTCTCTGTAGTCTCTGGGTTCTGCTTTGATGAGTTGTGAGATAGCAGTTTCTTTTGACCTTTCTCTATAACTGATTGTCAGGCTATCAGTGAGAGCAATACTCCTGTAACCACTTCTGCAATGCCTACTGGGCCTTGGAAAACGTCATAAAGATAACATTTTTCATGATAAAAAGTTTGGCTATCTTTTGTGCTGTGTTGATATATCTGGGTAACCAAGTGCTTTGGAAATAGTGTGCATTAGTTTGGACAAAACTTAGAACCTGTGCATCATGGCTTATATCTGAACTCTCAACATGCAAGACAGGTGTGTTGTTGCAGGTTCAAGTCCAACCTTCACTTTGCAGTATACAGTGAAATCCTGTCTCATAAAATAAAAGAAAATAAATAGATTAAAAAAATTAGAAAATGAAAACTAAAATTTTGGCAATACACACAAGCCTCCCACGATTTCATAAAAATAAATGTTATTGCTAGATTCATTTATTTAGGCAATAATTTCATCAGAATTTATGGGTCAAACATACCATCTTCTCAACTGTTTACTTAATTTTGATGAAATAACAAGTAATTTGTTAAATTCAAATTATTTAATTATTGTTATGCATTCCCAATGAGTGTGTTATATAAGATCTGTATAATATGTGAGATTTTTAGCTGTTTAGTTCTAAGCACCACTCAATACTTGCAGTCTGAAAAGCTTACTCCTTAAGAAATGAAAAAAAAATATTAATCACTAAATAATCTATGGAGACACACAAGTGTGAGCACATAACCTCACATACACACATATATTCATCAACCAAACAAAGAGAGAGAGGGAGAGAAGACTCAAATTAACAAAACCAAAATTGAAAAGTAAGAGGTCACAAAAGACATCAACAAAAATGAAAGAATCATCAGGACATACTTCAAACCTTTACTCCATAAAATTGGGTAATCTGGAAGAAATGGATAAATTTCTAGCCACATACCACTTACCCAAACTAAACTCAAAGCAGATGAATCTCCTAAACAAACCTATCACATCCATGAAGATTGAAAAGGTAATCAAAAACTTCCCCCCCAAAAAAACCAAGGATTGAAATGGCTTCTCATCTGAATTCTATCAAGCCTTCATGGAAGAACTTAAACCATTTTTTCTCAAACTGTTTCACATAATTGGAGAACAGTAAAAGCTCCCTAACTCCTTTTATGAAGCTAGCATCACCCTAATACCAAAACAACATCAAGATACAAGAAGAAAAGAAAATGGGCTATAGAGATAGCTTAGAGATTAAGGCATTTGCCTGTGAAGCTAAAGGACCCAGGTTTGATTCTTCAGGAATCACATAAGCCAGACACATAAGGGGTACATGCATCTGGTGCTTGTTTGCAGTGGCTAGAGGCTCTGGTGTGCCCATTCTCTCCCTGTCTGTCTCTCTTCTATTACTCTCTCTCTGCCTCTCTCTCTCTCCTTGAAAATAAATAACTGAAATTTTTTTTAAAAAATAAGAAGAAAAGAAAACTATAGGCCTATACACATGTTGAACTTAGATAAAACACACTGAACAAAATCCTCACAAACCAAATTCAACAACACATCGAAAGCATTATCCATGTTAATGAAGAAAGATTCATCCTAGGGTTGCTGAGGTGGTTCAACATATGAAAATCTGTTAACATAATGCATCACATAAATAAACTTAACCACAAAACCACATGATCATCAAAATAGATACAGAAATAGCCTTCAACAAAATACAACAACACTTTATGATCAAAATGCTGGAGATAATAGACAGGGATGGCTTATATCTCAACATTATAAAGACTATATATAAAACATCCAAAACCCAAATAATTCTTGTAGGAAAATACTCAAGGAGTTCCCATTGAGTTTGGGAACAAGATGGGGTGCCCACTTTCACCACTGCTTTTCAACATAATACTAGAAGTCTTTACACAGATATAAGAACGGTGAAAGAAATAAAAGGGGTACAAATTGGAAAGGTAGAAGTAAAATTAGCCCTATTTGCAGATGAAATGATCCTATACATATGTGACTCAAAAGTCTCCACCTCAAAACTTCTAAAAGGTGATTAATTCCTTCAGCAAAGTGACAGAACACAAAATAAGTACATAAAAAAAATCAGTAGCCTTTGTACATGCAACATCACAAAAGCACGAAAAAACAGTAGGGGAAATCCAAAAACCTACACAGCTCCACATTAAGCATTTTGGGCTTAGGATGGCATCATCTGCACTCCAGTAGGCTTGGGAAGTCCTCCTCCTCTTTGTCACCTAAGGACCATGTGATCTCTCTTTTGGCAAACAGTGTTTAGTGCCAGCAACTTTGCTCTGCAAACATTTCATATTCTTGGCATACCCAATATTCAGGTTTCCATTTCCATTCAGATATTACCTTACAGCTTCAAACATAGACACAACAGCTTCATGGAAGGAATCTCATTTTCCCTGTTTTCTGGCCTCAGCAACTTTATGGGACTATGGTGAAAACGACCATAACCCCATTGTTCTTGGAGCTGCACAGCCTGAGAAGCAGCACCAAGTGGAGGGCACCCATTTTTTCCTATCAAGTTAACATATTTTAAAATAATACTTTTCCCCTTAAAGCACAGCTTTTCCTGTCTGTTGCCTTTACAGGTAAACTGGTGCAACACTTCTGTGGGCTGCACTTTTCCAACAGAACACCCAGAACCTTCTCCTTGTCAGGACCCCCCTTTCACATTAATTGGTTTTAGTACAATGAAGCTTCAGTAGATAGGATCTTGCTCCCAAGAGACCTTTTTGATTCTTCCAGTTCAAAGATGGAAGGGTTATCCATAATGCTATGCGTCTCCTTAGGAATCACACCAACTTTACCTGCAACTGGTCTTTTCTCAGGTTTAATGGTGCTCAAGCTATTTTCTTTGACAAACTTTCCATTTTTATCTGCAACTTTTTCTGACTCATGGTGTTGTCATTGACAGAATATATTTGTTTCATTTTTTTCTGCCTTCCTGTGGTAGTTTGAAAGTGTGGCCCACAGAGAGAGAGAACTGGCACACCAGGTCCTCAGCCATTGTAATCAAACTCCAGACACTTGAGCTACCTAGTGCGCATGTACAACTTTGCATGTGCTTCACCTTTTGTGTGTCTGGCTTATGTGGGATCTGGAGAGTTGAACATGGGTTCTTAGGCTTCACAGGCAAGCACCTTAAACACTAAGCCATCTCTCCAGCCAGCATTTTTGATTAAAGTTCCTACTTGACCCTTAGCGGACAGACCTCTGCTATAGGGAATGTATCATTGGGGATGGATCTTGGAGTCCAGCCCTGAGGATTGTGGAGAGCTGTGTGGGCTCTGGCTGTTTGTGCTTGCTGGTTTTCTGGCCCTGGCTGATTTTTGATGTCTGTCTGCTTGTATCTATGGACATGATCCAGCTTCTTCTGCCATTGATCATGTTTCCCTAACTTGTAAGCCTGAAATAAGCCCCTTTCCTCCTGTAAGTTGATTTTGGTTGAGAGTCTACCTACATAAAGATAACTGCAACACTCAAATTCTATTCTTTCTCACTGTGATTCTGGGTTAATACAATTAATGATAACCATGCAATACCCTGGTTATGATACCTGGTTATTAAATTTTCTCCACTAACCAGTGTCTTTCCTTATGATCGAATTAAATCTCACTCAAGTTTTCAGGACTTGACAATAATCAGGCTATTTACCCCAATATAACATTAATAGCCTCTGTACTAATTCTGAAGAGTTTGTATTAGTTTCTAGTGCTTTGTATATTCAGCTTCTATTGTCTACATTTTTATTAGCTTCTGGTCTTCTAACCTCTAACCAAAATGGCCCACTAAGATCTCATTATATCATTCATAGCCTTCTTTTGCCATTACCTTGAATTTTTCTACATTCCTCCAAAATACCACCTGAAAAGTTCTACAAGTCACATGGTTAGGTTCTTTATAGCCAGAACCGCCATTTTTTGATATCAATTTTATGTACAATTTACTACTTTTACATAATCAAATAATCTTATGCTGATGCATACATTTTGTAAGAACTAGTCAGTTTTCAGGACACATGTGTGTTGGTTCAGCTTTAGTTTTAAATCGAAATAATACAGCACCTAGGATGTTAGAATATTGCCATACTGAACTTTCCTAACATATAATTTCCCCCATAACATCTCAAATCAGTGTGATAATGTTATGATAATATATAAAACAACATAATGCGGTATTATTAATCAATATAATTTATATTAGAGTTTTGTAGTTCTTTGAATTTTGAAATATACAACACCTGTTATTATCACAATACACATATTAGTTTCACTGCCTGAATACTATATGTTCTTCTTGTTCACATTTTACTACCCCAAATCCTTAAAAGAAGCCATCTTTTGACTAGCTCTATGGTTTACATTTACTAGGATATTTTATAGCAAACATAATCAGCCAATAACTTTTACACATCAGCTTCTCTCAATAAGCAATATATCCACACTGTTTCTCCACAGCTTTTTTGTTTGTTGGACATCTGTGTGTATGCATGTGTGTTTACACAATCAATACTCATTTATAATTTTTATTTATACATATTTTTTTCATTCCTGAAAGTTTATCTGGACTTACTAGAAAACCAAGTCCATATGTCAGTGATGTGTATATATATATATATATATATATATTGCTATTTTAAAAATAACTTGTCAAATTTTCCACTTTTTTTTAAATTTTTTTTTTTTTTTTTTTTGAGAGCGACAGACACAGAGAGAAAGACAGATAGAGGGAGAGAGAGAGAATGGGCGGGCCAGGGCTTCCAGCCTCTGCAAACGAACTCCAGACACGTGTGCCCCCTTGTGCATCTGGCTAATGTGGGACCTGGGGAACAGAGCCTCGAACCGGGGTCCTTAGGCTTCACTGGCAAGCGCTTAACTGCTAAGCCATCTCTCCAGCCCAAATTTTCCACTTTTTCCACTTGGATAGCCTTGCTTATTTCTGTCATCTCATGCAATGTCAGCTGATAAGACACTACTCGTTTTTTAGTCATAGTAAGCCTCATCTCAAACTTAACACTAAAACCATCTGAATTGTACTGACAGAGTCAAGAGTTTCATGATAATGGATCTCTGACTTCTAATTTATAAAATACCTTAAATTACTTAACAATTGAACAGTTAGATAATGAAGGGATGCAGTGACCAATTGAGCCTGTAGGTTCATTAGGGATTACTGAAGTTATGGAAATCTAACACAGATTACTGTTAGAAAGTTAATAATCAAGGAAACACAAATAAAGATACCAACTATGTTTCCTAAGGATGTTGTTGGGTAGTTCTTGTGTCTGCATCCACTCCCAGAGAATTTAGGAGAGTATTGTTTCAATTATGTGAATATTTATTGAAAATTTTGATGTGTTGATTATAAATTTTTTATGCCTGAAACTGTTTTCCTATAGAATAAATATAATCTCACACACACCTAATACTTCAAGCAAATTCATCTGGAAAACTTTTAATGACTATTATGTTCAATGTCAAAAACATTCCTTGAAGTTCTGTACAGTACCTGGTAGTGATGTATTCAAAGCTAATAAAAGCAAGTCTAGCTTTACTAGAATAGAAGCCTATGTAACCTTGGATGTTCATATGTGAGAATGTGACTTAAACAGTGATGGCCAGACCTTGTAGGACATGGTATTTCAGGTTAACATATTTGAGGCATTACTCTCTAAGACATAAAATTTGTTGTCAACTGTGCTTATGAAATCAATCAGGAAGCAGAATGGAAAATATAATGAAGATTTGAGTGTCTCTAGGGAAAGAGATCAGTAGAATCAAATAAATGATAAATGAGGGGGCTTGAAGTGAAAGCATGAATGTTTCCTGAGTCAACAGTACTTTTTACAGACATACGACTAAATGTGATGATGGAGACAAGCACACATGCCATAGGGATAGAGAAACATAAATATCAAGCACATGACACATCTGCCAGTTGTTCATGAAAATATTTGAAGTAACCCACATCATTAATATAACCTCTTAAGATGTTTGTTATTGGTCAAGAAACCAGCTCTCAGAGAAATAAGAAATAAGAAATTGGCACTCCAAGTACAGTAAGTTCTCCTCTTTTTATTGTACCTGTTTCTATGCTGTATTTAAGTAAAAATTCACACTAGTAATAGTTTGTCTACATTAAAGACCATAGAATTTAAGATTAGTTTGAAATATTTTCTTATTTTGCATGAGAGAATTTAGGCCTATAAATATCTAATGAATAACTCTATTATTTTTATTTGCTTAGCTTAATGATTTTTTTTGAGGGTTTTACTAGCTCAAACTGACCTCACACTCATGATCCTACTGCCTGTGTCTCCTGAGGGCTGGAATTACACCGTATCTGTGTAAACTTGATGTAGTCTTAGCCATTGAAAATAGTGATATGAAATTTTAGAGTTTAACTCTTTGATTAACTAATTCATTATCAACCTAGTTCCTATTCATTTTATTTGCAGTTCATGTTACTTAAGCAAATTAGAAATATTAATTCTCTTTCTCTTTACAGGGTTCATGATGCTGGAGCCTTTGATGGGGAAGTAAATATCTCTTTCGAACTCAGTAAGATCTTGCCTGAAGAATTTGACTTAGAGAATCATGAAGAGAAATTGCAGGTGCAGTGAACCTGGTAATGCACAGATAAGAGAAGGTAGAGCGGGGGCATGATAATGTGCACCCTGGGATGTTAATAAAGTAAAGTAACAGAGAAGGCAGAGTGAGAATAATACAGCTTTTGGGTAGAGAAAGAATAATGTACACTGAAAATTAGCCTTGGATTGAAGAGTGATTGTGCCTAGAAAAAAAAGTGATGCCTCATTTTTCTTTGGAATAGCATCAGGATATATAAAATCTTGAAAGTTATTTAAATTCAATTTTAGTCCAAATATATTTTAGCAATTTGTGCAGTCTAGGTCACTCCTATCAAACTTCAAAACACAAACCTACAGCTGCCTACTTACATCTTCCATGTAGGAAGGTAAAGTTGTCTGAAATCCAGTTTAGCTACTGGCCACTCAAGGCTTCTACTTGCTCTCATTTAAAAACATGAACAGGGATAAGTACTGTGATGACCAAAATAGGATGCAGGGAAGCAGCAATACATCCTCTTGCAGCCCCAGCCTGGGTGAAGATCTAATTGAAGTGAACACACTGACTGGGAAGGGGATTGAAACTGGCATTGAACCCATAGACAAGGTAGAAGGAGTCAAGGAGCCTGTGGAAGAGAAAGAGGAAATCCGGCAAGACAGCAGCAGCTCATCTGCAGCGCACACAAGCTGGTATTATGACAGCAGGTAATTGCAAGATTCTAGGTAGTTCTGTGCCAACCTGGTCTTGATTCTGAGAGGAAGTGGTGGCTTTAGGCAAGGATGAATCTTCTCTTAGTTTAACTCCTTACCCTGTCATTTATAATGACACCATCATGTATCCTGTCACTCTATAAGGATACAGTCACTGCTTCACTCTTAAATGCTAGCCTTCAGTGTCTACTGGTAGGGGAGACTGGGGGCCCTAAGAGTCAGTGCTCCTGACCACAAGGTCCCTGCTGTCTCATGGGTTTGAATTTGCAGTTCTCTGTGTTTCCCTCTCTCATGACTATGATTCTGGTTGACAGGAAATATTTTCAGCACACCAGTAATGTTTTTTTTTTTTCCAAAAAAAGAATTTAATAACACAACTCCTATTTTCCATTTACATGGGACAAGAAAGATTCAGAGGATTTTGATGGAGCTTTCTTTCAAGAAAATTGCACAGTGCTCCCACTTGCACTGTTTCTGCCTATGACACCCTGATCCATACCACTTCCACCTCTTTGAATTACATAAATTGACTCTCCTGATTCTTTTAACTTGCCTACACTTTCTTCTTAGCACAAAAGCGATGAAGATAAAATAGTTTTCATGAAGGTATTTATTTGTTCCTATTCTTGTGGACTAACACTACATTTGATGTCAAAAGTAATGTCAATGTATTTATTGGTCCAGGTCCTTAATGACTTGCAAATCTCTAGCCATCTGAAGCCCCTCCCCCATTACTGGTAAGTTCCTGTATTGATCAACTTTTCCAGTTTAGACAAGATTGTCTCTAGGCTCTTTATACTGGCTCTGTTTTCTCCTTATAAATATCCATGATGACAAAGCCCTTACTTCTTCCTAGTGCCTGTCAGAAAGTCTCCTTCCCAAGGAAGGCAGCATAGGCCACCATCCCAGTTCAAGATAATCATTGCCCCATTAGTGCTATTCGTCCCACTTTCTTCCTTTGCCTTGGTTTTGGCACTTAATGGTTTTCACGTGCAAATTCTCCTTACTAGGCTTCTTTGCTGTGTGTCCTCTTAGTAGGCGGTCCTCTACTTTCACTGGGTTTTTTAGTTTGTTTTTATTATGTACATGCTTACTATGGATACATCAAGTGTTGGTGCCATCCTTTCCCTCCTCTCTACTCTCATTCCTCAAGGGGCCCTCCCCCGTGGGGTTGCAGGTATTCCCCATAGGGCCGTGAGTTATTGGTTATGGGAGCAGCAGTCAGTTATAGGGGGATGCAATGTCTCTGTACAATCTTTCTATCCCCTCTTCTGCAAAATTCCCTGAGCCATGGTGGGTGTATTTTAAGTCTACTTCATTAATAAGATCTTAAGGGCCTCTGGATCTCTGCTGTGGTAGGAGTTGAGTATCCTCAGGGTCTGTTTCCTTCACCCTAGCAGCTGGTTGTCAGGCTCAACATGGAAGCAGCACTCTTGCTCATCTCCCTGATTTCTCTGTGGTTTCAGCTAGGGCTTGGCTGAAGTGCAAGGGGTGGTTTATTTCTTCAGGTCTTGCTACCTTCTGAAAAAAGAAAGACAGATTCTTCCAAGGAGAGTAAAATCACTGTATTTTAAAATGTTTGCTTTACTAATGTTTTACCTGGTATGCAAAATAGTAATTAGTAAGTGAAAATGCATAAACCATATTTGCTAAATTAGTGAAACTTGGCAATGAAAATTCTCTATTTAGATATAACAACAAATCTGCAGAAGAGAAAATCTAAAGTATAATTACTGAGAATGATAGAAGTACCATATTTTCACAAAGCTACCCCATTAGATGTACACTGATGCTGAATTGGCAGTAACTACTGGGAAGTCTAACTGGTGTGACATTTTATATCCAGTGAACTGAAAATCTGGCATCCTATACCAAGAAAGAAAGTTTCAATAAGAAGATGAAATAATAACTATTTATGTAAAGAAATCTTGGGAACAAGACAGTGGGAATTCTAAAGGATATTTTTGAGAGTAAGGAAAATATATGAGCAAAATACTATCTATAGTTCCAGAGAATTTTTCCTTATATTTTAATTTTGTTGAGTTTATTTTTTTCTCAGAATCACAAAAGTTTTATCTTATCCATGTTTTCAAAAATGTGAATCATATATGAAGGCTATTTTTTCTCTTGTTTAATACATTAAGACAACATAATTCAAGTCATGCTTCATTTTCAGATGCAGTGATCCTGGAAACATCTTGGCCATTACAGACTTTTTTTTTTTTTTTTTTAAGCAAAATGTCTGTGGGTAATCCTGAACCACAGGAAACAAAAAATCAGTGGATACCACAGTTCTCTAAGATTGGCTCTTTCAAACTTGTGGAAAGACAGTAACAAACAGCCTCCAAGAGTTTCAATACCACCACTCTGTCTGCTCGCTGGCTTTTCAGATAACTTGATTAGAAGTCTGTTTTCAATGTTCCTTTACTAATTTTTGCAGCTTTGTTGTTATGTTTTAAACTTCTGTGAAATAATTTCCTTTTTACCTTTCTGTCATACTGAAAATTGAACCGATGGCCTTGTACATGTTAGTCAAGTATTAACTACCAATCTCCCTCCTTGTCTTTCTCTCTCTACCATTCCCCTCCATCGCTTCTCTCTTTTCCCCCTCTTCTCATTTCACTTTGTTCCAGTGCAAAATACTATACCCAGGGCTTTCCTTACCCTGGGTTTTATATCCTTGATGTGTAAAATCCTCAAACTTCTACCTAATCTTTACATGGCATGAAGTCTTGTTAAGTCTTGTACATACAGTTTTGTTTTTTTCTTTTTTCTGCTTGATATATTTCAAATGGAAGAGAGTATAATCTTTCTTCTAACCAATAGGATTGTTCTGGCCTCTAGCACCTGTCAGTTAGGTTTGTCAAATTGCATTTTATAATTTTCACCATGGCAGAATAATAAACACACATATCCTCATATTTTTGGTTGAAAGGATATTTATAAAAAGCTATTTCATTATACTAAGCTGACGTTTTCCAGTCTGAACTGATATGCTTCATAAAAATTTGAATGTGCAACTTTCCTCATAGGCTAATGTTTTTGAACATGGTCCCCAGCGGGTGGCAAGATGTGGCACCTTTAGAATGTGGAGCCATATTGGGGAAGTGAGTCCCTCATTCCTTTAGCGGTGCAATGTGATCATCTGGCTTTGTGCCTCTGCTTTGCCTTGCCCACCAAGACAGATTATCCCCTGGAACTTTAAGCCCAAAGGAACTCTTTGTTCCTTAAACTGCTTATGGTCAGGTATTTGGGCACAGCTACAAGAAAGTAAATAATGCACACTTGCACTATTACAAGCATTCTTTCTGGGTCTAAACCTGGTTTAGGTAATTATAGTGCTGGTGTGAAATTTCATCTCCTATTAACTTTAATAATAGCTTGAAAATATCTCCATGGATATAGATAATGGAATTTGAGAGTGGATAATTTGCAGTGCCCACTGCAACACTGGGGTTAATGGTGGGCTGGTAGACATTCAAATATAAAACTGTTCATGATTAGAGTCCAAGTCAGTGATCAGGGAAGAAAGTGAGAAAGTGTACCTGATAGAACTTATTATCCAAGACTATGCTCGATTTATGAACGTGTAACATTGGTCTGGACCTAGCTTTTCTTTACAGTTTTTTAAAACAAATTTTCTGGGTAGTAGAAATGTCACTCAGGAAAGTAATTGAATCCACCTATAATTTTGGCTTAAACTACAGTGTAATATCATTAGCTGCTTCTGTGGTCAAAGAAATAATCACACAATACACTCTGGGGTACTGTTGAAACCATCTGAATATAATTTTCATGGACTGAATATTTGTGTCCAGGCTGGCCAGGAGGTGACAGCAATGAAGAATAATGTTCATTTTCTGGAAAACAGTGAAATTGCTTGTTGGAATCAACTTTATTCACAAAAGGAGTAATTTTGAATAAGAACTCAAAACTGGTTGTCAAAGTAAAAATGCCAGCTCTTCTCATAAAGCCTAAAATTAAGAGTACTTTCACTCTGTGATAATCACTGAATATTCATATGCACAGAAATGATTACACTGGAACTGATGTTGTAAGCAGCATGTCCTACTTATTTTATCTGCCCTACTGATATATCTTCACAGCAAGAACTAACATATACTTACTGCTTAGTCAAATGTCTCCCATTAGGCTATCAGCAAGATCAAAGTTGTGTCCTATATTTTTATATTAATGGTTGATTTTTTTGTTTATTATTCCCTTTCTTTTATACACTTTAAAAGTGCATTAAATTCCTAGAGCTTCTGAAAATAAGTGGTAATACTTGCTTATTGTTAAAGACATTATATAACCTTATCTAGAAAAAAAATAAATATACTTTAAGAACACTTAAAAATATACATGATAGGGCTGGAGAGATGGCTTAGCAGTTAAGTACTTGCCTGTGAAGCCTAAGGACTCCAGTTCGAGGCTCAATTCCCCAGGATCCACGTTATCCAGATTCACAAGGGGGCACATGCATCTGGAGTTCTTTTGCAGTAGTTGCAGGCCCTGGTGCTCCCTTTTTCTCTCTTTCTTTCCCTCTTTCTCTCTGTTGCTCTCAAATAAATAAATAAAGATAAACATTTTTTTAAAAAATAAAATAGACATGATAGAAAATACCCATGACAGAATATTTGCTTGTCTGAAGGAAGATGTCAATTTGACTTTAATCAGTCAAAGTCAAAACAGAAAGCTAAAAGAAAAATATAATTACAATATATAATTACAATACATGCAATTTGATCAAACTCAGAAATCACAAGTACTTATTACAAACTATTCTCTGAAAATAAGACGTCTATAGGCACAATGTGTAGCAACTTTATTAGTTAATGTAGGCATTCTATAATAAATGAAATGACATTTTAAATATAATCTTGCAAGTGCTTAATTTCATATGATGTGATACTTCATCATTTTTCCAAGCTTGATGAAATAAATACAGTACACATTTCAGCATACCTTAAAAGTATAAATGTCAAATTACAAGTATTTGATAAACTAAGCCTATAGATGTGTGGTATAGAAAGTACACTATGATAATATCTTTTTTGCTTAAGTACAATGAAAATTTTGGATTAATTACTTGAATTCTCTCTGTATCACAGCAGCTGCACCATCATACCACCAAAGAACATTTAAGAAATCAATGCTTCACAAATTACCAGATACTATACACAAAATGTGAGAAGTAATATTTTTCGAAAAATTCACCAGGCAGCATGTCTTTAGGTTTCGCAGGCAAATGCCTTAACTGCTAAGCCATCTCCCCAGCTCCAAGTAGGAGAATTTTAACTGTTCTATATCTACAGTTTCAAAGTTTAATGTTAGATTTCATACAACTGTTCTTTTGAATCTCGGCACTCCTCATACAGTAGTATTATTACCCTTCCTGGCTTGAATGTGAAATGCCCACAGTGAGATCAAGTGTGAGAACATTAGTACCGGCGATGGAACTGTGGGGAAGCCTGTGGAATGTAGAGAAGTTAGAGCCCCACTGGAGAAATTTGTTACTCAGGTGGTCCTTGAAGATTTGCAGCCCCTCCTCACTTCTTATGACTTCCTCTGTTTCCTGAATGCAGATGCAATGTCTTCCTTGACATGATGGACTGGATCTCCTGGAACTTTAAGCCAAAATAAGTCTTTCCTCCATTATTCCATGTCTTGTTGGTATTTAGGTCACAGCAAAGAGCAAAGTAGATAATGCCTTACTCAATATGATGTGAGATCTTTGTTCATTTATTGAACAGTTTAATGCAAGTGGAATGTACTATCAATGAGGGGATATGTATACTATGTCCTGATGATATTTGCACCCACAGTGCTCAGGAGAGTGCTGGGGACATGCAGCTATTGAAATGACTGCATTCTTTGATTCATGCATGTATGTAGAAAAACTTCCGAATGCCAACCATTTGTTCTTGTCTCTGCAGACCCATTCTCCTTTCATTTCTGAAGCTATTGAGGGACTTCCTTGTCCTTTCTATCCAGTTCCAGTTGAAAAGCTCGAAATACCTTGAAAAGTAAATGGATGATGAGGTGCATGCGGTGTCCAGCTCACTGCTAATGAGTGCACAAGTTGCCAATGCTTCTTTTTTTTAATTACAGCAAACATTATTTTCTAGCAATCCTCACCCAAAGCTCCCATTATTCTCAGCCGGGTCCTGCACACACTATTTTCCTTCAGGTCTAGTATGAGAGCTGATTTCAGTTACATTTCACTATCTGAGAGCTTCGACCTACCATAGTAATTACTGTTAGCTCTGCCAATACCTCTATAATTACTGAAGCAAAGAGAGATGAGAACTGAGGATGGTTCACCTCATAATATTGTACGGGAATCAGTAGGAATTTTAATTTACTTTGACAATAATGTGAGCACTTCTTGCTGATGGACTAGATGTGTGCTATTAAATAAAGTGAACGGTAAAGTGGCTTTTTTTTGTGATGGTCTCAATCTCTTATTCTAGCACAGGCTGACCTGGAACTCACTCTGTTGTACCAGACTTGCCTTGAGCACACAGCAATCCTCCTCCCTCTGCCTCCCAATTACTGGGAATAATGGCATGTGCCACCACACCAGGCAAAATATTTTGTTTATTTATTTGAGAGAGAGGTAGAGAAAGAAAGAGGCAGAGAGAGAGAGAGAGAGAGAGAGAGAGGGAGGGAGGGAGGGAGAGAGGGAGTCAGGGCCCACCAGAGCCTATTGCCACTGAAAGCAAACTCCAGTTACATGCACCACTTTGAGCATCTGACTATGTGGCTGCTGGGGAATCAACTCAGACTGTAAGGCTTTGCAAGCAAGTGCCTTTAACTGATGAACCACATCTTTAGTACTATAAGTGAATGAAAATATATTTGAAATCATGTTCATATCTTGTGCATGTGAACGCTAAGAATCCTATAGAATATATACTACACATGTTATGAACCATTTTAAATGATGAGCTTGAAAGAAATGGTGTTTACCTACCTAGTTCTGGGCAACAGTGTACCAAGAGGATGGTTTAGGATGGGGGCTGTCATACCAAGATTCATGGATATGTGTACTAGGCTTCAAATATAAACAAATTTGAAAATTGGAGACAATATCTATTTGCAAACTTCTTAGCATTTTAGGTTAAAATTGTTTTAAATTGTATGGCTAAGATGAAGGAAATAGTGTATTAAATCTTTAGGAATGAAAAAGATAAAAGTACAAATCAAGAGAAGAAAGGTCAGATAACCCACTGTTTGCTCTCATAAGAAGAACCTTGTGATGTGACTTGTAATTTTACTCAATTTTTTTACTGCTGCAAATGAACAACCATTCAGGTTTACATAGATGTTGAAGAAATTGAACCCAGGACTGAGGGATTGATAAATATGTGCCTTTAACCATTAGGTTATCTCCCCAGCCCCTTTGATCATCTTTCTATATGGAATAGGAAACAAAGCCCAAATTTAGTCAATGAAGGGGGAGTTAATTAATGATTCCTGCTGAAAACTAAAACAAACAAACAAAAACAAAAAAACCAAAGGTGTGAAGTTGTTTTCCCGGTAGTTATGATTTTACCTGATTAAGAATCTGTAATAAAAAAGTATCTATAGAAAGGTCTTTAAGTATTTTGTCAAGTAATAATGTTTGTATTAGAAATCAAGCTAAGCATATGGCTTTAAGAGTTCAAAAATAATGCTCCTATGTTGGCAGTCAGTAAGATGATGTTGATGATGTGGGCAGAAGTAAATGGAAATATTGATGCCCCTTCCCCCTATCAATATATCTATTTGTAGGAGAATATATGTATGTTATGTGTGTAAAGAACTTAATTTTTTAAACTGTGTGCTCACTTCATTCTCCGTTGGAGTATCTGCTTCTCATTTTTAGAAGTGAGCTGGATCTGAGGAGATAAAAGACACAATGTACTCCACCCTGGCCCCAGCTGAAACCACAGAGGAATTGGGGGAATGTTTGAACAAGAGTCCTGCTTTCTTAGTGAATTTAATATCAGCACAAGGGTGGGTGATGGAGAAAGATACTAAGGACACTCAACATCTACCAAACCAGAGATCCAGAGGCTCCTAAGTGCTGATCACTGAAGTAGACTTAAAATGCACCCAACTCAGGGAATTTTGTGGAAGAGGTGGAGGAAAAATAATTCAAGCCACAAGTTGGGACATTTTGCACAGAGACATTGCCTCTCTCCCCCATATTGCATGACCCACAATCCCCATGGAGTTGACCCGCATCCCCAACAAGGAAGGCTGCTTCAGAAAAGGGGCAGGGAGGAGGGAAAGGATGGTACCAACATGTGGTGTTTACAAGAAAATGTGTCCATATCTAATTAAAACAACAGTGAATAAAAACAAAAATAAAGCCACAAAATATGAAATTGTAAATAAAAGACACAAAAACATATAAAATGTTATAAAACAAATTAAATGTAAATTATAAGACTCTCTGAGGTTGCATGTGTAGGACAATTATACAAAAATATAAAATAAATATGTATAACATGTGTGAAGTATAAAATAGGCAATGAAAAACAAATGTAAATTTAGTATCTGAACCCGAGCTATCTTTGAAAGGATTTCTTATATTTTGATTTTTAGTTAATGAGGAAAACAACATGATGTAAAATGTGGCTGTATTTCTGAATAAATTATATATAAAATAACTGTTTTCCAAATTTTATTTTGACATGGTAACTTTCTTTGTTTTTGAATGTCGTATGAATGTAGTCTTAATCTCCATATTTGGTTTCTGGCTTATAGAATGTTGCCTTAATTTCTTTTTTGTATTTTCTGAGTAGCATTACATTTTAAGACTATATCCCATCTGTTTAGGTATTCTTCCCCTGATGTATTGTTTCTATTTGACTATATTAAAGCTGATATATTAGTTTCTGTGCCTATCTTTTGGTAGAAATATCGAGCTGTTTTTCTTAGATCATAGAGTAAGAGAATACTTTGGGCACAGCAACAATATGTATTTGCTGTTACATATTTGCTATATACTACTCAAGTTTTCCACTCGTCCCCTATGAAGAAGTTTCTAGTTCTTCCATATCTTCACTGAGACATGATTTTGTAAACATGTTTAGTATGTATGGTTCTATTTTACTGAAATTTTATTTCAATTTTTCAAGGTTAAAATAGTTAAAGACCATTTTCACTTGTGTAACAGCTAGGATGGTAGCAGTTTTGGTGGTGTATTGATTTTGAATCATTTACTCGTCTTTTTGTGAATCATTTTCTTTTTCTTAGAGACTAGAAGGAGTTCCTTCCCATGCTAATTTTGCTTGATCTCTCATATGTACATAGGAAAATGCTTCTTTCTGAACTACAGACTATATTTAAACGTAATTCATGTTCGGTGAAACACATCTTAACTTTAATGGAATTCAATTTACAAATTGTTTTATCATATTTCTTTTCTCATGCATGAGAAATATGTTCATACCTCAGTGTTATATATTTTGTTATGTTTTTTTCCATTCATTTGTGTATTTTTTACTGTACTGGAATTATGTATGATAATTTGTATATAAATGTGTACATACAAATATATGCCTGCATGTAGAAACATGTATATATACACACAAAAATGTACACATATTCATAGATAGTTTAAATATCATTTTAATCAGCATTTGATGATCTTTAATTTTCTAAAAATTGAATTTTATTTATTAAATAATATCTATTTTGTTTCTAAAAATACAAAAATTTTGTTCAATATATATTTAATTGTGTTTTCTCACAAGTAACGGTGTTATCTGACAATGGTTCTGGTTACATCATCTTTAGGATGATGGGAAAGCAATATGCTTTGGTTGAGCTATACTTTCATTTTTGTATTTTGACCTTTTTTGGACTAGCAATATGCAATGAATACATATAGGATTACTAACACTTCCTATATTTATTCCATCCTCAGAAAAATTAATTGTTTTGAGTACATTCCAAATTTTAGGCAATTTTTAAGCTCTCAGAACACAACAACACACAGAAGGTTTGAAGTTCCTCTATGCTCCTTGACATCATACATGTCCAACAGTCTGCACTATGCAAATCATCTTCCAAAAGGGTACATTTGTTACAGTTGATCATACCACATTGACATACCATCAGCAATGCATGATTTTCATTCCAGTCACTCTTGAGGTTATTTGTTCTAAGAATCTGTCATTACATTATGACTTAGATAATTTCAGCACCAGCAAACCATTCTGTTCTTGGGCTGTTAACCTTTTTGCAGGCTCAAACACAAATCTTTCTTTTTTATTAAGTTGAAAATTTGTATGGATACGTCAGTTGTTGGTACCACCATTCCTCTCCTCCCTGTCCCCACTCCACTGACCTCCCCTTAGTGGGATTTCTGGTATTCACCATGGAGACGTGGCTTATGAGTTGTGAGAACTTCAGTAAGTCATTGGGTGGGGCAGAAGGAGAATGCCTCTGGATATTCCCTCCCACCTTGTGGCTCTTACATTCTTTTGGCCCCTTCTTCCACAAAATTCCCTGAGCCTTGGTGAGTGAGCTTTAAGTCTACTTTAGTGTTGAGCTCTCAGCAGCTTCTAGACTACTGCTTTGGTGCATTTTGAGTATCCTCAGTGTCTGTCTACAACACCCTCCCTCAGGTTGTCAGGCTCACCATGGAAGCAGCGTTCTTGCTTATCTTGCCAATTCCTTTGTGTTTTCACTTTACCCTAGCTGCAACTAGGAGTGTTTCACCTACTGAAATGGGGTCAGATGTCCTTCTTCTCCTGATACTTTTGGTTGTGTTTGATTCTGGCTGCTTTCTGAAAAAGAAGAAAACAACAAAGAAACAAAACAGGTCTCCAAAGAAGAGTGAGATTGGGATAGGTTAAAAGATATAAGTATTATTAATTAGGGAGATTTTAAAGGGTGTAGCTTCACTTTTGGCCAAACTAGTCTGTTTTCTATTTTGATGACATCATGTTTTCCTAGTATTATGAAGGACCTCTGTAGCTGGTGTCAGGCACTGTGAGAATATTGAGGCAGTTTTTTGTTGTTGTTGTTGTTGTTCTTGGTTTTTTTTGTCTGGAAGGCAGCCATGTAAGTAGTCACACCCTTCCTTTGGCTCTTACCACTGATGTTCTATTGTCTTGATAGCTTTGCCTTTTGCATATAATCAAAGAAATTTAATTATTCTCAAGCAGCCATTTCATGTAGGCTGATTTCAATAAGTAGTACTTATTAGAGATTTTTATCTAGGTCTTTTCTTATCTTTGTACCTTATTTCATTGCTAAATACAATTCTATCATTGAGGTGAAACAGAGACACAAATTTAACTACTTTGGAGCTAGTTTTGTCTGTATATTTTCTTTAAAAAATATTTTACATATTTATTGGAGAGAGAAAAGAGAGAATTGCAAGGGGAGAGAGAGAGATAATGGGCATTCCAGGGCTTCTAGTCCCTGCAAACACACTACAGATGCATGTATCACCTTGTGCATCAGGCTTAAGTGGGTACTGAAGAATAGGACGTTGGTCCTTAGACTTCACAGGCAAGCACCTTGACCACTAAGCAATTTCTCCAGCCCTTTCTACCTATTTTCTACAAAGTACCTCTTTCTTACTTATATCTAGTGGTTTGAAATTATGAATAAAGCTGATATAATTATGTGTATTCATTTTATTTGTGAGGATGTAACCATTCAGCCAATTTTAATGAATAGCATGTAACATGATTGATAGATGACAATAAAATTGTAGGTTTAGTTTTGGGAGAAACTCATGTTGTCATGTAGAGTGACTTGCAGTTTTGCTTCTAACATCAAAAAAGACTCTGCTCTGATTCACATCCTCTCTGGCACTGGCTTTTGTCAGTCTTTTGTATCTAATGTCTTTCAATAGGTACATAGTGATATTACCTTCCTGATAATTTCATAATTGTTTAGTGATGTGTGAACTTGACTATTGTAAACTGTCATATGAACACTCTTTTGTGATATGTCTGTTTGGGGCATTTTACTCTGTTTTTAACCAGGTTTGTTTATCTTATTGTTGAATGTTAACAATTCTTTTAATATTTTTGGTAATAGTACTTTGTCAGACATACTAAATGTTTCCTGGTTCCAGCCATAGATTGTTAGTAGGAAAGTATCATTGACGGGGATGGGATACCTTCCAGTGAGTGGTTGGCCAGGGAAGTCCCTGATGCCACTGAAACATTACAAGTCATTGCTGAGTTTCTTAGTTTCCCACTAGGAATAGATGGTAAGACACTAATGCTGAAGACTTAACGTGGTTGTGCTGCAAGGTCACTGCTGAAGCTGAACTGTAAATCTCCTCTGTGTAGACCAGCTGACGGAAATCTGGAAAAAGCTATACTGCATGCAGTTCAATAGGAGAGAGAGAAATCACCAGTGGAAATATTCAACAGAGGACACTGCAAAGACTTAAATTTGCTCAGCCAGGACAAATGGGGCAACAGGTGCAACAGTGGCATGTGTTTATGGCAGAATCCACCTGCTCTCTAATTTGACCAGATGTCCACTCTGTGGGAGGGAATGCATGCCTGGTACTTAAAACCTATGACAGGGGGGTTAAGATGGCGGCGTAGGTACAACGCCAAAGCAGCCTGGGGGGGGGAAAAGACCAAAAAAACTCAGCTAAATACACACTTTCATTAAAAAGTGAGGTGTGTAGGAAATTGAAGCAGCAGCGGAGAAGTAGGAGAAATCCAAAGCATCCAGAGTCCGCACAGGCCAGCAAAAACAGCCCCGGCAGCTCGGCCAACCGCGGCAGCGGTGGCACACTAGAAAGCCGCCAAGCTCAGCTCCAGCCACAAGAAAAGCCAGGTGCAGGAGCTTCCCCTCACACTGCGCTCTCCGCAACTCAGGAAACGTGAAGGGAGAGTGGCAGTGAGCAGCGGAGGAGCAGACTGCAAGGTGGCAGAACTGTGGAGCAGCGAGAGAACTGGAGCAGCTGCAGCTCCCCCCCCTCCCCCACCCAGCTCCGGCAAACAGAGCACTGGTCCCGGGACCCGGCCACGCCAACCTGAGCCGACAGCAGGACCTAACCAGGAGCAGAGTTCTGCAGCAACATCAGCGGCTCCGGCACCGGTAACAGCGGCCCAAGCAGCAGCCCAGGAGTGGCAACAACAGCCGAACCAGCAGCAGAAGCTTCAGCTGCTGACAGACCGAGTGGGGGAGCTGATCCGCAGGGCCACAGTTGCCAGGCTTGGCTTGCCCCACAGGAAAAGCCAGTGCCCAGCTCCAGAAATCAGAACAGCAGCCTGACGACCCAGGCAGCAACTTGAGTGAGACCAAACTCATCCAAGGTAACTGGGTTTGCACCAGGGAAGGGTCTCACTTGGTCACTAGCTGACTTGGATCCCTCAACAGGCCAAAAATCTTAACCTCTATGTTGATAGAGGATCTGGTTGTTATAATAACTACTGTGGCATACATACTTGGGGCTGTTTTTGACTGAATGGGTACAGTATTTAGTTAACTTTTAGAATCTACCTGTATTTTATTCCACTCAACCTACTTGAATACCCCCATAGCAGGGAAACTCAACCCCTAGGAGGACCTTTGTAGATACTCTCAGAGTCTTTAAGAGCCACATCTAACAACTTAAGCTCCTACCCTGAAAATATAGAACATCAAACCAATTGATACAGCTAAGAATACCCAGCTAGCTAGAAAATCCAAGCATCAACTTAATCCAAGATGCAAAAATATATACATTATAACACAAGAAACACTAAAAAGCAAGACGATATAAACCCACCCAAAAGTATTAATGTATCAGAAATGACCTCCAGTGAGAACGAGTTAGAGGAAATGCCTGAGAAAGATTTTAAAAGAATGATTGTAAATATGTTCAAAGAAGTCAGAGAACAAATCAAAGGAATAAAAGAGGAACTTAAAGAGGAAATCAAAGGAAACAAAGAAGATGCAGGACACCAATTTCATGAAATAAAGAAGGTAATTCAAGACATAAATAAGGAAATAGAAATAATAAAGAAAAACCAGTCAGAATTACTAGCAATGAAGAACACAGTTAATGAACTAAAAAACTCTGTAGAAAATCTCACCAGTAAAATAGATGAAGGAGAGGATAGAATATCTAAGCTAGAAGACAAGGTGGCAGATCTAATACAGGCCAACAAAGAGAAAGACAAACTTATAGAAAAGCAAGAGTAGGAATTTCAAGATATTCGGGACACTATGAAAAGATCAAATTCTAGAATTCAGGGCATAGTAGAAGGAGAAGAATTCCACTCCAAAGGCATAGTAGGTGTCTTCAACAAAATCATAGAAGAAAATTTCCCCCAAATTGGGAAAGAGGTGCCAATACAGATACAGGAAGCCTTTAGAACCCCAGCCAGACAAAACCTGGAAAGAACCTCTCCTCACCATATTATAATCAAACTTCCAAATACACACAACAAAGAAAAAATATTGAAAGCAGTTAGAGAGAAAAATCAAGTTACCTACAAAAATAAGCCCATCAGGATTACAGCAGATTATTCAACACAAACTTTTAAAGCCAGAAGGGCTTGGAGTAATATATTCCAAGTTCTAAAAGATAACAAATGTCAACCAAGGTTACTTTATCCTGCAAAGTTATCCATTCAAATAGATGGAGAAATAAGGACATTCCATGACAAAAGCAGGTTAAAGGAATATCTGAAGACAAAACCAGCTCTACAGAAAATACTTGATAGAATCCTCCATGCTGAAGAAAAGGAAAAGCACATATATAAGGAACCTAGAAAGAACAAGCAATACTCAAATACTTGTTAAAAGAGCCCAGGTAGAACCAGAACCACAAAAAAAAAAAAAAATCGCAAATATAAATACACACCTTTCAATAATATCTCTTAATATCAACGGCCCCAATGCCCCAACAAAAAGACATAGGCTTGCAGACTGGGTTAAAAAGCAGGATCCTACAATTTGTTGTCTCCAAGAAACTCACCTTTCTACAAGGGATAGACATTATCTTAGGGTGAAAGGTTGGAAGACGGTGTTTCAAGCAAATGGGCCTAGAAAACAAGCAGGGGTTGCTATCCTAATATCTGACAAGGTAGACTTTAGTCCGACGTTAGTCAAGAAAGATAAGGAAGGTCACTTTATATTGATTAAGGGCACACTCCAACAGGAGGACATTACAATCGTAAACATATATGCACCTAACATGGGGGCTCCCAAATTCATCAAACAAACACTATTAGAACTAAGGTCACAGATAACACCAAACACAGTGGTGGTGGGTGACTTTAACACCCCACTCTCATCAATTGACAGATCATCCCGGGAAAAAATAAACAAAGTGGCATCTGGACTAAATGAGGTCATAGAAGGAATGGACTTAATAGATATATACAGGATATTTCATCCGAAGGCTGCAGAATATACATTCTTTTCAGCAGCACATGGAACATTCTCTAAAATAGACCATATATTAGGACACAAAGCAAATTTTAACAAATTCAGGAAAATTGAAACAAGTCCTTTCATTCTATCTGACCACAATGGAATTAAACTACCAATCAGTAGCAAGAAAGGCTATAGAGCATACACAAAATCATGGAAACTAAACAATACACTACTAAATGATGAATGGGTCAATGAAGAAATCAAGAAGGAAATCAAAAAAATTTATAGAGTCAAACAATAATGAGTACACAACATACGAAAATCTCTGGGACACAAGGAAGGCAGTTCTAAGAGGAAAATTTATACCCTTAAGTGCCTATATTAAGAAATTAAAAAAGTCACAGGTAAACGACCTAATGCTTCACCTTAAAGCCTTGGAAAAAGAAGAACAAGGCAAACCAAAAATCAGTAGACGGGAAGAAATAATAAAGATTAGGGCAGAAATTAATGAAATAGAAACAAAAAGAACAATCCAAAGAATTAATGAAACAAAGAGTTGGTTCTTGGAAAGGATAAACAAGATTGATAAACCCTTAGCAAATCTGACCAAAAGAAAGAGAGAAGAGACACAAATAAATAAAATCAGAGATGAGGAAGGTAACATCACAACAGATTCCAGAGAAATTCAAAAAATCATAGGGACATACTATAAATGCATATACTCCACAAAGTATGAAAATCTGAAAGAAATGGATGATTTCCTTGATCTATATGACCTACCTGAATTAAATCAAAATGAGATTAATCACTTAAATAGACCTATAACAAACATGGAGATCCGAACAGTTATCAATCATCTCCCAACTAAAAAAAGCCCAGGCCCGGATGGATTCACTGCTGAATTTTACCAGACTTTTAAGGAAGAGCTAACACCATTGCCTCTTAAGCTTTTCCAGGAAATAGAAAAAGAAGGAATTCTCCCAAACTCCTTCTATGAGGCCAGCATCACCCTGATACCAAAACCAGGCAAAGATAGAACAAAAAAAGAAAATTATAGACAAATCTCCCTCATGAACATAGATGCAAAAATTCTCAATAAAATATTGGCAAACATAATACAAGAGTATATCAAAAAGATCATTCACCCTGACCAAGTAGGCTTTATCCCAGAGATGCAGGGATGTTTCAATATACGCAAATCTATAAAAGTAATAAATTATATAAATGGGTTGAAGGACAAAAATCACTTGATCATCTCATTGGACACAGAGAAAGCATTTGACAAAATCCAACATCCCTTCATGATAAAAGTCCTACAGAGACTGGGAATAGAAGGAACATATCTCAATATAATAAAAGCTATTTATGATAAGCCTACAGCCAACATATTACTAAACGGGGAAAAACTGGAAGCTTTCCCACTGAAATCAGGAACAAGACAAGGGTTTCCACTGTCCCCACTTTTATTTAATATACTTCTGGAACTCTTAGCCATAGTAATAAGGCAAGAGATACACATAAAAGGGATACAAATTGGAAAGGAAGAGATCAAGTTATCATTATTTGCAGATGACATGATTCTATACATAAAGGACCCTAAAAACTCTACTAGCAAACTGTTAGAGCTGATCAAAGCCTACCGCCATGTAGCAGGATACAAAATAAATACACAGAAATCAGTAGCCTTCATATATGCTAACAACAAACACACAGAGGATGAAATCAGAGAATCACTCCCATTCACAATTGCATCAAAAAAAATAAAGTACCTTGGAATAAACATAACCAAGGAAGTAAAGAATCTCTACAATGGGAACTTTAAAACACTCAAGCGAGAAATTGCAGAAGACACTAGTAAGTGGAAAAACATCCCATGTTCCCGGATAGAAAGAATCAATATTGTGAAAATGGCAATCTTACCAAAAGTAATCTACACATTTAATGAAATCCGTATCAAAATTCCAAAAGCATTCTTCATGGAAATAGAAAAAAACATCCAAAAATTCATTTGGAATCACAAAAAACCTCGAATATCTAAAATATTACTGAGCAACAAAATAAGGCTGGTGGTATCACCATACCTGATTTTAACCTATACTACAGAGCCATAGTAACAAAACCAGCATCATACTGGCACAAAAACAGACATGTAGATCAGTGGAACAGAATAGAGGATCCAGATGTAAGCCCAAGTAGCTATAGCCACCAGATATTTGACAAAAATGCCAAAAATACTCACTGGAGAAGAGACAGCCTCTTCAGCAAATGGTGTTGGGAAAACTGGATATATATCTGCAGAGGATGAAAATAGATTCTTCTCTCTCGCCATGCACAAGAATTATGTCCAAATGGATTAAAGACCTTAACATCAGACCGGAAACTCTGAAACTGCTAGAGGAAAAAGTAGGGGAAACCCTTCAACATATTGGTCTTGGCAAAGACTTTCTGAATACAACCCCAATTGCTCAGGCAATAAAACCACAGATCAATCACTGGGACCTCATGAAATTACAGAGATTTTGCTCTGCAAGGGACACAGTGAAAAAAGCAAGGAGGCAACCTACAGAATGGGAAAATATCTCCGCCAGCTATATATCTGATAGAGGATTAATATCTAGGATATACAAAGAACTCAAAAAGTTAAATAATAAGGAATCAAACAAGCCAATCAAAAAATGGGCTATGGAGCTAAATAGAGCATTCTCAAAGGAAGAAATACGAATGGCATATAAGCATCTAAAAAAATGTTCCACGTCACTAGCCATCAGGGAAATGCAGATTAAAACTATATTGAGATTCCATCTCACTCCTGTCAGATTGACCACCATCATGAAAACAAATCATCACAAATGTTGGTGGGGATGTGGAAAAACAGGAACCCTTCTACACTGCTGATGGGAATGCAATCTGGTCCAGCCATTGTGGAAATCAGTGTGGAGGTTCCTAAAACAGCTAAAGATTGATCTACCATATGACCCAGCTATAGCACTCCTAGGCATATATCCAAAGGACTCATCTCATCTCCTTAGAAATATGTGCTCAACCATGTTTATTGCTGCTCAATTTATAATAGCTGAGAAATGGAACCAGCCTAAATGTCTCTCAACTGATGAGTGGATAATGATGATATGGCCCATTTATACAATGGAGTTCTACTCAGCAGTAAAGAAAAATGAAGTTATGAAATTTGCAGAAAAATGGATGGACCTGGAAGAGATTATGCTAAGTGAGGTAACCCTGTTCCAGAAAGCCAAGCCCCACAAGTTCTCCCTCTTATGTGGATACTAGCTACAGATGACTGGGCTTCTGAGTGGGAATGAAAATACTTAGTAGCAGAGGCCAGTGAGTTAAAAGGGAGACATAAAGGGAAGCGGAAGGAAGGGAGGAGGGTACTTAATAGGTTGATATTGTATATATGTAAGTACAATGATTATTATGGGGACGTAATATGATGGAGAATGGAATTTTAAAGGGGAAAGTGTGTGTAGTAGGGAGGGAGGGAATTACCATGGGATTTTTTAAATAAAATTGCTAATAAAGACTTAAAAAAAAAAAAAAAACCTGTGACGGGGTAGTCATGAGCCCTAGGGGTGTAACGTCTGGTGCTGTCTCGCTTAACGTATATACTGTACTCACCGAACTGTCCAGTAAGCACTACTAATGTTCATTCCCACATAATAGTACTCTCACTTTTGGTTAGCGAAGCTTCTCTTTTCAGATGGTGGTGACCTTGGAATGATTCAGAAGGCACCAAAGTGTTGAGATGAAGTGACAGGAGTGCTCAACACTGAAACAGTTTTATCATACCTTCCAAGGTCCATTGTGGAGGAGGTAGCAAGAAGAATGTAAGGAGTGGAGTTGCAAAGATGAAAGTGTGTGGGGGGGGAATTACCATGGGTTATTATCTATAATTATGGAAGTTGTCAATAAAAAATAATAATTAAAAACATAATTCTTTTAATATTTTTGATAATAGTACTTTGTTAGACACATTAAATGCTTCCTGGTTCTAGTTTTTCTATAGTCATTTCCTTGATTGTATCTTTTAAACAAAGGAATTTTAATTTTATTAAATTCGAATTTTTCAGTTACTTCCTTTGTAAATGGAAGTCTTTATTCCTATTAAAGTGGTAATCAATCAACAAAAGGTTATTTTGATTTTTCTTCTATACTCAGAACTATAATTTGGTATCTATTCCTATAACACATTTTGACCTATTTTCTTTGAAGAATGTAAAATATGTATCTATATTTGTGATGTTATTAGAATACCTGTTTTTGAAAATGTTATTTTTGCATTGTATTCATTTTTTATGAATGTGTGTGTCTAGTGAAATGCATTTTTCATGAATATCATGAAAATATAAAATATCTTATTCATGGGTTATCACTTATTTACTTGATTATGCTTTCTAAGGTTTTAATAATTTGTTTCTTTCCAGAGGAATAATTATTGAAACAATTGGTTTTATATACTAATTGTTTCACATTTTCTTTATTTTTTCAGATTATATCTTTATTATTATTCATCCTTTATGGCTAAATTAGATAGATTAATAAGGGTTATTTCTATCATTGTTGTGGTCAATTCAAATCTTTTATTATTGCCAGCTAAGACTACCTCACTTCATATTTCTTGTCATCATGCACTGGCAGATAAGGCCATGACCTTGACTTTCTTATAATTCCTGTAAATCCAGCCTTTTTTCCTTTATATTTATTTACTTGAAACCTGTACCTAATTTTTGTAATTTTTGAATTTTGCCTTTATTTTTACATTTTCTTTAACCATTCACTTCTGGAAAATGCACTGACTTTATAGCACTGTTTCCCATTCTGCATTTTCTGGTACATATTAGTGACATATTGAACTTGTATGC
Source organism: Jaculus jaculus (assembly GCF_020740685.1). Classification (NCBI taxonomy): domain Eukaryota; kingdom Metazoa; phylum Chordata; class Mammalia; order Rodentia; family Dipodidae; genus Jaculus; species Jaculus jaculus. Next base: position 76,869,934 of record NC_059112.1, on the reverse strand, counting down.
TAGTTTTAATCTCTTAAGGCATTATCATTGTTTTATCATGTGCATACTCATTTATGATCTACATTTAACTAAAGTTCTTTATTTGGAATCACCTTCTCACATAAAAAAATGTAGAATCTTTAGAAACTAAAAACAAAAGAATAAATCTCTAGACTTGTTGGTAATTATGTCAGCTTTTACTTACCTTAAAATTGAACTCTTTACTTGCTGTTTTGAAAACTATTTCAGTCTGTGAACAGCAGCCTATATAGATACATATTTACTTTTCATATTCATTTTACATGTTACTGCATTTTCTTTGCAGAGTTTCTGTTGAAGATTTTGTCATGATTTTTCTTCTTGGTTCCTTTAATTTTGTTTCTAACCTCTTCAATGTGAAACACTTTGATACTCATGTGTCTGGATAACTTCTTTGTGTTATTTTACTTCACAGAATGAAAAAAATACTTAGGCCATGAGGGACTCATGTTTGCATGAATTATTAATTATGTGTGAATTCCCCAAAATAGCTAATTGAGCCACAAAGTATCAAGATCTTTAGATGACATTGAGAGACACATAGATCAAAATAAGACACTAGAGAAGAAAATAAATGTTGAATTGCCCAATGGCAAAGAGAGTTCATGGACTACCTTCCACTAAAAAGCATCACATTTTCTTAGGAGAAATGATCAGATTGAGGTCTGCCTTGGATACTTTTCCCATTACTGAAACAATGTACATGACAAATGCAACTAAGAGAAGAAAGGATTATTTTTGGAAACCATTTCTGAGGAAATAGTAAATAGTAAATGAGGCAACTGGCCTCATTTCATCCATGGTCAGGAAGCAAAATGAGGACAAATGCTGAGTCTCAGCTCCCTCTCTCCTTTTTGTTCATTCCAGGAACCCCACTCATGGAATGATGCTGCCCATAGATAGAGTAGGTCTTCACTTACTCATTAACTTCAAACAGAATCTTCCTCACAAATAAGGCCAGAGATATATCACCTAGGGTATTGTAGGTACTATAGTTTTGGCAATAGAGATTAACCATCATCTCTTCTGTTGCAAGAATTGCACAGGAGAAAACTGTGATCTTAGATAGTGATATCAAAGACTACTCAAATCAGGCCTGATGGACTGAATGAAAATATATTTCCAAGCTAACTGGTGAATAGAGGAGGCACAATGAATTTCTATCAGATAATTATTGTAATCGAGTGGAATTCATCCAATTAATTTCAACTCAATATGATGTTCACAATGCTAAAATAATATTTTGACTACAAAGATGATGAAGAATCAATTAAATATTTTGAAAACTTATCCATACAATTATTGAGGCATTTTTGTTTTCCTGGCTAAGTAGACAAATATGAGGTGAGAGAAAGCAGATTTTTATAAATGATTTCTTATTAACAAATGGAACAATGAAGCTAGAATATAATTTCTTTATAACCTCCAAAATTTATCTGTAGAGTCATGAAGTACAATGGATTTGACAATACAACAATGATGAAACAAAAACGGAGAAGCAGATTTGTAGGCTTCCTATAAAAGAAAAGCTATTGTCTCATCAAAGAGCTGAGCTTGAATGTGACAAAGCCTTTGGGTCCTGAAGAAGATTTTCAGGGAAACAAAGGTCAGAGGCTGTCTAACTCAAGTGTGTTCCTGCAATTCAACTAAGTCCACCCTGTAAAAATATTGCAAGATACATTTTCTTGACTTTTCAGAATATATTCTTTATTGAAAAAAAGTTCAGATAGAAAATAAAGAGTAGGATGACTCACAACTTTGTTTTCAGAGAAAAGTCTTAGTTTCTTATCTTTAAGAAGTCAGTTGCCTAAGCTATTACAAAAAAAAAAAAAATCAACAAGGGTGTGGCGGTGCACACCTTTAATTCCAGAACTCGGGAGTCAGAGGTAGGAGGATTGCCCGAGTTTGAGGCCACCCTAAGGCTACATAGTGAGTTTCAGGTCAGTCTGGCCTAGAGTGAGACCCTACTTCAAAAAAACAAACAAAACAAAATCACAAAGAAAATGATTGTGAGCTGGGATACTGGAATTTTTTTGAGGGGAGTAAGGGGATTGAGATGTCCATGAGGCATATTGAGGAACGTGTGCATTCGTTATCAGCATTTCTTTATCTTGAGCACAGTAGAATTAACATGTACTTTTCACTTTCACTTTATGTGTGTGTGTGTAAGTTATATTTGCATATGTTTATGATGTACCTGTCTTTTTCATACAGGTGGACAGGACAGAGGAGAACATCAGATGTCTCTCCCATTTTCATTCTTTTGAGTATTTCAGAAAAAAAAAATCTCTTCAAACCTAGAGATTTCATTAAAAAAAATTATTTATTTATTTACAAGCAAAGAGTGATAGAAGAGAGAGTGAGAAAATGGGTATGCCCAGACCCCCAACTGGTGCAAACAAACTCCAGGGGCATGTGCCACTTTGTATATCTGGCTCTACATGGGTACTGGCAAATCAAACCTAGGTTGTAAGGCTTTATGGGCAAGTGCCTTAACTGCTGAAACATTTCTCCAGCTTCATACAGAATGGCTAATGAATGGGGCCCAGATTCACTAATCTCCACTTTCCACAGGACTGGGGTACTATATGTGAATGGTCATTGAGAATCAAGATTCAGGTTGAAGCAGACCATCTCAGGCCCTCAGCCTGGTATAGGTACTAAAGGTCTTTCACAGTGAGCCATCTTTTCAGCCCTACATGTACTCCTCTTAATTGTATTTAATTTTGCATGAATAGTATTAGATAGAAGTAAGGTTAAATCAAATTTTGTAGGAAAAGTAATCATGGAGAAAATAGACATTTTAAATTATATTAAAAATATGGCGGTACTGATATACAAAAGAAACCAGCCTGACAAGATGGATACATCTGTGCAATGGTGGCACCCAGTCCAGGTGTGTAACCAATGGTTTTCTGATTGACCAAGAGCTCTGCCCAGTGGAAAGGAATCCTTATCTGGAATTGGGAACCAAGTAGAATTCTATGGAGACCAAGAAAATGGATTCTATTGAGAATCTCCCACTAGTTTTTTTTTTTTTTTTTTTTGCCAAAAGAGATGCTACACCCTTCAAAATCTCTCTAAATCACAATGTTTATCTCCTTAAACCTAATTTTTTTCAGAAGGCAGTGAGAACCACTGACAACAAAATGTACCCACAGAAGAAGGACAGCTGACTCCTGGCAGGAGATGAAATCACAGAACTGGTGAGATTAGAAAGCAAACTACTTCAGTGGAGAACCTGATGACCTGCACCAGGGCAACGGAGACACTCGACACTCAAATCATACTAAAGCAGAAACCCAGAAAAGGTGACTTAAAGTGGTCCCACCCAGCCTCAGGGAATTTTGTGGAAGAGGAAGTTAAAAGACTATAAGAGCCGCAGAGTGGGAGGGGGTGTCGGGAGGGACAACCCACACACAGTTACTGTTGCTCTCACAGCTCCTAACACACCATTCCAGGATGAATAACAGCATTCCCACTGAGGAGGGTCCTTAATGGAATGGGGACAGGGAGGAGGGAAATGATGGCACCAACAGATGTGCTGTCCAAAGTTTCTACTTAATAATTAAGAGAAAAAAAAAAAGACTGAAAAAGACTGAGAAGAGAAAGAATATGTCAGGAAAAAGAGATGTAAAGTGTATTAATGTAAATTCCCTCTCAGCCTTTCAATACAATCATCACTAAACTTCTAAGATTTTGTGGAAAATGATGGTATACTAAAGATGCTCATTTTACTTATTTTCCAACTTACTACAAAATCATTATTTGTTAAAAAATAAAATTAACTAATATTGAAAGTATTCATCTAAGAAATAATCTATACTTATATTGTAACTTAATAGCTTTAAATATTCATTTTGTCTATCTATTTTTTACTGCTTCTGATAATAATAAAACAAATATAATATTTAAAATTGAATAACTTTGCAACTATTCATGAAATTTTTACCTATGAATTAATAACCTTTATATAAAAAGTCAAAGAAAAATATTTTAATGTCCTCAAAATGAAACAAACTTGAGATTTAAAAATAAATATATTCAATAATATCACAACCTTTGTACAACAGTTGAGTGTGGGTGCATGCCTTTAATCCCAAAACTGAAGTAGGAGGATCACTATGAATTTGAGGCCACCCTGAGACTACATAAGGAATTATAGGTCTATATTGAGCTGTATTGGGCTATATTGAGACCCTACCTCAAAAAACCAAAAGAAAAGAAAACTTTTTACATAACAAATTATAAGTGGAATGGGCATATATTAAAACCTGTAATACCTACTTAAAATATTAAAATAACCTCCTTACAATAGAATTAGAGGGCTAGAGAGATGGCTTAGAGGTTAAAAAACTTGCCTGCAAAACCTAAGGATACATGTTCTATTCTCCAGGTTTCACCTTAGCCAGACACACAAGGGTGAGGCAAGCACAAGGTCACACGTGCCCACTAGGTGGTGCAAGCATCTGGAGTTCAATTTCGGTGACTGAGGCCCTGGCACACTAATTCTTTCTCTCTTGTCTCTCTCTCTCTTGTTCTACCTAAAAATTAAATTAAATTAAAAAATTAAAAAACAGAATTCTACAGATGAATTATTTTATAATAACAATAGAAAAATAGATTGCAAAATATAAAAAGTGACAAACCTCATTGAAATGTAAGATTAAAATTATGGTTATATATCACTCCATAAACAAATGATTGACAAATTTTCCATACTGAGTAGTGTCTAATCATATTGGACAAGTAATGCCTTTGGCCACACATTCAATATGTAAACACTTAGAAAAGCTGTTGAGTGAAACACAACTTCTATGAATAATTTCTGTGGCCACTGTAAAGCCAGAGTGTCCTCATATAATGACACTATTTCTGTACTATCACACACAGAATCTTTTAAACCATCTGAGCAGGTCCCAAGAAAACAGACATATCTAAGTAACTTCATTCTCTTTGATATTTTTATTATAAAAATGAAATGGCAGCATAAAACTAGTGATGTGTTTGCCAGCTTATGGAGACTCACTTGCTTGATATATGTTTTTATGAGAAAACTTTCAGTATTGGTGAATTCTAGAGGACCTTATCAGATATTGTGGAAAGAACATTACTTTTTTGTGCATCTCTATGTGTGTGTATGTGTGTGTATGTATGTATGCATGTGAAATACAGAGGTACAAGTTGTGTGTATTATTTGACCATTCTCTGTTTTTATACTCTAAGAAAATGTCTCTCACTGAACCCAGAGGTTAATGATTTCAATAGACAAGTAGCCAGTAAGACCCAAAATTCTTTTGTCTCTGCCTTCCCTGGGTTGGCAATACAGGCCTGTGTCACCATCACTAGTCTTTAACTTGGGTGCTGGGGAACCAAACACATGTGTTCATGCTGTATGGCAAACCGTTAGCCCACTCAGTCATTCACCCAGCCCTGTAACTAAGATATAATTTTCTTCATTCTTAATAATGTTTGTTCATAAATTCATTCCCTCGTAAAAAGTTAACGACATGAATAAGGTGTGTTTGTGGCCTGAGAGACATTTGTCTCTTGGGAGATAGGCTACATGAAAGTCTAACAAAAATATATGACCACATTTTTCTGTAAGTTGGGTGTCAGATTGTAGCACTGTGCTTTCCATTGGAAAATTGGCAGGTAGCCGGGCGTGGTGGCATGTCTTTAATCCCAGCACTTGGAAGGCAGAGGTAGGAGGATTGCTGTGAGTTCAAGGTCACCCTGAGACTCCATAATGAGTTCTAGGTCAGCCTGGGATAGAGTGAGACCCTACCTCAAAAAAAAAGAAAAAGAAAAAAAAGAAAACTGGCAGGCAATAAGGCAATATATTTATATCAACTAAAAATGAACTCACATATCTACCAAAATGTTGATCATTTTCCCAGAAATCTTGAAATATGTTTTTAAATTCTAGTATCAAAATGAAAATCAAACTTTCATATTTCTTGTTGCTTTATTTAAAGTGTCCAAAATGTGTAAACGTATTTGCAATGGTGGATAGAACCGTTAATGAATGATCATTACATTTCATTTACCAAGTTACAAGCTCATGTAATATCTCATGGTTCCAATTCAACTACCTGAGCTTGGAAAGTAGCACACTATAAATTCCACACTAGCTTAAACATGTACAAAAATGAACAGCATGCATTGACAAAGTTTGTGATTGAGAATTTCACAACAAATTTCCCAAAACAAAATTACAAAAGTGTCTTGTAAAGTTTTAGATAGGTTTACCATTTTGTGTTGGGCAATATTCACAGTTTTGATATGCACGTAGCCAAAAAACATCAGTTAAACATCCTGGTCTAAAAAGAAAAGACAATTGAGTAGAAAGTAATTTTTATTATTTTTTTAAAATTTTTTATTTATTTATTTGAGAGTGACAGACACAGAGAGAAAGACAGATAGAGGGAGAGAGAGAGAATGGGTGCGCCAGGGCTTCCAGCCTCTGCAAACGAACTCCAGACGCGTGCGCCCCCTTGTGCATCTGGCTAACGTGGGACCTGGGGAACCGAGGGTCCTTAGGCTTCACAGGCAAGCGCTTAACCGCTAAGCCATCTCTCCAGCCCAGAAAGTAATTTTTAAACAACCTCCCAGGAAGAGGGAAAAAATTTAGAAATATTAAATCCATTACCAGTAATTCCTCTGAATATTTGATCTCTAGTTAGTGGTGCTGTTTGGGAAGGAAAAAATTTGACCCTTTAGGAGTTGTAGCTTTGCTAGACAAAGTGTATCACTGGGATTTGTGGTTACATAGTCCAGCCCTGATTACTTTTCTCTTTTTTCTACTTCCTTCCAGGTTTTGTGATGGTATGATACTGTTTTTCTGTTAATTCAATGGTTTTCCTAATATGATGGATTCTATCCTCTGAAACAATAAGCCAAACCAATCTCTTTCCCTCCCTAAGCTGCATTTGATAGAGTGTTTTGTCACAAAACAGGGAAGGTAACTAACACACCAGTGATATCTAATCAGGAGAACAAATCTCTTGAAACTAAATGTTAGAAATGAATGTTCGTCAGTGAAGCCAGCAATTCTGATCTTTTAATGGAACTGTCTACAGTCTTTATGTTAATGATGATGTATAATGTTAATTTTTAATAGATGCTTTTGATCCAGTTAAGAATGTGTCAGTCTATTCCTAGGCTCCTGAAGCTTCTATTATCTTCTTTTTATTAAATTGGAAATCGATGGAGAATTGCCACATATCTCTTGCATCATCTATGAAGCCAATGATTTGAATTGGGCCTTTTAATATATCATACCACTTTTATATATACAATCATAGACTTAATTTTTCATTGCTGTATTAGACCATGTTTATTAAAGACTTGCTAGTGCTTTGATATATTGATATTTTTGATAAACTAATTTTTTCTCATTGTTTTTTAGGATTAGATTTAGGGTTAAGGTAAGGGTTAAGGCTAACTGATAAACTAATGGTTTATTTATAGCCTTCACATGTGCACTCATAAATAATAATTATAGGAAAGGTTCTAAATTTACATTTATGTGTCATATCAAGAGTGCAGTTGTGGTAGCTTCCTGAAATTTATATGAAATTACAGGAATGTATGGATTTTCATGCTTCCACTACACTGTGAGTTTTACAAATTGAAGGTATAAGGTGACCTGTGTCAAGTATTGACTGTGGCCTTTTAGACAGCACACATTTCTCTGTATTTCAATCATGTTTTAGTGTTTATCTCAGTGTTTCAAATACAAAAATTTGTTCTTGTACATAAAAATCCACTCTTTATTTGGTGTTTAGCAACTTCATATGGGTATCATTTTGATCAGATATACCCACATTCTCTTCCCTTACCTGCATCCTGTTCCAATGGAACTTTTTTTTCTTCCCATCACCTACCAGTGGCTCCACCAAGTAAGAGAATGACTTCTCTTTTCCAGCAACTATCAACAGCCAGAGAGGGGAAAATCCACCCTTTTTATGAGCCATGCAGCCTGAGGCACTATGGGGAAAGGAGTTAATGAAGTGGGGATTGGATGCTAAGGAGGGAGACGTTGAGGAGAGAGCACCATTTTTTGCTATGTTCATTTTTCATCTGTCTTTATATCTTTAAAATGCATTACTTTTTCAAGTCATTTGTCCATATTTTCCACTGGATTTCTGCTTGCTTTTTTATTAGTTTGACATTAAAATGTTGCCTGGGTTTAATTCTCTTGGCCTTATACAGTAATCTTTGTTATCTTAATAGTTTCCTTGGTGAACATTTATTTTCCTTTTGTTGCTTTAAAAACAAAATCTAATTCTTCATCTTTGTAATTCCAACATTTTAAGAAAATGCATCATAGTATGATTTTCTTTTCATATTAACAATTGAAGCTGAAGACTTCACTTCATGTTTATTTCTCAGAAACTACAGTAATGGCCCTTTAGTAATTTATTTCATTGAATTTTTTAAATAAAATTATTGCAAATCACACTGGGCATTTTATTTGTGTTCTGCTTTCCATGTTATTAAATGAGTTTGAATAATTTCTTCTGCTTCATTTTATAATCATCTTGAAATACAAAAGCTATAAAATATATAATATATATACAAAATAATCTATTTTCAGTGGTTCTACTTGTTTTTATAAACTTGCTTAAAAACATATTTTTATTTACTTATTTGCAAGCAGAGAAAGACAGAAAGAAGAAGGGCAGGGAGATAATTGGAGATAACAGGTTCTCTAGCTGCTGCAAATGAACTCCAGATGAATGTGCATCTGACTTTATGTGGGTACATGGGTACTGGGGAATTGAACCAGGTGTGTAAGGCTTTGCAGCCAAGCATCTTTACTACTTAGCCATCTCTCCATCACTGGTTCTATTTTACACATTAATTCTGTTATTTTCTCTTGCAAGCCCAACAGACTGGTCTTTTTTTTTTTTTTTTTTTTGTACCAAGGGGCAGGGGAGAGAGACAGACAGAGAGAGAGAGAGAGAGAGAGAGAGAATTGGTGCACTAAGGCCTCAATCTACCATCATCAAATTCCAGAAGCATGTGCCAACTTGTACACATGTGCAAACTTGGACGCTTGCATCACCTTGTACATCTGATTTACTTGGGACCTGGGGAGTTGAACATGGGTTCTTAGGCTTTGCAGGCAAGTGCCTTAACTGCTAAGTCATCCCTCCAACCATTAAACATTAATTTTTAATATATTTTTAGGCAGTGTCTCATAGCCCAACCTGACCTGGAATTCACTCTGTAGTCCACGCTGGCCTCAAAAATCATTATGATCCTTCTACCTTAGAATTTTTAGTACTGGTATTAAACACATGAGTTATCACACCCATCTTTTACTTTTTACAATTTAAAGAATCATAAACATCATAATTTTAATAGATAACACATCTTTGAGATCATATCAGATTATTTCTTATTGTAGAATTAATAAAAAATTGTATTTATTTATTCATTTATTTGAGGAAGAGAGAGAGAATGGGAATGCCAGGGTCTCTAGCCACTGCAAACAAACTCCAGGAGAATGAACCATCTTGTATATCTAACTTATGTGGGTACTAGGGAATCATCAGACCTGGGTCTTTAGGCTTCACAAGCAAGTGCCTTAACTGGTAAACCATCTTTCCCTCCCATCTTATTAGAGAAATTTTAGTTTGTGTGCACATTCATGTGTAGGACAGCCTTGGTTTTCATTCTCAGGAATACCATTAATCTTCTTTGGGTCATGCTTTCTAACTGGTCTGGAGCTCCAACATTATGCTAGGCTACCTTGACATTGAGCCCCAGCGATTTTCCTATCTGTGCCTCCCCAGTGCAGGCATTACATGCATCTGCTACTATACCTGACATTTTTATGGCATTCTTTCCCAATCTGTTGTCATATTTTATTCCAGTCATCATGGTTGTTTTCATTCAAGTGGCCTTCATTCTCTATACACTGGAGATATCCATTACTTTTTGGTTCTGCTTAAACAGTTTTCTTTATGTATTTATTTAGATATTCTTTTATAACATTTTTTTGATTGACAACATATTTCATATGAATACATCGTGTTTTGGTACCCTCTTTTCCTTCATCACTGTTCCCATTCTGTTGGGGACCCTCCTCAGTGGGGTTGCAAGTATCCCCTATGGGTTTGTGGGTTATGCATTTTGGAGGAGCATATAGTTATGGGGGGGAGGAATGCCTCTGGGTATGATGTCTCAACCAGTGGCTCTTATTGTCTTTGTACCCCTCCTTCCACAAAATTACCTGAGCTGTGGTGGGTGAGTGTTAAGTCTCCTTCAGTGTCGAGCTCTTTGGAGCCTCTGGATATCTGCTTTGGTAGGTGTTGAGTAATCTCATGGTCTGTCTCCTTCACTCTGTCACTGATTATCAAAAACAGCATAGAAGCAGTACTCTTGCTTGTCTCCCCAATTCCACTGTGGTTTCATCTGTGGCTTGGCTGAAAAGAACAGATTCTCCAATGGAGAGTAAAGCTAGCATAGTTTAAATGGTGTAAAAATTATGAACTTAAGGAGAATTTGATGTATTATAACCCCACTTTTATCCAAACACTAGTGACAGCTTGACACTGGGGAGCATAACCTTTGTTGCCATGGGATTCTGATCTGGTTCCTAATTCCAAATATATGTTCCTTTACACTGAGCAGATCTTCAGCCAATCAGAAAGCTATTGGTTACCCATCAAGGCTGTGTGCCACTACTGCCCTGGCATGTATATCACACCAGGATGTTTGCTCCTGAGTAGCTTAGACCTCTGGTTGATCAGTTATTGGCCACTTTCCCCCAGTAGCTCATGTAGCACTTTCCAGCACTAGATGGACTAACTGTCTGTGTACTGGCTTTTTTCTGGATTCCAGTCAGGTCTGTCCATGCTCTGTGTCAGCAGCTTATAGCGTCTTCAACAAGAGGGTCTTACCTTTTGCCTCAGGCAGGTAATCAAGTGCTTTGGAGGTCTTCATTTTTATGTTCATTTTAGAAGAGACTGTGTAGTAGGTTTAGGTTTCCTCTACATCTGTATAAATGTGGCTTCTCTCTAAGACTTGTATGAATGAGAAACCAGATTGATATGGCAATTATAGCATCATGAATCCATTCTCAAACTTCAGTTTACAATATAAAGAAAGAAAGCAGGGATAGGGCTAGCTACCAGACTGTGGGCTCACTGCATGTCAGGATTAGCAGACACCACTGATACTCTTTAGGAAGTTGTTTTATGTAGACATGTATCGCAGACTTGTTGGCCCCTCAGGAATTCTTTAAACCTAGCTTCTGATATTAAAATTTTATATGACCGACAGGCAGAACAGAATCATTCTGATAAACAAAATTCTATGTAGAAATGCTATTTGCTCCAGCCCACAATCTCCAGGGGGATAACCTGCATCCCCAGAAAGGAGGACCCCTTCACAAAAGTAGCAGGGATGAGGGAAAGGATGGTATCAACATATGTTGTTTCCATACTAACACAACTCATAAAAATAAAAAGAAATCACATGCCTTTAATCCCAGCACTCGGGAGGCAGAGGTAGGGGGATCACCATGAGTTCGAGGCCACTTTGAGACTACATAGTGAATTCCAGGTCAACCTGGTCCAGAGTAAAACTCTATCTCAAAAAACCAAAATCAAAAATAAATAAATAAATAAAAATTCTAGCTGGGCTATTTGTGTACTTCTCACAAACCTCAGCTTCTGCTCCTATAAATATGAATGCCTTAACATCTTTTGTGGTAATTAATTAAAATAACCAAACAATATGCAGTCAATGTCACTGACCTACCTTGGAAACTTAAAATGAATTATTTATACTACGTTAGTGAGACTTGTTCCCTCAAATAATCCTGGACTATAAAACCTTAGTTGAATTTATGCAAAAAAATGTATGATTAAAACGCAACAAAACAAATTACTGGTAGATCAGTCAACAAACATCTCAAGTGCTTTAGGAATTTGGAGAAGTGAGGGTCTCTGATACAGACTGCCCAGCAAAGGTTTCTGGAGGAGAAATTGGAAGCAAACATCTATGTGCTATCCTCAATCATGTGTGCATTGTTTTGGCATCATGTTATTTGCATTCCTTCCATGTCAAAATCCAAAACAAATTAAAACAAACTTCAGAGTCAGGCAAAGAGCAGCACATGAAAATAACTCTGCTTAATGAAATATTAATAAATAGTATTTCAAGATAGACAACCTGAGCAATCAAATAAATGATTAGTGCTTCATTTTATATATTTTGAAGACTGTATCGGGAAATTTGTATAATAAGCAAAGATAACAAATTTATTGTACTTCACAATCATTACAATTTTATTTCAAATACTATTTAATGCCAGTAAAATGAAAACAAAGGCAAAATAAAATATGCCCTGGTCCCTCATAGTTGTTGCAAGTAACATAACATTGTCTTACGATTTTCAGTTTAGGTAGTCTTCAAATACACTATTGCTATCTGTGTACAAGCAAGTATTGCTGAATTATTTGGTTGAATTGTTGAAATACTTTCTTGTTATTTTGGGGACAAAATTCCCTGCTTGATAAAGTGATTTGTAACACTGAAAATGCCACTTATAAAACACTTTTAAAACAAATATAACTTCATTTTGATTACCAGTTAATTTGTTGGAAAATGTTCGGATTATTTTCTTCTACAGTTCTTTCTTCAGTATTTTTAGTTACCAAGACAACTCAATTATGTTTGTTTTTTTTTAACTTTTTTATATTTTTAAGCATACTTATTATTTTTAAAAATATGGCTCAGTGTAATTCTAGGAAAGAATTACTTTCACAACACGATCACTTGTAATAATTCTCCTATGCTTAGATGGACCTTCAAAATTTTCTCAGCTTTTTGTTGTTCCTGGAAATACATGACCACTGTCCCCTATTTCTGGTACAATAAAATCTAATTTAAATTGTCTATTTCCAGTGTTAAATAAGTACAATCATTTTACATACATTCTTTTCAATTACTTTCTGTATGATGATGGATTTCTAATGAAGTTTTGTATTGTAGACTATATGTGTGTGTGTTTGTGTGTGTGTGTGTGTGTAGCTAGGATCCACATATGAGAGAGAACATGTGGCACTTGGCTTTCTGGGCCTGGGTTACTAACTTAGTATAATCCTTTCCAGATCCATCTATTTTTCTGCAAATTTCATAACTTCATTTTTCTTTACCGCTGAGTAGAACTCCGTTGTATAAATTTGCCATATCATCATTATCCACTCATCAGTTGAGAACATCTAGGCTGGTTCCATTTCCTTTGATTTCCTCTTTGATTTCTTAGATTTGTTCTTTGACTTCCTTGAACATATTTACAATCATTCTTTTGAACTCTTTCTCAGGCATTTCCTCCAACTTGTTCTCACTGGAGGTCATCTCTGATGCATTAATACTTTTTGATGGATTTATATTGTCTCTATTTTTGGTATTTCTTGTGTTATAATGTATATATTTTTGCATCTTGGATTAAGTTAATGCTTGGATTTTCTAGTTTGCTGGGTATTCTTAGTTGTATCAATTGATCTGATGTTATATATCTTCAGTGTAGGAGATTAAGATGTCAGGTGTGGCTCTTAATGCTCTCATAGTAGCTGGTTCTGCTGCTGCTGCTGAAGCTGCCACTGCTGGGTCTGTTGCTGCTGGGTCCGCCACTGCCGGAGCTGCTTTGGCCTGCCTGTGTGGGTTCTGGATGCTCTGGGACTCTCCTTTGACAAATTCTTAATCCATGGTCTTCTCCATTTTTTCTTCATTTATCTGTTTTCCCCTTTGAAACCTCAGAACTTATATACTCTATATTAGTTACTTGTGTTATAGGATACCTGACAGAAATAACTTTAAAAATTACTTAAATCAAGTATTAATTTCAGCTAATGGTTTCAGAGGGTTGTAGACAATTCCATAATGGGATGAACATTATGGATGAACATCCAGACCAGACACAGTTTTGAGGAGGAATGGGATTAATTTTAAGCTTCAAATCCAGGAGAAATTTCACCAATGGCAGAAGAAGCTGGCTCCCTTTCATGGAACCAAGCAAAGAGAGACACTACCATAAAAAGCCTGCAAAAAACAGCAAGCAAAACAGGCTGCAAGCAAGATCCCCAGAGCTTAGGCTGTTCTCCATACTTTTGGGCTTGAATTCCAATCCACCCCCAATGACACACCCAGTTGTAGCAGGAGGCTGACTGTTAGGGGCAGAAGCTGCAAACTCTATTGTCACAAAACAGCAGAGTCTATGGGGAACATACATTGAAACTACCAGAAAAAGGATGCAATCCATCATGTTTGGGATTCAATAACACTGAGATTGGCTTGTTTCAAATTATAGGAAGCTGATGGAGCCACATTTTCAAGAATCCATGGATCAGGAAACTGAAAAAATCAGGTCAGAAACATGGCAGGGCAATAATCCTCAATACTTGATTCCACACCCCAAATGTGACCAAAGTCCTCAAGCTAAACTCCACCTCCCAAAAGTAACACAACCTCACAAAACAGTTCCCCCAGCTGACGATCAAGAATTCAAGCACACAAGCCTATGAGGGAAAATAACAATCTACCACAATATGTCAGAGACTCCAGGCTAGCTCAAAATACAAAATGCATTCAGTCCAAAATTAAGTGTTCATCGTTTTAGTAGTCCCAACATGACTCAAAATTATAGTCTTTTCTGAGACTCAGTGCAACCTTTTAGCTGTGAGTTTCTGAAAAACCATGAAACATATACATACTTCCAATATGTAATGTCATATAGGAAATATTTGTATTCAGAAGGGGGCATCGCAAATACACACCAGGCCAAAACTGAAAGCAAACCCCAGCAGGGAAAACCACAGGCTCTACAGTTCTATGTCTAGCACAAAGGGTGTGCGTGGCATCACCCTGGATCCAATGGGTTTGAGGACTCTTACTACTTCAGCAATGTGGACTAAAGCCACAGGGCTCCTCTCTAACGCTGACTCTACTCATTGCTCACAGCTTTCTTTGCAGATATCCATTTTCCTGCCATAATGCTAACCCAGGTTGCTCACTGTGACTCAAGCTTCATCTTTGCAAATTCATGCAGTGGTTTCTCAGGGCTTCCATGAGAAATCCAAAGCTATCACACATTACTGATTTTTTTAAATTTTTTTTGTTCCTTTTTAAAATTTATTTATTTGAAATTGACAGAGAAAGAGACACAGAGAGAGAGAGATTGAGAACGGGCGGGCCAGGGCTTCCAGCCACTGCGAAAGAACTCCAGACGCATGCGTCCCCTTGTGCATCTGGCTAACGTGGGTCCTGGGGAACCGAACCTCGAAACGGGGGTCCTTAGGCTTCACAGGCAAGCACTTAACCGCTAAGCCATTTCTCCAGCCCACCTTGCTGATTTTTAACAACTGTCTGAAACCTTGGTTCAAGGTTGCATAACCCTGAAACTCTTACTTTTGCTTATAAATCCGACACAATGTTGATGTCAAGTTCTGTTGTTTGCAAAAGATATAGGCTGGCCCCCTTCCACTAGAGCTACAATGGCCTCTGTGTTGGAGGCTAAAGGAGGAATACATTTTTCTAAAGGATGCTTTTGAGTGTGGATCCTTCTGCTGCACTCTGTTATTGGTTTCTCACTTTCCAGTGAACTTGCGTTTTCCTCTCTAGACTCAAGTTTCGGATTGCTGACACCCAAATTCTTTATCAGTGACTTTTCCCATTGTTGTGACACAATTCATGAGAGAAATGCCTTAGAAGAAAGATTTATTTGACTCATGGTTTAAGGAGCTCTAGTTTGTCACACGGCAGAGAAGACATGATACTGGGGCCAGCTTGGTTTCAGGTGATAGTAATTAGTAGTATGATTCTTAAAGGCAGAGCCCAGCATCCCACTTCTTGTAGATAGATCCCACCACTCAAAGGTTCCACAACCTTCCAGAACAGTGCCACCTACAATATCCTACATAGGAACATTTCACTTTCAAACCGTAACACATAATTTGCTTCTGCTCTCCTTCTTTGATTCATTCTACAACTATAGTACCAAGTTTTATTTTTTTAAATGTTTTCTTACGTTTTGTGTTTTCTTTCATGCTGTATTAAATATTGTGAGATCAAAGAGAAGTCCAGGCCCTCCTCATTTCATTGAAGAGTGGATAATAGTGACATTTTAGAATATAACTACATTACCTAAAAGAAATTGCAGAAAAAGAAATCTTAATACTTTTTTAAATACACCTAATCAATTAAAATCCTTCTTAGTATAAATATATTTCGTTTTGATGTATCCTCTAATTTTTTTCTCCTATTGTCTAATTTTGAGATTATTTTACAATGACAGACTCACAGTTTGTGATTCTTTTCTTCTAGATTTCATATTCAAACACATATAAAACTCATAAATTAGTCTTCATTAAAGGAAAAGGTCACAAATTACCTTATTTTATACACTCAAATGGATTCTTGAATCTATTTTCTTTGCAATTAATTGTATTAAAATTATATGAAGGCACATTCACATATGTAATAGCACACACCCATAATGATATTAATGATAATAATAAAGAAACAAAAGAGAAACCAATAAAGCCAGGTGCTGTAGGCTATAGCAATAAAATTCTTGAGATAATTTTTGAATGGATTAAACTTAGTCCCAGTTTGTAGATAAAACAATTTAATTTTATATAAGGCTACAAATACTAAGAATATGTGTTATATCTCTGGAAAATAGAAAACAGTATCTGGCAAGTATTTATGCCATTCATTTATGTGTAGGATCAGAGAAAAACATCTTACATCATAATATCTTTAATTCAAAGAAAGAAAGTCAACTTATAAGAATACATTTATTTATTTTAGTGCAAGAATTTTGAATGTGAAGAGCCCCCATAGTTAATGTGTCACATATGCAATAATATTGAATGGAAAATCTGCAATGAGGAATGAAATCAACTAATATTTCATAATTATTCATCTTTTCCAAAAATCTCTTAAAAAGATGGGGTTTTCAGGCAAAGATAGAAAAAAAAAAGAAAATTATAGACCAATATCCCTCATGAACATTGATGCAAAAATTCTCACAAAATATTGGCAAACAGAATACAAGAATATATCAAAAAGATCATTCACCCTGACCAAGTAGGCTTTATCCC
The DNA here is from genome assembly GCF_020740685.1 of Jaculus jaculus. NCBI lineage: Eukaryota > Metazoa > Chordata > Mammalia > Rodentia > Dipodidae > Jaculus > Jaculus jaculus. The sequence continues at coordinate 76,852,790 of NC_059112.1, read as the reverse complement.
AGAGATGCAGGGATGGCTCAACATACGCAAATCTATAAATGTAATACATTACATAAATGGGTTGAAGGACAAAAATCACATGATCATCTCATTAGACGCAGAAAAAGCATTTGACAAAATCCAACATCCCTTCATGATAAAAGTCCTACAGAGACTGGGAATAGAAGGAACATACCTCAATATAATAAAAGCTATTTATGACAAGCCTACAGCCAACATAATACTAAATGGGGAAACACTAGAAGCTTTTCCACTAAAATCAGGAACAAGACAAGGGTGTTCACTGTCCCCAATTTTATTTAATATAGTTTTGGAAGTCTTAGCCATAGCAATAAGGCAAGAGACACACATAAAAGGGATACAAATTGGAAAGGAAGAGATCAAGTTATCATTATTTGCAGATGACATGATTCTATACATAAAGGACCCTAAAGACTCTACTAGCAAATTGTTAGAGCTGATCAAAACCTACAGCCATGTAGCAGGATACAAAATAAATACACAGAAATCAGTAGCCTTCATATATGCTAACAACAAACACACAGAGGATGAAATCAGAGAATCACTCCCGTTCACAATTGGATCAAAAAAAAATAAAGTACCTTGGAATAAACCTAACCAAGGAAGTAAAGAATCTCTACAATGAGAACTTTAAAACACTCAAGCGAGAAATTGCAGAAGGCACTAGAAAGTGGAGAAACATCCCTTGTTCCTGGATTGGAAGAATCAATATTGTGAAAATGGCAATCTTACCTAGAGCAATCTACACATTTAATGCAATCCCTATCAAAATTCCAAAGGCTATCTTCATGGAAATAGAAAAAACAATCCAAAAATTCATTTGGAATCACAAAAAACCTCAAATATCTAAAATAATACTGAGCAACAAAAAAGAGGCTGGTGGTATCACCATACCTGATTTTAACCTATACTACAGAGCCATAGTAACAAAAACAGCATGTTACTGGCACAAAAATAGACATGTAGATCAGTGGAACAGAATGGAGGACCCAGATGTAAGCCCAAGTAGCTATAGCCACCTGATATTCGATAAAAATGCCCAAAATACTCATTGGAGAAGAGACAGTCTCTTCAGCAAATGGTGTTGGGAAAACTGGATATATATATGCAGAAGGATGAAAATAGATTCTTCTCTCTCGCCATGCACAAGAATTAAGTCCAAATGGATTAAAGACCTTAACATCAGACCTGAAACTCTGAAACTGCTAGAGGAAAAGTAGGGGAAACCCTTTAACATATTGGTCTTGGCAAAGACTTTCTGAATATAACCCCAATTGCTCTGGCAATAAAACCACAGATTAATCACTGGGACCTCATGAAATTACAAAGATTTTGCACTGCAAAGGACACAGTGAAAAAAGCAAAGAGGAAATCTACAGAATGGGAAAAAATCTTCGCCAGCTATATATCTGATAGAGGATTAATATCTAGGATATACAAAGAACTCAAAAAGTTAAATAATAAGGAATCAAACAAGCCAATCAAAAAATGGGCTATAGAGCTAAATAGAGAGTTCTCAAAGGAAGAAATATGAATGGCATATAAGCATCTAAAAGAATGTTCTACATCACTAGTCATCAGGGAAATGCAGATTAAAACTACATTGAGATTCCATCTCACTCCTGTCAGATTGGCTACCATCATGAAAACAAATGATCATAAATGTTGGCGGGGATGTGGAATAAAAGGAACCCTTCTGCACTGCTGGTGGGAATGCAATCTGGTCCAGCCATTGTGGAAATCAGTGTGGAGGTTCCTAAAACAGCTAAAGATTGATCTACCATATGACCCAGCTATAGCACTCCTAGGCATATATCCAAAGGACTCATCTCATTTCCTTAGAAGTATGTGCTCAACCATGTTTATTGCTGCTCAATTTATAATAGCTGGGAAATGGAACCAGCCTAGATGTCCCTCAACAGATGAGTGGATAATGAAGATGTGGCACATTTATACAATGGAGTTCCACTCAGCAGTAAAGAAAAATGAAGTTATGAAATTTGCAGAAAAAATGGATGGACCTGGAAAGGATTATACTAAGTGAGGTAACCCAGGCCCAGAAAGCCAAGCACCACCTGTTCTCTCTCATATGTGGATCCTAGCTACAGATGATTGGGCTTCTACATGAGAAGGAAAATACTTAGTAGCAGAAGCCAGTAAGGTAAAAAGGAGACATAAAGGGTAGAGAAAGGGAGGAGGCTACTTAATAGGTTGATATTGTACATATGTAATTACAATGATTGTAATGGGGAGTTAATATGTTGGAAAATGGAATTTCAAATGGGAAAGTGTGGGGGTGGGGAGGGAGGGAATTACCATGGGATATATTTTATAATCATGGAAAATGTTAATAAAAATTTCAAAAAAATGAAAAAAAATTTTTAAAAAATTAAAAAAAAGATGGGGTTTTTCTAGTATATTACTTTGAAATAATTTTAGTTCCAGGGAATAATTTTTATTGCACTTGCAACATGTACTTGGAATTTATTGTTTTTATTTTAATAACACAGTTATTATACATTAAATATGTGTCTGAGGTATTATTCAATGTAATAAGTATGACCTCTAGACACAAATATATTTTCAGCTGCATTAGAGTTTATCAAATGTCCTTGTAACTAAAACAAATTATGGAATTTTTTGTCATTAGTGGTCTATTATACATTTTCTAGAATGTTCACATGGCTATTTTGCATATAAATATGTTATTATGCTCAATAATTTTATGGTTAATCATTACAGCATTTATAAAAGTTGAGTACTCTAAGAAATTTTTTAGAGGAATTAATCTATTGCATATGGTAATGAAAGGTTTTCAGTGTCATAGGGAAAAGGTACACAATATGAACATAAATGAGTAATGTTTGGGGGCTAGAGTCTATTACTTAATATTTATAAGAAAAATAATAACCATGTTTTAAAATAATACAGTAGTGAAAAAATATCTAACATCTGGTCACTTTGAAAAACAATAATATATAAGTCAAATGGCCATGTGCCACAAAATACAGTGGAAGAGAAAAGTGTAAGAATGGTGGTGGCACCAGGTGCACTCAGTGGAGCTGTTGGGAAGCCGTGCTGAGCACAGCCTCTTGTCAGACACTGCCCCGTGTTTTCAGAATGTAAAGTACTGCAAGGAGTCCTGTGTGGCTGATGAGAAAGGGGTTGTAGAGTCACATGACCAACCTTTGTGTCATTGATTTTCACAATTAAAGAACTAGGAAGATGTTTTGGTATTCTAATTTTCATTGTTTCAGTTTACACAGAATTACATAATGAAAATATGAATCAACAAGGAATGCCTAATTATCCTATTAGATGTTCTGTCTTCAACTCAGTTGTGTTATGTTGGGGTATAATGCAACACTTAATTTTCTGCTTTAATATGCATTTACTATGTAACTAACTATATTCTTAGGCACATGCCTCAGAAATGATTCCAAATGTTCCTCAGGAAATATGAATACACATTTCTCTTACATGTTGTTCACAACTGCAAACAATCTAAAACCAACTAAAGTATCTATTGAGAGGAAGATATAAAAATTCATAATGATGCAGGGATACATGGATACAGGAGCAAAAAATATCTGAGTCAAGCTTACATAGGGCAACATAGATAGATCATAGCGTAATAAAATATATACTGAGGTCCAGATTACATGTATTGTGAGAATTTTGTTTTTGTTTTTTGAGGTAGGGTCTCTTCATAGCCTAGATTGACTAGAAATTCATTATGTAGTCTCAGGGTGGCCTTGAACTCACAGAGATCTTCCTTTTTCTGCCTCCTGAATGCTGGAATTAAAGGCATGTACCACCATACCCAGCCTAATGCAAGAATATTTTTATGTATTTTATGTATTTAAAACTAAAATTAGCTAGGCATGGGGTGCACTCCTTTAATTCCAGCACTCAGGAGGTTGGGGTTGGGATCGCTGTGAGTTTGAGGCCAACCAGAGATTATATAGTCACTTCCACGTCAGCCTGGGCTACAGAGAGACCTTACACACACACCCCAAAAAATTAAATTAAAAGATAATAATACAAAAAGGAAGAATAAGTATAAAGATGAATAATGAGAAAAATTAAGGGAATACCATGGGAATATAATACATAGATATAATAGGACTGAAAGTTTTCTAACTTGTAAAATTTAGAGAATGCATTTTCATCATGATTTACATATATTGTTTATTCCATAATGAATGTAAATTATTTCAAATATTAATAGAATAAACATTAGCTTTACTAAAATAATTTTAGTTAAAAATTGAAAATAAGCCAACTTTACAAAGGAAAATGTTGGGGGTTTGTAATTCTTTAATGATGAATTCAGAGAAGAATTGCATAATTTTTCAATAATGTGGTCAGACTTCTGTTTCAAGGTCATGTATAATCACTGTATAAAAAGTTGACCATACTAGAGTTCAGGGACGGTGGAAATTAATCAGGGCACTATTATGGATAAGGGTAGTGTGTACTTGGAATGGACCCAATAAAATGTGCTGTGAAGTGTTGGGATTCTAAATTGTTTCACTGTTAACTCTAATGACAAGTGTAGGACAGTAAGAAACTTAAGGTTATCAACCTTGAAATTAGAATGAAATGACAATGTCATTTATTGATACAGGAAAGACTGTAAGAGTGTTCGGCTTAAGGGATAAAAAAACAGAGTACATTTTTGAACCCTTGTGATGTGCTTTAAGCAAGAAGGTGAGGGACATGCATCTACACTTCAAGTGAAGAAATCAGGCTCTGACTGTAATTGTAGACATTATCAGTGGGAGGGTCATATTTTTAGTAAAAACACTAGACTTGAAATGCATTAGGAACAGAGAGCATTGACAACTTTAGAAAACTGAGCTCACCTTGTCTATAGTATTTAAAAGCAATTCAGTTGTCCCATCTTGCTGGTATTTGATGAGTGGCAGTGCTGGGCCACATAACATGCTGTTTATAACAGGGAGATTGCAAATAAAATATCTCTACCTCTCTAGCCTGATAAAATGTCCCTTAGCAGCAATGAAGGGGAAGATATCTATGCTTTTCTGAGTATTAAAGATAAGCTACAGAGCCAGGCATGGTGGCTCATGCCTTTAATCCCAACACTAGGGTGGCAGAGGTAGGATTGCTGAGAGTTTGAGGCCACCCTGAGAATACCAAGTGGATTCCAGGTCAGCCTGAGCTACAGTGAGACCCTACCTCAGAAAACCAAAAATAAATAAATAAATAAATAATCTACAAACTATAAATTAAAACAAAAGAAAAGAAACAGAAAACACAATATTCACTTCTAGGAAACCATGGGATTTTTCTCTTTCTTCTTTCTTTTTTATTACTATAACCAAGTCTATTGTAGACGGGAAAAAAATAAGAAGTTAACTTGCCCTTCCTGATACTTAAGTACTCAAAACCTCTGTTTAGTTATGCTTTTCAAAGCCAGGCTGTTATGTAGCATACTTTCACATCATCTGCATTCACACTCACATTCTTTTGAAAACAGAAGTCAAAAGACATGTAGATGTGCTCTCAGGGCCTGATGAGTGCTTGGTATGGCATCAAGTGCTTTCACTTACATGTAATTCAGTAGGATTCAGAGGGTAGCATCATCCTTGCAAAATTTTTCTTTATGTGTTGAAGAATGGAGGTTGTTACCACACTTCAAAGTTTGATGAGCCAAGTCTAGATTAACTGGCATCATCTTTGTACATTCTTGATATCCACAATGGCATATAAAATAATTTTTATAGATGGAAATAGCACAAGTGTATATGTAATTAAAGGTCCTTCCCAGACACTATATTTTTTGCTACAAGTCAATGAAATTAGCATTAGAATGTGGAAATTGAAAGAGAAGTAAATCATTTTATTTGCACAAGGTGATTCATAAAAGTGTATTTTAGAATTCAGGCACCACAGACATTCATTTTTGTATGCTCTTGAGGCTGAACATTATGCTGAAGAGGAAAGTCAAGAAATTATTTTATGAAACAAACTTAATTATTTTTGGTTTTATTGCATAAGACATGCTATCAGAATCAATAGCAAATTGATTTTGGATGGATAGTGATTTTCAAGGCATTAAGTAATTTACTTCTGCTTGTCAGCAACAAGGAAGCAATAAATACTTGATCTCATTTGGTCTGGTGGTTCTTGTTGGTTCATTAGTTTGCATTCAAGTCCATCTATATGCCAAACTTAATATTATAATGTCATGATGTGCATAAATAAGCTATATATTTTCTGATATAACTGTTTTTAAGATACATTTATATATCTAGATTTCTTTCTTCAATTTATTTTAATTAATATGAATATAAGCTAAATTAGTACAACTATACACACACACATATATTGTCACTGAAATACTCAGAGCTTTGGAGATTTATATGACTAGAATTTATGCAAATCATGATTTAATGATTGCAGTGACTTATAAATTATGAAACTTTTGTTTTGTGTTGTCAAAATATCAATTCTTTTATTTATTTCTTTTTTTGTGAGGCAAAGTCTTATTGGGTAAAAAAAGAAAGAAAAGAAAAAGAAGAAAGTCTGGTATATTAGGCCTGCACTCCATAGGTAATCTCAGGGGGCAGCTGTTTTGTTTTGTTTTTCAAGGTAGGGTCTCACTTTAGCCCAGGCTTACCTTGAATTCACTATGCAGTCTCCAGGTGGCTTCAAACTCAGATAATCCTCCTACATTAGCCTCCCAAGTGCTGAGATTAAAGGCATGTGTCACCATGCCTAGCTAATTCTTTCTAAATGTTTTTAATGTTGCCATCCCTTCACAAGTATTAAAAACATGTTGATCTGAAGGAAATAACATTGAATTTCCAATTTTATCATACAACAAGATAATTCCAGTTTAAAAGTCAATTTCACCACAAAAACACAGGCTCCTTGGTGGTCTGGACAATAAAGCATTTGCTGGTCTTCTCAGTGAAAAGCTGCAATGAATAAAGCCAAGTAAGCTAGCAAATATCCATTTACTTGGCTTATTATGTTTCAATTTTTCTATTTCTGTTCTTCTATCTATAGTCTTTTCTCTCACTTTTCAGTGCTTCATACTAAAATGTGTGTTTCTGTGTGTGTGTGCATGTCTATGCATGCATGCATTTATGTACAATTATACCTTTCAAAGTTATCATTCACAAATTACACTTCTGCCTCTAAAGCGTGCAACAATATATTTATATGATCTTATTAACTGCACTCCAGTTCATATGTAAAATTGACATTGAAAGATTCCATCTTTCCCACAAATTTCCCATTTCATTCTTTTCTTTTACTTTGCACAATATAGCCAAGTAGTGTAATCACCTTTAATTTGTTTCTATCACTTTTGTCTCCTTTCATTTAATCTATCTATGGCAGTTCGAATGCCAAATGTATCCTACAGTTTCATGGTTTTTTCCTGTTTGTTTTTTTGTTTTATTAGACTCATCCTCAATGCCTAGCTTGTGGAGCATCTAGGATGTGACACCTTGCTGGAGGAAGCATGTCTGGGGTTGAGCCGTGGGATCTTACAAACTACCTACCTTTCAAATGCTAGCTAGCGTTTCCTCCCTGCTGATGTGATAAGATGTGATGTTGTGCTATCCATTCTTGCCATGCTTTCTCCACTATCATAAAACTTGTCCTTGAAACTGTATGCCAGAAATAAACTTTCCCTCCATGAACTGCTTCTTGTCTGTTGCTTTGTCCCAGCAAAGAGAAGAAAGCCTCTACACTATCTTAAATGAATGTCATTTTAAAGATAACATACATATTATATCACTTCATTCTTTTGTTTCATAATTTGTCTATTGTCTGCTATTACCATGAAACTCAGCCTATATTTTAGCCTCATTTTTTTCTTAACTTTATATAATCTGTTAAATGATTTGTCTTTAAATAAGTCATGAAATTTATAATTTTTTCGATAAAAACCTTTGTTTAATTATATATGTGCACACACATACATTTATTTTTATTGACAACTTCTATAAGTATAGACAGTAAACCAGGATATTTTCCTCCCACCATCCCTATTGCCACCTCCCAAAACCACCCACCATTGAATGTCTTCTTTATAATTATTTTCTCTTCTGTTGTAATCATTTTTCCTCCTATTATGAAGATCTTGTGTAGGTAATGTTAGCCACTGTGAGATCATAAATATCAAGGCAATTCTGTGTCTGGAAGATTTCCTTGTAAGAAGTCCTACCCTTCCTTTGGCTCACCTCTTCTGCAATATCCTCTGATCTGTTTTTCATTAATTGGTTTTGTATTCATCAAATACAGTCAGTTTGGTACCATTATTAGGCTCATCTGTGACCTACACGTTCCCCTTGGCCCCTCCTTGTTGAGGTATATGGGTCATGCATTGTAGAGTTAGCCCACAGTTATGGGTAAGATAAATGTCTCTGCATATCCTGAAACAACATGTGGCTCTGACATCTTTTCCAGCCCCTCTCTGCAAAATTTCCCTGAGCCATATTGGGTTCATTTTGGGTCTGCTTCAGTGATGAGGTGTGGGGGCCTCTGGGTCTCTGTATATCTGATTTGGTAGGAGTTGATTTTTCTCTGTGTTAATCTCTTTCATCCTTGTGCTGGTAGCGGGTTCACCAAGAAAACAGCACCCTTGCTTGTTTCACCAATTATTTTGCGGTATGACAGGGTGGTTCTCTCCTTGGGATCTGTGTCTATCTGCAGCCCAGCATGTGGAATCATCAGCAATGTGGTCTTTTCATTTCATTCTGGCGCATAAACAAGAGCCTTGCCAAGGTCCTATAACGTTTTTTGTTGTGGGTGGGTAGGGGGGACTCAGGTTCCATCTTGACCTTCACTGAAAATTTTCTATTAACAATCTATGGCTTCTGAGGGCTCAAATTGTCCACCTCCATAGAATATTTCTATCCAAACTCTTTCTCCAAGAAGTATGTTTCCATGTTTCCAAGTGGCTAATTCACAACACATTAAACTTTGATTTACCTTCATTTCACTCCTCTTCTCCTCCATCCCCTCCTCTGATTGCACTCAAAGCACTGTACCTTCAGTATTCTGCCCCTCTACTTACATACTCCTGAGTGTCCAAAAAATAACAATTTGTTCCTGTACCATCCAGTGGCTTAAAAGAGACTACTTTAGAGTCTGAGACTAGACAGCATTTGAAGTGATGTCCTGTGAGGGGCCATATAGAGAAAGGCACAGCTATTTGTTCTTCACTTTATACTCCCCTTATTTAATGCCCTATTTCAATTTGGTAGTCCAGTTTTGTCCTCTGTTCTCTTCTGATTATCATCCCATTTTATTTTTTTTAATTTTTATGATCTTTTTATTTATTTATTTGAGTTTGACAGAGAGAAAGAGGCAGAGAGAGAGAGAGAGAGAAAGAGAGAATGGGCATGCCTGGGCTTCCAGCCACTGCAAACGAACTCCAGACACATGCACCTCCTTGTGCATCTGGCTAAGGTAGGTCCTAGAGACTGGAACCTCGAATCGGGGTCGTTGGGCTTCACAGGCAAGCACTTAACCACTAAGCCATCTCTCCAACCCATCCATTTTAATTTTTAAAGATAGGTTTTATCAAAGGTCGTAGTTTATACTGAGACTTGTTTCTCCCTCCTTAAGCCTCCTGTGATGGTTTGAATATAATATTCTCCACAGCCTCATGTGTTTAAGTACTTGGTCTCCACGAGAGTGGTACTATTTAAGAAGGTTGTTGAGCCTTTGTGAAGTGGAGCCTTGCTAGATAGTATGCTACTTGGGTTGGCTCTTGAGATGTTATAGGCTGTTCTTATTTCTCTCTCAAGTTCTTCCCTGCTAATGTGACAATGTAACTGGTTTCTTGCACCTTGCTTACTTTTCTGGCCATGATGGGCTTCACCATCTAGTACTGAGAGCCAAATTACCTTTTCGTTCTCTAAGCTGCTTCTCATTAGGAATTTTGTCCCAGCAGTAAGTGTAACTGATACACCTCCCAGGTGCTTTTTTTTTTTTTTTTTTTTTTTTGAGGATGTTTGGTTGCATTTCTTTACCTTCTGATGTCTTCATTGTATCATCATCTTGAGCTGACTTATCAACCCTCATGTTTATCATTCCCTTGTATTGATTTTGCTATATAGTTTCTCTCTGCTGCTCTAATATTGATAGCTTCAGAATATAGTATAATATACTTATTCCTTTATTTTTCCCAGATTATTAAGGTGAAGATAAATTGTTTGTAAATTAGACAAGTGGTGTTAAAGATCATCCTCTCTGGTACTAGAGATCATGGCTTGTGACCAGTGCCCCATACACTGAATGTTTAGCTATTGAACAACATTCTTAATTTAAAGTGAACTCCAGATGCATACACCCCTTTGTGCATACGGGTTTACATGGGTGGTGAGCAATAGTATCCAGAATGTCAGGCTTTGCTGGAAGGTGCCTTCAACCAGTGAGCTATTTCTCCAGCTGTAAGTGATGAGTATATTAGATATATAAAAGTGCTAGAAAATCTAATGGACCTGGGTGTGCTTGCACATGTGTTTAGTTGCAGCACTTGTGAGGGTGAGGAAGGATGATGACTGTGAGTTACAGGCAATTCTTAGACTACATAGCTCCAGGTCAGCTCTGGCTAGAGTGAGACCCTACCTCATAACCCCCCAAAAAAGAAATCAAATAAAATTTTATATATAGAAAGCTAAGTGTTAAATAAAACCCAGTGGAAAGCCTATCCAAGAGAATACATCAAATTGAAGAAAAAATATCAAGAGTCACATATACGGAAAACAAATTATAATATTTAGGTGATGATTAAATCTTAAAATATAAGCAGGACATCTAAGGTCTATGGAATGGCAGTAAAATGTGGCATAATAAATATGTACAAAAAGAACAAATTAAAGGTGAAAAATGTCATAGTAGATAAATTTCACAAATTTAGGGAGATTGGTTTCCAGAGACCCAAAGCACAGTACCAACTTTTTTTAAAAAAAGCTCAGTAATCATACTTTAAAGCCAAAATGAGTAAAGATATGGAGAGTAAAATGACAAGAAATATTTTAGCCTTTTCCTCAGGAATGTTAGATCCTAGGGGTTCAGGACACAATGGGACATGAGTCTTGATGCCCATATATGGCCAAAATTTGAGAATCCTCACATAAGAATGTTCATTTCCAGACAGGCATTTTGCCTCACCTTTACTGTTCTATACATTGTTCAGCTTTCAACGCACACAAACAGACAAACAAATGGAATTTTTTCCATTTCAGTTTATTAAGCAAAAGAAAAATCTCTCTGTTCCTTTCTCTTTGTCTCTTACACACACACATACACACACACACACACACACACACACACAATGGGCTAATAGCACAGATATAAATTAATTAGCCTAATTGGGATTGTATGACACAGACAGCAGAACAATCAAACATGGACTGTAACATAACTTTAATTAAAAATGTCTAAATTTTATAAAGAATAGCTAGATGTCATCCATAAATGGGGTCTGACAGAAGAAACACCGAACCTTCAAAATCTTAAACACTCTAAGATACAATTTGGCATCAATTATGTTGGTAAATGTCTTCTACATGAACAATAAAGGATAAGAAGTGACTTAGTACATCAGTGAAGTCCCAAAGGCCACCTTACTCCTGTATTGGGGTTATATACTCACAGAACTCATGCTTGGTTTGTGATAGCTAAAAATGCTCTGGATTATTCCATGAATTCTAGTTTCTAAGTTTAACTTAAAGATTACCACCTGACATTGGAAGTGATATATTGCCATATCTCTGAGTGTTGTATTGAACAGACTGTAGTGTACCATCCATCCAATTTGGTACTATCTAAAAATAGTGAGAAAAATTGCTATGAACTGAGAAACAGTGAATTTTTAGATAATAAAGTACCTAGATAGGTAAGCGACAAAACAAACAGAAAAGCTTATTATACTCCATGTTCATAAGCAGAGGAAAAAGATACACATGAAAATATACAGTAAAACTGGAAACAGGATCATGTTGTTTTACCTAGGGATGTCTGATATGTGGCAAACAAGGGCAAATAGAAGGAAATGGAAGGCAGTGACTAAGGGTGGATCTTCTGTAAGATTGCTTGTGCATTTTTATGCACTTCTGATATTTACATTCATCTACTTAAAAAATAAGGGAATTAAATAAGTGGAGGTGAAATATTGGTCCAAGAATAGGGTCCCATCTTTTTTATAAGGATGTCCTTTTGATTTGTAACCTGTTTGGCCAATATCATGCTCTCTCTTAATAGTGTGGTTGAAAAGGTAACAAAATAGAAAATATTTACAGTTTCTATATTACTAAGAACCCCTTAAATTTCTTAAAAGACTTGGGGAAATATCACATTGTTGTGTAACATGCACAGGGCTTTGACATGGGAATTTTAGTTTAGTTTAAAGTCTTAAAATCTATGATTTCAAAATCTGTATTTAGACAAACTGAAAATTAGCAATCATTCCTTTGTAATATGATTGAAATACTCATAACAAAATAAATGAACAAAACTGTATTAGTCAGTGTTCTCTAAAGGGACAGAAGTGCTAGAATTAATAATAAAAAAAAAATCACCATATAGTCTCACTCATCTTCAGCACCTGACCTGAATCTACCGAAGATGCCTTACATACCCAGCAAGCATCTCATGGACTAGACAATGGGATGGGTGGGGAGGGAGTAGAGGGCAACAGAGGGGTTGGGAAACACAAATCTAGACACAAACGGCAATGGTACCATAAAATTTAACAACCTAAAAGGCTGAACCTTCACCAGGCCCTCAGAGGGAATACTTGAACCATAAGACACTGGAGAGGGTGTGATGAAGACTGACCTTAATCTTCTACAGCTTCTCTCTCTCTCTGTTCTCTCTAACTCTTTTATATATTAGTTAACTTTTTCTTCCTTTTCTTAGTGGGCACTCACCTGTGACTACCAGTTCCAGCATGTGGCTATCATCCACAATGAGCTTTTAATCAGAGAGACCTACAGGGTTTCCTAAAAGAAAGACAGATTTCCCACCACAGGTTAATGGTAAGACCCTACTGCTGAAGACACCTTATGTGGTTAACACATAAAATGTAATGGTATGGCTGGAAGAGAGTCAGTCCCCAGACAGTCACTGCATCTAGTACAAGAAGGTGCTACATAGGTGACTGAGGGAAAATGACCAATAACTGTCCAAGAAACTCATGGTTTAACCTACTTATCAGCAAATAACGTGTCATGATTCACTCACAAGTGAAATAGTGGCACACAGTTATTGTGGGGAACCAACTGCTCTTGATTTGGCTAACTGATACCCTCCATGGTATGGGACCCATAGCTGGAGCTGGGAAACAAGTCAGAACCATATTCAAGCATGAGCCCGCTCTCCATTATCAAGCTATCACAAATCATGGGCTACAAGAGGGCCTACACCTAGTAAATTCTTTATTAAAAAGTAAGGTTTATCTCATTTGTCTGGTGCTAATTTACTCTCCATTGGAGAATCTGCTTCTCTTTTGCAGATACATGTAGATCCTAAGGAGAGAGCCACAGCATCATACTTCCATAGGGCCCGGGCTGAAACTAAGAACAATTGGTGAAACAAGCAAGGGTGCCATTTTCTGGTGAACTGGGTACCTGCACAAGGGTGAAGGAGATCAACACAGAGAAAATTCAACTCCTACCAAATCAGAGATCCAGAGCCCCAGAGGCCCCCAACACCTCATCACTGAAGCAGACCAAAAATGAACCCAACACGGCTCAGGGAAATTTTGTGGAAGGCAGGATGGAAAGAATGTCAGAGCCACATGTTGAGTCATGATATGCAGAGACATTTTTTTTTTTTAATTTTTATTAACATTTTCCATGATTATAAAATATATCCCATGGTCATTCCCTCCATCCCCACCCCCACACTTTCCCATTTGAAATTCCATTCTCCATCATATTACCTCCCCATTACAATCATTGTAATTACATATATACAATATCAACCTATTAAGTATCTTCCTCCCTTCCTTTCTCCACCCTTTATGTCTCCTTTCCAACTTACTGGCCTCTGCTACTAAGTATTTTCATTCTCACACAGAAGCCCAGTCATCTGTAGCTAGGATCCACATATGAGAGAGAACATGTGGCACTTGGCTTTCTGAGCCTGGGTTACCTGACTTAGTATAATACTTTCCAGGTCCATCCATTTTTCTGCATATTTCATAACTTCATTTTTCTTTACCGCTAAGTAGAACTCCATTGTATAAATGTACCACATCTTCATTATCCACTCATCTGTTGAGGGACATCTAGGCTGGTTCCATTTCCCAGCTATTATAAATTGAGCAGCAATAAACATGGTTGAGCATGTACTTCTAAGGAAATGAGATGAGTCCTTTGAATATATGCCTAGGAGTGCTATAGCTGGGTCATATGGTAGATCAATCTCTAGCTGTTTTAGGAACCTCCACACTGTTTTCCACAATGGCTGGACCAGATTGCATTCCCACCAGCAGTGCAGAAGGGTTCCTTTTTTTCCACTTCCCCGCCAACATTTATGATCATTTGTTTTCATGATGGTGGCCAATCTGACAGGAATGAGATGGTATCTCAATGTAGTTTTAATCTGCATTTCCCTGATGACTAGTGACGTAGAACATTTTTTTAGATGCTTAAATGCCATTCGTATTTCTTCCTTTGAGAACTCTCTATTTAGCTCCATAGCCCATTTTTTGATTGGCTTGTTTGATTCCTTATTATTTAACTTTTTGAGTTCTTTGTATATCCTAGATATTAATCCTCTATCAGATATATAGCTGGCAAAGATTTTTTCCCATTCTGTAGGTTGTCTCTTTGCTTTTTTCACTGTGTCCTTTGAGGTGCAAAATCTTTGTAATTTCATTAGGTCCCAGTGGTTAATCTGTGGTTTTATTGCCTGAGCAATTGGGGTTATATTCAGAAAGGCTTTGCAAAGACCAATATGTTGAAGGGTTTCCCCTACTTTTTCCTCTAGCAGTTTCAGAGTTTCAGGTCTGATGTTAAGGTCTTTAATCCATTTGGACTGAATACTTGTGCATGGAGAAAGAGAAGAATGTATTTTCATCCATCTGCAGATATTTATCCAGTTTTCAAAACACCATTTGCTGAAGAGGCTGTCTCTTCTCCAATGAGTATTTTTGGCATTTTTATCGAATATCAGGTGGCTATAGCTACTTGGGCTTACATCTGGGTCCTCTATTCTGTTCCACTGATCTACATGTCTGTTTTTGTGCCAGTACCATGCTGTTTTTGTTACTATGTCTCTGTAGTATAGGTTAAAATCAGGTATGGTGATACCACCAGCCTCTTTTTTGTTGCTCAGTATTATTTTAGATATTCGAGGTTTTTTGTGATTCCAAATGAATTTTTGGATTGTTTTTTCTATTTCCATGAAGAAAGCCTTTGGAATTTTGTTAGGGATTGCATTAAATGTGTAGATTGCTTTAGGTAAGATTGCCATTTTCACAATATTGATTCTTCCAATCCAGGAACAAGGGATGTTTCTCCACTTTCTAGTGTCTTCTGCAATTTCTCGCTTGAGTGTTTTAAAGTTCTCATTGTATAGATTCTTTACTTCCTTGGTTAGGTTTATTCCAAGGTATTTTATTTTTTTTGATGCACTTGTGAATGGGAGTGATTCTCTGATTTCATCCTCTGTGTGTTTGTTGTTAGCATATATGAAGGCTACTGATTTCTGTGTATTTATTTTGTATCCTGCTACATTGCTGTAGGTTTTGGTCAGCTCTAACAGCTTGCTAGTAGAGTCTTTAGGGTCCTTTATGTATAGAATCATGTCATCTGCAAATAATGATAACTTGATTTCTTCCTTTCCAATTTGTATCCCTTTTATGTGTGTCTCTTGCCTTATTGCTATGGCTAAGACTTCCAAAACTATATTAAATAGAAGTGGGGACAGTGGACACCCTTGTCTTGTTCCTGATTTTAGTGGAAAAGCTTCCAGTTTTTCCCCATTTAGTAATATGTTGGCTGTAGGCTTGTCATAAATAGCCTTTATTATATTGAGATATGTTCCTTCTATTCCCAGTCTCTATAGGACTTTTATCATGAAGGGATGTTGAATTTTGTCAAATGCTTTCTCTGCATCTAATGAGATGATCATGTGATTTTTGTCCTTCAACCCGTTTATGTAATGTATTACATTTATAGATTTGCGTATGTTGAACCATCCCTGCATCTCTGAGATAAAGCGTACTTGGTCAGGGTGAATGATCTTTTTGATATACTCTATTTTAATTTTGTTTTCTGCTGCGCCGAGGCCGTGGCGGTTGGCTGAGCTGCCGGAGCTGCTTTTCCTGCCTGTGCAGGCTCTGGATGCTCTATAACTCTTCTACTTCTCCGCTGCCGCTTCAATTTCCTATACACCTCACTTTTTAGTAAAAGTGTGTATTTTGCTGAGTTTTTTTGGTCTTTTTCCCCCCTAGGCTGCTTTGGCGTGGTACCTACGCCGCCATCTTAACCGGAAGTCCTCTGCAGAGACATTTATCTTACCCCAAACTGTGGGCTAACTCCATAATGCATGACCCATATACTTCAACAAGGAGGGGCCAGAGGGAGGGAGTATGTCATGGATGAGCCTAACAATGATACCAACTTGACTGTATTTGCTGAGTACAAAACTAATTAATAATTTAAAAAAAAAGATAATTTATTGGATTAGCTTACAGTATTCCAATATCAGTGGTAGCCAAAGACTCAAGGAACCCAGTAGCTACTCAGCCCATGTGGCAGTCCTACTCCAGCCTGGAGACTTCCTGAGGAACCACTCATTTTCAATGAATGGTCTTCAGTTGATGCTGGTCTCAGTCTTCATTGGTCTTCAATCTATGCAGGAAAGCAGCAAGCAGCTCCAGCAGCCAAGTGGAAGGAAGGGATAAGCTCTTTACACTCAGAACTTCATTATATAAAGTTTCGATCTGAGCAGGGACATCTGTTCTGCATGATGGACTCACTCTGGGGTAAGGGCTTCCTCCTTCAGCTAATCTTTCCTGGAAACAACCACAGAGACCCAACACAAAGACTGGATTATAATTTAATTTTCTTATTTTCTCTTATATATATGTGTGTATGTTTGTAATATTTTTTGGATATGTTTTATTTAAACACTGAGGATAAATATATTATAATTGTTTGGCCTAAAAACATTAATATCTTTGCAATGTTAATTCCTCCTATCCAGGAACATGGGAGGTCTTGCCATTTTCTCAAGTCCTCCTCAATTTCTTTTTTGAGGGTTTTTATGTTTTCATTGTACAGATCTTTCACTTCCTTGGTTAATGTTATTCCAAGGTATTTTTGAATAAATTATTTTTTTATTAGTACTTCATTAGTAATTAATTTTGTACTTTGTGAATACAGCCAAGTTGGTACCATTGTTAGGCTCATCTATATCCTACCCCTCCCCATTGGCCCCTCATTGTAGAGATATATGGGTAATGCATTATGGAGTTAGCCCACAGTTATGGGTAGAAGTGTCTCTGTGTTTCATGATCCAATGTGTGGCTCTGACATTCTTTCCATCCTACCTTCCACAAAATTTCCCTGAGCCGTGTTGGGTTCATTTTTGGTCTGCTTCAGTGATGAGGTGTTGGGGGCCTCTGGGGCTCTGGATCTCTGATTTGGTAGGAGTTGAATTTTTTCTGTGTTGATCTCCTTCACCCTTGTGCAGGTACCCAGTTCCCCAAGAAAACAGCACCTTTGCTTGTTTCACCAATTGTTCTTAGTTTCAGCCCAGGCCCTATGGAAGTATGATGCTGTGGCTCTCTCCTTAGGATCTATATCTATCTGCAAAAGAGAAGCAGATTCTCCAATGGAGAGTAAATTAGCACCAGACAAATGAGATAAACCTTACTTTTTAATAAAGAATTTAATAGGTGTAGGCCCTCTTATAGCCCATGATTGGTGGTAGCTTGATAATGGTGAGGAGGCTCATGTTTGAATATGGTTCTGACTTGTTTCCCAGCTCCAGCTGTGGGTCCCATACCACTGAGGGGATCAGTTAGCCAAATCAAGAGCAGTTGGCTTCCCACAATGGCTGTGTGCCACTATTGCACTTGTGTGGGCATCACAACAGGTTATTTGCTGCTAAGTAGGTTAGACCATGAGTTGCTTGGACAGATATTGGTCATTTTCCCTCAGTCACCTATGTACCACCTTCTGGCACTAGATGCACTGACTGGGGACTGACTCTCTTCCAGCTTCCAGCCATGCCATTCCATTGTACGTGTCAACATAAGATGTCTTCAGCAGTAGGGTCTTACCACTAACCTCTGGTGGGTCATCAAGTACTCTGACAGAAATCTGTCTTTCTTTTAGGAAACCCTGTAGGTCTCTCTGATCAAAAGCTCATTGTGGATGATAGCCACATGCTGGAACTGGTAGTCACAGGTCAGTGCCCACTAAGAAAAGGAAAAAAAAACAAACATAACTAATATAAGAGTTAAAGGGAATATATATATATATATATGGAGAGAGAGAGAAAGAGAGGAGCCGTAGAAGATTGTGGTCCATCTTCACCATACCCTCTCAAGTGTCTTGTGGCTCAGGTGGTCCGTCAAGGGCTTGGTGAAGGTTCAACCATTTGGACTGCCTTTTAGGATATAGAATTTTATAGTACCATTGCTGTTTGGTCCTAGATTTGTGTCTCTCACTCCCTCTTTCCTTCTTGCCCTCCCCACCAGCCCTATTGTCTAGTCCTCGAGATGCTTGCTGGGTATGTCTTTATCTTGGGTAGATTCAGGTTAGGTGTTGTAGATGAGTGATACTGTGTGGCTTTTATCTTTCTGTGATTGGGTAAGTTTACTGAGACTGATCTGTTCCAATTCCAACCATTTTTCCTCAATTTCATTGTGTCATTTTTTCTTACTGCTGTGTAGAATTCCACTGTGCAGATATACCACTTCTTAGTTATCCATTCTTCTAGAGATGGACATCTAAGTTGATTCCAGCTCTTAGGTATTACAAATTGAGCTGCTATAAACATGGTTGAGAAAAATCTGTCTGGACTGTGGTTTAAAGGTTTTAGGGTAGATGCACAGTA
Organism: Jaculus jaculus; assembly: GCF_020740685.1. Lineage (NCBI taxonomy): Eukaryota > Metazoa > Chordata > Mammalia > Rodentia > Dipodidae > Jaculus > Jaculus jaculus. The sequence continues at coordinate 76,833,698 of NC_059112.1, read as the reverse complement.
AGGGAAGAACTGGGTCTGTTGGTAACTCTACAGTCAGATTTTTCAGGAGTCTCCATATTGCTTTCCAAAGTGGTTATACCATCTTACATTCCCACCAACAGTGGATAAGAGTTCCTAATTCTCCATGTCTTCGACATCATTTATTTTTATTTGCTTTTTTGATATTTTCTATCCTTACTATGGTAATGTGGAATCTCATAGTTGTTTTAATTTGCATTTCTCTCATGATTAGGGATGATGAACATTTTCTTAAGTGTGTGTTTGCCATTTGTATTTCTTCTTGTGTGAACTGCCTTTCCAACTCTTTGCCCTATTTTGTGAGTGGGCTGTTTGACCTTTTATTGTTTAGGTTTTTGAGTTATTTTTAGATTCTAGAGATTAGGCCTCTGTCAGTTGGATAACCAGCAAATATTTTCTCCCATTCTGTCGGTAATCTATTGACTTTGCTTATTGTATACTTATCTATAAAAAATTCATCAGCTTCATGTGATCCCATTGGTTGAGTGACTATTTGAGATCATGAGCTACTGGGGTTTTGTTCACGAATCTTTTCTCATTCCTATCTCATGGAAATTTTTCCCTATATTTTCTTCCAGTAGTAGCTTAGTTTCTGTTCTTGTATTGAGGTCTTTGATCCATTTGGACTTGAGTGTAGTACATGGCAAGATGTGTGGATCAAGTTTCAATTTCCTGCATATGGTTATCAAGTTTGTCCATCACCATTTTTGAAGATGCTTTTTTCCAGCCTGTATTGTTAGGGCCTTTGTCAAATATCAAGTAGCTGTAGTTGCTTGATCCAAAGTCCAGGTCCTCAATTGTATCCCATTGGTCTTTTTATGCCAGTACCATGGTGTTTTTATCACTTTGGCTTTGCAATACAGCTTTAGATCAGGTATGATGATGCCTCCAGAGCTATTTCTTTTTCTGAGGATATGCTTGGATTTCCTAGGCCTTATGCATTTCCATATGAAATTTGAGGTCAGTTTTCTATTTCTGTGAAGGATAATGTTGGGATTTTAATTGGAAGTACATTAAATCTGTATATTGCCTTTGGTAGTATTGCCATCTATACATTAACATTTTTGTTGCTATGGATAATGGGACCATGTCCCTTAGTTCTTTCTCTGTATCTTTGTCATTTGCCTATAGAAAGGATACTGATTTAACATAACTTAGACTGTGTCAGGTAAATCTTTATTCAATACCAATGTTCTCATTGATAAAAGCCTTTTGGACTTTGGGTATGTTATATCTATTTATTGAAAAGAAACATTCAAAAAACTCTTTAATCAAAAGTTGATTTCATGGTAAATAATGTGACTTTCTCCTCATGTTTTAAGTTTTATATTGAATATATTATTATGGGAACTTTAAGTTATATCCAACTATCTATCTTTTATCCTCCATTTCAGATTTAATTTTAAGAGAAATTACTTGTTTCCAATTTTAAACATTTTGTACTCTGGATCATCTTTCATAGTGAAGGACAAATTTTGCCAGCTTTCAGTGATATGGGCAATTCACACAAGCACATTTGAATAGATCACAAATCTCTAGATTTTTAATGGATTATTTGTGTATTACTAGAGGCAAAATATATGACTAATGTTTAAAATAAAGTATCTTCATGTCAGGCAGGCTCAATGTGGACTGATTCCATCAACAGAGTGTGGAAAAAAATAGCATAAAGTGTGTATTAAATTGTCCTCTACATGTAGGTAAGGGTTCTGCAGAAATGAAAATTAGACAAGGCTCAAATAAACCCTGTGGAAAACAAGATATTTGTGTAGGAAATTAAACAGTCAGGATACATAAGTTGTCAACATGTGTTGCATTCCTGGGATTCACCTGCAGCATCAGAGAAATTTCACAGAAATCAGTTTTTAGGAAACTAAATGCTACCTTATGTAAGAAAAACGTATACTTCAATGACTACAAATGTGTACATGTTTAGTTTTTATTTTATTTTTGTATATTAGCCTATTGTATGTTTATCCATGTTCACTTATGTGGATGCACATGTTCATGCCTGAAGATTCCCATGGAAGCCAGAGGTTGACATCAAGTGTTCACCAATCAACTTCTTTCAATTGTGCCTGATGTTCACTGATTTAGCTAGTCTAGCAAGCCATTTTCCTTCTAGGATCCCCTGCCTAGTATTTATTTGGATGCTGCCAACCCAAACCCCAATCCTTATGCTCACATGACTTTCCACTTGTGTCATCTCCCAGCCCGTGAATTTATTTAAAGAAAAAAAAAAGTATCCCTTTCTCTCTCTTTTTAAGAGTGTTATGTATTTTAAAATTAGCTAAACAATGTAACTCCCAGTACCAGCATGGGGCTATTATCCACAGTGAGCTTTTGATCAGAGAAATCCACAAGGTTTCCTAAAAGAATGACAGATTTCTGTCAGAGAACTTCATGACCCAGCAAAGGTTAGTGGTAAGACCCTATTGCTGAAGACACCATATGCAGCTGACACGTAAAATGGAACGGCATGGCTGGAAGCCAGGAGAGAGTCAGTCCCCAGGCAGTCAGCGTGTCTAGTGGCAGAAGGTGCTACATGGGCAACAGGGGAAACGACCAATATCTGTCCAAACAACTCATGGTCTAACCTACTTAGCAACAAATAACCTGTTGTGATGCCCACACAAGTGCAATAGTGGCGCACAGCCATGATGGGGAACCAACTGCTCTTGATTTGGCTAACTGATCCCCTCAGTGGTAAGGGACCCATAGCTGGAGCTGGGAAACAAGTCAGAACCATATTCAAACATAAACCCACTCTCCAATATCAAGCTACCATCAATCATGGGATACAAAAGGGCCTACACCGATTAAACTCTCTATATAAAAAAAGTAAGGATTATTTCATTTGTCCTGGAGCTAACTTACTCTCCATTAGAGAATCTGCTTCTCTTTTTCAGATAGATGCAGAACCTAAGGAGAGAGCCACTCCATCATACCTCAAAATGGCCTCAGCTGAAAGTAAGGAAAATTGGCAAAACAAGCAAGGGTGCTGTTTTCTTGATGAACCAGATACCAGCACAAGGGGGAAGGAGACCAACACAGAGAAAAATCAACTCCTACCAAATCAGAGAGCCAGAGCCTCAGAGGCCCCCAACACCTCATCACTGAAGCAGACCAAAACTGAACCCAACATAGCTCCAGGAAATTTTGCAGAAGACAGGGGGAAAGAATGTCAGAGCCACAGGTTGGGTCAGGATATGCAGAGTCATTTCTAGTACCAATAACTGTGGGCTAACTCCACAATGCATGAACAATACACCTCCACAAGGAGGGACTAATGGGGAGGGGGTAGGTCATGGATGAGCCTAATAATGGTAGCAAACTGCCTGTATTTGAGGAATAGAAAACTAATAAAAAAATATGAAAAATAAATAAATAAAAATAAAATAAAATTAGCTAAACAAAAGAAAGGTGTCTATTGATTCATGCCATCATTAGAATTATGTTTTCCTCCCCTTCTTCCCATTCATTACCATGCTCTCTCATACTTTTCTACCTCTGTACACTGTCCCACCAGTAGTAGCTTGTTTACTATGCCCTGCTCCTGTCTCTTCTGGCTTCTCCTTTGTTGAAGTCTAATTCTATGATCATTTTTAAATTTATTTTTATTTATTTATTTGAGAGAGGGGCAGAGAGAGGAAGAAAGAGAGAATGGGTATCCAGGGCCTCCAGCCACTGCAAACGAATTCCAGACGCATGTGCCACCTTGTGCATCTGGCTTGCGTTGGTCCTTTGGCTTTGCAGGCAAACACCTTCACCACTAAGCCATCCAGCCCCAAGTCATATTCTAGATTCTCTATCAGTACTATTTATGCTTACTAAAACTTATAAACAAATAAAATTATTCCACATAAGGATGCACAAATGAGAGAACATATCATGTTTTTCTTTCTGTGTCTGGGAAAACTCAGCATGACTTTTTTCCAGACCCATCCATTTTACTGCAAATTGTATTTTTTCTTATGCCTGAATTTAATTTCATTGTATATGTGTACAACTTCTTTGTTATCTGTTCATAAGGTGATGGGAATCTGAGCTGATTCTTTTTCCTAGATATTATGAATAAAGTGGCAAACAACATAGATGAACAGGTATCTACATGGTAAACAAGAGATTCTTTATGGTAGATAAATGCCAAGGAGTGGCATAGCTGAATTAAATGAGGACACTCAATAGACTGGCCACATGTTAGAGAGGACATAAGGATATAACACAATGGGAATATGACAAATTTGGAATATGTTCATCTATAAGAGTTCTCAAATAAATAAAAAGAAATGCATATATTATTTTAGCATACACTTTAATTACTTTTAGGAAATCTCTATAATATAGAAAGTTTGGAAACATGTAGTTTTGTCATTGAAATGTACCTATATAGACAAGTAAAGTAGAACATAATTGTCAATACAAGATTGGTTCTCTTTAGAAATAAACAAAAATAGTTTAAAATACATATTTTATGGTAATATTGTAAAAATCTCTAGACATATAAATGTTATATATTCTTAGTACAAAAAATGACAAATATATAAGATTATTGACATGAAACACAGCTTGATTCAAACATTTTGTGATGCATTCATGTATCTAAATGTTACCAAGTTGAAATAGAATAACCACACATGACATATATTTGTTAACTACACAAGACAATACAATGTTAAAGAGTATTAAAATTTCCATCATTATTTAATATTACTTTTGCAATATATTAAAAATTTTGAATACAATATAAGCACATTTAAAAACACATTACACTTACTAGAGGAAAAACTATGGCTATACTAATAAAATCATAACAACTACTAATAGTAACAATAATAATTCTATGCATGTCAGAGAGTTAAGGAAATGCTCTTAAATATGTTAATGAATAATAATCTATACAGTAGGTAATTAGCTTTTAGCAAATGAAGTCTTGTGATATTTTTGTGATAGTGTATTTAAGGAAGTAAATGGATATGGTGGTGTTATAATATGAGTAGTTTTAAAGGTTTTTTATTTATTTATTTTGGTTTTTCAAGGTAGGGTCTCACTCTAGCCCAGGCTGACCTAGAATGCACTATGTAGTCTCAGGGTGGCCTTGAACTCATGATGATTTTTCTACCTCTGCCTCCCAAATGCTGGGATTAAAGATATGTGCCACCACCCCTAGCTAAAAGGTCCTTATTTTTAAAATTATTTTTTCAGTGTCATCAATGTGTTACTACTTCTAATTACAAAGACCACATTTGAGACAGCTCATAGTTTTGATTAAATTTACTTAATTAAATTAACAGAGGTCAACATATTTATACATACTTTGTCACAATAACTCCTAACTTAATGAATTTTAGTCTTGAATAAAGAAAACTGGATTTATTAATTTTCAGTTTTCAACCCAGTTACATACCAACTTTAGTTATAATATGTTGTTTTACCATTGTTGAGTTTTAAGAGATATTGGTATACTTTGGATGAAGGTATTTTTGAGAAAAAAAGAAATGAGTATACATTTAGGTTATGTTAAGCCTCATATGCTCTGTGCAGAATGCAGATATATTTTTTTAAATATACTTACACATACTGACAAAAGATAACTAAATTATCAAAGCTGTCAAATTAGCTCCCTCATTGTGACAAGTCTAAGTACAAAAGGTTGAATATATTTTGAAAGTATGTAAAACCTAGATAATTGCAAGGTTATTTCTAAAAATCTCAATTAACATTTCTGAATTGTATAATAATTATTAAGAAAGGCCATCTGTTAGAAACCCAGATTTAACAGGTGTAGAGCATTTAGAAACATGACCATTTATCTGTGTTGTACTTTAAAATTAAAGTACTTACAAGCACAGTGAAACATATCGTCACTACCCATGCATGTGTCACATATCTAACAAGAGGTTAACAAGGTTCTGTATCTCCTGTGTTTGTATGCCAAACTTTGTTCTTCTCGTCTTCGTTGTCAGAATAATTAATTGAGAAATTCCTTTGCTATGCCAAACAGGAACCATGAAAAGCTTTCTTGCACTAGGAAATTACATCAAATTTTTAAAGATATGACAATGCTTATTTTGTTTTTAGAATAATTAATTAATTTACTTACATTTAACAAAACTTTACTTTCTTATCTCTTCTATCATCATTGTTTCTTTGTTGCTGGAAAGAGACAGGAGCTAGATCTGATGAGATAAATAACCCAGTTCACACAACCCAACCCCAGCTGAAACCACAAAGGAATTAGGGAAATGAGCAAGAGTGCTGCTTCTTAGTGAATCTAATATCAGCACAAGGGTGAAGGAGATAAACACTAAGGACATTCAATACCTACCAAAGCAGAGATCCAGAGGATCTTAAGTGACCATCACTGAAGTAGACATAAAATGCACCCAAAGTGGCTCAGGGAATTTTACAGAAGAATAGGTGGAAAGAGTATTAAAGCTACAAGTTGGGACATTTTGTACAGAGACATTGCCTCTCTGCCATAACTGACTGCTGCCTACATAATGAATGACCCACAATCCCCATGAGGTTGACCTTCATCCCCAAAGGCCTCTTCAGAAAAGGAGCAGGGAACAGGGAAAGTATGATACCAACATGTGTTGTTTGCATACTAATTATGTCCATATCTAATAAAAATAAATTTTTAAAAAGAAATAAGAAAGAAAATAATAAACTTTATTGACCTGAACAATATAATGTGATGCAGCAAAACTTACAGTACACAATGAAGGCCGTCCTCAGGGGAAAATTTATAGTATTAAATGACTTCAAAACAATGACAGAGTTATCTCAAATTAATAACCTAACCACCCAACTAAGGGTGTTGAAAACAAACAAACAAACAATCCAACCACAAGAGTTCCAGACAAAGAAATAATTAAGACCTAAGCTGAAATTAATTAATTGGAAACTAGAGAAAACAATTAAAATTGACAATAATGAATAGCTGGTTCTTTGAAAAAAAATTGATAAACCCCTGGCTAATTTGATCAAATGGAAAAAATAAATAAAATAAAAGAGAAGTTTCAAATTAACAGAATTAGAAATGAAAAGGGATAAGTCACTCAACCAGTGGGAACTCATGAAGCCAAAAACTTTTTGTGCAAACATACCATTAACAGAGCCAGCAGACTACCCGCAGAGTGGGAGGAAATCTTTATCAGCAACACCATTGACAGAGGCCTAATATCAAGATCTACAAAAACTCAAAAAACAAAGCAATGAAAAAAAAAAATAATCAAACAATCCACGCAAAATATGGGGCAGAGAACTGAATAGGGGTTGGAGAGATGACTTAGCAGTTAAGGTCCTTACCTACAAAGCCATATGATCTTGATTCCCCAAGACCCACATAAGCCAGATGCACAAGTTGGTGCATGCCTCTGGAGTCTGTGGTGGCTGGATGCCCTGGCCTGCCCATTCTCTCTCTCTCTCCCTCTCTCCTCTCTGATATTTACTCTGTCAAATAAATAAATAAAAATAAAAAATATATATATATTTTAAATAGCTGGACCCAGTGAGCTTGCTGCAGAAGCAGGCCGTTTGCTCAACCTTCCTGATTGAATAGTCCCTGGGTGCCCAGAGCTCCTGGTTAGTTCCTTATATCCCAGTTTCCTGGTCCCAGTACCCCTGCTGCTGCCTCAGAGAGGCCAGGACCCTTCCTGTGGGCTGCAGAAGCAGGCTTTTTGCTCTGGTTTCTTGATTGGTCCCCTCTGTACACAAATCCTTACTCTCCTGAGTCAGAGGGTTCACTATAGGAAGTGCTCTCTTGCCCGTGGCACTCCAGCTTCCTGGCTCCTCTTTTCCCAACCCCTGATCTCCATGTGCTGCAGAGTATGAAGTGGACTTAATAGGCCAGAGCTCCTATCTTGTCACTTCCCAGTTCCCCAGGTACCAGATACAAACTCCACAATCTGTGCATCTGTTGTTATAACCCCCATCATACACCAATGTAGCTCACTTTTAAAACATAATAGCCTATAAACATCCGCTGAGGACAAATATTTCCTTCCCCCACAATAGAGTAAAATGTTTCCCCAAGATGGGTAGATCATAATGCAAAATAAGAAAGAAAGAAAGAAAGAAAGAAAGAAAGAAAGAAAGAAAGAAAGAAAGAAAGAAAGAAAGAAAGAAAGAAAGAAAGAAAGAAAGAAAGAAAGAGAGAAAGAAAGAGTCCGAAAACTGAGAGATTGCCACCAACGATGCCTAATCCCACAATGGAAGCCTCCAAGGAACTCTTAGCAAAATCAGTAGAAATTCAATACCAAAATTAAAACACCACAACAAATGATACCCTGATCAAAACAATTGCTGAACTGGAAACAAACCATCAAAAATCAAACTATCATATCAGTGAAATTATACAGAATCTTCTCTTAGAGCACTCCATTTTTGACAGTAGGCTACACTTAATTGAAGAAAACATTAGAAGCCTCAAAAGTGATAAAAATGAATTGAAGGTGAGTCAACAAATGGAAGGTCTCAATAACCAATTGATTAAGCCTAATGAAAATTTGATCAAATGGAATAATGAATTACAGGAAGCATCAAGAAAATCAAAACTTGAGCTCAAATCAAACTTAAAAAAAGAAATGGACACAATGTAAAATAAACAACAGAAAATGAAAATCAAATAAAGCTTATAAAAACCTCTCTAGAACCATTCATTAATAGAATTACTCATGTGAACAACAAAACCTCTGACCTGGAAGACAATACAAAGGAAATTGACTGGCAGGACAAAGTCTTTGCTTAGTTTAAAAAATCAAGTGAATAGAATGTGAAGGACTTGTGAGATACCATAAAATGACCAGACATTCATATCTTATTTATACCAGAAGGAGAGGAAATTCAGACTGGAGGCATAAAAAAAAAAAAAAAAAAAAAAAAAAAAAAAAAAAAAAAAAAAAACATATTCCACAAAGTTACTGAGGAAAACATTCCCAATAACTCAAAAGAGAGGCCCATGCAGATACAAGAATCCTACAGAACCTGAAATGGACAGGTCCAATGAAGAAACCCTCCAAGGCACATCATAGTTAAAACTCTTAACAATGAAAACAAAGAGTGTTAAAGCAGCAAGAGAAAATCAACTCACTACATACAAAGACAATCCATCAGAATTAACTCAGATTTCTCATTGGAAACCCTGAAAGCCAGAAGGCACTGGAATAGAATGGTACAAGGTTTAAAAAACTATGGCTTCCAACCAAAACTACTGTATTAAACAAAAGTATTCCTCATAATAGATGGTGAAAGGAAAACTTTCCAAGAAAAAAGTCAACTTTATGATTATGTGAACAAAAAGCCAGACCTACAGAGAATACTTCAGGGAATACTCTGGACAGAAGAGCCAACAAGAAGAAGATCACAGTAACCAAAACTAACCCAGGCTCTAAACAGTACAAAACACAAGAAAACACTAAAACCCATAAAGAACATCATCATGGCAGGGATTAAATTGGGCCTCACACTTATAACTTTAAATGTTAATGGTCTTAACTCAGTCATCAAAAGACACAAGTTAACAGGGTGGATCAGAAAAAGGGACCATTCTTTCTGCTAACTTTAAGAAATCCACCTTACCACAAAAGCCAGAAACCTCCTCATAGTGAAAGGATAGAAAATGATATTCCAAGAAAGTGGAAACAAGAAATAAGCAGGTGTTGCTATATTAATATCTGATAAAACAGACTTCAAACCAAAAATAATCAAAAAAAAAAAAAACTTCTTACTCATCAAGGGAATGATCCAACATGAGAAGATCACAATCATAAATCTATATACTCCAAACACAGGTGCACCACAGTTTTAAAAAGAAAACCTACTTGACAACAAAACAGAAATAAGCACCAACATCATCATAGTTGGAGACTTCAATACTCCACTATCACTGATAGACAGATCATCAAATCAGAAAAACAACATGGAAATAATAAAGATCAACAACACCATAGATCAATTAGACCTAATGAACATCTACAGAACTTTCCACCCCAGCTACAGAGAAAACACATTCTTCTCAGCAGCCCACAGAACCTTCTCCAAAACAAACTTTATATTAGGCCACACAGCATCCCTCCACATATTCAGGAAAATATATATAACTTCTTGCATTATATCAGATCACAATGCTTTAAAGCTAGAAATTAACAACAAGAGACACATCAAGAACTCCACCAACTATTGGACAATCAACCACACGCTTTTAAACAATGCATGTGTTGTTGAAGAAATTAAAAAAGAAATTGTAAAATTCCTAGAATTGAATGATAATGAAAACAAAACTTACCAAAATTTATGGGACAGGATGAAAGTAGTCCTAAGGGGAAAATACTTATACCAAATGCTTGTTCAGAACAAAGACAGAGAGATCCTAAATTAACAACTCAATTATCCATTTAAAGGCATTGCAAAAACAAGAATCATCAAACCTTAAGAGCTCCAGAAAAAAAGAAATAATCAAGACAATGGCAGAAATTAATGACTTAGAAAAGAAGAAAATAATTTTAAAATTGATGAAATGAAGGGGTGGTTCTTTGAAAAATAAACAATATTGACAAAAACCCTGGCCAAATTGATTAAGCAATAAATAAGTAAATAAACAAACAAACAAATAAATAGAAATAGAAGTCTCAAATTAGCAAAATAAGAAAAGAAAAAGTAGAAGCCTCAATAGCCATCAATAAAATTGATAGAATCATAATGGTATACTTCCAATACCTGTACTCCACAAAATTGGGTAGTCTGGAAAAAATGGATGAATTTCTAGACACATAACACCTACCAAAAGTAAACTCAGCCCAAATAAAACTTAATGGAGGGCTGGAAAGATGGCTTAGCCATTAAGTGCTTGCCTGTGAAACCTAAGGACCCCTGTTTGAGGCTTGATTCCCCAGGACCCACATTAGCCAGATGCACAAGGGGGCACACACGTCTGGAGTTCATTTGCAGTGGCTGGAAGCCCTGGAGCACCCATTCTCTCTCTCCCTTTCTCTCTTTCTCTCTCCCTCTTTCTCTGTCACTCTCAAATAAATAAATAATAAAAACAAAAAATATTGAAAAAAAAACTTAATGGAAAAAGACTCAAGGGGAGGGTATTACTATGGGATTTTTTTTTTTACAATCATGGAAAATGTTAATAAAAATAAAAATAAAATAAATAAATTAAAATGCATCTTAAAAAAAAGAGTTTGAAGAGAACATGGAAAGACCTCCCATGCTCCTGAATAGGTAAAATTAGCAGGGTGAAAATGGCAATTCTTCCAAAAGCAATATACAAATTTCATGCAATATCAATAAAAATTTCAGCATCAGTCTTCACAGAGATAGAAAAAATGATCTCAAAATTCATATGGAATGGCAGCAGATCTTTGATATAAGAACATACCATCAGCAGAAAGAAACACCCTTAGAGGCATCAACATACCCAATCTAAAGCTATACTACAATGCCATAGTACCTAAAACAGCTTAGCACTGGCATAGAAACAGAAATATAGACCAATGGAATAGAATTGAAGACCTGGATCTTAAGTCAAGTAACTATAGCTACTTGATCTTTGAGAAAAGTGCCAATTATGTAGACTGGAGAAAAGACAGCATCTTCATCAAATTGTGTTGGACAAATTGGATAACCTTAATAGAAAAATGAAACTAAACTCACTCATATAACCATACTTAAAAATCAAGTTCAAATTGATTAAAGATCTCAATACAAGACCTGAAAAAATAAGAGGGTCTCTTCATGGTAAAGGAGTGGGAAAAGACTTCTTGAACAAAAGTCCTGTAGCCCAGGAAATTAAACTCAATTATCAAATTATCAAATTAAACTCAAATATCACTCAAACAGTGGGATCTCATGAAGATAAAAAGCTTTTACCCAGATAAACATACCATAAGCAGAGCCAATAGATTAGCCACTAAATGGGAAAAATTCTTGGCAAGCAACACCACTAATGGAAGACTAATATCTAAAATCCATAAAGAACTCAAAGACTAAACAGTAAAAAAATCAAACATCCCACTCGAAAATTGGGGCAGAGAACTGAATAGGGAGTATTCAGAGAAAGAATTACAATTGGTTAACACAGTTAAAAAAATGTTCAACATCCTTAACTAGTAGGGAAATGAAAATTAAAACAACCATGAGATTCTACCTTACTCCAGTAAGGATGGCAATCATTAAAAAAAAAAAAAAAAAATAACAATGACAACTGTTGGCAAGGATGTGAGGAAAGAGGAACCTCATCCACTGTTGATTAAATAAATATGGAGATTCCTGGAAAGGATGAACATAGAGCTACCAACAGACACAGTTATTCCATTACTAGGAATTTATCCTAAATGCTCCATGAATTACTACAGAGATATTTGCTGAACCATGTTAATAGTTGCTCAATTCATTATAAGAACTGGAATCAACCCAAATGCCATCACTGGATGATTTGAAAATGAAATTGTGCTGCATTTACATGATGGAATTTTACACAGCAGTAAGAAAATGAATGTTCAATGAAATTTATACAAAAATGGACATACTTTGAACAGATCATACTCAGTGAACTCACACAATCACAGAAAGACAAACACTGAATGGTATCACATATCTGTGGTTCCTTAACCTGTACCTGTTTGAGTTGCTGACATACATGTTAGGCAACTCAAATCCCCAACAGTAAGGATTGAATAGTTTGTGGGGGTGAGGAGAAAACGAGGCAGGAAACCAACACAAAATATAATCCAAAAGGAGCTAGTACCAGAGAAACCTTTATCTTTGTCAATAGCCTAAAGATGTAGCCCTCAAAAGAAGTAACAAGGGAGCACCTTGTTTTCTGTCTCTAGCCTGTAACTCCCAGTACCAGAGATTGGTTGCTACATACACTGAGTTGTTGATCAGAGGGACCTACAAGGTCTCCATATTAAGATATCCTTCTGTCAAAGCAATGGATTACCCACTAGAGGCAAAAGCTACAATCCTATTGATGAAGACACCATATGCTGCTGATGCAGTGCATGGAAAGACCTGACTGGAATCCAGAAGAAAGCCAATCCCCAGACATTTAGCCTGTCTACTGCTGGAAAGCACTACATGAGCTACTGGGGCCACTGGTCTGAGTAACCAGAGGTCTAAGCTACTCAGAATTAAACACCTTGACAGGATGTACACACCAGTACTATAGTGGCACATAACTTTGGTGGGTAAACAGTAGCTTTCGGATTGGCAAAGAGATCCACTTAACATAAAAAAAAATCCATATCTGGAATTAGAAACCAGATTAGAATCCTATGGAGACAAAAATTATGCTTTCCATTGTCAAACTCACTAGTCTTTAGCTAAAAGTGGTATTACATACATCAAATTCTCCCTAAATTAATAATGCTTTTCATGTTTAAACTATGCTGACTTCACTGTCCTCTGGAGAATCTGTTCTTCTTTTTCAGAAGGTAGCAAGACCCCAGGAGATAAACTACCCCTCATACTTCAGCCAAGCTATAGCAGAAACCACAGAGGAATTGGGGTGATCAGCCTGAGTGCTGTTTCCATGCCTAACCTAATAATCAGTGCCAGGGTATAGGAGACAAATCCTGAGGATATTTAACACCTACTAAACTAGAGATTCAGAGGCTTCTAAGATCTTTTCACTGAAGTAGACTTAAAACTCATCCACCATGGCTTGAGAAATTTTGCAGACGAGGGGTGGAAAGATTGCAAGAGCCACAGGTTGAAACATCATGCCCAGAGTCATTCCCTTCCCCACTAAAAGAGTTGACTGCTGATCTCACAATGCATAATCCACAACCTCTTAGGATATACTTGCAACCTCACTGCTGAGTGTTCTCATCAGTACTGGGACAGGGATGAGGGAAAAGGGGGTACCAACACATGATGTGTCCATGTAAAGTATATTGACTATGATGATAATAATGATAATAAATTTAAAAAAAGAATTCTCAGAGGAAGAGAGATTAATAGGTAATACTCATTTAAGAAAATATTCAACACCCTTAACCATCAAATAAATGCAAATTTAAAAAGTTAGGAGATTCTATCTTGCTCCAGTCAGAATGGCAATCATTAAAAGAATCAAATGACAATAAATGTTGTCAAGGTTGTACATATAGAGGAACCCCAATTCACTACTGGTAGGAGTACAAGTTTGTACAACAGCTATTAATCAGGACATGGTGATTAATCTTCTACCTATGATCATGCAGGAAACTCTTACCCAATGAGTAAAAACAAACTGGCATGAAAGAAAGGTAAGAACTAATGGGTTAGAGAAATGGTGTCAATAGGAGGTCAGGAGTATATAGAAGGTAATTTGGGCAAATAAGACTAAACTACATTTTAGACATATATGAAAATATAATGACAAAACAAATAAAATTTAAAGTATATATACTTCAACAAATAGCTTTGTCTACAACTATATATAGATATGGTTTTCTATATCTATATCTATATAACATATATATCTCTCAATATATGTCTACATAGTAGTGGACTTATATATATAAAGAGCTGGGCATTGTGGTACACACTTTTAATCCCAGCACTTGGGAGGCAGAGCTAGAAGGATTGCTGAGAGTTCAAGTCCAGCCCAAAATTACATAGTGCATTCCAGGTCAGCCTGGGCTACAGTGAGACCCTACCTCAAAAAACCAATATATATATATATATATATATGTAGAGAGAGAGAGAGGGAGGTAGGTATTGAGCAAAAATGTGTGATATGGTCTGGAATATGAAGAAATATTATTTATTTGTAAGAACTTATGTATTAATATGCCTAACAATTTGGGTCAAATCAAAAGTCCAATGAAAATAATACATCATGTATTTTGTTATTACATTACATCCCAAGAAAGAATTATTACATTTTATGAATCTCTGTTTAAGATAAAATTTATGTTAATTTATAGAAATGGGTCAAGTGGCTAGGGGTTTGACTCAGGGATTAAAAGTACTTGTTTACAGATACAGGTCAACTATTTTCCAATTTATGGCAGGTCCAACTACAGTGGAATCTTCAGAGTGGGGGAAGTATTGTATATCCCCATTAGGTAATTGGGTAAATATTCCAAACACTGAAATATATACTTGAATGAAGCTTATGTATTAAACTTTACCCCAATAATAAAATCTTTAGAATAAAAGATGATCTTCTCTTAAGTATGAAAGATAGGTAAAAAGTTTCCAAGTTACCATGTAGTACTATTTAATACCCTTATTGTGAAGCATTTTATCTTTCTTTTTATTAATTAGTTTTGTATTCAGCAAATATAATCAGTTTGGAACCATTATTAGGCTCATCCATGTCCTCCCCCTCCCGATTGTCCCCTGCTTGTTGAGGTATATGGGTCGTACATAGTGGAGTTAGCCCACAGTTATGGGTAAGATAAATGTCTCTGCATATCCTGAAACAACATGTGGCTCTGACATTCTTTCCCACCCCTTTTGGCAAAATTTTCCTGGGCCATGTTGGGTTCATATTTGGTCTGCTTCAGTGAAGAGGCGTTGGGGGCCTCTGAGGCTCTGGCTCTCTGATTTGGTAGGAGTTGATATTTTCCCTGTGTTGGTCTCCTTCCCCATTGTGCTGGTATCTGTTTCATCAGGAAAACAGCACCCTTGCTTGTTTCACCAATTTTCCTTCATTTCAGCTGAGGCCCTTTTGAGGTATGATGGAATGGCTCTCTCCTTAGGTTCTGCATCTATCTGAAAAAGAGAAGCAGATTCTCCAATGGAGAGTAAGTTAGCACTAGGACAAATGAGATAACCCTTAATTTTTTTGATAGAGAATTTAATAGGTGTAGGCCCTCTTGTATCCCATGATTGATGGTAGCTTGATATTGTAGAGTGGGCTTATGTTTGGATATGGTTCTGACTTGTTTCCCAGCTCCAGCTAAGGGTCTCATACCACTGAGGGGATCAGTTAGCCAAATCAAGAGCAGTTGGTTCCCCACCATGGCTGTTTGCCACTATTGCACTTGTGTGAGCATCACAACAGGTTGTGTGCTGCTAAGTAGGTTAGACCATGAGTTGCTTGGACAGATATTGGTCATTTTCCCCCAGTAACTCATGAAGCACCTTCTGGCACTAGACATGCTGACTGTCTGGGGACTGACTCTTTTCTAGCTTCCAGCCATGCCGTTCCATTTTATGTGTCAACTGCATATGTGTCTTTAGCAGTAGGTTCTTACCACTAACCTTTGGTGGGTCATCAAGTACTCTGACAGGAATCTGCCTGTCTTTTAGGAAACCTTGTAGGTCTCTCTGATTAAAAGCTCATTGTGGATCATAGCCCCATGCTGGTACTTGGAATTACAGGTCAGTGCCCACTAAGAAAATGAGGAAAAAGATAACTAATATACAAGAGTTACAGAGGAGAGAGAGAGAGAGAGAGAGAGAAAGAAAGAGGGAGGGAGAAGGAGGGAGGGAAGATGTAGAAGATTAAGGTTAGTCTTGATCCTACCCTCTCCAGTGTCTTGTGATTCAGGTGTTCCCTGTAAGGGCTTGGTGAAGGTTTAACCTTATCTCTGCCTTTTAGGTAGTAGAATTTTATGGTACTATTGCTGTTTGGGTCTAGATTTGTGTTTCCTACCCCTTTGATGCCCTCCTGTCCCTCCCCATTCATCCTAGTGTCTAGTCCATGAGATGCTTGCTGGATATGTAAGGTATCTTGGGTAGATTCAGGTTAGGAGCTGTTGATGAGTGAGAATATGTGGCAATTTTTTTTTTTTTTTTCTGTGATTGGGTAAGTTCACTGAAAAGGATCTGTTCCAGGTTCAACCATTTTTCTTCAAATTTCATTGTTTCATTATTCTTACTGCTCTATAGAATTCCATTGTGTGCATATACCACATCTTAGTTACCCATTTTTCTAGTGATGTATATCTGGGTTGATTCCAGCTCTTAGCTATTACGAATTGAGCCGCTGCAAACATGGTTGAGCAAATCTCTCTGGCCTGTGGTTTGAAGGTTGTAGAGTAGATTCCCAGTAAAAGAATAACTACTGAGTCTGTTGGTATCTCTATAGTCAGCTTTTTCGGGAGTCTCCAGATTCCTTTCCAAAGTGGTTGTATCATCCTACATTCCCACGAACAGTGTATGAGTGTTCCTACTTCTCCAAATCCTCACCAGCATTTATTTTTATTTGATTTTTTTGATGTTTGCTATCCTTATTGGGGTCAGGTGGCATCTCATAGTTGTTTTAATTTGAATTTCTCTGATGATTAGGGATGATGAACATTTTCTTAAGTGTGTGTGTTGCCATTTGTATTTCTTCCTGTGTGAACTGCCTGTTCAGCTCTTTGCCTCGTTTTGTGAGTGGTCTGTTTGACTTATTACTGTTTGATTTTTGAGTTCTTTGTATATTCTAGAAATTAGGCTTCTATCAGTTGGATAACCTGTAAATATTTTCTCCCATCCTGTGGGTAATTTATTGGCTTTGTTTATTGTATGCTTGTCTGTAAATAAACTTTTCAGCTTCATGTGATCCCATTGGTTGAGTTTAAGATTGAGCTACTGGGATTTTGTTCAGGATTTTTTTCCCCATTCCTATATCATGGAAAGTACTTCCTAAATTTTCTTCTAGTCATATTTGAGTTTCTGGTCTTATATTGATGTTTTGATCCATTTGGATTTGAGTGTAGTGCATGGTGAAATGTGTGGATCAAGTTTCAGTTTCCTGCATATGGTTATCTAGCTTGTCTAGCACCATTTGTTGAAGATGCTATCTTTTCTCCAGCCTGTATTGTTCGGACCTTTGTCAAATATCAAGTAGCTATAGTTGCTTGGCCCAAAGTCTGGGTCCTCAGGTCTACTCCATTGGTCTATACTCCTGTTTTTATGCCAGTACCATGCTGTTTTTATTGCTATGGCTTTGTAATATAGCTTTAGATCAGGTATGGTGATGCCTCCAGATGTATTTCTTTTGCTGAGGATATGTTTGGATATGCGAGGCCTTCTGCCTTTCCATATTAAATTTGAGATCATTTTTTCTATCTCTGTGATGAACACTGTAAGGATTTTAATTGGAATTGCATTAAATCTTTATATTGCCTTTGGTAGGATTGTCATCTTCACAATGCTAATTCTGCCTATCCAGGAGCAGGGGAGGTCTTTCCATTTTTTCAAGTCCTCCTCAATTTCTTTTTTGATTGTTTTTATGTTTTCGTTGTATAGATCTTAAACTTCCTTTGTTAACGTTATTCCAAGGTATTTTATTTTATTTTATTTTAGTTTATATCATTTCATTTAATTTTATTGGTTTCCTTGCATTTTATCTTTAGGATAATGTATTTTCAAAGTGAAATGTTACTTGTATTTCACTTAGAGTAATTTTCTGAAATAAATTCTAGACACACATTACTCAAACTTAAATTCTTAAATTTCTTCAATTGTTTCTTTATAAGTAATTCTCATATATGCTTTCCAGGAAAAGTAATGGTAGTGATGAAGTTAATGAAAATAGTCGCCAGTATCCAATACCATGATCTGAAATGTTCTTTTTATATTATTGTGCTAAGTTTCACGTTTCAAAACTTTCAATCTGAGTACTCTAATTCTGCATTTTATGTAACTATACCTTTGCCAGTTTTGGGCATTTCAGACCAAGTAATCATGAGGTCCTTTATGACTAATATCTTATAGACACTGTGACCAAAGACTCAATCTTAATATAAGACATATCTGTTCTTCCTTTTTACTAAATATTACTCCATTGCCCACAGATGAATTAATAGACATTTGTTTTATTTTCACTAGTTTATTTTTATATAGAAGACAGTTTGTGAACATGTTTCTGTGGCTCAGTATTTATATTCTTTTGAATATATCCCTGTATTTGTTTTATTGACCTTTGCTATAACAAAAGTCTTCAAGTGCAAATGAAGGGCAGTTTGTTTTGGCTAACAGTGCAAGGGATACAGTCCATCATGGTGGGGAAATGATGGTGTTATAAGCCTCAGGGAGCAGGTCACATTACATCCCCTGTCAGGAAGCAGGGAGAGAGGGAAAGAGGGAGGGAAGAAGAGAGAGAGAGAGAGACAAAGAGAGAGAGAGAGAGAGAGAAAGGGAGAGAGGAAGGAAAGGATAATGGTCAGTGTGCTTTCTGCTTTGTATTCAGTGCAGGACTCACCCTGTGACATGGTGCCAGTGACAGGGCTTTATCATGCCACCTCAATCACTCTAATCTAGAAATTATCTTGCAAATATGTCAGAGATTTGTATCCTAGGAAATTTTATATGTGGTCAAATTAACAAGAAAAAGTAAACCTCAAAATATATTTTATCAGATTTGTTTTTGATTCTTAAAATTTCATGTCATGGATATAATTTTCAATGATATACCCCCCCCCCTCCATTCAAGTCTTCTAAATAGATCACAAATTTCAAAGTTTCCATAACATCTCAACACTGGAATTCCAGTAACTATCCAGAAATTTAGACACACTGAGTTTTCTGGGGACACTTCAGATTCAAGTCTGAAAGGAAAATAATATTTTAAAAATGGGGTAAACTATACAAAGTTGCCCAATGTACTAGTGTGCTTGTGTCAAAACAACAACTCCCATTCTCCTCACAGAAGTGTATGCTTCATCTCTGAGTGTGCACTGTGCCCTAAGATACTGGTCTTCAAATGCTAACCATTATGGTTTAGTTCCAAACTAATTTTCCTGATGTTTGACAACTTTTAGCATATGCTTAAGGGAACTTGATCAGCTTTGAGTTTAAATCCAGTGTTTTCCAGGCTTGCTGGTCTGTTATTTAACAACAAAAAAATCTTTTTATTAAGAGCAAAATAATTTTCATCTTTTCCTTTGTGATTTTGAATTAAAATGTGTCTTTGTAAATATTGACATCCAGATCATGCTAATTTTGGCTACAAAATCTAAATAAAATACCTTTATATATCAGAGAAAACATGAAAAAGAAAAAAAATATTCTCCCAGCAGGCAGGAGGGTCCCACACTATTCTGAACAGTTACCAAAATACAAAAGTAATTCCAGTGTTTCTGCACATATATGTACTTTGGTTGTGTCTTTCCATGACCACTATATTGAGGGTTTGAGACATTTGGAAAATCCATCCTTATCTCTAATCTTCCCCTCCTTGTGGAACCAAAACAAACAAAAAAGCTAAGAATTCATAATATAATACAATGAGCTTGGATGGAAAGCATGATGTGGGGTGTAAAAAAAATATTGTAGGACAAATAACAGAGGATTCCAGATTTTCAAAAGCTAGAACGCACTGTTTGGGTAGCCAGCTCCAGAGTCATTTGGAAGACTGATCTCAACTCACTCTGCCCAGGAAACAAACAGATGTAATGGAAAGGAAGCCAATATGTTAGAGCTGTCAGAAGAAGCTGCATTTACTTGAAGCCCAGAAATAATTACTCCCCTGATGACAAGGCGATTTATACACATCTACACACACCCAGAAAAAAACAAAACAAACAAACAAAAAAACAGAAAATGAATGGCAAGAAAGAACCACAAGTTTGTCTGTTTCCTTTCTGAGTGTTTTTAAGTTTTCATTTTATAGATTTTTCACTACCTTGGTTAATGTTATTCCAAGCTATTTTTATTTTATTTTTGTTGCTATTGAAAATGGGCAATGTCACATTTTTCTGTATCTTTGTCATTTGCATATAGAAAGGCTACTGATTTTTGTGCACTGATTTTGTATACTGCTACGTTGCTTAAGGAGTTTATCACCTTCAAGAGTTTTGGAATGGAGGCTCTCAGGTCTCTTTCATATAAAGTCATGTCATTAGTGAATATGGCTAACTTGACTTCTACCTTTCCATATTGTATCCCCTTCATTTCTTTCTCCTGCCTTATTGCTTGAAATAGGACTTCCAGCGCTATATGGAAGGGCAAAGGTGAGAGTGGACACCCCTGTCTTGTTCCTGATCTCAATGGAAATTCCTTAAGTCTCTCTCCATTAAGTATTAGTTGGGCTTTAAGAGATTTGTATATAGCCTTCATTGTGTTAAGATATAAACTGACCATGCAGATTCTCTCCAATGTTTTGATCATGAAGTGATGCTGTATTTTGTTAAAGGCCTTTTCTGCATCTATGGAAATGATCGTGTGGTTTTTGTGGTTAGCCTTGTTTATATGGTGTATTACATTGGCAGATTTCTGTATGTTGATTGATCCCTGCGTTCCTGTGATGAAGCCCACTTGATCAAGGTGGATAATGGATTTGATGTGTTGTTGAATTTTGTTTGTGAGGGTTTTTTCAGGATCCTTGTGTCTAAATTCATCAGGGAAATAGGCGTATAGGTATATATATATATATATATATATTTTTTTTTTTTCTTGTGGCATCTCTGCCTGGTTTTGGTATTAGGGTGATAGTAGCTTCAAAGAAGGAGTTGGGAAGCTTTCCTTGTTTGCCAATTGTGTGGCACAGTTTGAGAAAGATTGGTTTCAGTTCATCCATGAAGTTTTGATAGAATTCAGCTGAGAAACCATATGGTCCTGGTCTCTTCTTTTGGGGGAAGATTTTTATTACCTTTTCAACCTCTATAGTGTGATAGGTTTGTTTAGGAGATCAATCTGCTCTGAGTTTAGCTTTTGTAGATGGTATGTGTCTAGGAATTTATCTATTTCCTCCATATTTCCCATTTTGTATACTACAGGTTTTTGAAGTAAGATCTGATGATTGTCACAATTTCACTTATGTCTATTGTGATCTCTCTCTTTTTTTTTTTTTTCATTTCTAATTTTGTTAATTTGAAGAGGCTCTTTTTTTTTTTTTTTTTTTTCCTCTTGATCAAATTGGCCAGGGGTTTGTCATTCTTGCTTAGTTTTTCAAAGAACAAACTCTTTGTGTCATTGAGTTTCTCAATTGTTTTCTTAGTTTTCAATTCATTAATTTCTGCTCTGATCTTAATTATTTCATTCCATCTGGAGCTTTTGGGGTTGAATTCTTCTTGCTTTTCCAGTGCCTTTATGTGGATGTTTAGGTTATTGATTTGGGATTTCTCTGTCTTTGTTATGAAGGCATTTAGTGCTATGAATTTTCCCCTGAAGACTGCCTTCATTGTTTCCCAAAGTTTTGGTATGATATATTCTCATTGTCATTTGCTTCTAGAAATTTTTCAATTTCATTTTTTATTTCGTCTACTATCCACTTATTGTTTTAAAAGTGTGTTGTTTAGTTTCTAGGAGATTATGGGATTTTGGTGGGTGTTTTGTTGTTAATTTCTAGCAATACAGCATTGTGATCTGATATCATATATGATATTATGTCAATCTTCTTAAATGTATGGAGGCAGGCTTTGTGACCCAGTATATGATTATTTTAGAGAAGGTTCCATGTGCTGCTAAGAAGAATGTGTAGTCTGTGGATGTGGGGTGGAATGTTCTGTAGATGTCCGTTAGTTCTAAGTGATCTATGGTTTTGTTACATTCTCTCACTTTCCTGTTGAGTTTTTATGTGGATGATCTATCTATTGCTGATAATGGTGTATTAAGTCCCCAACTATGTTGGTGTTGGTGTTTTCTGTTCTATTGTCAAGTAGGTTTTGTTTTATGAATTGTGGTGTTTTGGTATGTGAGACAGCAATCTTTTTACAAGGATTATTTCTCTTTTTTCTATCTTTGTTTTCTTCCTTTCTTTCCTTTTATCATCCTTTGTGTCTTTCCACATTGATACATAGTTCACATGGAGCAAAATTAAAATTCTAAAGTCAACTTATTAATTTTCAATTTGCCTAGATATTCATACAAATATCACTATTATGATTTAATTATATACCTTAGCTTTTAAGCTATTTTAGAGTTATATAAAGTTACAGAACAAGTGGTAATAATATAGCAATTACTTATATGCCTGCAATATACATTTCCTACTTCATACTATTAATGTCTTGATTATTCAGGTTGCAGTGTTTTAGATATTTGTAGATTGAAGATGTCACCTCTGCTTCAAGTAATGAACAGATATTTAGTCAATATTTTTTGCCTTTGTTTCTATGATGATATATTCATATAATAATGATGACTCATTGGATGTTTAATCCATTCTGAAAATATTATAGAAGTCTTATTTGGTTCTGAGATATAGTTTTTTGTATAGCTATATTTGACTTAATATTTTGTGGAGAAATTTTGCATTTGTATTTATGAGAAATACTATTTTCTTTCCTATTAATTTTTTCTTATTTGTGTTTGGATATTTGGTCATGCTGAATTGAATTAGGAACTACTTATGCTGTTTTTATTTTCTGGATGATATTTTGGGAAATTGGTATAACTTGTTCTTTACATATTTCTTAGAACTCACCAGTAAACATCAGGATCTGATAGTTTCTTTGTCAGAGTTAATATATATCTATTTCATAAGTAGGAATTCATCCATTCAGATGATCACTTTCTTTTGGCATATTCTAGCAGATTGTGTCTTTCAGAGATTTGGTGTATTCCACCTAAATTATCAGATTGGGGTGCATAGTTTTCTTCATAATAAAACCTCATTGCACTATGAATGTTTTCAGATTTAGCAGCAATGCATTATGCATTACTACTATTCATAGTGTGTCCTTTACATTGATTAACCTACTTAGAACTTTATCAATTTAACTGATCTTTCAGAACAATAAGTTCTACTGATTTCCCATTTTCATCATCACTGATTTGGGTGGGTCTGTGGTAGTTTAAGAGGATGTCCCCCAATAGATACAGAAATTTTATTCAAACTTGTAATTTAGATCTCAGAAGCCTGGCTGGAGGAGG
The DNA here is from genome assembly GCF_020740685.1 of Jaculus jaculus. Lineage (NCBI taxonomy): Eukaryota > Metazoa > Chordata > Mammalia > Rodentia > Dipodidae > Jaculus > Jaculus jaculus. The sequence continues at coordinate 76,809,926 of NC_059112.1, read as the reverse complement.
TGTCAATATGGGCAGATCATTGGGTTCAGCTCTAAGGTGTGGGGGTGGATTTGCAATTTCTAGCTTAAGATATGCAAAGTGCTTGAGCTTTGTCTGGGTTTGTTAAAGTGTGCTTGTTTGCTTGGTGGCTTTTCTCTCTCTGCTTAGGCCTGTGAAAGTAGTCCCATTTCTTCTGTTTTCTGTTACAGTGGAACTTCCCCTTTTCTATAAGCTTCAAATAAATGTCTTTCCTCCCATTAAGTGTGCCTTGTTTGTAGGTTCATCCCAGTGATGTGTGGCTGTCAACTACAGGGTGCAACATTTTTGATTTTGTTTTATTCCTTCATGGTCACCTTGAGTTTTATTTCTCTTCCCCCCCATAAACACAAAATGAGAGCTAAGTGTATTGATTTCAGATATTTTTCTTTTCTTGACATATGTATTCACTACCATAAATCCCCACAATTAACTGTTTTATTTAAGTGACTTGTATTTAATATTAATTTAATTGGTCATATTATTTGTTTCTCTTTAGACTTCATTGATTCACACATTATTTATAAATACATTGGTAAATTTTCAAGCATTTTGGGTCTTTACAGCTATGTTTTTTTTGTGTAATTTCATTGTAGTCAGAGCATATTCTATAAGGTAATCACGTTGATATGATTTATTCCAGAATGTGATACTGTGCTAATAGGGGGAAGTGTTCTGTGGGTCTCTGTCATATCTACTTGATTCACCATGATGTTTGGTTCAGCCAGTCTGCTGTCTTTCTTGCTGTCTTTCTGCTTGATATAACAGACACTGACCAGATGTGCTGAAGGCTATGATAGTAACTGTAGGTTATCTTAGGTCTCCGATATTTTTCATTTCTTTATATCATATACAGTTGGTAGCTGTGATGTAAGGAGTGCATATAATAAGGGGCTATTGGGAAATATGAATTATGTATCACAATATTTTACTGCTTTTTCTCATGATAATGGTTTGGGTCTTATTTTTACTTTGTATACAATTAATATAACTACTATTGTTATCTTTGGAGTACTATTAGTATGCCATGTGTTCCTTTATCTCTTTAACATGTCAAAGTTTTAGTATTTGAAATGTGTTCTTGTAGACACTTCAGTCCCTCTGATAGACTTTTAGTATATGCATTTATATTACAGACTTATACAGCAATTATAGATATGGATGTAGATAGCTATCTTGCTGTTTGTTTTCTATTCTTGTCTTTGTTTTTTTTTTTTTTTGCTTATGTATGTTTCTACTTTGTATGGTTTTGAGCATCTTGTATGATTCAGCATTTGCTAATTCCACATCCATAATAATTCCTCCTTAAGAACTGTAATCTTTTTAGGGGTTGCCACTGAATGTTCAATATAGATTTACAAAATAATCTAAATACTTATCCAACTAATGTTATAAGTTATGCATCTTGTATGTTACCATGTAAACATATGCCAAAACCACTTTTTCATTCCCTATAACATTGATGCCATTTATTTCCCTTGCCTAGCAGCTGTAATCACTGAATTAATACTAATGATATTTTAAAATGTATTCAATCCATTATTTTAAATTGAAATCCAATGTTTTAGTTTGCTTTATTTTTTTCTACTATTTTTTTGTTATTGTCGTTGTTGTTGATCTAATTTTACTTGTACTATCTGTTGATTTTTCTTTTATTTTTCCGTTTTTGGTTTTTCAAGGTAGGGTTTCACTGTAGCCCAGGCTTACCTGGAATTCACTATGTAGTCTCAGGGTGGCCTTGAATGCATGACAATCCTCCTACCTCTGCTTTCCAAGTGCTGGGATTAAAGGTGTGCTCCAACATGCCCTGCTCTACAGTATCTTTTTGATTAAAAAAAGAAAAGAAAAAAAAAAAAAACTAATATAACTTCTAGTATTTTTCATAAGGCTGGCCTAAAAAGAAATTTTCCTCAAAATTTACTTGTCTGACAATGTATTTATTTCCCTGTGAATTTTGAATAATAATATTTTTGTGCTTAGGATTCAATATTAGAGATGATTTTTAGCACTTTGATTACTTCCTAAAATTTCTTCTTCCTTGCATCGTATCTGAATAAAATTCAATTCTTTTTTTTTTTAATTTTTTTGTTTATTTTTATTTATTTGATAGTGACAGAGAGAGAAAGAGGCAGATAGGGAGAGAAGAGAGAGAATGGGCGCGCCAGGGCCTCCAGCCACTGCAAACGAACTCCAGACGCTTGCGCCCTCATGTGCATCTGGCTAACGTGGGACCTGGGGAATTGAGCCTCGAACCGGGATCCTTAGGCTTCACAGGCAAGCGCTTAACCACTAAGCCATCTCTCCAGCCCTAAAATTCAATTCTTATTTGTCTGTTGTTATGCTATGATTTCTCTATTGTCTGGAATCCATCAAGATTTCTCCGTCTTTGATTTCCTGCTCTTTCAATATGCTGTGCATGTGAATGTAAGTGCTTTGATATTTTGCTTCTTTTTGTTCTCTGCATTCCCTGCCCTTCCTGGCATTGGTGATGATCATTTGTTTGGGAGCAATTATTAGTTACAGTCACTTGAAACATTTCTGTGTTCCTTTAACTCTTCTTGTGGCATTCCAAGTGGACATGTTTTACCTCATATAATGATCTCACATTTCTTTGATATTTGTTTTTTTCCCCCTTTATTCTTATATTCTAAAAGTATAACAGTTTTCAAAGTTTTTGTTAACATTTGTTTTAGTGCCCTGATTATTTCATTAGGTGTGTCTTAAATGAACAATGAAATTGTGAGGGAACCAATAGTTTTCAATCATCCTATGACTAGACTTGACTGAAAGCAGTATGTCTTCTTGTATGATTCTGAAGAGAAAACTAAGCCTTTTCCACTGCTTATCCAGTAATGCATTCTCTAAGTATAGCAAAGGAATTGTAATGTTACTTATTCAAAAATAGGTAAAATTTTACTAGTCAGATGTCTCAACGTTTTACTTGCTATTTTATGATTTGTTTCAAATTTAAAAACCTGAACATTGGGCTGGAGAGATGGCTTAGTGGTTAAGATGCTTGCCTGTGAAGCCTAAGAACCCCAGGTCAATTTTCCAGGTCCCAGGTAAGCCAAATGTCCATGGTGGCAAATACATCTGGAGTTCATTTGCAGTGGCTAGAGGGCCTAGCACACCCATTCTCTCCCTCTCTCTCTCTCTCCTTCTCTCTGTCTCTAATAAATAAACAAACAAAAATCAGAAAAAATTAAAAACCTGAAAATGCACTCATTATTCTTAAAAATGGATAACTCAAGGTCTTATGAGATATAGACTATCCAAAGTTTGTTGTGTTACTAGCATATCCCTCATACCATTGCTTCTGCCAATCTTGTCTCATGTTCTGGTGCTTGGGTAGTAGAGGATAAATTTTACTGTTACAAGTAATTTAGGGAACGTGTGTGTGTGTGTGTGTGTGTGCATCACTATTTTATGGAGAGATGGTGAGCTATATCATAAACAATGCTCTGGCTAAATAATTGTTTTTTATAAGTTTTCTTTTCCTTGGCATACAAGAAGACATTTTTCTCAGGTTCCTTCAGACTGTTACAAATACATATTTCTAGTTGGTTGGGTATATTTGGGTTATTATCTATATTATTTCTGAACCAGTACCTCCAAATATTCAGGCAATTAGGGTAATTCTTTATGTTCTCCTCAATAAATGTGTGTTTGCTTAGACATATATGTATGCATGTGAAAGAATATGGTGGCATAAAAATGGGAAGATGATGTCCTAGGACACTGCTTATACCATAGCTTTTCAAAGTGGTTTTCTTCTGTCTATGTACCTGTACCTCCCTGGATGGAAACTAGGGTAGGAGGTGTGAGAAGAATAAATAAATACCTGTGTGGTTCTTTATTTCTATCTTCCCTAAAACAATAAATAAATAAAATTGTTTCTTACAATATCAGACTTCCACTGGTATTCATTGTTGCAGTTTTATCCTGTTGCTCAGGGTACCCCATTATTGTCTTTCAGAATATTACCTTCTGTTCATAGTCACTATGGACAAACTCACTACTATCTTCATTCTTTACACACTAGATTCTCAATTCTACCTTGAAAAGCGATTTTATAAAACCCTTGAACTTGTGTTTCCTATCCTTCCAGAAAATTCCCCAAAATGACTAAATTTTAATATATTTAGGACATAATAAGGCATACAGTTCATTAATACTATCATGTGTTTAGTTTCTCAAATGCCTGTTTTGATAATTTCTTCATTGGCATTGATAATTATTGTAGTTAATGTTAATACAAAGTAATTCCCTTCACACCTGTGGTATTTCCTTTACTTCTCTCTAGTAGCAACAAAAGTTTAATTTTGTAGAATTTGTCTTTCCCTTTGGGGAACTAAGTTTAAACATATGAGAGAACAATGATACAATCTCCCTTTAAGTTCAGGGTCATAAAGCTCAAGTTGATTCTTAGTGCCAAAAATAACTATCATTTTTCTTGCCTATTTTTGTGTGTTGAGAGAAGGAGGGAGAGAGCAAGTCCCACTACGTTGTCCTGAACTTAAGCTCCTGTATATGAGATCCTTCCCCTTTACTAATTCAGCCTTCTCAATAGCTGGAATTATAAGCACATGACATTAAACATATTTCACTTTTTAAATATATAGAGATCTTCTCTCTTCTTTATTCATTATTCCCACCCTCAGGAAGAAACCAGACTTCTTACTCCCATCTGAATCAACTCCTACCTTTTACAAAATAAAAAAGTTTATAAAATATTTGGGAAATAGTTTTTCAGATGCAGGACATGAGCTTATAAAGGAACAACAATCTCTGAGATAGGAAACACATGTGCCATTTTATTATTTCACTTGCTGCTGACTATTTGTAGGCTAGCAAAGGAAAACCTTGATAGATGTGGTAAATTCCTTGAATTCAGAGACAGAAATGGGAGTCAGGGGAAACAAGGTAGCTAGTGTTTGCAGACAAGGCAGTGGGGAGGACACAGCTGAACACAGAGATAGCTTCACACATCTTCAGAGACTTTGCCTTTAGAATTCTGCAGAACACTGACTGAAGCAAAAGTCAGAAAACCACCCAAGGCTGCAAAAAACATTTGAAGAATGTGACAGAAATGTTGAATTTGTTTTGCATGTGGGAAGTATTATATGAATCAGCATTAGGGGAACTCCAGGGATATGTTATCAGAGATATCAGACATAACAAATTATGTTAACATAGCTCTTTTTTTTTTTTCTCACTGGAATGAGGCTTGAGCTAAATTTTGGGCACAAATAAGATTTATTCAAATGGCAAAAAGAGAAAGGAAGACAAGAAAGAAGTAGTGTGGGGAAATGTGCAGAGGTGGAAACAGTATGTAAATTGCTGTTTTCAGATGTTACTGCACCTTAGCAGTTTTAACCACTGGGGAATCAATGCGTTTCCAGAGAGTAATCTCAGGACACGTGAACTTCAGCAATGGGGGAGCAGGCATTGGCAGGAGTAGCCCTTGGAAATGTGTCACATGTTCTAGTCTTGCTGGCCAGAAAAAGCAATGATTTTGCAAGAGATGTACACTTTTAAACTATTACACTCCAAAGTAGTGCATATTCTGACTGCAAGCACTTGACGCCTCTAAATTAATGGGTTTAGACTACCCCTTCTCAGCATACCTTGTTATTCAGTCCCCTTCTCTTGTCATTTCTCCCCTTTCCATACTACTTTGCGAAGGAAAATGTTTATTTTTGCATATTTGTATACTATACACTTAATTATTATAAGGCTTACCCTATTCTGCATTTTCAAAGTGATGATTGATGAATTAATTCTCACATGCTAATTTCATATTTCACTGTTCACAATACACCAATACACCATCCTTCACAAGACTTGGGGGATAAGGAACATCTTTTTTTTTTTTTTTTTTGATGTAGGGTCTCTCTCTAGGCCAGGCTAACCTGGAATTCACTATGTAGTCTCAACCTGGCCTCAAACTCATAGCAATCCTCCTATGTCTGCCTTCCAAGTGCTGGAATTAAAAGTGTGTTCAACATGCCCTTCCAGATAGATCTTTAGGTATACAATGCATATGTTGGGCACTGCCAGGCACAGGCTGTAGCCTTCAGGAGAGGGGCCTGAACTACCAGGCATGGCTAAGGACCCCCAGGCTACAGCATACCATCCATTCTCCAGCCCAGCATACCTGAATTAGGTTCTGTCCATTGCCCTGTAACGTTTGGCCAGTTGCCTAGGAAATGCCTTGTCAGCCTTCACACAGCCCATCCTCCTGAGACCCTAGATCACCTGACCACCCTGCCATTGCCTAGGTGCTAGAATGAATGTCCCCCATATGCTAACTAGGTGTCAGAAATGAACTTGGTACTTCCAATCCCCTCAGGGTCCTCCCCCCACCCTTAGATGCTTATAAACCCATTTCATTGACAATAAACTGAGAAAGCTGTTCAACTATCTCCAGGGAGTGATTCTTCCTCTCATCATGTGCTCACCCACACTGGTTAAGTGGGTGCCTTCAGGGGACTGCAATCTCTCCCAAAGCAAGAACACAGGAACCCACATACATACATATAATACTAGTATTTATTTATTTATTTGTAATATTAATGAGAGATTTTTCCAATTCTTTCCTTCTCTGTACCCACAATTTGGAGTTATAAACCCTTATGAATATGTATGAAACCAAATGTGTTTTCCTATATATAGACTATGGACTGGTTGTATATAAAATTGTTAGTAAAAAAAAAAAAAAGCTCATTAATTTGTAGCACACTTGTGCATGACTAGGCTTCAAATAATGTTACTGTGATCCCATGCTGCAGCCCTGGTGGGAGAAGGACATTTTATTTTTATTTTTACTAGGAAATTTAATATATGAACATAGTGTAAATCAGTCCCTTTCCCATCAGGTTATTCACTTTTGTCCCCTCTCCTTGCCTCCATTCTATTGAGGGTCCTCTTTAATGGGTTATCAATCACAAATGGGGGTCATGAAGAGAGTTCAAAGAGAAACTGGCAGCCTTTCTTTAAGTGATCAAATATTCTTTCTTTGCATAAGTAATTTATACAACCAAAAACACAATGCAGAAGGCAGGAATTGGAGGTGAAGCTCACATCGAAAAAACAGATACAAAAAACTCTGCTCTTCATCTAGAAGAGGAATGGAATGACAAAGAGATCTGCCAGGCATAGGTGGAAGGAAATCTTACAATCCCCAGAGTCTGCTTTTTCTTCCTTTCAGTATGGTGGATCTTTAGTGTCCCATTGTGTCTTACTTTGGAATTGGAATTGCTTAAAATATTGCCTTTGTAACAAAGTATGGAGGCTACCTGGAGCCCAGATCCTCTTTCCCTAAGACATAACTGATTAACCTATGGCATTTTAAATTTATACATGCTGGCTTTTGTTTCAGGGCTCTGTATAAATGCTAAAAGGGCTACAGAGATCGTGGAAGAAAAATTAGATTTCTTTCTCATCATGGTTTATCAAAACAAGAAATAAATACATTTCCTGTTACAAACTTCGGTTTCCTTATTTATTTATTTATTTATTTATTTATTTATTTATTTATTTATTTATTTATAGTTAGAGTTTCACTCTAGCCCAGGCTGACCTGAAATTCACTATGTAATCTCAGGGCGGCCTTGAACTCATGAGGATCCTCCTACCTCTGCCTCCCGAGTGCTGGGATTAAAGGCCACCCTGCTCGGCTTTCCTAACTTATTTTTAATCAGCAGTGAAACTAAGGTGCTTCATTCATAGATCAAAATGCTTGGCATAACTAACTTCTCTGCACACGCAAGAATGTGAGTGCACACACATGAGTGTGTGTGTGTGTGTGTGTGTGTGTGTGTGTGTGTGTGTGTGTTTGTACTTATATATGAATGTGTGTGTGCCACAGTAAGTGAACAGAAATTGGAGGACAAACCTTGGGTTTCTGTTTTTATGTTCCACTTTATTTGATACCTGGCCTTTCTTTCTTTTTGCTATGATTAGCCCAAGCACTTCAAGATTGCTTACTCTGCCTCCCACTGCATTAGATGAGTTGCTGTTATGGATGCAAGCATCACTGCACTTCTGGCTTTGCACAGGGGTTGAAGATCTGAACTCTAGTTGTCAGTGTTATGTAGCAAATACTTTTTAACCACTGAGCTATCTCTCCATCTCCTTAAATCTGTGGTAAATTGAAAGGGAAATGGCCCCATAGCCTCACAGATTTGTGAATAAGGCTCATACTCAGTCCCAAGATAATGAGAACTGTGGAGTAAAACCTTGCTGAAGGAGATGTTTCACTGGGCAGGCTTTGGGCTATTAAAGACCAACCCCTGCCCAGAGTTAGCTCACTCTTATTGCTACTTTCCAGCTGATGTATAAGATGTGATGTCAAGCTTCTGCTCTGCTATACCATGATGAAACTTGCCCTTTAGACTGAAAACCTGAAATAGACTCTTTCCGCCCTAAGCTGCTTCTGGTTACAACATTTCAACCAAGCCATGGGAAGGTAACTGGCGCTTCCCTTTCTCTCTGGAGGTCAGCACTGTGAGTAATTGCAAGAAGCTGCTTCTACAGGACAGGAAGCCAAGAGCAGTTGTTAGACAATTTGTCGGAAATTGAGAAGCTTGGACGTCATTCGGAATGGATCTTTCCTTATAATCATTAGCTTGTAAAACCAGGAATTGAAACTGCAGACATCGATTACTAGGGTCTATGTTGTTTCTCTGGCCCTGCCCATTATCACTCTCCGCCTCTTTCTCTCTGCAATAAATATATTAAAAAAATTAAAAGATTATAAATAGCAGTATGTAAATTATTTTTGAATACTTATTTTAAATATAATTATATTTAACAACATATATATATGGTATCAAATATGCTATATTCATTTTCAACAGCTTTGTGTAAATGTATAAAATATCAATATTATATGAAATTTATCCATCTATATCTTCTATCACATTCACAGAATTGTTCAACTCTAATTTTAGAACACTGAGTGTCATCTCAATAGACATTTTTTTTAATCCCATTGTTGTGCATTTTTTGGTTCTGGGTCTCGATTTTATACCAAACATGATCCTTGGTGCCTTTGTTATTTATGGGCTAATGCTAAATAAACTGCACTACATTCAGATAATGAAATCATGTTCAGCACTAAAATGAAATAAGCTAACAAAAATACAAATATGTGGATGAACCCCAAAAGCATATTATGAAGCATTAGCAGCAAGTATGAACATGCTAGCTACTACATAGTTCCAACCCTTTGACATAATGAAAAAGAAAATCAATGGAGACAGTAAAAATCAGTAGTGTCAGGAAAAGAGTAAGGAAGGAAAGAATGAAAGGAAAGAAGATATGATTGTTATGTTTGGTTGTGTAATGCATTTTATTATGCGATAGTGGTGAATGGAAAACATCAAGATAGAAAGTTAATGTAAACTATATAATTTTGGGGTCATAACATGTGATAATGAAGGTTTATTGTATCAATTTGGAGGAGGCAGATGACAATGGATTTTGTCTATGTCTAGATAAGGGCATGAACTACATGAAATATCTGAAACTTTCTCTATTTTCCTGTTAACATAGAATTGTTTCATGAATAAAGTTTAAAAAGATAAGGTGATCATCATTTGAATGTTATTTGAATAATAATGTATGTATATATGTATGTATCCCATTTTTATCATCTATCTATGCCATAGGATTTTCCAGAGGAGACCACAAAATTTTCCTCACACTTGAACAAGTAGAAAGAATTCTGACAGTATTCTGTCCTGGAGAGCTCATCCTGTAAACACCAAAGTTTTGCTCTGGGTTAATTGTATACCCGTGAATGCACAAGCAGCTTTGGGAGCAGAAAGCTCAGACACTTCCTAGATCTGTCCGGGGACAGAGACTACAGATGGTAGAGAAATGGGAAATTTAGAGAGGAAAATTACAGAAGAAATCCAACCACAGACAGGAAGAGGCCATAATGTTGAGTGCAAACTGTACCCATAATTTGTGTAAATACAAAAGACACCCTTGGGAATCAAGTTAAAAACAAAGAATTATCAGGGAATCAGAAGAAAATGAGAAGTATCACAAAACAGGGGAAATGTTCCCAGTATGAGTCTAGCCTTGTTAATTACTGGAACAACAATAAAAACGTGATAAGAATATCTGTTAGGTTTTTTTCCTTTGGTTTTCTAGTTGTCATTTTAGCTTATATCACAATAAAATCTCAGTTCTTTTGAAGGCTTTTACTCATATCAATAATTACAGTTACAATTTAAACTATACAAAAAGTAGAATAAATATACTGTGGTATTTTTCTGCACATTATATACATTTTGATGTGCAGATTTCTGAACAAGTTGTTCTTTTGCTAAATGGATTTTAACAAATTGCATTGTAAGTCTTACTTTTGTTGTTAAATTATCAATGATATTAGTAATAATTGTATGTTATAGAGGATGTGCTATGTAAGATACATTATATAACTTTAGCTCAAAAGGACTTATACCACTTCATATGATTATCTATAAGGACTATAAATATGATGCAGGTAGTATAAAACTAGACTAGAGTTGGTTAAAGAACAAGTTTTCAAAACCAGTATTTTCTTTTATTTATGTTCTAATGGAACTATCCTTGTAAAAATAAAAATTCCCATCATACTATTTTATCCCCTTGAACAGTAAGGATTTCTGAGACAGGCATATATCATTGAAATAACACAGAACTCTTGGAAAGGAATTACATGTATATAAATTGCTATAAATAAATTGTAAATTTTATTTTTGTAAGACTATAAGAAAGAAAAAAAAATTTTATTTACTTCTTCATTTGTTACAGATGGAGGGGGTTTGCTTCATAGCCCCATGCCACTGCAAAAGTACTTCAGATGCATGCAACAATTTCTACATATGGCTTTAAACGAGTATAGGAGAATTGAACCTGGACCAATAAGTTTTCAAAACAAGCTGCTTTAATTGTTATACCATGTCCCAAACTCCACATTTTCAACTTGCATTCCTTTATGAATTTTTAAAATTCAAACCAAATCATCATAATGGGGAAAGATTTTACAATGTTTATAGTTATAAATGACCACAAATGTATTAGAATATTTTAAACAACATTTAATCTTTACATTTTATAGGCTGTATTTGAACCTTCTATTTAGTTGTTTGTAATAAAAAATATAAAATCCCCTGTGGTTTTCCATTAATATGATTAAAAAAAAAAACTATCAACACTACTTCAGAAACTGCTTCTCTGTTATCACAGAGTTGTCATGAAATTGAGTACTAGGTAGAACAATTTGACTGATATTCTTGGTAGATTATTTATTAACTCTCATCTTCAAGTGAATGGAAATAAGACAAGTTATTAAGTATTGTAATATTAGAAACATAACTTCTTTATCCAATGTGAATATATGTACTCATTCAATTAAAATAACTTAAATTTTTATTTATCTATCTATTTATTTATTTATGACTGAGGGAAAGATGCATAAAGATGAGGGATAGAAAAGAGGGAGAGTATGGGCATACCAGGGCCTCTAGTCATTGAAAACAAACTCTAGTCTCATGAGCCACTTTGTGTATTTGGCTTTACATGGGTACTGGGGAATCAAACCTGGGTCCTTCAGGTCTGCAAGAAAGCACTTTAATGGCTAAGTCATCTATCTAGCTCCTATTTTATTCATTTATTTGCAAGGAGAGAGAGAGAGAGAGAGAGAAAAAGAGAGAGACACACACACACACACACACACACACACACAGAACCAGAGCCTCCAGGTACTGCACATGAACTTCTGATTCATGTGTCACTTTGTGCAACTGGCTTCACATGGGTGCTGGGGAGTTGGATCTGGGTCACTGGCTTTGCAGGCAAGCACCTTAACTGCTGAGCCATCTCTCCTAAAATATTTTTAATTGAAATATTTTTTAAAATTTTATATTGGATCATTTCCCCATAAGATTTTAAGTATGCGTTTGGAGGCTATGTTTAGTTTGATCAACATAGATCTTTTCAACCTTTAAAACACTCTTCTGAATCACATGGATAATATACTGATTGGCACACTCAGAATGGCAAGGTGATATTGGATAGAAATTTGGTTAAAGAAATGACTTTCCTTCAAATAAAACTCAATGAAAAAATAATGTAAGGATTTACTACTCTTAAAAACTGAAGGCAGATATGAGTAATAAAATCACGCTCTGACTACTGTCACTGCCATTCAACTGCTCTACCTATTTTAGAAATACGGACTTGACTTTTTAGTTCTTGGGTTGTGAATGCCAGTATAGGAATAACTCACCCATATCTTCAATTAATGAACTTCAGAACTCAACACTGAACAGGAAATGCTATCATATTCACAAACCAATGCAATGCCTATTTTATAAGACCACTCCTAGTATTGAGTAAAGCTGTATAAACAATTGGCCGATAGAAGAGATGACCCAATAAAATCTCATTATAGAACTGTTATTAACAAACTTCTCAAAGTATATTGGAGTATTTTTGTCAGAGTATCTTTATATATGGACAGCCATTGCATGTGGCATGCATTACCAGGATCGACCTAGTCTGTGCAAAGGTTCTACACTGAAGAAAATGAGACTATATAAATTTATTAGATATGACATCAGAAAAATTCTATTAAAATATTTCTGGGCTAGAGAGATGGCTCAGCGGTTAAGCGCTTGCCCGTGAAGCCTAAGGACCCCTGTTTGAGGCTCCATTCCCCAGGACCCACGTTAGCCAGATGCACAAGGGGGCTCAATCATCTGGAGTTCATTTGCTAGAGGCCCTGGCATGCCCATTCTCTCTTTCTCTCTTTCTCTCTCTTTCTCTCCCTCTTTCTCTCTGTTGTTCTCAAATAAATAAATATATAAAATAAACAAAAAAAATTAAAAAAATATTTCTGAGACCAATAACCGGGCAGTAGGTGACTTAAGGAAGGTAATAGTTCATCATTGTGGAAAAGGTGTTGAAGTAGGAATTTTGGGCAGTTGGTCACATTCAGTTAATAGTGAGGAATCAGACAGTGATTAATGCTGAGGCTCATCCATCTCTAACATTAATCCTAAGTCCAAGAATCCAGCCATTGGAATTGTTTTAACATGGATCATCCTACACTACTAACTGAGCAAAAATAATCACTCACAGGTATGACTAAATGCTTGTTTCCTGGGTGTTTCTTGGCCTTGTAAAACTAAAAATCAGTATAAACTGTCACAATAATGAGAATAATCTCTTCACTAATACAGTATTAACTTTTTTATATACAAGATGGCAGCATATGTGCTATGGTCTTTGATTGTTAAATATTTTCTAATCTCTCCTAGTGCTACTGGGAATTGCCTAGAAAGATGTTAGAGAAGTGTTCCCAAATATCTTCCTCATTTGTAATATGCACACATGGAAATTATCAGTAATGTTTAGTATGAAGTAAGCTTCTGATTTGTTGAAATCTGAATTGTAAATTAAATATATGTGGTAGCTTAGTATTTGTTACTGTATCTATTTTTCAGGATCTTATATCATAATGCAAAGTAAGGTTGAAAAATTTAAGACTCTTTGGTCATCTCAGTTATGTCCATGTGTGGTGATATACCTTTATTATAAATATGATTAAATTCTGAAATCATCATGGAAAGCAACTTCTGTTTCTATGAGGTTATTTCCAGAAAAATTTAATTGACAAGAGAAGACTCTCCCCGAATGAGGGTGCTACCCTTAATAGGGTGGAGTATGAAATGATAAAAAGGAGAAAGCAAAATGAGCACTTGTATTCATCTCTCTGTGCATCTACTGTGGCTACAGTGTGACCAGCTTTTTCACGCTCACAATCAGGCCATCATGTTTTCTTTGCTATGATGGACTGTGCCCTCAATCTGCATGCTAAAACAACCCTTTATTTAATTTGCTTTTTACAGGAATTTTTTCACAGAAAGGAGAAAAGTAAATAACACACCAGTTTAATTGCACAATTTACACAGGATTTAAGTATTTTCCACTTGGGATGATTTTTATCTTACTATATTCAGGAATATTTTCTTTGGTTTTGTTTCATTAAATTTACACACATACACACACACACACACTCCATCTAAAAATCCAAACCTGCAAGTACAGAATGAGTCAGTCATTAATCCACAACTGATTACACATTAATTTTAGTTTAAGAAGAACTCATTGAATAGTTATGAATCCATACTTTAAGTGAATAGTGTATTATGGTGCTCAAGTTGGTAAGTTGATATATCAATCAAATTGAAGGTGACACCTTTGCCTCTATGGTTCTTAGATCACAGTGTGATTACATGTTGCATTTTAGCCATATCATATCAGGAGTTGTGAGGTTCTAATTTGATAATTTGCTATTATCCCTGTTCCATGACATAATTAAACAATGACACATTTATCTACAAGCATGTTCAGTTTCAATGAGGAAGTATACAGTGATCACAAATATATACAAATTAGAATATTTCTGAGAAATTCTTTTCTACCTTAAAAGACTTTGAGATGTCTAATATGAACTTATAAACAATTGGAGAATTTTTAACTCTATCAAGTATTTGAATTTGTATATTCATTCATCCATTGCTGTACTAGGGCTGGAACACAAGACATCATATGTGGTAAGGCAAGTATTTTATGAGTAAGCCACCCCTTCAACACACATATACAACACCTAACCTTAATATACCCAAGATACCTTACATACCCAGCAAGCATCTCATGGACTAGATACTAGAATGGAGGGGGAGGGAGGAGAGGGAATCAAAGGGGTGGGAAACACTAATCTAGACCCAAACGGCAATTGTACCATAAAAATCTACTTCCTAAAAGGCAGACGAGAAGGCTGAACCTTCACCAAGCCCTTACAGAGAACACCTGAACCACAAGACACTGGAGAGGGTATGATCAAGACTAACCTTAATCTTCTACATCTTCCCTCCCTCCCTCCCTCTCCCCCCCCCCCTCTCTCTCTTCTCCTCTCTAACTCTTGTATATTAGTTATCTTTTTTCTTAGTGGGCACTGACCTGTAACTCCCAGTACCAGCATGGGGCTATCATCCACAATGAGCTTTTGATCAGAGAAACCTACAAGGCTTCCTAAAAGAATGACAGATTTCTGTCAGAGTACTTGATGACCCACCAAAGATCAATGGTAAGACCTTATTGCTAAAGACTCCATATTTGCAGCTAACACCTAAAATGGAAAGGCATGGCTGGAGGCCAGGAGAGAGTCAGTCCCAAGGCAGTCAGGGTATCTAGTGCCAGAAGGTGCTACATGGGCGACTGGGGGAAATAACCAATATCTGTCCAAGCAACTCATGGTCTAACCTACTTAGCAACAAATAGCCTGTTGTGATGCCCACACAAGTGCAATAGTGCCACAGAGCCATGGTGGGGAACCAACTGCTCTTGATTTGGCTAACTGATCCACTCAGTGGTGCAGGACCCATAGCTGGAGCTGGGAAACAAGTCAGAACCATATCCAAACATAAGACTACTCTCCAATATCAAGCTACCATCAATCATGGGGTACAAGAGGGCCTATACCTGTTAAACCCTCTACTAAAAAAGTAAGGGTTATCTCATTTGTCCTGGTGCTAACTCACTCTCCGTTGGAGATTCTGCTTCTCTTTTTCAGATAGATGCAGATCCTAAGGAGAGAACCAGCCCATCATACCTCAAAAAGGCCCCGACTGAAACTAAGGAAAATTGGCAAAACAAGCAAGGGTGTTGTTTTCCTGATGAACCGGATACCAGCACAAGGGTGAAGGAGACCAACACAGAGAAAAATCAACTCCTACCAAATCAGAGAGCCAGAGCCTCAGAGGCCCCCAACACCTCATCACTGAAGCAGACCAAAACTGAACCCAACATGGCTCAGGGAAATTTTGTGGAAGAGGGGGCGAAAAGATTGTCACAGCCACATGTTGGGTCATGATATGCAGAGCCTTTTATTGTACCAATAACTGCGGACTAACTCCACAATGTACAACCCGTATACATCAACAAGGAGGGGCCGTTGGGGAGGGGTATGTCACAGATGAGCTTAATAATTCTACCAAACTGCTGTATTTGCTAAATAGAAAACTAATAAAAAATTTAAAAAAATAAATAAAAATTTAAAAAAGTGTTTTTCTTAGCCAGGTGTAGTGGTTCACACAATTTAATCCTAGCATTTGAGATGCAGAGGTAGGAGGATTTCTATGAGTATGAGGCCACCAGAAACTATATATTATACTACAATTTCAGATTAGGGTGGGCTAGAGTGAGACCCTACCTCTAAACACACACACACACACACACACACACACACACACACAAAGGTTTCCTTATAAGCACAGGTGGCTAACATTGGTGGCTAACATTGGAAATGCTTCCACCATGTGTGCGTTTGGAGTTTTGCTTTCTGTCAATTACAAAGTCCATTATGACTGAGATTAAAAATGGCTTTGGGGAACTGTGGTGGTTTGAATGTAATTGTATGCCTGCACAGACTTAAGTGTTTATAAAGCTTGTAACTTGAGTCTCCACTGCCTGGCTGGAGGAAGTGCCACTCTGGGAGCAGATCTGATTCCATCCCCAAGATGTAGAGAGCAGTCTGCGCTCTGGGTGTCTGCTTTCTGCTTCTACCTTTTGGTGTTTGTTGGATGGTGGTTGTTTTTCTCTCTGCTTAGATTTATGAAAGGGAGCCAGCTTCTTCTGCTGTTGATAGAATTTCCTCTGGGTCTGTAAGCTTGAAATAAATTCCTTCCTCTCACATAAAACTGTGTTTGATTAAATGCACATCACAGCATCATAGCACTGTTTATGACAGGAACATTTTATTGTTTATTCTTAAAAAATAGTCAAATATAAAGTATAAAAGTATTTTTTGTGATCCTAAATTTTAGACACTATAAAAGGTTTATCAATTACTTTTGTATTTCTGAGACAAATACCCAAGCAGAATGACAAACAGAAAGGTTTATTTTTCACTTACAGCGTCTAGGGTCGAGTCCATTATGTTGGGAAAATCATGGCAGGAGCACATGGCTAGTGTCACACTGTCACTTTAGCATGGAGGAAATAAGGAGACCATTTACGGCAAGTGAGACTGGGTTGTCACTTCAATGTCCACCTCCAGTGATAAATTTCCTCTAGCAAAGCTGCTCATCTTCAAGGTTACACAACCTTTCTAAACAGTGACACAAACTATGGATGAAGTATTTAAACATGAGCCTTTGTGGTCATTTTATATTCAAACCTCCACATAAGGCATAGAAAATACAGTAAGCCACAAAATGGGCATACCACAGACACTAATATAGGCAAAAGCCAATGAAATAATGAAATCATATGTAATTACGGGAATTGGGAGTATTTTACTAAAAAAGACCTAAATGGGAGTTGTTACAACATGATAAGGAAATGATATTATGGATTAGATTTTTAATGTCAGATTAATAATTCATACAAAATATAGATGAGAAAGTGTAGGAAACTGTACAGAATCAGGGAATAGAGTCATTGGCTAGCTTATGTAAGCATATGGCAAATGTACTTATAAGGGAAGAATTGTGTGATAGATTGAAGGTTACTAATTTTCAAGCAAATGAAGTAAATAATGATATGATGAGAAGAAAAAAAAAAACTTAAGTTGGGCACATAACATTGGTCAATGTCTTTTTAAGAGATGTTAAGACAGATCTGATTCCTGTTATCTAACAAAAATATGAAAGTATACACATTAACAAAGTCGGAAAAATGAGAAAAAAAGGGAGAAAAATAAGAAATCTTGACCTGTAAATAACACAAAAGTAAGATATTTAATGACTGCTACCACACCGAGGCCAGTAGAAGATTTTCCATTACAAAGAGCTGGTGCCCAGGAAACTTCTCCAAGGTGCTATGCCAGGAGAAATTGCAGTCATATCCCTAGAGTGCTGAAGAAATTCCATCTCACTATGTAACACATATATTGAGGGGGGAAAAAAGTCTTTATACACCTGTAAATAGACTAAGAACATGAGATTTGTTGGAAGTCAAATTTCCAACCATAACTTGGAGACTGATGTTTTCTGGTAAAATTCCTTAGGGAATGCTACAATTCTGTCATATGGTACAATGGCAATTGTAGATTATATACAAAATGATGATAATAAAACATCTGTTGGAATAAGACATTACATTTTTTAAATCAGCATGCCACCCATAAAATATATTCTCTGTGTTCATGAAGAGTGAGTGTCTCACAGCTTTTATCAGAGTTTCTTTTGACTTGGCACTACACCTCTTACCCTTGCTTTCTTCCTGAAGGTAAGACTCATAAACAAACATTTGGCTCCCAAATGCCTCCTGCCAGGCTGGTTTGTCTGAGGCCTTGCTTCCCAGCAGGCCCCAAGTAGTTGTGTTGCTTGAAACTGCATGAGTCCAGAAAGAAAGTAACTATCATGCCTTTGCTAGTTTTTTCCAACAGTATTTTTAAGAAGTAACTTTATTCATGTTAGAGTGCTCAAATTGAATATAGTGGAAATGCTCTCTTTTGAGAAACTGAAACTTTCAAAGCCATTACTCAATCATATGCTTTAACTTAATTTGATAACAGCAGTATATCTACAAAAATGCACAATGATACCATTAATTCTCAAGTAGGTATTAAGGTTATATGGTTTTAAAGATAAATTGAGAGGAAGTTACTATACCTTAAAACCAGATTAATGACTAAATAATAGTGAATCAATACTAATACATTGTCCCGCTATTGAAAGCAGCATTTCTCATTATTCCTGAGTGTATAAAAATATGTTTGCCATATTTAACAATTTTTTCTGGTTACTATTCGAGTGGCTTTCATATTCAGGTTTCTTAGATTCTGAAGATAGAATTACAAAGTTGAGAGGGAGCCAACAAATCACATAAATGTGAATTTAAATAAAAGTGTCAATGCATTGGTCATTGTTGAATTCCCTTGGTTTCTGGAAGAATCCTTTCCATCAGATGGCCTTATCAGCCATAGTCCAAGGGGAAAAATTAGACTTGTACTTAATTTCAATGAGGGTTATGAAAGGCTGACATATATCTATAACTGTATTAAACATGGACAATCTGGAGTTGCAGCTGCCATTTTCACCTTTTCTTGAGGGAAATTCCATAGTTTTCATAATAGTAGTATGGAAGTTTTAATGTATGTCTCCTCCAGACTCACACATTTTATTAAAGCTTATAACTTGGGTCTCTAGCATCCTGACTACAGGAGTTACTGCTGTGGGTGGATGCTGGGTTCCAGTCCATGGGTAGGTCTGGGGTAGATCTGGATACCAGCCAAAGGTGTGCAGAGAGGTGTCAGCTCAGGCAGGGTTCCTGCTTATTGTAGGTTCCTGCTTCCCCCGCCCCTGTTGGTGTGTTCTGACTGTGGATGGTCTCTCTCTCTCTCATTGACACATATGTAATTCCCCTGCACTGCACTCTCACTGCTTTAAACATATGCAATTATAGAAATATGCATATTTTAGTATCAGGACTTTTTTCGTGTGTGTGTGTGTGTGTGTGTGTGTGTGTGTGTGTGTGCATGCAATGTGTTTTGTTTGTGCTTATGTGGATGGTGTGGAGTGTATGATGTATACATGTGTATGTGCCCTTGCAACAACTATGAACTTGCCTGTGACAGGTGATTCTTGTGTGATGTGGTCAGAGGGAACTTTGAGTGTCCATCTTCTTTGTTCTCCCACCACTCATCCTTATTTAACCAGAGCCTCTTATTTATGGACATTGTTTTTTCCTGGATACTGGGTTTCTTTTCCTTGGTTTCTTCTTCCCTTTGTGAGACTTGGACTAGTGGACACACTTGACCATGTCTATCTGTTTACTGGGGATCTGGAGAGTCAAGTTTGGATAGTTTGGAGCCCTTATTTCTTCATGTTTAAGCCGGAAGCCATCTTATCTCCTCTGCCACCTCTCTAGCTAATATCAAGGATTTTAACTCATACATTGAACACACCATATGTCAGGATTGCATAGAAAGTTGACACTTCTTGTCAAAATGCTGGATTTTGGTAGGCAATGGCTCCCCAAAGGCTTATTCTTTTTTTTTTTTTTAATTTTTATTAACATTTTCCATGATTATAAAATATATCCCATGGTAATTCCCTCCCTCCCCACCCCCACACTTTCCCGTTTGAAATTCTATTCTCAATCATATTACCTCCCCATTACAATCATTGTAATTACATATATACAATATCAACCTATTAAGTATCCTCCTCCCTTCCTTTCTCCACCCTTTATGTCTCCTTTTCAACTTACTGGCCTCTGCTACTAAGTATTTTCATTCTCACACAGAAGCCCAGTCATCTGTAGCTAGGATCCCCATATGAGGGAGAACATGTGGCGCTTGGCTTTCTGGGCCTGGGTTACCTGACTTAGTATAATACTTTCCAGGTCCATCCATTTTTCTGCAAATTTCATAACTTCATTTTTCTTTACCGCTGAGTAGAACTCCATTGTATAAATGTACCACATCTTCATTATCCACTCATCTGTTGAGGAACAGCTAGGCTGGTTCCATTTCCCAGCTATTAT
This sequence comes from Jaculus jaculus, assembly GCF_020740685.1. Lineage (NCBI taxonomy): Eukaryota > Metazoa > Chordata > Mammalia > Rodentia > Dipodidae > Jaculus > Jaculus jaculus. Next base: position 76,789,355 of record NC_059112.1, on the reverse strand, counting down.
AAATTGAGCAGCAATAAACATGGTTGAGCATGTACTTCTAAGGAAATGAGATGAGTCCTTTGGATATATGCCTAGGAGTGCTATAGCTGGGTCATATGGTAGATCAATCTCTAGCTGCTTTAGGAACCTCCACACTGTTTTCCACAATGGCTGGACCAGATTGCATTCCCACCAGCAGTGCAGAAGGGTTCCTTTTTTTCCACATCCCCGCCAACATTTATGATCATTTGTTTTCATGATGGTGGCCAATCTGACAGGAGTGAGATGGAATCTCAATGTAGTTTTAATCTGCATTTCCCTGATGACTAGTGACGTAGAACATTTTTTTAGGTGCTTATATGCCATTCGTATTTCTTCCTTTCAGAACTCTCTATTTAGCTCCTTAGCCCATTTTTTGATTGGCTTGTTTGATTCCTTATTAGTTAACTTTTTGAGTTCTTTGTATATCCTAGATATTAATCCTCTATCAGATATATAGCTGGCGAAGATTTTTTCCCATTCTGTAGGTTGCCTCTTTGCTTTTTTCACTGTGTCCTTTGAGGTGCAAAATCTTTGTAATTTCATTAGGTCCCAGTGGTTAATCTGTGGTTTTATTGCCTGAGCAATTGGGGTTGTATTCAGAAAGTCTTTGCCAAGACCAATATGTTGAAGGGTTTCCCCTACTTTTTCCTCTAGCAGTTTCAAAGTTTCCGGTCTGATGTTAAGGTCTTTAATCCACTTGGACTTAATTCTTGTGCATGGCGAGAGAGAAGAATCTATTTTCATCCTTCTGCAGATATTTATCCAGTTTTCAAAACACCATTTGCTGAAGAGGCTGTCTCTTCTCCAATGAGTATTTTTGGCATTTTTATCGAATATCAGGTGGCTATAGCTACTTGGGCTTACATCTGGGTCCTCTATTCTGTTCCACTGATCTACATGTCTGTTTTTGTGCCAGTACCATGCTGTTTTTGTTACTATGGCTCTGTAGTATAGGTTAAAATCAGGTATGGTGATACCACCAGCCTCTTTTTTGTTGCTCAGTATTATTTTAGATATTCGAGGTTTTTTATGATTCCAAATGAATTTTTGGATTGTTTTTTCTATTTCCATGAAGAAAGCCTTTGGAATTTTGATAGGGATTACATTAAATGTGTAGATTGCTTTAGGTAAGATTGCCATTTTCACGATATTGATTCTTCCAAGCCAGGAACAAGGGATATTTCTCCACTTTCTAGTGTCTTCTGTAATTTCTCGCTTGAGTGTCTTAAAGTTCTCATTGTATAGATTCTTTACTTCCTTAGTTAGGTTTATTCCAAGGTATTTTATTTTTTTTGATGCAATTGTGAATGGGAGTGATTCTCTGATTTCATCCTCTGTGTGTTTGTTGTTAGCATATACGAAGGCTACTGATTTCTGTGTATTTATTTTGTATCCTGCTACATTGCTGTAGGTTTTGATCAGCTCTAACAGCTTGCTAGTAGAGTCTTTAGGGTCCTTTATGTATAGAATCATGTCATCTGCAAATAATGATAACTTGATTTCTTCCTTTCCAATTTGTATCCCTTTTATGTGTGTCTCTTGCCTTATTGCTATGGCTAAGACTTCCAAAACTATATTAAATAGAAGTGGAGACAGTGGACACCCTTGTCTTGTTCCTGATTTTAGTGGAAAAGCTTCCAGTTTTTCCCCATTTAGTAATATGTTGGCTGTAGGCTTGTCATAAATAGCCTTTATCATATTGAGATATGTTCCTTCTATTCCCAGTCTCTGTAGGACTTTTATCATGAAGGGATGTTGGATTTTGTCAAATGCTTTCTCTGCATCTAATGAGATGATCATGTGATTTTTGTCCTTCAACCCATTTATGTAATGTATTACATTTATAGATTTGCGTATGTTGAACCATCCCTGCATCTCTGGGATAAAGCCTACTTGGTCAGGGTGAATGATCTTTTTGATATACTCTTGTATTCTGTTTGCCAATATTTTGTTGAGAATTTTTGCATCTATGTTCATGAGGGAGATTGGTCTGTAATTTTCTTTTTTTGTTCTATCTTTGCCTGGTTTTGGTATCAGGGTGATGCTGGCCTCATAGAAGGAGTTTGGTAGGATTCCTTCTTTTTCTATTTCCTGGAAAAGCTTAAGAAGCAATGGTGTTAGCTCTTCCTTAAAAGTCTGGTAAAATTCAGCAGTGAATCCATCCGGGCCTGGGTTTTTTTAGTTGGGAGATTATTGATAACTGCTCGGATCTCCATGTTTGTTATCGGTCTATTTAAGTGATTAATCTCATTTTGATTTAATTTAGGTAGGTCATATAGATCAAGGAAATCATCCATTTCTTTCAGATTTTCATACTTTGTGGAGTATATGCTTTTATAGTATGTCCCTATAATTTTTTGAATTTCTCTGGAATCTGTTGTGATGTTACCTTGTTCATCTCTGATTTTATTAATTTGTGTCTCTTCTCTCTTTCTTTTGGTCAGATTTGCTAAGGGTTTATCAATCTTATTTATCCTTTCAAAGAACCAACTCTTTGTTTCATTAATTCTTTGGATTGTTCTTTTTGTTTCTATTTCATTAATTTCTGCCCTAATCTTTATTATTTCTTCCCGTCTACTACTTTTTGGTTTGCCTTGTTCTTCTTTTTCCAAGGCTTTAAGGCGAAGCATTAGGTCGTTTACTTGCGACCTTTCTAATTTCTTAATATAGGCACTTAAGGCTATAAATTTACCTCTTAGAACTGCCTTCATTGTGTCCCAGAGATTTTGGTATGTTGTGTTCTCATTATCATTTGACTCTATAAATTTTTTGATTTCCTTTTTGATTTCTTCATTGACCCACTCATCATTTAGTAGTGTATTGTTTAGTTTCCATGATTTTGTGTATGCTCTATAGCCTTTCTTGCTACTGATTTGTAGTTTAATTCCATTGTGGTCAGATAGAATGCAAGGAATTATTTCAATTTTCCTGAATTTGTTAAGATTTGCTTTGTGTCCTAATATATGGTCTATTTTAGAGAATGTTCCATGTGCTGCTGAAAAGAATGTATATTCTGCAGCCTTTGGATGAAATGTCCTGTATATATCTGTTAGGTCCATTCCTTCTATGACCTCATTTAGTCCAGATGCCTCTCTGTTTATTCTTTCCCTGGATGACCTGTCAATTGATGAGAGTGGGGTGTTAAAGTCACCCACCACCATCGTGTTTGGTGTTATCTGTGACCTTAGTTCTAATAGTGTTTGTTTGACGAATTTGGGAGCCCCCATGTTAGGTGCATATATGTTTAGGATTGTAATGTCCTCCTGTTGGAGTGTGCCCTTAATCAATATAAAGTGACCTTCCTTATCTTTTTTGACTAACTTTGGACTAAAGTCCACCCTGTCTGATATTAGGATAGCAACCCCTGCTTGTTTTCTAGGCCCATTTGCTTGAAACACCGTCTTCCAACCTTTCACCCTAAGATAATGTCTATCCTTTGTAGAAAGGTGAGTTTCTTGAAGACAACAAATTGTAGGATCCTGCTTTTTAACCCAGTCTGCAAATCTATGTCTTTTCGTTGGGGCATTGAGACCGTTGATATTAAGAGATATTATTGAAAGGTGTGTATTTATGTTTGCCATTTGTGTGTGTGTGTGTGTGTTACTTGTTCTACCTGTGCTCTCTTCTGTTAACTGGTATTTGAGTATGGCTGGTTTTTTCTAGGTTCCTTATATGTGTGCTTTTCCTTTTGTTCAGCATGGAGGATTCTATCAAGTATTTTCTGTAGAGCTGGTTTTGTCTTCAGATATTCCTTTAACCTGCTTTTGTCATGGAATGTCTTTATTTCTCCATCTATTTGGATGGATAACTTTGCAGGATAAAGTAACCTTGGTTGACAGTTGTTATCTTTCAGAACTTGGAATATATCACTCCAGGCCCTTCTGGCTTTAAAAGTTTGTGTTGAATAATCTGCTGTAATCCTGATGGGCTTGCTTTTGTAGGTAACTTGATTTTTCTCTCTAACTGCTTTCAATATTTTTTCTTTGGTTTGTGTGTTTGGAAGTTTGAGTATAATGTGGCGAGGAGAGTTTCTTTCTGGGTTTTGTCTGGCTGGGGTTCTAAAGGCTTCCTGTATCTGTATTGGCACCTCTTTCCCAATTTGGGGGAAATTTTCCTCTATGATTTTGTTGAAGATGCCTACTATGCCTCTGGAGTGGAGTTCTTCTCCTTCTACTATGCCCTGAATTCTTATATTGGATCTTTTCATAGTGTCCCGAATATCTTGAAATTCCCACTCATACTTTTCTATAAGTTTGTCTTTCTCTTTGTTGGCCTGTATTAGGTCTGCCACCTGATCTTCTATCTTAGATATTCTGTCCTCTCCCTCATCCATCCTACTGGTGAGATTTTCTACAGAGTTTTTTATTTCATTAACTGTGTTCTTCATTGCTAGTAATTCTGACTGGTTTTTCTTTATTATTTCTATTTCCTTATTTATGTCTTGTATTGCCTTCTTTATTTCATTAAATTGGTGTCCTGCCTCTTCTTTGATTCCTTTGATTTCCTCTTTGATTTCCTCTTTGATTTCTTCTTTGATTGTTTTCATGTGTTCTTTGACCTCTTTGAACATATTTATAATTATTCTTTTGAACTCTTTCTCAGGCATTTCCTCTAACTCTTTCTCACTGGAGGACATTTCTGATACATTAATACTTTTAGGTGGATTTATATCGTCTTGCTTTTTAGTGTTTCTTGTGTTATAATGTATATATTTTTGCATCTTGGATTAAGTTAATGCTTGGATTTTCTAGCTAGCTGTGTATTCTTAGCTGTATCAATTGATTTGATGTAATATATTTTCAGGGTAGGACCTTAAGGTATTAGGTGTGGCTCTTAAGACTCTCAGAGTATCTACAAAGATGTTCTTAGGGGTTGAGTTTCCCTGCTATAGGAGTATTCAAGCAGGCTGAGTGGAATAATATACTGGTAGATTCTAAAATTTAACTAAACACTGTACCCATTCCATCAAAAACAGCCCCGAGTATGTATGCAAGAGTAGTTATTATAATGACCAGATCCTCTATCAACAAAGAGGTTTAGATTTCTGGTCTGTTGAGGTATCCAAGTCAGCTTGTGACCAAGAGAGACCCTTCCCTGGTGCAATCCCAGTTACCTTGGGTGATTGTGGTCTCAGTCAAGTTGCTGTCTGGGTCGTCGGGCTGCTGTTCTGATTTCTGGAGCTGGGCACTTGCTTTTCCTACGGGGCAAACTGAGCCGCTGCTGCCGCCTCTGCAGCTGTTGTAGCTGCCACCCCCGGAGCCACCACCGCTGCTGAAGCTGCCGTTGCCGTGTCCACCGCTGCTGCTCACCCCGAAGCCGCTGCTGCGGGATCTGCCACCGCTGCCGCTCCTGGGTCCGCTGCTGCTGGGGCCGCTGGTACCGGTGCTGGAGCCGCTGAAGTTGCTGCCGAATTCTCTCCTGCTTGGGTCCCGCCGTCAGCCCAAGTTGGCGTGGCCGGGTCCCGGGCCGCTGCTGTGTTCGCTGGAGCTGGGTTCAGGCGGCGGGGGAGGGGAGGGAGCCGCGGCTGCTCTGGTTGTATCGCTTCTCCACGTGTGCTTTTACCTCGCGGTCTGCTCCTCCCTCCGTTGCTCGCTGCCGCTCTCCCCTCACGTTTCCCGAGTTGCGGAGAGCGCGGTGTGAGGGGAAAATCCCGCACCTGGCTTGTCCTGCGGCTCGAGCCGAGAGTCCGGCGGTTTTCTGCCGCTCCGCGGTTGCGGCGGGTAGCCGAGCCGCCCCGGAGCCGCTGTTCCCGCCTGTGCAGGCTCTGGATGCTCTATACCTCTTCCACTTCTCCGCTGCCGCCTCAACTTCCTATACACCTCACTTTTTAGTAAAAGTGTGTATTTTGCTGAGTTTTTTTTGGTCTTCCCCCCCCCAGGCTGCTTTGGCGTGGTACCTACGCCGCCATCTTAACCCAAAGGCTTATTCTTGAGGGTTTGGTCCTCAATGCAGTTGTTTGCAGAAAAGAGACCACAATGAATGATGAAATGATGAGGATGCTGAGTCCATCAGCACAATAATTGATGAAGTCATAGCTGAATGGACCATTAGGAAGTGGAGCATCTTTGGAAGAAGTAGCTCAGTAGGGTAGTGCACCTGGAAGGTAGATATGCTAAGCACTATGCCATTAATGCCTCAAGGGGAGTGCTTTGAAGATATATCTTGCCTTTAGTCCATTGTGTGTTCTTCATTCTCTCATATGTGGCTGCATTCCTTTGTCATACTTTTGTAACAGGTATAAATATAATTGAGTCTGCTTACCCATGGATGAAAACCTCTGGGACCATATGCCAACATGAATGTGATTTTGCTTGAGTTTCTTGGACTTTTATCATAATGATCCAATGCAATGAAGATCCTAGGATGTAAGAGCTCATAGATCATCTCATAGAGAGTACTATGAGTACTACAGGGTGTCTGTCAAGAAAAGCTGGGAGCCATGGGTGAATCCAGCCTAGAAGAGAAGACAGAAGCAGTACCGCTGAAAGGGCAGTGTTACCGAAGACATTGGAGCCCAGATGATTTAACCATGAGTCCACGATACTACTTGTTAATACATGCAGGAGTTGATGTGTGACTTGCTCATTTTGCATCTTGCTTTGGACTAATATTTCTTTTCTTTGCTTTCATCTCCCCCTACTGGGTTGTAATGTATCTTATGACAGTATGTATTGGAAGCATGAAACTTCTGGTTTGAATTTATATACAGCTTCCCTTTAAGAGATTGTCTTGAGTCCCAGATAGACTATGGAATTTTTGGAAGTGTTGGTATTGATAAAAACTTTTAAGGTTGGAATGAATGGAGTTTGTATCATTAGATGCCCATGGGTCTGTTGTCCAGGGGCAAACCTTCATGCTTTGAATTTAAAATTTCCCATATAGACACAAATATTTGAACACATGCTTTCCTGGTTATGCCATTATTTGGAAAGGTGGTGGATCCTTTAAGAGGTAAAACTTTGCTGAAGGAAATATGCTAGTGAGGACAAACTTTCACTTTCTCTCTGTTTCCTCTTTGCTTAGGTAAGGATGTGACACAGGTGTCCTGCTAATGAATGTCATGTCTTTTTTTTTTTTTTTAACTATAATGGGCCCTTACCTGTGAGATGATAAGCCAATAATAAACCTTTTTTTCATTCTTAAACTGCTTCTGTTCAATTATTTTGTCCCAAGTATGAGAAAGTGACTGATACAGCAAGTACTTTAACCATTTTTTCTTCAGTTTTACCATCTTTATAATGGTAGTACTGACAATGTCATTTTTTATAGTTATTGTGATGAACTTTGACTGTTAACTCATCCAAAATAATTGAAATATTTATTGCATAATGAGTGCTCAGTGTATTAATGTTTTAATGCCATTGCTATCAGCATCATGCATTACATTGTTACTGTATTATTCCATCTCTGTTTTTCTGTGTGGCTCAAGAAATCTGTAAGTAGAAAATGTTTACTTACAAACAGTTCCTTCAGTGTGTAGTGAAAGGATATATTGAATCTGGACATCATCTTGGTTCTGAGCAGTGGATTGGAGTAGTGATTTTTAAAAATATATATATTTATTTGAGAGAGTAAAAGAGGCAAATAGAGAAAGAGAGAATGTGTGCATCCAAACTCAGGTGCAGTGCCTCCTTGTGTATCTGGCTTATATCGGTATTAAGAAATTGAACTGGGTCTTTTGGCTTTGCAGGAAAGCACCTTAACCACTAAGCCATCTCTATAGCCCAGGATCAGTTTTGTTTGTTTGTTTGTTTGTTTTTTTGTTTTGTTTGTTTTTGTTTTTTTTACAATCTGTTATTTGAAGTTTGATAAAATGTAGGAGGCACATATTCTAAGACATTAATGGTCCAGGAGTAGAGAATAATAAAGTCAGTGTTTAAGTCTCCAATTCCTTGAAATTCAAGAATTACAGACCAGATACACAATACCTCATTGGAAATGATTTTGATCATTCCAAAGTCTGAATATTCAATAAACATAGCAGAATAGAGACAGCATTCAGTGTTTATTTTCTTGTGATTTTTTCCCTTCCCCAGCCCACCGTGGAGTATTCTACAGAGAAAGTTAAGGCCTCTGTTGACAGAGTGAAGCAGTGAAATGTGGAGACAAACAAATAGAAAACAAAAACAACAAAAGGCATATAAATTCAAATGGTGTATGTCAGTGAACAAGTAAAATTCCTTTTCTGAGAGATGGCTTAGTGGTTAAGCACTTGCATGTAAAGCCTGATGACCCCTGTTTGAGGCTCTATTTCCCAGGACCCACGTTATCCAGATGCACAAGGGGATGCACGCATCTGGAGTTCATTTGCAGTGGCTGGAAGCCCTGGCATTCCCATTCTCTCTTTCTCTATCTGCCTCTTTCTCTCTCTGTCTGTCACTCTCAAATAAATAAAAATAAACAAAATAATTTGAAAATATTTTTTCTGAAATTAAATGTTCTGATAGTGGTATGTGGAGAAAGCTCAGGCAATGTTAATGGCTTTTGGTAAGTGAATACAAATAACCCTGGCTTTGGACAAGAAGCAATCCTTGGAGCTGAACTCAGGCTTCAATTCTGGAAGTACCGAAATTGTAAACTATGTAGTGAATGAACCAACATTCATCTCACCCCAGCTTTACATATCCAGTGTGATGTGGAGAAAGGCAGGTAGTGAGTCTTGTAGAGTAGCCCTGTTCTCAGCTGAAGGAGCATAGCATTGTAATGGTGAAATGCTGCCTATCTGATGACATTAGGACTTGTAAGTGCCTCTGCTGATGTAACTAGTACTAAGAGATCAAATGGTAACAGGTTAACACAGAGGACCATTGATCTCAGTGGATACTAGGGAGATCAAGTAGAGGTCTGGATCCTCTAACATGTTCATGCTGCCTTATAATTAAATGTGTCTCCCAGTAAAATAAGAGGATCAGTAAATCTTAATTATATGTGATTTAATTTGTCAAGTGATAGAGAAAAAGTGAACCTTTCATAAATTACCATAAATTATCTTGTTTTAAAAGTGAAGTGAGTTTTAGTGAATTGTATTAATATGAACCTTGTTCTTTGACCATAAATGCGTCCTCTGTTTAGATACAGTAAGCAAACTCACTGTCTTTATTTTTGTCATTAAAACCTCTCTGTTACTGGTCATCCATGAAGGGAAATTCCCCTATCAACAAACCCCAAAGCTGCTCACTTAATTACATTGCCTTGACGACATGTTCTTACAATACAGTTTATTCTTCCTGAGTGTTGACACTCTGTTGCTTATCCATGAACTGAAATTCAGAAAGTATCTAAAACTATCCCTTTGGCCTTTCTTACTAAACTTAGTGATTAAGCACCAAAAAGTACTGTGGGCATTATAACTGACAAATTACCACACTGAAGACAGAGGCCATGCACAATTCATATTTATTGAGTTCTTCCTGTTTCCCAGCTTCTTTTATTATCTTTATAATTATTCTGAAAGGCAGGTACTCTTATGTTACTCACAAAGATGTTCAGTTCAACAAAAATGGTACTTAACTATGAAGTACAGTTAATAAAATCTGTTCCCTTTAGCAAGTTCAACTTCATTTGCATCAGAGACTCTTATCACATGTGTGGGAATTGACCTTAGACTGCCTTTTCCTAGAGATAATCTCACCTCATTTCCCTGATCTGATATTGGAGGAGATTGCTTTGTCCCAATCCAAGCCTGTAGAATCAAATTATCAGGAAGCAAGGCCTGGAAATCTGCATAGTCTAGTGTCTCAAATAATTCTTGGGTACTGATATTTTGGTGCCGGACATGTTTAAATTTATGTGTGAATGTATGTGTGTGTGGGGGAGTCACACACATATATGCATAAGTGCCATGACATGAATGTAGAGATTTGTCCTCTCCTTCCACTTTCTTTTTAGACAGGATCTCTTTTGCTACTTTGATGTGGTGTGTACCAGTCTTGTTGGCCTCTAAGGGTCCACATTCTTTGGGTTCTCCCTTGCATTGATGCAGCACGTTTGGATTACAAACGTGTGGGTTACTTTGCCTTCAGCTTTATGTGGGTGTGAGGAAGGACTGGACTTGAGTTAGCAGGCTTTCAAGCAGGTGCATCTAACTACTGAGACACCTCTTCAGCTCCTACTGTTGTACATTTTAAATAGAAATTATATCTGAAATATAAAATGCATTAGAGGTATTAAAATTTCCCAAGCTTTTATGTTCTTCAGAAAGGGGGTTCTATTAGCTTTTCAAATAATTACTGATATAGTATTTCTGTGACTATAACATTTGTAATCAAATATTTAAGTTTCAGAGTAAAAATAATCATACAATCTTAAAGAACAAATAGAAAAAAAAAAGAAAATTTAGCCATTATCCAGCTCTTTTGGGTAACACAGAACTTTGAGATGTATAGCACCATTACTATTTAATCAGCTTTTAAAACTTTTTCAAGTCCAGTGTAATATGATTAAAGGTAGTTTTTAATCTGAGAAAAAAATGTACCTTTAGCAACTGTGATATATTCACATAAGAATTCATTAAACTTTTTCATTATCTCAGCTGTAGAAACTTGCCTCTGTACTTGGTCAATAAATCTATGTTATTTAAAATTTAAACTAATGATCATCTTTTGACTTTTCTCCACAGAATATCATTCTGATTAACAATTAGTACTTCACAGCTTCCTTTCCAGTATCACTTGTTATTTCCCTCTGCCATTAACAACAAATCCTGTATGTAATTATGTTTATAGCCACATACTCCCAGTGGATTTTCCTAAGCTGGCTTTTATATTAAGCATGTTTCTTACAGAGAAATACAAGTGGATAATTAATATACATTCCTAGATTGAGTTAATTCTCTAAATTATTGTTATGTGAAAACACTTCTAACTTCAGTATAGGTTGATAACTGTAATTTTATTTATAATAAGCAACTTTAGATAAAGCAAATATGTCATACACAAATAATTCTAAACATTTAGTAATCTTACTTCCATATTATACATTATTAAAATTATTAAGATAGTTATTAATCATTTTAATATCACTCAAGAGGAGGAAAGTACTTTTATATTTTTAGGTAAAAAGAGAGCCTCATAGTATATATACATATGTATATACACACACACACACGTGTACATATGTGTGTGGGGGGGGGATAGGCTATGAAACTAGGAAAGGGACCAAGGCTATAGAGTAGAGGGTACAAAGGGGGCATGGAATTGGGGAGATGAAAGATTGAGGAAAATCAACAAAAGAAATTTTGTTAAGATCCCATAATTAAACATTGCAATTTATAGTTTGGATGCCAAGTTTTAATTAATTCATTAAACAATTGTAAAACATATAAGAAAAGAAAGAATGAAATTATAGTTCTCCTTGCATCTACATGGGTGTTTCAAAAGATGCTTAGGTAGGGAAAAGCCAGTCATCTTGGATGTGCATGGCATCATTCCACGGACTAGGATCCCAGACGTTATGAAAACAAGAAAGAAAACTGAGCACCAGCGTTTATCCACTCTCCATATCCTGAGTGTGGAAGAAATGTGACCAAATACCTTACACATCTGTTGCCATGTATGCCCACACCAATTGACTGGATTCTTTATGAAACCACAAGCCAAAATTAATCTTTCCTTCTTTAAGTTACTTTTATAAGTTATTTTGATACAATTAGAATCTAACAAACACATACTAGCTTAAAGTTGAAGGACCAGACAGATCAATTGGTTGCTAACAAGTACTAGCTACTTAGTGCTTGCATGAGAATAGAGATGAGACTTTTTGACCTCTAATTTGAGGTTATTATTGCTGCATTATTTCCTGGAGCATGTTCATTATAACCTGTAATTCAGAATGGATGAAGATCTATTTCCATTTTAATAAGTTGGATAATATTGTTAATGTGTTTTTTTTTTCCTATGAAAAAATATGTAACCAGGCTAATTAAGACTTCCAAGTAGATTTGATTGCCAAAAATAAAAATTACTGTGCAAAATTAATGACTTACATAAAAATACATCTATAAAAGATCTCTGATGTCATTTACAATAAGAAGTATTTATTAAATCCTGTTTACATTTAATTTTAATGTTAAAATTATTAATTCATACATTGCATATGTTTTCATAGATTTTGTCCATATTTAGGTATTTCCAAATGAGTTTCTTAGAAACATTACAGAAGCAAAAAGTTTCATTCTAGAGAGCTAGATAAATTTAGAATCACAAATATTTTATTCTCAAAACTAGTTTTCTATAGGAAATTTTCACAGTATTTGTCGTGTTTAGAAACATTCACACTCAGGCTAAAGATACATTGCAGAAGAGTGGGCAGAACAAACTCAAGACTCACAAGAGGGAAGGAGTGCTCTAGGGCACTTTCCTGCTGACACCAACCATCTGGTAGATTCATGACCACACAGGGATTACTACCTCCATAGAAGCTTCACGGGTCTAAACCCACAGACACTGTCATATAGAGGATGAGTGGGGAGAAAAGGAATGATACAACAAAAGAGAGAAGAATCTTGAAAAGGGAGGGACCTCAGTGGAATGTGGGGAGAGAGGGAACAAAAGAGGATAGAGTGTCCAGAATATGGCCAATATTAAAGTTCCAAGAACATATACATTTTTTATGTTTTTAGAAAAAGGGTATGTGATCAGGGGTAAAAAGAAAGAAATATTTACTAGAAGAATCATATAGCAGTCTTTTAATGGAGTTTTCATTTTACATTTTGTTTCTTTACTTAAGACTTGGGTAAATCAAAAGCAATTTCTGGGTGGGTGGGCAGAATGAATACTCACAATAGAATAAAAAAGGTAACCCTCTATGGCCCAAGGTTGAACTCGGAGAATGTATTTTTTTTTATTTTGTTTTTATTTTAATTATTGGAGTGCAACAGATAGAAAGAAGCAGAGAAAGAGAGAGAATGGGTGCACCAGGGCCTGGAGCAACTGCAAAGGAACTCCAGAGGCGTGCACCCCCTTGTTCATCTGGCTAACGTGGGTCCTGGGGAATTGAACCTTGAACCGGAGTCTTTAGTTTTCACAGGCTAGTGCTTAACTGCTAAGCCACATGTCCACACCCATGAGAATGTATTCTTATAGTTGAAAACTTATAAGTGCTTCATCTATGAACTTTTGATAGAAAATGACCCAATACATCTTCAGATTCCGATTCATGATGTTGTAGTCCATAGAACAAACTAGGAAGTCTTTTTTTAGAAGGTGGGGGGAAGGAGGGAGGGAGGGAGAGAATTGGAGCACCAGGGCCTCAGCTACTACAATCAAACTCCAGATGATTTCACCAACTAGTGGGCATGTGTGATCTTGTGCTGACCTCACCTTTATGCATCTGGCTTATGTGGGATCTGGAGAATAGAACATGGATCCTTAGGCTTCACAGGGAAGTGCCTTAACCACTAAGCCATCTTTACAGCTTCAAACTAGGAAGTCATTAAACCTTGAGCTCATGTCTATGAGGGGTTACTTGGCTTTTAGTCATCTTCTTTTTCCTTGACTAGGGCACAGCAATAGCAAGCACCCCACATCAGCATGTTCTTTCTGGGTGTGATGAGCTTGCAGAACCCACCTTGGAGAGGAACCACCAACTTCATCTGCCTTGGAGAGGAGGAGAGTCTCCTGGGAGTCCAGTATGGACAGCAGCTTAGAGTTGTAGTTTTCGAACTGTATTCCAGTGATCTTCCCAGCTAATTTTTCACACTGGATAAGCAGGGATCAATGCCTCCCCATCATTTGTTTCTATTCCTTGGGCGGGGGAATGGGGATTGGGTGCAGCAGCCATCCATCATGGAGATGGTCAGGGATTTCACAAGGCTGTGGCAACACCTACTCTTTGAGTGGTGGTAAAGAGACCACAAGAGGCCAGTGCATTAGGAGTTGTAGCCATATGGAGTAGCTGGAACAGGCCCAGACATGAATATCGTACTTGCATCACTTGAAAGCCTTGTGGTCTCCTTGCTGTCAGCATGGATTCATACTTACCTCTGGTGACTGGTTAGGTGTGTAATATTGAGTTCTTCTCTGAGCCTGGGCAACTGCTGGCACAAAGTACCCACCGGCACCAGCTGCAGTCTGGAACTGATAGAAGTCGTCATTGGCAGGTAGTGTTTTATCATCCAACTCAAGCAATGCATGTTCTGGTTGGCAGGTAAGTCATTCTCTCTTTCTTCCTCTAAACCATGGTTACATACAGCGGCGTGAAGTCCACAATGCCTCCATTCATCTCGTTGACTACTTTGGTTGCCTTTTCAGGATATGAAAGACAGATGAAACCAAAAGCTATCCTCTAGCATTACCTTTGTGCACTATTGAACCAGTCTCGTTCTTTTGTGGGATGGTTGGTGCCACGCAATGTTCTTGAGAACAAAAAGGCGATGTATGTATAAACATTTGCTGGTGAGTTGAACTCAAGATATCTGCCAGGACAGCTGGCCTCCGTTCGGGTCTGAGGGTATCTCACAGATGACCTTGGTGGTAACATAACAATAACAATAATTACTAATGCTTTATTATTATTAATTAATTATTTATTTATTTGAGAGCGACAGACACAGAGAGAAAGACAGATAGAGGGAGAGAGAGAGAATGGGCGCGCCAGGGCTTCCAGCCTCTGCAAACGAACTCCAGACACGTGCACCCCCTTGTGCATCTGGCTAACGTGGGACCTGGGGAACCGAGCCTCGAACCGGGGTCCTTAGGCTTCACAGGCAAGCGCTTAACCGCTAAGCCATCTCTCCAGCCCTATTATTTTATTTTTGAGAGGCAGAGAGACAGAGAAATAGAGGAAGAGAGAGAAAGAGATAGCACACCAGTCTTTTAACTGCAGTGAATGAACCGCACACATGTGCCCACTTATGCGCATGTGCGATATTGCGCCCCTGTGTCACTTTGTGTGTGTGATTACATGGGACCTGAAGATTCAAACTTGTGTTCTCAAGCATTACAGGTAAGCACCTTAACTGCTAGCCACTTCTGCAGCCCTAACATTTATTTTAAAACTTCACATATTTTAGAGAAATTATTTTTTTTTTCTTGTAGAATTATTTTCTTCTTGTCAATAGTGCAATCTCATTCAGTGTTAGCATACCAAATGAGTTAATGGAAGGTTTGTTTTGAAAATACAGAACCACTGGAACCATTTTAATGCAAATTAATCAATAAGTAACAATAACTCACTTCACTGAACACACTTTTGCATGCCTGCCAATCAATGAAACTGCCTTGCTTCCAAAAGTTAAGCAATTAAAACTGGTTTATCTTATGAATAGCAACCATGCAGCAGTGGTCTCATTCTGAAGCTGTACATCTGGATTAATTAACTAATCTTAAGATCTATCCTTTCAAAAATTCTATAGAAAATGAGGTATCTTCTTTTTTTTTTTTTTAATTTGGAAAGACTATAACAAACTAGTAAAATGGTCCCTAATTATATTAAGTAGTACATGTAAGTTTGTATTTTATTTTAGTTATTGAATGACTTCATCCTTTGACATTACTTGAGGTTAGACCTTGATCATTAAAGACTTTTGAATGGTAGCTGGCCTATTTTATCCAAATATCACTTGAATTCAAAATTCTCTTTTAAGACTCAGATTCAATGGTTT
Source organism: Jaculus jaculus (assembly GCF_020740685.1). Taxonomy (NCBI): domain Eukaryota; kingdom Metazoa; phylum Chordata; class Mammalia; order Rodentia; family Dipodidae; genus Jaculus; species Jaculus jaculus. Next base: position 76,773,733 of record NC_059112.1, on the reverse strand, counting down.
GAGTTTTAACTTGTTTATTAATGGTTTTTCATTTATGTGTCATTAGAACAAATACTTTGTAAAATGTAATTGCCTTTTCATTGTTTGCTCCTAACTGCATTGATAATCGACTCCAAATGTCTTTTTCTTTATTCCACTGCTTAAAATAGAATATGTAAAATAAAATAGAATATATGTATAATTGTCTCCTTGGGATTAAATTCAGGCCTTTATGCACACTGAGTAAGGACTTTAACACTGAGCTACATACCTATGAAAATTAACTGGTTTAAAAATATTTTCTGACTCTTAATATCTTTTTGTATGAAAAGAAAACATCTATTACTTTAAAAGTGATTGAGAGATTTAAGTAAAATGATGATTAAAAAACAGGTACACTGTTGCTAAGAGTTATTTCTAGGATTCGCTCAATGATGTTATGTTCCCCCATCTCTCTGTATCATAGGCAAGACTAAAGCAAACTCAATCTGATTTATGAGTTATAGCTAATCTTATTTACATATAAGTAGTGAACATGATTCTATTTATCTTTTTTTATTAATTAGTTTTGTACTCAGCAAATACAGTCAATTTAGTACCATAACTAGGCTCATCCATTACCTACCCCCTCCCCTTGGCCCCTCCTTGTTGAGGTATATGGGTCATGCATTCTGGAGTTAGCCCACAGTTATGGGTAGGATAAATGTCTCTGCATATCATGACCCAACATGTGGCTCTGACATTCTTTCCGCCCCCTCTTCTGCAAAATTTCCCTGAGCCATGCTGGGTTCACAAATCTAGACCCAAATGCCACTGGTACCATAAAATACTACGTCCTAAAAGGCAGATCAAATGGCTGAACCTTCACCAGGCCCTTTTAGGGAACACCTGAGCCACAAGACGCTGGAGAGGTTATGATGAAGACTCACCTTAATCCTCTATTTATCTCTTTAATTTGTACATCTTTTTTAAATATTTCCAATATTTCCTTCCATATTTCTCTTAAGAATTTACCTATTCTCTAGAGAAATAAAATATCAATTATTTAAAAATAAAAACAAAATAAAGACCTACATTCCAAAGAAGAGAGATGTAGGGCATAATCAATAAACCCATTAGCTAAATCTATAAAAGGCAGAACAGGTGGTAGAAAAATATATTATGCACACCCTCCACAGGGTTTTTCATGATATAAGAATAGTTATTTAATAAGAAAAATTCATAGAAAGTTAGAGTTCTTTTCTATTAAAGACTGTTTTATCGCTTTTTTCTATACAGCTTAATAAAAGGGTAAAAATTAATTAATGTAATTTAAATAATGTCCACTTATGTTCATTTTAAAATAACTTAGGTAGCATATTTTCTTTTTTTTTAAATATTTTTTGTTCATTTTTTATTTATTTATTTGAGAGCGACAGACACAGAGAGAAAGACAGATAGAGGAAGAGAGAGAGAATGGGCGCGCCAGGGCTTCCAGCCTCTGCAAACGAACTCCAGACGCGTGCGCCCCCTTGTGCATCTGGCTAACGTGGGTCCTGGGGAATCCAGCCTTGAACCAGGGTCCTTAGGTTTCACAGGCAAGCACTTAACCGCTAAGCCATCTCTCCAGCCCCCTGAAAATATTTTTAAAAGCAATTATAAAGTACAAAATAAATCTTACAATGCCTAGGAATGGAATAATCAGTATTATAAACATCATTATTATTCACCTATTTTTGTATGTGCTGAAATTGTATATACATTTCAGACACATCTTAATTTACTAGTGTATTTCTGAGCACTGTCATCAGAGAGACGAAATAATATCTGATTGGACATTGAACTTGTTGCAGTCAGGTTCGCATTGCTGGCAGAAACCACCTATCGAAGAGCAGCTTGGTGGGGGAGGGGGGGAGAGGAGGTTCCGAATTGAACTTTGCTCAACAGACAAGCTACTAAGCGCTGTTCAGAACATTTTGGTACTTGGGGTACACTAAACATGCACTCACACACAATTAAGGAGGAATATCAGTGGATTGAAGCCCCGAGTTTATCAGTGAAAGCTGTAGTTCACCTCACTAACTTCTGTAACTAGCATGCTGTGAAAATTGATCATCTGTACAGGTGGGAGAAGTTAGTGAATTGTGTTGATCATGGAATCTGTATCTCAGATCCTGTAATGGAGGTCTAAGATTGATCAACTGAATTGGGTTCTAAAACTAGACCCTATCATCTCATTACTTCAGAAGTCCTGCTTCTCATTTAATGCTTCCAACCTTTTTTTTTTTTTTTTTTTTTTTTTTTTTAGGATGTCCTTTAGTTAATTTTTTTTAATTTAATTTATTAGTTTTCATTTTAGTGAATACAGGCAGTTTGGTACCATTATTTAGGCTCATCTGTGATCTACCCCCTCCCATTAGACCCTCCTTGTTAATGAAAATGGGTCGTGCATTGTGGAGTTAGCCCCCAGTTATTAGTATGATAAATGTCTCTGCAAATCATGACCCAACATGTAACTCTGACATTCTTTCCGCCTCCTCTTCCGCAAGCTTTCCCTGAGCCATGTTGGGTTCATTTTTGGTCTGCTTCAGTGCTGAGGTGTTGGGGACCTCTGAGGCTCTGGCTCTCTGATTTGGTAGGAGTTGATTTTTCTCTGCATTGATCTCCTTCCCCTTTGTGCTGGTATCCGGTTCACAGGAAAACATCACCCTTGCTTATTTCACCAGTTGTCCTTAGTTTCAGTTGGGCCCCTTTTGAGGTATGTTGGGGCAGCTCTCTTCTTAGGATCTGCATCTATCTGGAAAAGAGAACCGGGTGCTAACTTACTCTCCAACCAATGTTTTAAAGGGCACTGAAGTACACTTAAAACACCCCCACCACATTTCAGAGAATTTTGCAGAACAGTGTGCAGAAAGATTGTAAGAGGCACAGATTGAAATGTCATGCCCAGAGGCATTGCCCCACCTCAATATGTGACTGCTGCTCTCACAATGCAAAACCCACAACTCCATGAGGAATACCAGCAACCCACTGAGGAGGGCCCTAGAAGAATGGGGTCAGTGATGAGGGAAAAGATGTTATTAACACATGACATGATGTATCCATATTAAGTATGTCCATTATATGTGTGTGTGTGTGTGTGTGTGTGTGTGTGTGTGTGTGTGTGTGTGTAAATAAGAGTCAAAGCAAAGCCAGGCATGGTGGCACATACCTTAATCCCAGCATTTAGGAGGCAGAGGTAGGAGGATTGCTGTCAGTTTGAGGCCATGCTGAGACTCCATAGTGAATTCCAGGTCAGCCTGGGCTAGAAAAATACCCTACCTCGAAAAAATCCAAAAACCACAAACTAAAAAACAAACAGAAAAAAATAGACAAAGCCAAGAAAACAGGCTTATTTCTGTGAGACTGGGCATTCCTGATAATGGGGTGCAGTACTGAGAACCCTTCCTTCTTTCCTTCCTTCCTTCCTTTCTTTCATCATTTTTCTTTTTTTATTCTTTCTTCTTTCTTTCTTTTTGTACATATTGGATTAAAACAGCAGTGTTGTAACTTTTGCAATATTTGAATTCTAAGAAATACTGGGCAAATGTTTACAACTTTTTGATATTTACATTACTTAAGTGGCAATATATATATATATATATATATATATATATATATATATATATATATATATTTCTCCAAAACAAATGAACTCCAACATAAGTGAACTGTACTCAGGAAAAATAAATCTCTACTATACCAAAATATATCAAAATAAAATAGTCATAAAAAGTTAATTTGGATAATAAATATTTAAATAAATACAGGTAATATAACAAAAATTTAAAACATCAAGAGTGATTATAATTGTATATATAAGGATATGCACACATGTTCAGATATATCACAAGTGTAGTGTAAAGAAATTAAGTGATAAAAATAACTTCAAGAGATAGTTTATTTAATAACAACTAAGTACATAAATTGCTAAAGAAATTTCAAGTGGGATATATCAACATTAGTTGATTACATAAACTATGTCATTAATGAGATTACTAATTTGATTATATAATCATCACAATTGTAGGTTTTTGAATTATAAATTGAATTACATGGCTAATAGCCAACATTTTCTATACTTTTGTAAATAAATTATAGGTAGATTCTGAAAGAAATATTTCCATTAGAAATAAATTTAGAAAATATATTCTTGTGTTTTATAATTTTTTTCCTTTACTTATTTTCAAGACGAGAGAGAGTGAATGGGTGAGCTAGGATCTTCTGCTCCTGCAAAGGAACTGAAAATGCATAACTATTTTGTATATCTGGCTTTGCATGGGAATTGAGGAATCAAACCCTGGCCATCAGTCTTTGCAAGCAAGTACCTTTAACTGCTGACTCACTCTCTGGTCCTAGAAAATAATTTCTAAACACCATTCATTCTGCAATTAAGTCCCATTTTAGTATTAACAGTCATATGGACAATCAGAGCTTTTCCCTTGTGTATTTACCTATTGTTATACACATGGAAGTCTAGATTTTTAGTCTTTGTGTTCATGACTTTATATACAAATAATGTCATTGGGTGAATGAATTTATTGATTATAAATAAAAATACATCATTCCACAAACCCACAATATTTTTTCAACATTAAGTCAAATCTAAAAAGACAAAATTTCATACATTTAACAGTGCTCAAAAAAATGTTGAAATTATTCAGACTCAAAGAAACCTACTTACATCCTTTTCTGAATTAAAATATAGAACACCAATATAGTACAAATTAATCCTACCTATACATTTTATAGCAAACTATATTAGCATGTGAACACACAAAATTTGTACTACTAAAGTACATTATTTTGGCATAGATAAAACCATTGGCTCAAATAGCTCATTATTGCTATGGTGACAATTACAGCCATCTGGATTAGTTAGGAAAGTGATACTTCATCTCAGCTGAAGACATAGAAACCAGCTCTTCAAAAACTCTCTAATGTTACCAGGATAGAGACCATTTATCATAATTTCTATTTGGATTTTATATTTAGGATACATAAACTTTTTTGTTTTTTTCCACTTTGATGACTGATAAAATGTTTATTACTTATCTCACTTTCTTATCTCATTCACCTTTATAGTAGAGGGTTTTTTTTTTAAATCAGTAGATATTAATTGTATTGACCCTCTGTATAGGCTAAAGTTTAATTTAAAATATCAAAGTAAAACTTGATGAATCTGATAAAGTCACTTTATTTTTAGTGTCTGCTTAATAGACTGAACAATCGTCACAACTGATAAAACTGATTTATCATTTGGGAGACAACAATATCCCATGGAAGAATAAAGATAGGAAACTAAGTCTGCTTTGTTATTATTATTCTTATAGAATAGAAGTAAGCTCATTGAAATTCATTTCTCTGATGGAAATATTTGTTCAAAAGTTTCAACTTACTACTAAGTTTCCTTAGATGAAAGTGCTAAGAATGTCTCACCTCTGAAGGAGTCAAGTGTAGGTGAGTACATTGATGCAGTGGCGAATGCAGGATGGACACCTACAATAAACAGAAGTATGGTCTTTTCTTGGAAATTCACTTTGCTTGAGGCATTGGTTATGAATCTGAAATCCGGGCAGGAAGCAAAGGGAAGTGGAAGAAGGACTGACAACTCAAATAGCTGTCACATTTATAGCTTTAATTTCCAGCTGGAATCTTCTTAAATCTTCTTTAACTGATACAGAAACCAGAGTGCAAAACTCTGTGGAATCTTAGAATTTACCCAATACATAAAAGTAGCAACTATGAATATGATTCTGACCTGTTTTCCAGTTCCAGATATGGGTTCCTTTCCACTGAGCAGGTACCTTAGCCAATCAGAAAGCTATTGGTTCCCCACCAAGGCTGTGTGCCACTATTGTACTTGTGTGTACATCACAACAAGATGTTTGCTTCTGAGTATCTTAGACCCCAGGTTGCTCAGACAGCTGTTGGCCACTTTTGCCCCATGGCTCAAATAGAGCCTTCCAGCACTAGATAGGGTTCAAATTGTATAGATCATAATAAATATGTGTATACATATATGATGGAAAATATTATTCAGTAATAAATAATAACAAAGTTCTTGTATGCATCTTGATCTTGCTAGTAATAGAAACTTTCAATTTCTGCTTAGATTTTCCTATTATTTTGTTTGGAAAATTAAAAAAGAGAAAAAAATGTACTTTTATGGATATATCATGTGTGGGTACCATCTTCTATCTCCTTCCTGCTACCATTCCTCTGAGGGCCCACGCCTCAGAGGGGTCACTAGTATTACCCATGGGGTTCTGGATCATGAGTTGTGAGACCAGCAGTAAGTCATGGGGGGGGTGCCTCTGTATATGCTATCCCAACCTTACAATCTTATGACCCTCTTTTCCACAAAATTCCCTGAGCCTTGGTAGGTGTGTTTAGTCTGAAGTAGTTTACTCTCAAGTATGTTCAGTATGTTTACACTGAAGTCTACTTCAGTGCTAAGCTGTCAGGAGCTTCTATATTTCTGATTCGGTATGTGTTTCATATCCTCACTGTCTGTCTCCATCACCTATGTGCTGAATGTCCAGCTTACCATGGAAGCAGAACTCTTGCTTATCTCACAAATTCCTCTGTTGTTTCACCAGGGCCTTGGTTGAAGTGTGAGGGTTGATTTATCTCATCAGTTCTTCCTACCTTCTGAAAAAGAAAAAACAGATTCTCCAATGGAAAATAAAGTCAACAAAGATTAAATGGGATAAATGTTATTAACTTATGGAGATTTTGAAGGATGCAGTCCTTCTTTTGGTCAAAGACTAGGAGTTTGTTGTTGGAGACCAGAATCTTGGTCTCCATAGGATTCTGACCTGGGTCCCAGTTTCAGCTATGGGTTCTGTTGCACCGAACCAGTCTCTTAGCCAATCAGAAAGCCACTGGTTACCCATCAAGGCTGTGTCAGCATTTCACTGGTGTGGACATCTTATCAGGCTGGTTGCTTCTGAGTAACGTTGACCCCTGCTTGCTTACACCATTGTTGGCCACTTTCCCCCAGGAGCTCATGTAGTGCTTTCCAGCATTAAAAGGTCTAACAGCCTGGGGACTGGCTCCCTTCTAGTCAGGTATCTCATTGTTCTGTTTTGACAGCATATGGAGTCTTCAGCAAATAAGGCCTTACCTTTTATTTTTTTTTTAATTTTTTATTTTTATTTATTTATTTGAGAGTGACAGACACAGAGAGAAAGACAGATAGAGGGAGAGAGAGAGAGAGAGAGAATGGGCGCGCCAGGGCTTCCAGCCTCTGCAAACGAACTCCAGACGCGTGCGCCCCCTTGTGCATCTGGCTAACGTGGGACCTGGGGAATCGAGCCTTGAACCGGGGTCCTTAGGCTTCACAGGCAAGCGCTTAACTGCTAAGCCATCTCTCCAGCCCAGGCCTTACCTTTTACTTCAGAAGGGTAATCAAGTGCTTTGACAGAAGCCTGTTTTAGGGACCTCAGGTCTCAACAGCTCAATGTAGGAAGCAACTGATTTCTGCAGTTACTGGCCAGAGCCAAATGTTTTAAGGTCAGGCTTCAACTCACCCACTCCAGGGTCCTTCTTTTCAGGCATTCTTCCCATATTTCTATTGAGGGTTAAATCATTTAGTCGACCTTAAAATACAAAGATTTCTATGGTAGCAGTTCACTTTGAGTTTAATTTTGTGTTTATTTCCTCCCAACTTCATCTTTCCTCCCCCACACCATTCCATCCCTATTGCCTGGAATTATTGAATTTGTTAGAAGAATGCTTAGCATTGAAGCACACACCTATAGTCAAAATCACAGTATCACCAATTCAAGGTCACCCAGCATTACATAGAAATGTGTGTGTATCTTTGTGTGTGTGTGTGTGTGTGACAGAGAGAGAGAGTGGGGAGGGGAGGGAGAGGGAGAGAGAGAGTGAGCCTTTCTTCTTCCCCCTTCCTTCTCCTTCCCTCCCTTCTCACATTCACCTTCCTTGCATGGTTTTTTCTACTACTTCTCTTTCTTTCTTTATCCAATCTCTGTTCTTTCTCTTTCTCTATCACATGAAAATAGAGAACTAGGAAGAAAACTTTTACCAAGAAGTAAATTAACTTGACACTGAAACTGAGACTTCAGATATGAGACAAATAGATAGCACGGATTATGGAAATTCATTATTTACCAAAATAAGTGAACATTTCTAAGAATATAGCAATATAACATACATCATAATTTCAAAATCACTAAAAACCTTAATGGAGATCTTTGACAAAGTTTATTAAGATACCAGTATACGTGAGATTACTACAAAATTTAGAATTAAATAATAAGCTGAATGTGGTGGCACATACCTTTAATCCCAGCACTAGGGAGGCAGAGGTAGGAGAATCACCATGAGTAAGAGGCCACCCTGAGACTCCATAGTGAATTCCAGGTCAGCATGGGCTACAGTGAGACCCTATGTTAAAAAAAAAAAAAAAGAATTAAATAATATTAAGAATATTAAGAAAATATTATTTATCCAATTAAAATAATGTATATAAAGCATTGTCACTAAAATTTATATTTATCAAAGTAAATGAACAGAATAATATATTCAAGTAACTTACCCCTCATTATATTATAAATTTTTGACAGATTAATGTGCTTAAATGTTCTTATAATGTTAGTATTCAGAGTACAGGTGAGAGAATTCTCAGTTCTCTTGAAGCCTGGGTTATAAAGCAAGATCTTCATCTCAGAAAACCAACAACAAACATGAACACAAACCTAAAACATTTTGACATTTCTACAATATTTAAAATACTAATCATTACCTTATTTGGATCATGCTCTAATAAAAATTCTCTAGAGGAAATAGTCTATGCTATGAACCTACTTTGAAAAGAAATTAAAAAATACTGTGGGATAGAGCAGATATATTTTTCATCAATATCTTCATAAAATAGAAATGCCTGGGCTGAAGAGGTGGCTCCTAAGGAACCATGTTCATCTCTCCAGATCCTACAAAAGCCAGACACACTAAAGTGTGGCAAGTGCAAGTTCACACATTCCCATGAGGTGGTGCAAGTTTATGGAGTTCAATTGCAATGGCTGATTCCCTGGTACACCAATTCTCTCTCTCTCCTGTTCACTGTATGTCAAAAGTTTTATGTCTTGTTCCTTGGATAATTTTCAATAGTAAAATCTATAGCAAAATACATTTTAGAAAAATGGCAATAATGTCATTCCTTTATTAGACACTTATATCCTAAGAACAATACAACATTGATTTAATTGGAAGAGTTTAAAATATAGGCATTGATGTCAACCATATGCTATGGAGTTCCTCAGCTCCTCTTATAGAATGGTGGTCAGCACTCAGGAAAGGAGGAATTAAAGCAAGAGATTCTAAGTGGGAAGAAAATGGAAAGAATATAAGATCAAACTGAAGGCCTGCACACAAGCAAACTTTAACCAATTATAACAATAATGACCACTGTTTAATTGACTAAATGTAAACAATTTGCTTTAAAAATAAATTCCTGAGGTCAATTACACATCATGGCTAAGTGTATACTTTTTATATAAAATGAATAATTAAAATCAGTAATGAGGCAATTTCAGGGTTAAGATTTGTTTAATTATTTATTTCTTGGTTCCCTATGGAAAACAAATTGCATCAGGCAGATATATTTTCATTTACATACCTCTACATTTCTAGAACTCTACACTTAATAAGTGGTCATGTATTTTAACTAAATGTAGGGTTTCAGTTCTATAAAATTCCTAGGGCCAGCTATATTTTAAAATATAGGAAAGTTGTTTACCTCTGTGTAAAGTGTAATAAAATAACTTTTGCAGAATTTTAATTCCTTTCCTTCATATTAGCTGAACTCAAAACATATATAGCATATAACATTGTAAATGCTAATTAATGTATTTTGACAATATTAATTTCTTTCTTGTTTTCTAGCAAGACTGGATTTTTTTTTTTTTTTGCCCTCCTTTTAACATTTAATTAAGTGGTGTATCTGTAACTTCTTCTTTTGAAGTGATCTGTCACAGGGTTATTTCTAAAATGTGTGGAGTCAGAGACTAATATTTGGACAGTAAAGCATGAAAGATGTCAGAAAGAGGCACCTATAATAATATCAAAGGTCCCTTCAAGAATTAGGGTTAGTTGTTATTTCTTCCACTCTCAGTACCCTACAAGAATGAAAAGGTGTTTCTATTTGTTCAGCTCTCTCTCAGTACCCTTTAGGAATTTCATCAGCTGAAATGAAGGAACTAGCCAAAGACCAACTCTTTATTGTCTGAGGACACCTCCTAGGGTATTATGGGGTCTTGATTGAAATTATTCTAGTTGTCTCCTTGGCCACCCATTTTTCATTCCCTTTCCTTCAAGAAAAATCAATCTAAGTATCCTTTAACATACCTCTTGCATTCTGAATTTGTTTCAACTTTATTTACTGGTGAGCCTGGGGATGTTAGTCAGAGATTATTCTAGGAAGGAAGAAAAGAAGGAAGAGAAATGGGATTTTGTACTGTATTATATACCTCTGGGACAGAAATGAGTATTTAGTAACTGTGATGTGAAGCCTAGACACTTTCTGGTCCAAGCTAGCAGTGCATTTGTTTAAACTTTCACCTTTGGTGAACAAGGGTGATATAATTGAGGGAGGACATAATCTGTGTAATCACTAAGACTTGAAAAATTATTGGGAAGATTGGAACATTAAGTACAGTAGAATTGCTGAGTTTGATTGCTTTGGGAAGATACAGCAAGCGACTGACAGTGATTAACTGATAATTGATGCTAATGGTAACAGTGAACACTGTAAGCTCTTCTTGGTGCTGGAAAAAGAGACTCTCCTCTCCCATCATGAGAGGACAGAGAAAGATAGAACCAGCACCAATGCCTAATTAAAAAATGATCAACCTCCAAACAAGGTCACAGAAGGCAATAGTGTTATAGAAATTGTGGCAGAAGATTATTAGAAGTGGAGAAAAGTAAATGGCCCACAAAACAATGGCAACCAAAGATGCCTTAAACTCCTAAGTGTATAATACATTAGGTTATGTGGAAAGGTGGAAACTAAAGTTTCAGACATTATTAAGATTGCTGATCATCTGATATTTAAATTATGGGACTTATTTATAAAATAACCTGGAAGGCACCACACAATTACAAGAGATTTTAGAAGCAAAGAAAAAGACAAGATAGATAACAATATGAGAAATGAGTTAATGCATTTTCTGCCTTCAGAGATAAGAGGAAGCACCCATTCGTTTTTGTAGGCCAACTCTTACAGTTGAAAAGTTATGAAACATATTTCCACTAAGAAATTTAGCCTTGTCAGAAACTTGATAATAGCCTAGGGAGCTACTTTTCAGACATCTGATTTCTTGAAGTGTAAGATAATGAATCTGTGTTTCTGGAAATCACCAAATGTGTGGTCATTTTTTACAGCCCCAGTAGGAATCTAACACACTCAATGAGGTAGAAATGCAAATGTTACTGTGGCAGATGGCAGAGAAGGAGCTCAAACTCTGAGAGCCGTAACTTCCAAGAACATAGTAGACAAGGTTTAAAAGTGTAAAGGTTATCATGTGCAGTGGAGATCTTGAAGGATACACATTTCTCAAATCAGAAAGAAACATTTTGATGAAGTGATTTTACTAAAAAGGACACTGGTAGCATAATTGTGGATTGTTTATCTTTAAAAATATGCAACTCTCCTGTCAACCATTATGAAGGTCATGAAGAAAGACACTTAGGATACTCAAATCTCTCCAAAGCAGAAATACAGAAACGTCTGAGAGCACAACACTAAAGTAGACTTAATAACCCCCCCCACCACCATGGCTCAGGTAATTTCACAGAACAAGGGCAGAAAGATTCTAAGAGCCACCAAGTAGAAAGGAATATAATATACAGAAGTCCTACCCCCTACCTTACAAAGACTGACTGATGCTCTCCCATCTCATAACCTGCAAACATAGGGGAAATACTAGCAACTGAGGAAGGACCTCAGCAGAATGGAGGCATGGAGGAGGGAAATGATGGTACTAAGCTGTGATTAATTCATACAACTTTCTACTTAATAAAAATAAAGAAATGAGAAAAAAATATACAATTCCAAAACGACTGGGTTCTCAGAAAACAAAGGAAAAGTACCATCTTTGGAAAATTATTTTTAGAGCTCATGTGACCAGAAATCTAGCAAACATAGTTTTTTTTTTTTTTTTTTTTTTTTTTTAATGGGGAACATCATTAGTGGCAGCCATAGGAGCCTGATAGAAAGAAGCTGGGGCATGTGTCAGTACATTAATGTCTTTCTAAGGGCACTGGGGATTCAGTAACATTTCCCACTCTATAATCTAAGTGAGGCTGGAGACATAGCTTAGTGGCTATTATCTTACAAGAAAACAACAAAAAAATTGTCATATCTTACAACTTTCATGATGCTAAAATAAAATTTTTAGGCTGGAAGATTCATAGAACCTCGCATTTCTTACAGTTCTGTGGTTTGTTCAGTTACTCTGCACTTATTAAAATCTATTTGTGGGCTGGAGAGATGGCTTAGCAGTTGAGAGCTTTCCTGTGAAGCCTAAGGACCCCGGTTCGAGGCTTGGTTTCCCAGGACCCACATTAACCAGATGCACAAGGGGGCACATGTTTCTGGAGTTCGTTTGCACGGCTAGAAGCCCTGGTGCACCCATTCTCTCTCTCTCTCTCTCTCAATCTATCTGCCTCTTTCTCTCTCTGTCGCTCTCAAATAAATAAATAAATAAATAAATAAATAAATAAAAATATAATGTTAAATATATATATATTCCCATATATATATATTTGCATACTTCATATTTTGTCCTATATGTATGCCATAGCATAGCATGATATATGGATATATATGTAGCTTATATATTGCTTATGTCATCTTTATATATTATTTATAATATAAAACGTCATTAATATGGGCACAGACCTCAGGACAGTATTAGCACTTGAAATCCCTACCTCTTAATGGCATCACCTTGGCATTTGTTTTGTCTTTTAATTTACTTTGACATATTCCTGCATTTACAAATGCATTTTGACCTCACTCCACATTCTGACATATGAGCTAGGATGGACTTTATCACATCTATCTAGCTAACAGTAGGCCCAAAGCTTATGAAGCTACACCTGCTGTTCTACTGTATAATTCAAAGTAGCATATTTGATGCATGCACCATTCCCACATTTTCTGCTTCATATATTAGGGACAAATGTCTGGTATGGATTGCCAAGTAAGTCTTTATAACTGTTCTCCTATCATATAGCACAGCAAATGTAAATATGCCACATCCTGAAAGAAGTGGCAGAATAAGTTGTCCTAAGAGCTATACTAAGGAATAAAAATAGAGTGCTCATTTTTGTCTCTAGCTAATTCATCAGTTTGGCCTTAAAGCCAGCTGAAGATGACAACGACAAAGGACTCCTGCAATCTGCTGTCCACCATGAGCTGAACGGCTCATCTCCACCACACACTCCTGACAACCTGATGTTCTGTTCTTAGACATGGGGACAAGACCATGGACTGAAACTTTGAGCCAAAATAAATCTTTTCTCCTTAAGCTCTTTCTGTCAGTACCAGTTGTAACTGCTGTACCCAGTGACAAGTAATCAGTAGAGCAGATGTACACAGCCTAGCATGCAGAAGAATATGGAAGTACTGATCAGCTGAATCTTTTCCTATCATTTTTATATAAGACAGGTAAGTATTTGTATTTATTAGTGTTAGAAACAGCCTAAAATCTTTTGAAAACAACAATAATATGCTCTTTGTGGCTTTTATATGAAATGTACCCGATAGGCTCTTGTGGTGGCACAGTTCCTATCTGGCTGTGTTATTTGTGAAACTTATGGAAATTTTAGGTGATGAAGTCCAGCTGCAAGAAGAAAGCCAGTGGGATGTGTTGAGAGTGTCTTATTCTCTTATTCCTGTCTGTCATGAAGAGAGCATCTGCCCTCTACCACACACTTATCCACATGATGCTTTATTCAAGCACATATGGCCAAAGTACAATGAACTGAATAAAGCTTCTTAAAATTGTTAGACATTTGGTCACAACAAAGGAAAAAATAAGTGATGCATTTTCATACACTTACCTGACTGTGATCTCCTCTGTGAAAAATGATTTAAGGGACCTAGAGAAAGAAGCATCCTTTAGCATGTCACATGAAGTACTAGATCAAAGGCACTAAGCTGATATTTGAAGGCAAAATGAAGTAACTCCTGTATAACTGGACTCTTTAGAACATGTCTTTAATTTGAACAAATAAGTCACAGGTTCCCTGTTACCTTTAGTCTAGTGGACGAAAATATATTATAATGCATCCTTTAAATGACATAATAACCATCATGTTTTTCTAACCAGGACTATGTTGTGCAATACCTACAAAAGCCTCCTTGATTTCTGAGGGCAGTCTACCACACACCAGAAAAACTTCAATGAACCACACGGCACATTAGTGCCAACTTTGAACAGGACCTAGGGCAAAACAGGAGCAAGTCAGAAGAGATGCTCCATGCAGGCAAAGACAACGACAAAGCTAGAAGCAGCACAAGACCTCATATCACAAGGTGCTACCACTTCTTACATTCTCTATGTTAAGGAAGTTATAAGTAGAACAAATTATTAATATATGACCCAGCACTTTGATAGTCAGGAAGAAAACAAACTCCGGATTCATGCACCACCTTGTGTTCAACATCCTTACCTATCAAGGAATTGCAAATAAAAAGTACACTAAGAGTAAATAAAAACCTTAAAAATACAGGGCTGAAGAGACTGTTTAGTGCTTAGGGTGCTCACTTGTGAAGCCCAATGACCCAGGTTCTATCCCCCAGTACCCACAAAAGCCAAATGTACAAGGTGGTGCATGCATCTGGAGTTTGTTTGCAGTGGCTAGATGCCTTGCACCCATTCTCTCTCTCTCTCATCTGCCTCTTTCTCTCTCCTTCTCTTAAATAAATAAATAGATAAAATATTTTTTAAATACTTACAAAAGCAAAACAGATATTGAAAGAGGAAGTGGGGGAAATTAATTTTTATACTCTTCTAGGAGAAATATAGATTATTTATAATGGAGAACAGTATGGAGGTTCCTCAAAGCACTCAATATGTAAGTACCACAGAAAACCAAATTATGTCTATACAGGATATATATCTAAAGGAATCCAAGCCATGGTACCACAGAAAACAGGAAACATATCTAAAGGAGCTACATCATCACAGATACCTCCATATCTTTGTTGAGTGTGGAATTATTCACAAAAGCCAAGATATAGAAGTAGCCTGGATAACTATCTACAAGTGAATGAATTAATAAAATGTGGTGCACATACATATCAGACCTTTATTTAGCTGAGAAGAGGAATGAAATCGCATCATTTAAAGGGAAATGCTCTAAACTGTCTATCATGTTAATGAAAGAAAACAAGACCCAGGTATAAGAATAATGGATTTCATTGACTATATGCATGCATGTAAGTAAGTAAAACTAAAAATCATTAAATGACAAGAAATAATAAAGTTCAGGGCAGAATACTTTCATGAAATTGAGGTTATAAAAGCAATACAAAATCAATACATATCATAATGCATCATGTGAAACTAGAAGACAGCCTCTGTGAGAGAAGAGGTAAAAGAGGGGAAAGAGAAAGAAGAGGTGGCAATGAGATAACAGAGAGACATTTATACATTTCCTCTCATATGTTTACTCTAGATCTAATATTTATTTATCACAAGAAAGAAATAGAAGGGCTGTTTTTAGGAAAGAAGGGTCCAGCAAAATGGGAAAAAGAGGGTAATGAGAAGATGAATATGAGCAAATTGCATTACAAATATCTATGGATATGTAATAATTAAAGTCACTATTAAAATGTTAATAATAAAAATAATTTCCATAAGTAAAATAGTAATAAAGAACATTTATGATTAAACATAGACTTATCAACACATGTTAATCGCCATCATAAAGATTTTGAAGAAGAGTTTGCCTAATACTTTCCTATTCTAGAACTGATAATGAATGCTTTCATATTTTTAACTATCCCACATGATTAATAACAAGGAGAAGATATATGAAAGTACATATGTCTCATCTTTTCTGAATATAGGCAACATGTTATGATGTTATAATAATAGGCCTTTTAAAGATGAAATAAATTTTCACTGTGTATAACTAAATTTCTTCCTTTCTTCCTTCCTTCCTTTCTTTTTTTTTCCTTTTGTATTTTTGAGAGAGAGAAAAAGAGGGAATGAGAATGGGTTGCAAGTGCCTTCAGACACTAAAAATGAACTCCAGGTGCATGAAATCACTTTGTGCATCTAGCTTATGTGAGTACTGGGCAATCAAATGCTTGTCATTAGGATTGGTAGGCAAGAACCTTAAACACTGAGCAATCTTTCCAGCCACTGGATTTCTAGTTTTAAGATTATTTTATATTTTAGGATAAATCCTAGGACCATCAGAGTTCCAATGAAGTTATTATAAGCTCTCCCAATACTATGAATGCTAATGATAGTCATATTCCTAAAATATGTGTGACTATAGCAATTCCTAAGAATTTAAATGAATTGCTTTAAATAAAATATTTTTTGGTGAACATCATAATGCAGTTTATGGAACATGGATGAAGAAACAATCTTTCAATTAATTCAAGAAAGGAGCCAGGGGCTGGAGAGATGGCTTAGTGGTTAAGCGCTTGCCTGTGAAGCCTAAGGACCCCGGTTCGAGGCTCGGTTCCCCAGGTCCCACGTTAGCCAGATGCACAAGGGGGCGCACACGTCTGGAGTTGTTTGCAGAGGCTGGAAGCCCTGGCGCGCCCATTCTCTCTCTCCCCCTCTATCTGTCTTTCTCTCTGTGTCTGTCACTCTCAAATAAATTAAAAAAAAAAAATTAAAAAAAAAAAAAGAAAGGAGCCAGAATGTGAGTTGAGAGAATTTCTGCTGTCTGCAGCTACTTTGCTCCTAGTCTTTTTCCCTGACAGCATTCTCACTTTTCAGCTACTTTCATGGCTTGCTGATGCTCATAGGTCAGCCTTCCTCAGCACCCAGGATGTTATGAAAGGTGATTCGCTCATTGTCATCTCTCCATCTACATGGGGGTGGGCTTGCTTTATTTCAAAATCAGAACACTTCCAATATTTAAGAATGAGGTGGGGTTAAAATGAGATTTGAAACAATATAAACATCTTGGGATGTTTAAGATGCTAGATGCCTTTACTTTGGAAGGAAAAACAAAGAATTTTCAGTCTTTTGCTGACCTTGACAAAATTCAAGGCAAATTTAAAATATGTAGATATTCTAAAGAAGACACCTGGAACAGGGTGAGAAATGGGTGAGGATTTGCTGAGACAAGGAATTAGTTGAGCCACTTTGAGAAGAATCTGGTGACAGGACTCCAGGGGTGAAGTACCACAGTGGAAAAGCACAGCCTGGACCTGCAAAGACAGCGTCACCTTCGATTCTACAGAATGATTACCATCAGTCGATCAGAAATTTAGAATCAAACTAGGAAATCAACACTATCTCCCAAAACCAATGTTTCTTTTAGTATTTATTTATTTGCAAGCAGAGAGAGATAGAAAGAAGAGAGACAGAGAAATTGGGCATACCAGGGCCTCCAGCCACTGCAAACGAACTCCAGATGTATGCACCACTTTGTGCATCTGGTTTTATGTGGGTACTTTACTGCAGCTGTTGCCTGTGGTGTCTTCAGCAATACTGTCTTAATATCTTATTCTGGTGGACACTCAACAGTATTAAAATATCTGCATTGTCTTTTAATGGGGAGGTCTGATAGCCCCTTGACCAACCATTCATTCAGAGGTGTTCCTCCCTTGGCACTGTGATTTTCCCAGTCACAAACCATGGCTTTTTTTTTTTTTTTTTTTTTTTTTGACATGGCATTCTTTACCCTAGTAAATTACTTCTGCCCAAATTCTTTCTTCCTTTCTGTTGTTATGCATTTTAAATTATCTGTAAACAAACTGGGTTTCTTATTATTCATAATGCCAATTGTTCTGTGGAATCTACCACCCACAACATCTCCTTGCTTCCCTTCTCCTGAGTTACTTGGACCTTTCTATCCTGTATTATGTCCCTTAGCTTTCATATCTAGTATTCCTTTCCCAAGCTCTGCCCCTTCTTCCTTTCTCCTGACCTCTTTCTAGTTTCCTTTAATCTACTCCTGCCTCTTATTACAACTTATATATTTCATTCATGATCTGTTCATATGTTTCTGTATTTATTATTGATTTTACCTCCCTGGTCTGTTTCCTCTCCCATGTCCTCAACTCCTGATTGTCTTCCAAATGGTCCATTGTTTGATCACAGTTACCATGGAACTACTCATTTTAGTTTTTATATTTAGTCATTTATGTTTTACTTTTCTTCATTTTTATGTTGGTTTTAATGAAGTAGGGTCTCACACTTGTCCAGGCTGACCTAGAATCCTCTACTTATTCTCAGTCTGACCTCAAATTCACAGTGATCCTCCTACTTCTGTGTTCTTAGTGCTGGGATTAAAGTTTTATATGATAACAATTGGATTTTCAATTTTTTAAGGTATTTTTATTTATTTATTTTCAAGAAGAGAGAGAGAAAATGTGAATAGTAGACAATAGATGTGCCAGGTTTTTTTGCAAAATGTACCTGACTTTATATGTGTACTGGAGAATCAAACTAATGTTGTCTGGCTTTGCAAGCAAATATCTGTATTTCTTGAGAAATCTTACCAAACTTCTTCAGTGTTTTTATCTCTTTATTGAGTTCCATTTTTATATCTTTGTTTGACTTTCTCATTTGCTTTACCTGGCTGTTTGTATTCTCTTAGAGGTGATTCAGATTTTTTACATGCACTCTTTAAATTTCATCATGCAGCTGACTTCTTTCAGTTTGTGCTTGCTTGAATTTTATCCTGGTGTTTATGGATTTCCTTTTAAAGTTCAAAATATATGCACTTTATAAAATATATATATATACATATGATATATAGGCGTAAATGTGTATATATACATATATTGTTGGGCTCCTTCCCACACAGGTAGTGCCTAGGGAAGAACCAGGCCTGCTGGTTCTTTCCTAGGGGTTGAGGGGATGATGAGCATTGGACCACCCAGAAACCTCTCCTGGCCACCAGAGAAAAACCACACTGAGTCGGGGATCCTTTCCAAGCAGGAACTCACTTTTTTGTTACAGGCAGGCGGAGACTTTAGGGTGGGGTGAGATGTAAGGGCCAATAGCAAACTGCGCCCTTTGAGATGATTGGTTGTAAGCACGCATGAGCGGGAGACTCTAACTTCCTGTGCAGAAGTGGCAGGCCAGAGGCCATTTGGCCCTCTGCTGACTTCTAAGTGCCCACAAGCAAGAATTCTAATTTCCTGTGTAGAAATGGCAGGCCAGGGGCCAAGCCCCCTGCTGAGTCATAGCTGGGTGGAGGCAGTTAGGCTCAGGAAGTTCCACTAGGCCTCAGGTCTGGGCCTCTCAGGGCCCAACATCTCCCCCTTTTATTTTTGTAAGAGCATTAGTCACCATGGCCCCTGTCTTAGGTTGTCCCCTCTGGGGATCTTACCCGTCATTGGTCACATGGAGGGCAGAGGAGGTGGCTGTGGGTCATCTAAGGAACTTAATTCCTGAGATGCCAGCCTGTGATAATGTTATTTCAGCCTGATGAAGTTTTATTGTCTCCAGCCGCTGGTGAATAAATTGTGTAATTTTGTTAATTATACAAGGCCCTAGAGTGAGGATAAGGAGGAGAAGGAGAAGAAGGAGAAGGAGGAGGAGAAGGATGGGGAGGGGTCCAGGTAGAGGGAGGAAGTAGGGTAAGAAGTCATGTAAGCAGCAGGTTGTCCTGGAGGTCCCGTAGCCTCCTCTCCAAGTCTTCCTGGAGCTTCTTAATCTTGTCCTGGATGATTCCCAATTCATTGGCGTTAAAGCAGCATTTTTCCTGTAAAAACAAAAATACGCCTCCCTTTTCGGCTGCTAGTAGGTCTAGTCCTCTCCTGTTTTGTAGGACTACCTTAGCCAGGGAATCTAGCTTCGAGGAATGATAACTACATCTGGGATTAAGGTGGCTGGGGCACAAAGGCCCGTCCAATTGGTGGGCAGAAAGTCATAGGCCATTCCACCTCGCAAACATAAGCCATTCCAGAAGGCAGGCAGCGTTGAGCACTGGGCTCAGTTGTGATAAAATTACAGAAGGAAGAATGAATGTATCTCACATCTATACTGGAATTATTAGGGGAAGGTGGGGCCCAAACGCCCAGAGGAAACATTGGGAAAAGCTGGATGGGGATAGGGAAAGTGGCTGAGCAGTTTTTTAAGGTCGTATGGACAACTGTACTGTCAGTAGCTGGAGAGGCTCAGATTGGAGGCAAAGCCAGCAATCCTCCGCAAGGGAGGGAGTTATTCAATTTAGCAGGGTAAAGGACCATTTTAGGAACAGTCCTCAGGGGTGGGACACTCCCTAGAGAAGTGATTGTCAGTGTCCCCTTGTTCAGACAAATATTTTAGGTCTCTTGTTGGTACCCAAATGGGTCCTTTTTCATCTTGAGGGAAGACACATCCAAACCCTCTCCCTGCTGTGAGGAGCGGATCAGGCC
Organism: Jaculus jaculus; assembly: GCF_020740685.1. Taxonomy (NCBI): domain Eukaryota; kingdom Metazoa; phylum Chordata; class Mammalia; order Rodentia; family Dipodidae; genus Jaculus; species Jaculus jaculus. The sequence continues at coordinate 76,753,140 of NC_059112.1, read as the reverse complement.
CTCTCCAGGCCCCGGTCAATAGGTCCCTCCATCTTACCCAGATAGAACTGTAGGTAATGGATGAGGACCAATGTTTTTGAAAAGGGGATAACTGTTTATTTTCTTTAGAAAAGTTTGAAATGTTTAGGGTAAATAATGCCTTTTTTAGTTGGTCATGTGGGGGTAAGGATTCCCCCTTTTGTTTTTGTAATTGAGTCTTGAGAGTTTGATTATATCTTTCAACTATAGCTTGGCCCCGGGGGTTGTATGGGATGCCTGTGGAATGTGAGATTTTTAGGTCTGGAGAAAGTCTATAAAGGCCTTATTTATGAAGCAGGGGCCATTATCTGTTTTAATTTGATCAGGCAGCCCAAGAGTGGCAAAACATTGAAGCTTATGAGTAATGGTATGTTTAGATTTTTCCCCGGCATGTGCTGATGTCCAGTAGGCGCGGGAGAAAGTATCAACTGAAATAAAGATATATTTAAGTTTTCCAAATGGAGAATAGTGTGTGACATCAATTTGCCAAAGATGATTAGGGCAGAGCCCTCGAGGATTGTTTCCTGTAGTTTGAAGGGGGGGGGGGTACTTGGAGGAAAGGCTGACAGGATTTACAAGTCCGGACAATTTGTTTAAGGTTCTTGACTGGTACCTGTGGAAACCTGTGCCTGAGACCTCTCCAGTTGACATGGGTCAATAAGTGGAAGCATGTAGCTTCTGTAATAGTATTGAATTGAGACATAGAAGCCATTTTATCAGCCAAATTGTTTCCTTGAGAGAGAAATCCCGGTAAGTTTTGATGACCCCGGAGATGTTGAAGAAAAATGGGATTGATTCTTTCTTTGAGTAGGGAATGAGCTTGAATCATCAAAAGAGATATAGGGTTGGAGTCCAGTCTAATATGGGCCTCAACCAGGTTGGGTAATAAATTAACAACATAAAGGCTGTCCGAAAATAAGTTAAATGGCTCTTGAATAGTGTCCAAAGCTAGAACGACAGTAAATAGTTCTTTGAATTGTGTTGACCCTTTAACTTTATGGGAGACTGAGTTTATGGGGATAGACTCTTTTTTATGTTTTAAGGGAGGGTAAATGATTAGGGAAGCCCCCAGGCGCCCTCCATCGGTAAACACGGTAAGAAAGTCAGGGTTAGGTTGAGACAGGAAAAGTCTGGGGGGCTTCCATTCCAACCTGGAGAAAGAACTCATCCATTTGTCGGAGCCATAATGGCAATCAATTTTACCTAAAAACCCTTTGAGAGCCATAGCAACTCTGTTATTATTTCTCTGAAGCCAGGTGAAATCAGCTATCTTAAAGGGAGTGACAATAAGGTGAGGTTCTGTGTCAAACAACAGGACAGAGGTGTCTCTGCCCTTGATAATGCAATCAGCAACCTGGTTGGTTATAGAATAAACTCTGGAGATCCCACCAATTGAGAGGTAGATCCATTGGATGGGCTCACCTTCCTGGGCCAACAGTGCGGTGCATAATGTTTCCCCAGGGAATATATAGAGTGAGATGGGCAAATTAGGATTGAACCTCTTTAAAGTCACAGTATTTATAGCCTGTTGTACCTTATAAAAAATTCGTTGATGACAAGGGGACAAAATTACCTCAGAGAAGTTAAGATCCTTTAGGAGGTCAAAGAAAGGGGACAGCTCTTCAGTAGTTATGGGTATCCAAGGCTTCATCCAGTTAATTTCTCCCAAGAGCTTCTGGAGTTGAGGCAAGGTGTAAGAATCGTGAATATAAAGTTGTGGTTTAACAGGTGAAATTGTATCTAGGGTAAGGTCGAGCCCAAGATCTTAAAGGGAGGCATGGTTTGAACTTTCTCAGGAGCTACTTTACAGCTGTGAGTATGAAGGATAGTTAGACAATGGTGGGTAAGGTCTTGGAGTGTGGAGGAATCTAGGCACCCAAGAATAATATTACCCATGTAGATATAAAACAGGGTATTGGGGAGATTGATAAGAGAAGAGATAAATGGGTAGGCTATTAGTCAGGCTTTGAGGTAAGACAGTCCATTTAAGTCTCCTATCTGGGTCACGAAAATTAATAGTGGGTATAGAGAATGTAAATTTTTCCATGTCTCCTGGATGGAGAGGGATAGAGAAGAAGCAATCTTTAATGTCAATGAAAGTAATATGGTATATATTGGGAATAGCTGGGATCCATGGGAGTCCCCTCTGGGGAGTTCCAAAGGGGATCATGCATTCATTGATCTTTTTTAATTCATGTAAAAATTTCCAGGACCCATTAGGCTTTTTTATGACAAAGACAGGAGAGTTTTAGGGACTAGTGGAGGGACAGATATGTCCAGCCTCCAACTGTTGATTAATAAGTATGTGGAGTTGGTGTAACTTAGAAGAAGGGAGAGGCCACTGCTCAACCCATATAGGGTCCCCCGGTCTCCACTGCATTTTAAATGGGGGGGGCGGACTGGGCAGTGGCCCTTAGAATTGGGGGTGTTCATTGGAATAATTGGGATGACATTTTCTCCCTTCCTTAAACTGTTGTTGATATATATATATTCAGTGAGCCCAGTCACCACGAGAGGGAGGACTTTTCCCTTGTCTCCACCTAGATCAGTCCAAGGGAGCCATGTGGCAGTCTCCCAGGAGGTGGATTGCCCACCAACTCCCAGTAGGGGAAGGCCAGGCAGAAGATGCCAGGAGGGGGGCGGTTCCTCCTTTTTCAGGACCGTTTGGTCCACTCCAGTGTCGTTGAGAAGTTTGAAATTTTTATTGCCAATATTTAAAATAATTTTGGGTCTAAGGCCAAGAACCAGGGGGACGGTCCAATGGGCTTTGATAGATTCTTTTCCCTTATTTAACGGGGTTGGAGGGGATCCCCAGGAGGAGTTTAAATGCTTTCCCTGTATGTTAAACTTCGATCGGCAGTCCCTAGCCCAATGAAACCCCTTATTGCATTTAGGGCAGCGGGTGCGAGGGGTATTGGTCATCCCCCCAGAGGGCAGGGGAGGCTTTCTCTCCTTGGGGCACTCCTTTTTAAAGTGACCCACGTGCCCACACCCGAAACATGTTGAGTTTTTAGGATTTAACTGTAATGCGCAGGTCATATCAGTTAAATCTCCCTGTTTATTTCCCTGAAGGGCAGCAGCCATGGTACTAGCCTGATGGGAGATAGTACCAACATCCTTGGTGGCTACAATCCATCTACTCATGGATGTCCTTGAGACCCGCACAGGCAAGGTGGTGATCAGCCATCATCCCTTCCCAGACCAACATTTTAGTAAATTGATCTCATAATGCCCCTGGGGGAAATTTTCTTTGGAGACTTTTTTCCACCCTATCCATAAATGTAGCCAAGTCCTCAGATGGTTTTTGAGTAATACTTATAAGGGGGGTTTCAGAGGGTCCTTCATCAAGCTTTTTCCATGCCGTTAAGCCCAATGCTCTGATCTGGTCTTTATACGGGTCAGGTATAGCCGCCTGTTGATTGCCTGTAGCATATTGATCAGAGATACCAGAGAGTATCGCAAAATTTATTGGCACAGGGGGCTGTTGATTTTGGTTTCGTTCTGCCTGTGCTGGCACTCATCTTTAAAATAGGCATACCACTTAAGGTATAGGGGACCCGACAAGACAGCCCTGACTAGATTTTTCCAATCTTGGGTTGTACAGGGTTGATGGGCAAGTCCCTGTAATAGGGTCTCAGCCCAAGGAGAGTTGGGTCCATCCTCTGAGACTGCCTTTTTAAGCTCCTTAAGGTCCTGAGCTTCCCACAGATACCAAGCAGCAGGGCGATTGCCCCCAGGATTTAGATTGACGGGAAATAAAAAAGTAGTTTTATTTTCTGGTGGCTTGGCAACCAAATATGAAGGAGGGGCTGAGGGGGTCCAGAAAGGGTTAGTCAATGGAGGAGGTGGAGGAGGTCCCCCGGAAGGCCAGGAAGCACTCTCAAAGGGATCGAATGAGGAGTATAAAGATGTATCCTCTTTTGGAGTTTTTATAGCTGTATCTCTAGGAGGAGTAGCCAGATCAACCTGTATATTATCTTTTCCTTCTGTCTTTTGTTTATGTTTGGTTAGTCTTGGAGGGAAGTAGTCCTTGAGGGCCGAGATCATAGGGAGGACCCCTGAGGGGAGTATTTAACCCTTCTCCACATGTGCCCGACAAACAAGGGCCTCTATCTTATCCCATGTGTCCTAATCAAATATATTTCCTTCTGGCAGCCATGGTGCCAGCCTGAAAAAGCAATCCCAGGTCTGTTGAGCCTGATTATCAGTCAAATTAAGCCCTCTACTCTTTAGGGGTGCCCTGAGAGATTTTAAGGCAGGATTGGATTTAGAGGTAGATTGTCCCTTATTATAAAGTCGAGAGAGAGATATCCATAAAACTAGGGCAATAACAACCCACATACACACGAGTATAACACAACCGCAAGGATCCAAAAGATAGGTAAACATGTTGTACAAAAGCCGCAGATGCAGCTTGTCTGCGAAATGAAAGTGAAAGGAAAGAGAATGAAGAGATGTCGACAAGTAAGTACAGGTTGTAGAAACAAAGTTTAGTGCAGTAAATATGAAGACTAACTCATAACTTATGAGGGTACGCTCACCCGCAAACACCGATTACCTCCTCAACTACTGCCTCTCACAGGGTGTACTAGTCTGTCGGGGTCCCAGAGCCCCACATTGGGCACCAGATGTTGGGCTCCTTCCCACACAGGTAGTGCCGAGGGAAGAACCAGGCCTGCTGGTTCTTTCTCAGGGGTTGAGGGGATGATGAGCGTCTGACAACCCAGAAGCTCACCTTTATTGTCACAGGCAGGTGTTTATATAATGTTGAGAAAGAAGGCAGAGACTTTAGGGTGGGGTGAGATGTAAGGGCCAATAGCACACTGCGACCTTTGAGATGATTGGTTGTAAGCACGCATGAGCGGGAGACTCTAACTTCCTGTGCAGAAGTGACAGGCCAGAGGCCATTTGGCCCTCTGCTGACTTCTAAGTGCCCACAAGCAGGAATTCTAATTTCCTGTGTGGAAATGGCAGGCCAGGGGCCAAGCCCCCTGCTGAGTCATAGCTGGGTGGAGGCAGTTAGGCTCAGGAAGTTCTACTAGGCCTCACGTCCAGGCCTCTCAAGGCCCAACAATATATGCCATACATATGAATATATGTATTACTTTTTTCATGTTTTTGAACTGTCTGGAATTTTCTCAAAGTAACTCACATGGGCATCTCCTGTGGGACTGGACATTCTTAGTGAGGGGATGTTGCCTTGGTATTCAGTGAACTCTTTTTTGGTTTTTGTTTTTTTTTTTTCTGTTGGGATTTGCCCGTCTGAAGATATTCCACTGTTCTTGTTGAGAATGCTGGGGTTAGACTTAGTCATGGAGATTCCACGTAGGTTACAGTAGCTCCTGTAGGTTGTGTTGGTTTATAAAAGGCTTTGAAGAAGGAGTAGGATGATATAGGTTTGCTCACCAGTAATACCAGTAATAAGCGTGGAGGAGTGGTGTGCTAAATGAGTGTGTTCCTAGTGGGAGTGAAGTTGCTAAGAATGGGGACTTCCCACGATTAGCAGGATTAGCAGCAAAGACATGTAGGCACAGGTGGGACTGTAGAGGGTTCTGGGAAATGAGAAAATCATATGTACATGTAGCTACCGTAATACCATGACAGATACTGGAGTAGAGTAGGGAAGGACCTCATGGTCTGATATCCAGAGAGACACACAGGCAAAGTGGGATAATTGGTATGAAACTCCTAGGCTAGGAAACAAAAGAGACACATGGTGGAGCACGGGAGGACTTGAGGAGCTGAGAGCTCATACACTCACACCAGATGTGTTGTGGAGCTGGTCTACAGGCCAATAGAGACATGTGTGCGCAGTGGGGGAGGACCTGATGAATTGGAAACTTACTCCCAAGCATGGCTGGGCTATGACTTCTAACTTCAATTTATGTTAGTGAGTGTGAAGGGGAATCTTGACTATAAAAAGAGAAGCAGCTATGAAGGAATGAAATATATAATTATATTTAATAAGGCAAGCCAAGGAGTAGGTAATTCAAGTTGAATTACCTTCATATTTTCAATATATAACTTTATTCAACAAATATTTATCTTGTCTTTATCATGCTCCAGTTAATCATGGTGATTGCTAAGGACATGGTGGAGAGCAAAACAAAATTACTGCTCTTTCTTGGGGCTGCTTCTTTGCTAATGAGGAAGAATAATAATCTAGTATGTTAACAGGATGGTTCCACAGTATGTGGATCACTGAAAACAGAGAGTTAATAGTCATATTTGAGAATAAACTAGCTAGGGGACAATAGAGTCAGAAATGTCCAAAGAAGACAAAAAGAGAGAGGGCAAATCCATAACAAGTGGAAGAATGAAGGGGAGGCCAATGTGTGTGGTATGTATTTGTTAAGTGGACATTCTTGTTTAGTACAAGAAATTAAAAGAGTCTAGAGGTAAAAGGAACTTAAGTGCCTTGGTAATACATTTATATTTAACTTAAAAGGTAATGGAGAAATTTCTGAAGAATTTCTTATTTGTTACCATGGTTGGCTTATTATGAAACTGATCTATTTATTTATTTATTTTTAAATAATCTTTCTTGGCTAGTTGAAATGGTTTAGCAGGTAAGAGTGCTTGCTAAGCAAGTATGAATGACTGAGAAAGCTTGAATTTCCCTAATTGGATCCCTTGGCCAAGAGTGGCCTACCTTTTCTCTAATCTCAGTCTTGTGGGAACAAGTACAGGTGAATCATTGGGGCATGTTGGTCAGCCAGTGTCACTGAAAGTCAAAAAGAAGCTCTCGGTTTAGTAGGAGAAACAAAGAAGAAAAGTGCTAAAGGAAATCTGTAGATTATCTTCTTTGGTCCCTACAGGCAAGCACATGGTACATGTGCATTTGTATAAACACCTGCCTACACTAAAAATACAAATTATATACCACATACACAATGAAAAACAGCAAGTAAAATAATCATCTTTCTAACTTCCATGTGAAGAAGGAGTTTTAGGAAAAGATGACTTGATGTTAATAAATAGGTTATGACAGTAATATATATGACACCTTCCCAAAGCTAGAGTCAGAGAAGTGCAGAGATGTGCAAGGTAATTATATATAAATTAATTTAAAAATAAATTAAATTTTTGAGTAAAATGGACAGATCTGATGAATTACACAAAAATGGGAAAATTCAAGATTCTTAGATTTATAACTTTAAAGGGGTCAGGATTGCTTTCAAATTAAATTTCCAACTGCAGAAATGCTTGGTTTAAATTATAATTAGGGGCAGGAGAGATAGATTAGCAGTTAATGTGCCTATCTGCAAAGCTTAAGGGTCCAGGTTTGATTAACCCAGTACCCACTGTAAGCCAGATGCATATGGTGGTTTATGTGTCTGGCATTCGACTGTAGTGGCTAAAGTCCCTGGCATGCAAATTCTCTCTCTCTCAATCAATCAATCAATCAATAATAAAAATGAATTTATAATTAGACAATTAACTGAAAATATTATAGTCATCTATACCAATTAGGAATAACAGTAGAATCATTTATTTGTATATGTACCTTTTGCAGTCAGGTTCACATTGCTGGTAGAAATCACCCAATGAAGAGCAGCTTGTGGGAAAAAGAGATTTATTTTGGCTTATAGGCTTGAGGGGAAGCTCCACTATGGCAGAGGAAAAATGCGCAGAGGGTGTACATCACCCCTGGTCAACATAAGGTGGACAATAGCAACAGGAAAGAGTGCCAAAAACTAGCAAGGGGAAACTGGCTCTAACACCCATAAGCCCACCCCCAAACATTCCCTCCAGGACACATTAATTCCCAAATTTCCATCAGCTGGGAACCTAGCATTCAGAACACCTAAGTTTATGGGGGACACCTGAATAAACCACTGTAGTATCAAGTCTGTTATTATCTTCCTTGAATTTCAGTAATGTGCACTATGAAAACTATAATCTATCATTTCATTAGACAAAATAGACTCATAAGCCATTGAAAATGAAGATGCCTTCCCATATTTGTATATACAAACTATGAATTTTATAGCATCTCTGAAAAACATCAAAAACAGTAATAGCTACATTATCTGAAGTACACTGCAGAAGACAGCATGTTATATTCTACAATGACTTACCTTAGCATTGCACAATTATAGGACAATAATTACATATCTGCTGAGTTGGTTAATGGTTTTCCTTTCTAAAAAATGTTCACAATGCATATAATGTTAATTATTCCACTTTCAAACAATGAACTATTTGTTCTTCCTTGTTTTCTTACTATACTACACATATATCCTTCACATGCCATCCAAGTTATTTTACTTATTTCACTCAATTGTCACCACCAAGAAACAGTACTTAAATATCATTTTTTCTTGGATCCCCTTCTAATAGCTTTGCCACATCCCAGTAAATATAATTCCTTGGTGAATAAATGAATTGGTCAGGAGATGAATGTGTGAATGAATAGAATAGCACAGAATGTAGCTAGGGTTGTCCCCTGTATCTGGCATTCATAGATTCTACTATTCTGTAAAAGAGCATTTATGTTGAGTTAGAAAGAAAAAGTGAAAAGTTTAAAGGTCCATGAACCATGGGAAAATGGATCTGTGGTAGCTTAACTGGATGACCCCTAATATATTCAGGGTTTTATCAGCATGCAATTTAGACATATATCCACCTGGCTGGAAGAGGTGTCACTGGCAGATCTTGGGGTCCAGCACTATGCTGTGGTGGCAGATTTAGAACTCTAGTCTAAAGATATGTAAAGACCCTGAGATCTCCTGGAGTTCCTAACATGTGCTGTGTGGTATAGCTTTTGGGCTTTGGCTTTGGTTTTGTTATGGAGTCCAGTGTCGCACAAGTAAGATTATTGACTCATGGAATATAAGGTAAAGTTTTATTGGGTAGAAAAATAAAAAAGAAAAAGAAAATCTGGTATATCAGGTCTGCACCCCAGAGGGAAATAACCATATGATGCTTACAGGAAAAAAAAAAAAAAAAAGAATGGGATTTATTTATTTTTATTTTTTTAAATACTTTAAAGACTCGTTGCTTTATGGACCTTTCTTTTTTTTAATTTAATTTATTAGTTTTCTTTAAGCAAATACAGGCATTTTGGTACCATTGTTTAGGCTCATCCATGATCTACCCCTCCCATTGGACCCTCCTTGTTGATGTAAATGGGTCCTGCATTGTGTAGTTAGCCCACAGTTATTGGTATGATAAATGTCTCTGCATATCATGACCCAACATGTGACTCTGACATTCTTTCCGCCCCCTCTTCCACAAAATTTCCCTGAGCCATGTTGGGTTCATTTTTGGTCTGCTTCAGTGCTGAGGTGTTGGGTGCCTCTGAGGCTCTGGCTCTCTGATTTGATTTTTCTCTGTGTTGGTCTCCTTCCCCTTTGTGCTGGTATCTGGTTCACAGGAAAACATCAGCCTTGCTTGTTTCGCCAATTGTCCTTAGTTTCAGTCGGGCCCCTTTTGAGGTATGTTGGGGAAGTTCTTTCCTTAGGATCTGCATCTATCTGAAAAAGAGAAGCAGATTCTCCAACGGAGAGTAAATTAGCACCTGGAAAATTGAGATAACACTTACTTTTTTGATAGAGAGTTTGATAGGTGTAGGCCCTCTTGTACTCCATGATTGATGGTAGCTTGATATTGGAGAGTGGGCTTATGTTTGGGTATGGTTCTGACTAGTTTCCCAGCTCCAGCTATGGGTCTAGTACCACTGAGGGGATCCGTTAGCCAAATCAAGAGCAGTTGGTTCCCCACCATGGCTGTGTGCCACTATTGCACTTGTGTGGGCATCACATCAGGTTATTTGTTGCTAATTAGGTTAGACAATGAGTTGCTTGGACAGATCTTGGTCATTTCCCCCAGTCGCCCATGTAGCACCTTCTGGCACTAGACACACTGACTGTCTGGGGACTGACTCTCTCCTGGCTTCCAGCCATGCCATTCCATTTTATGTGTCAACTGCATATGAGGTCTTCAGCAATAGGGTCTTACCACTGGCCTTTGGTGGGTCATCAAGTACTCTGACAGAAGTCTGTCATTGTTTTGGGAAACCTTGTAGGTTTCTCTGATCAAAAGTTCATTGTGGATGGTAGCCCCAAGCTGGAAGTGGGGGTTACAGGCCAGTGTCCACTAATAAATTGAGGAAAAACATAACTAATATACAAGAGTTAGAGAGGAGAGAGATAGAGGGGAGAGGGGGAGAGGGAGGGAGGGAAGATGTAGAAGATTTAGGTTAGTCTTGATCCTACCCTCTCCAGTGTCTTGTGGTTCAGGTGTTTCCTGTAAGGGTCTAGTGAAGGTTCAGCCATTTGGTCTGTCTTTTAGGAAGTAGAATTTTATGGTACCATTGCAGAAGAATGGATAACAAAGATGTGGTATATCTATACAATGGAATTCTGTACAGCTTTAAGAAGAAAACGACACAAAGAAATTTGAGGAAAAATGGTTGAACCTGAAACAGATCATTCCCAGTGAACTTACCCAATCACAGAAAAAAAAAAAAAAAAAAAAAATCAACACATAGTCTCATTCATCTACAACACCTAACCTGAAGCTACCCAAGATACCTTACATACCCAGCAAGTACCTCATGGACAAGAATGGGATTTAAACCACAATTCACATGTTATAGTTGTAGCCATAAAAATAATTTTGAACATAATGGGAAATTCTGTGCATCTTAGAAGATGACAGGGAAGGAAAATAAAAAGAACTTGTAAACAGGTCTTTAGTCAGTTACAGGAAGTGCCTGGTGTCTGTGGGGGAGTGATAGACCTATGACCAGGAGTCTCCCAGTGGCTCACTTATCTACCCTTAAGGATTTTGCTCAACAATTTAGGCCTGGGGTAATGCTATTCAGAACAGCACAGCCTCCTGTTTACCTACCATTCCCATCTGCTTAAGCAAGGTTGTCATTCTGTGCTTCTATGAGCTCCTACAAGGAAGTGACTTCTATTTTTCTCTAAGCTAGGTATAAAAAGTATAGAGACATATAATATTTTGCTCATTTTACTGCTTCTCTCTCTCTCTCTCTCTCTGTGCTTTGACCTGTGAAAAAGCAGGTCAACATCTTCCATTTATGGAACTTCCCCTGGGGTCTGTAAGCTTCAATAAATATCCCTTCCTCCCTAACTGTGCCTGGTTTGAAAGTTCATCTTGGCCAACTGGAGCTGTCTGCCACAGCAATTGGTTACAGAATGTGGGACAAGATTAATCTGACCATGTAGGTTTTGGTTTCTTGCAACTTTTGTTTTGGAGGAATGGACATGGACTTGGTGCTTACAACTGAAGATGCCTTCTGAGTAGTAAGCCAAGTATTATGGATTATTTTGATGAGGGTTTAAGAATGCTAAGTGCAGACAGAATGGAGCTTCAGCACTTGACTTATGAGCTTTCTGAGGGGGAAAAAAAACTGCAAAGGACTTTGTTGGAACTGAGCTACTAGCATAAGGGCTGGCTGTGTTCTGCTCCTCAGGCCCAGAGAGTTTGAAGAAGGTTAAATGTGTAATGGAGTGATGTTCTTGGCTAAAGATATTGGACAGAAAGATTTAAGATTTTAAGTTGGAAAACCTCAAACAAGTTAAAATTACAGGCACTGACACGTGTATTAGATTACTGAATCTGCTATTTTCAAACACATTAGCAATCTTAAGGAAGTTGGCCTAACTGCTTTACATTAAAACAATGGAGAGGATGCCTAGGGAAAACTGTGATATAAAGTCAAACTCTTTTGGAAAAAAGAGCTGAATGGAGAAGGAATCTGCTCTTCAAGGTCATGATTTGTTTTATATCTGAATTAAGAATATAGCTATATCCTGCACAGCTAGTATTGGTTTAGGAAGCATGAAAAATCCATGGAGGGTGTCAAGAAATGCACATAGAGCTATAACAGCCACTGTTGAGCTGTGGCATGAGGGAGGGTATAATGACAACAATAGGGTATCAAAGCCACTGGAAGGTACACCATGGTTTGTGTGGAGACCAGAAGATGTTTGAGATATACTAGGACTATGCAAGGGCTACCATGGAGGCTAGGGATGGAAGCATTCCCTCTTTACTCAGCCCACATGGAGGGGAAGAATTGGAAAATCTAACGACTGACAGTCACTGGTTATGATATTGGACTTGAACTCCAGAATTTTTATGTTTGCTTGAAGGCTTTTGGATTTTCATTATTCCAGTTTCCCCATGATAATACCAGATTAAAATGTTTAGTCTGTGCCTTTGTATGTTGAAATTAGTTTATTTGCTTGATTTTACAGGACTCACAGCTAAGAGACAATCTTAAATCTCAGATGAGGCTTGGGATTTGTAACTATCCTAAGCACTTTGTAAAGACTACAAAGACCTTTGAGATTGGACTGAGTGCAAATTATATGTGAGAAGGTCACAAATATATTGGGGGCCAGGGGTGGAATGTGGTAGTTTAAATAGATGGTTGCAATATATTCAAGGTTTTATTAGTTTGTAATTTATATCTGCAGCCGCCTGGCTGGAGGAGGTATCAGCTGTTACATGTGGTGGTAGATTTGGAATTCCACTCTAAAGATAGGCAAAGTAACTGATATACCCTGGAGTTCCTGTAGTGTGTTGTGTGGTATGGCTTTTGAGGTTTGGCTTGTGGCTTCTCTCTCTCTGCTTCAACCTATGGAAGGAGGCCAGATTCTTCTGCCGTTATGGAACTTCCCTAGATCTGTAGCTTCAATACATATCCCTTCCTCCATAACTGACTAGATTGGAAGTTCATCTCAGTGACCTGAAGCTGTCTGCCACAGGATCTCTGCTAAATTTAATTATAACACTTCTCAAAATTATAGACCTTATAAATAAGCATTAATTTATTAAGATATAAGGGAAAATGATATGTTTATAGCACACATATTATACAAGAACAGTATGAGTTCACTTATACTGAAAAAAGAATTCAGATAGATTAGTTTACTATAAAATCCCTAACAGTTGATGGAACAACATTCAGCTTCTCAGGATAGCATATATGTGGCTTTTTCTTTTTATTTTATTTTAGGCACAAAACACAAGAAGCTAAATTGCAATCAATACAGTGCTTGTAAGCATGAAATTACAACAAGGAAAATGAGTTCTATGATTCAACTGATACAGAAATAAATCCAAGATAATGGCATACAATAATACAGATACATGTATACAAGGAACTAGTGTTTGAAAGGTGGAATTGAGTTAGAGAACTATTCTAGTATTTTACTGTTACTCATTGTGCTTTGTGCCTAGTGCTCCTGTCACTAACACCCACTGTCTCAATAGAAAATTCTATTTTCTATTCTTCTTCCACAAAATTGCAATAAGCTGACTACTTTCCAGAATACAAATTGGAATTAAACTAATACATATTCTTGTAATTTGAGAGGAAAAAAATGCTGACATATTATATCTTCTAATAGTAGTGATCTATGTTATTATATAAGATATAGTTTTAATATATTTCAAATTATATCATATTAATACCTTATGTGTAGTGTACATAATGTACCAATTTTGTGCCAATTTATAAGAATTAAAACTCAGACAATACATATGTAGATTAGCTGAGGTACATATTATTATAAGAATAGATTAATTTAGAATATATAATTCAGAGGCTGCATTATAGAAGTAGTGATTACCCATGGGGGAATCAAAGAAGATCAGGGCTGGTTTCCTGAATGGGATTGTATTCAAAGGGTAACTTAAAAATAAAGGGGGTTTCATGTCCTGAGTTCAGTGTGATCTATTCTTCACAATGTTTTCTGAGAAAAAGTGGCATTGAGCCTTGCAATTTTGTTATATCATACAAAATCATATACATCTAGTCTTCATTACCTCACAGGTCTTAACAGCAACAAAGGGCATTATAGGTTCTAATGTCCTATAGAAATTAATGACAATGTTGACGGTGTATTTATTGCAACTCTGATGGAATGAGCTGAATTGAAAAATATAGAGTTACTATGAGGTACCTTATTTTATTTTTTGATACTATTGAAAATGGGACAATGTCACTTATTCCTTTTTCTGTATCTTTGTCTTTTGCATATAGAAAGGCTATTGAGTTTTGTGAATTGATTTTATATACAGCTACTTTGCCGAAGGAGTTAATCACTTTTAAGAGTTTTGAGATGGAGGTTCTCAGGTCTCTTAAGTATAGAATTATGTTATTTGTGAATAGAGCTAACTTAACGTCTTCCTTTCCAATTTGTATCCCTTTTAGTTTTTTCTCCTGTGTTATTGCTTGATCTAGGTCTTCCAGTACTATGTTGAAGAGCAGAGCTGAGAGTGGACTCCCCTGTCTTTTTCCTGATCTCAATGGGAACTCCTTAAGCCTCTCTCCATTAAGTATTATTTGGGTTTGAGGATCTTGATATATAGACTTTATTATGTTGATATATAGACCATCCATTCCTATTCTCTCCAATGTTTTGATCATGAGGTGATGTTGTATTTTGTCAAAGGTTTTTTCTGACTCTATAGAGATGATCCTGTGGTTTTTGTGTTTAAGCTTATTTATGTGGTGTATTACACTGACAGATTTCCATATGTTGAACCACCTCTGTATTCCTGGTATAAAGCCTACTTGATCCAGGTAGATAATGCTTTTGATGTGTGGTTGAATTGGGTTTGCAAGGATTTAGTTCAGGATCTTTGCATCTAAGTTCATCAGGGAAATAGGCATGTAGTTTCCTTTCTTGTGGCATATCTGCCTGGTTTTGATATTAGGGTGATACTGGCTTCATAGAAGGAGTTGGGGAATTTTCCCTGTTCTCTGATTGTGTGCCACAGTTTGAGAAAAATTGGTTTCAGTTCTTCTATGAAGGTTCGATAAAATTCAGGTAAGCAGCCATCTGGTCCTGTACTCTGCTTTTTTAGGGAGTTTTTTCATTACCCTTTCAATCTTGGAGTGTGTGATAAGTTTGTTTAGGAGATTAATCTCCTCTGAGTTTAGCTTTGGTAGGTGGTATGTGTCCAGAAATTCATCCATTTTCTCCATATTATCAAATTTTGTGTAGTAGAAGTTTTTGAAGTAAGTCCTGATGATTCTCTGAATTTCACTTCTATCTGTTGTGATCTCTCCTTTTTCATTTTTAATTTTGTTAATTTGGAGCATCTCTTTTGTTTGCTTGATCAAATTGGCCAGGGGTCTATCAATCTGGTTTATTTTTTTGAAGAATAAGCTCTTTGTTTTGTCAATTTTCTTAATTGTTTTCTTAGTTTCCAATTCATTAATTTCTGCTGTGAATTTAATTATTTCTTTCTGTATGTAGCTTTTTGGTTTGAATACTTCTTGCTTTTCTAATGCCTTTCGGTGGATGATTAGGCTATTAACTTCAGATCTCTCTGTCTTTTATATGTGGGCATTTAGCACAGTGAGTTTTAACCTGAGGACTGCCTACATTGTGTCCCATAAGATTTGGTATATTGTGTTCTCACTGTCATTTATTTCTAGAAATTTTGCAAATTATTATTATTATTATTATTATTATTATTATTATTATCCACTGCCCATTTGTTGTTGTTCAATCTCTAGGAGTGGGTTCAGCTTCTGGCACAACTTTTGTTGTTAATTTCTAAAATTACAGTCTTGTGAACTTATATCATCCTGAAATTATGTTGATCCTCCTAAATGTATGGAGGCAGGCTTTATTACACAGTATATGACCTATTTTAGAGAAGATCCCATGGAATGCTGAGAATAATGTGTAATCTGTGAATTTTGGGTAGAATGTTCTGTAGACGTCCATTAGGTCTAGGTCTAGTTGATCTAGGGTGTTGTTGAACTCTCTTACTTCCCTGTTAATTTTCTGTTTGGAAGATAAATCTATTGCTGATAGTGGAGTATTGAGGTCCCCAACTATGATGATGTTGTGGTTATTTTTGTTTTATTGTCAAGTAGGTTTTGTTTTATGAATTGTGGTGCACCTGTGATTGGTGCATAAAGATTAATGATTGTGATGTCCTCTTGTTAGATCATTCCCTTGATAAGTAAGAAGTGGCCTTCTTTTTTTTATTATTATGTTTGGTTTGAAGTCTATTTTATCTGATATAAGTATAGCTATACCTGCTTGCTTCCTATTTCCATTTGCTTGGGATATTATTTTCCATCCTTTCACCTTGAGAAGGTGTCTGTGCTTAGTGGTGAGGTGGGTTTCTAGAAGACAAAAGATTGAGGAGTCTAATTTTCTGACCACCCTGTTAGCTGTGTCTCTTGATGGGTGAATTAAGTCCAATAATATTTAGGGTAATGACTGTGAAGTTGGATTTAATACCTGCCATATTGTGGTGGTTTATGTTGTTCCTGTTTTCTTGGCATATGTATTACATAAAAACATTCAAGAAGGAAATGGAGGAGGAATTGAGAGAATGGAAAGACTACCCATGCTTCCGGATAGGCAGAATTACCATTGTGAAAATGGAAATCTTACCAAAAGCAATATACAGATTTAATGTAATGTAAAAATCCCAACATCTTTCTTAATAGAGACAGAAAAAATGATCTAAATATTCATATGGAATGGCAGAAGGCCTCAGATATCCAAGAATATACACGGCAAAAGAAACATCATAGAGGCATGACCATACCTGATCTAAATCTATACTACAAAGCCATAGTAATAAAACAACATGAGGGCTAGAGAGATGGCTTAGTGGTTAAGTGCTTGCCTGTGAAGCCTAAGGACCCTGGTTCGAGGCTCGATTCCCCAGGACCCACGTTAGCCAGATGCACAAGGGGGCACAAGTGTCTAGAGTTCATTTGCAGTGGCTGGAAGCCCTGGTGCGCCCATTCTCTCTCTCTCTCTCTCTCTCTCTCTCTCTCTCTCTCTCTCTCTTTCTCTCTTTCTCTTTCTCTCTCTCTCTCTCTCTCTCTCTCTCCCTCTGTCACTCTTTCCCTCTAAAATAAATAAATAAAATATAAAAAAAGCATGGTACTTGCATAAAAACAGGAGCATAGACCAATGGAATGGAATTGAGGACCCAGACTTTGGGTTAAGTAACTACAGCTACTTGATATTTGACAAAGGCCCTACCAATGTAGCCTTGAAAAAAGAGAGCATCTTCAACAAATAGTGCTGGACAAACTGAAGAACTATATGGAGAAAAATGAAACTCACTCTACATATCTCTGCATGCACAATAATCAAGTCCAAATGGATCAAAGACCTTAATATAAGATGGGAAACTCTGCTACTACTGAAAGAAAAAGCAAGAGGAACTTTTCATGATATGGAAGTGGGAAAATACTTCCTGATCAAAACCCTTGGAGCTCAGGAAAGTAAACAACCACTCCACCATTGGGATGCAAGAAGCTGAAAAGCTTTTTCACAGCAAAATATAAAATAAGCAGAGCCAATATATTATCTACAAAATGGGAACAATTTTTTGCTGGAAACACGTCAGGCAGAGGACTAATTTCTAGAATCTACAAAGATTTCAAAAACCTAAATAATAAAAAGTCAAACAACCCACTCACAAAATGGGCATAGAACTGCATAGGGAGTTCTCAGAGGAAGAAATACAAATGGCAAACACATATTTAAGAAAATGTTCAGCATCCCTATTCATCAGGGAAATGCAAGTTAAAATAATGATGAGATTCCACCTTACCCTAGTAAGGATAGCAAATATCTAATGATAACAAATTCTTGTGAGGTTTTGGAGAAATAGAAACCCTTGTTCACTTTTGGTGGGAATGTTACTTGGTACAACCACTATGGAAAGCAAGATGGAGACTGCTAAAAGGATGATTATAGAGATACCAACAGACCCAGTTATTCCCTTACTAGGCACTTACTTTAAAATCTCTAAACCTAACCTTAGAGGTATTTGCTCAGCCATGTTTATACCTACTCAATTCATAATAGCTAACAGCTAGAATCTACCCAGTTGTACATCATTACATGCATGGATAACTAAGATGTGGTATATATACTTGATGGAATTCTAAATAGCAGTAAGGAAAAAAATGACCAATGAAATTTGAAGAAAAATGGTCGAACTTGGAACAGATCATTCTCAGTGAATTCGCCCAATCACAGAAACATAATTATCTCATGGTTTCACTCATATGTGGCTCCTAACATGAATCTGCCCATGATGCTGACATGCGTAATAAACATCTCAAGGACTAGACAATAGGAATGGTGTGGCCAGAGGGAGGTAAAGGTAGGGGGAAAGTGACACAAAACTGGACCCAAATGGAAATGGTACCATAAAATCCTACATCCTGAAAGACATACTAAAATGTAGAACCTACATCAGGTGCTTAGAGAGAATACCTTATTCACAGGGGACTGAAGAGGGTATGATAAAGACTATTCTCAAACTTCTTCCTCTCTTTCTCTCTCTCTCTCTCCTCTATTTCTTTTTTATATTACCTATATTTTTCTTTCTTCTTCTCCCTTGGAACTGACTTGTAACTCCCAGTACCAGCATGTGGATAACATCCACAATAAGCTGTTATTCAGAGAGACCTAAAAGGTTTCCCAAAAGAAGACAGAATTCTGTGAGAGAACTTAATGACCTACCAAACGTTAATGGTAAGACCTTACTTCCTAAGACACCATATGCTGTTGGGACAGAACATGGTGAGACCTGCCTGGAAACTGGAAGAGAGCCAATCCCCATAGTTATCTGGTTTAGTACTAGAAGATGATGCATGAGCAACTTAGGGAAATTGCCCAGAATCTGTCTAAGCAACTCATGGTCTAAGCTACTGAACAGTAATCAATCTGACATGATACTCACACAAGTGCTATAGTAGCACACAGCCATGGTGGGTTACCAAGTGCTTGTGATTTGGCTAGCAGATCAACTCAGTGGAACAGAACCCATACTCGGAATGGGGAATCAAGTGAGAACCATATGCAAAAATGACTTGTTCACCAATATCAAGCTCCCTCCAATAATGGGCTATTGCATTCTCTCTATAATTATAATGGGTATCCATGTATCTTGCACTGACCTCACTCTTTGTTGGAGAACTTGCTTTTATTTTTCCAGTGGACACAGAACCTGAGGAAATAATCAGCCCATCACACCCCACCGGGACACCAGATGAAACCACAGAATTAGTGGGGCAATGAGGAAGAGCTGCTTTCTCAGTGAACCTGCCACCAGCACAAGGGTTAGGAGATAGACACAGACAACATTTGACTCCTACCAAATCAGATATCGAGAGACACAGAGATTCCCAAGACCTTGTCACTGAAATAGACATAAAATGAACCCAACATGGCTTACAGAAATTCTTGGAAGAGGGTGCAGAAAGATTGATAGAGCCATATGTTGGGTCATTATGCCCCCTGCCTCTCCCCCATAACTGATGGCCACCCCCATAATGCAACACTCACAATCCTCCTGGGGAACGACAGAGAGAAGTCCAATGATGGTACCATGATGGCTGTTTACATACTATATATACAACTTTAAAAAATGTATAGAGAGGAGGAGAGATGCATTATAATACATATTTTGTAGTATTGGTTTTAGGAATAATATACCAAATATATTTTGGAGCTCTGTAAATAGCACAAAATCCATACTTTAACCAATACTCATGTGAAAGGTCATTTTCCCTTAAATACATACTTTAATTACATAAGGGGAGCAGTCACACTATGAAAAATATTTTGTAAGTCTGAAAAGGTAGGGATTATTAGTGGAAATTAGTGGAAAACAATTATTTCACCCCTTAAAGAATCTCATTGTTCAAAATTTCAGAACTTTGAAGAGTAACTATATTCAAAATAGATATATTAATGAGAATTAAAATTAAAATTCAAATAACTTAGTCTTTCTTTGCTATCTCAAATGAATTTAGAATTTCATTAGGGAGAAAAAATACTGCAAAGAAAATCAAGGTATTATATTCAAAAGACAGAAATTACTTTTTCAAGTTCACATGCTAATGGGATTCACTATGGTATTTTTTATATACATGTGACATTATATTTCTACTCTCTTGCCCTACTCTCTCCTCCCTGTTTTCTTTTGCCTCATTTTTTGTTGTTTCAGTTCCTAAATACAGAATAAGTTTTCTGCTTTAATATCTCATGTTTTACATTACCTTGCCTTCCATCTTCTCTCTTTACTATGCCCCTTTTCAATCACACACACACACACACACACACACACACACACACACACACACACAACACTGAATCTAGTTTCTGCATGTGATAGGAAACATGTCATATTTGAGTTTTTTATTTGGATTTATCTCTCCTAACATCCTTCATTGTGAAAAACAGATCCCATTTTGCTTTACTCATTCATCTGCTGAAGGACATCTGTATCTTTGCTAGCCCTGTCTATCATGCCCATTCTCTTTCTCTGCTTCTTTCTATCTCTAATAAATAAATAAATATTTAAAAATTAGTGGGATGAAACTTCCTGTATGTGTGGCCTAGTAGATGATAACCATGGTCATTAATTAAATAAAGTATTGTGGAAGTCAAAACAAAAGTTAAAAAATGAGATAAAATACTGATATTTCTGTTGACTACTTTAAGGAAAGAAATTAACATTAAATAAGTTTTTTTATGAAGGCAGTGTAATCCCCTGCTTCTGGAGAAAAGTTTATATTGTAATAACTGGAAAATAAAATGGCAAGGCCAGCAAGTGATGATAAATGTATGAAATGGGGTTGGAAGTTCAAAGAAGCAAGTAGATTGATTAGAGAATTGACATGGTCTCTATGTAATTATGAAATGATGCCTGGATGAAGTTTTGTACATGAGACTGATAAAATCTCATTCCAGAAGCTGCCATAGTCAATTTTGAGATGCTATAACATAATATTACAAATTTAAGATTTGTAAATAAAAGAAGTTTACTGAGCTAATATTTTACTAGGTATCCAGATTTTGAGATGTCTAAAATCTAGGTGATGGCATTGAGTTATGACTTCTTACTTTTACATTCCATCTCAGGTAAAAGAAAAGAATACGGTTATATATGAAAGATTGAAAGAGATAAATTGGTCTGAACCCAGCCTTTCATCAGAAGCCCATTCTAGTGATACCTTAATCCCTCCTCACATACCAGTCACTTCATGAGGGCAAAACCTTTCTGATCTAACTACCTCCTGAATCTATTATCCATCAGCTATGTTGCATTCAGAATGAATTTTCTGATTTAACTTTCATGGACACATTCACACTGTAATCAAAGGCATTTAATGTTTTACTGGAAAGTTTTGCTTGAAAGGCTCTAAAGCCATTAAAGCAGCAAAGTTCAAACCTTTTGAAGAGCAACTTTAAACTTCATCAATAGAATGCAGAGAGATAGTTTTACATGTAGGAAATAAAAAAAGATTTAATGAAGTTCTTATTAATGGTAAGGATTATTGTTGTAATATTGAATATTTCTATATGAAAATTGACAGCATTATCAGAAACTACAAGAAACCTAGGAAACATTCATTTCTGAATATCATGAGAAACTATTTTTATTTGTTTGTTTTTAAATGTAGGGTTTTGCTGTATCCCAGGCAGACATGGAATTCACTATGTAGCCTCAGGCTGGCTACAAAATCACAGCAATCCTCCTAACTCTGCCTCACAAGGGCTGGGATTAAAGGAGTGTGCCACTATGCCTGGCTGAGGAATGAATTTTTAGTATACTGAATATATGATGTCTGAGAAACCAGGGCTGCATGTCACGTACATTAGGTTTGAAATCCAGCAAATCAGACCTACCATGTCAAACTGCTGCAATAATGCCTTATTGGAAACTGGGAGTTCATTGATTCTGGCAAAGTGTACAGAAAGAAAGCTGGAAAATACCTATTCCATGATAGTTAAAAAATGAAAAGTTAAATCATGAAAGTTAAATATGTCCAAGGAATGAGATCCCTAAGTCTAGAAAGATGAATAATCTAATATAGGGATGGGAACAGAGAATACAAATGTTAAGGAGTAAGGAGTTAAGATGCTGAGGAAACATATCAACTTTGAGAGAATTCAATAATTAAGGGAAAAAATAATGAAGAAATCTCATGGGGAGATCTCAAGTGTCACCATAAAAAAGCCAAGACCAGACTTAAATGTCAAACAAAATAAACTTGTGAAGAAAAAAGTAATTAAAATATCCCAATACAATCCTCTTCTCCTGCCAGATAATATTAGATAAGTCCCTACAGCAATCTTTAATGGGAATTACATTGTCCTTTACTTTAAAGCCCAGGAAACAGAAGCTCAGAAAGTTCAGAAGGAATCCATGGGATAAATGACAGAGCAAGGATCCATTTTACTATTCTGTGAACTCAAAACTAATGTTATTTCCATACTGTTCCATCAAGCTGAATGCTTGAAAGCAGTGAAAACAAAAATTATTTCCTTTTCTTCTGTTATTAGTTCAAATTATTTTCTCACCATAACTCTTGCACAGCTTTTAAATTATATATATAATCTTTATTTTTTCTTCTTCATTTTTTAATGTTTTTTGTTATTATTATTAACAACATATTTCATTGGACACATCATGTGTTGGTACCCTCTTTTCCTTCATCCCTGTGTCCATTCCACTGGGGTGGCTCCTCAGTGGGGTTGCAGATATTCCTTATGGGGTTGTGGTGTATGAGTTGTTGGAGCAGCAATCTATTTGGGGGGCGGGAAGGAATGCCTTTAAGCATATTTTCTCAACCTATAGCTCTTACAGTCTTTAGCCCCCCTGTTTTGCAAATTTCCCTGAGCTGTGGTGGGTGATTTTTAAGTCTACTTCAGTGATGAGTTCCTAGGAGCTTCTGGATCTCTGTTTTTGTAGGTGTTGAGTATCCTCAGGGTCTGTCTCCTACACCCTGGCGCTGATGAACAGGTCCATCATGGAAGCCACACCCATGCAATTTCCCCAATTTCTCTGTGGTCTCAGCTGTGGCTTGGCTGAAGTGTGAGGGGTTGTTTATCTTCTTTGGTCTCACTGTCTTCTGAGAAAGAACAGATTCTCCAATGGAGAATGACATCAACATAGTTTAAATTGAATGAGTATCCAAATATTAGACATTGCAGTCTAATGTCCCCTAGGCCATTGACTCTTCTTGCTAATTGCATCAAATTTTTATACTACTGTTCAAGTTGGCTAGTTTTTTCTTATATTCATTAACATTTTGTCAAATTTACTGTTAAAAAGGTTTTAAAGAGAAGTGTTTGTGCAACACTATGAGATATGTGTATAGACTAACATATATTTACAGATCCTTGAAAGAAACCTCAATTTTATAGGAGGTGTGATGAAGTACTATGTGTTCAGTTAGATCTTTTAAAAATTTCTTTTTATTTATTTGAAGGAGAGAGGAAAAGGCAGACAGAAGGGGAATGGTGCACCAGGGCCTGCAGCCACTGCAAATGAACGCCAGATGTGTGTGCTATCTTGTGCATCTGGCTTATGTGGGTCCTGGGGAATCAAATCTGGGTCCTTTGGCTTTGCAGGGAAGTGTCTTAAGCACTAAGCCATCTCTATAGGAGAAATTAAATCTTTTAAATCCTTGTTTTGTTTTTATTTGTACTCTGACTTGAAAAGTTATTAAATTCCTTTAAGCTTCAATTTGATTTCCTGGGCTATAAGAATAATAATGTACCTTCTTTCATATATTTGAAAATATCAAATGCTATATTAGTATAAGTAGCAGTACATCACCTGTTCATTTATAATGGCTGGATGAATTTTAAGTACTGTGTTTAATAATAGAATGATAACACTTTCAGATGATAATTCTTAGCTACCATTATAATACAAACATATCAAATGTAATCTTGTGAATTAATGATGAGGTTGCATTTGTGTGTGTATGTGTGTTTGTGTGTGTTTTGTGAAAACATTATGATAATGACTACCTTTTATACATATAAACCTGGAATATAGCAGTGGGCCATAAATTTTGACACAAAATACTCTGAAGGACTATTTGTATCAAGTTGAATAATAAGATTAAATTTACATGGTATACTACACATATGAAAATTATAGAAGTGGATATTATTAAAATAAAAACTTCAAGGACAATGAGAATTGAGGGTGTTACAGAGTACTAAAGAAAGAACAGTATATAGAGAACATTTAAATTTTACACATGCTTTCTAGTAGCATGCTCTTAGAAAAAAATCTAAGCATAAATTCATAGAAAAATGTGTGAAGAAACATTTTTTAACATAAAATTCAAAGAACAACATTTTCTTAATAGTGATTATAATGAGATGGAAAAATATTCTCCTATATATAGTTTTTGAATTTTTATTTTTTTAAATATTTTTATATACTATTTGTATTTACTTATTTGAGAGCAACAGAGAAAGAGAGAAAGAGGCAGAGAGAGAGAGAATTGGTATGCCAGGGCCTCCAGCCACTGCAAATGAACTCCAGATGCGTGTGCCCCCTTGTGCATCTGGCTAAAGTGGGTCCTGGGGAATCAAGCCTCAAACTGGTGTCCTTAGGTTTCACAGGCAAGCACTTAACCGCTAAGCCATCTCTCCAACCCTTTTAAAATATTTTTATTTATTCAGTTTTGAGACAGAAAGAGGCAGAGAAAGACACACACCTACACAAACACACACATGTATGCACGCGCGCGCGCACACACACACACACACACACACACACACACACACACACACACACAAAGAGAGAGAGAGAGTCACAGAGAGAAAAAGCATGCCAGGGCATCCAGCTACTGCAAATGAACTGCAGATGCATGCTCTACCTTCTGCATTTGGCTTATGTGGGCCCTGGGGAATCAAACTGAAGTCCTTTTGGCTTTGCAGGAAAGCACCATAACTGCTATGCCATCTCACCAGACTCTCTCCTATAATTTTTCACAAATTATATTATTCCATATTTTCTCTATAATCAAAATAATAAATGTTATGAATATATGCTAATTATAAATAGCAGTAGATATTGATATGTTGCTTTTCTATATGTACAAAATGGGTGTGTGTATAATTTTTTGGAAGTTCTATATGTGTTCCTAATATATTTTGAAATATTCTTCTTACTTTAAGCCTTTCTTATCCGCCTTGAATTCCCCCATGCTGAATCTCTTCTTTTAAATGTCATTGGGAACAATTTTTGAAGCTTGTATATTAAGAATTTAAAACTTATATAAAATAAGAAGAGTTAGTAATAGGACAATTGATACCAAGTAACTTGACATTTATTAAATACCTACTTATAGCATGTTTTATGTATACAATATAGAATTGTAATATGCAAAGAAAACAATCGAATATTGTGTTTAATGCTAATCCATATATATATATATATATATATATATATATATATATATATATATATATATGACTAAAGTGTAAAATGACACTTTATAAATGATTAAAATAATTAAACAAATAAAATATTTCAACTTTTATTGTCTGGACAGCAAAATAATATTTTTGAGCTATTCAAAAAAACAACTGAACTCTGTTATATTATGTTTATTTGTATATTCTTGCTTGACTGATTAGAAAGATTAAACTATAAAAAATGTGATCTAAAATTGTTGTAGTTGTTATGTTTAGGGAACTTGCACTATTATAAAATTTTAAAAGTAATATTTCAATGAAAATAACTTAACAATACTAGATTTTTCTATGATTGAATATAATGTCTTACCCACCCTGTCTGGGTGCCACTATTGCACTTAGGTAAGAGTCACAACAGGTTATTTGCTGCTGAGCAGTTTTGACCATGAATCACTAGAACAGATATATTGGTAATTTTCCCCCAGTCACTCATATAGCACCTTCTGGAACTAGATGAGCTGTCTGTGGACTGACTCCCTTCCAGCTTCCAGCCATGTCACTCCATGTTCCATACCAACTGCATATGGTGTCTTACCACTAACCTTTGGTGGGTCATGAAGTACTCTGAAAACAATCTGTCTTCTTTTGGGAAACCTTGTAGGACTCTCTGAACAAGAGATCATTGGGGATGACAGCCACAGTTTGGTACCAGGAGTTACAGGTCAGAGCCCAAAAAGAGAAGGAAGAAAAAAAGCTAAGTAATATAAAAGATAAAGATAAGAGAGAGAAGAGGGAGAAAGAAAAGAAGGGAGAAAAACAGAAAAAGGAGATCAATAACAGTCTTCATTGTAGCCTCTCCAGAGCCTTGTGATTCAGGTGTTCCCTTAAGGGAAACATGAAGGTTTAACCACTTAGTCTGTCTTTTAGCATGTAGCATTTTTTCTCAATTTTTATTAACATTTTACATGATTATAAAAAATATCACATGGTAATACACTCCCTTCCCCCACTTTCCCCTTTGAAATTCCATTCTCCATCATACCCCCTCCCCATCTCAGTCACTCTCTATTATTTTGATATCGTCAACTTTTCCTCATCTTATGATGGTCTTGTGTAGGTAGTGGCAGGCATTGTGAGGTCATGGATATCCAGGCCACTTTATGACTGGAGGAGCACGTTGTAAGGAGTCCTACCATTCCTTTGGCTCTTACATTCTTTCTGCCACCTCTTCCACATTAGACCCTGAGCTACTCAGATGTTACTCAGAATTCCAATCACTTCTTTCCAGCACTATGATACCTTCTGAGTCATCCCAAGGTCACTGCCATCTGAAAAGAGAAGATTCTCTACCCAAAATGAGGGTAGCATTAATATAAGGGTATGAATATTAAGAGAAGTACTTACTGGGCAGTTTGATAAACATAGTATATACACTTTTCCAGACTTCAGCAGATGTTACACACCTAGGGCTCATGACTACCTCTGTTTTAAGTTTTCAGTATTAGGGATGTATTCCTTCCCTTGGAGCAGACCTCCAGTCCAATTGGAGGGCAGTTGGTTTCCACCATAACAGATGTGCCACTATTGCACCCTTTGGCTCATTTGGCCTGGCTGGCCAATTACAAGGCTTGTAGTGTCCACTGTTGAGTATCTTCACTGGTGGTTTCTCTTTCTCCCATTGAAAGACATATAGAATGGCTTCTTCCAGCTTTCTGTCAGCTGGTCTAATGGAGGAGGTTATCAGCTCAGTTCCAATAGGATTTCTCAGTGGCCTTGCAGCCCATGTATGTGGAGTGCTCATCAATAGGGTCTTACCATCTATTCCTGGTGGGAAACCAAGGGCCTCAGCAATGGCCTATAATGTTTTGGGGGCATCAGGGACCTCCCTGGCCATCAACTCACTGGAGGTATCCCATTCCTGGCACTGAGAATTTTCTAGCAACAATCTACATCTCCTGAGTATTCCATTGTCCAAAACCAGAGGATGCCATAGGATTAAGTTATACCCTCTTAGATTTTGATTAGCCCTCCCTCCACCTTTCCTTTACTCAATCTCTTCCCCAGACCTCATCATGGGCCTTTTCACCACCATTAATCTATTCTTCTACTTACATATATACAATGCCATCCTATTAAGTACCCTCCTCCCTTCCTCTCTCTTCCATTTATATCTCTTTTCTAGCTTACTGGCCTCTGCTACTGAGTTTTTTTCCTTCTAACATAGAAGCCCAATCATCTGTAGCTAGGACCCACATATGAGAGAGGACATCTGAAGCTTGGCTTTCTGGGCCAATGTTTCCTCACTTAGTACAATCCTTTCCAGATCTATCCATTTTCCTGCAAATGTCATAACTTCATTTTTCATTACTGTTGAGTAGAACTCCATTGTATAAATGTGCCATATCTTCATTATCCATTCATTAGTTGAGGGACATCTAGGCTGGTTTCATTTCCCAGCTTTTGTGAATTGAGCAGCATTAATAATGGTAGAGCACATACTTCTAAGGAAATGAGATGAGTCCTTAGGATGTATGCCTAGGAGTGCTATAGCTAGGTCATATAGTAGATCAATCTTTACCTGTTTTAGGAACCTCCACACTGATTTCTATAATGGCTGGACCAGATTGCATTCCCACGAACAGTGTAGAAGGGTTCCTCTTATTCTAAATCCCCACCATCATTTATGAGTGAGATGCATTCACAATGTAGTTTTAATATGCATTTCCCTGATGACTAGGGATGTAGAACATTTTTTTAGATGCTTATACACCATCTGTATTTCTTCTTTTGAGAACTCTCTGTTTAGCTCCATAGCCCATTTTTAATTGGCTTGTTTGATTTCTTATTATTTACTTCTTGACTTATTTGTGTATCCTAGATATTAATCTCTTATTAGATTTATAGCTTGCAAAGTTTTGTTCCCATTCTGTAGGTTACCTTTTTTGCTTCATTCAGTTTCCTTTGCAGTACAAAACCTTTATAATTTCATGAAGCCCAAATGGTTAATCTGTGGTTTTATTGCCTGAGCAATTGGTGTTATATTCAGAAAGTTTTTGCCAAGACCAATATGTTTAAGGGTTTCCCCTACTTTTTCCTCTAGCAGTTTCAGAGTTTCTGGTCTGATGTTAAGGTCTTTAGTCCATTTGGATTTAATTCTTGTGCATGGAGAAAGAGAAGAATATATTTTCTTCCTTCTACAGATATATAACCAGTTTTCCCAGCACCATTTGCTGAAGAGTTTGTCTTTTCTCCAATGAGTATTTTTGGCATTTTTATCAAATATCAGGTGGCTATAGCTACCTGGATTTACATGTGGGTCCTTTATTCTGTTCCATCGATCTAAATGTCTGCTTTTGTGCCAGTACCATGCTGTTTTTATTACTATGGCTCTGTAGCATAGGTTAAAATCACGTATGGTGATACCAACAGCCTTATTTTTGTTACTGAGTATTATTTTAGATATTCGAGGATTTTTGTGATTCCAAATGAATTTTTGGATTGTTATTTCTATTTCTGTGAAGAATGCTATTGGAATTTTGATGGGGATTGCACTAAATGTATAGATTTTTTGGTAAGATTGCCATTTTCACAATATTGATACTTCCAACCCAGGAACAAGGGTTGTTTTTCCATTTCCTAGTGTCTTCTGCAATTTCTTGCCTGAGTGTTTTAAAGTTTTCATTTTAGAAATCCTTTACTTCCTTGGTTACATTTATTCCAAGGGACTTTGTTTTCTTTGATACAGTTGTAAATGGGAGTGATTCTCTGATTTCATCCTCTGTGTGTTTATTCTTAGCATATAGGAATGCTACTAATTTCTGTGTGTTTATTTTGTATCCTGCTACATTGCTGTAGGTGTTTATCAGCTCTAACAGTTTGCTGGTAGAGTCTTTAGGGTCCTTTATATATAGAATCAGGTCATCTGCAAATAATGATAACTTGATCTCTTCCTTTCCAATTTGTATCCCTTTTATGTGTGTCTTTTGCCTTATTGTTGTGGCTAAGACTTCTAGTACTATATTAACTAAACGTGGTGACAGTGGACACTCTTGTCTAGTTCCTGATTTTAGTGGAAAAGCTTCCAGGTTTTCCCCATTTAGTAATATTTCACAAAATTATCAGATATTATTGCTTACCACATTAGAATTTTAGGGACCAATTTCTGCCATTTTTTCTACCTCCATATCATATCAAATGGAAGAATTTTAGTAAATGCTGTCAGTGATACAATTTTCCATATTAAATATCTTCTTTGGGAAAAACTTTAATACATGAACATATTGCAACTTGGTCATATTTCCATCAATTTATGCTCTGACATTCCTTCATCTAACCGTCCATTCCC
Source organism: Jaculus jaculus (assembly GCF_020740685.1). Classification (NCBI taxonomy): domain Eukaryota; kingdom Metazoa; phylum Chordata; class Mammalia; order Rodentia; family Dipodidae; genus Jaculus; species Jaculus jaculus. Next base: position 76,723,560 of record NC_059112.1, on the reverse strand, counting down.
TTGAGAGCCCTCCTCTACCCCTAGTCTCTTCAGTATTTCAATTATTACTGGATGTTGTAATTTATCAAATGCTTTTTATCTACCTTTTGAAATTTGAAATTATCATGTAATTTCTATCCTTTATGTGGTATTATATTTGTCAATACAAATATTGTAAATTATTCCTGTATTCCTAGGATGAAACCAAGTGGATCAAAGTGGCTGATGTAGTTTATGCTTGTTGGATTAGATTTGCAATTATTTTTTTTTTAATTTTTATTTATTTATTTATTTGAGAGTGACAGACACAGAGAGAAAGACAGATAGAGGAAGAGAGAGAGAATGGGCACGCCAGGGCTTCCAGCCTCTGCAAACGAACTCCAGACGCGTGCGCCCCCTTGTGCATCTGGCTAACGTGGGACCTGGGGAACCGAGCCTCGAACCAGGGTCCTTAGGCTTCACAGGCAAGCGCTTAATGGCTAAGCCATCTCTCCAGCCCTAGATTTGCAATTATTTTATTGAGTCATTTTTTATCTAAGTTCATCAGGGACATTAGACTTTTAGTTTTACTTATTTATTTTTTTAAATTTCTGACTATCTGGCCTTGGTATTAACATAATACTGGCTTCATAGAAGGAGCCAAGGAGTAATCCCTTCTTTTCAACTGTGTGAAATAATTTGAGAAGCAGTAGTTTTGGTTCCTCTATAGAGATTTGGTAGAATTTGTCAGTGAATCCATCTAGCTTGGATATGTTCTTTGTTTGGGAGGATTTTAGCTATTCCTTCATTGCCAATAGATGTTAGAATTCGATTGATTTTATTTATCTTTTCTGGGTTTGGTAGGTAATATGAATCATCAAATTCATCCATTATATTTTCCAGAATCTTCAATTCTGTGAAACATAGGTTTGTGAAATAATGAGTCTGTTATAACATTTCCTTTTTCATCTCTAATCTTGTTAATTTGAATATTTTTTTTCTTTTTATCTGTTTGGCCAGGGGTTAATCAATTGGCTATATTTTTAATAACCAGCACTTTGATTCATCAATTTATACATTTTTTTAAATTTCTAATTCATTGATTTTGCTTTGATCAGATGTTTTCTTTCTGTATGGTACTTTTGAGTTTAGATTGGTCTTTTTTTTTTCAAAGTCTTCAGATGCACCCAAAATTTATTTATTTTGATCTCTCCTTTGTGAATGTCAATACTTAGAGATATGAATTCCCCTCAGGACTGCCTCTGCCTTCTTTGCCTCCCATAACTTTTTGTATGCTTTATTTTCATTCTCATTCAATTCTAGAATTTTATTTTCTTTTAAAAAATATTTTTATTTATTTACAAGTAGAAAGACACAGGGAGATAAGGAGAGCGAGGAAATGGGCCTCCTGCTGCCCAAACAAACTCCAGATGCATGTGCCATTTTGTGCATCTGGCTTTTCATGGGTACTAAGGAAATTAACTTGGGCTGTCAGGTTTTGTAAGGAAGTAATTGTAACTGCTTTGACATCATTCCAGTACCTCATTTTCTTTTGAGTTCTTCAATGACCTATTCATTGATCAACACTTTGTTCAATCTCCAGAACTTTGCTTATTTTTCTGTTGGTACCATTATTGTTGGTTTATAAGTTTATTGCATATTGCTAACATAAGATAGGGAACCATGTCAATTATCCTAATATGTACAGAATTGCTATTGTATTTATATTCTCATTGCTTGGATAAAGAACTCAATTCAAACATCTCTAGTCCAAGATCTGTTAAATGGTAAAGAAAAAGTACAAAATGGTATGAAGTCAACATTCACAACACAAAACATGACATATGCATAATAAGAAAATATTGCACTAATGTGAAATCTAAAACCAATGGGACAAGCATCAAATCCTGTAGCTCTAAGTCAGGCATCTATAACCAGTGATGCATACCCTGGAGTTATAATATTGTCCCTTCATTTCACAGCCTGCGGAAAACTCTCTATTGAACTTGCATTAGTCTTTGTCAGTTATCCCATAGTTCAGGTATCTCAAAAAAATATCCTGGGGTCTCCACTGCAAACCATGGTCTATCCCCATTGCTCCATTTGTCCTCCATACATGAATTTCCTACTTCATATTGCTCAGCGTCAACTCCAAGGACAAACAAACTACATTGTAAATTCAGTAACCCTCCCTTGCTTATATATATATTAAACTCCTATACTACCAGGTAGGACATCAAATTTAATTCAAGGTGGAATGAAAGCTGACTTTTAAGAGCAGTGCACTTTAATATTCAGACACCCTGCTTTTTAAAATTTATTTTTATTTATTTATTTGAGAGCAACAGACACAGTAAGAAAGAGGGAGGGAGAAAGAGAGAGGGAGAGAGAGAGAAAATGTGCATGCTAGGGCCTCCAGCCACTGCAAACAAACTCCAGATGTTTGAGCCCCCTTGTACATCTAGCTAACCTGGGTCAGCATTCTTCCTATTCATTCAATGTAAAACAGCTAACTCAAACACAATAATGTCATTTCCAAATAGTTGCAACTGAAGTGGTACTGCTGTCTACTGCCCAAAACTTTCATTTATTTCAGTATCACATCTATCCGCTCACAGCAGTCCATTTCTTCTAAGCTCAAGCCTGCACTAGTTCTGATGACAACAGGCAGAATGAAGCAAGGCTCTCACACAAATTTCTTCTATTCTAGTCAGTAGCAAAGCACTTTCTTCCCTTCTCAAACCAAACACACATGTCTACCATGTTTCTGCATTTTAGATATTTCAACTTTTATTAAAATGTTCCATCAGATTCTGACTTCAGCACTGCTTCAATGTGATTCTTGCATCAAGTCAAATCCTTACATGCTCCCCATTCAAATCAGTTCTAAAAGACAAAATGTCACACAGTCAGATTTCTAGTAGCAATGACATCACTCCTCTGGTATCAAATTTTTGTGATAGATACCTTCTTCAATATTGCTTGGATATAACACCCAACAAAAGTAGCTGATGACAGGTGGAGTTGTTTCTTTTGGCTTATAGTCTTGTAGGAAGCTTCACAATGGCAGGGAAAACATGGCATGAGCAGAGGTTGAACATTACATTGGCCACAGCAGGTGAAAACAACAGCAAGAGAGTGAACTGAGTTCTGAGTACATTAATTTGTGATTGACTACTGTGTATTTCTTTTAACCTCCATGTCTGTGTAAGATTAGAAGTATTATCCTGGATAATTTTATAGAAAAGAAGATATATTATAGAAAGTCTGGAATTTCCTAAGAGCCCACAGTTGGAAAGTGGAAAAGTTTTATTTAAATCAAGATTAGTTCTAGGTTCACAGATACTGAGTAAAGGCACAAATACTATTCAGAAATGGAAAAACAAAATATAATTCTAAAGTTTTTACATATAGAGCATCCACCAATACAATCAAATCTATGTTCAAGACTCATTGTAATTCATAAAACTACTTATAAGATAAAATGTATACCAAAACAAGCTTATTTTAACATAAAGTTATAACAAGGGTAGGAGCGCAAGGCACATATGACAGAAGATGAAGGATGATTCCACAGATGCCTCTAGTAAACTAATTACACAGCAGATTCCAAAGGTTTGGCAAAATTTTATAGAAAGTAGGCATGATTCCTCATCAGTTCCCACCCCCAGGTGTGATGCCTACATAGCCTAGTGCCTATGCTTTTGTGCCTTGCTTTCAGTGTCCATCTTAAAAGTAATTAAACTAATAGAGTATACACTGGGAAAATTCATGAAAAACTATAGTTTTTGCTCACGTTGTTTTTCTCCTGTACTTGAATAAATTGGAAGGATATGTCAGAAATATTCATGACTTGACTCATCTTATATAATTATCAGACATACTCCAGAATAATAATCACAATCAATTCTATGAGATTACTGCAATTTCAAATTTTTTAACTTAAACATTAAACATAGGGTCCGGAGAGATGGCTTAGAAGATAAGGTGTTTGCCTGCAAAGCCAAAGGACCTAGGTTTGACTCCCCAGGACCCATGTAAGCCAGATACACAAGATGGCATATGCGTTTGGAGTTCATTTGTAATGGGTGGAGTCCCTGGCATGCCCACCCTCTCTCTCTGTGTCTGCCTCTTTCTCTCTCTCTCTCAAATAAATAAATAAATAAACAAACAAACAAATAAATAAATCAGTGTGCCATTGCCTGTAGTCAGTGCAAATGAGCTCCTGACACTTGTGCCACCTTGAGCATCTGGCTTTATGTGGGTACTAGGGAAATGGACCTGAATCCTTAGGTTTTGCAGGCAAGCATTTTAACCTCTAGGCCATCTCTCCATCTCTCACCTTAAAATATATAAAAAAAAAATTGACTTTGTTGATATCATAGGGTATTGTATTTTGGATTCAAGCTTAAATATCTGTCATTTTCCTCCCTTGAATCTTCTACACAGATCAAAATTCAATTAATATGTTTGCTCTACAATGAAATGTACACTGTCTAATTAAATTTTGAAGGTATAACATTCTAAGTTTGCCTTGTATATTACTTTTTGTGGGAAAATAATTGAATGTTTAAATGATTATTATCATTCTATTATTCATGATTTATATTTTTGGAAAATACAACCTTGTCTTTCATACTGTTGGTTATCATTCCTAAATACACTGAAATGACTCTAGCCATTGGAAACTCCACATACATGTGCCTCCCTGTGCATCTGGCTTATGTGGATACAGGGGGATGGAAACTGGGTCCTTAGGCTTCCAAGGCAAGTGCCATAATTGCCATGCCATTTCCACAGCCCTCTTCTTTTTTTTTAATTTTATTTTATTTATTTATTTCTAACTTCCATACTTGTAAAAAATATCCCACTGTCTGGTCTCCTTCTTACCTTTTTTTTTTTGTTTTGTTTTTTCTTTTTTTTTTTTTTAATTAACAACTCCCATGATTGTAAAAAATATCCCATGACAATACCCTCCCTCCCACCACTTTCCCCATTGAGACTTCATTCTCCATCACATCCCTCCCCATTTCAATTAGTCTAGTCTCTCTTTTATTTTGATGTCATCATCTTTTCCTCCTATTATGATGGTCTTGTGTACGTAGTGACAGGCACTGTGAGGTCATGGATATCCAGGCCATTTTGTGTCTAGGGAGAACACATTGTAAGGAGTCCTAACCTTCCTTTGGCTCTTACATTCTCTCCACCACCTTTTCCACAATGGACCATGAACCGTGGAAGGTGAGATAGAGATACTGAAGTACTGAGCACTCCTGTCATTTCTTTCTAGCACTATGATGCATTCTGAGTCATCCCAAGGTCACTGCCATCTGGAAAGAGAAGATTCTCTACCAAAAGTGAGAGTAGTATTAATATATGTGTATGAACATTAAGAAAAGTGCTTAGCCGGAAGTTTGATGAGCACAGTATATACATTTATCCAGAGAGCAGCAGATGTTACACCCCTAGGGCTCATGACTACCCCTGTTTTAATTTTTCAGTATTAGGGATGTATTCCCTCCAATGGAGTGGATCTCCAGTCCAATTGGAGGGCAGTTGGTTTCCACCATGATAGATGTCATGTAGCTAGGATCTACATATGAGAGAGAATGTGACATTTGGCTTTCCGGGCCTGGGTTACTTCACTTAGTATAATCCTTTCCAGATCCATCCATTTTCCTGCAATTTTTTTTTTAACCTCTGAGTAGAACTCCATTCTATAAATGTGTCATATCTTCATTATCCATTCATCAGTTGAGGGACAGCTAAGCTGTTTCCATTTCCCAGCTATTTTAAATTGAGTGGCAATAAACATGGTTGCACAAGTATTTCTAAAGTAATGAGATGAGTCCTTAGGCTATATGCCTAGGAATGCTATAGCTGGGTCATATGATAGGTCAATTTTTAGCTGTCTTAGGAAACTCCCAAATGATTTCCACAATGGCTTGACCAGATTACATTCCCACCAACAGTATAGAAGGGTTCCTCTTTTTCCACATCCTTACCAGCAATTATGGTCATTTGTTTTCATGATGGTAGCCAATCTGATAGGAGTAAAATGAAATCTCAATGCAGTTTTAATCTGCATTTCTCTGATGACTGGGGATGTAGAACATTTTTTTACATGCTTATATGCCATCTGTATTTCTTGTTTTGAGAACTCTCTATTTAGTTCCATAGCCCATTTTTTTACTTGGCTTGTTTGATTTCTTATCATTGGATTTTTTGTATTCTTTGTATATCCTCTATCAGATGTATAGCTGGTAGACATTTTTTCCCATTCTGTAGATTGCCTCTTTGCTTTATTCACAGTATCCTTTGCAGTACAAAATCTTTGTAATTTCATGAGGTCCCAGCAGTTAATCTGTGGTTTTATTGCCTGAGAAATTGGGGTTATATTCAGAAAGTCTTTGCCCAAACCAATATGTTGAAGGGATTCGCCTACTTTTTCCTCTAGCATTTTAAGGTATCAGGTCTGATGTTAAGGTCTTTAATCCATTTGGACTTAATTTTGTGAAAGAAAGATCTGCTTTCATCCTCCCACAAATACATATCTAATTTTCCCAGCACCATTTTCTGAAGAGGCTGTCTTTTCTCCAATGAGTACATTTGGCATTTTTATTGAATATCAGGTGGATATAGCTACCCGGACTTACATCTGCATCTTCTATTCTGTTCCATTGATCTACATGTGTCCTTTTCTGCCAGTACCATGCTGTATTTGTTACTATGACTCTGTAGTATGGTTAAAATCAGGTATGGTGATACCACCAGCCTTATTTTTGTTGCTCAGCATTGTTTTAGATATTCAAGATTTTTTGTGATTCCAAATGGATTTTTGGATTGTCTTTCTATGTCCGTGAAGAATGCCATTGGAATTTTGATGGGGATTGCATTAAATGTGTAGATTGTTTTTGGTAAGATTTCCATTTTCAACAATATTGATTCTTCTGATCCAAGAACAAGGGATGTTTTACCATTTCCTAGTATCTTCTGTAATTTTCACTTGAGTGTTTTAAATTTTTTCATGATACAGATCCTTTACTTACTAGGTTAGGTTTATTCCAAGGTTTTTTTTTTTTTTTTTTTTTTTGATGCTATTGTGAATGGGAGTGATTCTCTCCTTTCTTCCCCTGTGTGTTTGTTGTTAGCATATAGCAGGGTACTGATTCAAAGCATTTATTTTGTATCCTGCAACATGGCTATAGATGTTTATCAGCTCTCACAGTTTGTTGGTGGAGTCTTTAGGGTCCTTTATATATAGAATCATGTCACCTGCAAATGATGATAACTTGATCTCTTCCTTTCCAATTTGTATAACTATTATATGTTTCTCTTGACTTATTGTTATAGGTAAGACTTCCAGTACCATATTAAATAAAAGTGGAGACAATGGACACCTTTGTCTTGTCCCTGATTTTAGTGGAAAAGCTTCCAGTTTTTCCCCTTTTAGTAATATGTTGGCTGTAGGCTTGTCATAAATAGCCTGTGTTATATTGAGATATGTTCCTTCTATCCCCAATCTCTGTAGGACTTTTATCATGAAGGGATGTTGGATTTTGCCAAATGCTTTCTCTGCATCTAATGAGATGATCATGTGATATTTGTCCTTCAGTCCATTTATATGATGTAATATATTTATTGATTTGTGTATATTGAACCATCCCTGTATCTCTCGGATAAAGCCTACTTGGTCGAAGTGAATGATCCTTCTGATGTATTCTTGTATTATTGAGAATTTTTGCATCTATGTTCATGAGGGAAATTGGTTTATAATTTTCTTTTTTGTTCTATCTTTACCTGGTTTTGGTATTAGGGTGATGCTGGCTTTGTAGAAGTAGTTTGGTATGTTTCCTTCTTTTTGTATTTTATGGAAAAGCTTAAGAATCAATGGTTTTAGTTCTTATCTGAAGGTCGGATAAAATTCACCAGTGAATCCATTTGGGCCTATACATTTTTTAGTTGATAGATTTTTTTTAAATTTAATTTTATTTTTTCCCAATTTCTTAAAACATTTTCCATGATTATAAAAAAATATCCCATGGTAATACCCTCACTCTCCCCCTTTTTCCCTTTGAAATTCCATTCTCCATCATATCCCCTCCCCAACTCAATGAGTTCTCTTTAATTTGATGTCGTTATCTTTCCCTCCTCTTATGATGGTCTTGTGTATGTAGTGTCAGGCACTATGAGGTCATGGATATCCAGGCCATTTTGTGTCTGGAGGAAGCTCACTGTAAGGAGTCCTACCCTTCCATTGGCTCTTACATTCTTTTGGCCACCTCTTCTACAATGTACCCTGAGCCTTGGAAGGTGTGATAGAGATGTTACTTGGTACTCTAGTCACTTCTTTCCAGCATCATGATACCTTCTGAGTCGTCCCAAAGTCACTGCCATCTGAAAAGACAAGATTCTTTATCCAAAGTGAGAGTAGCATTACGATAAGGGTATAGATATTAAGAGAAGTGCTTACTGGGCAGTTTGATAAGCATAGTATATACACTTTTCCAGACTTCAGCAGATATTATACCCCTAGGGCTCAGGACAACCCCTGTTTTAAGTTTTCAGTATCAGGGGTGTATTCCCTCCCTTGCAGTGAGCCGCCAGTCCAATTGGAGGGCAGTTGGTTTCCACCATGACAGAAATGCCTCTATTGCACCCGTAGGCTCATTTGGCCTGGCTGGCCAACTATAAGGCTTGCAGTGCCCACTGTTGAGTATTTTCATTGGTGGTACCTCTTTCTCCCATTGAACTGCATGTAGAAGGGCTTTTCCAGCTTTCTGTCATCTGGACTACATGGAGGAGGTTATCAGCTCAGTACCAGCAGGATTTCTCAGTGGCCTTGCAGGCCAAGTATTTGGAGTCTTATCAATAGGGTCTTACCATCAATTCCTGGTGGGAATCCAAGGCCCTTGGCAGTATAATGTTTTGGGGGCATCAGGAACCTCCCCGGCCAACAACTCACTGGAAGGTATCCCATCCCTGGCACTGAAGATTTTTGATAATTGCTTGGATCTCCATACTTGTGATAGGTCTATTTAAGTGATTAATCGCATCTTGATTTAATTTAGGCATTTCATGTGTTGTAGTCAGGTTCACATTGCTGGTAGAAATCACACAATGAAGAGCAGCCTCTGGGTAAAAGAGATTTTTTTTTTGGCTTACAGGCTTGATGTGAAGCTCCACAATGGTAGGGGAAATCTATGGCATGGGAAGAGGGTGGACATCACCCGCTGGCCAACATAAGTTAGACAATAGCAACAGGAGAGTGTGCCAAACACTGGCAAGGGGAAACTGGATATAACACCCATAGCCCACCCACAACAATACACTCCCTCCAGGAGGTATTAATTCCCAAATATCCATCAGTTGGGAACCTAGCATTAACACCTATGTTTATGTGGGATAACCTGAATCAAATCACCACATTCCACCCCTGGCCCCCATAAAATGATAACTATTCATGATGTAAAATGCAATACATTCATCTAACTTTAAAAGTACCAGAGTTTCGGGCTGGAGAGATGGCTTAGCGGTTAAGCGCTTGCCTGTGAAGCCTAAGGACCTTGGTTCGAGGCTCGGTTCCCCAGGTCCCACGTTAGCCAGATGCACAAGGGGGCACACGTGTCTGGAGTTCGTTTGCAGAGGCTGGAAGCCCTGGCGCGCCCATTCTCTCTCTCCCTCTCTCTCTCTCTCTCTGCCTGTTTCTCTCTGTCACTCTCAAATAAATAAATAAAAAAAAAATTAAAAAAAAAGAAAAAAAAAAGTACCAGAGTTTTTATCAATTCCAATGATGATCATACATCCCCATAGTCCAAGATCTTTTAACTGAGCCATAATACCAAAAAATAACCTCAAAAGTCCAATAATGGCACAGAATAAATACTCACACTGCAAAAGATGGCATTGGGAATAGCAAAGAACATTCAAGCAAAGAAGATTTAAAACAACCAGGGTAAACATAAAACTTTGTAACTTCACGTCCAACAAATCTAGCCAGTGACAAATCTCCAAGTCTGATAATTCTAACCAGTAACAAGTCTCTGACATTTCAATTCCGCCTCTCCAGCTAGACTACTCACAGCCCTGGAAAACTTTATTGGGGCTGGCAGCTCTCCTTGGCAGCCATCTTGGGGTCCTGAATTCTCTACTGGGTCTTCACTGCAAACCACGGCTCATCTTCATGGTCCCATGGGGTCTCCATGCAGGCATCCAGCAAACTTGCTTCACAGTTCTCATGGCCATTTCCAAAACACAAGACTGTGTCACAAACTCAATGACCATCTTTCCTGTATTTCTTATACTCCACAATACCAGGTAGGGAGCCAGTTTGTTAATCCAGGGACAAAGAAAGCAGAGTTTGAAAAACAGGACACTCCTTGAGCACTCAGTACCCTTCAAAAGAATCTACATTCTTCCTGTTGCCCCAGTGCAGGTCAGCTAGTCCAGTCTCAAAGGTTGTAATCTCTCAGATGCAGCTGAATGGGCAACAGTTAACCCAATGATTTTTTTTTTTTTCTGTGCCATATCCCTCTGTAACACTAGTTCATCTCTATGCAAAGCAACCCTGCACAACTTCTCAGGACATGGGCACAAGAGCAAGCTTCTCACACAAACTGCATGTCCAGTCCAAGCAAAGCTCTTTCTCATGCTCAAAAGCCAAACCTCACAGTCCATAGTTCTTACTGCATTCAGGCCTTGCAGCTCAGACCAGAATGATCCATCAAGCTGTACTTACAGCACTGCAAGGCATCATCTATTAGGCCAAGGTTTCAAATCTTCCCACATTCCTCTTGAAAATCAGCTCCAAAAGGGCAAAGCCACACAGTCAGGTGTCTAGCAGCAACCACACTACTGGTACCACTTTACTGTTGCAGTCAGGTTCACATTGCTGGTAGAAATCACCCAACCAACAGTAGCTTCTGTTTAAAAGAGATTGATTTTGGCTTAAGGCTTGAGGGGAAGCTCCACAAGGGTAGTGGAAAATTATGGCATGAGCAGAGGGTGGACATCACCCCCTGGCCAACAGAAGGTGGACCACAGCAACAGGAGGGTGTGCCAAACACTGTCATGGGGAAATTGCTATAACATCCACAAGCCCACCCCCAAAATACACTCCCTCCAGGAGGCATTAATTACCAAATATCCATCAGCTGGGAACCTAGCCTTCAGAATACCTAAGTTTATGAGGGACACCTGAATCAAACCACCACAGTCATGTAAATCAAAGAAATCATCCATTTCTTTCAGATTTGTATACTTAGTAGAGTATATGTTTTTATATTATGTCCTTATAATTTTTTAAATTTCTCTGGTATCTGTTGTGAGGCTACCTTTTTCATCTATAATTTTATTAATTTGTATTTCTTCTCTCTTTCTTTTGGTCAGATTTGCTAAGGGTTTATCAATCTTGTTTATCCTTTCAAAGAACCAACTCTTTGTTTCATTGATTCTTTGGAATTATTATTATTATTTTTTATTTCTATTTCATTAATTTCTGCCCTAATCTTTATTATTTCTTCCCATCTACTGATTTTAAGCTTGCCTTGTTTTTCTTTTTTCAAAGCTTAAAGGTGAAGCATTAGGTCATTTACTTAATACCTTTCTAATTTCTTAATTTAGTTACTTAAAGCTATAAACTTCCATCTTAGGACTGTCTTTATTGTGACTCAAAGTTTTTGGTGTGTTGTGTTCTCATTATCATTTGACTCTATGAATTTTTTGATTTCCTTCTTGATTTCTCCAATTGATCCATTCATCATTTAGTAGAGTATTGTTTAGTTTCCATGATTTTGTGTATGTTCTATAGCTTTTCTTGCTATTTATTTGCAGTTTGACTCCATTGTGGTCAGATAGAATGCAAGAAATTATTTCAATTTTCCTGTATTTGTTAAGATTAGCTTTGTGTCCTTATATATGGTCTATTTTAAAGAATGTTCCATGGCTGCTGAAAAGAATTTGTACTCTGCAGCATTTGGATGAAATGTCCTGTATATATCTGTTTGGGCTATTTCTTCTGTAACTTCATTTAATCCAGATGCCTCTCTGTTTATTTTTTTGCCAGGATGACCTGTCAATTGCTGAGAGTGGGGTGTTGAAGTCACACACTAGAACTGTGTTTGATGTTTTCTGTGACCTTAGTTCTAATAGCATTTGTTTGATGAAGTTGCGAGACCCCATGTTAGGTGCATATATGTTTAGGAATGTAATATGTTCCTGTTGGCACGTGCTTTTAATCAATATAAAGTTACCTTCTTTATCTTTCCTAACTAATGTTGGCCTGAAGTCTATTTGTCAGATATTAGGATTGCAACTCCTGCTTGTTTTCAAACCTTTCACCCAAGACAGTGTCCATCCTCTGTAGAAAGGTGGGTTTATTGGAGGCAACAAATTGAAGGATCCTGGTTTTTAACCCAGTCTGCAAACCCATGTCTTTTGGTTGAGGCATTGAGGCTGTTGATATTAAGAGATATTATTGAAAGGTGTGTATTTATTTTTGCCATATTTTTTATAGTTCTTCTAGTTTTATCTTTGCTGTCTTTGAGCAGGTTTGTTTTTTTTCCAGGTCCTTTATATATGTGCTTTTTTTTTCTCTTCAGAATGGAGGATTCTTTCAAGTTTTTTCTGTTGTGCTGTTTTGTCTTCAGATATTCCTTTTGCCATCTTAACTGGAATTCCAGCCTTCTTCTCTTAAATATGTTGCCAGCCACCTTTTGTTTTCTCATCATATGTAATGCTTTTACAAGTAGCTTATGTCTGCAGTTACATTGAAGTGGGGCTTGAAACATGTTGGTGTATTATGTTGCTGTACCAAGAGAGATGGGCAGTGCATTTGAGATATTCTTCTTTTGAGTAAAAATGCTATTTAGAATATACTGTTTAAGTATTTATGGAACATTTTTATTATAGTAACAGTGAGACATGTAGTTCCCTCTAGATACTTTTCAGTATTATTTAATAATATATTTAAACATATGCTTTATATTGGCAACTTTAGCCTATGAACATACATTAATTCAACCATGTTTGCATCTTTTTATCCTTTTTTGTCCCCTATCCCTTATTTTTACCCCTTAAGGGCTTTCTTCTTTCAAGGTAGGCCTTGCTTTGTTTTGTTGTCTCACTCTTATTTCCTGCTTTTCTTCCACGTCAAAGTGTTGAAGGGCTTAGAATTTTTCTGGCATTGTGAGGGTATCTGTAACAACTATAGTGTCATAAATGCACCAGTCAGCCCATGTTGGGCATTTGGTACCCTAAATTATTTTTATATACCCTGTGACTCTTACATTCTTTTTCCTCCAACTTCAGCACTTATCCTTAAGCTTGGAGGCCATGGTAAAAGTCTCCTTTAGTGTTGACTGTAGATAGACTCTTATTTTTTATTTGATATTTTTGTAACAAGGTCTCAGTGAAATCTTTTAAGTTGGTTTTGATACAGAACCCAGAAGTCATTTCTTATGCAAATGTAATCATTTAGTGAATTTGATACATAATGATTATATATTTGAATTTTTACATTAATTATAAGTTCATAATTATAAGTCAAAGTAATAAATATTTTTATCATATCCTAAGATTTCTTGTGAACTTTAACCATGCTGTTATATAAAAGAAGATATGATTCATTATTAATTTTGAAATTCTAGAGAATAATTAACATGTAATAAAATCATATCAGCCTTTGATTTTTGTTCTACTCGGTAAAATAATTTTGAGATATTTTTGTGTCATATGCAATAAAACTTTATTTTTCCTGTGTAATATTCCATTATGGAGATATAATACAATTTTAAAATAAAATAAAACAAGTTTACATTAGGACAGTCTTGTCAAATAGCCAGGATTCAATTTTAGGCTATTTCTATAGTAAAGTCACAAACATTTCCAAGGAGAGATGCTTATGTGAGTGTTCTCTGATGTATAAGATGTATATGAAAAAGGCGCCCTAGGTCTGGGTTCCCCTGCTGCTGTCTTTGGTGTGCCTGGACCCTGAAATCTTGCTATGGATGCTGGTGTGTTGCTCCTTCTTACTGAGTGGTGCCCAGGTCCCCAACTTCTGGATCTGCTGTGCTGGAGGGCACCTAACGGTGTGAATAGGTCATATTTCCCTGTTCCCCCACCCACTTCCCAGTTTCCTGGCCCTGGTTCCCTTACTGCTGCCTTGGGGCTACCTAGACTCTGCCAGCCCGCAGCAGAATCAAGCACCTTCCTCTCTCATCCTGATTGAATGGCCTCTGGGTCACCAATTCCCAGATCCCTTACTCTGCAGGGTGTAATTGCTGAGTAAGTAGGTCAGACCTACAGCTTCCTCCTCCACCTCCTGGTTCGCTATACCTGCTCCAGGCTTTAGGGAAGCTTGGTCTTTCCCTGCATGTAGGCTGAAGAAGCAAGACCTATGCTCAGGTTTCCTGATTGACTGCATCATGGGTGCTAAAATTCCTATTCCCCTGAGCCAAGGCTGTCTGTTGCAGTCCAGTTCACATTGCTGGCAGAAATCACCCAACCAAGAGCAGCTTCTGGGAAAAAGAGATTTATTTTGGCTTATAGGCTTGAGGGGAAGCTCCACGATGGCAGGGGAAAACAATGGTATGAGCAGAGGGTGGACATCACCAGCTGGCCAACATGAGGTGGACAAGAGCAACAGGAGCGTATGCCCGAACACTGGCAAGGGGAAACTAGCTATAATACCCATAAGCCTTACCCCAACAATACACTCCCTCCAGGAGGCATTAATTCCCAAATCTCCATCAGCTGGGAACCTAGCATTCACAACACCCGTGTTTATGGGGGACACCTGAATCAAACCACCACAGTGTTCATGGGGAACTGTAGGAGTTGGCATCCCTCCCCTTGTTCTCCAGTTTCTTGGATCCTGGTTCCTCAATTCCCAATCTCCATGTGCTGAAGAGTGCATACAAGTAGAATGAATAGGCTACACCTCCAAGTTCCCCACCTCCCAGTTCCCCAGGCACCTTTGATGTATTTGCAATCTCCACAATCTGTGCCTCTGTGGTTATAACCCCACCATACAGCAATTTGGTTCATGTTTAAAACAGAACAGCAACTGAAGATCCTACAAGGACTAATATACTTACTTCCCCCTCAATAAAATAAAACATTTCTCCAAGATGGGTAGAACACAATGAAAAACAAAACAAAACAAAACAAAACAAAAAACAATGAAAATCAGAAAACAGAGATCTCCACCAAGGATGCCTAGTCCCACAATGGAAGCCTCCAATGAAATCAGAGAAATCAACATAAATTGAATCCCAAAATGAACACATAACAAACTATGTGACCCTGTTCAAAACAATTGCTGAACTGGAAGCAAGCCATCAAGAAACCAACAATCTCATAAATGAAATTTTGCTGAATCATCTCTTAGAGCACTCAGCTTCTGTCACAAGGTTTAACTTAATAGAATAAAACCATAGTGTTAAATGCCTTCATAACAAGGACAGCAAGATCCCAAATTAATAACCTAACAGTCCACCCACAGGCATTGGGAAAACAAGAAGAACTCAACCCGAGAGCTCCACTTGAAGAAAAATATTCAATACAGAGCAGAAATTAATGAAGAACCACATGATCATTTCAATTGCCGCAGAGAGGCTTTTGACAAAATACAACACCACTTTGTGATTAAAATTCTAGAAAGAATAGACATGAAGGGGTTAAGTCTTAATACAATTGAGGTTATGGGTAAAGCACCTAAAGCCCAGAAATTACATAATGGGGAAAGCCGCAATGAGTCCCAATTGAGACTAGGAACAAGACAGGAGTGCCCATACTAACCACTGCTCTTCAACTTCAATGTAATACTAGAAGTCTTAGTCCAACATTAAGACAGGAGGAAGGGATGAAAGTGACAGAAATTGGAAAAGAAGAAGTCAAGTTAGCCCTATTTTCAGATGATATAATCCAATGTACAAGGGTCCCAAAAGTTTCCATCTCAAAAGGTGATGAATTATTTCATTTAAGTGGTAGGATACAAAATCTCAAAATACTCAAAAATCAGTAGCTTTCTATATGCAAGAGACAAATAAACAGAGAAACAAATCAGCGAGGATGTCCCATTTGCAATGGCAACAAATAAAATTAAATACCTTGGATCAACACTAACCAAAGATGTGAAAGAACTATGTAAAGACAATTTAAAAATCTCAAGAAAGAAATTGAGGAGGACTTCAGAAGTTGGAAAGGCCTCCCATGCTCATGAGTAGGTAAAATTAATATTGTAGAAATGGTAACTCTACCAAGAGCAATATACAGATTTAATGCAATTCCAATAAAAATTCCAGTATCATTTTTAACAGAGAGAGAAAAAAAAATATCTCAAAAGTCCCATGGAATTACAGCAGGCCTCAGATATTAAAACATATCCTCAGCAAAAGAAACTCCTTTGGCAGTATCACCTTAAACAATCTAAGCCTATATTACAGAACCATGGTAACAAAATCAGCATGCTACTGGCATAAAAACAGAAATATGAACCAATGAAATAGAACTGAAGACCCAGATCTTAGGTCAAGTAACTATAGCTACTTGATCTTTGACATAGGTGCCAATAACATGGGCTGGATAAAAAATAGCATCTTCAATAAATGTTGCTGGACAAATTGGATGACCATATGGAGAAAAATGAAACTAGACCCAATCATCTCATCATACACAAAAATCAACTCCAAATGGATTCAAGACCACAACAGAAGACCTGAAACTCTTATCCTAATAGAAAAAAAAAAAAAAAAATAGGAGTAACTCTCCACTATATAGGAATGGGAAAAGACTTCCTGATCAAACCCCAGTATCCAATGACATTAAGCAATTACTGAAGCAATGGGATCTCTTGAAACTAACAATCTTTTGCCCAGATAAACATGCCATAAGCAGATCCAACAGATTATTCAGGAAAGGGGAGAAAACTTTTGCCAGCCATACCACTGACAAAAGCCTAATATCTAGAATATATTAAGAACTCAACAAATAAAGCAATAAAAAAAAAAATCAAACCCCCTCAGAAAAGGAGGAAAAGAACTGAATAGGTAGTTCTCAAAGGAAGAAATACAAATCGGTAACAAACTTAAGAACATGTTCAACATACCTAGCTGTGGGGGAAATGCAAATTAAAACATCGGTGATATGATATTCTCCCTTACATCAGTAAAGATGGCAATCATCACAACAATCAAACAACAACAAATATTGGGGGAGGATGTGAGCAAAAGAGGAACCTTCTTCCTCTGTTGGTGGAAATGTAAACTTGTATAACCACTATGGAACTCAATATGGAGGTGGCAGTAAAAGATAAATGTGGAGCTACCAATAGACCCATTTTTTCCCTTACTAGGCATTTGTCCTAAATTCTCCATACTTCAATACAGAGACAATTGCTCAGCCATATTTCTGGCTGTTCAATTCAGTAAAACTAAGAACTGGAATCAACCCAGGTGCTCATCATTGTATAAATGGGTAACAAAGTTGTGGTACATTTACATAATGGAATTCTACCTCAGCAGTAATAAAAAATGATACAATTAAATTTGTAGAAAGATGGACAGACTTGAATCAGATTATACTCAGCAAATTCACACAATCACAGAAAGACAAACATCACATGGTCTCTCTTACCTGCAGTTTCTAACCTAGAAACGCATGAGAAGAACATACTAATATGCAATTCAAGGCCCAGGCAATAGGGATGGAAGGGTTTGTAGGGAGGGGAAGAGGAGCATGGGGATAAACAAAGACAAAAATTTAATCCAAAATGAATTGTTACCATAGAAGCCTATATGCTTGGAGATAGCATAGAAGATATAACCCTCAACAGGAGTAAGCAGGGAGCACCTGAAAAGAAGGGCCCTGAAGAGGGTGGGATGAAGTCTACAATTATTATTTTATACTTACTTTTGTACATTACTTAAGTACATTAATTACTTTTGTATACAGCCATTTTGGTACCATAGCTAGCTGCCTGCCTGTCCTTCCCCCTTTTCAGGAACCCTCCTCATTGGGGAATGTGGGTCATAGATTGTGGGGTTAACCATCAATTATGGGTAAGAGGCAATATCTATGCATAATGTCCCAACATGTGGCTCAAACAATCTTTCTGCCACCTCTTATGCAAATTTTCCTGAACCATGTTGGGTTCATTTTAAATCTACTTCAGGGCTGGAAAGATGGCTTAGCAGTTAAGCATTTGCCAGTGAAGCCTAAGGATCCAGTTCAAGGCTCAATCCCCAGGACCCACGTTAGCTAGATGCACAAGAGGGTGCACATATCTGGAGTTTGATTACAGAGGCTGGAAGCTCTGACATGCCCATTCTCCTTTTCTCAATCCCTCTCTCTCTCTCTCTCTCTCTCTCTCTCTCTCTCTCTCTCTCTCTCTCTCTCTCTCTCTCTCTCTCTGCCTCCTTCTCTCTGTCACTCTCAAATAAATAAACAAAAACTTAAATAAATCTACTTCAGTGAAGAGGTCTTGGGAGCCTCTGTGTCTCTGGATATCTTGTTTGGTAGGAGTTGAGTATTCTCAGTTTTTATCTCCTTCTCCCTTAGCTGGTAGCAGGTTCACCAAGAAAGCATCCCTCTTGCTCATTTCCTTAATTACTCTTGGTTTCAGCTGGGACCCTGTTGAGATGTGATGGGATGAATCTCTCAGGATCTGCATACATCAGAAAAAGAGAAGCAAAACCTCCAATGGAGAGAGAAGTCAGCACCAGATAAATGGGATAACCATTATTATTTTAGAGAGAATTTAATAGGTTTAGGCTCTTTTGTAGCCCATGATTGGTAGGAGCTTGATAATGGAGAGCAGGCTCATTTTGTGGATATGTTTCTGGCTTATTTCTCAACTCCAGCTATGGATTCTGTTCCATTGAGTGGATCAGTTAGCCAAATCTAGAGCAGTTGGTTACCCACCATGGCTTTGTGTCACTATTGCACTTATGTGAGCATCACATCAGGTTGTTTGCTGCTGAGTACCTTAGACCAAGAGTTGCTTACAGATGTTGGTCATTTTACTGCAGTCACTCATGTAGCACCTTCTGGCACCAGATGATTTTACTCTCTGGGGACTGATGCTCTTCCAGATTCTAGCCAGGTCACATGATGTTCTGTACCAATAGTATAAGGTGTCTTCAGCAGTAGGGTCCTACCACTAACCTTTGGTGTGTCCCCAAGTATTCTGACAGACATCTGTCTTCTTTTGGGAAAACATATGGGTCTCTCTGATCAACACCTCATTGTGGATGTTAATCACATGCTGGTTCTTGGAGTTATAGTCCTCAAATTGCTTATTAGGTGTGTCAGCATCTCAAAAAGAGTCACGTTAGGAGCCACAGAAGAGTGAGATCCTGTGACAATTATCTTTCTGTGATTGGGTGAGTTCACTGAGAATTATCTGTTCCAGGTTCAACCATTTTTCTTCATATTTCATTGTGTCATTTTTCTTTACTGCCGTGCCTAATTCCATTGTGTAGATATGCCTCAACTTGTTTATACATTCATCTAATGATGGGCATCTGGTTTGATTCCAGGTCTTAGCTATTATGAATTGATAAGCCATAAACATGGTTGAGCAAATCTCTCTGAACCGAAGTCCTTTTCAGGACTCTCCATATTGCTTTCCATAGTGATTGTACAATCTTAAATTCCTACCAACAGTGAATGAGGGTTCCTATTTCTTCATATCCTCACCAGCTTTATTTTCATTTTATTTTTTATGCATGCTGTCCTTACTGGGGAAAGGTGGAATCTCATAGTTGTTTTAATTTGTATTTCCATGGTGATTAGGGATGATGAACATTTTCTTAATTGTGGGCTTGCCATTTGTGTTTTTGCCTCTGATAACTCCCTGTCCACTTTTTTGCACCATTTTCTAAGTGGGTTGTTTAACTTCATGAGATTCCAATGGTCGAGTGATTGTTTAATTTCCTGAGCTATAGGGGCTTTGTTCAGGAAAGCTTTTTACCATTCCTATATCATGGAAAATTCCTCCTATATTTTCTTCTGACAGGAGAAGAGTTTCCAGTCTTTTATTGAGGTCTTTGATCCATTTGGAGTTGATGGTTGTACAGGGAGAGATGTGTGGATTCAGTTTTATTTTTGTGAATGTGGTTATCCAGTTTTTCCAGCACCATTTTTTTATGCTATATTGTTAGTGCCTTTGTCAAATATCAAGTAGATGTAGTTACTTGACCCAAAGTCCAGGTCCTCAATTCTATTCCATTGGTCTATAATCCTGTTTTTATGCCAGTACCATGTTGTTTTTATTACTATGGCTTTGTAATATAGCTTTATATCTGGTATGGTGATGCCTCCAGAGGCATTTCTTTTGCTCATGATATTCTTGGATATCCAAGGCCTTTTGACATTCCATATGAATTTTGATATCATTTTGTCTATCTCTGTGAAGAAAAATGTTGGGATATTTATTGATATTGCATCAATTCGGTATATTGCCTTTGGTAAGATTGCCATTTTCACAGTGTTAATTCTGCCTATCCAGGAGCATGGAAGGTCTTTCCATTTTCTCAAGTCATCTTCAATTTCACTCTTGAGTGTTTTTATGTTTTTATTGTATAGTTCTTTCCCATCTTTGGTTAATGTTATCCCAAGTTATTTTATTTTAATTTTTTTTGTTACTATTGAAAATGGGACAATGTCCCTTATTTCTTTCTCTGTATCTTTGTGTTTTGCCTATAGAAAGGCATTATTTTGTGCATTGATTTTGTATCTTGCTACTTTGCTGAAGGAGTTAATCACTTTTAAGAGTTTTAAAATGGAGGTTCTCAGGTCTCTTGTGTATACAATCATGTCATTTGTGAATAGGGCTAACTTAACTTCTTCCTTTACAATCTGTATCCCTTTTAGTTCTTTCTCCTGTCTTATTGCTTGATCTAGGTTTTCAAGTACTATGTTAAAGAGCATAGGTGAGAGTGGACACCCTTGTTATGTTCATGATCTCAAAGGGAATTTCATCAGGCTCTCCCCATTAATTATTATTTGACCTTTATATATAGCCTTTATTACATTGATATATAGACCATCCTTTCCTATTCTTTCCAATGTTTTGATCATGAATTGATGTTGTATTTTGTCAAAGGGCTTTCCTGAATCTATTTAAATAATCATGTGGTTTTTGTGTTTAAGCTTATTTATGTTGTGTATTATACTGACAGATTTCTGTATGTTGAACCACCCCTGTGTTACTTGGATGAAGCCTACTTGATCAAGGTGGATAATGCTTTTGATGTGTTGTTGAATTCTGTTTATGATGATTTTGTTCAGGATCTTTGTGTCTAAGTTCATCAAGGAAATAGGCCTAAAGTTTTCTTTACTTGTGCATCTCTGCCTGGTTTTGGTATTAGGGTGATAGTAACTTCATAGAAGGAGTTTGGGAGCTTTCCCTGTTCTCCAATTGTGTGGCACAGTTTGAGAAAAATTGGTTTCAGTTCTTCCATGAAGGTTTGATAGAATTCAGCTGAGAAACCATCTGGTACAGGACTCTTTTTTGGGGGGGAGGTTTTTTATTACCTTTTCAATCTTGATGGGTGTGATAGGTCTATTTAGGAGATTAATCTACTCTGAATTTAGCTGGCTTGTAACCTCCAGTAACAGAAATTAGTTGTTACCCACAATGAGCTGTTATTGGAGAGACCTACTTGCTCCTCAAAGCAAGACATGTGTCTTTCAAAACACTTGATTATCTACCTCAGGCAAAAGGTAAGACCCTATTGCTGAACACACCATATGCTGCTGACAGAGAACATAGAGAGACCTGGTTGGAATCTGGAAGAGAGCTGTTCTTTAAACAATTGACCAATCTATTGCTGGAAAGCATTACATGAGCTACTGGAGGAAAGTAGCTATCAGTGGTCTGACCAACCAGATTCTAAGCTACTTAGAAGCAAACACCCTGATATGATGTACACCCCAGTACAGTCATGGGTTCTTGGTGGGTAACCCATAGCTCTCCGATATTAAAAAGAGATCTGCTTAGTGTAAAGGAACCCATATCTTTAATTGGGAGCCAGATCAGAATCCTATGGATACAAAGATTATGCTCTCCTGTGTCAAGCTCTCAATAGTGTTTGGCTAAAAGAGGGGTTGCATATATCAAATTCTCCCTAAATTAATAATGCTTACCCCATTTAAACTCTGCTGACTTCACTCTCTGTTGGAAAATCTGTTTTTGTTTTTTTTTTTTTTTTTTTTTTCAGAAAGTAGCGAGACTTGAGGATATAAACTATGCCTCACACTTCAGCCAAGCCATAGCTGAAACCACAGAGGAAATTGAGAGATGAACAAAAGTGTTTATTCCATGGTGAACCTGATAATCAGCAACAGGGTGAAGGAAACAGTCTCTGAGGATACTCAACACTTACCAAAGTACAGATCCAGAGTTTCCTAAGAGCTCATCACTGAAGTAGACTTAAAACTCACCCATCACAGGACAGGAAAATTTTTTTAGAAGAGGGGTTGGAAAGATTGTAAGAGCCACAGTTTGTGACATTATGCCAGAGGTATCCCCCTCCAAAAGAAAAAAAAAGAAAACTGACTACTTTTCCCACAATGCATAAACCACAACCCCATGGGGAATACCTGCAACCCCACTGAGGAGGGTACGCAGAGGAATGGAGGCAGTGATGAGGGCAAAGAGGGTACCAACACATGGTATATCTGTACAAAATATGTTATAAGAAGGAGAAGAAGAAGAAGAAGGAGGGGGAGGAGGAGGAAGAGGAGGAGAGGAAGAGGAAGAAGAAGAAAGAAGAAAAATGAAAAATACAAAAACTTGTAAAAATGATGAATCCCTTCAGCAAAATGGTAGGATACAAAATCATCACATAAAAATCAGTACATTTCTATATGGAAAGGATAAATATGCAGAGAAAAAAATCACTGAGGCTGTCACATTTTAATTAGCAATAAAAACAACAACAAAATTAATACCTTGAAATAATACTAACCAAGGATGGGAAAGGACTATATAATGAAACCAAAAATAAATTCTCAAGAAAGAATTGAGGAGGACTTGAGATGATGGAAAACCCTCCCATGTTCTAGATAGGTAGAATTAATATAATCAAAATGACAATTCTACCCAAAGCAATATACAGGCTTCATGCCATAGGTATTGCCTCTCCCACCACAAATGACTGTTGCACAGAGCATAATCCACAACCCCATGGGGAATACCTGCAACTCCACTGAGGAGGGTCCCCAGCAGACTGGGGCGAGTGAGAAGGGAAAAGAGGGTACCAAAACCTGATATATCCATATAAAATATGTTTTAATAATAATAATAATAATAATAATAATAATACAAGTAACCTAACATGGGGACCCCCAAATTTATCAAACAAATGCTATTAGAACTAAGGTCACAGATAACACCAAACACAGTGGTAGTGGGTGACTTCAACACCCCACTCTCAACAATTCACAGGTCATCCCAGCAAAAAAAAATAAATAAATAAACAGAGAGGCATCGTGACTAAATGAGGTCATAGAAGGAATGGACCTAACAGATTTCTACAGGACATTTCATCCAAATGCTGCAGAATATTCATTCTTTTCAGCAGCACATGGAACATTCTATAAAATAGACCATATATTGGGACACAAAGCAAATCTTAACAAATACAGGAAAATTGAAATAATTCCTTACATTCTATCTGACCACAATGGAATCAAACTATACATTAATAGCAAGAAAGGCTATAGAGCATACACAAAATCATGGAAATTAAACAACACACTATTAAATGAGGAATGGATCAATGAAGAAATCAAGAAGGATATCAAAAAATTTATAGAATCAAATGATAATGAGAACACAACACACCAAAATCTCTGGGACACAATGAAGGCAGTCCTAAGAGGTAAATATGCAGCTTTAAGTGCCTATATTATGAAATTAGAAAGGGTGCAAGTAAACAACCTAATGCTACACATTAAAGCCTTGAAAAAAGGAATACAAAGAAAACCAAAAATCAGTAGACAGGAAGAAATAATAAAGATTAGGGAAGAAATTAATGAAATAGAAACCAAAAAAAAAAAAAAAAAATCAAATCCAAAGAATCAATGAAACAAAGAGTTGGTTCTATGAAAGTATAAACAAGATCGATAAACCCTTAGCAAATATGACCGAAAGAAGGAGAGAAGAGACACAACTTAATAAAATTAGAGATGAAAAAGGTAACATCACAACAGATGCCACAGAAATTCAAAAAAATAATAGGGACTTACTATAAAAGCATATACTACACAAAGTATGAAAATCTGAAAGAAATGGATGATCTCCTTGATTTATATGACCTACCTAAACTAAATCAAGATGAAATTAATCAATTTAATAGACCTATTACAAGCATGGTGATCCAAGGAGTTATCAAAAATCTCCCAACTAAAAAAATTCCAGGCCCAGATGGACTCACTGCTGAATTTTACCAGACCTTCAGGGAAGAACTAACACCATTGCTTCTTATGATTTTCCATAAAATAGAAAAAGAAGGAATCCTACCAAACTCTTTCTATGAAGCCAGTATCACTCTGATACCAAAACCAGGCAAAGATAGAACAAAAAAAGAAAATTACAGACCAATCTCACTCATGAACATAGATGCAAATATTCTCAAAAAACATAGGCAAACAGAATACAAGAATATATCTGAAAGATCATTCACCCTGACCAAGTAGGCTTTATCCCAGAGATGCAGACACTATTGCTGAAGGCTCCACACACTTAGGCTGCAAGGCCACTGAGAAATCCTGCTGGAACTGAGCTGATAACTTCCTCCATTAGACCAGCTGACAGAAAGCTGGAGGAAGCCATTCTACATGTAGTTCAATGGGAGAAAGAGATACCACGGGTGAAGATACTCAACAGTGGACACTGCAAGCCTTGTAATTGGCCAGCCAGGCCAAATAAGCCAATGGTACAATAGTGGCACATCTGTCATGGTGGAAACCAACTGCCCTCCAATTGGACTGGAGGCCCACTCAATGGGAGGGAATACATCCCTGATACTGAAAACTTAAAACAGGGGTAGTCATGAGCCCTAGGGGTGGAATGTCTCCTGAAGTCAGGATAAGTGTATATACAATGCTTATCAAAGTGCCCAGTAAGCACTTCTCTTATTTGTACCCTTATGTTAATGCTCTCACTTTGGGAAAAGAATCTTCTCTTTTCAGATGGCAGTGACCTTGGGACAACTCAGAAGGTATCATAGTACTGGAAAGAAGTGACTGGAGTACTGAGTAACACCTCCATCACACCTTCCAAGGCTCAGGGTCTAATGCAGAAGAGGTGCTGGAAAGAATGTCAGAGCCAAAGGAAGGGTAGGACTCCTTACAATGTGCTCCCCCCGAGACATAAAATGGCCTGGATATCCATGACCTCATAGTGCCTGACACTACCAACACAAAACCATCATAAGAGGAGGAAAAGATCATGACATCAAAATAAAAGAGAGATTGACTGAGAAGTGGAGGGGATATGATGGAGATTGGAATTTCAAAGGGGAAAGTGGGGGAAGGGAGGGTATTACCATGGGATATTTTTTATAATCATGGAGAATGTTAATACAAATTGAGAAAAATATAAAAATAATAACAATTTTGGGATGGCTAAATGGCTTAGCGATTAAGGTGCATGCCTATGAAGCCTAAGCACCATCTTTGATTCTCCAGAACCCACATAAAGAAGATGCACAATGTGGCTCATATATTGGAGTTTGTTTTCAGTGGTTAGAGGCCATAGCATACCAAATCTCCTTCTATCTGACTTCCCCTCACTTTCTCTTTCTCCCTCTAATACATAAATGAAATATTTTAAAACTGAAAGATTTACAAGTTTAATGCCACCAATGCTATGTGAGCAAATAATGCAAATGACAAGCTGTGAGAATTTATGCAACGAGGAGAGGACAGAAAGAAACCATAGCTTGCATTATACGCTTAATTACCAAAGATGGTGACAATCTCTGTCTCTTATCTCTGCTTCTTCTATGAACAATATTTTTGATCAGGATAAAATGGTTTTGAAAACAGAAGTGAACACTAACATAAATCCAAATATTAAGACCAAAATGCATTACCAGGACAAGCTATCAAGAGGGTTAACTATTGCTGACATGTTTCAAAATGATTAAAATAAGAGGAAAAATAAACCAAACAGCTTTGATCTCTCAGTACACATTTTCAGTGGTGCTCTCCACTGTACCTGTCTGTTCATAACCATAGCAGTGTTTGCATGGACTGTGACAAACTTGGACTGGAATGGCAATGTGTGTTAGTTTCTCTGCAGTAGCAATTTAGAGTGATAGATTATTCTATATGCAATTTAATTGATATCCACTGAAATGTCTTCAGACTGATTATATAACACTAATTTTTTCCAGTAGTCTGCATTGTCTCTGAATCAGCATGGTACTTGCAAAATTTCATATTAATCTCATGAATTTAACAAATTGTCTTATGACCCAAACATCAACAATTATAAATAGCATAAATATAGTGATTATAATTTCTGAAGTCTTTTGAAGTGAGGAAAAGAGAACCTTACAGTTTTTATAATTGAGGTTTTATTTTCTTTATTTCAATTAAGAATTTGGGCAAGAGATTTATGTACTAAGTTTACTGGGTTTCCTTCTCTGAATTGCCAGTTTGAATATTTTATTTCTTTCTCTTCCATTTTTTTATTTTGATATTCTAGCCATACAAATGTCCATAAGAGACATCAAGTCTTTTAAAGATGAAGTGTTAATCGTGTATTAATAACTGCACACAACTGCCTGTAGAGTCATCATTACTGAGAAATGAAACTAGCATCACAAATTAGAAAATTCATCTAATTTGTTTAGAAAGATGATGTAAATAATTCAGTGATAAATACTCAAAAACTTACACACCTAAAACATTTTAAATTTCAGGCACTGGAGAGCAGAAATAGAGTTTACAATCCCTTCTCCTAAATTAGGGAACATGTTTGAGAGTCCAGGTAGTTTTATATGATGGCCATAATTCACTTAACATGCATTCATTAGCACTGAAAAGTATTTTTAAAAAGAAGTGGGAAAATGGGTTGACAGATATTTTCTTCCTGCCTATATGACTTCAGAAACTCCTCTATTTGGAAAATATATTTTCTTTAGAAGATAGCAAAGAAATACTTATTGAGCTCCAGAACTCACTCCAATTTTGAATAATGTTGGATATGTGTTTGTTCTAAGTAGCCTGTATATTTGGTTGAGATGGGTTACATCTTGTCTATTTTATTCAGTTTTTTATCATGATGTTGGTTTTGCTATGCATATGTATTTCCTAGAGACTTTTGACTCCGTGCATTCTCCAGTTCTGCTTCCCCTTGTTCAGGCTGTCTCTCAGATTGTTACTTTCATGTTGTGCTTCACATATCCACAAGCATGGCGTATCTTTCTAAAACATGCTAATTCTTTCACACTTTGTTGTAGCTGCTATTTATACTTATACTTATCTCAAGTAGTTTTTTATTTATAGTTCTAATACATATAGAACATATAGAACACATTAACTTCATTTTAGTGGCATTTCAAGAGAGAGAGAAGAAATAGACTGTGTTATCAACATGCCACTTTTAGCTTTTTTTTTTTTTTTTTTTAACCAGTAGTGGGGGCTTGGGACTGAACTTCAAGTATTGTGCATAAAGGCAATTCCTATACTACTTGTATTTCCCCAGTCCTCGTATTTAACTCGAGGTTCTTAATATATAAATTTTAATATGCTTACTAGTTAACAGTCTAATCTGTCTTAGAAATGTCATTGTTCTTGATAACTCTCTGTGATCATGTAATCCATGAATAACCTCATTCTCATTTCTTTCTAAGCATTTTTATTTGCTACTATAAAAGTATTAGTAAGGCAGTGATTATAATTCACATTGGTGCAACTTAAAAAATTCTTAATATTTTGGGCATGGTGTCACACACCTTTAATTATAGTACTCATGAAGATGAGGTAGAAGGATCACTGTGAGTTTGAGGCCAGCCTAGGATTGTATAGTGAATTCCTGGTCAACCTGGGCTAGAATGGAGACCCTACATCAAAAACATTTACAATTTTTACTTAATAAATCTGAATTTATTAAAGATAATTTTATAGATTTTAATATTTGAAAAATATCAAATTGTTTTTTCCATATTACTATACTATCTATAAATATGTATTAAAATATTTTAAAACTGTGTAAGTAATAATTTATAATAGTAATTTATTTTCAAAATATTATTTAAGCTTTATAAGCAGAATTTATTTGTATTCAGGTTGCATAATGTGTTATTTAAATAGGCATATGCACACACACTTTCATATATACAAACAAAGTGTCAATGTTTATTGTGTTTGTGAGCATATGGATATATGTAGCAGATATAGTCAATATCCCAAAATTTTCATAATATATAAGTATGACAAAATAGAATATTTAAATTGATATTTACTTTACTACTAAATATCATTTCTTTAATCAAATATATAAATTATGTTTCCAAATTGTATATCTATATCTGTTTTTAAGCCATCACTGATTATATATAATAAAATGATCTTTGCTTCATAATCACAAATGAAAATTTCACAACCTGTTGGTACAATAAAATTACTTGTATTTTTAATATTTCACACTATTAGTCAATTTTATTTAGCAATATGCAGATGTAACATATTAGTTTCAGCAATTACAGCTCCATGTGAAAGTGGGATTAAGAAAAATGTCTTCTTAAGTATCTTTGCAGCAAGTAGGTATATAGCAAGTAACCCACACTGAATCAGTGGCTTACATGTTTGGAAGCAATTTTTAGAAAACCACTATATTTTTGTATTATATTAAATACTCTTAGAGACCCTATGAGCTTAAACATAAATCAAACATGATTTCAGGATGTAGTATTTGTTTGCGCTTAGATCAAAAAATAAATGGAACCTGTTGCTTGCAAGTATTAGTTAAGTGTACAATTATGAAGTAGAAAAATGTGTTTTATATACATATCTATATGTATATATATTTATATATGTGTATATATGTATATATATATATACACGTATACATATACATATACATATATATATTATATACCTTTACACCATTAGCAAACTAACTAACTTAAAACATGAAAATTGTACTTGCAGAAATAATATGTAATGAGATTCTAAGGAGAAAATACAAATTGTGACACAAAAGCACTTCAAGATACAGACACTGATATGGTTTAGACATCAGGAATTGTGTGATACATTCCATGGTAAAGAAAATTGAACATTTCAATAATGACATTTAGATGTTCAAAGTATACTGAGCTAAGATATCAATTTTAGGCTGGAAGATTAAGTCACTACAAATTTTATATAAAAACTCAAAATAAAAATTATGGTTTTTCTATTTATTTCCTATTCATTCAATGGATATTTTTGTTTATCTGAGGATATTTTCTACTATAAGCCATAATTATCTTACATGGTGAAGAAATAAGTCAACTATATCTGTTCTTAGAGAATGAATCATATGGGAAGAAGATGAGTTTCAGAACTCAGTGAAGCACGCAGCATTTTCATGAGGAGACATGGTAGGAGTAGGGAAGAAATGAAACCCAGGATGATTAGTCCTTTAAGAGAAATTAAAAACCTACAGAGAGCAGAAGCCATGGGACCTAACGAGGACATACTCTGAGATATGAGATGAACCAACGGGGCTTTGATGTGATTTGAGGTAATTTAGAGTTACTGAGATTTTACCTTGTGGTAAGTTTGTGTATAGATTTTAAGACATTTTTGATATGCTAATTTTATACATCAATCAGGCACCATTTCTACATGGTTTTGAGAAGCAATGTCAACTCTTACTTTGTTCCAAAGTTAAAATCACACCTGTACTTTTATAATTGCAAAATTGAGAGCCAACTTCATCACTTCTGCAAGAATCCAGATTTTCCTGGTACAATTGGCCAGATGGATATTTGAGCTCTGACTCAGAGATATAATTTAGTAAAATGTAAAAAAAAAAAAAAAAAAAAAAAATCTTTCACTTTTTATGGAAGCTAGAGTTCTCACTAGAAACCATAAAATTCCAAAATCATTTTCAGGTGATATATAAAGACAATTGTTGTGGAATGTTTTGAAGTATAATAGGATACAGAAAAGTCTGTGTAAATATGTAAACGTTGTGTTTTAAAGAAAATTAAATGAGATACAACTTAGTTTTCTGAATATTTGTCAGTTATAATATATCTTTCAACATGGCAGCTGGCAAATTAATCAGATCTTAATATCTGAAAGGGAATAGGTTGTAATTTATTATTCATATGCTAAATGTCAAAACAGAAATTCTTATTCATATATTGGACTAAAAAATATTCAAAATGCAGAAGTTACAGGACATCAAACTTCATTTGGCCTAAGCCTTTAGTTTTGCAGATGTATAAACAGGACTCCAGAGGAATGAAGGTCCAAACAGACCAGAAGGCTTTGCCACAGGGAGGAACCTCATTAGCATGAGGGTGAGATTGAAACCAGTCTTCCTCATTACCATCTAATATGTTCTCTAAATGTCCATATTTGAGAAAAGTTTAAAAAAAATCTGTGACCATTTTATCCCAAGTCAGATTTAAGAGAGCAACATATTTCATTGGTAAATAACCACTTTGACAAACGTTGTTAAAGATGAAACTAACAGTGAAATTCTCCATCTTTTCAAAATGTTGTCTGTTTCGTGATACCAAAACAACTCTAAATCAGTCCTACAATGTAATTTGGCCAGGCATTGTTGTAACTGAATAATGTTACCTTTATACTTTAAAACATTCCTTTGAAGCTTGGCATGGTGGCACATGCCTTTAATCCCAGCACTCAGGAGCAGAGGTAGGAAGATCATGGTTAAGAGGTCACCCTGTGACTACATAGTTAATTCCAGTTCAGCCTGAACCAGAGTGAGAACCTACCTCGGAGAAAAAAAAGAAAAGAAACAACAACAAAAATCTTTTCTTCGAAACAATCTGTCGTTTATCACTAGAAACTCTGAAGTTGTTGATCATTTTATTTGCTATTACATCTTTTGTTTAAGTGTATCATCAACACCGAAAAATCTTCTATCTTGCCTTCTTTGTTATAGTAACTTCTGAACTAACCATTACAGGTACACTTCATAATTTAAATTGTTTTAAACAGTAAATACCTTCATTAGTATGATGTACATTATTCCATAATTATTTTGATTTAATTAATAAATCATGGGTGATTGTAATTATAAATTATCATTGGCCATGAGTTGACTTTAAACAATAAATAAAAAGTATATGTTTGATGACATCACTTTATACTGACAATTTGAGCATTGTATGACTATTGACATAGTCTGGTACTTCTGAGCAACATTGAAGTGTCACACTAATATTATGAGTTAGCTCACTAAAAATTCAATAAATGTCTATTGAGTAGCAAAAATATTGATAACATAAGGTAGAATGTTATTATGTACTGGTTTTCTTTTATATAATATTCAAATCTTCTCAGCTATAACTCAAAACTATTAATTTCTTCAACATAAAAGATAATTAATTTTAGGAATATTCATCACTAGAATTGCTTACAGTTATAAACAAGCATATAAGTAATAGTAGCTTAAAAAGCTAAACTTTATTTTGCTGACAAAATGAGTTATGTGGATTCAAATTATATTTGAAATTTTATGTTCCTTAAGTAATGGTAGATATGATGCTTCCCAATCTCTAGGCCATTTGTTAAGAGTCACCAAAAGGAGATACCACTCTAAAATATTCTGCCTGCATTCAGTGAACAATGTGAAAGGAGATAGAACATTGGTTTTAAAGAGTCACACCTGACTCCTTTATGGCACACATACACGATACCCCCACCATCACCACCCCACTATCACTACCTCTAGTACCATCACCAACATCACATAAGAAGAAATCTTGAGAATAATGTTTGTCTTAATTGTCAGAAAGGCATCAACTGAGCCCACACATGTACTAAAAATGTTTTAGACATATACATTTTGCAGTTAATTTGTTCTAGTTATTTACTGCTGTTTAAAACTGAACCCATTGTTGTTTCCAAATAGAATGTGTTTCAGTACAGAATCTTCCATAATTATAAATATTAAAAATTAAGAATTAAAAGAAAAATACTGGTGAGAGTACATACACCAATTATAACCAAATTATTATCATTGTATATATGCACAGCTGGATAAATACTTAAAATCAATGGTGGGGGACTGGAGAGAGGGATTATCAGTTAAGGTATTTTCCTGAGAAGCATAAGGACCCAGGTTCAATTCCACAGTACCCACATAAGTCAATTGTACAAGATTACACATGCATCTGGAGTTTGTTTGCAGTAGCTAAGGCCCTGATGTATCCATTATCTGTGTATCTGACTCTCTATCTCTCTCAAATTAAGAAATAAATATAATATAGTTTTTCAAAGTCAATGAGAGCAATTTGCATCATCAATCTAAAGAAGAAAAATCACATGACAATATCAATAGATGCAAAAAGAAATTCTCAAAATTCAGTGCCCATTTGTGATCAATTCTTTCAACCAAGTAAGAATTGAAGGGGCTTGTGTCAAATGCACAAAGACAATCTATAAAAACTCAATAGTCACATTATATCTAATGATGAAAATCTTCTCAATTTTATGTCATTTAATAAAAGGCAGGGATGTGCTGTACTGGAAATGTCACCTTATGTAAGAATAAAAAAATAAAAGTAAAAAAGAAAAAGATTGAAGAGGAAAAATTAAAAACATCATTATTCAACAATTGTACAATTATCTATCCATGGAAAAGATTGGAATGAATGTACACAAACAAAACCAAACAAAAGTTACTTTTTAGAAGTAGCAAATGACTATAGAAGAGTTGCAGAAATTACAAAAATGATATTTATATCAAATTCCTTTATGTTTTCCTGGAATAAGCATTTGAATTTGTAATTAAAAAATCATATAACATGTCAGGCATAGTGGCTCATGCCTTTAATCTCAGCACTTGGGAGGCGGAGATGGGAGGATTTCTGTCAGTTTGAGGCCACTCTGAGACTCCATAGTGAATTCCAGGTCAGCCTGGGCTACAGTGAGATCCTACCTCGAAACAGCCCCCCCCCCAAAAAAAATCACCTAACATTATGTATACTATTATTATAAAAATTGAATATGGGGCTGTAGAGATGGCTTAGAGATAAAGGTGTTTGCCTGCAAAGCCTATGGACCCATGTCCAACTCTCCAGATCCCATGTAAGCCAGACTCACAAAAGTGAGTCAAGCACAATGTCTTACATTTCCACTAGGGGCACAAGCTCCTCGAGTTCCACTGCAGCAGCTGTGGCTTTGGCTCTCTTTCTCTCTCTTAAAAATTTGGAATATACATTTAAGTATATATACTAAAATATTAATCTGTATAAAAAACTACAAAACTGTTTAATCAAATAACTAACAAAACACATAAGCTTATGTTCATGGATAGGCAGACATAGTCTTGTCAAGATGTCATTTATTGTCAACATAAATTGTAGGTTTTATGCAATCTAGTGAAAATCCTATCCTATCAGTCATTTATATTGAAAAAGTGTTCATACAAAGATGAAAGTCAGAAAATCAAGGACACAACACTGAAAAAAAAAAATAATAAAGGCAGTCAAAACATTGATATGATCAACAGGTCAGTGTGGGTTAATTTCTGATACTGGGAGTTACAAGCCAGAGCCCAAAGTTTTATGGTTAGGCTTCACCCTACCCTCTTTAAGACCCTTCTTTGTGGCACTCCCCTATACTCCCTGTTGCAGACAGGTTCCCATTGCTGGTAGAAATCTTCCAACCAAGAGCTACTTGTGGGAAAAAGGTTTATTTTGGCTTACAGGCTCTAGGGGAAGCTCCAAGATGGCAGGGAAAATGATGGCATGAGCAGTGGGTAGACATCACCCCCTGGCCAACATAAGGTGAACAATAGCAACAGGGGCGTGTGCCAAACACTGGAAGGAGAATCTGGCTATAACATTCATAAACCCACCACCAACAATACATTCCAGGAGGCATTAATTCCCACATCTCCATCAGCTGGGAACCTAGCTTCAGAATACCTAAGTTTATGGTGGATACCTAAATCAATGCACCACACTCCCATTGAGGAATAACTCTTTAGCCTACCTTCTAGAAGAAAGATTTATATGGCACCTATTCATTTGGGGCTAATTTTTGTGTTTTATTCCCCAAACTCCCCTCCCCCAAACCCTTCCATTCCTATTGTCTGGGCCTCAAGTTGTCTACCCAAAACAAGGCAGGCTGTATTAAAACACTTGATTAGTGGTCTGAGAGTAAAGGTAAAACTCTATTATTAAAGACACCATATGCTACCAGGGCCTTTACATTTTTCATTTGAGTAATTTTGTATATATATATATATATATATATATATTTTAGGATACATGCCCCATAAAGGAATAACTGGGTCTGTTGGTAACTCTATAATCAGCTTTTTCAGGAGTCTCTGTATTGCTTTCCAAAGTGGTTGTACCATCTTACACTCCCACCAACAGTGGATGAGGGTTCCTAATTCTCCACATCCTTGCCAGCATTTATTTTCATTTGATTTTTTTTTAATTTTTTATTTATTTATTTGAGAGCGACAGACACAGAGAGAAAGACAGATAGAGGGAGAGAGAGAGAATGGGCGCGCCAGGGCTTCCAGCCTCTGCAAACGAACTCCAGACGCATGCGCCCCCTTGTGCATTTGGCTAACGTGGGACCTGGGGAACCGAGCCTCGAACCGGGGTCCTTAGGCGTCACAGGCAAGCGCTTAACTGCTAAGCCATCTCTCCAGCCCTCATTTGATTTTTTGATGTTTGCTATCCTTACTTGGGTAAGGTGGAATCTCATAGTTGTTTTAATTTACATTTCCCTGAAGATTAGGGATGATGAATATTTTCTTAAGTGTGTGTTTCTCATTTGTACTTCTTCCTCTGTGAACTGCCTGCCCAGCTCTTTGCCCCATTTTGTGAGAGGGTTGTTTGATTTTTTATTATTTAGATTTTTGAGGTCTTTGTAGATTCTAGAGATTAGGCCTCTGTCAGTTGGATAATCAGCAAACATTTTCTCCCATTCTGCAGGTAATCTATTGGGTTTGATTATTGTATGTTTGACTTAAAGAAACTGTTCAGCTTCTTGTGATCCCATTGGTTGAATGATTGTTTAAGATCATGATCTACTGGGGGTTTGTTCAGGCAGTCATTTTACATTCCTATATCATGGAAAGTTCTTCTTATATTTTCTTCCAGTAGTAAATGAGTTTCTGGTCTTATATTGAGGTCTTTGATCCATTTGGACTTGAGTATTGTGCATGGCAAAATGTGTGGATCAAGTTTCAATTTCTTGCATATGGTTATCCAGTTTGTCTAGCACCATTTGTTGAAGATGCTGTCTTTTTTCCAGCCTATATTGTTCAAATCTTTGTCAAATATCAAGTAGCAGTAGTTGCTTGACCCAAAATTTGGGTCTTCAATTCTATTCCATTCACCTATACTCCTGTTTTTATGCCAGTACCATGCTGTTTTTATTACTATGGCTTTGTAATATAGCTTTAGATCAGGTATGATGATGCCTCCAGAGGTATTTCTTTTGATGAGGATATGCTTGGATATTGAGGCCTTATGCCGTTCCCTATGAAATTTGGGCTCATTTTTTCTATATCTGTGAAGAACAATGTTGGGATTTTAATTGGAAAAGTATTAAATTTGTATGTTGCCTTTGATAGGATTACCATCCTCACAATGTTAATTCTGCCTATCCAGGAGCATGGGAGGTCTTTCCATTTTCTCAAGTCCTCCTCAACTTCTTTTTTGAGTGTTTTGCTACTGATTTTGGGTGCATTGATTTTTGTATCCTGCTACTTTGCTACAGGAGTTAATCAGCTTCAAGAGTTTTGGGATGGAGTCTCTCAGGTCTCTGACATCTAAAACCTTTAAACCACAGTCCAGAGAGATTTGCTCAACCATGGTTATAGTAGCTCAATTTGTAATAGCTAAGAGCTAGAATCCACCCAGATGTCCACCACTGGAAGAACAGATAACTAAGGTGTGGTCCAACTATATAATGGAATTCTACACAGCATTAAGAAAAAATGACACAATGAAATTTGAGGAAAAATGGTTGAACCTGGAACAGGTCATTCTCAGTGAGCATACCCAATCACAGAAAGATAATTGCTGCATAGTATCACTCATCTACAGCACCTAACCTGAATCTATGCAAGATGCCAACATACTCAGCAAGCATATCAAGGACTTGACAATAGGGTGGGTGGGAGGGAGGGGAGGGCAAGGAAAAGGGTAGGAGATACAAATATAGACCCAAACTGCAATGGTACCATAAAATTGTACATCCCAAAGGCAGATAAAATGGTTGAACCTTCACTAGGCCCTTAGAGGGAACAAATGAGCTATGAGGCACTGGAGAGGGTGTTTTGAAGACTAACCTGAATCTTCTACAACCCCCCTCCCTTCTCTCTCTTTCTCTTCTCTATAACTCTTTTATATTAGTTATCTTTTTCTTCCTTGTCTTAGTTGGCACTAACCTGTAACTCCCAGTACCAGCATGTGGCTATT
This sequence comes from Jaculus jaculus, assembly GCF_020740685.1. Taxonomy (NCBI): domain Eukaryota; kingdom Metazoa; phylum Chordata; class Mammalia; order Rodentia; family Dipodidae; genus Jaculus; species Jaculus jaculus. The sequence goes on along the minus strand of NC_059112.1, from coordinate 76,686,943 downwards.
ATCCACAGTGAGCTTTTGATTAGAGAGACTTACAAGGTTTCCTAAAGGAAAGACATATTTCTGTCACAGTACTTGATGACCCACCAAAGGTTAGTGGTAAGACCCTACTGCTGAAGACACCATATGTTGTTGACACATAAAATGGAATGACTTGGCTGGAAGCTGGAAGACAGTTAGTCCCCAAACAGTCAGCACGTCTTGTGCCAGAAGGTGCTACATGGGTGACTGGGGGAAAATGAGAAATATCTATCCAAGCAACTCATGGTCTAACCTACTTAGCAGCAAATAACCTATTGTGATGCTCACACAAGTGCAATAGTGGTGCATAGCCATGTGGGACAACAACTGCTCTTGATTTGGCTAAATGATTCCCTTAGTGCAACGGGACCCATAGCTGGAGCTGGGAAACAAGGCAGAACCATATTCAAACATAAGCCTGCTCTCCATTATCAAGCTACCAACAATCGTGGGCTACAAGCAGGCCTACACCTATTAAATTTTCTATTAAAAAAAATAATAAGGTCATCCCATTTGTCTGGTGCTAACTTTATTCTCCATTGGAGCAACTGCTTCTCTTTTTCAGATAGATGTAGATTCTAAAAAGAGAAACACCCTATCATACCTCAAAAGGGCCCTAGCTGAAACAAAGAATAATTGACGTAACAAGCAAGGATGCTGTTTTCTTGGTGAACGGGGTACCAGCACAAGAGTGAGGGACATCAACACAGAGGACAATCAACTCCTACTAAATCAGATATCCAGAGACCCAGAGGCCTCCAACACCTCATCACTGAAGCAGACCAAAAATGAACCCAACATGGCTCAGGGAAATTTTGTGGAAAGGGGCCATAAAGAATGTCACAGCCACCCACACATTGGGTCATGATATGCACAGACATTTCTCCTACCTGTAACTGTGGGCTAACCCCACAATGCATGATCCATACACCTCAACAAGGAGGGTCCAGGGGTAGGGGGTAGGGCATGGATGAGCCTAACAATGGTTACAACTTTATTGTATTCACTGAGTACAAAACTAATTAAAAAATAAATTTAAGAAATGCATTATTGAGTATAAATTGCATATGGAAAAATCAATTTATACACTCTTACCCTTAACAAAAATCAGCTATAAACGATCAATAACTAAAAGAAAAAGTATTGAGAACACTGTAATATATAGAAGTAGGGGAAAACTTTCTGAGTAAGACCCCAGAAACCCAGGGAAGAAGACAAATACATCTAAGACCTGGAATCCCATGAAACTGAAAAACAAAAACAATACCAAAACTACCCCTACTATTGTACACTTATAAACAAATCATCAAGAGTGTCAACAGGGGCTGGAAAGATTGCTTAGTGGTTAAGCGCTTGCCTGTGAAGCCTAAGGACCCTGGTTCAAGGCTCGATTCCCCAGGACCCACATTAGCCAGATGCACAAGGGGGCGCATGTGTCTGGAGTTTGTTTGCAGTGGCTGGAAGCCCTGGTGCGCCCATTCTCTCTCTCAGTCTCTCTCTCTCTCTCTCTCTGCCTCTCTTTTTACACATCCCCGCCAACATTTATGATCATTTGTTTTCATGATGGTTGCCAATCTGACAGGAGTGACATGGAATCTCAATGCAGTTTTAATCTGCATTTCCCTGATGACTAGTGATGTAGAACATCATTTTAGAGGCTTATATGCCATTCATATTTCTTCCTTTGAGAATGCTCTATTTAGCTGCATAGCCCATTTTCTGATTGGCTTGTTTGATATCTTATTATTTAACTTTTTGAGTTCTTTGTAGATCCTAGATACTAATCCTCTATCAGATATAGAGCTGGCGAAGATTTTTTATCATTCTGTAGGTTGCCTCTTTGCTTATTTCAGTGTCATTTGCAGTATAAAATGTTTGTAATTTCATGAGGTCCCAGTGATTAATCTGTGGTTTTATTGCCTGAGCAATTGGGGTTGTATTCAGAAAGTCTTTGCCAAGACCAATATGTTGAAGGGTTTCCCCTACTTTTTCCTCAAGCAGTTTCAGAGTTTCAGGTATGATGTTAAGGTCTTTAATCCATTTGGTCTTAATTCTTGTGCATGGTGAGAGAGAAGAATCTATTTTCATCCTTCTAGATATATATCCAGTTTTCCCAACACCATTTGCTGAAGTGGCTGTCTTTTCTCCAATGAGTATTATTGGCACTTTTATTGAATATCAGGTGGCTCTAGCTACCTGGACTTACATCTGGGTCCTCTATTCTGTTCCACTGATCTACATGTCTGTTTTTGTGCCAGTACAATGCTGTTTTTGTTACTATGGCTTTGTAGTATAGGCTAAAATCAGGTATGGTGATACCACCAGCCTCAGTTTTGTTGCTCAGGATTATTTTAGATATTCGATGTATTTTGTGATTACAAATGAATTTTTGGATTGTTTTTTTCTATTACCATGAAGAATGCCTTTGGAATTTTGATAGGGATTGCATTAAATGTGTAGATTGCTTTAGGTAAGATTGCCATTTTCAAGATACTGATTCTTCCAATCCAGGAACAAGGGATGTTTCTCCACTTTCTAGTGTCTTCTGCAATTTCTCGCTTGAGTGTTTTAAAGTTCTCATTGTAGAGATTCTTTACTTCCTTGGTTAGGTTTATTCCAGGATACTTTATTTTTTTTTGAAGCAATTGTGAATGGGAGTGATTTTCTGTGTGTTTGTTGTTAGCATATATGAAGGCTACTGATTTCTATGTATTTATTTTGTATCCCGCTACATGGCTGTAGATTTTTATCAGCTCTAACAGTTAGCTAGTAGAGTCCTTAGGGTCCTTTATGTATAGAACCATGTCATCTGCAAATAATGATAACTTGATCTCTTTCTTTCCAATTTGTATCCCTTTTATGTGTGTCTCTTGCCTTACTGCTATGGCTAAGACTTCCAAAATATATATTAACTAAAAGAGGGGACAGTGGAAACCCTTGTCTTGTTCCTGATTTTAGTGGAAAAGCTTCCAGTGTTTCCCCATTTAGTAATATGTTGGCTGTAGGCTTGTCAGCCTTTATTATATTGAGATATGTTCCTTCTATTCCCAATCTATGTAGGACTTTTATCATGAAGGGATGTTGGATTTTGTCAAATGCTTTCTCTGCATCTAATGAGATGATCATGTGATTTTTGTCCTTCAACCTGTTTATGTAATGTATTACATTTATAGATTTGCGTATGTTGAACCATCCCTGCATCTCTGGGATAAAGCCTACTTGTTCAGGGTGAATGATCTTTTTGATATATTCTTGTATTCTGTTTGCCAATATTTTGTTGAGAATTTTCGCATCTATGTTCATGAGGGAGATTGGTCTGTAATTTTCTTCTTTTGTTCTATCTTTGCCTGGTTTTGGTATCAGGGTGATGCTGGCCTCATAGTAGGAGTTTGGTAGAATTCCTTCTTTTTCTATTTCCTGGAAAAGCTTAAGAAACAATGGTGTTAGCTCTTCCTTGAAGCTTTGATAAAATTCAGCAGTGAATCCATCTGGGCCTGGGCTTTTTAAAATGGGAGATTATTGATAACTGTTCAGATCTCCATGCTTGTTATATGTCTATTTAAGTGATTAATCTCATTTTATTTAATTTAGGTAGGTCATGTAAATCAAGGAAATCATCCATTTCTTTCAAATTTTCATACATTGTAGAGTATATGCTTTTATAGTAAGTCCCTATGAGTTTTTGAATTTCTCTGGCATCTGTTGTGATGTTACCTTTTTCATCTCTGATTTTATTAATTTATGTCTCTTCTCTCTTTCTTTTGGTCAGATTGGCTAAGAGTTTATCAATCTTGTTTATCCTTTCAAAGAACCAACTCTTTGTTTCATTAATTCTTTGGATTTTTTTTTTGTTTTTAATTCATTAATTTCTTCCCTAATCTTTATTATTTCTTCCCATCCACTGATTTTGGGTTTGCCTTGTTCTTCTTTTTCCAAGGCTTTAAGGTAAAGCATGAGGTCGTTTACTTGCGACATTTCTATTTTCTTACTATAGGCCCTTAAGACTATAAATTTACCTCTTAGAACTGCCTTCATTCTGTCCCAGAGTATTGGTAAGTTGTGTTTTCATTATTGTTTGACTCTATAATTTTTTTGATTTCCTTCTTGATTTCTTCATTGACCCATTTGTGATTTAGTAGTGAATTGTTTAGTTTCCATATTTTTGTGTATGCTCTATAGCCTTTATTGCTACTGATTTGTAGTTTAATTTCATTGTGGTCAGATAGAATGCAAGGAATTATTTCAATTTTCCTGAATTTGTTAAGATTTGCTTTCTGTCCTAATATATGGTCTATTTTAGAGAATGCTCCATGTGCTGCTGAAAAGAATGTATATTCTGCAGCATTTAGATACAACGTCCTGTATATATCTGTTAGGTCCATTTCATCTATGACCTCATTTAGTCCAGATATCTCTCTGTCTATTTTTTTCCCCGGGATGACCTGTCAATTGAAGAGAGTGCAGTGTTAAAGTCACCCACTACTACTGTGCTTGGTGTTATCTGTGACCTCAGTTCAAATACTGTTTGATTTGATGAATTTGGGAGCCCCCATGCTAGGTGCATATATATTTAGGATTGTAATGTCCTCCTGTTGGAGTGTGCCCTTAATCAATATAAAGTGACCTTCCTTATCTTTTTTGACTAACATTGGACTGCAATCTACCTTGTCAGATATTAGGATAGCAACCCTGCTTGTTTTTCTAGGTCCATTTGCTTGAACCATCTTTTACCATCCTTTTACCCTAAGATAATGTCCATCCTTTGTAGAGAGGCTTGTTTCTTGGAGACAACAAATTGTAGGATCCTGCTTTTTAACCCAGTCTGCAAACTTATGTCTTTTGGTTGGGGCATTGAGGCCGTTGATATTAAGAGATATTATTGAAAGATGTGCATTTTGGTTGCCATTTTTTTTTTTTTTTTGTGATTGTGGTTCTAACTTTGCTCTCTTGTGTTAACTAGTATTTGACTATTGCTTGCTTTTTCCAGGTTCCTTACATGTGTGCTTTCCCTTTACTTCAGTATTGAGGATTCTATCAAGTATTTTCTGTAGAGCTTGTTTTGACTTAAAATATTCTTTTAACATGCTTTTGTCATGGAATGTCCTTATTTCTCAATATATTTGAGTGGATAGCTTTGCAGGATATACTAACATTGGCTGACAGTTGTTATCTTTCAGAACTTGGAATACATCACTCCAAGCCCTTCTGGCTTTTAAAGTTTGTGTTGGATAATCTGTTGTAATCCTGATGGGCTTGCCTTTGTAGGTAACTTGATTTTTCTCTCTAACTGCTTTCAATATTTTTTCCTTGGTTTGTGTGTTTGGAAGTTTGATTATAATATGGTGAGGAGAGGTTCTTTCCACATTTTGTCTGGCTGGGGTACTAAAGGCTTCCTGTATCTGCATTGGTACCTCTTTCCCAGTTGGGGAAGTTTTCTTCTACAATTTTGTTGAAGATGCCTACTATGCCTTTGGAGTAGAATTCTTCTCCTTCTACTATGTCCTTAATTCTTATATTTGATCTTTTCATAGTGTCCCGAATATCTTGAAATTCCCACTCATACTTTTCTATAAGTTTGTCCTTTTCTTAGTTGGCCGGTATTAGATCTGCCACCTGGTCTTCTATCTTAGATATTCTGTCCTCACCTTCGTCCATTCTACTGATGAGATTTTCTACAGAGTATTTTATTTCATTAACTGTGTTCTTCATTGCTAGTAATCCTGCCTGGTTTTTCTTTATTATTTGTATTTCCATATTTATGTCTTGCATTGCCTTCTTTTTTTCATTAAATTGATGTCCTGTGTCTTCTTTGATTCCTTTGATTTCCTTTTTGAGTTCCTCTTTGATTCCTTTGATTTGTTCTCTGACTTCTTTGAACATATTTACAATCATTCTTTTGAAATCTTTCTCAGGCATTTCCTCTAACTCGTTCTCACTGGAAGTCATTTCTGATGCATTAAAAGTGTTAGATGGATTTATATTGTTTTGCTTTTTAGTGTTTCTTGTGTTATAATGTATATAATTTTGCATCTTGGATTAAATTAATGCTTGGATTTTCTAGCTAGCTAGGTATTCTTAGCTTTATGAATTGATTTGATGGTATATATCTTCAGGATAGGAGCTTAAGGTGTTAGATGTGGCTCTTTAGGCTCTCAGAGTATCTACAAAAGTATTCCTAGGGGTTGAGTTTCCCTGCTATGGGAGTATTCAAGTAGGCTGAGTGGAATAAAATACAGGTAGATTCTAAAATTTAACTAAACACTGTACACATTCAATCAAAATCTGCACCTAATATTTATGCAAGAGTAGTTGTTATAACAACCATATCCTCTATCCATAAAGAGGTTAAAATTTCTGGTCTGTTGAGGGATCCAAGTCAACTTCTGACCAAGAGAGACCGTTCCATGGTGCAATCAATCCCAATTAAGTTTTTGGATGATTTTGGTCTCAGTCAAGTTGCTGGCTGGGTCATTAGGCTGCTGTCATGATTTCTGGAGCTGGGCACTGGCTTTTCCTGCATGGCAAACCAAGGCTGGCAACTGTGGCCCCGCAGATCGGCTCCTCTGCTGCTGGAACTGTTACTGCTGCTGCTGCTGATGCTGCCACTGCTGTATCTGTCACTGCTGCTGCTAAACTGCTGTGGCTGCTGCTGCTGCTGCTCTAGCTGTCACTGCTGGTTCTGCCACTGTTGTCTCTGAAGCTGCCGCTGCTGGATCTGCCGCTGCTACCTGTAAAGCTGCTGCTGCTGGATCTACCGCTGCTGCCACTGAAGCTGCTCCTGCTGGATCTGCTGCTGCTAAAGCTGAAGCTGCTGTTGGATCTGCTGCTGCTGCCTCTGACATGGCTGTTACTGGATCCACCATTGCTGGGGCTGCTATTGCCGGTGCCAGAGCCGCTGATGTTGCTGCCGGACCGTGCTCCTTCTTGGGTCCTGCTGTCAGCTCAAGTAGGCGTGGCTGGATCCCAGAACCGCTGCTCTGTTTGCTGGAGGTGGACTCAGGTGGTGGAGGAAGGTAGGGAGCCGTAGCTGCTCTGGTTTTCTTGCTGTTCCATGTGTTCTTCTACCTTATGGTCTGTTCCTCCACTGTTCACTGCCGTTCTCCCTTCACGTTTCTTGAGTTGTGGAGAGCTCCAGTGTGAGTGGAAGCTCCCCTCACCTGGATTTTCCTGTGGCTCCAGCCGAGCCTGGCGGCTTTCTGGTGTGCTGCTGTTGGCGGACCTGCCAGAGCTGCTTTTGCCGGCCTGTGTAGGCTCTGGATGCTCTGGATCTCTTCTACTTCTCCCCTGCCATTTCAATTTCCTATACATCTCACTTTTTAGTAAAAGTTTGTATTTTGCTGAGTTTTTTTTGGTCTTTCCCCCCACCAGGCTGCTTTGGCATGGTACTTACCCTGCCATCTTAACCAGAAGTCCCATGATACCAGTTTTTATTGCCTGTGAAGTTCTGGGTTTTGAGGAGTTGTAAGGAGGAATCTGGGATCTGCACAGATAAGTCTCAGCAAAAAACATCAGTCTCTGACTTGGCATTCCTGTCTCAGAATTGTTTGACCTGAAAAATAGCAGTCTTTTTCCAGTAAACTAAGACTTCAAAGATATCAAAACACAATTATACAGGAAAAGACTAAAAAAAACCCCATATTTACAATGTAAATGAGCTGTTGAATAAGACTTCAATTTCAGCAAAATCCTGTTAGCAGTGGGGTTTGAATCTCATGATAAAGCAAACTGGATATGCAAGTGTTGCCAAGCAGTCTTTTAGGTAGAAATTTAAGTTCTTATTCAATATAAAATGTGAATACAACAATAACTGTATGTTTTTCCTCCCTTTTCACTGATGATTTTACTTTTAAGGTAAATTTCTATTTCTTTGGGTATATTATCCCATATATAAATTCATGGTCACATAACATAGAAATTCAAAAAGATATGGCATCAGCAATGGGTACAACAAATAACTTGTCCTGAGTTTGAATGTTGTTAATAAATTTACATCTGGAGGAAATGTTGAATTTCATTTTTAACATTTTAAGCATACTTCGAAATAAGGTTGGATTTAAGTCAATATGAATCACAGCAGTGTCTGAAATGACAATAGACTATATGTATCAGTGCTAGCATTTTGTCAGAAATCTCTTTCAATATAAAAAATCCATTTTATTTTTATTTTTTATTTATTTTTTATTTATTTATTTATTTGAGAGCGACAGACACAGAGAGAAAGACAGATAGAGGGAGAGAGAGAGAATGGGCGCGCCAGGGCTTCCAGCCTCTGCAAACGAACTCCAGACGCGTGCACCCCCTTGTGCATCTGGCTAACGTGGGACCTGGGGATCCGAGCCTCGAACCGGGGTCCTTAGGCTTCACAGGCAAGCGCTTAACCACTAAGCCATCTCTCCAGCCCAAAAAATCCATTTTAAATAATGCTGGTTGTGTTGAAGAGGAGAGATACAAATATTTATTTCATTGTACAGTGAGTATTTTATAAATCAATAAACAAACTTCCATGACAAAGTTGGAAGAATGCTAATAAGAGACTAATAGGAGATGCTAGGGGAGAATATATATATAATTTTCCAATCTATATATCATTAAATAGGCATCCTTTTTTATAAATTTGTTCATATATAACATTATATTTTTATACATTTATATGAATTTTATGATGCTACTTTAGGCTATTAATATTTTGTTTAAATCTTGAATTATCTTCTTTTTAATAACCATGTTGGTTTAATTAAAGTTTGGACCTGCCCTCTTCTAGTTTCTAGGGAAAAATGACAGTTGATAAAGCATTGCAATTTTTTTTCATGCATTTATTGATTCAGAAAAAAATTCAAGTACCATAATGTGGCCATTTAGCTCCAGACTCTAGAATACGTTCAGTGCACACAATGGGATAAAATCCTTTGCTTCATTAGTGAAACACATTGCTGAGATCACACAAACACCCTGCACCGCCCCCCCCCACACACACACACTGAGAAACACAGAAAACTGAGCAAAGATATGAATATATACATAGAAGCTTGAAATCAGCATTATGAAAAGAAATGAATTAGAGGAATAGATGGAGAATTATTGTAAGGCTTATTTTCATATCATATCAGATCATATCATGTGTATTTTCCAACAGAAAGAAATAAGTGACTATTCAGTCCATGTCCATGACACAGAGACTTAGGCCAAGGTGAGGATGATAGACTGATCTCATAGATTGTATAGGATCTTCTATGAAAGTCTCTCTCTGTTTCTCTGTATATGGGTTTGAATATATAAACCCATGCATATTAATTTAGTATACTTTTCATTATTAAACAATGTGCTAACATTACACAAAACTCATACATGCTGTTATTATTGCTATATTGTTTTTATATGGTGTATTTGTTAGAATGAGTAAATTGATATTGATATTCAGAGAGACTACATGAGTAATATTACTAAATAACATACTTTATTCATATTTATTAGCCTCAACCCAACACTATGTTGTTAGTTTACATGTCTCCTTAGAATTTTTGGTTTAGGCAGATTCTCAAACACTCCTTGCTTGATAATCTTAATAATGTGTGGAAATGCTGGACAGACATTTTGTTGAATTTCCTTTATTTGGAAATCTTGTTGCTGCTGTCATTATGCTCAGATTGAATTAAATGGACTCATAATTTCTAGGGAAGGAAAATAAAGATAAAGTTACATGCTCATTCACATAGAAAAAATATAACTTATACTTCCAAATAATCATTTTTGGAATTGATGATAGTTACCTGGATGGCATAGTTTTTGTCATATTTCTCTGCTATACAGTACTATATTTTTCTTTGCTTACCATTGTGTTAGTAAGCAGACTATAAGAGAACACCAAATAAAAAATGCAAGGCTTTATGTACACCAAGAATATTGTTCTAGTTGTTTGGTAATACAGATTTCTATGTTTTCTCAATTGTTTGCTCATTTATTTATATCATAATGACATAGACATAGTTATTTTTTGCTTTGGGGTAAATTCCAATGTTACTTACTTTTCCGATGTTTTATAGGTCTGGGTGCTAGGAGGTCTTTCATTTTCTCCTTCCATTGTTGATTTGACATATTCAGTTTCCTCTCACAGTGAGTTGGCATATTTCTGTGTGTATGTTTTAATCTGTTTGTTGTAAAATATCAATAAACGTAATGATGGTGTTTTGTTTATGCATTTTGTACTTTCTAGCACTGTTGCAATTACCTAAACCTTAGGATACGACCAAAAACAAACAAACAAACAAAATGCAGCTAATGGGAGGAAAGGATTTAATTGGGCATATAGTCCCAAAGGGAAGTTGCATGATGGCAGGGAAAATATGGAATGAGCATAGCAGGAGTAAAACAGCGGCAAGCATGTGGACTGAACTCTAACAAAGGACAGCTGGTTATAACAACCCTAAGAATGCCCCCAACCACACACTTCCTTCAGCAAAGCGCATTATACCAAGCTGCAATCACCTATGGACCAAGTATTCCAAAAACACAAGTTTATGGAGGACGCATAATTCAAACAGCCACAAGCTGTAGAATATGCTGTGGGTTCATCATCTATATTTTATTCTCCAGTCCTAGGATTCGTCTTTTTTTTTTCTAAATGTTTTCATGTCTTTTTATTACAACATTGTTGAAAACTAAGGTTTGGCGGCTGGATATATGCCTTAACACTGGTTCAGCATTGTTTTAAGCTCAGTTCACTGAATTAAATTAGATTTGTATATGCTTAAGTTAAGTATTTTATATTTATCCATGTCTATATTAAAACAACATGATTCCCTACCTATTTATGAATCTAAAATCTTACCACATGAAGCATTGTGTCCTTTTCTCTGCATATTATAAACTTTATAATTTCAATTGTATGAGAAAGATGTTTCAATCATTTCATTTCATTCTCTAACTCTTCACTTCTAACATATCTATAGAGTGATTGGATCACAGTTATATACTTTTGTCTTATTTCGTTTTCACTCTTAAACTTAGATCTTCTGCCTACTACATGATATATTATATTCTGGATGCATCATAGGTGCTACCATGGATTGTAAGGTTTTTTGTTAATCATCAAAACTATGAAATATATTAAATATATTCATTAACATAGAATAGTGTTCTTCCATAATTATTACTCAAGCTCACATCAGTAGTACAAAATTTCACCCCTAATCCTGTATATTCCTTAAGATTTCCCTAAGGTTGCCCCGCGAGGTAATAGGTTTATGCAATCCTTTGGTAAAGCCTTCTTACCATGGAACAGGTCTTTGTTTTGATAATCTTCTGGGGATATTTCATAACAGGTACTCATTGCATCTTTATAGATGTATCCCAACACTCCAAGAACATATTGCGGTTATTCTTTATTTTCCTTGTTCCATTCCTACGAATAAAAACTGACATTTGGGGACAGACTTCTCTAAGATGGTGGCCTCAAGCAATTTATCATTCTTAAGTCTTACCATACTCAACTTCTCAAAATTTGTTTACATTAACATATTATTGGCTATTGGTCCAATTAAACTCCTGTGGCTTATTTCCTTGATTCCCCAGTTTTTCAAGGCATTGCAGAAGTGAATTACACAGGTCCTCTAGTTTTAATGGGCGCAATCAAAGTTACTGATATTCAACTTATTCTCTCTTATTCTGTCATTTTTAAAGGACACAGGTGAATACTTACATGGTTCTTACACCTTCCAGTGGATGACAGAGTTTCACTCTGTAACATCCTATAGGATTGTACCCTGGAACATCTGGGTTTAATTGGATATAGCCTCTATATCAACCTCCCAAAGGTTGAAATTAAAATGTGTATCACTACACAAGATGTTTCTTATACTTTGAAATGGAAATCTAAAGACAAAGGTTCTCATTTTAAAGGCTACTATATAGAAAATAAAAAAGACTGACTTCTGGGTAAGGTGATGGCATAGGAGCCATGCCAAACCAGCCTAGGGAGGGATTTAAACAAAACCACAGCAAAATACACTCTCCTTTTGAAGAGTGAAGGAGTACAAGTTATTCTTAGACACAGCAAAGAAGCAGTAAAGACCAACATCCACCAGAAATGAGGAAAACAGGCAGAATCCCATGAGCTGCTTGTGGCCTGCTGATTGGCACAGGTCACACATCTGTGATAGACCACCACCCCCCAGGTGCACCAAGCAATGGCAGCCACAGAGACCAAACAAGGGGATTTTTCAACTTCTTCAGCCTTCTTTCAAAGTTAAGAAGCCTGAAGGAAAGACAGCTGAGATTAACTAAGGAACTACTGAAAGGGATACAGGTGGAATTGTGTGAGCAACTCCAGGAGTCTGCACTCTCCCATCCCCCAACCATCAGAGCAAACCTCCTGCATTTAGCCACCAGTGGCAGCACAGCTGATCAGAACCCCAGTTCCACAGCACAGTACGGAGGGATCAAAGTGGGAACTCAGCACTGGTGAGATTGGAAGCCACCCCCCAAAAATGTGGCCAACTGACAAAACAAACAACAAACAAACAAGAAAAAAGCAGGTGCATAGGCCTGCATTTGAACAGCTATCCATGTCAGGGCAGGTTATGGGTTATATATTCTTGGTTGGCTTTACCATGAGCCTTAGTGGTATAAAGCCTGCTATTGTCTGTCTAAGTGCATATATTATTCTCACCAAATTGCCCTGAAAGCACTATACTTAATATTCATATTCATATATTAATACTACTCTCACTTCTGGTTAGAGAAGATTCTCTTTTCAGATGGCGATGAGCACTGGGAGGACCCAAAAGGCAACATAGTGCTGAGAAGAAGGGACAGAGGAGTGTTCACCACTGAAACATCTCACACCCTCCAAGGCTGAGGATCGATTGTGGAAATGTGGTGGAAAGAATGTAAGAGCCAAAGGAAAGGTGCCACTCCTTACTTACAACTGTCCAGACAGAAATTGGCTTCAATATTCATGACCTTTGGTACCTAGCAATATCTACACAAGATCCTCATAATAGGAGTAAAAGGTGACTACACCAAGTTAAAAGAGAGATTAATGGAGAGAGGGAGGGATATGATGGAGAGCAGAGTCATGAAGGGGAAAGTGGGGGAGGGGACAGAAATATCATGGTTTGTAAGTATAGAAGTTGCCAAATATATATACCGTTAAGGGTATGCATTTGAAAATAATATGCTGAGACAGGAACACAATACTGATTACTACAAGTGATAACAATGATGATAATTCAGTGAAGATCAAAGGGAAGAAGCATTCAGAAGCAGTTGTGTGCTGGATTGATTTTAAAATATGCTCCAAAAGTGTACATGTGAGTGAGACAAATAGAAATAAAATAAGTGACAGGAGAAAGAGGCAAATTATGAAACAAAAGAAAAATAGATGACAAGCAAATGGATGTTGATCAACTATATGCCTTCATCTTAATGAGATGATTAAAGAAATAGACCTGCTGTTATTTCTTTAGATAGAGAGAGGAGTAGAAAGAGAGTGAGACATTGAAAAGGAGAGAAAAAAATGAGAGATTGGACAATACAGAAAATAAAAACAAAAACAGTTAAGAAAAACTATCAATAAAGTATCAAGAAATGGTTATTTAAAAAAATCAACTGTAGCCGGGCGTGGTGGCGCATGCCTTTAATCCCAGCACTCGGGAGGCAGAGGTAGGAGGATCACCGTGAGTTTGAGGCCACCCTGAGACTACATAGTTAATTCCAGGTCAGCCTGGGCCAGAGTGAGACCCTATCTCAAAAAACTTAAAAAAAAAAAACTGTGAAAGTAATAATAAAATAAAGAGTATAACCTGAAACAATAAAATAATTTTATGGGATTGCAAAGAGAGTTTCAGAAGAGAAACACTTCATTATAGTTTTCATTGAGAACTAAAAATTAGGCTAGAGAGATGGATTCACAGTTAAGACACTTGCCTATGAAGCCTAAGGACACATGGTCTACTCTCTAGATCCCATGTTAGCCAGATGCACAAAGGTGAGGCAAGCCCAAAGTCGCACATGCCCACTAGGTGGCACAAGCATCTGGAGTTCAATTGCAGTGGCTGAGGCCCTGGTGCACCAATTCTCTTACTCTCTTGTCTCTGTCTCTCTCACACACTCTTCTCTCTCAAAATAAGAGATTAAAAAAGGAACTAAAAATCTTGTCCCTAAATATGAATGTCAATGTGACATCATTTTATGTACAGATGAAGAAATAGAAAAAATAATTCAAGTAATTAAATATTAACAAACAAATGGAAAGGAAACTATGGGTTTCTCCTTTATAGTTAAGCTTATCATTGAAATACATTTTCTCTTTTGATTTCTACAAAATTATACAGTGCAAAATACAGGTGCCACTCTGGTCACACCAGTTATGCTAACAATCATGCATCTTATTAAATAAACACATATTTAGTTCTGCTGCATGAGTATTTATTCAATATTGATAGATAGCAATTGACCTTTATGAAGTATAAGAGGTGCATACTTAAATGGAGAGCTTTATAAATGACCATTCAGAACAAAGTTGAAGTATTATTTTGTATTAACATATTACTCTAATGTGGAGGAAGTTTTGATTTTCTCATTTTGAAAATTTTATTTCACACTAAGTATGATTCTTTAATTTGGAAACAAAGGTCATTAAATTCAGTTAGTTATAAGCCTAATCTAGGGCCTGTTAGAATAGATGGGACTCGAGCAAACTTAGTCAGGATTCAAATGAAGGCAGTGATGTAATGTACTGCCATCTCTTCCTTTCCCTTTCCCTAGTCCCTTTCTTTCTTCATGGCAGTATATTTTTGCCCTCTATTTTAGATGGGTCCATTATTCAAATTCCTATAATCAAACAAATCATTAACATGAAAAACAGTCTCACATTTCTTAATGGAAAAAAAAATCTACAGTCAAAGTTGAATGAGAATTTAATCCTCAGTACTATCAACTGTGCTAGATACTGACATTTTAGTTTAAGTAGCAAAGTCTTCCTTGTCTTGGGTTAGAGTGATTGAAATGATAATTTGTTAGAAGGTATCGATGATTATATTTCTATAAGGATATGGATGATAAGGACAAATGTGTAGAATAATTTGGGCTAGGAAAAGATTCCTTATTCCCTTTAAGTTAAAACTTCTAAAGAAAAATATGAAATCTAAAATACACATTGCTCTATCACAAAATGAAGGAGGAAGAGGATGAATTTCAGTTTCCAATTAACCAAATACAGACTTCAAAGTCCAGATGTATGAGAGTTTATGCAAGAACTATTTTCCTGTGAAAGCTATGTTAGGGTATAGTAGTCAATGTAATGAGAATGGTCCAGCAATTGAACTAAAAGTCATAAATAATCCAGCAGAAACACATTGAAATATCACAATTTGGAAATAGCTTTAAAAGCACTAATATTTCTCTACTAAATGTTTTGCTACTTAAAAAATAAAAAATTGCATTGTAACAATGTTTGTGGGAGTGCCTGTATGTGTATCTAGATGCATATCCATACAATAATATTAAGAATTCATTGCCTCCATCTATTTACCCATCTATTAAAAAACTGTTTTGAGGGAAAAGGGAACTGGGTATTAAAAATGACATTTTAGCTTAAGTCTTCCTTGTCTTGGGTTAGAGTGATTGAAATGATAATTTGTTAGAAGGTATTTAAAAATGATAATTATTCAGTTTGTAATGTGCTACTAAACTTATTTATGAGTCAAGTAGTTTCATCTATTAAACAGGTCAATAAAGTTCTTAATAGATTTTGTTTATGATTGCATATGCTAATGTTTTCAAAGGTCCTGGCATTCACTGTGGCACCAATCACATGTAATTGTTGTGATTTTTGTTTTTATCATTAATAATGATGCCCACCATCATTAAATATTTATTAAGAAGCTAATATAGGTAATGGTGTTTTAACAGATACTGAAATAATGATGTCAGTCAATATCATGATGTCTAAACAATATTATCCACGTTTAACTAATGATGCAAATCATGGTTCCCAAGGGTGTATTAAATTCTATAATGTTGCAGGAGATTCCACGCCCTTGGACCTGAACTTTTGGGTTTTTATCTGCACTAGCAAAGAATTAAAAACACAGACTCTGAGAAGGGAGAGTTATGAATTATGAGATTTATTTCAGGGAGAGTTAAGATCCAAAGTGAGGGCTAGGAGGATGCCCGGCCAAAAAGGGAAACAGAGAAAGAATCTTTCACATAGGGAAAAGTGTGAGCACCCACATAGTGTGCATGGGTGTGCATGCCCACACAGACTCCAAAGAAGAAACATGAGAACCCAAGTCAAAAGAACATCATCACCCAGGGAGTCAGAAAAGACTAAAAGATACTAAAGGATTTAGAGTTTAAAGAGAGGTCATACGTCTGTTAAAGCAACAAAACACCCCTAAACGCGGCAGGAAATACACAGACAAAAATAAACCTTCCCCCTACCATGCAGGCTAGAAGGAGGGGCTTACCAAAGCAAGGACCAGGAGAGTGAGATAGTGTACAAGAGAATTAAGAGGCAATAGATAAGATTATTTTCATGAACAGACAAGAGACACTCAGGACAAAGTTATGTGAGTAAAGCAAACAGGCAAATGCCTGTCCCCGCAACCCCCCCCCCCCCCCCCCCCCCCCCGCACATGGTCCTCTTTCCAGTCAGGCTAGGAGAGCTTACCAACGTAGAACAGGAAGCAAAGACCTAAAGAGTAAGGAAGAAATTTATACACATGTGATGGACATATTTATTGTTAAGCTTCCAATTAGGATGAGCCTCTTTACCCGAATCGGGTGTGTGAGGGGGAGACCTGATTGGTTGGTAGGAGCTAAGAGACTGACTTGGGAAGCAACGACAAACCCAGATGTCCTAAGTTTAGAGAAGCGTGAAGCTGTTGCTAGGACTGTTGCTTGCAGCAATCTTGGGTGATACGTGGTCAGGACAAGCAGAGTGACATCGACATGGCCTTGAGCCTCTGTCCCTAGCTGCCTACCTATAAAAAACGCTGTCTTGTTCCTATTCCTACCTCACTAATAACCAAGGATAGCTTGGAGCTACTGAATTCTCATAAATGACACTTCTGTAATGAATATTGCTTTTTGTGTAATTCTTGGTCTACAGTAAAATTTGGAACGAGTGCTACTAGATGGCAATGTTCGTATGTCAGTCATCATTTATCAACTCTTACCATCAGAGATTTCTGTCTTCACTAACTCCCTTTCCTTTTCCTCCTCGGTCTACAAATAAGTTTCATTATCCGAGCATTTTGTGCACCAATCTACAAAGTAACAAATGAACAAAAACACATTGCTCATATTTTGGATGAAAGCATTTCTTGTATTATGGATGTTTAAATGTTTCTGTGCCAGAATCTGAACAGTCATCCACATTCTGATATTCCCTTATAGCTGTACACTAGAAGCAGTGTGTTAAAAAGTAATCAAAAACACAGCTTCCCAGCAGGTGCTTGTTTTCTGATGTAATAATCCATCCATGATAAACTATGCCTTGTAGTTATGAAAAGTCACCAACCCCAGTGGTTTTACTGATGTTCTCTGTCTGCATGAAGCCACTTAAGAAATAAGACAAAACAAAATAACAATAAAAAATAACAAGATGTTATTTGTCAAAGATGATTTCCCTCCTAAAGCAAAGATAATAATATATTGTATCAATCCACATTCTTCCAGAAAAAAAAAATCAGGAAGTTAATGAACAGTATTTTCTTTCATGCAAATGCAGAAATTTTGAAATGGTTTTCTTTCACATACAAATATTTGAATTGTATTGAATATCTTTTACATTATTCATGTTATACAATTAAATGGTTTGTGCAATGTTTGGCTACTTAAAATTCTAACATATTTTTGATAGATTTAATATATATATATGTCAGTATTGTACTATTTAAAACTTGTTCAAATAAATATTACATGATAAAATGTTATGCATTTGAAAGGCTTATTGTCTATACATCTTTTATTATAAAACTGAGAAACCACAATGCAAATTTTCCTTGACAGTTTTTTCAGGAAATTTAATTCAAATTGTTATTATATCTGCTCCAAGAGTAAATATGAATTTTTATGAAAGTCACTTTAAATCTGTTTGTTTAATTTATATATATATGTATATATATATATATGGGAGAATATGAGCACACCAGGTCCTTCAGCTGCTGCGAATGAACTCCAGATGCATCTGGCTTATGTGAGTCCTGGGAAACTGAACATGGGCCCTTTGGCTTTGCAGGCAAGCACCTTATCCTTTATTTCATCACTCCAGTCCTTACCAAAGTAAGTTTGTTGCTTAAATGTCTGTATTTACTTACTGATAGATATCAGAATTCACTGATTTTTTTTGGGGGGGGAGTAATTTTTGACTATAACTCCTTTGTTTTCCCATTCAGAGTGAGGAATCATAAGGAATAATGAATTTGTTGGTTTCATGAACTGTCCTTGCCAATCAATACTCAATAAAAGAAGAGACTTAAAAATTTGTTGAACTCACAATGTCAGCCATCAGCATAATCACCAGATCTTCCCATGTCCAACGCACCCCTGCCGCATGCCTGCCAAAGCTCTCATGCATTCGCATTCACTGCTTTGGACTCAACTATTTCTCTTTGCATCCTCAAAATCTTCAAATTTTTTATCATAGAAACTCAGGTCATGCTGTCTATTGAACTTAGAATGTTATGTCACCTCTTTCTAAAAAAGATAACTAAGCTTCTTTCCTGATACCTTCACTGAGGAGAGACTTCAGTGGAACAAGAGCAGGGTAGAGGAAACAAAAGAGGATGGCCTAGTGGGAATATTATCAATTTTAGTATGTCTTAGAATAAATATAAATGTAGTCAAAATATATTAGGTTTACTGATTAAAGTAGTTAAAAGGTTTAAATGCTCAAAAACATGATAGATGTTTGATATGAGGGAAATTCTCATTATTCTGATTTGAATAATGCACATTGTATGCATGACCCCAGAAAGAGCACTGTCTCAGTGATACATTGAGTAGGAAACCAGTTTTGTACATACAACCTGTCATGAAATAAGTATAACAGAGTTAGAAATAAGCAAAAAATATTGAAGTAATTGTCTATTTTAATTCATCATGATTAAATCTAATTACTATAACTAAACAAAGATTTTAGGCAGGTTCATGTATGTGCATATGTACCCACTTAAACATACACACACACACACACACACACACACACACTTTTTGTGATGATAGTGTCCTAACCCAAGGCCTTGCATATGATAGAAAGTAATTGATATATAAATTCAACACATACCAAGGTCACATATTTGATATAATATTATTAAATGTCTACTTTGAAAGTGAGAATTTAGAAAGAACAGTTTCAGAATGTGATAAATTATAACCTGCCATTTTTCTATTTATCTTCCTTTGCATTCTTTTCACGTCAATCAGTAACTTCCATCATTCAAAGACATTTTAGAACTTTCTAAGGATAACTTTATAATACTGAAGGTCAATTAATTCTTCATGTGTAACAATTAGTGAACACCTTTATTAAAATTTCCACTGATTTCAACTCATCTATATTACTACAATAAAGTCAGCTCTCTGTTTACTAAAATATTGAGAGCTAAGGCAACAACCAAAGTAATATTTCACTTAGTGGTAAAGCAATATTTATTTTTATTTTGAAGTTCATTTCTACAGATGAATTATTTGAACGGGTTATACAACAGAATAATAAAATATAAAGAATAATGGAGGAATCTTTTAAAATGTTGAAAGTTCAGGTATGAAATTTCCCAACCTTTTTTTTTAAGTATATTTAAAGATTAATAATAGAAGGGGGACAAATGGTAAAGTACTCTTCTAGGAAAGGATATCCATTTTATTAACAATTCTGCTGTGTTTTAGCAGCTGATAAACAATACTGATGTTCACTCCTGTTTTCTTCATTTCAGGAATGTAGTAGTGTAGTTTAAATATTTTGAACAATGAATGTTATAAAATTCTTTTCTTTTTTTCATTTGGGTCTCATTCTTTAGCCCAGTTTGACCTGGAATTAATTATTTTGTCTCAGGATGGCCTTAAACTCACAGTGATAATCCTACCTCTGCTTCCTGAGTGCTGGGATTAAAAGTGTGTATCACCACACCCAGTTTATACAAAGGCAAAATTTTTAACAGATTTTAAATATTACCTTGTTAAATTAAGTTAAGAGCTTGTAAACTCTTTTGATATTATTTGGAATAGACTATTCATTTTGAATGTGTTCAGATAAAAAAAATTTATGTATATGTATATATATATATGTGTGTGTGTGTGTGTGTGTGTGTGTGTGTGTGTGTATCTGTGTGTGTCTGTTTGTGTGTGTGTGTGTAATTTTTGCTCACTCTTTTTTTTTTACTTAGAAAAAATGGGATTATCAGATAATTTTTACTTATTAAAATCTGGATGTTTATCTTGAAATGTTTAACTAACACAATGCAAGTAAACTTTAATATAACATCATTCATCATACCCCATAATTTCTCAGTGAAGTTTAATGTTATGATAGATTTTGGTTCAAGCCTAAAACTCATGTATTTCAATTTTCATTTTCTTTGAAATTTTGAAAATTGAATTCTCAAATGAGTAAAAACATTGTTCAGAATTATGCAGTTATGGAAAAAAGCAAGGGTATTGAAAAAACTTGCGCTCCTGCTTCTTTCCATAGAATTCTTATAAAACTTAGGCTTATAAAATGTGACTGTTTTTTTTTTTTTTTTTTGTCTTAGTCCCTTTGGTATCACTTTTGGCATTAATGCACCTTAGATAATAGCATAAATGCCAATATGCTTCACTTCAGCAAGCACCATATTTATAAGTCCTTCTGCACAGATTGATCACATGACAGAAAGACCTAAATACATATTGGAGGGTAGCCTGTAACCTTGCATCAATAATGCAACACTCCCCATCCAACGTAAGACTGAGGATTTTGCATTGAAACAATAGTAACTAAGATATAAAAACAAATGGGACAGCAACAGTATTATTTCAGTAAATGCATATTATCATTGTACTTTAAAATCCTACAAACTGATATGATTGAACCAAAAAATGAAAACAGACTTTTCTGAAGAGAAAAATGCTTTGAACATGTGAGAAAAATGATGAATCAATAAATAAGGGAGAATTTTTGTGGAAACTCGAGTGCCTTCTGCTTAATTGTCACCATTATTTGGCATGGAATTCTAGCTTGGTGAGTTATTCTCTAATCAATGTCACCTTCTCATGCTGGCATCTAGCCTATAGCATCATCCAAAGCAATGCAATTGGTGTAAGAGAACTGATATTGTTATTGTGCTGAGTAATGTAAAGTAACCTGTAGGTTAGTATTACCTATGAATTGTATTAACATTGTTTGAGGTATGCCAAAGTTGGAATATAATTTTTGTGTCATTAGTTACTCATTTAGTAATAATGGAAAACTCTGCCAGTGTATTGTTAAAAGTTGATGTTGGTTCTCTGAGAGGGCCCTCAGCAGCTTTCAGTGTGTGAAAGCAAATGCATTTTATATTAGCATTTCTACTTGGAAAATCCCCAAGTAAGCTGCCAAAGGGGTTAAGAAATATAAGTTAGAAAATAAATTAACTTTTCACACTGAGTCTCATGATTATACTATTTACTGGTAGAGTCAATAAAATTGTCTCAGATTGTTTAATTATATCACAAAAATTTTAGAAAATATACTTGCTGACTGCCTTGAGTAGTTAAATTTCCAAGCTTCTGAGTGTATTTTGTATAAATATATTAATAAGCCAGGAGGTTCATATCAATCTTTTGTTTAGTCCACAATACCAAATACTACTTTTTAATACATAGTTAAACAGCTTTATAGTCCCCAAGGTGATGGAATCTTGAACATAAACATTTGTATAAAAATATCATGTTGTGCCTTTTCACACAAAAGCACATTATTTCAACACAACTTGAATTAGGTCTCTAAGGAATTTTCATGACATAAAATACAATAATGTAGTTATAATGCAGTTGAAGAGCATTATATATTATAAATATTTATTGTTAAACTGATATTATTGTATATTATAGAAATTATTTTCAACATGTTAGATAAAGTTAGTTACTCTCAAATATGTGAGTAACTTCTGAGCTTACATTTATATTTTGACATCTATATAGACAGGGAATGACCTCTAAATATTTGGGCCTGTGTCACCTCTCTTTGAAGAAAATGAATCCTAAACATATTGATCTTGATCTTATCATTTACTACCAGAAGATATGTGGCTCCTTGCTATTCAACATCTATTTCAATAAAAGCTTTTGAATTTTCATTAAACAAAATTCTCACATCTTTCAATTGTTCTCTAAAAGTTTTGCATTATGAAAAATTACTTCATGTGTTTAACATAAAGTTCTATTTCCATAATTTCAGTGAACAGTTCTCTAGTGAGAAACCAATAAAATTTAATGAGAAAATTCAATCATAATGTGAGTGAACATAGGGCTGTCTATTATCTCTGCAGATATTAGTTGGAATTTTAATCCTATAATTCGGAAGAATCCTTCTGAACTTTCTTCTCACCTCTTTGCTTTCACTATAATGACAACTCACCTACTAGCAGCATTTCATCAATGCTGGAATTCAATTTATACTATTTCTTTAATAGTATAAATCACATTACTTTATTTTAGGTGTCTTCTACAATCTGTAACTCATAATTCCAATATACCTGGAGTTAACTACAATTCAATCTTACCAGTTTTTACTAAATTCTACTAGGTGGACAAGCGTTCATTGAGGCATTGATTCAGGAAGCAGGAAACTATCTTATATCTGGCTTCCCTGAGATCCATCCTCATGTTAGAGGAGTGGGACTTGCACAGAATGGAGTGTGAGACAATAAACAGTTTTATTTAACTAACCTTGATGCAGGCACCTATCAATTCCCTCTACAGAGGAGTAGACAAGTTTGATATGCTGGCTATAATGGTGTGAGAAGCTGAGGCCTGAGCTAAATTTTTATAGGCCATGTTCATTAATCTGTGAGTACTATATACAATTAGGAACATAATAGTAAAATAGAGTTTTCAAAATAAATTTATGAATGTAATTACTTATGTAACTAAAATGTCTTATATGTATATATGATGAAAATATAATTTAAAATGGATGTACCAATTAAAAAATATGGAGCATTACTCAATGCATATTAATCATCCAGTGACATGTACAGTTATATTTAAACAAAAAATGACAAATAATTCAAGAAGATTATTTATATAAAAAATACACTCTGTATTAGAAATACATATATTTCCTTGGCAAGAGAGGAGACAGAGCACTGGAAGCACAAAACTAATTTTGACTATGTTGGAATCAAATATCTTATTCCAATTATAGGAACATTTTAAAGATTCTTAGATTTGCATTATCTAAGGAACAATAGGAATACATTAAGTTAATTAGGAACAAATTTGATTTTTTATTGAAAAACTTACCTTCTTCTACTTTATTTGATATATTGATGCATTTCATATATCCACTTACTTTTTGCATGGAGATTGTTTTCCTACATGAAGTATTTCTGAATCCAAAACTAGTTTATATTAACATAGTAAACAAAATTCAAGTTTTCCTTCTGTTAGTGTTTTTTATTGTTTGATATTCAATGATTATTTGAGCTCATATATGCGTTCATTTTATAATTTTCTTAACCTAATAAAGAAAAAATATGGCAAGCCAGTAACAATATATACTATAATTCAAAGCATATCAAGAGCTAAGGAAGATGGCAGGTACTATGTAACATACAAAAATGAACTTTTCTACCCAGATACATTAGGTACTTTGGTATGCCTAGGTGTAATTAGTGGCCTATTTGCTAAATTCCACTGTTATTAATTTTTATTCTTGTTTTTCACTGTTAAAGTTTCTAAGAGATTATTAAATTGAAATTTAGAAAGTAGCAGATTATGCTTTCCTTTCACTGAAGATAATGAACATTGGTGAAGAAGAGTTGGTATTTCTTATTATCAACTAATAAAACAATATGAAATTGTTGGCTAAGTAGGCTAAAATTAAAAATCTATTGTGAAAACTGTCTTGCTCAATTATCAGTTTTCCTAGCAGATATTTAAATGATACTGCAAATGCTCCCGTAAAAATCATGCTTACAGACAATACATATTCAGATATTCTAGTCAACTATTCAGAATAGACAATGTTCCAATTTATTCTGGGAACATGTAAGAGTGTGAAGCTGTCTCTGCTGTAGAAAAGTTGAAAAGAATTTTGCATATCAGAATATGTGTAATTTAATTCTATTTACTTTGTTAAGTTTTTCTTGGTTATATGTATTAAAGTTTGTCATTTTTCACATAACTAAAATATTGTGGATTGCTCTTTTGAATCTGAAAAGGACTATACTAAGTGTGGTAACCCAGGCCCAGAAAGCCAAATATCACATGTTCTCTCTCATATGTGGATCCCAGCTACAGATGATTGGACTTCTGTGTAAGTAGGAAGAAAACTCAGTAGCAAAGGCCAGGAAGCTAGAAAACAAATACAAAGGGAAGAGAAAGGAAGGGAGGAGGTACTTAATAGGATGGTATTGTATATATGTAAGTAGAAGAATAGATTAATGGGGGTGAAAAGCCCAATGTGAGGTCAGGGGAGGAGATTGAGTAAATGAAAGGAGGAGGGAGGGCTAATCAAAATCTAAGAGGATATAAATAAATCATGTGGAAACCTATGTTTTTGGACAAAGGAACACTCAGGAGCCATAGATTGTTGCTAGAAAATTTTCAGTGCCAGGGATGGGAGTTGAATTCCAGTGAGTTGTTGGCCAGGGAGGTCCCTGATGCTCCCAAAACATAATAGGCTATTGCTGAGGCCCTTGGTTTCCCACCAGGAATAGATGGTAAGACCTTATTGCTGAAGACTCCACATACTTGGGCTGCAAGGCCACTGAGAAATCCTGCTGGAACTGAGCTGATAACCTCCTCCATGTAAACCAGCTAACAGAAAGCTAGAAAAAGCCATTCTGCATGCAGTTCAAAGGGAGAAAGAGAAATCACCAGTGAAGACACTCAAGAGTGGACACTGCAAGCCTTATATTTGGCCAGCCAGGCCAAATGAGCCAATGGGTGTAATAGTGGTACATCTGTCATGGTGCAAACAAACTGCCATCTAACTGGACTGGAGGACTGCTCCATGGAATTTTCTGACATTTTTAAATATTAAAGAAAAATGATTCATACTCACTAGATCTCTCATAACCTGAGCACATATTTATTTTGCACATTAACTTATGCAGCTAGTTTAACCTCAGTGTAGTGACATCTTGACTGAGAAATTTTATTTTTAGGGGCTTTTTTGTTCATAATAATCTTACCGATCTTTACCTGCTATATTCCAGAGCATCCACTAAGGAATTTCTTGATGGTCATAAATGTCTCTTGAAGAGCAAATTTACTCCATTTTAAAAGCCATTGTGATGGGCTGGAGAGATGGCTTAGCGGTTAAGCGCTTGCCTGTGAAGCCTAAGGACCCTGGTTCGAGGCTCGGTTCCCCAGGTCCCACATTAGCCAGATGCACAAGGGGGCGCACACGTCTGGAGTTCGTTTGCAGAGGCTGGAAGCCCTGGCGCGCCCATTCTCTCTCTCTCCCTCTATCTGTCTTTCTCTCTGTGTCTGTCGCTCTCAAATAAATAAATAAAAAATAGACAAAAAATAAATTAAAAAAAAAAGCCATTGTTTTTGTTCTTTCTATCTGGATACACCTTCTCTAAGAAATAGTTTGGGAATGTAAACTTTAAATAAAATTTGAAAGAATATTAACATTTAACAGCATTATATGGGCTTAATTATTAATCTTTATAATCATCTTTAATAAATATTTATGACATAGCAAGCATATGCAAATTATGGGAGGGAATACATCCCTGATACTTAAAACAAGGGTAGTCATGGGCCCTAGGGGTGTAACATCTGCTGCTGTTTGGCTAAATGCATATAGTATGCTTATCAAACTGCCCAGTGAGCACTTTTCTTAATATTCTTACCCATATACTAATATTACTCTCACTTTTGGCAGGGGATATTTTCTTTTCAGATGGCAGTGATCTTGGGATGACTTAGAAGGCATCATGGTGCTGGAAAGAAGTGACAGGAGTGCTCAGTACTGCAGTATCTCTATCACACCTTCCAAGGCTCAGGATCTATTGTGAAAGAGGTGGAGGAAGGAATGCAAGAGCCAAAGGAAAAGTCGGACTCCTTACAACATGCTCCCCCCAGACACAAAATGGCCTTGGCCTCACAGTGCTTGACAATACCTATATAAGACCATCATAATAGGAGGAAAAGATGATGACATCAAAATAAAAGAGAGACTGATTGAGATGGGGAGGGGGTATGACAGAGAATGGAGTTTCAAAGGGGAAAGTGGAGGGAAGGTGGGTATTATCATAGGATATTTTTTATAATCATTGAAGTTGTTAATAAAAAAACTTGAAAATAAAAAAAATCAACTTGAAAAAAAAGATTTCTTAATTTATGATGCCACTTTTATTGTTTGATTTGGGTTTTAAAAAGAGTAACTTACATAGACCACTATAAAATCATACCTATCCAGTCTACATACAGTTCCACACTATTTAAATGTATGAAATTGCTAATGCTTTATATTATGAATAAATATAAAGAACTTCATCACTAAAAATAAAGTCATACAATAACCTTCACTAGAATTCATGGATATATCCACTAAGTTTTATTTTTAAGCATCTTTTAATATCAGGTAATTGATATAAACATCTACTTTGACATGCTGAGAAGTTACCTTTGTATTATTGCAAACAGAATATTTTTTCCTCCTTCTATTTATTTATTTATTTAAAAAATTATTAGCAACTTCCATGATTATAAAAAGTACCCTATAGTGATACTCCCCATCCCCCAACTTATTCCTTTGAAACTCCACTCTCCATCATACCCCCTCCCCATCTCAATCAGTCTCTCTTTTACTTTTTATGCATGATCTTTTCCTCCTCTTATGATGGTCTTGTGTAGGTAGTGTCAGGCACTGTGAGGTCATGGATATCCAGGCCATTTTGTGTCTGGGGGGAGCATGTTGTAAGAAGTCCTGTCCTGCCTTGACTCTTACATTCTTTCTGCCACCTCTTCTGCATTAGACCCTGAGCCCTGGAAGGTGTTATTGATATGTTACTCAGTACTCTTGTCACTTCTCTCCACCACTATGATACTTTCTGAGTTGTCCCAAGGTCATTGCCACCTGAAAAGAGAAGATTCTCTCTCCAAAGTGAGAGTAGCGTTAATATAAGGGTATAAATATTAAGAGAAGTGCTTACTGGTCAGTTGGATAAGCATAGTATATGCATTTTTCCATACATCATCAGATGTTACACACATAGGGCTCATGACTACCCCTGTTTTAAGTTTTCAGTATCAGGAATGTGTTCCCCCCCCCACCCAAGGAGCAGGCCTCCAATACAATTGGAGGGCAGTTGGTTTCCACCATGACAGACCTGCCACTATTGCACCCCTTGGCTCATTTGGCTTGGCTGGCCAATTAAACAGAATATTTTTATAACTCTTTGAAGTTAAATGTTAGGGGGGAGGAGGATGAAAAGAGACCAGCATAGATACATGTTAGTCTTTTAGTGCATGAAGTCAATGTAATTCTACAGCCTTTAAAAATATATTCTCTCTTCCAGTTAAGATGGTGGCTTAGGTACCATGACAAAGCAGCCTAGGGGGGAAAAAGAATGAAAAAAACTCAGCAAAATACACACTGTTACTAAAAAGTGAGGTGTATAGGAAATCAAAACAGCAGTGGAGAAGTAGAAGAGATCCAGAGCCCGCATAGGCCTGCAAAAGAGGCCCTGGCAGGTCCACCGACCGTGGCGGTGGCAGTGCATCAGAAAGCCACCAGGCTCTACTCAAATTGCAGAAAAAGCCAGGTGAGAGAAGCTTCCACTCACATCGGCGCACTCAGCAACTCAAGAAATGTGAAGGGAGAGAAGCAGTGAGCAACAGAGGAGCAGACCACAAAGGTAGAACATGTGGAACAGCAGAGAACCAGAGCAGCTGTAGCTCCTTCCCCTCCTCCACTGCCTGTGCCCAGCTCCAGCGAAGAGAGCAGTGGTCCCGGGAACGGCAATGCCAACTTGAGCTGACAGCAGGACCCAAGCAGGAGCATGGTCCCACAGCAACATCAGCTGCTCCATCACCAGCAGCAGCGGCCCCAGCAGTGGCAGATACAGCAGCAGCAGCTTCAGAGGCAGCAGTCACAGGTCCAGCAGCAGCAGTGGAGGATTCAGCAGTGGCAGATAAAGCAGCAGCAGCAGCAGCAGCAACAGCAGCAGCAGCAGCAGGGGATGCAGCAGAGGTAACAGACCCAGCAGCAGCAGCTTTAGCAGCAGTGGCGGTTCCAGCAGTGGGGGTGCCAATCTGAAGGGCCACAGTTTCCAGGCTCAGTGTACACCACAGGAAAAGCCAGTGCAAAGCTCCAGAATACATAACAGCAGACCAACGGCCCAGCCAGCAACTTGACTGAGACCAAAATCCTCCAAAAAGGTAACTGGGATTGATTGCATCAGCGAAGGGTCTCACTTGGTCACAAGCTGACTTGGATCCCTCAAAAGACCAGAAATCTTAACCTCTATGTTGATAAAGGATCTGTTTGTTATAATAACTACTCTTGCATAAATATTTGGTGCTGTTTTTGATGGAATGTGTACAGTGTTTAGTTCAATTTTAGAATCTACCTGTATTTTATTCCACTCAACATACTTGAATTCTCCCATAGCAGGGAAACTCAACCCCTAGGAACACCTTTGCAGATACTCTGAGAGCCTTAAGAGCCACACCTGACACCTTAAGCTCTTATCCTGAAGATTTATAACGTCAAATCAATTGATACAGATAAGAATACCTAGATAGCTAGAAAATCTAAGCATTAACTTAATCCAAGATGCAAAAATATATACATTGTAATACAAGAAACACTAAAAAGCAAGACAATATAAATCCACCTAAAAATATTAATGCATCAGAAATGACCTCCAGTGAGAAGGAGTTAGAGGAAATGCCTGAGAAAGATTACAAAAGAATGATTGTAAATATGTTCAAAGAAGTCAGAGAACAAATCAAAGGAATCAAAGAGGAACTCAAAAAGGAAATCAAAGGAATCAAAGACGACACAGGACACCAATTTCAGGAAATAAAGAAGGCAATACAAGACATAAATAAGGAAATAGAAATAAAAAAGAAAAACCAGTCAGAATTACTAGCAATGAAGATCACATTTAATGAAATAAAAAACTCTGTAGAAAATCTCACCAGTAGAATGGAAGAAAGTGAGGACAGAATATCTAAGCTAGAAGACCAGGGGGCAGATCTAATACCGGCCAACTAAGAGAAGGACAAACTTATAGAAAAGGAAGAGTGGGAATTTCAAGATATTCATGACACTATGAAAAGATCAAATATAAGAAATAAGGGTATAGTAGAAGGAGAAGAATTCCACTCCAAAGGCATAATAGGCATCTTCAACAAAATCATAGAACAAAACTTCTCCCTAATAGGGAAATAGGTGCCAATGCAGATACAGGAAGCCTTGAGAACCCCAGCCAGACAAAACCTGGAAAGATCCTCTCCTTGTCATATTTATAATCAAACTACCAAACACACAAACCAAGGAAAAAGTATTGAAAGCAGTTAGAGAGAAAAATAAGTTACCTACAAAGGCAAGCCCCTCAGGAATACAGCAGAATATTCAACGCAAACTTAAAAAGCAAGAGGGCTTGGAGTGATATTTTCCATGTTCTGAAAGATAATAACTGTCAACCAAGGTTACTTTATCCTGCAAAGCTATCCATTCAAATATATGGAAAAATAAGGACATTCCATGACAAAAGAAGGTTAAAGGAGTATTTAAAGACAAAACAAGCTCCATAGAAAACACTTGATAGGTTCCTCCATGCTGAAGAAAAGGAAAAGCACACATATAAGGAACCTGGAAAAAACAAGCAGTACTCAAATAGTAGTTAACACAAGAGAGCAAAGGTAGAATGAGAACCACACAAAAAAGGGAAAAATAAATACATACCTTTCACTAATATCTCTTAGTATCAATGGCCTCATTGACCCAACCAAAAGACATAGGTTTGCAGACTGGGTTAAAAAGCAGGATCCTAAAATTTGTTGTCTACAAGAAACATGCCTTTCTACAAAGGATAGACATTATCTTAGGGTGAAAGGATGGAAAAAGGTGTTTTAAGCAAATGGGCCTAGAAAGCAAGCAGGGGTTGCTATCCTAATATATGACAAGGTAGACTTCAGTCCATTGTTGGTCAAGAAAGATAAGGAAGGTCACTTTATATTGATTAAGGGCACACTCCAACAGGAGGACATTACAATCCTAATCATACATGCATCTAACATGGGAGCTCCCAAATTCATCAAACAAACACTATTAGAACTAAGTTCAAAGATAACATCAAACACAGTGAAGGTGGGTGACATTAACACCACACTCTCATCAATTGACAGGTCATCCCAGGAAAAAATAAACAGAGAGGCATATGGACTAAATGAGATCATAGGAGGAATAAACCTAACAGATATATACAGGATATTGCATCCAAATACTGCAGAATATACATTCTTTTCAGCAGCACATGGAGCATACTCTAAAATAGACCATATATTAGGACACAAAGCAAATCTTAACAAATTCAGGAAAATTGAAATAATTCTTGCATTCTATCTGACCACAATGGAATTAAACTACAAATCAATAGCAAGAAAGGCTATAGAGCATACACAAAATCATGGAAACTAAACAATACACTACTAAATGATGAATGGGTCAATGAAGAAATCAAGAAGGAAAAAATTTATAGAGTCAAACAATAATGAGTACACAACATACAAAAATCTCTGGGACAGAGAAGGCAGTTCTAAGAGGTAAATTTATAGCATTAAGTGCCTATATAAAGAAACAAGAAAGGTCGCAATAAATGACCTAATGCTTCACCTTAAAGTCTTGGAAAAAGAAGAACAAAGCAAACAAAAAATCAGTAGACAGGAAGAAATAACAAAGATTAGGGCAGAAATTAATGAAATAGAAACAAAAACAATAATCCAAAGAATTAATGAAACAAAGAGTTTGTTCTTTGAAATGATAAATAAGATTGATAAACCCTTAGCAAATCTGACCAAAAGAAAGAGAGAAGACACAAATTAATAAAATCAGAGATGAAAAAGGTAACATTACAACAGATTCCAGAGAAATTCAACAAATCATAGGGACATTCTATAAAAGCATATACTCCACAAAGTAGAAAATCTGAGAGAAATGGATAATTTCCTTGATTTACATGACCTACCAAAATTAAATCAAAATGAGATTAATCACTTAAATAGAACTATAACAAACATGGAGGTCTGAACAGTTATTTTTTATCTCAACTAAACAGTTATTAGTTATCTCAACTAAAAAAAGCCCAGGCCCAGATGGATTCACTGCTGAATTTTATGAGACCATTAAGGAAGAACTAACATCATTGTTTCTTAAGCTTTTCCAGGAAATAGAAAAAGAAGGAATTCTACCAAACTCCTACTATGAGGCCAGCATCACCCTGATACCAAAACCAGGCAAAGATAGAACAAAAGAAGAAAATTACAGACCAATCTCCCTCATGAACATAGATGCAAAAATTCTCAACAAAATATTGGCAAACAGAATACAAGAGTATATCAAAAAGATCATTCACCCTGACCAAGTAGGCTTTATCCCAGAGATGCAGGGATTGTTCAACATATGCAAATCTATAAATGTAATACATTACATAAATGGGTTGAAGGACAAAAATCACATGATCATCTCATTAGATGCAGAGAAAGCATTTGACAAAATCCAACATCCCTTCATGATAAAAGTCCTACATAAATTGGGAATAGAAGGAACATATCTCAATATAATAAAGGCTATTTATGACAAGCCTACAGCCAACATATTACTAAATGGGGAAAAACTGGAAGCTTTTCCACTAAAATCAGGAACAAGACAAGGGTGTCCACTGTCCCCACTTTTATTTAATATAGTTTTGGAAGTCTGAGCCATAGCAATAAGGCAAGAGACACACATAAAAGGGATAAAAATTAGAAAGGAAGAAATCAAGTTATCATTATTTGCAGATGACATGATTCTATACATAAAGGACCCTAAAGACTCTACTGGCAAACTGTTAGAGCTGATCAAAACCTACAGCAATGTAGCAGGATACAAAATAAATACACAGAAATCAGTAGCCTTCATATATGCTAACAACAAACACACAGAGAATGAAATCAGAGAATCACTCCCGTTCACAATTGCATCAAAAAAAATAAAGTACCTTGGAATAAACCTAACCAAGGAAGTAAAGAATCTCTACAATGAGAACTTTAAAACACTCATGCGAAAAATTGCAGAAGACACTAGAAAGTGGAGAAATATCCCTTGTTCCTGGATTGGAAGAATCAATATTGTGAAA
Organism: Jaculus jaculus; assembly: GCF_020740685.1. Taxonomy (NCBI): domain Eukaryota; kingdom Metazoa; phylum Chordata; class Mammalia; order Rodentia; family Dipodidae; genus Jaculus; species Jaculus jaculus. The sequence goes on along the minus strand of NC_059112.1, from coordinate 76,654,379 downwards.
ATGGCAATCTTACCTAGAGCAATCTACACATTTAATGCAATCCCTATCAAAATTCCAAAGGCTTTCTTCATGGAAATAGAAAAAACAATCCAAAAAGTCATTTGGAATCACAAAAAAACCTTGAATATCTAAAATAATACTGAGTAACAAAAATGAGGCTGGTGGTATCACCTTACCTGATTTTAACCTATACTACAGAGCCATAGTAACAAAAACTGCATGGTACATGCACAAAAACAGACATGTAGATCAGTGGAACAGAATAGAGGACCCAGATGTAAGCCCAAGTAGCTATTGCCACCTGATATTCGATAAAAATGCCTAAAATACTCATTGGAGAAGAGACAGCCTCTTCAGCAGATGGTGTTTTGAAAACTGGATATATACCTGCAGAAGGATGAAAATAGATTCTTCTCTCTCACCATGCACAAGAATTAAGTCCAAATGGATTAAAGACCTTAACATCAGACCTGAAACTCTGAAACTGCCAGAGGAAAAAGTAGGGGAAACCCTTCAACATATTGGTCTTGGCAAAGACTTTCTGAATACAACCCCGATTGCTCAGGTAATAAAACCACAAATTAATCATTGGGACCTCATGTAATTACAAAGATTTTTCACTGCAAAGGACACAGTGAAAAAAGCAAAGAGGCAACCTACAGAATGGGAAAAAATCTTCACCATCTATATATCTGATAGAGGATTAATATCTAGGATATACAAAGAACTCAAAAAGTTAAATAATAAGGAATCAAACAAGCCAATCAAAAAATGGGCTATGGAGCTAAATAGAGCATTCTCAAAGGAGGAAATATGAATGGCATATAAGCATCTAAAAAAATGTTCTATGTCACTAGTCATCAGGGAAATGCAGATTAAAGCTACAGTGAGATTCCATCTCACTGCTGTCAGATTGGGCACCATCATGAAAACAAATGATCATAAATGCTGGCGGGGATATGGAAAAAAAGGAACCCTTCTACACTGCTGGTGGGAATGCAATCTGGTCCAGCCATTGTGGAAAAGAGTGTGGAGGTTCCTAAAACAGCTAAAGATTGATCTACCATATGACCCAGCTATAGCACTCCTAGGCATATATCCAAAGGACTCATCTCATTTCCTTAGAAGTACATGCTCAACTATGTTTATTACTGCTCAATTTATAATAGCTGGGAAATGGAACCAGCCTAGATGTCCCTCAACAGATGAGTGGATAATGAAGATGTGGCACATTTATACAATGGAGTTCTACTCAGCGGTAAAGAAAACTGAAGTTATGAAATTTGCAGAAAAATGGGTGGGCCTGGAAAGTATTATACTAAGTGAGGTAAATCAGGCCCAGAAAGCCATGTGCCACATGTTCTCTCTCATATGTGGATCCTAGCTACAGATGCCTGGGCTTCTGCATGAGAATGAAAATACTTAGTAGCAGAGGCCAGTAAGGTAAAAAGGAGACATAAAAGGTATAGAAAGGAAGGGGGGAGGATACTTAATAGGTTGATATTGTATATATGTAATTACAATGATTGTAATAGGGAGGTAATATGATGGAGAATGGAATTTCAAATGGGAAAGTGTGGGGGTGGGGAGGGAGGGAATTACCATTGGTTATATTTTATAATCATGGAAAATGTTAATAAAAATTAAAAGAAAAGAGAAAGAAAATGAGATACTAACACCCATTATAACATGTTTTTGTTTTGACCTTTTTTGATTTATTTTTCTGTGTGTTTGTTTGTTTTGAAAGAAGGACTTATATAGCCCAAGCAGTTCCTGAACTGGCTGTGTATTACTATATAAACTTACACTTTTGGTCTTCTTTCTTTCTACACATTGGAATTACCCACCTGAGCTGCCTTCCCTTGCTTTATCTGAGCATGTTCATTTCTTCAGACAAAGAAATAAGAGGGTGAGAAGTATACACACCATCTTGGCAAGAATAACGATTTCATAACAAAAGAAAGATCATGCTATATTGCTAACAAAATGTTCAGAAGGCAAGATTCCTCCTAACAAGCTCACAGGAGTTCTTTTGCCCAATTTTTAATACAATTTAGACAAGAATGGCCCCTCTGCTCTTAGGAAGTGTAAGTTTTTCTAAAATTAAGATATCTGATGAAAATAACTTTGCATTATACAGTAAAAGAAATAATACATACCGGGAAGTGATGACTGAGAATAAGGGGATGGTGAAAAGAATGACAGAGGGAGGTGATAACCTGTTGCTGTTGTGAGAGGCACTGAGACCATGATAGTAGTTGTTCCAAATAATGTGCCTCTGTTCCAGTTCTTCTTATAGTAGTGCCTCTCAAAATTCTAGAGAAACAACTACTCGCCAGAAATATTTGAAGGACTGGATTGTTACATCACAGAGAATAGGGGAAGTCAGATACTGAGGTATGACTCCCCCAGAGCTCCTGAGTTTTGTGATTTGGTGAGCATTTTCACATTTCATCAATTCAGAATCTACTACAGAATCTAGGGGTGACAGTTAATCTTCATATCAATTTTATGGTGCCTAGATTCACTATAAAAACCAATTAATCTATAGGATTATATGAAAAATTCTAGATTAGGTTAAATGAAGTGGGACTACCCAACTTAATGTGGGCTTCACAATTGTATGGCATAGAGTTCTGGACTGAATAAAAAAAGAGAACGCTAACATCAATCATTTTGCTTTCTGACTGTGGATTGAGCTGTAATGCTTTCATGTTTCTGCCGCTACATCTTCTCCACCATGATAGACAGTACCCTCACACTGTGAGGCAAAATAAGCCCTTCTTTCCTTAAGTTATCAGTCATTTTGTCACAGCAATGAGAAAAGGAGCTGACACAGTAAGACAAATGCTTTCTGGGCTATTCCCAGCCAATGCAAATGCATTGTACAGGTTCCAAAGTCACTGCAACCGTATAGGGAGCCGCTACAACTGCCTTCTTTCTCCATTCCCTTCTTCTTTTCATAGCTATCAGATCTGCATCTAAGCAAAAGCTTTTACTGGCAACTCTTACTCCATTTTCCCTTCAGCAATCCTAGGTATTATTCCAAGTAAATCTGTCTTGTGATCAACGTTCTAGTTGCTTCTTTTACCTAAGGGATGCGAATTCTACTAACATGCACTTATTTAAATCAAAATAGCACCAACCCTGTGAATAGTACTGTAGTTCAATCATCATACTATATATTATCACAAAATGGTAGGTATATAAAAATATATTGACTGAATAACTAACGTGGACACATTGTCAATATATCTGAAAAGATATGCTGAGTATATACCACTATTGCTATACACAAATTTATGAGTTATGGTTTCTATATTCAAGAAACAGCTTGTTTGGAGAGGTGTGTACATGCTCAATCCTTTTCATGCATTGATTAAACTGTCATGATGCTCACATGTTAAAGCACTTCGGAAGACTATAAGCTCAAAACACACACGATTGGGAGTCAGGTGATTTTCTAGTGAACTTTCCTAGTACTTGATACACTTGTGATATATACATTATATTTTTCTAAAAAATGACATGAACATTACAGTCCTGTATGGTCTCCCAAAACCTATATCAAGAGTGAATTCATTTCTCTCCCCTTTCATCTCTGAAGGTCTTTGAAGCCTCCACCATTAATAGAATAGAAACCAGCACAGTTCTTATCACATTACTTCTCAGCATTGTGTCTTAGAGTTCTTCATGTTTTCCTTTGAGAACAAACTATGTATGACATTGCACTTATCAATGTGTTTATGGTGAATAAGCGGGAGGAAATGAGGGGATGGCAAGGGAGGAAAGAAAAGATGAGAAAAGGAAGGGCAGTTGAGGACAGTCGAGCTGAAGCAAAGAGCTGCTTGAATTTTGCAAGGCAAGTCCAAAGGTTTGTTATTTAGGAGTCCAGCAGCTGATGTCAGCAAGCTGACTTGCAGCTTCCCCCTAGCAGCCTTTCCAAGGCCTTTCCAAATTCCAATTTAATGACGGAAACTTATGCCATTTTTATTCAGTAAGTTCATTATGAAGTAACAATAACTGGAAGGTATGGGGCCACTTGATGAAAAGCTTGGCAAACAACTGTTATAATCAATGTTTTATTAAAACATTTGCATCCATTATGGCATTAATGCATTCTTTGTGAATAAATTAGTGAGTTATGTTTTCAGAACATATGATCATATTTTGTTATAACATAAATGTTAAATTAGGAAATGCAGTTTTATGGCCATATTTTTAGAATTATTTATATAAAAACATTAGATTACATTCACAATATATTATATGGAGTATTGTATCATATTAGAAAGAAAGTAAATTCATATTTACAATTCTAACTATATATATAGCTATGTATGTATGTATATTACACAAAATGGGATTCTTCACAATTCATGTATTATTCATATATATTGGGTTGGCACTGAATATCTGCAAATATAGGGAAAATATGTGACCCAGATAATATATGATTATGTGATTCAAATATTACTTACTGTGTTTATATCTATAAATTTTATCATATTGCATTTAATTTAACAATCTTCAAATCTATTTCATATATGCAAACCCATGAATATATTTATATTTGTATATTTAAAAATGCTTTAGCTTTTAGTTAGTAGAAAGAAGGAATAAACTAGAGGAAATCACAAAAAAATGGTATTTAAACCAAGAACTATGCATTTTCAAAGCAGCTAGAAGAAAACACAGTGGCTTGGTCATCCAATATCCTTATTACATTATTAAACAGCCAAAATGACTCAAAAAACAAAAGGACAGAAACAACAATAACAATAGATAAAAATATTTTAATAAAGTCTTGAAGATTCATTAGACAAGTCTGGTTGAAATCTAGTCATATTTCTTTGAGCTTATCTGGGGATGTTCTCTATAAACTCTACTATCACGTCTCATTTCTGACATCCATAATTTAAAACAAGCTAAAGACACTTGAATTAAATTATAAAGGGGCCCCCCATTAACCTGATGATATTTGGTTGTCTATTCATAATTTGAGTAACTTTCATATAATTGGCAACCAGTTTGAAATATTCAAGTAGCCAATTTATCTGGGAACTGCAAACATTATTTAAGCTTAGTAACTCACAAAAGTACTCTATGGATTATGTAACAGAAAAAAAAAATTAATGTATTATTTACCTGAGGATTAGAAGCCAAAAATGGACATAGAGATGTTAAAGAGGTCAAACATTTGGAAGCATTTACAATATCAACAAAGAGAGAAGAGGCTAGCATTACACAACTCTGACATTTAGGAAAGTTCCTGAAGATCTGCTACTGTAACCTCTAGGGATGGGCATAGCTGTCTAGATCCACATGGATGGTTGAAGGTAAAAGAATAAGAAACTGGTGGCAATGTTTGGGAAGGTTGTTAAATCTTTAGAAGTTGGAACCTGGCTGGAGGAAGTGTGTCACCAGGGCAAGGCTTGGTGATTTTGTTGTCTATACTCAAATGCGGTTGATCTCTCTACTTCTTGAATCTGGTGATATGTGACATGTGTTTCAAACTCTGACCTGCCATGCCATCTCCATGTTGATGTAGCTTTCCCACAAAACTGTAAGGTGAATTAAATTATTTTCCTTCTATGAGGTGATTCTGTTTGGGATTTGTTCTCCACAATGAGACATTAACTGATATACCCTGAAAAGAATGGCAAACCATGAACAGAAAGTGAGTTTGTAGGCACTGCAAAGAGCAGTCATATACTGTTCATGACAGAGTGTGGAGATGGCCATGTGATGAGGCTGAGAGGAAAGAGCACATCCTCTTCTTTATTCAGTGTGGGTACCATGACTGGCCTACTATAGATAGGGTTCAGCAGACAAAGGAGGAACATAGCTTGGGGTGTCTCATCGCAGTTTACAGAGAGAAGGAGAGTGGGTATACCTTGAATAAGTACCTCAAAAATTTATAAAACCCCTCAAATTTTCTTTCCTTCATGTATCTACAGTGGGCTTTGAACTTACTATTATTTATTTGTTTATTAACAAGACATAAATAGAGAGAGAAAGTAAAAGAATATGGATGCACCAAGGCTTCTTTATTGCAAAGGAACTCCAGACACATGTGTCACTTTGTGTCTCTAGATTTATGTGGTTATTATAAATGTTATTATTATATTATTATTATATTTATGTGAGTATTGGAGAATCAACACTGACCAGAAGGCTTTATAAGCAACTGCATTTAACCACTCAACCATTTCCTCTGTCCCTGAACTAGCTATTTAGCCAAGGAAAAAACACAAATTCCTTTTGAGGAAACAAAAACTCAGATATGTTAATGTGTTTTAAATTATATAGTTGTACTTGAAGGTATCATTTTGGGTGTCTCACATTAAAAATAACTTACAACATATGAATAATTACTCATAATACTAAAACCAATAACATTATTATTTTAGGATCTTGTAGTGGTTAAAGAATAATTATTAGGTCATTTTTTGCCTTTCTATCCCATTGAAGACAATGTATCTCTCTCTGGGTATCAGACTTTGGTTGTTATTTGCTGTCTCCACGTGCATAAGAGCCCCCTAACTTCTTTTGTCTCTGCTTCCCAGTTTTATCAGTGTTCTAGAGCTAAAGCATCTGAAGCATCTGGGTCCTCTATCTTTTCCCTAGGATATGGGGATTAAATTCAGGTTCTCATGCTTCAGTGATGTACTGTTTTCCAATAAGCCATCTACTTAGCCCTAGGAATTGGCATTTTAAAAATTAAAATAAATGTGAATCAGTTTTACACTAGCACATACATTTGCCTATATGCAGTATCAGACTACATAGCCCAGGCTAGCCATGAACTTGCTGTGTAACTCAAGATGGCTGTAGAACTCTTTCAACATTTTTACTCACCCTCTCAAATGCTGTGTTTACAGGCATGCATCACCATTACTGGCTTAATTACATTTACTTTCAATAGGAAAGTTCAATCTCATTTTTAACGTGTCCTTTTTGGTTAATGTACCACAAAAAAACATGTTTTTGTTGTTTTTTTTTATCCTAGCAATTTCCAGCTTATTAGCACTAAGGCCAAATGTCTTGGGTCAATATTTTTAGACCTATCTTAATTCTTTCAAAAGTATTGTTTTATTTTACAGATTGGCTATCATTTCCCTCTTTGTATATTGTAATTTTAATTCAGTTTATAAATATTATAAAATGTTATTTCCCAGCATGTGCCAGTGTGTAAATTCAGTACTAGAAGCCTTACCACCAGAAAGTGATTCCTATTTGCATAATCATTATTGCTTGATTTTGCTGTTTGCTGAATAAACATGCACAATGATGTTAAGATGAATCTTTATCCCATTGTTAAAGACACTATTTTAAATTGATTCTTAGATCACCTGAAGACTCTCATAATTACACTGTATCAAAATCATTCATTAAAATGTGTGAAAACAGGTACCTTCCTATTGTAATCTCCAGAACTTTAATTATAAATGAAACTTAACAGATTTTTAATTGATTCATGGAATTCTGTGTATGTGAGTATGTGTATTATCTCCTAATGACTAGTTCATCAAGGGTATATTTTCTCATCAATTTGTATGAATAAAAATTGTTTAAACCTATTATTAATAGCAGTGTAAACATTTATTTTCAATTAAAAAATAATCTAGCCAGGCATGGTGGTACACGCTTTTAATACCAGCACTTGGGAGGCAGAGGTAGGAGGATTGCTATGAGTTTGAGGCCACCTTGAGACTCCATAGTGAATTCCAGGTCAGCCTGGGTTAGAGTGAGACCCTACCTTGAACCCCCCCCCCAAAAAAAAAAAAACTTCCATAAGCTGAAGGTACCAGAGAAATTACTATAACATTGTAACACAGAAAGGCCAGAGGATGATAGGCTCAAGGTTTAGATAAATTCAGACACTAAAGATTAGTTTAAAAACTGGCTTCCATAGTCCAATCATCCTCAATTTTAATTATGCTGTATTTATTAATCAAGATGACCATAGGTCAATCTATATTTTGTTAAAACTTGACCCAGTGCAATTTTAACAATGCTTCTTTTTCTTGGCTAGATATATATGCTTAACTGTGAATTAATATGCTCAATGTAGGAGTTAGGTTAGTTTTCATTGTCCAACCAATAGGCTTAAAGTTTTGGGTAAATTCCATCAGTCAAGATACATAGATATTTTTCCATTTCCAAAAAGAAGGCATCCAATAGTCAGCAAGTGTATGACATAATGTTGCACAGCACTCATCATCATAAAAATACAAATGTAAACACAGGAAGCTATTCTCTCACTTTGATCAGAATGGCTACCAATCAAACAAAGTAGGGCTGCAGTGATGCACAGTGGTTCAGAATGCTTTTGGAGAAAGCAGGAAGGCCTGAGCAAGCCTGAGATAATCCCAGTTCCAATATCCAGAACTCATGTAACAGCTGGATGTGGACACTAATACCTGTAACCTCAGTCCAGTGGGGAGTGAAGAACAGAGATTTGATAAAACAATACTTTTGAAAGAATTAAGATAGCTCCAGAAGTCAGTAAGTCAGTTTCACAGTAAAACTGGTGAATATTGGAACGGGACATGCAATGCTCTTTTCTGGCTCCTTGCTTCAGGCAAGTCTATGGAGTACTGTATAAGAACACACATGTGTATACATCACACACATGCACACACACGTGTGCATGCACACACACACCAACCATATGCACACACAATACATACACACACACACATAGCACATATACTTCACATAGTCAGAAAAGCAAACAAGAAAAGAATTGAAACTGCTGATGAAGTTGAGGACTATGGAAAGGTGAATCATGACCTCTGTATGGAAAACAGTATGGAATATATTAAAAATAAAAACGTACAACTTGAAGTATGAGAGAGCCAGCAATCCATTTCTTAAGTATAATTTTAAGGGAAAATCAGTTAAGTATACTGCAAAGAAGTCAGCACTCCCATTTTGAAAAATCAATCACAATAGTTGAGTTGGAGAATCAAATCTTTGTCTATCAAAAGGTGATTGGATGAAGAAAAATCAACATATACACATAAAGACAGATGAATGATAAAAAATAACATCTTTTACAAAAATGTGGGTGGAACTGTAAGACATACTTTTAAGTGAAATCAAATATGCATATAGAGACAGATATACCACAACTTCATTATTGTGTAGAATCTAAAGTTGATCTTGTACAACTTGAAACTAGAATGGCTGCTAGAGTAGGCTGTTAGAAAAGAGATTGGGGAAGTGATGGGGCAAGGTTGGCCAATGTGTATTAAATAGATAATACAAATAAATCCCAGTGTGCTATTGCAAAACAGAATGAATCTAGAGAATAAACACATTGTTATTTCTAAAAAGGTAGAAGCAAAGATTTAAAATATTTTTTCACAAATAAATGATGAATGTTTAAAGAAATGCATATGATTATGTGCATTAGAATATGTTACCATATGTGCATTCCCCTAAAGCTCAAGTAGTATCTTTTGCATATAATTGCATATTTCTCAGCGTGGCCTTGAACTCAGGAAAAACCTTCCCACCTTGACCTTCCAAGTGCTGGGGCATGCACCACCATGCCCTATGTGTTCTTATACTTTTAATTATAGCTTTCTTTTTATGTATTAATTTTTCTACAATTCAATGCAATTGACTTTTTTTCTGTTTTCCTCTTCAATCTGTTTAAACACTATATATTTGTTAAGGACATGCTTTTTAATTTTTTTGTTTTATGTTTATTTATTTATTTGAAAGTGACAGACAGAGAAAGAGGCAGAGAGAGAGAGTGAGAGAGAATGGGTATGCCAGGGTCTCCAGCCACTGCAAACGAACTCCAGACACATGTGTGCCCTTGTGCATCTGGCTAACATGGGTCCAGGGGAATCAAGCCTCGAACTGGGGTCCTTAGGCTTCACAGGTAAGCACTTAACTGCTAAGCCATCTCTCCATCCCAAGGACATACTTTATGATAATCTAAAGCAACTTTATAATGGCCATTATATTTTATTTATTTATTTAGTTAGTTAGTTTTGGTTTTTTCAAGGTAGGGTCTTACTCTAGCCCAGGCTAACCTGGAATTCACTATGTTGTCTCAAGGTGGACTTGATCTCATGGTGATCCTCCTACCCCTGCCTCCCAAGTGCTAGGATTAAAGGTGTGCACCACCACCATGCCTGGCTTGGCCATTAAATTTTAATTTTTTTAAATATTATTTATTTGAGAGTGATAGACACAGAGAGATAGACAGATAGAGGTAGGGAGAATGGGTGCGCCAGGGCTTCCAGCCTCTGCAAACGAACTCCAGACGTGTGCGCCCCCTTGTGCATCTGGCTAACGTGGGACCTGGGGAATCGAGCCTCCAACCGGGGTCCTTAGGCTTCACAGGCAAGTGCTTAACCACTAAGCCATCTCTCCAGCCCATATTTTAAAGAATAAAATAACATACTACATGATCTGAATTTCTAAACTGATTTGCTTTTGAATACTAGACTCTTTTCTTAACCGCTAAGCCATCCCTCCAGCCCTAGACTCTTTTCTAATTTTGAGACTCTGTCTCTTTTTGAAAAATAATTTTTTCAGTCTATATGTATAAAATGTATACTAAAACTTGCATGATGTTGTGTCAACTTATTCAAAGTATTCTTTTCATTATGATCTATATAAGGTCTCCATATCTTATAAGTAAATACTCATGGGTCTTGACATCTAGATTTAAATGTCTCAGTATAAAACCATGCCTGTTTAAATAAAGCCATAAAAATGTGTTTCATAGTAAATTTCTTCAGAGTATTTTTTTGAAATTAGTGTCTACTTTCTATAAACTTTATTAAGGAAAATAAACATATCATAAATTCTTCATGACTGCACAATTTGAAGATTTGCATATTTGTGCACCTGTGGACCATTACCATGGTGAAGTGAAACATCTGTCATCATCCTCATTTTTCCCATGTCTCCTCATGACTCATCCTTTCTATCCTTCCCAAATCCTGTATCTCATATCAGTAGTCTCAGTTATGGAATATATCTGATATTCTAACATATGATTCTGTGGAAATTGAGTCCTATAATACTCTTTCTTTAGATCCAGATTGTTTTAAGCAACACAGTTAGCTTGAAATTCATCCGTGTTATTATTTCAATTTTATCTTTTAAATTTCCTCATATAATCAATTTATATAATTTTGTTAGTTAGTTTGACTAATTGACAAGTTTATGGTAAATGTTTGTTTGTGCCCATAGGTTAGTGCTACTCTCACCCTTGTCATAGAAGATCTTGTTTGTAGATGGCAGGGACTACTGCAGGCTCAAAGAGTATCAGAATGACTGATTGCTGAGTACTCAGGGCTAAATTAGACACCTTTGTCACCCAAGACACACTGAGCATTGCAATAAATGGGATCAGAATTAATGTAACAACCAAAGAAAGTGGAGGAGTGTCATAGAATGCTGTTTTCCAGACATTAAATAGTGATTGCATTTATAACTTCATTATAACTGTGAAAGTACTCCAATACCCATCATTAATTATAATAATAATTATATTTTATGTAGAAATCCTTTACCTGTGAAGAGTTTTGTTTTTATGAGAATTTTATCAGGGCTTTAGTATGGATTTTCCCAAAAGCTTTCCCATACTTCTTGAAATGATTGCTTATTTCTTACTAGTAAGCTACTCTGTAATTGTGCGAGATATAATTCACATAGTACAATTTAGCTATTTTGAGTGCACAATTTATTTGTTCTTATAATCATAACTTGAAACAATTTTGGAATATTTACTAAACTCTTCAGTACTTAGCCATATATTAGAACTTGATTTATTTTAAATTAACTTTATATGAATTTGTGTGTGAGCGCTAACTTGTTAATTCATGTATGAATAGCAATATCCCAAGTCACCATAGTATTTGCTGGAAAAGCTGTTTTACTAAATAATTGTCTTGGAACTCATATGCAAAGTTAATTGGCAATGAACAGAATGATTTATATCTGTACAGTCTGTATGTTATATATTAACTTTTGTCACTAATGTGCTGCTATAATTACTATAATTTGATTTTGTTTGCAAATTGATTGACAGCAGTCCTCTGAATTTGTTCTCCTTCAGTAGTGTATAGGTCATTTTCTGGACATCATGTAGTTTACTATTTGCTTAATAATTTCTAAAATGCAAATAGGTGGAGTTCTAAGTACCTTGTTAAGTGACTAGTACGTAGTGACCACCCCACAGTTCCTGAGCACTGCCTACCATTTTCCTTTCATCCTTCCTCATCTTTGTTGGTCAGTGTGAACAGTTTATATTGATGCATCTTCAAGAACACTGCTTTACTCATAAATGCTTTATCTACTAAAGAGTCTACCACAGTCATGTTATTCCAGTTATGCTTCAATTTCTAGAATTAACTTTTAAAACATGTTGAGAGAAAGAGAGAATGAAAGGGCATATCATGGACTCCTGCTGGACAAACAAACTCCAGAAGCATGGACCACTTTGTGCATCTGTCTTTATGTGGGTATTGGGGAATTGATCCCAGGTGGTCATTGAACTCAGGTGGTCAGGCTTTGCAACCAAGTACCTTTCTTTAACCAGTAAGTCATTTCTCCAGCTCCTTAAACAGTTTCTTTTATTATTATTATTAGTTATGTACACAGTGTGTATATAGCCATGTTGGTACTATCATTAACATTTTCCCTGTCCTCCCCCTCCAAAGGAACATTCCTCCTTAGGGATTATGGGTTGTGTATTGTGGGGGTAGCCATCAGTTATGGGGATGAGGCAATGTCTGTGTGCATAATGTCCCAATCTGTGGCTCTAACAATCTTTCCACCCCCTCTTCCACAAATTTCCCTGGGCCATGTTGTATTTATTTAAGGTCTACTTCAGTGAGAAGGTCTTGGGAGCCTCTGTGTCTCTGGATAACTGGGTTGGTAGGAGTTGAGTGTTCTCTGATTCAGTCTCCTTCACCTTTGTGCTGATACCAGGTTCACCTGGAAAGCATCTCTTGCTCATTTCCCCAATTACTCTATGATTTCAGATGGAGCCCTGGTGAGGTGTGATGGCCTAATTCTCTCCTCGGGATCTGCGTCCATCAGAAAGAGAGAAACAAATTCTCCAAAGGACAGTGAGGTAAGCACCAGATAAATGTGATAATCATTATGATTTTAGAAAGAATTTGATAGGTATATGCTCTCTTGTAGCCCAAGATTGGTGGGAACTTGATATTGGAGTGCAGCCTCACTTTTTGGATATGGTTCTGAGTTGTTTCCCAGTTCCAGCTATGGATTCTATTCCACTGAGTGGATCTGCTAACCAAATCAAGAGCTATTGGTTACCCACCATGGCTATGGACCACTATTGCACTTATATGAGCATCACATCAGGTTGTTTGCTGAGTAGTTTATACCATGAGTTGCTTGTGCATATCTTGGTCATATTCTCCAGTCACTCATGTAGCACCTTCTGGCACTAGACGAACTAACTGTCTGGGGACTGAATCTCTTCCAGATTCCAGCCAGGTCACTCCATGTTCTGTACCAACAACATATATTATCTTTGGCAGTAGAGGCTTACCATTAACCTTTAGTGGGTCATCATGTACTCTGACAGAAATTTGTCTTTTGGGGGGAGATGTTGTAGGTCTTTCTGGTCAACAGCTCATTGTGGATATTACCCACATGCTGGTGCTGGGTGTGATGGGCCATCACCAAGGGAATAAAAAGGAAGAAAAAGATAGGTAAGAGAGAATAGAGGGAGGGAGGGAGAGAGAGAGAGAGAGAGAGAGAGAGAGAGAGAGAGAGAGAGAGAGAGAGGGAGGGAGAGAGAGGCAGGAGAAGATTAAGGTTAGTGTTCATACACTCTCCTGGGCCCTGTGATTCAGGTGTTCCCTCTGAGGACTTGATGAAAGCTTAACATTTTAGTCTGTCTTTCAGGATTTAGGATTTTATGGTACCATTGCCATTTGGGTCCAGTTTTGTGCCCCTCCCCCTTACTCTCCACTCCCACCCCACCTTCCCTAGTGTCCAGTCCTTGTGATGCTTATTAGGTATGTTAGCAGCTCCGGCAGATTCACATTAGGAGCCACAGGTGAGTAAAACCCTGCTATGATTATCTTTCTGTGATTGAGTGAGTTCACTGAGAATGATCTGTTCCAAGTCTGACCATTGTTCTTCAAATTTCATTGTGTCATTTTTCCTTACTGCTGTGTAGAATTCCATCATGTAGAGATACTACATCTTGCTTACCTATTCCTGTAATGATGGACATCTGGGTTGATTCTAGCTCTTAGATATTATTAATTGAGCAGCTATAAACATGGTTGAGCAAATCTCTCTAAACTGAGGCATGAAGCTTTTAGTGTAAATGCCCAGTAAGGGAATAACTGGGTCTATTGGTAACGCTATAGTCAACCATTGTAGGAGTATCCATATTGCTTTCCATAGTGGTTGTACATCTTACATTCCCACTAACAGTGAATGAGGGTTCCTATTTCTCCACATCCTTCCCAGCATTTGTTTTCATTAGATTTTTAACGTTTGCTCTCCTTACTGGCGTAAGGTAGATTCTCATAGTTGTTGGGGGGGGGGGGGGTTGTTGTTGTTGTTGATTTGTTTTAGTTTTATTTGCTTTTTGAAGTAGGGTCTCACTCTGGCCCAGGCTGACCTAGAATTAACTAAGTAGTTTCAGGGTGGCCTCAAATTTATGGCGACCCTCCTACCTCTGCGTCCAGAGTGCTGGGATTAAAGGCATGTGCCACCATGCCTGGCCTCATAGTTGTTTTAATTTGTATTTCCCTGGTAATTAGGGATTTTGAACATTTTCTTAACTGTTTGTTAGCCATTTGTATTTCTTCCTCTGAGAACTTCCAGTTCAGTTCGCTGCCCCATTTTCTAACTGGGTTGTTTGACTTTTTATTGTTTAGATTTTTAATTCTTTGTAGATTCTAGAAATTAGGCTTCTGTCTGTTGTATAGCCAGCAAAAAAATGTTCTCCCATTGTGTGGTTAATCTATTGGCTCTGCTTATTGTATGTTTGTCTGTGCAAAAAACTTTTCAGCTTCATGAGATCCTAATGGTTGAGAGATAGTTTAATATCCTGAGCTACTGGGGTTTTGTTCAGCAAGTCTTTTCCCACTCCTATATCATGGAAAGTTCCTCCTTATTTTTTTTTTTTTTCTTCCAGTAGTAGCAGAGTTTCTGGTCTTATATTAAGTTCTTTGATCCATTTGGACTTGATTTTTGTGCATGGTAAGATGTGTGGATTGAGTTTCATTTTCCTACATGTGATTATCCAGTTTGTCCAGCACCATTTGTTGAAGATGCTGTTTTTTTTTTGTTGTTGTTGTTGTTTGTTTGTTTGTTTGTTTGTTTGTTTTCCAGTCTACATTGTTATAGCCTTTGTCAAATATCAAGTAGCTGTAGTTACTTGACCCATAGTCCAGGTCCTTGATTCAGTTCCATTGGTCTGTAATCCAGTTTTTATGCCAGTACTATGTTGTTTTTATTACTATGGTTTTGTAATATAGCTTTAGACTAGTTATGGTGTTGCCTCCAGACATTTTTTTTTTTTTTTTAGTTTTATGGTTTCCTTCTCCCTGCTCACATTAGCCAAATGTGTGTTTTCATTATGTGCTTACTTTAATTTTTATTTATTTTTGTCATTTTAACTTCTTTGAAAAAACTGATTCTTAATCATATCTGAGTTTGGTTGTCATGGTTGTTTGTCTTTTCAAAGTGTCTTTTTATTTTTTTAATTTTATTTTTTGATTTTTTGAGGCAGGGTCTCGCTCTAGCTCAGGCTGATCTGGAATTCACTATGTAGTCTCAGGGTGTCCTCGGACTCACAGCGATCCTCCTACCTCTGCCTCCCAAGTGCTGGGATTAAAGGCATGTGCCACCATGCCCGGCTACATAGATAAGGTATAAATGATTGCGCTTCTCTTAAATAACTCTTTTATTTTATATGGTATATTTTATATTTCTATATATTCTACTGTTGGCACATTGTGTTCTTGTTTGTCAATCAAAATTATCAATGACTTGCGTTTAGAAGTTCTAGTTAATATGATAAAAGATCATACTGAAACCATTGGCCACTCTTCTGAACAGAATGATTTACTCTTTGGACCTTCACTCTGCAGGCTTCTGTGCACTCCCTCCATAGCTTACTTTGCTTTCCATGTCCTCTCTGTGCTCTGATTAATGTCACTATTTGTACTTTACCACATGATACTCCTTTATTATTCAAGCTAGTAAGTTCAAATATTCTTGGCTTTAAATTATTCTGAATTATATTTAAGTAAGTACAATGATATTAATGCTTCAAAGAAATGTTTTAAAAGATTTATTTTTATTTGTTTATTAGAGACAGACAGAGACAGAGAATGGGTGTGCCAGGGCCTCTAGTCATTGCAAATGAACTCCAGATGCATGTGCCACCATGTGCATCTGACTTATGTGGGACCCAGAGATTTGAACCTGGGTCCTTAGGCTTCATAGGCGAATGCACAGAAATATCATTTTTAATGTATAAATGTTCATTTAACAATGAAGAAGTCCAAATAGCACAGTATGTATTTGACATTATATATTACTGTTCTTAAAGTATAGTATTCTCATCCTTTTAGTAAGCATATTAACAAGTTTTAAATAAATCTCTTTGAAATTATATTGTATTAATTTATTGAAATGTAACAAGTGCTATAAGGTAAATATCATATAGGGAAAAAGTCTAGAATATGAAAGTAAGGTAATTTAATGATAGGCTTCATGTTCAAAGGTGATAGATGCAAAAATTACAGGGCAAACATTATACTTTAGCCAGACTACAGCCAATTCTTTTTCTAACTAAGGCTTATATTTAAAAAGAAAATCTGTTTCTCAATATAGACACTCTTTAGCCTATTCAAGGATATATATGTAGCAGGGGCCATGTTACAAAATTATATGCTATATCTGACCATAGCCAAATATTAGAGTAATTGTTTTTCATCTTACAGTATTTAGCTTAAAAATGCAATACTCTAGAGTATTGGTTACAAAATTTTTCACAAAATAAATAAATTATATTTACTGGTTATTCAGATATTATTATATTACATATATTATATTATACAAGATAAGACATGAGTTTAATTTTTCCTTTCTTACTATTTAAAATGTCACATAATTTTTTATTATTTGTTAAATTTAGTTCATTTTTATTTATTTATTTCTTGATTTGAGAGTAACAGACAGGGAGAAAGAGGCAGATAGAGAGACACACCAGGGCTTCCAGGCACTGCAGACAAACTCCAGACACGTGCACCACCTTGTGCATCTGGCTAACGTGGGTCCTGGGGAATCGAGCCTCGAACCAGGGTCTGTAGGCTTCACGGGCAAGCACTTAACTTCTAAGCCATCTCTCCAAACCAATTTTTTTTTTTTTTTTGTTTTTCAAGGTAGGGTCTCACTCTGGCCCAGACTGACCTGGAATTCACTATGGAGTCTCAGGGTAGCTTTGAACTCATGGCGATCCTCCTACCTCTGCCTCCCGAATTCTGGGATTAAAGGCATGTGCCACCATGCCCAGCTTCAATTTTATTATTTTGATATTATGGAATATATCAATTTTATCAATTGTAATTTTCCAAAAAAAGAAATACTATCCATAAATTAAGTAATAACTTTAGAACTTACATGGAAGGAACTAACAAATATTTTAAATACAAAGTAAAGAACAAAATCTCTCTTTTATGGGTTCTTATTCCTTATTAGAAGAAAATGTATGAATCCATACAAAATTTGAAGTGATGTACATCAAAAGTTAACTAATAATAATGACAGCACAAAGAAAAATGGAAAAATGTTTCCAGGGTTTTGAAGGAAGCCCAGTTGTTCTCCTTGGATTTCTGTGAGGAAAGGAGCATGAGGAAGGACTTTTTCTCACTGATATAGTGCAAACTTTTTCATACTTAAAAAATGATCAGAATAGGGTGCAAACATCATTTTGCTCTAAAATGGTGGGAGATACTTAAAGACCAATCGGTTTCTTTGTCAGGTGTCTAATAGAATTGAGAAGTATGGTCTTATTCTAAATGTTTCTACAAGCCTGTGGGAGTCTCTGAATTTTTTTTATCTATTTCTAATATCTATTCTTTAATGTTAATTCAGTAAAACACATGATTAAGAACATGTTATAAATTGTAAAGTATGTTAGGTGCCCTGGAAACTCACCTCATATCATAGGAGATGTATTTGAGATCGTACATAAATTCTATATGTTGAACTTACTAACTTTGTCTGATTTCTGTTACTTGCTGGAAAATAAGCATCCCTACAAGCAGATATGTGATTTCTCCTTGTTTAACCAGGTGTTCCTCACAATGCAATGTTAAACATTTAAGGTAGGAGTAATATTCAATTCCCACTTATAAATAAATTTAAATTTCTAAATTTACATTATATAAATCTAAATTATATAAATTTAGTAATAATAATATTCTCACTGAAAAATTGACATTATTTAAATATATATTCATGAATAATATCATAACATAAATATATAGACTTCAACAGAATCAAGAATATTATTTTATAATATTGCTGTTTGATTTATTTGCTTTGTATTTTTTTGAAAGATATTTGAAAGCATTTTTTGCTCAAGCCATAGATGGAACTAAACCAATGGGTGTTCCATTTGATTCAAAACAAATTTAAAATTTCATTTTAATGACATACTCTGTGATGAGGCTATGACAGTGAATAAGAATTTTTGCTTTTATCAATGTGAGATTTTATGTTGCAAGAAAATAAAATGTGACATGAAAATAAGTGCTTGTAGTGATTCATTTTTTATAACAATCTCTAATTCTGTCAGCCAACTTGTATGGTAAGGCATTGAGCAGATGTTACATTTTGCATAAAATAAAGATGTCACAATATGAAATCAGGACCTATGATAAAAACAAAGTGGTATGTGTGAAAGTTCTGAAAGAAAAAAAAAAAAACCACCTCAATTGAAATCTATGAACTATAGTTATTTTACCTTTAGTTTTGCTTCTGGAAAGATCTGCATATTTTTAAACACATATGGAATATGTATTTTAACAGTGTAAATCACTGTTTCTAGGAAAACACATTTCATTACATTGCTTTAAGAATAGGAATAGTCAGTGTGACATGTGAAACTAAACCAAACATATTAAAATATTAGTCCATGTCACTGGGAGTAGATGTTGCTTTCCTCATTTATAAACATTCAATATGCTACAAACTTATTTTTGATGAAGAAAGAAAAGATGTATACTATAAGTCCATTAGTGCAAACTGTTAATCATTTAACTCAAATATGTAGTTCTGTTATGAGAGTCCACTGTGTTTTATAGACTCATTTGAAGAAAACAAAGAAAAGATGTAGTATAAACTTAACTCTAGAGTGGTTTCCTGTTGCAAGTGATTGGAAAACACTTCTGGCATCCTAATGTGCCTGTGCTGATGGGCTCTTCTGTTGTTCAATATGCCTAAAGCAATAAAATCAGCTTGTAAGCTTTGCCTCAGCAGCTGAGCACCGTGTGCATTCAGGTCATTATGGCAGTGGGGATGCTTGGTTGGGAAAATGGCATATAAATAACTGATAACATGAGCAGCGACTGATTAATCCTACTGCCCACAGACTATTTTTAGGATCCACTTGCCTTTGAAAGGATTTATGTTTCTGAGGAATTGAATGCAATAGCATGAATCCCAGTGCCATGCTGGCAGCACAAAAGGACATTTTTGTAAATTGTTGCTTTAGAAATGAGTTCTGAAAACCAGAGTATTCTTAATTTAAATATAGTCTACATTTTCATTGTCATTAACATGTGGCAATTCTTTACAACCTGGTCCTAAAATGTAGATCTCAAGGTAAGATAACAGTTTTGAAATAAGATTATATTTTTTCTTAGTTTTAACCTTTGTGTGTATTACCTGACACTTCTTTATATTATTTCATTATTTACCATACAATTTTCCTTAATATTCTCTCCCTCTCCTTCTTTCTTCCTCTTTCTCTCTCTCACACACGAACACACAAGGCAAACAAGCTAGTGTGTACATTGTTCCTATGCTTTCTCTCTCTCTCTCTCACCTATGCTCATAGCCCTCTTTTATTTGAAGTTATATAGAAAAAGATGAATATTCTTCCAAAATAGTTTGTTATCTATGTTTAGTTACTTTTATTTAATTAAACAAGGTTATTTGCTACGAAGGTAATGTATATTGGGGTCAGCTATAATATACTATCAAGTTTAATTTCTGGTACCTTGTGCAAATCCATAAATATGATGGTATTACAGCAGTCTATTACTTGTGCTTTTCACTGGTCAGGGAGGACCAAACATTTGATAAAGACTGTCATGAATCTATAAGATGATTAATACAGTCTTAAGGATGCAGGTTTAAAATTCTACATGTGTATTTATGTTAAAATATGTATATAAAATATATTTATCATTTTCTTAACCCAGCAAACTAAAAGTGTGTATACTTTAGTCATGGCATTCCATAGTAACTAATAACATTGAAACCATTTATTTAGTTATTGATTTATTTTCATGTGTGTGTTTTATGGATGAGGTGCTATTCTGGTTGTTCATATTCATTAGTTCTGATATTCTCTGTATGATAATATATCCCTATAATGAAAATTGGTAAGACACTGTAGTTTACATTTAATAACTTGATATGTATCACAGAAATATGAAGTTACAATTATAATGTTGATTTCTGGCTCAAAAGACATGATTCTTTAAAAATTGTGGGGCTATCTAACTCTCACATGGTTTGATTTTTATGAATATTTTAGTCATTTATGAGAGAGAAAGAAAAAGGCAGATGAGAGACAGAGAGAACAGGGGCCTCTAGTTACTATACAGTAACTCCAGATGTGTTGGGTTCATTCCTGGCACCTGTGCCAAGGGAAGAACCAGGCCTGCTGGTTCCTCCCTAGGGGTTGAGGGGATGCTTACTACCCAGAAACCTCTCCTGGCCACCAGAGAAAAACCACACTGAGTCAGGGGTCCTTTCCAAGCAGGAACTCACTTTATTGTTACAGGCAGGTGTTTGTATAATGTTGAGAAGGAAGGGGGAGACTTTAGGGTTTCATCAATTTTTTTGTCTGCTTCATTTTCCAATCCTTAATTTCTCTGATCTTTATTGGGCCCATCTGGAGCAGTTAAGGTTGTATGCTTCTTATTTTTCCAATACCTTAAGGTGGAAAGTTAGGTTATTAACCTGGCATCTCTTTGCCTTTGTTTCAAGGCATCTAGAATTATGAATTTTCCTCTTAGGATTGTCTTCACTTTGTCCCATAAGTTTTGGTAAATAGTGTTTTCATTATCATTCAATTTTAGTAATTTTACAATTTCTTTTTTTGATTTCTTCCACAACCCATTCATTGTTTAAATGTGTGTTGTTCAGTCTCCATGATCTGGTGGAGTTCTTGATGGGTCTCTTATTAATTTCTTCCTTTAAAGCATTGTGATCTGATATGATGCAGGAAGTTCCTTCAATTTTTCTGAATTTATGGAGGCATACTTCATGGCCTAATATATGGACTATTTTGGAGAAAGTTCCATGGGCTGCTGAGACAAATGTGTATTCTGTAGAGTTGGAGAGGAAAGTTGTATAGATTTCTGTTAGGTCTAGTTGATCTATGGTGCTGTTGAGCTCTATTATTTCCCTATTGGTTTTCTGCTTAGAGGATCTGTCTGTTGATGATAGTGAAGTGTTGAAGTCTCTGACTATGATGATGTTGGTAGTTATTTCTGATTTGTTGTCAAGTAGCTTTTGTTTTATAAACTGTGGTGCACCTGTGTTTGGCACACATCAGTTTGTAATTGTGATGTTCTCAGGTTGGATCATTTCCTTGATGAGTACGAAGTGACCTTCTTTGTCCTTTTGATTACTTTTGGTTTGTAGTCTGTCTTATTAGATATAAATGTACCAATACCTGGTTTGTAAATTATTTTTAATTTTTATTTACTTATTTATTTGACAGAGAAAGAGGGAGAGAGAGAGAAAATGGGCATGCCAGGGCCTCCAGCCACTACAGACGAACTCCAGACACATGCGCTCCCTTGTGCATCTGGCTAATGTGGGTCCTGGGGAATTAAACCTGGGTCCTTTGACTTTGCAGGAAAATGCCTTAAATGCTAAGCCATCCCTCCAGCCCCTGTTTGTTTCTTATTTCCATTTTCTTGGAATATCATTTCTTTTCACCTTGAGGAGGTGTCTGTCTATAGTGGTAATGTAGGTTTTCTTTAAGACAGCAGATAGAAGTTTCCTTTTATATTTTTCCTATCCTGTTAACTTGTGTCTTTTACTGGGTGAGTTAAGACTGTTAATATTTAAGGTTATTCCTGTGAGGTTTCATTTAACTCCTGCAATGATGGGGTGCTTGATGGGGTTCGGTGATTTCTTGTGTTTTAGTTTTTGTTGTTGTGATCTTCTTCTTGTAGGCTCTTGAGATTGGTTGTTTGAGTCTCCTGTGTGGAGTACTCCCTGTAGTATTCTCTATAGGTTTGGCTTTGTGTTCATATAGAGATGACTTTTTACATACAAATTTTCCTGTGACCATTTATTGTGAGGAATACTTTTAATCTGTACAGTAGCTTGGGTTGGAAACCACACTGTTTTAGATGTTGAAGTGTTCCATTCCAGGCCCTTCTGGCTTTCAGGGTTTTCATTAAGAAATCTGAGGTAATTCTAATGAATTGTCTTTGTATATGGTGAGTTGCTTGTGTCTTTGTGCTTTTAGCACCTCTCTTTGTTTTCATTGCTATGAATTTTAACTATGATGTGTCTTGGAGGGTTTCTTCTTTGGTCCTGTTTACTTGGTGTTCTGTGAGCTTCTTATATCTGGATGGGCCTCTCTTTTGAACAACTGGGAGAATTTTCGTCAGTAATTTTGTTGAATATGTTCTCTATGCCTCTGGCCTGGATTTCCTCTCTTGGTATACCCATAATCAGGATGTTTGGTTGTTTTAGGGTACCCAACACTTCCTTTATATTGTGTTCTCATTATCTTTTGAACTTAGCAAAGTTTGTGGACTCCAAATTAATTTCTTCTGTCATGTCTGCCAGCTCAGAGGTTCTGTCTTTTACATGAGTAACTCTGTTAGTGAGGGGTTATAGAAAGGTTTGTATAGGCACTATTTGATCTTTGTTTTCTGATATTCTATTTTGCATCATGTCTATCACATTTTGGGGGTAAAATTTTAGTTTGAGTTCTGACTTTCTTGATGCTTCCTAGGATTCATTCTTGTATTTGATCAAGTCTTCATCAATCTTAATCAACTGGTTATTGAGATCTTCCATATTTTGACTCACCTTCAATTAATTTTTATCTCTTTTGAGTCTTCTAATATTTTCTTAAATATAGTTTAGCTTACTGTCAAAAGCTGAGTGGTATAAGAGATGATTCTACTCAGTTTCATTCATGTAATTGTTGGGTTATTGATGAGTAGCTTTTAGTTCAGCAATTTTTTAAAAATTATGCATTACTAGTTTATTTGTGGAAAACCACAAACTGTCAAGGTTTTTTTCTCAATTTATATTAACATTTTCTAGGATTATACAAAATATCCCAAAGTAATACCCTCCCCCTACTTTTCCCCTTTGAAACTCCATTCTCCATCATAACCCCTCGCCATCTCAATCAGACTATCTTTTATTTTGATGTCATGAACTTTTGCTCCTGTTATGATGATCTTCTGCGGGTAGTGTCAAGCACTCTGAGGTCATGGATATCCAGGCCATTTTATGTCT
Organism: Jaculus jaculus; assembly: GCF_020740685.1. Classification (NCBI taxonomy): domain Eukaryota; kingdom Metazoa; phylum Chordata; class Mammalia; order Rodentia; family Dipodidae; genus Jaculus; species Jaculus jaculus. Next base: position 76,630,607 of record NC_059112.1, on the reverse strand, counting down.
TGAGGGAGCAAATTATAAGGAGTCCTACTCTTCTGTTGCCTCTGACATTCTTTCTGCCATCTCTTTCTAATTAGACCCTGAGCCTTGGAAGGTGTGATCAAGATGTTATTCAGTACTCCAGGCACTTCTTTCCATCAATATGATACTTTCTGAGTCATCCCAAGGTCACTGCCATCCGAAAATAGAAGATTCTCTACCAAAAGTGAGAGTAGCATTAATATAAGGGTATGCATATTAAGAGAAGTGCTTAGTGGTCAGTTTGATAAGTGTAGTACATACATTTATCGAGACAGCATCAGATGTTACATCTCTAGAGCTTATAACTATCCCCATTTAAGTTTTCAGTATCAGGGATATATTCCCTCCCATGGAGCGGACCTCCAGTCCAATTGGAGGGCAGTTGGTTTCCAACAGGGCAGATATACCACTACTGCATGTGCTGGCTCATTTGGCCTGGCTGGCCAATTATAAGGCTTGTAGTGTCCACTGTTGAGTAACTTCATTGATGGTATCTCTTTCTCCCTTTGAACTGCATGTAGAATGGCTTCTTCCAGCTTTCTGTTGGCTGGTCTACATGGAGGAGGTTATCAGCTCAGTTCCAGCAGGAGTTCTCAGGAGCCTTGCAGCCCAATTATGTGCAGTCTTCAGCAATATGGTTTTGCCATCTATTCCTGATGGGAAATCAGGGGCCTCAACAATGGCCTATAATGTTTTGGGGGCATCAGGGACCTCCGTGGCCAACAACGCACTAGAAGGTATCCCATCCCTGGCACTGAAACTTTTCTAGCAACGATTTATGGCTCCTAAGTGTTCCATTGTCCAAAACCAGAGGATTCCATATGACTTACTTATATCCTCTTAGATTTTTTTTTATCCCTCCCTCCACGTTTCCTTTACTTAGTCTCTTACCCTGACCTCATTTAGGGCCTTTTCACCCCATTAATCTACTCCTCTACACACACACACACACACACACACACACACACACACACAGATATATATTTATCTCTCTCTCTCTCTCTCTCTCTCTCTCTCTCTCTATATATATATATATATATATATATATATATATATACATATATATATACACACACACACACACACACACACACACATATATATATATATATGCAACACCAACCTATTAAGTACCCTCCTCCTTTCTCTTCCTTTGTATCTCATTTTTAGCTTACTGGCCTCTCCTACTGAGTTTTATCCTTCTCACACAGAAGCCCAACATCTGTAGCTAGGATCCACATATGAGAGAGAACATATGGCGCTTGGATTTCTGGGCCTGGGTTACCTCACTTAGTATCCTTTCCAGGTCAATCAATTTTCCTGAAAATTTCATAACTTCATTTTTCATTACCACTGCATAGAAATCTATTGTATAAATGTGCCATATCTTCATCATCCACTCAACAGTTGAGGGACATCTAGACTGGTTCCATTTCCCAACTATTATGAATTGAGTGGCAATAAACGTGTTTGAGCATGTACTTCTAAGGATATGAAATGAGTCCTTAGGATATATGCCTAGGAGTGCTATAGCTGAGTAATGTGGTAGATCAATCTTTAGCTGTTTTAGGAACCTCCACACTGACTTCCACAATAGATGGACCAGATTGCATCCCCACCAGCAGTGTAGAAGGGTTCTTCTTTTTCCACATCCCCACCAACATTTATGATCATTTGTTTTCATGATGGTAGTCAATTTGACAGGAGTGAGATAGAATCTCAATGTAGTTTTAATCTACATTTCCATGATGACCAGGGATGTAGAACTTTTTAAAAATCTTATAAGCCATCCATATTTCTTCTTTTGAGAACTCTACTTAGCTCTACAGCCCAATTTTTAATTGGCTTTTTTTTTTGATTTCTTATTATTTAACTTTTTGAGTTCTTTGTATATCATAGATATTAATCCTCTATGAGATACATAGCTGGCAAAGATTTTTCCCCATTCTGTCGGTTGCCTCTTTATTTTATTCACAGTGTCCTTTGCAGTACAAAATCCTTGTAATTTCATGAGATCCCAGTACTTAATCTGTAGTTTTATTGCCTGAGCAATTGAGATTATATTCAGGAAGTCTTTGCCAAGACCAATATGTTGAAGGATTTCCCCTACTTTTTCCTCTACCACTTTCAGAGTTTTAGGTCTGATATTAAGGTCTTTAATCCATTTGGACTTAATTCTTGTGCATAGAGAGAGAAGAATCTGTTTGTATCCTTCTACAGATGTATATCCAGTTTTCCCAGCACCATTTGCTGAAGAGTCTGTCTTTTCTCCAATGAGTATTTTTGGAATTTTTATTGAATATCAGGTGGCTATAGCTACCAGGGCTTACATCTGGGTCCTCTGTTCTGTTCCATTGATCTACATGTCTGCTTTTGTGCCAGTACCAAACTGTTTTTTGTTACTATGGCTCTGTAGAATCGGTTAAAATCAGGTATAGTGATACTACCAGCCTTATTTTTGTCACTCAGTATTATTTTAGATATTTGAGGTTTTTGTGATTCCAAATGAATTTTTGGATTGTTTTTTCTATTTCCATGAAGAAAGCCTTTGGAATTTTGATAGGGATTGCATTAAATGTATAGATTGCTTTAGGTAAGATTACCATTTTCACAATATTGATTCTTCCAATCCAGGTACAAGGGATGTTTCTCCACTTTCTAGTGTCTCCTGCAATTTCTCGCTTGAGTGTTTTAAAGTTCTCATTGTAGAGATTCTTTACTTCCTTGGTTAGGTTTATTCCAAGTTACTTTATTTATTTATTTATTTTTTGATGCAACTGTGAATGGGAGTGATTTTCTGATTCATCCTCTGTGTGTTTGTTGTTAGCATATATGAAGGCTACCAATTTCTGTGTATTTATTTTGTATCCTGCTACATTGCTGTAGGTTTTGATCAGCTCTAACAGTTTTGTAGTAGAGTCCTTAGAGTCCTTTAGGTATAGAATCATGCCATCTGCAAATAATGGTAACTTGATCTCTTCCTTTCCAACTTTTATCCCTTTTATGTGTGTCTCTTGCCTTATCGCCATGGCTAAGACTTCCAAAACTATATTAAATAAAAGTGGGGACAGTGGACACCCTTGTCTTGTTCCTGATTTTAGTGGAAAAGCTTACAGTTTTTCCCCATTTAGTAATATGTTGGCTGTAGGCTTGTCATAAATAGCCTTTATTATATTGAGATATGTTCCTTCTATTCCCAATCTATGTAGGACTTTTATCATGAAGGGATGTTGGATTTTGTCAAATGCTTTCTCTGCGTCTAATGAGATGATCATGTGATTTTTGTCCTTCAACCCATTTATGTAATGTATTACATTTATAGATTTGCATATGTTGAACCATCCCTGCATCTCTGGGATAAAGCCTACTTGGTCTGGGTGAATGATCTTTTTGATATATTCTTGTATTCTGTTTGCCAATATTTTGTTGAGAATTTTTGCATCTATGTTCATGAGGGTGATTGGTCTGTAATTTTCTTTTTTTGTTCTATCTTTACCTGGTTTTGGTATCAGGGTGATGCTGGCCTCATAGAAGGAGTTTGGTAGAATTCCTTCTTTTTCTATTTCCTGGAAAAGCTTAAGAAGCAATGGTGTTAGCTCTTCCTTAAAAGTCTGGTAAAATTCAGCAGTGAATCCATCTGGGCCTCAGCTTTTATTAGTTGGGAGTTTATTGAAAACTGTTCGGATCTCCATGTTTGTTATAGGTCTATTTAAGTGATTAATCTCATTTTGATTTAATTTAGGTAGGTCATAAAGATCAAGGAAATCATCCATTTCTTTCAGATTTTCATACTTTGTGGAGTATATGCTTTTATAGTATGTCCCTATGATTTTTTGAATTTCTCTGGAGTGTGTTGTGATGTTACCTTGTTCATCTCTTATTTTATTAATTTGTGTCTCTTCTCTCTTTCTTTTGGTCAGATTTGCTAAGGGTTTATCAATCTTGTTTATCCTTTCAAAGAACCAACTCTTTGTTTCATTAATTCTTTGGATTGTTCTTTTTGTTTCTATTTCATTAATTTCTGCCCTAATCTTTACTATTTCTTCCCGTCTACTGATTTTTGGTTTGCCTTGTTCTTCTTTTTCCAAGGCTTTAAGGCAAAGCATTAGCTCGTTTACTTGTGACCTTTCTAATTTCTTAATATAGGCACTTAAGGCTATACATTTACCTCTTAGAACTGCCTTCATTGTGTCCCAGAGATTTTGGTATGTTGTGTTCTCATTATCACTTGACTCTATAATTTTTTTTGATTTCCTTTTTGATATCTTCATTGACCCATTCATCATTTAGTAGTGTATTGTTTAGTTTCCATGATTTTGTGTATGCTCTATAGCCTTTCTTGCTACTGATTTGTAGTTTAATTCCATTGTGGCCAGATAGAATGCAAGGAATTATTTCAATTTTCCTGAATTTTTAAGATTTGCTTTGTGTCCTAATATATGGTCTATTTTAGAGAATGTTCCATGTGCTGCTGAAAAGAATGTATATTCTGCAGCCTTTGGATGAAATGTCCTGTATATATCTGTTAGGTCCATTCCTTCTATGACCTCATTTAGTCCATATGCCGCTCTGTTTATTTTTTCCCGGGATGACCTGTCAATTGATGAGAGTGGGGTGTTAAAGTCACCCACCACCACTGTGTTTGGTGTTATCTGTGACCTTAGTTCTAATAGTGTTTGTTTGACGAATTTGGGAGCCCCCATGTTAGGTGCATATATGTTTAGGATTGTAATGTCCTCCTGTTGGAGTGTGCCCTTAATCAATATAAAGTGACCTTCCTTATCTTTCTTGACTAACTTTGGACTAAAGTCTACCTTGTCTGATATTAGGATAGCAACCCCTGCTTGTTTTCTAGGCCCATTTGCTTGAAACACTGTCTTGCAACCTTTCACCCTAAGATAATGTCTATCCTTTGTAGAAAGGTGAGTTTCTTGGAGACAAATTGTAGGATCCTGGTTTTTAACCCAGTCTGCAAACCTATATCTTTTCGTTGGGGCATTGAGGCCATTGTTATTAAGAGATATTATTGAAAGGTGTGTATTTATGTTTGCCTTTTTTTTTTTTTTTTTGTGGTTCTGGTTCTACCTGTGCTGTCTTCAGTTAACTAGTATTTGAATATTGCTTGTTTTTTCTAGGTTCCTTTTATGTGTGCTTTTCTTTTTCTTCAGCATGGAGGATCCTTTCAAGTATTTTTTTGTAGAACTGGTTTTGTCTTCAAATACTCCCTTAGCTTGCTTTTGTCGTGGAATGTCCATGGAATGTCCCTATTTCTCCGTCTATTTGAATTGGATAGCTTTGCGGGATAAAATAACCTTGGTTGACAATTGTTATCTTTCAAAACCTGGAATACATCACTCCACACCCTTCCAGCTTTTAAAGTTTGTGTTGAGTAATCTGCTGTAATCCTGATAGACTTGCCTTTGTAGGTACCTTGATTTTTCTCTCTGACTGCTTTCAGTATTTTTTTCTTTGGTTTGTGTCTTTGTTTGTTTGTTTAATTATAATATGGTAAGTAGAGGTTCTTTCTAGGATTTGTCTTGTTGGTGTTCTAAAGGATTTCTGTATCTGCATTGGCACCTCTTTCCCAACTTGGGTGAAGTTTTCTTCTATGATTTTGTTGAAGACACTTACTATGTCTTTGGAATGAAATTCTTCTCCTTCTACTATGCCCTGAATTTTTATGTTTGATCTTTTCATAGTGTCCTGAATTCTTGAAATTACCACTCACACTTTTTTATGTTTGTATTTCTCTTTGTTGGACTATATTAGATCTACCACCTGGCTTTCTAGCTTAGATATTTTGTTCTCCCCTTCATCCATTCTACTGGTGAGATTTTCTTTAAAGTTTTTTTTTTTTTTATTATTTCATTAACTGTGTTCTTTTTTGATAGTAATTCTAACTGTTTTTTTTTCTTTATTGTTTCTATTTCCTTATTTATGCTGATATTGACCTCATTTTTAATTAAATTGTCATGCTGTGTCTTGTTTCCTTTGATTTCTTCTTTGAATTCTTTGAACATATTTATAATCATTCTTTTGAAATATTTCTCAAGCATTTCTTCTAACTCATTCTCAGTGGAGGTCATTTCAGATGCCTTAGTACTTTTTGATGGGTCTATATTGCCTTGATTTTTGGTATTTATTGTGTTATAATGTATATATTTTTGCATCCTGGATTATTTAATGATTGAATTTTCTAGTTAGCTGGGTATTATTAGATGTATCAATCAATCTGATGTTATATATATTCAGGGTAGGAGCTTCAAATGCTAGGTGTGGCTCTCAAGAATCTCAGAGTATCTACAAAAGTAACCCTAGGTGTTGGGTTTGCCTGCTATGAGAGTATTCAGGTAGGCTGAGTGGAGCCAAATACAGATAATTTCTAAAATTTAACTTAACAATGTACACTTCCAATGAAAAACAGAACAGAATATTTATGCAAGAGTAGGTATTATGACAACCAGATCCTCTGTCAGTCCCTTACACTGTGTGATGCCTCACCCACTCCCTTAATATTGACAACAAGGATGTTAAGATTCCTGGTCTGTAGAGTGTTCCAAGTCAGCTTGTGACCAGGTGAGACCCTTGCCTAATGTATAACAGAAGAGGAAACAAAGCCACTATCAAGAAGCAACAAATAACAAGCCCAAAATGCTGCTTATTTAAGAATGGCCAATCTGAGTATCCATCATATTTAATATACAATTTATCCTGATATGGGAGTTGCAATTAGAACTTCTGGTTCAAGCCTATATACCAGGTTTATTAGGCAGGTACTGACCTGGTGTTATCCCAGTTACCTTTTGGTATGAATGTAGTCTCTGCTCCTGCTTGAATCCTGCTGTCGGTTCAAATAGGCATGGCCCAGTCCCTGGACCACTGTTCTGTTTGCTGGAGCTGGGCACTGGTGGTAAGGGTGGGAGGCTGCCGATGCTGCTCTTGTTCTCTTGCTGTTCCACGTGTTCTTCTACCTTGTCATCTGCTCCTGTTCCTCCATTTTTTACTGCTATTCTCCCTTCATGTTTCTTGAGTTTGTGGAGAATTCCAGTGTGAGAAGAAAATCCCCACACCTAGCTTTTCTTGCGGCTGAAGTTGAGCCTGGCAACTTGTGAGTGTGCTGCCTTCCTGTGGACTTGCCAGAGCTGCTTCTGTAGGCCTGTGTGGGCTCTGGATTCTCTGGATCTCTCCTACATCTCCACTGCCATTCCTATACACCTCACGTTTTAGTAAAACTGTGTATTTTGATGTTTTTTTTTGTTTTGTTTTTTTTTTTTTTTTTTTGGCTTTTCCCCCCTAGGCTGCTTTGGCATGTTACCTACCCCACCATCTTCCCTGGAAGTCTCCTAGTTCAGCAATTGTTTTGATCAGGGTCACATTGATTGCTTATTTTTCATTTTGGAATAGAGTTTCTTTTGATTTCTCTATGATTTCATTGGAGGCTTCCATTAAGGAACTAGGCATCCTTGGTGGAGATCTCTCATCTTGGTGAAATGTTTCATTCTGTTGAGTGGGGAAAGAAATATTTGTCCTTATATTTTCTTCATTTTTGTGTAGTATCTTCAATGTGAACCAGATTGGTGTATGATGCAGTTATAAACACAGATAGGCTGACTGTAGAGATACAAAGTACAACAAAGGAACCCTCTGTTTAGGACAATAGGAATTTGGGTAGCAAGGGGCTAGTCAATCAGAAAGCCAGAGCAAAATGCCTATGTCTGCAGCCCACACAGGGGTTCAAGGCCACCCCAAGGCAGCAGCAGGGGTACTAGACCAGGGAACTTGGATGTGAGGAACCATCCAGGAGCTCAGGCCTACTCACTCCTCATCTGGGTGATCCAGAAGTTGGGGACCCAGAGGCCATTCAATCAAGAAGGCAGAGCAAATGTGCTGCTCCCACAATAACTTCACAGTGCCTAGGCAGTTAAAGCCAGCAGCATGGGAACTCACCAGGACCAGGGAACTGAGAGGAAGGGGGACCAGGGAGACATATCCTACTCACTTTGGAGCAGGGGTATATATATCTCATTTTAACATAACATCTCTCATGCTGCTATGATTGGTTTACAAGACCATGTTTATGTAACTTTTGATGTTCTCAATGTCAGACGCCATGCATTATTCATTTTTCTGCCCTGCTATTTCATAGCACTCAATAAATGTTCAATAATTGAGAGTTGGAAGATTCCTATGGGTGCTAGTAGATGGTGCAAGTGTCTTTCTCCTGTGATCACCTGACATTTATGTTAACAAGCAAGCCACAGATGATCATATGTGTCTAGTCCTGGCAATGGTTATATTGGAAGGGTGAATTTAAAGATATTCCACATAAATGCTGTGCATCCATCTGTCCTAAGTCAGGTTTCAAAATATTCCCTGCATTATTAAAAATATGGTGAAACATTCACCTGAGTTTTTTTGCATATAAGAGATATATATACATACATACATATATATATATATATGTATATATATATATATATATATATATATATATATATATATAGTTATTAATGATAATGACCATTGTATAGCTTCCACCACTTAGCTCATTTACATAAATGCTTGTTAGTAGAATTTTAACTTAAAATATCTTTCTCAGAGTCTATACTATTTTTTTTCTTATGCTATATGGGTAGGAACATATAAGGAACATATAAGATATTCATCTTGGTAAAAGTGTAGCAAATTGATTTTCTTTTATTTTCTGCTAAACATTGTTCAAAATAAATTAGTTGATTAGTTAAATTAGTTATTTAAATTATATAGTAATGATACAAGTTAAATGGCATTTCTGCTGTAGTTATCTTCTTATTGCTGGGACAAAGCACCTAACCAAAAGTATCTAATGAAAGCATGGGTTTCAGTTTAGCTTATAGTTGTTAGGAGAAGCGCCACGATGACAGGACAAAGCCCAGCAAGAGCAGATGCTGGATATAACCTCTGCCACAGCAGGTGGAAAACAGTTGGAGAAGAGCCAGCTAAGATTTGGCAAGAAGGAGCTAGAAATAATAACACTAAACTCTTCCTCAACAATACACCTCCTCTAGCAAGACTCCAATTCCCAAATGACCATCAGCTGAGTGAGTTTTAAGCATTTAAAACTACCAATATTTATCTCAAGTATGAGTTTGATATAAAGAATTTTTTTAATGATTTTGCTATATGTAAATTATTCTACTTAAGCTTTCCTGGGCTTCTGGCTCTTAGGTAGAGAAGGTCTTTTCCTAATGAAAATAGTCAGTAGAACATCTTTTGACTTTCAAAGCCTAAGGTCTTGATGTAAAATCATGTAAAAGCATGGAGTCAATAAAAAATAATAAAGTTATTTTTTCTTAACTTCCTTTACTAGATCACATTAGTTTAAGGAAATATAATGTATATAACCCAAAGAGGAGATGTCAATGTGTATATCTGAATAGTGATCTTGTGTCTTGCAGGGAACCTTATGAGAAGGGAAAGGACCCATGATGCTACCAAAATTTTGATTTACATATGTTTAGTAGACAGCTTCAGGTTGCTGAGATGAACTTCCAGACCTGGCACAGTTATGGAGGAAGGGATTTAATGAAGCTTACAGATCCAAGGGAAGTTCCACAATGGGAGAAAAATCTAGTCTGCTTTCACAGCTAAGCAGAGAGGAAGAAGAGCCACAAGCCACAAGCCAAACATCACCCCCCCACACACAAAAAAGAAAGAAAGAAAGAAAGAAAGAAAGAAAGAAAGAAAGAAAGAAAGAAAGAAAGGAAGGAAGGAAGGAAGGAAGGAAGGAAGGAAGGAAGGAAGGAAGGAAGGAAGGAAGGAAGAAAAAGCAGCCACACCACAAACAAATGCATTTCAAGTACTACAGGCACTTTGCATATCTTTAGACTGGAGTCGCAAGAACACCACTACACCTTAGGGCTGGACTCTAAGATCTGTCCAGTGACATCTCCTCTAGGTAGGTGGCTATAGCTCCAAACTGCCCCTCTAGGCAGGTGGCTGTAGATACAAACTACAAACTACTAAAACACTGAATGTTTTGCGGACCATCTATTCAAACTATCATAATAAGGAAGAATGGAAATTTATTGGAGAAGCTTAAGTATGGAGTAGCAAATTTAGGATTGTATTTTCTAATAATTTGCCTGAATTGTGAAAAATAGGGGAGTGGGTGGTTAGTGATAGAAATCTATTATAATATCTATGATAAAAGTAAACAACATAGCCAAGGAAAGGCAACCACGTGCCTAGAGATCCCATGTAGAGGGCCTGAAAAAGCACAGAAACAAAAGAGAAAAGAAAGTTCAAGGAGCTCCTGCCTTATGAGGAGGTGGAGGGGATAAAGGAGCCCATGTACAGAAGGTCTAGGATCCTTCTTGGTTTGATCTGGGCCAAGTCAGCCCAGACCAAGTCTAAGGAGAATGTCAACCACAGTTAGAAGTTCCCAGGTGATCAGAGAGCCTGCTTCCAAAGGTATTTATGACTTTAGGATGGTGAGCTGTCTTCCAGCTCAGGTGGATGAGAAGGACAGATGGTTGGTTAGGGATAGGGGCTGTCTCAGAAAGAGGCTAGCCCTTGCATAAAGTTCCAGGGACTGAACTTGACCAACCACAATGTTTACATTCTATGAAAGACCTCTCTCCCAGCAGGAGTCCTGACTATTTGTGGAAAAACAGGTCTCTAGGGAACATGGGAAGAGATAAGAAGGGCAATCATATTTGATTTCTAGCAAGTGCAAACTTACCTATGCTTTTCACCTTTAGGGGTTCAGTCATCCTAACTCTACTCCCCTTTCAAAGTGACTGGCCTAGAGAAGTCACTGCCTCAGAGAAAGATCACCATCCCTGTGTCAAAGTATAACCCACTTGATGATTTCTAGGAAAGACCAACAATAACTTCCCTTCATGGTATATTAGTAAGATCAAGAAAATAATCTAGACTCAAATTTGGGCAATTACTGAAGTTGATCTGTCAGAAAAAGACAGCCAGAAGTGGTCATGCACCTTAATTCCTACTTAGGCCCCTTCACTTATGAGTTTTAAGTCCCTTTATGTTGAAGCAATTTTTCCACCTTGAATAGTGATATAAGAACCTATTAGTTTCATGGTATCTCTGTCAGGTAAGAATTGACTAAATAGAGACTAATAAATATTTTATACATAGCTTCAGTAAAATATAATGGATTAGGAAGGAAAAGAAGGAAACCAGAAACATGATGAGAGCTTCCAACATGAAGGACAAAAAGCAAACACAAAAAGCTAAAGGAAGCCTGGAGAGATGCCTCAGTGGTTAAAGGCACTTGCTTGCAAAGTCTCATGGACTGGGTTCAATTTTCCAGTACCCAAATAAAACTGAAGTCAAAAAGTGGTGCAGCATCTGGAGATTGCTTTCAGTAGCAAGAGACCCTGGTCTGCCCATTCTATACTTTCTCTCTCACTCTGTTTGTAAACAAAGTATTTTATTTTTAAAAAGCCAAAGGAATGTAGAAGAAGCAATGAAAATACAGCATGTTGAAATCACCTGCAAGAGAGACAACTTCCTAAAGAGTGGTAGTGTAAGAGGAAATCATCACAAAAGAGCCATGTAAGACATTATTTAAGTGTAATGTTAGTCTTTATAAGCATTGTAGTACCAATTTACAAATATCAGGCATTTAAGTGGGATCATTGTGAACAAAAACAAAAAGACAAAACTGGGTAGAAAGCAGATACATGGTTCCCCATTTATAACCAATAAGAACATTGTCTTTAGTTTGGAAGGAAAGAAGAGAAAAAGGAGAAGGAATGGGAGAGAGAGAGAATATTTAAAGCCTAAAGTTAATTTTAAACCTAATTATCAAATTGAAGATCAAAGTAGATAATTGTGACTATATAAAGGGTCACATGAAGATCCCTGTGATGGAAATATTTAGCAGCTTAACTGTAGTACCAGTCCACATTATTATACAAGAGTTAAAAATTACACAGAAGGACTTCTGATTAAGATGGCAGAGTAGGTACCATACCAAAGTAGCATAGGGGAGAATAAGCAAAAAATAAAAAATAAAAAAAAAACAGAAAAATATACACTTTTACTAAAAGTAAGGTGTATAGGAAATTGAAATGGCAGAGGAGAAGTAGGAGAGATCCAGAGCATCCAGAGCCCACACAGGCTGGCAGAAGCACCTCCAGCAGGTCCGCAGAACCACAGTGGCAGTGTGCGAACCAGCCACTGGGCTGGGCTTGAGCCACAGGAAAAGCCAGGTCAGGGGATTTTCCACTCACACGGGAGCTCTCCACAAACTCAAGAAACATGAAAGGAAAAGGGCAGTGAACAACAGAGGAGCAGATCACAAGGTAGAAGAACACGTGGAACAGTGAGCAGCATCAGCAGCCACCCTTCCCCCACCACCAGTGCCCAGCTCCAGTGAACAGAGCAGTGGTCCAGGGACTAGGCCATGCCTATTTCAACTGACAGTGGGATTCAAGCAGGTGCAAAGACCAAAATCATCCCAAAATGTAACTGGAATTATACCATGTCAGTACCCACCTAATACACCTGGTATATAGGCCTCAACCAGAAGTACTAACTGCATCTTCCATTTCAGGTAAATTATATGTTAAATCTGATGGATGGTAAGATTTACCATTCTTAAATAAGCAGCATTTTGGGCTTGATATTTGTTGCTTCTTGATTTATAGTGGCTTTGTTTCCTCTTCTGCTATATATTAGGGAAGGGTCTTACCTTGTCACAAACTGACTTGGAACCCTCTACAGACCAGAAATCTTAACCTCCTTGTTTTCAGGATTAAGGGAGTGTGTGAGGCACCACACAGTGTAAGGGACAGACAGAGGATCTGGTTGTCATAATACCTACTCTTGCATAAATATTATGTTCTGTTTTTCATTGAAAGTGTACATTGTTAAGTTAAATTTTAGAAAGTATCTGTATTTGGTTCCACTCAGCCTACTTGAATACTCCCATAGCAGGCAAATCCAACACCTAGGGTCAATTTTGTAGATTCTCTGAGAGTCTTGAGAGCCACACCTAGCACCTTAAGCTCCAATCCTGAATATATATAACATCAGGTTGATTGATACATCTAATAACATCCAGCTGACTAGAAAACCCAATCATTAAATAATTCAGGATGCAAAAATATATACATTATAACACAGGAAATACCAAAAATCAGGACAATATAAACCCACCAAAAGGAACTAATATATCCAAAATGACCTCTAGTGAGAACGAGTTAGAGGAAATGTCTGAGAAAAATTTCAAAAGAATGATTATAAATATGTTCAAAGAACTCAAAGAAGAAATCAAAGGAAACAAAGAAGACACCACATACAAATTTAATGGAATAAAAAGGTCAATACTAGGCATAAATAAGGAAATAGAAATAATAAAGAAAAACCAGTTAGAATTACTATCAATAAACAACACAGTTAATGAAATAAAAAACTCTATAGAAAATCTCACCAGTAGAATGGATGAAGGAGAGGACAGAATATCTAAGCTAGTAGACCAGATGGCAGATCTAATACAGCCCAACAAAGAGAAAGACAAACAAATAGAAAAGTATGAGTGGGAATTTCAAGATATTCGTGAAACTATGGAAACATCAAACATAAGAATTCAGGACATAGTAGAAGGAGAAGAATTTCACTCCAAAGGCACAGTAGGCATCTTCAACAAAATTATAGAAGAAAACCTCCCCCCAGATTGTGAAAGAGGTGCCAATGCAGATACAGGAATCCTTTAGAGCACCAGCCAGACAAAAATTACACAGAAATAGCTGGGTGTAGTGGTACATGCCTTTAATCCCAGCACTTGGGAAGCAAAGGTAGGGGGATCACCATGGTTGGAGGCCACCATGAGACTACATGGTGAATTTCAGGTCAGCCTGAGCTAGAGTGAGACCCTACAACAAAACAAACAAAAAATACATAGAAATATATATGTAGAAGATGAAAATTCAAATATAGATGGTTGAAAATTTGAAAAATATCATAACTCTCTCATTCAAACATAATAAAAGGGCTGGAGAGATGGCGTAGCGGTTAAGGGCTTGTCTTTGATGCCTAAGGACCCCGGATCGAGGCTTGGTTCCCCAGGTCCCACGTTAGCCAGATGCACAAGGGGGCGCATGCGTCTGGAGTTCGTTTGCAGAGGCTGGAAGCGCTGGCGCGCCCATTCGCTCTCTCTCCCTCTATCTGTCTTTCTCTCTGTGTCTGTTGCTCTCAAATAAATAAATAAAAAAAATTAAAAAAAAACATAATAAAAGTCTGATGTTTACTTTTCCAAGTAATCTGGGTAAAGTCAATGACATTCATTTCATTTAAAACAATTTTTTTATGGTTAAGTTCTCAGTCATTAAAAGCTCACTGATGCTAATTGGTTGTGATTTAAGGGTTATAACAACTGGCTTTAAGACCATCAGTAAAGTAAATTAGGTTCTTCTAGTGAAGGTTTTAACTATTGGAGACACTGAGTCCTAAGATAAAGGTTCATGTATTGTAAGACCCCCAGAAAGAGGACCCCACACTCCACCCGGAAATGGTGACACCCCCAAATCGCTCACAAGAAACAGTCTTGATGCAAACAGCAAGAGGATTTTTATTCCAAGTGCACTGGGGCCCACACTCGTACACCATGCAGGGGTAGAGGACTGCAGAGCCCCGAATGCAGGAACGGGACAGCTTTTATATGGTTTCTAACAAAGCCTGTGCATTAAAACCAATCATTTCTTAGCATCAGGAGCCCGCTCAGTGCGGGCCAGTCGGTTTATGGCACTCCATAGTTTCTAAGCCAATCATTTAAAATTACTGAAACCCACGCTCCATGGACAAATCAGTTTCCTATAACCTCAGCCTTTGCGCGGGCTCTTGGGTGGGGGTGACAAAGTGTGGTTAAGTCAGGCTACTAGGGCTTATGGTGCGAGCAGTTTACAGAAGCCAGATAAGCGGTTTAATCCTTTACTTCCCATCCTCAAGGGCCTGTCTTACGCCCTTTCACCTAGTTTTATATTGAAAGCGGGCTCTGACACAATGAGAAGAGTGACTTTTTACTTACTTTCTAGCAGAGAGTAGGGCCTGGAATTTGAGGTATGCAGGGCCCTGCTAAAGCTCCTTTTGGAGTGTGATAGTATTTCTAGGCTCCTGGCTTCTTGGGCCTTTCAGTGTAAGTGTTTAACTTCTAAAAGTGAGGGACTCTTAGGTAAAGGTGTTGTGACTTTAAAGATAGCTTTTGTTTTATTTATGCTAATTGTATTGAATGGCCATCACTAGTTTAAGTGACTTAATTTTAGTAACAATAACTTTCATCTTCTGTTAGATAAAATATGTTGGGATGGCTTGCCTAAACTTTATCAGTTTTAACTCATGGGTAAACATAAAATTGTTTTATGTTAATAAAAATTTCTATGATACAGGGCTGGACAGATGGCTTAGCTGTTATGGCATTTGCCTGCAAAGCCAAAGGATACCAGTTCCACTCTCCAGGACCCACATAAGCCAGATGCACAAGGGGCACACGCATCTGGAGTTTGTTCGCAGTGGCTGGAGTCCCAGTGTGCCCATTCCTCACTCTCTTTCTGTTTCTCCCTCTCTCACTCTCAAATAAATAGATAAAATATATTAAAAATCAAGTTTTGAAAAATTTTATGGTACATAAAGTCTATTGCTATCAAGATTAAACTAAAAACACTGGTGTCAAAATATATTTGTCAAGGGTTGTATTAGATCTTAGTGTTTTGACTCAACATTGACCAGATTCTCTGGGTCCTTGGGTCTTCAGGGGTCAGCTGTGGTGAGCACCTGAAAGACTTCACTTTCCTGAGACAGTCTCTGTGAACAGCTTGGTTTAGTCAACAGGGATGTGGGTTTACAAGCAGTTGAGGGTCCTAAGGGGATTGAATATACAAGGTTACTTGTTGAGGCCTAATTAGCATATGGGGACATGCATCCCAGCATGTAGGCAATGCAGAGGGAATGTGTGCAGCACGGGGGCATGGGCTCTGCAAATGTGCTGTCTGTCGCTGATACGTATAAGGGGTTTCCTAGGCAACTGGCCAAAGGTCACAGGATTATGGGCAAAGTTTAAGCCTTATGTGAATGTCCAGGTGTCCTGTGCTTGGAGAGGAGTGGCCTTACTTCCTGCCAATCTCGGGGTCCAAGATTTTGTCTGGGGATCCAGGCTCACTGTGATCCCCCAAGAATGGGGGAACGATCATGGCCCACTGCAGTCCCCAAAATGGGGGGAGGAGCTTCCCTGCCAGTCTGTTCCCTTAGATATGACCAGCTTGTTCAGGCTGCTGTGACCTCTCCATAGCCTGGGGCCTTCACATCAGACAGTTTAAGTTTGCTTTAACCCAGGGCACTGCCCTTGTCCAACAAGATTCTTCTCTATTATATGTAAAGTAGCTGTCTCATGTCTGGCATCTCAAGTCCAATGCTTATAACAAATTTAACTCTTAAGACATATTCCCTACTGTAGTGTACAGCCTTATGCTGAAACAATGGTCCTCATCTGAGAGAAATAATTTCAAGCTCTGTAAATCTGTTTCCAATGTTCCCTGGGTAATTAGTACCCACACAGGTATCTGGACTAATCAAAGATGTTTTCAAACACAGGTGCTAAGACTTTATACTGTCTGTAGCAGACAGCTTCAGGTTCACTGAGATGAACTTTCAGACCAGGAACAGTTATGGAGGAAGTGATTTATTGAAGCTTACAGATCCAGGGGAAGTTCCATAATGGCAAAGAAGCTGGCCTGCCTTCACAGGCCCAAGCAGAGAAAGAGAAACACAAGCCTAAAGGTCAAAAGCCACAGCACACCTCAAGAACTCCAGCTTGGCACACTTTGCATATCTTTAGATTGAAATAGGAAACCCAGGCTGGGCGTGGTGGCACACGCCTTTAATCCCAGCACTTGGGAGGCAGAGGTAGGAGGATTGCTGTGAGTTCGAGGCCACCCTGAGACTCCATAGCGAATTCCAGGTCAGCCTGGGCTAGAGTAAGAACATACCTCGAAAAACCAAAAAAAAAAAAAAAAAAAAAAAAGAAAAGAGAAGAGAAAAAGAAAAAGAAATAGGAAACCCACCACCACATCTTAAGGTCACCCAGTGACATTGCCTCCAGCCAGGTAGCCAGCAGATGCAAACAACTAAATATATTGGGGGCCATCTATTCTATTCAAACCACCACACTGTCTTACTTGTCCTTTTTTGACAATTTCTAGGTTAAGTTTATTAGTTTAGATTTGTATTGTTTTCAAGACTGATAACAGGTTCTGTCTATATTTATTAGATATTAGGTATTTAAAGGCTATGTGCCTACTTTCTATGTCTCAGATATGGCTTATGCTGCTACAGAATAACCAAAATTTTTAAAGGTTGGACAAAATGACTTCAAGCTCTTATGCCATTGTTTAGCTAAATCAATTTCAGTAATCAAATTTGCTCTGTATATATGTACATTCAGGTTGGTGTAACTTCCTTCCTAAGTGTATTAATCACCTATGTAGAAGCCAAAGCTGATTGTAATCATTGGGGCAAAAGGCCAATATTTTGGCCTGTGCTCCCAGGTCATGAGGGCACCAGAGATGACGGGACATTTCTATACTGGCTCCCTGGTTAAGTCCCCTTTCTCCCTGATCAGGGAGGATATGGAAACCCAAACAACAACAGAAAAATCAGTGTGTAGTCTGAAATAGGAGAGTCACAATTGAGAAGCAGTTTTCCTGGCTTCCCAAAGAAAACTACTTGGCTAGCATGGCCATGACTCATCCTAATAGACAGAAAATACCAGTAATCTATAGGGCTATACCTGGGTCCCTAAAGTCTCCTTCAAAGAGCCATTAGTGACCTCAAAAATTAATCCTTGATTAAATTTTGGCTACCTTCTTGCTTTTAAACTCTCAAAGAGTAATAGCTAACCAAAAATAAAGGAATACCTCAAATACATGAATGGCCAATTAAGTAATATCACAAGAGCTTTCCAACAGGAGAAACAAGCAAGGCCTTAAAATATGTTATCACCAACTCTAATAGTTCTGATTTTATAATAAGAAAAAAAAAACATAGATGTCAAAAGAGTTATTTTCAAATCTGGAATACATATATATATATACATACATACACACACATACACATTACTCTGAATAAAAGTCACTTCATTCAAAAGACTTCCTTAAACTGGGAACAATGGTGAATCTGTTCTAACTCATGCCAGGGAATCCTTAAACAAGTCCAGAGACCAAAAATATATTTGTATAGACTTTAATGGAACTCAATAGCTCTATGGTACCAACCTTTGGCCCTGGATACCCCCAGAACAAATTTCAACAGGTACACTATGGAAGGCTATTATATAAAATATGGTATCAAATTTATGTTCTTGATAACTCTGTTAATATCTCATTTGTTGTACAGAAACAGATTCAGGCCATATCAGACACTACTGTGCCATTCAGTGAACAGTTCTGGAAGAAAATGTCAGCCAGTTCATGCTCAGATGGTCTTGAGACAATCCAAATCCCTCTGCCTGGTTTCCCTGAAATGCTCCCCAAGGCCTAGAAGTCCACGGAAGGATAACGCTCAAGGTGAGCAGTTTGCTATGTGCTCACTGCTCATTAACTACTTAATTTTATTCTTTCTACCCAACATTCTCTTCCAAAACCATCTTCCTGCACTCCAGCAATACACTTTTGGGATCCTTTAGAGTAGTTAACCTCTCTGGGATGAAATAGTTAATGATCTGCTATCATCACCCTTGTCCTCTAACAGCAGTTAGAGTGTCTTCTCCTGAGAAGGGGAAATATGTGGGTAGAGTTAGGGTGACTAGACCCCTGAAGATAAGAAGGGCAGGAAGTTTTCCTTATCTCTTGCCTAGTTCCAATGAACTGTTTTTCCACAAACAGTCAGGAGCCTCCTTGGAGGAAGTTCTTTCATAAGATTTAAATATTGTTGTTGGTCAAGTTCAGCTGTTCAAAGTAGTGCATGTATCTGGAATTTGTTTGCAGTGGCTAGAGGTCCTGGCATGCCCATTCTTTCTGTCTCTCTTCTATCTCTCTCTGCTTGCAAAAAAACTAAAATAAAATAAAATAAATAAATAAATAAAAAGCAGGCATCCCCAGTGAGGAGGGTCCCTTTTGAGGGGTGGGGAGGGATGCAGGTAAGGATGGTACAACCGTGTGCTATTTACATACTGAGTATGCCCATAACTAATATAAAAGTAAAATAAATAAAAAAATTAAAATGCATAAGTTAACATTTTCCTTTAAGTAATAATGCTAACTTGAGAGAGTGCAATATTTTAGTCCTTCTTTGAACTTTAGCCCAAACTTGCCATTCATATCAATATTTTTCTTCAGCATACATATTTACTAGTGTATATTGGGTGTTTGGAAATATACAACACACCTACTATATTCCTATTCCTGCTCACATCACATGCTGGTCATCTCCAAAAACACCTCAAATTCAAAATTTCTCCATCTACTTCCCAGTTAGTGTGCTCCTCCATACTAAATGATGCCACTGCTCCCAGTTACCAAACCTGAATCCTACAGGTGGCAATTATTTAGCCCTTGCTGGTGAAATCTGTCACCACATCTTGCTGTCCTCCCCTGGCATTCCCTAAAACGGTAGGGCCTTATCTAGGTCTTCATCACCAATTTTGAGAAGAAATTTATTATTAATCTTGTTATCTTTCCATTATTAACCTGAAATAGTCATTATGGTACAGTTGCCTTGCTCACTCTCCTCTCAATCCCTACTGGTTGTATTTATTTTTTAATTAGTTAATTAATTAATTTATTTATTTATTTTAATTTTAGAGAGAGATAGAGATATTGTGCCAGGGCTTCAGACACTGCACTTGGACTTCAGATGCTTGTGCCACCTAGGACATGTGTGACATTGTGCTTGCATCACCTGCGTGCATCTGGCTTATGTAGAATCTGGAGAGTTGAACATGGGTCCTTAAGCTTTGCAGGCAAGGGCCTTAACAGCTAAGCCATGTCGTCAGCCCATGTGTTCTATTTAGATCTTTGCACCACACTTTTCACAGATACTTTCAGGATCCAGTGTTCACAACAAGCCTCCAGTCTCTTCTTAAACTTCCCCTTGTACATTAATCTTTCCAAATATATTTCTGGAGCCTGAACAAAAACAAAAATAAATAAAATACTTCTTTAATCTTACTTTCACATTGAAAATACTATTGTCATTCACATTTAAGGTTTAACATTAGATGCCAACATTTGTTCATTGGATATTTGCATTGTATACATTTGTTTTTATTTGTTTATTTATTTGAGAGATAAAGGAAGATATAGGAAGAAAGAATGGGCACTCCAGAGCCTTTACCTGCTGCAAATGAATTCCAGATGCATATCCTACCTTGTGCATCTGGCTTATGTGGGCCTTGGAGAATCGAACCTAGGGTTTTTGGCTTTGCAGGCAAACCCCTTAGCCACTAAGCCATTTCTGCAGTCCTGTATTGTATGATTTTGCTTAATGTTAACTTTTGTTTAAATAGTGATTTAAAAATGATAAATCTCCTATAATTGTCAAAGGAAAATGTTCTTAAATAGGCAAAAATTGCATATGGTCTTCCTGTGGATGTGCTCAAGGAGAGTATAGCAAGCATGGTGATGGGTGCTGCTGGACACAATATTCGGCCAGAACAGCTTCTGGAAGGACAGGGTTTATTTCGGGTCTCCATTTTGAGAAGGAATTTTCATTATTGGAAGAAAAACATGACAAGTGCAAACAGACTAGCAAGCATTACATAGCCACAGCCGAAAGAAGTAGTCTGAGTATTGGACTTAGAACTGGGCTATATTACTCCAAAGCCCAACCCCAGTGACCTCCTCCAGTAAGGCCCTACCTCCCCAATATACAATGCACCAAGGCTCCACCTTCTCCAAATTGGTGTCAGATGGTGATAAAGTTTATAAAACACATGAATTTATGGTGATGGTTGGGGAGGGGTTAGCATTTCGTTCAAACCACCTCACTGTTTATAAAAATATAGGCTAAAGCTAGTGAGTGACAAAATTTAAAAAAAAATGTCATTGCTAACTATAAATATTATTAGCACATGTGTCATAAGGATGAATTTTGTTTCTAAGAATTTATAGTTAGTTTTATGGAATGATGCATGTCAAGGAGTAAACATCATGTAAATTAACTTTGTACTATAAATTACAACATACCTCAAAGGCATTTGGTGGGATGTTTAGGAAAAGCACAAAAGGAAACAAATGAAGCAATATTGTCCTCTCCCAATCCAATCTAGTAGGCTCTTCTATGTAGACCAAAGACAACACTGAAGTCAGACTGATAGAAAATGAACAAATGAACTAGGGATGTGATGACTGATACATGCTATACTAAGACTTTTACACATTAAAATTAAAACATAAAAAGCAATAAATGAGCCTTGCTGACCTTTAGGGCCTTGCAATACAAATGAAGTTTTCTCCCTTTTCTCTCTCCTGTCTCTTTCTTCCCCTATTTCTCTTTATCTCTCCCATGTCTGTATGCATGTGTTGAGACCAGGTCCTTCTATGTAGGTCTGTCTGGAATTAAACTCAGAATGCCCTCACCTCAGGCTCTCAAGTCTTACAGGATTATTGCTGTGCATCCCACATGCAGCTGTTTCTTTGATTTATTACAAAGAAGTATACTTAAGGTTTTAGTATAGAAATTTACCCATTCACATAAAAGCATTGCTTATACAAATGTTCACACTGGGTTCAACAGACTCCAGAATCTTCATGGTAAAAGTATTTGTCCTCACTGAGGTGAGATAAAGCTGTTATATTCTCTATGCTGTGTCAGATAGAAGAGACAAGAAAGAAATAAGAACGTAAAACCACCCACAGAGAGTCATTTTATTTCTTAGTACTAGCTTTGTGTTTGGCTCATTGATGTGACTTAAATATTTGCTCAATAAGAACTTTATTTATTGAAATATACAAAAATAGCTTTTATCCTGGAACTAAATATATTTGTTTAAATCACAAATGAAGTTAATACTTGATTCATGGTCAATCTAGCTGAAGATCAATTAAGCATTTAGCCACTAATTACAATAAAGGAGAAATTAGCTGGAGACTCTAGTATCTTACCTAATTTAAACCATGGTGTGACCACTTCCAAGACATAGACTGCTTCCACATCAGTAAAATGGAATAAAATTTATGTTTATTACAAATATAAGATATATTAAATTATATATAGTTTACATCTAAGGAAAGTATATGATATTAAAGGATGAATCCTATAGTCTTCATACTCAAACAGATATCAAAACTGTAGAAGAATTC
Organism: Jaculus jaculus; assembly: GCF_020740685.1. Lineage (NCBI taxonomy): Eukaryota > Metazoa > Chordata > Mammalia > Rodentia > Dipodidae > Jaculus > Jaculus jaculus. The sequence goes on along the minus strand of NC_059112.1, from coordinate 76,608,288 downwards.
TGTAGACATGGCAAGTTTAGCCATCAAGAAGCTCATGGTTTAATTGTTGAGATAGGATTTAGTAGAACATTTAATTAGTTTAGCTGTCAGAGTTACTTAAAGCTTTGTGGATTTTTTAGCACCAGATAATAAAAATATTATTTTTATAAAATATTCCCTCATGTTAATATTCTATGCAGAATGCTACACAATAGTAAAAGATTCAAGACTGTAGATTGGTGTCAAACTATTCAATAAGATTGTCAAATGTTAAGAACTCCATCACAGATACTGCAAGTACAATACTGAAATATTAGTTGGATTTGGACTAAAGAATATCAGTAATAATATAAGACTAAGAGAAAAAATACTGTTGTCAGTATAAATAGGAGAGTGGGCAAGAGCAGGAGAGCATAGCAGCAGAAATTCATGCCATGAATTGTTCAGAAATTGCAAAAACACCATTGGAGAGGCAGTGAACCAAGCTACCTTGACACATAGAGAAGTTATTCTGGTCATATCAAACAGGGTGAATTGGAAATACCAGGTTACAGGGAATTCCTCAATGACCAAATCCTTTCCAGAGGGGGACTATACGGTGAACAAAATAATGTAGCCTTGATTCAGGGTGAAAACAAGGCAGGTAAAAGTTAGATCCTAATTTTACATATTGGAAGTTAATAAAAGTCTCAAGGGGAAATAATGGCCACAAACTAAAGATTTTATACTTTCATTCTCTTTGAAGACTACCTAGGCAATCAAGGGAAATAAAGAAATGAGAAAGGTTTTAGCTAGGTGATATTCATTGTCCATGACTAGAACTCTCAGTGATGCTGTGGATAAATGAGAGGTGTGGGTAGAGGGGTGGGTTCTTATTATGTAGGTTGTATATTACAATTAGAGAGTAAAGATCTGCAGAAGAGAAAATAGAATATCCAATGTCCTAAGTTTTGCAAAACTCATACCATCAGGACTTTAACATGTGTTAAAATAGAAGTTACATCCCTTGAAAAACATCATCTGAATAAGATAGAATGAAATACCAATATAAATAGCTCCTAAAAACCATTTATTTATAGGTAAACCATGTTTGAAAAGTAACATTATCTTGAAAAATAAATATCAAATAAATTTCATATATACAGTAAATATAGATATAAATATAGATAATAAATAAATTATATAAGTATATTAAATATATATATTGTTTGGGACATTGAACATGAATATACAGGATAATTGACAACATAATTTTATATGACAAATTGTTAGTTAATTTTTATGATGAAAATAAATTGGAATAGTTGTCATTATAAAAAATTCACAAGGCTTACATAAATTTTATTTTGACAGTACTTAGTATTAGCAAACATTACTATTGGATATGGACAATTTTTTATAGATCTTGCTGTTTGTCTTTTCCTGAAGGGATATGAACAAAAGTCTGTTTCCAAGTTCTATTCCGAATACAGAAGCAATCCAATATAGTAACTGTATTCAAGTGTGGTTGAGCTTACTGGATGAATGGTTACTTATGGGAACAGAGACAACATTGGCAGTTGAATGACCAAAAATCTTGCCACTTCATGAATTCAGGAATACTGCTTCCCTGTACAATTTGCATACAGTCCAGAGTTTGAGTTTACCTCTCACTCAGCAGTAGTTTGCTGCATGTAAACTTTCCAGAATGGCCTTATGAATCTTGTAAGTTTCATTAGCTTTCTGGATTTCATTGAGCTTCCCATTTCCTGTAGAACAATGTTTGAATTTGGAGGAAATAGCTACACAACAGCTATCCAAAGAACAAACATCTCTGCTTTTCCACACCAACACAAATAGGGTTTTGGATTCCTTTTTGTTTGATTTTGGCTGCATTTGCTCTTTGAGCTTTGACTTTTTTTTATTCCATTACTTATTTAGCTTTATTAATTTAATTGGTGCCAAGGAAATGTTTAGTTCATTGTGCAAGTATGTAGATATAAAATCATTCTTAGATATGGTAGCTAACATTGCTCATCCTACTTACATTTTCAATCAATATGGAAAATATGATTTTAAATGGACTAATTTACGAAATGTAGTTTGTTGTTTAATGATATGTGTTGATCCATCAGTATTTATTGATGAGAATGCTGATTCAAATACAGTCAAAGTTGATTATTAGGGATTTGATACTGTTTGAAGATAAAAACATAGGTTTACAGTTTTGTGAAATTTGTCTACCTTTAGTTTCTCTTACAATAATAATTCTTCATAATTTAGTTTTAATTATCTTCTAAAAATGATAATTATATTTTTACACCTATTACTGAGAGAAATATGCTTATTGTATTACTGATGGTGGGAAATGAAAACACAAGGAACATTTTTGCATGATAATATTTCTTTATTCTTCTAGAAATATGAAAGTAAGAGACCAATAATTGATAAACATTGATTGTGTAGGAGTAAACCAAGTCTAAACAACTTACCTGAAAACATTTCTCTGTAATGATAACTCTAAAGGTATTATCTGAAATTTTATCAAAATTTTAGTTCTAGATTATTTTAAGACTTGACAACAGATGACCAGAATGGAGGTAGTACTTTTACTTCATGGTGAGTACAAAGCCAGGGCATATTTAAGTAAAGAAAATTTTACCCCTTGCAGCAGACAAGTATAGCATAGGGTCACTTTCAAAGAAAGCTCTCCTAGATCAAATAAGCATGAGCATGCTATTCAGGAGGCATGTATATATTCATATATGTGTGGGAAAATTCCTAAGCAAAGGACATAAGTTTTTAAAAAGAGGGAGTAGACCCATTTTAGAGGATCAAAATCTCAGAGCACATTTATAAAAGACTGAAGTGACTGGCAGAAATGCTTCTAAACATGTTTAGTAGGCAACAGAAGTTTTAGCTGAAAATAAATGAAGGGATATTTTAAAGGCATATTAATAGGAGTCTGTCTCTGAAATTCCATCTCTCCCTTAGTCACTAACAAGACCTTTATATGTACATGGATATATACCCTTTGCCTATTAGGGGAAATCTTTTTTTTTTTCCCCTCTGGGAATATCTAGAAGACATAAAATATTTTCTATACATGTTATTTTCTCTTTGGGCATATCTTTCTCAATCCTTCCTTTCCCAATATGCAAGGAAAAACTTCTATATAATTCTTGTTGTCAGAAGTACTAAAAATTTCCAAGTGTGGTGGCTCATTTCTTAGTGGGCACTGACCTGTAACCCCCACTTCCAGCTTGGGGCTACCATCCACAATGAGCTTTTGATCAGAGAAACCTACAAGGTTTCCCAAAACAATGACAGACTTCTGTCAGTGTACTTGATGATCCACCAAAGGCCAGTGGTAAGACCCTATTGCTGAAGAAAAAATGGAAGGGCACGGCTGGAAGCCAGGAGAGAGTCAGTCCCCAGACAGTCAGCGTGTCTAGTGCCAGAAGGTGCTACATGGGCGACTGGGGGAAATGACCAATATCTGTCCAAGCAACTCATTGTCTAACCTAATTAGCAACAAATAACCTGATGTGATGCCCACACAAGTTCAATAGTGGCACACAGCCATGATGGGGAACCAACTGCTCTTGATTTGGCTAACTGATCCCCTCAGTGGTAGGAGACCCATAGCTGGAGCTGGGAAACAAGTCATAACCAAACCCAAACATAAGCCCACTCTCCATTATCAAGCTACCATCAATCATGGGGTACAAGAGGACCTACACCTATCAAACTCTCTATCAAAAAAGTAATTGTTATCTCAATTTTCTGGGTGCTAACTTACTCTTTGTTGGAGAATCTGCTTCTCTTTTTCAGACATATGCAGATCCTAAGGAGAAAGCTGCCCCAACATACCTCAAAAAGGGCCTGACTGAAACTAAGGAAAATTAGTGAAACAAGCAAGGGTGATGTTTAAGGGGAAGAAGACCAACACAGAGAAAAATCAACTCCTACCAAATCAGATAGCCAGAGCCTCAGAGACCCCCAACACCTCAGCACTGAAGCAGACCAAAAATGAACCCAACATGTCTCAGGGAAATTTTGCGGAAGAGGGGCCGGAAAGAATGTCAGAGTCACATGTTGGGTCATGATATGCAGAGACATTTATCGTACCAATAACTGTGGGGTAACACCACAATGCATGACCCATTTACATCAACAAGGAGGGTCCAATGGGAGGGGGTAGATCATGTATGAGCCTAAACAATGGTACCAAACTGCCTGTATTTGCTGAAAAGAAAACTAATAAATTTAATTAAAAAAAGAAAAGAAAAGAAAGAAAGAATGAACTACAAATTTTAAGGCTTTTGGCTCCTTCCTGCTCGTGCACTCCTTGGTTTTGTTCCCCGGGACAAATGATTCATTAGCAATTTCATCAACAACTTGTTGTTCTCCCTTCCTTCGTGTGTGTGTGTGTGTGTGTGTGTGTGTGTGTATAAGTGTGTAATATTTTCTTCTTTGACAGTACAATTTAAGGAACTAATTGTTTTGGTTTATCATATTTATCATTTTCAAGGCATATTTCCATTTCTATGAAAATATCCTGCCTCTTTTGTACTTCCATGGAGGGTGCACTTTAAAAATAATCATGCTAAGGTTTTTAATGCCTGTTACTTTTAATAAAAAAAGAACTGTTCACTAATTGGAAAGAGAAGAGTGTTTTCTTCCTCTTCACCTTTCCAATGGCTACACATTTAGACCAGGTTTCCTTTGGATACCATTTTTTCTTTAATTTGATGAAATTATATTCTAATATTGATAATTCATACATCATGCCTACCAATTTTAAGCAATTCACTAACACATGGCATAATAATGTCTATTATTATTTATATTTTAATATTAGGTGATTTTTAATTATACTATTAGATACATGTCACTACTTTAGTAGATTTCAAAACTCTGGGAAAAGCAAAAGAAGATTTTAATAAGAAGACATTTTCTTCATAATCTGAGAGAAAAAACTATCTTAAAAGAACCATTGATGTTTGTTAGCACTATTAATGTTGATTAAATAAATAAAATGTCAATAATTATAATTGGAATTTTAAGTATTATTTATAGAAAGTAAGAAGCAACGCATGTTCTGTATAGCTTTTTAAATTAAGGGTAGCATATGTATAAAAAACTATTGAGGTAGTTACATCAGCACATTTCTATCCTTCCATTCCAGCACTTCAGAGGTGAGGCAGTAGGATAAAAAGTTCAAAGCAAGCCTGGGCTCCATTTCAAGACACTGTCTCTATGATTTAAATAAACAACAACAAAAAGAAATTTATTTTAAAGATAATAATCTTAATTCAAATAAAAGGATACTGAAGTATTAAACTATGAAAAAACCTATGCAAAAACTAAAAAACATACATGAATGGATTAAATAATGGTTATAAAACTCAGTCATGACAAATACAACGATGATATTAAATAAGCTTGAAGAAATGGGTCTTCCATGAAAGAAGCAGAAGACGAGCAATTTTTCACAATACCATAAGCCTCTAATAGCTTAAAAGAACAACTGAACACTGACTAATTATATATATTTATAGAATTCTATAGATATATATGTTATATTCCATAACTATATATATAATCAGTTATTATATATATACATATCTACCGCAATACTAGAGTGTACTTACAACTTACCTAATAGCTTTTAATTTTGATCTGATGAAAGAATGACAGTGGTTTGAATATTACTTTTATATGTGTTTTTCATATGAACTGTTTAAAATAAATCTTAAAAACATTTAATGTTTCTATTGTTATGTGCATGGTTATTTTTAGAGTGTGAGACATTATTATGACTCCTAGAGAAGTAGTTTCTGTTCTCTAGTACTGACCTTCATGAAAGTAAATGTGAAATGTAGACAATGAAAACAAAAGCTTGGAGAGATTTCTTATGAAACACTTCATGTGAAAGAAGATGTCCTTATCTATTAGCAGGTTGTATCATCCCTTCAAATGGTGAAAATTATGTCCTTCCTTCACTTTTCAACTGTGAACTAATGGGTTATGTAGGGAAAGATGAACTATATTAGCATGCAAACAAAAACTTTTATCTATCCTAATTTTTTCAACAAATATTCTACTTTATTATGATAATATGAAAGAATTTCAAGGAGTCCTTCCTACAAAAATATTCTTGGATAAGCACATTCAGATGAGAGATAAAGGGAGAACAAATAAATAAAGCCAAAGAAGAGGAGAGGAAAACAATGAAAAAAGACAAAGTGATAAAAAAGAAAAAGAAAGAATAATAATGGAAACCAGAATCTTTGTGAAAATTTCTTCCATGCATAATTTATAATAAAACAATACTTGCAAATGACATTATTTTGTATCATTTTCATGCAGAATGTTTCAAGATTTTCTCAGATGAACATATTGAGTATAAAGTTCTTCTGGGGACTCTCCCTGAGTCTCTGGATGGCAGAAGTTCTGGTTCAGAGAACAAAGCCAAAGCCAAAAGAGGTACCTTGAAATATATATGGACTGGGCCACAGTTGTAAAAGACACAATCCCAAATAATGTAATCTCAAATACTGAACTTTAAAATTGAAGTTTATATTTCCTAAAAATAAAAATGATCAAATTTCTTAAAATATAAGAGTATCCTGTATGTCTTACTTCTATAGATATCATAAAATTCTTTTTTAAAAAATTTTTTATTTATTTACTTGAGAGTGACAGACACAGAGAGAAAGACAGATAGAGGGAGAGAGAGGGAATGGGCGCGCCAGGGCTTCCAGCCTCTGCAAATGAACTCCAGACGCGTGCGCCCCCTTGTGCATCTGGCTAACGTGGGACCTGGGGAACCAAGCCTCGAACCGGGGTCCTTCAGCTTCACAGGCAAGCGCTTAACCGCTAAGCCATCTCTCCAGCCCAAAATTCTTTAAAACATAGTTAAATTTTAATATGTGGATTTATTTGAAGAACACAATAAATTATAAAAAAACACTCCATGTGCTGCTTATCACAATAAAATAAACAATAATAAGAGTAATAGTTTTGCATACAAATCTGAAGTAGATTATTAGCTATCATACATGTAACACAGCCATGAATAGCTGAATTATATTTATTTAAAAAATCAATTAAAGCATATCATAATCACTTTAAGCATGTATACACAGTCTGCAGTTGTGATTGGTTACAACAATGTCAGCACACAATTTTTGATAAGCTTGATTCAAAACATTGCTTTTCCCCAGTCATTAAGCGTGAGAATGGTGGAAATCATGAGAAATTTTGCATTTCACAAATGTGGATATAGAGAAAGCATAACCTGGTGTTAACATATAAAAAATACAACCTTGGCATAAAGTACCTTCAGTACAAACTTTTAGGGCAAAAAAACTTCATAAAATGAACTAGAATTCTTTAAGCCTTTGCACAATGTAAACTTTGAGTCCCGTAAGTGTGGCATAGGTGAAATATATGACACAGATGAAGTATATAGACCAGGAAATTCTCAAGTGTAATAAGTAATAGGTTTGGGTAATTGCTAAGTGACTACAGGTGCTTCCTTGCAAAGCCTGTGGGTCTGGGTTTGATTCCTTAGTACCTATTTCAAGCCCAATGCACAAAGTGACACATATATCTGCAAGAAGACCTGCTATACCAGTGCTAGCCCCCATTCTCTCTGCTCACAATTAAATTAATAAAAAGGTTTTAAAATTAGGTATATAAAACAAAAGTGTCATTATGGAGTGAACAAAAGTTTAAAAAAATATATTCTACCATCAGTGTTTCAACATTTAGGATGTTAAAATTTAGGATTTTGATTTCCAGAATTTTAAAAATCTTGAGGATCACAATGTTTGTAATTACATTATTCAAAATTTATCTTTTGGGATTATGTTCAACACAGCCTGGACCTGGACTAGCCAGAGGTAAATATTCTAAAATGTGACCTAGCTTCTACTTCCATTTCTTCTCAATATACCAAATTCTACATATATTGCCAGAGTATATGATGTAGGTATGGTCCCAAACATGCCATTTCCTATTCCATTTCATCCCAACTCTGAAATTTTGGAGAGTGGTCTGCAAAAAAACCAAAGACATAAATAATTAATGAACAAACCTTCCATTTTGGACCACGCAGTCAATGAATTAACATTTTTCAATAGCTATACTCTTCATTTTCAATCTTTTGTTCATCTATATACTATATTGTTGCAGTCAGGTTTGCATTTCTGGCAGAAATCACCTGACCAAGAGAAGCTTTGGGGATAAAAGAGAGTATAATTTGGCTTACAGACTTGAGGGGAAGCTCTATGATGGCAGGAGAAAACAATGGCATGAGCAGAGAGTGGACATCACCCCCTGGCCAACATAAGGTGGACAACAGGATCAGGAGAGTGTGCCAAACACTGCCAAGAGCAAGCTGGCTATAAAATCTATAACCCCTTCTCCCACAATGTTCTGCCTCTAGGAGGCTTTAATTTCTAATTACCATTAGCTGGGGAGACGAGCATTCAGAATAACTAAGTTTATGGAGAAGATGTAAATCAAACCACTACATTCTGCCCTTGACCCCCATAAATTGATATCCATATATGATATAAACTACAATGCATTCGATACAACTGTAAGAGTCCCCATAGTTTTATCAGTCCTATTGATGTTTATACATCCCTGTAGTCCAAGGTCTTTTAACTGAGCAATAATACCAAAAAATCCCCCCCACCACAAAAAACCATAATGGCTCAGAGTAAACATTCATACTGCAAAAGATGGCATTGGGCATAGCAAAGGAACATTCAACAAATACAAGATTTAAACAGGGCAAACATCAAACTCTGTAACTCCAGGTCTGACAACTCTAGCCAATTACAAATCTCCACCTCCGATAATTCTAACCAGGAAGTCTCTGGAGTTCTAATTCTGCCCTTCCAGCTATGCTACTCACAGTCCTGGAAAACCTCATAGAGGACTGGCAGTGCTTCTTCTTCTTCTCCTTTTTTTTTTTCATTTTTTTTTAAATTTTTAATTTAATTTAATTAATTTATTTATTTATTTGAGAGTGACAGACACAGAGAGAAAGACAGATAGAGGGAGAGAGAGAGAATGGGCGCGCCAGGGCTTCCAGCCTCTGCAAACGAACTCAGACGCACGCGCCCCCTTGTGCATCTGGCTAACGTGGGACCTGGGGAACCGAGCCTCGAACCAGGGTCTTTAGGCTTCACAGGCAAGTGCTTAACCACTAAGCCATCTCTCCAGCCCTTTTCTTTTTTTCATTTTTAAAAAGGAAGTTTATTGGTCTTTAAATGGCTCAAGTTGCAAATAAAGGAATTGGGTTGTGACATCAGACTAAGACATTGATGCATATTTGTCACTTGGCTTCATAGCACCTTGGTACCCAGGAAAGGAAGGGTCTCAAAGCAAAGTCACAAAGTTAGTGGTTAGGTCCCCTGGTATGACTGTACTGAGTACACATGGAGGTTCCTGAGCCTACTGGCCAGTGTCACATTGGGACCTTTAATTCCTGGCAATTCCTTTTGACAGACATTTTGTGGTCCCTGCATGTCCACTGTGTCTCCATTACAACCCACAGTTCACCCTCACGATTTCATCGGGTCTCCATGCAGACATCCAGCAAACCTGTTTCATGGTCTTTTCCAGAACACAAGACCACATTGAAAACTCAATGACCCTCTCTTTCCTGCATTTATTATACTCCTCCATACCAGTTATGGTGCCAATTTGTTAATCTAGGGGGAAATAAAGCAGACTTTGAAGAACAGGAGACTCCAGCAGTCTACATTCAAAAAAGTCTACATTCTTTCTGTTGTACCAGTACAAGTTAGCTGGCCCAATTTCAAATCTCTCAATTTCAGTTGGACAGGCAGCAGTTTCATCCTAAAGATTGATTTCTTTCTGTGCCATATCCCTTTGTCCACACCAGTCCACTTCTATGAAAAACAACCCAGCACAAATTCTCAGGATGCATGCATAACAGCAAGTCTCTCAAACAAACTGCTTCTAGCCCAGTTCAAGCAAATCTCCTTTCCACCCTCATAAACCAAACCTCACAGTGCATTGTTCTCACTGCATTCAGGTCTCTCAACTCTGACCAGAATACTCTATTAAGCTGTAGTTATAGCACTGCAAGCCATCTCTTAAGCAAATATTTCAAATCCTTCTATATTCCTCTTGAAAATTGGATCCCAAATGCCAAAGCCACACAGTCAGGTGTCTAGCAGCAAATCCACTCCTCTGGTATCAACTTTACTGTTGCAATCAGGTTTGCATTGCTGGCAGAAATTACCCAACCAAGAGCAACTTTTGGGACAAAAAGAGGAACTATTTTGGCTTACAGACTTGAGGGGAAGCTCCATTATAGTAGGGGAAAACGATAGCATGAACAGAGGGTGGACATCATCCCCTGTCCAACATAAGGTGGACAACAGGACAGTGTGCCAAACACTGGCAAGGGCAAACTTTCTATAAAACCCATAAGCCTTCCCCCAACAATACACTGCCTTCAAGAGGTTTTAATTTCCAATTGTCATCAGATGGGGAGATGAGTATTCAGAATACACCTGTTTATGGAGGACACCAGAATCAAACCACCATATATATATGTATCACATCTTTTCATCCATTCATTAGTGGATGGACATTAAGGTTGTTTTTATTTAGGCTATTGTGAACAGTGGTGCATTGATCATGAAACCGTCTCTTTGGCATGCTGATACCACTTCCTTTGTGTCACCAATTCACAGCAGAATGGCTGAAATGTCTAGTTTCACTAATACCAGTGAAGACAAAGAATTGTGAAATAGTGTGATGGAAGAAGACAGAGCTGTATAGTAGTAATAAAGGTAAATGGAAGATAAACTTTTGTCACCACGTGTAGAACTGCAAACACAATTATTTTACAGGGATCTGAAGGGAATCACAGAGGTATGTGGCCTCTTCTTTGCTTGCTAAGCATGGTGTTTGCATAGTTCACCACAGGTACTGTGTTCTGTAAAACTAGAGAAGAGTTCTGATAAGAAGTGCTATGACTCGCCATTTTAGTTCTTTTTCACATGAATAGTTAACTCTGAAATTCATCATTCTGAAAATAAAATCACCACTTTTTTTTTTTTTTTTTTTTTTTAGCACAGAACAGGGGAAAACCAAATGACAGCATCCCCCAGAGAACACAGGAAGGTAACTATTATGCCTAAACTACAGCAAATGACACTGAAAGGCAAATATCACTTGATAATATAGGAATATTCATTTTGTCAAAGAATAGTCTTAACTTATTAGGTGGCTTCTTTATATGTGTCACCTATAGCCAGTCATTACTAACTGAGTTAGTGATTTGAAAACACGAAATAAAAACAGGCAGAACTATAGGGCTTATTGAAGTTTTCTAAAGTAAAAAATATAACAGATTTTTTGTTTTTATTTTTTTGTTTTTCAAGGTAAGGTCTCACTCTAGCTCAAACTGACCTGGAATTAACCATGTAGTCTTAGGCTAGACATGAGCTCACAGCAATCCTCCTCCTTCTGCCTCCCAAGTACTGGGATTAAAGGAACCATGCTTAACTCAGTTCTTTCTTCAAGTTTTTAAGCATTCCTACCCATAAGATTATCCATAGTGCCAATGCCAATTTATTCCTACTATCAGAGTGCAAGTGTTCACAATGCTGAAATCCTCACCAGGACTTGTTATCTTTTAAATTCAACTCACAGAGGATTTTTAATGTTGATAATTCTTTCTTATTCCTGTTGGCTATTTCTATGCATTATTTTTAGATATATTTAAGTCAATCATCCATTTCTAAATTGGGTTACAATTATTATTTGCTAAGGAATAAATTTCTTACATATTCTGGACACTGTCTTCTTATCACATATGTAGTTTGCAAATAGCTTCAGTTATTCTGTAGGCTATACCTTCATTCTCTTATATTCTTTGTTTTGCCAACAGATTTCAGTTGTATGTTATAGTAGACAGCTTCAGGTTCGCTGAGATAAATTTCCAAACCAGGCACAGTTATGGAGTAAGAGATATTTATTGAAGCTTACAGATCCAGGGTAAGTTCCATAATGGAAGAAGAAGTTGTCCTCTTCCTCCTCTTAAAGGACCAGGCACAGAGAGAGATAGCAAGCCAAATCTCCAAAACCGAACCATAAAACATGCATACTTTGGACACTCCAGGTACTTTGCATATTTTTAGGTTTGAATGTTAAATCCACCACCACACCTTAGGGTTCGAATGCCCAGTGACACCTCCTCCAGCCAGGTGGCTGGAAATCCAAGTTTTAATAAGCTTCAGAATCTACTGGGGAGTATTTATACAAACTACCACAGATGTAAACCCAGTTGTCTACATATATTTTTCTTTCATGTACATTCGAGTCTTCTTCTTAAAAAAAAATCTTCCTCATATATTTTAGTCTCCTGAATCCATTGTCTGTTCAGTATCATACTTTCATAGTTGACATCCTTACATTTAAGCATTTAACTGTTTCCATACTGATTTTTATAGTTGGTGAGAGGTATGAGTCTAGTTTCATTCTAGTATATTTGGTTATCCAATTTTCAAGAAAACTTTCATGATAGCAATGTATAGAGCTGAATAGTGCTTCTAATAGTATATTTACTATGAGAAAATTTTATGGGTTGCAAATATATAACTCTTAGCAATTGGACTTTTTGATTGTTCTTAATCTACATGCTGATGACTTTCCTGTTTCTTTCTTGTGGCCATAGGATACAAAATATGAAACAACTTCATCCACGCTCCAAAACTTAAATCTTTTGAAAGCACTGTTACTATATTCTCTTCAAGTTTATTGTCCTCCAAATGATGACATGTTTAGGAATTCTGAAACAAGCTCTCTCTGATTGCTTTTGACAATGTTCTTATTGCAATTTGATGTATTGCTTTTGAATTTCACATTTATTATATATGCACACCCTGAAGAGAAGTCAATTTTAGAGTGCTTTGCACAGAAAACTGAATTGAATGTAAGAAAACTAAGCAAAGGATTGAATGTGCTTCCAGATCAGTAAAACAAGGGAATCTTGTGTGTGTTTATGTGTTTTATAGATAAGATAGATTGGGAACTTAATTTTATAAAATGCAATTATAGTTACTGAAATGTTAATAAGGTCTTATACATGGTGCTTGTAAAACAAAACCTTTTCTAAGTGCCAGTATTTCACAAAACATTATTTTCAAAAAGGAAGTCATAAAGCATAAATAAGTCAACAATAAATGACTGAATAAAAATATGGCTACAGAGATGGCTTAGTGGTTAAGCGCTTCTTGCCTGTGAAGCCTAAGGACCCTGGTTCGAGGCTCAATTTCCCAGGATCCATGTTAGCCAGATGCACAAGGGGGTGCATGCATCTGGAGTTAGTTTTCAGTGGCTGAGGACTGGGTACGCCCATTCTCTCTCTGTCTCTCTCTCTCTCTCTGTCTCTCTCTCTCTCTCTCTGTCTCTGTCTCTCCCTCTCTCTCTCTGCCTCTTTCTCTGTCTCTCTCAAATAAATAAATAAAAATAATAAAAAAGTAGTTGCTTATAGGTAACAGGACTTATTGGCAAGATAAGATATAAATATGTTGTTTCTGAGATTACTTAATTATTTCTCTATATCATATGAGCCATGTTTAAGGATTTAACTTTATAACTGCCTGAAGAACCCACAGAAACATGTATGCATGTATGCTTCCTTTTACATATCATATATATTAGTTTTAAATTCAGATTTTAACTGATATAGGAAAACTTTAAATTGTACTTAATGAAGTAGCAAAATTTTTCCGTGCATCTATTTAAATCAAGTTGAAAATGTTTTCTCATTTTTATAACTTGCTTAAGGTAAAAACTCTAAAATTATTTGTTGTAGAATTTTGAAATATATATTATCTGAAGTCATCCTTCTGTACAACAGTACCCCTGAAGTGCTTGCTCCTTTGAGATGGTGAAACAATGACTACTGTCATCTTTTATGATTTAAGAAAATAGATTATTCCTTCTCGCTTTTTGACACAACTGAGTTTCATAGAGTGTTAATAATTACAAATAATATTATGAAATGAACTTCAGCTGGGCATGGTAGTTCATGTTTAAGCTCGACAATTGGGTGCATTGGCAAGAGGTTTGGCATAATAGTAAGACCAGCACTGGCTATAGGGTGAAAATATGTCTCCAAAATTATATTTAAATGCACTGAATTTTTTAGCTATTTATAAAACAAAAAAGCCAATTTAAATATTTAAAAATAATCAAAATATTTAATAAAACAGTTTTCTTAAAATGACTGTTTTGCTTTAAGCTGGCTACCACTTTTCCACATTTTAGATTGCAATGGTTTTTATTCTTTGTACTGAGGAACTCATCATATTTCCTTGAACACTTTCAAACCACCTAATAATAAAAAATGTAATTATTATTGTTATATATATACTATATAAATTTTAGTCAGTTATTTGAAGCCTTTGAACTTTATTTGTTTTACTGGATTTATTTTCAAAGAAATCGTAGTTCAAGAATCCCAGAAAATTATATATATATTTTTTATTTCACACTGATTGCCCATCATAGCCAATTTAATTTTTTTTCATATTTTGATAAAGTAACGAGTAAAGCAATGTCAAGGTAACAACTGGTTGTTACAAGCATATACAAATTTAAATGAAATCATTTTACATTCTGTCACTGTCTGAATGTTTACCTTTCACCAGAACAATTAAGGCTATAGTCAGAAAGCCTCACACTGATAGACAAACTGAAGTACCTCTTGGTGCTTTATGTTGTCTCTTAAATTTTTGAGCTGGTAATCAATAAAATTGTTTTCTCATAAAATAAATTGAATATTTCACCACTAAAAAGTGATTACCTCCATTTTTTCCCATGGCTGACTTTAATAACTTCCGAACTCGGTAGGCACTCTGTGATGGCTGTGAGTGATGAAATTTCCATACTCACGGATGAAATAGAGTAATTGCGCTTTACTGTAGAGAGATTCCACACCCTCTATATTAAATCAATTAAACAAACAAACAAACACGTGATTCCTTATGTCTGTAAAAAGGCTGAATAAACGTCACTCTCTATCTAAATTAGGATAATTCACATCTAAGGATCATTGTTAACAAAAGGGCCAGTAAGTTTCTATTGTTATATTTTTAATAACACAGGATATTTTATTATAGGTGAATCAGGGATGTATGAGAAAGTAATATGTAATTGCACTTTACCTACCATTATTATTTTTAACAAGATGTTTTATATGGATACACCAAGTGTCAGTACCTTCTTTTCCCTCGTCCCTTCCCCCATTTGGTTAGGGACACTCCTCAGTGGGATTTCAGGTATTTCCCATGGGGTTGTAGTTTATGCTTTGTGGTAGCATGATGTCTCAACCTGTGGCTCTTACAATCTTTCCACCCCCTCTTCCATAAAATTCCCTGAGCTGTGGTGGGCGTTTTAAGTCTACTTCCATGATACGCTCTTAGGAGCCTCTGTATCTCTGTCTTGGTAGCTGTTGAGTATCTTCAGGATCTGTCTCCTACAGCCTGGAGCTGATTATCAGGAACAGTACGGAAGCAGCAGTTCATGCTCCCACAAAGCATAAACTACAACCCCATGGGAAATAACTGCAACCCCACTGAGGAGCATCCTCAACCAAATGGGGGTAGGAACGAGGGAAAAGAAGGTACTGACACTTGGAGTATCTATACAAACCATCTTGTTAAAAATAGTGATAATAACAATAAACATTAAAAAGAATGAGACATTAGGGATTAAGAAGAGGGCTCAGCAGTTAAAGTGCTGCTTGCAAAGCCTGATGGCCTAGGTTCAATCCCACTCAATCCACCATAAACTAGACACAAAAAGTAGCACAAGCAGATGACATTTGTCTACAGTGGCAAAATGTTCTGTCATACACACACACACACACACACACACATAATGCTTCATTTTCTGTACCTGCAAGTTTTCTCACCTTTTAAAGTTTTTTTTTTTTTTTTACATGATGGTATTAATTTTCTTCAAATGTGTCAGTGTGCAAATAAAGTAAGACATGAAGTATATTACATGAAGATTTTCTCTTCAAAGACCTACTTGATCAGATTTTAGATACAGCATAAAAATATATTTCTTGAACTGGAGAGATGGATTAGTGGTTGAGGCACTGGCTTGAAAGCCTGGTGGCCTAGGTTTGAATCTCTGGTACCTACCTAAAAGCAGATTCACAAAGTGGAGCATGTTTCTGGAGTTCATTTGCAGTGGCAGAAGGCCCAGGGTCACCCATTCTCTCTCTCATTCTCTGTCTCTCTCTGCTTGCAAATAATAAATGACTTCCGAAAAAATGTATTTCTTACAAAAAGAATTCTACTTTGGATGAAAAAAAATGATTTCCTCAGGATGTACTATAACTATTAAATTAATGTGAAACAAATTTTAGAGGCACTGATATTTCTATGAAATAAGAAAATGACTGCAATAATATGGATGTGATTGAAAGTCATCAAATGAGCTCATTAATGTTAATATACAGAATTCTTGCTTTGAAACAGTCTCACATTTAAATGCAACCACAAGCAAAGAAAATAAAGGTACTGATGAGTATAAAATGAATGATTGCAAAAACAATATGTGGGAATGCCTCTGGAGTTCAGAGCATTTGTTTTCATGTTAAATTGGTACTTTCTGTTTGCCTGGATCACATAGAATAATATATTTTTCAGTATTAAATATTCATGAGTTCCTTTAAAAGCAGGTGTTTAGCTTTTCCAGCTTTCAATATGAAAGTCACAAAAACCTCTATACCAAAAATTATGCTCTCACAGGGAGTGTTTCTCAGATATTTAATTATCTTTCAAACCTTCACTGAATTCCTTAAAAGTTGAGTCATTGACCAAAACAGCCATTTTTCTTTAATGAACACTTTTGGCACTTAATTATAGGCCTCTATAGGCTTAAATAAAATAAGTTGTTCATATAGCAGTAATATTTTAAAAGTACAAATTTTCCTCAAAACCTTTACTTTTGTTACAATAGCCATGAGGAGATTATTATTTGCTGTAAATGTGGATTCCATGTAATATCTTTGGAGTTTTATTTATTAAAATAATATAATATTATGACATATTGAATAGGAAACTTTAGAATCTAGTGGTATTTTATTGTTTCAACATATTTTCTGGAATCTCCTATTGTATTTTAATGTCTCCATAAATTTTATCAAGTACTATCCAATAAATTAAAGATCAAAATAATAAAAAGTACTTTTCTACAATCTAATTTTAATCTAGATTGGTTTCATAATATACATGAATATAGGCACACAAAATTATGGTTTGTAAATATAGAAACACACATAGATTTGCATGTTCATAAAATGCTTTATTACAAACAGCGTTATCACCAAAAATGATGCTGAACCTGAAAAGGTAGGTCAGTTTACACAAATGTGTTTGCTCTATTGCTACACTCTCTAAATCTTATTTATTGCAGATACATGCTATTAACATACTGAAAAATGTGAGAGAAAGAAATGCGGCTTAGAATAAAAAGAGCTTGAATACAGTGGCTCACGGTCACAACCTTTCTTTCTTCTATAGTATGAACTAAATTTTTTTTTTCACTTTGAGTTATTTTAGGTAACTTGGTGATGGAAAAGCCACTCTCTTGCTAATTTTAAGTATTCTCTTATTGCTCAAATATATGAGGACATAGTTCACTGGCAGAACACTTACCTAGAAAACTCAAGGCCTTGGGTCTGATTGCTAGACCCATAAACACAGTAATAATTAATAATAATAAAACAAATAAATGCATGACAATAAAAAGGAAGAAAAGTAAGAAGAAAAGAAAGCAAGCGCACATCTTCTGGTGGGAAATAAATGTGTATAGAGCACCTGTTCGAAGGTTTTTACTAGAGAGGGCAGTTAGATTTCTACTCTGACAGAACAGTCTTCCAACTTCTCTTAGGAATTGTGTCAATTGAGCTTGCAGCTTCAGCAAGGGCTACCAGGGAGCAGCGAAGGGAACTGGAGCAGCCTAGGCAGTCAGACCTGTCAAATCACCTCTAGGAGTGAACATGATGGCATAGTGCAGTGTAATCATCCTCATGTTCAAATAATACATGTTGCACTCACCTAATACTCATAATTCCATAATGACTCTTAACTTTTTTAAAGTAGAGAATAAATAACTTAGCCAAAAGCAAAAACAAATAATAAATTCATTTGTATGATCTGTGTATTTCTGAAAATATTTGTTTTATTTATAATTGCAAGCAGAAAGTGATAAAGAAGAGAGACAGGCTAAGAGAATAGTAAGCCAGGACCTCTAGACCCAGAAACAAAGTTCAGGTGCATTTGGTTCCATGTAGGTACTAGAGAATTGAACTCTGATCATTAGGCTTTGCAGGCAAGCACTTTAACAGTTGAGCAATCCCCAATATTGTGTATTTTTTAAGGATAATTAATAACAATCTAAAAAGTTAATCTGAAACTCAATATCAGAATTTTATATTTGATTACTTAATTGGTCTTCATGGACACATTTTTTATTCCATGTAATATCAAGATGCTTTTATTAGACAATTTCAAATGAAAACATTGATAAAAAAAACAAGGGACAGGGAAATATAAAACACAATGCACTATTTTCAGCATCAGAGCATTTTTTATATCCAGTTTAGATGGTTATGAACTTAATTTTCATAATATATTAAATAATAAAATACATGCATTTACTGTTATGACAGGAACAATTATATCATTAAAGAACATTAACTTAAATTGCCAATGAAAGTAGAAATATTTTCAGAAAAATGCTCAACATAAGAAGTGCTATGATTTTCTTATATTTCCTCTGTTTAGTATTGTATGTACCTTTCTTATGTTGTTCTAATTTTTCATTTAAAAATCATAATATCTTTTAGTAAAGAAATCAATGCTATTTTTGAAAATAATGAACTTCTGCTTTTTTAGGAAGTAAATATCAATGTGATATTATATTGAACTCTTGCCCCATGATCTTTATCCAGAATATAATGTGAGGAACCAGGGAGAATTAATCTCAAAGAAAGCAAGGCAATAGCTCATTATTAGCTAGGGTTTAGCTTAATCCCAGTTTCAATTTGTTTAGCTGGAATACAAGAATATGTTGGGTGGGACTTCCGGTTAAGATGGCGGCGTAGGTACCACACCAAAGCAGCCTGGGGGGAAAAAGACCAAAAAAAACTCAGCAAAATACACACTTTTACTAAAAAGTGAGGTGTATAGGAAATTGAGGTGGCAGCGGAGAAGTAGAAGAGTTATAGAGCATCCAGAGCTTGCACAGGCGGGAAAAGCGGCTCGGGCAGCTCGGCCAACCGCCGCAGCGTGGCGCAGCAGAAAGCCGCCAGACTCTCGGCTCGAGCCGTAGGAAAAGCCAGGTGCAGGATTTTCCCCTCACACCGCGCTCTCCGCAACTCGGGAAATGTGAGGGGAGAGCGGCAGTGAGCAGCAGAGGAGCAGACCACGAGCTAGAAGAATATGTTGTGGAGCAGCGAGAGAACCGGAGCAGCCGCGGCTCCCTCCCCTCCCCCACCACCTAAGCCCAGCTCCAGCGAACAGAGCAGCGGCCCAGGACCCGGCCTCGACAACTTGGGCTGACAGCGGGACCCAAGCAGGAGCAGAGTTCGGCAGCAACTTCAGCGGCTCCAGCACCGGTACCAGCGGCCCCAGCAGCAGCGGACCCAGGAGCGGCAGTGGCGGCAGATCCCGCAGCAGCGGGTTCGGGGGGAGCAGCGGCGGTGGACGCGGCAGCGGCAGCTTCAGCAGCGGTGGTGGCTCTGGCGGTGGCAACTACGGCAGCAGCAGAGGCAGCAGCAGCGGCTCAGTTTGCCCCTTAGGAAAAGCAAGTGCCCAGCTCAGAAATCAGAACAGCAGCCCGACAACCCAGGCAGCAACTTGACTGAGACCAAAATCACCCAAGGTAACTGGGATTGCACCAGGGAAGGGTCTCACTTGGTCACAAGCTGACTTGGATCCCTCAACAGACCAGAAATCTAAACCTCTTTGTTGACAGAGGATCTGGTCATTATAATAACTACTCTTGCATACATACTCGGGGCTGTTTTTGATTGAATGTGTACAGTGTTTAGTTAAATTTTAGAATCTACCTGTATTGTATTCCACTCAGCCTGCTTGAATACTCCTATAGCAGGGAAACTCAACCACTAAGAACATCTTTGTAGATACTCTGAGAGTCTTAAGAGCCACACCTAATACCTTAAGGTCCTACCCTGAAAATATATTACATCAAATCAATTGATACAGCTAAGAATACACAGCTAGCTAGAAAATCCAAGCATTAACTTAATCCAAGATGCAAAAATATATACATTATAACACAAGAAACACTAAAAAGCAAGACGATATAAATCCACCTAAAAATATTAATGCATCAGAAATGTCCTCCAGTGAGAAAGAGTTAGAGGAAATGCCTGAGAAAGAGTTCAAAAGAATAATTATAAATATGTTCAAAGAGGTCAAAGAACACATGAAAACAATCAAAGAAGAAATCAAAGAGGAAATGAAAGAGGAAATCAAAGGAATCAAAGAAGAGGCAGGACACCAATTTAATGAAATAAAGAAGGCAATACAAGACATAAATAGGGAAATAGAAATAATAAAGAAAAACCAGTCAGAATTACTAGCAATGAAGAACACAGTTAATGAAATAAAAAACTCTGTAGAAAATCTCACCAGTAGGACGGATGAGGGAGAGGACAGAATATATAAGCTAGAAGACCAGGTGGCAGACCTAATGCAGTCCAACAAAGAGAAAGACAAACTTATGGAAAAGTATGAGTGGGAATTTCAAGATATTCGGGACACTGTGAAAAGATCCAATAAAAGAATCAGGGCATAGTAGAAGGAGAAGAACTCCACTCCAGAGGCATAGTAGGCATCTTCAACAAAATCATAGAGGAAAATTTCCCCCAAATTGGGAAAGAGGTGCCAATACAGATACAGGAAGCCTTTAGAACCCCAGCCAGACAAAACCCAGAAAGAACCTCTCCTCGCCATATTATAATCAAACTTCCAAACACACACACCAAAGAAAAAATATTGAAAGCAGTTAGAGAGAAAAATCAAGTTACCTACAAAAGCAAGCCCACCAGGATTACAGCAGATTATTCAACACAAACTTTTAAAGCTAGAAGGGCTTGGAGTGATATATTCCAAGTTCTGAAAGATAACAAGTGTCAACCAAGGTTACTTTATCCTGCAAAGTTATCCATTCAAATAGATGGAGAAATAAAGACATTCCATGACAAAAGCAGGTTAAAGGAGTATTTGAAGACAAAACCAGCTCTACAGAAAATACTTGATAGAATCCTCCATGCGGAACAAAAGGAAAAGCACACATACAAGGAACCTAGAAAAAACAAGCTATACTCAAATACCAGTTAACAGAAGAGAGCACAGGTAGAACCAGTAACACACACACACACACACCAATGGCAAACATAAATACACACCTTTCAATAATATCTCTTAATATCAACGGTCTCAATGCCCCAACGAAAAGACATAGATTTGCAGACTGGGTTAAAAAGCAGGATCCTACAATTTGTTGTCTCCACGAAACTCACCATTCTACAAAGGATAGACATTATCTTAGGGTGAAAGGTTGGAAGACGGTGTTTCAAGCAAATGGGCCTAGAAAACAAGCAGGGGTTGCTATCCTAATATCAGACAGGGTAGACTTTAGTCCGACGTTAGTCAAGAAAGATAAGGAAGGTCATTTTATATTGATTAAGGGCACACTCCAACAGGAGGACATTACAGTCCTAAACATATATGCACCTAACATGGAGGCTCCCAAATTCGTCAAACAAACACTATTAGAACTAAGGTCACAGATATCACCAAACACAGTGGTGGTGGGTGACTTTAACACCCCACTCTCATCAATTGACAGGTCATCCAGGGAAAGAATAAACAGAGAGGCATCTGGACTAAATGAGGTCATAGAAGGAATGGACCTAACAGATATATACAGGACATTTCATCCAAAGGCTGCAGAATATACATTCTTTTCAGCAGCACATGGAACATTCTCTAAAATAGACCATATATTAGGACACAAAGCAAATCTTAACAAATTCAGGAAAATTGAAATAATTCCTTGCTTTCTATCTGACCACAATGGAATTAAACTACAAATCAGTAGCAAGAAAGGCTATAGAGCATACACAAAATCATGGAAACTAAACAATGCACTACTAAATGATGAATGGGTCAATGAAGATATCAAAAAGGATATCAAAAAAAATTAAAGAGTCAAATGATAATGAGAACACAACATACCAAAATCTCTGGGACACAATGAAGGCAGTTCTAAGAGGTAAATGTATAGCCTTAAGTGCCTATATTAAGAAATTAGAAAGGTCACAAGTAAACGAGCTAATGCTTTGCCTCAAAGCCTTGGAAAAAGAAGAACAAGGCAAACCAAAAATTAGTAGACGGGAAGAAATAATAAAGATTAGGGCAGAAATTAATGAAATAGAAACAAAAAGAACAATCCAAAGAATTAATGAAACAAAGAGTTGGTTCTTTGAAAGGATAAACAAGATTGATAAACCCTTAGCAAATCTGACCAAAAGAAAGAGAGAAGAGACACAAATTAATAAAATCAGAGATGAACAAGGTAACATCACACAGATTCCAGAAAAATTAAAAAAATCATAGGGACATACTATAAAAGCATATACTCCACAAAGTATGAAAATCTGAAAGAAATGGATGATTTCCTTGATCTATATGACCTACCTAAATTAAATCAACATGAGATTAATCACTTAAATAGACCTATACCAAACATGGAGATCCGAACAGTTATCAATAATCTCCCAACTAAAAAAAGCCCAGGCCCGGATGGATTCACTGCTGAATTTTACCAGACTTTTAAGGAAGAGCTAACACCATTGCTTCTTAAGCTTTTCCAGGAAATAGAAAAAGAAGGAATTCTACCAAACTCCTTCTATGAGGCCAGCATCACCCTGATACCAAAACCAGGCAAAGATAGAACAAAAAAAGAAAATTACAGACCAATCTCCCTCATGAACATAGATGCAAAAATTCTCAACAAAATATTGGCAAACAGAATACAAGAGTATATCAAAAAGATCATTCACCCTGACCAAGTAGGCTTTATCCCAGAGATTCAGGGATGGTTCAACATATGCAAATCTATAAATGTAATACATTACATAAATGGGTTGAAGGACAAAAATCACATGATCATCTCATTAGATGCAGAGAAAGCATTTGACAAAATCCAACATCCCTTCATGATAAAAGTCCTACAGAAACTGGGAATAGAAGGATCATATCTCAATATAATAAAGGCTATTTATGACAAGCCTACAGCCAACATATTACTAAATGGGGAAAAACTGGAAGCTTTTCCACTAAAATCAGGAACAAGACAAGGGTGTCCACTATCCCCACTTCTATTTAATATAGTTTTGGAAGTCTTAGCCATAGCAATAAGGCAAGAGACACACATAAAAGGGATACAATTTGGAAAGGAAGAAATCAAGTTATCATTATTTGCAGATGACATGATTCTATACATAAAGGACCCTAAAGTCTCTACTAGCAAGCTGTAAGAGCTGCTCAAAACCTACAGCAATGTAGTAGGATACAAAATAAATACACAGAAATCAGTAGCCTTCATATATGCTAACAACAAACACAGAGGATGAAATCAGAGAATCACTCACATTCACAATTGCATCAAAAAAAATAAAATACCTTGGAATAAACCTAACCAAGGAAGTAAAGAATCTATACAATGAGAACTTTAAAACACTCAAGCGAGAAATTGCAGAAGACACTAGAAAGTGGAATAACATCCCTTGTTCCTGGATTGGAAGAATCAATATTGTGAAAATGGCAATGTTACCTAAAGCAATCTACACATTTAATGCAATCCCTATCAAAATTCCAAAGGCTTTCTTCATGGAAGTAGAAAAAACAATCCAAAAATTCATTTGGAATCACAAAAAACCTCGAATATCTAAAATAATACTGAGCAACAAAAAAGAGGCTGGTGGTATCACCATACCTGATTTTAACCTATACTACAGAGCCATAGTAACAAAAACAGCATGGTACTGGCACAAAAACAGACATGTAGATCAGTGGAACAGAATAGAGGACCCAGATGTAAGCCCAAGTAGCTATAGCCACCTGATATTCGATAAAAATGCCAAAAATACTCATTGGAGAAGAGACAGCCTCTTCATCAAATGGTGTTTTGAAAACTGGATAAATATCTGCAGAAGGATGAAAATAGATTCTTCTCTCTCGCCATGCACAAGAAGTAAGTCCAAATGGATTAAAGACCTTAACATCAGACCGGAAACTTTGAAACTGCTAGAGGAAAAAGTAGGGGAAACCCTTCAACATATTGGTCTTGGCAAAGACTTTCTGAATACAGCCCCAATTGCTCAGGCAATAAAACCACAGATTAACCACTGGGACCTAATGAAATTACAAAGATTTTGCACCGCAAAGGACACAGTGAAAAAAGCAAAGAGGCAACCTACAGAATGGGAAAAAATCTTCGCCAGCTATATATCTCATAGAGGATTAATATCTAGTATATACAGAGAACTCAAAAAGTTAAATAATAAGGAATCAAACAAGCCAATCAAAAAATGGGCTATGGAGCTAAATAGAGAGTTCTCAAAGGAAGAAATACGAATGGCATATAAGCATCTAAAAAAATGTTCTACGTCACTAGTCATCATGGAAATGCAGATTAAAACTACATTGAGATTCCATCTCACTCCTGTCAGATTGGCCACCATCATGAAAACAAATGATCATAAATGTTGGTGGGGATGTGGAAAAAAAGGAACCCTTCTTCACTGCTGGTGGGAATGCAATCTGGTCCAGCCATTGTGGAAAACAGTGTGGAGGTTCCTAAAGCAGCTAGAGATTGATCTACCATATGACCCAGCTATAGCGCTCCTAGGCATATATCCAAAGGACTCATCTCATTTCCTTAGAAGTACATGTTCAACCATGTTTATTGCTGCTCAATTTATAATAGCTGGGAAATGGAACCAGCCTAGATGTCCCTCAACAGATGAGTGGATAATGAAGATGTGGTACATTTATACAACGGAGTTCTACTCAGCGGTAAAGAAAAATGAAGTTATGAAATTTGCAGAAAAATGGATAGACCTGGAAAGTATTATACTAAGTGAGGTAACCCAGGCCCAGAAAGCCAAGCGCCACATGTTCTCTCTCATATGTGGATCCTAGCTACAGATGACTGGGCTTCTGTGTGAGAATGAAAATACTTAGTAGCAGAGGCCAGTAAGTTGAAAAGGAGACATAAAGGGTGGAGAAAGGAAGGGAGGAGGATGCTTAATAGGTTGAAATTGTATATATGTAATTACAATGATTGTAATGGGGAGGTAATATGATGGAGAATGGAATTTCAAATGGGAAAGTGTGGGGTAGGGAGGGAGGGAATTACCATGGGTTATATTTTATAATCATGGAAAATGTTAATAAAAATTAAAAAAAAAAGAATATGTTGGACAAAGTCTGGCAATATTTCTTCTTCAAGTAATTCAAATAAAGGCTTTATATTCTACTGACTTATTTTATATCACTGATTTATTATGCATTGTCATTTTCCACTATTCTTCTAGGAATAAGAAAAAAATGAAAAGAACAGAAAATCATGTCCTTACATTGCTTATTCAGAGCCAAACATTAAATACATAAAGAAATAAAATATATGTCAGATACAGAGCAAAGTAATAAAGTCTAAAGTCAATTTTCTCTGATACAATGATTCAGTATATAGCTCAGGCTAGTCTTGACCCCCTGCATCAAGAAAACTGGAGTTCTTTAGGCAAAAAAAAGACAAGGAGAAGATATGATATAACATAGAAAAGCATCTTCCACACCTCTGCATGTGTTATTAAATCTAAAAGTCTTTTTGCAGAAACCCCTGGTAAAGAGGATATCTTAACTCACAGGCCAATCAGGCAAGAGAATGACAGCAAGAGCAAAGGAAGAAACTCTAAGTTTTCTTCTAAAACTATGTTCCCCTCTGAGACATGGACATGGGAAAATAAGAAAGATCATCAGTCGTAACTCACAAAATCTTACTATTAATATAATTCCATCACAGAAAAAGCAATAGATGAGGTCTCAAAGAGAGTGAAGAAAGCATGTCAAAGGCAGTGGCATGGCTCCTTACCACTGTCTCCATGTTGGAGAATGTTTCAAAGGGACTCACAACAGTGGGTATTACTAATTTATTTTTTTTTTTTTAGCTTCAAACTTTTAATTTATCATTTTTTTTTACTAATTAGTTTTGTCCTCAGTGAATACAGTCAAGTTGATACCATTGTTAGGTTCATCCATGCACTACCCCTCCTCCTGGACCATACTTGTTGATATGCAGAGACATTTCTCCTACCCATAACTGTGGGCTAACTCCACAATGCATATTACTAATTTTAACTCTCTAAACCAACCTAACCTTTTGTCACGAAAACTCATACATTTTAGTCTTAAATGCCTATCTCTAGAGATGGAGTAATTTGGCCAATTTTTGAGTGGTTAGAGATAATGATAGAGGAGAGTCTAGAAATTCAGCAGGGATTTATTTTAAAAGGAGTTATTATTTATAATACATGATCAGGAAGTTATAGTCCCACCAGGAACCCAATAAAAAAAGGCTGTAAGCAGAAATATCATACCATTTAGGCATACTGAAAAGAGGACACAGAAAGTAATTTTCTTCCTTTCTTTAATGCTTGTTGTATATATAGCATATGTATATGTTTCTGTGCATATGTCCAGTGCCCATGCCTATGGAGGATAGTGGGGAACATTTGCTGTTCCTCTCTGTTCCTCTTCTGCAATGTTTCTCTGCAACATATGCCTCACTGAACTCAGAGCTGCTGTTTGCTGATCAGTGAGCTCCACCTGCCACAGGACTGGCTTTAAAGGCATGCATGACCATGCCAGCAATTTTATGTGGGTGCTAAGGATTAATTCAGGCCTTTCAGGTTCCAGTGCTTGCACAAAAGCATACCTAATTGCTGAGTAGTTCCCTTTGTGTCTTCTTCAACATTTACAATGATATTTCTTCTTCTTCTTTTTAAATTTTTTTTTTATTTATTTATTTGAGAGCGACAGACACAGAGAGAAAGACAGACAGAGGAAGAGAGAGAGAATGGGCGCACCAGGGCTTCCAGCCTCTGCAAACGAACTCCAGACGCGTTCGCCCCCTTGTGCATCTGGCTAACGTGGGACCTGGGGAACCGAGCCTCAAACCGGGGTCCTTAGGCTTCACAGGCAAGCGCTTAACCGCTAAGCCATCTCTCTATCCCATATTTCTTCTTTTTTGATTGTTGTGTTCAGTTTCTTAGAATTTGTCAGCAAAATGTGTCCAAAACTGTTTATGGACAGTTGAATTTCTTAAAATAAATTTTAATTATAAATTTAAACATGATTAAAACAAATTAATAATTAATTATTAATATTTAAAACATAGTTTTCAGACAAGCACATAATATGCAGTTTATAAAAATTCAGATTTTTTTGTACAGAAACCTGATCCTCAGTTGAAAAGTAAAGAAGTTCTCAAGTTTTATATATAGTATATAATGGACAAACTCCAGGCCTCACTTCAAACTTTGTATTTTTTTTCTGACTAAAACTCTCCTCAAATATTACATGAATGATAATCTCATATCCTATATAGTTCTGTTCACTGTAGAATACATTTTCATTTCTTTGTGTCAAGTAAACACATCAACTCTGAAAAGGAGGTAGACAAGAATTTTCATTCCCATTTGACAAGAAAATTCTTTGAATATGACAAGTACTATACAAATATAATGTGAAGATAACTGTATCAATAAAAATAAACTCAAGTGGTAAACAATTGAAAGATAATATTTACCATACAATTCTTCCATTTCCTTCATCAAGATCACATTGAGTTTTATGAGTTTTGCAGCACTAAGTCACCAACATGTATTTAGTGAAGAAATACAAACTAACTTTGATGGTAAGGTTGTCAGAAGGGAGAAATATGTACCAACACTTATACTACAATTGCAGATGTTGAAAATGAAATTTTGTTTCAGCACACTGTGCTACACTGAGCTAAAATCCTTGTTTTGAATCTTCTTACAATGCCATCTTTTAGAATTATCCTACCTTTAAGTAAAACATCAACGGGGGAGGGCCATCCATGATTCTCATCACAGCTGCTGCAACATCATGGAACACAATGCTTGCTTAGTGTAAAAGAAATTAACTGCCCATCTGTGTGGTTCATATTTCTACTTTCTCATGTTTTATTAGTGAGAGGCATTTGAATGTGAGATATTCCAACCACTTTACATTTCACTGTGTTAGAAATCTGGACATGAGCAGTAAATAAATGTAAGACCTGAACATTACCTGGGATCTTCTGAAAGCAAGTAGATCTACCAAATGTTATACTATGGTGATTTAACAATCTTTTAAAAAATTATTGCCACTGGATTAAACAGTTCAGGATTAATAATGCCACAACTATCACTGGATAAAAATTAGACATGACTGCTTCAAAACATAGAGGTAGAAATAGATATAATATTGGAGCATTATTAAAATTGTTTCATAATGACAAAATACAAATTTGGTCAGGGAAACATATGGTTTGACTGTTACTTTGCTAATATATATATATATATATATATATATATATATATATATATATTATAATATAAATATATTATATAAAATTATATTATATATTATATATTTATATTTATAATTATATTATATAAAAATATATTATATACAAATTTGGTCAGGGAAACATATGGTTTGACTGTTACTTTGCTATCATATATATACATTATATATATATATTATACAAATATATTAAATATATAATATATTTATATAATATTATATAAATATATTATATAAATATATTAAATATATTATATATATATATAACTTCCCCTCAAAAAATAATTTTGTTTGTCCTCACTATCAGTGAATGATTTTCAGACTCATACTCAACAGTTATAATCAGAGGACTTACAAAACTAAAGGTTACATCAAATTAGTAGAAATTTTATAGTAATCATTAACAAGTAGTAATCACTATAATAAAATTATGTATTTATTATTACTATTATTTATTTGAGAGCGACAGACAGAGAGAAAGACAGATAGAGTAAGAGAGAGAGAATGGGCACGGCAGGGCTTCCAGCCTCTGCAAACGAACTCCAGACGCGTGCGCCCCCTTGTGCATCTGGCTAACGTGGGACCTGGGGAACCGAGCCTCGAACCGGGGTCCTCAGGCTTCACAGGCAAGCGCTTAACCGCTAAGCCATCTCTCCAGCCCAAAATTATCTATTTCTTATTGGTTCAGGTAACTTAAGTTAATTCTCTTCTATGTGACCAAGCATGAGGACATAGTGAAGGAAAACTGTAGAATATTCATATTTCATCAGTATTTTTATTTGTCACTTGTTTTCTTCTTAGAGTAGGAAAGTAAAATTTTGACATTATGAAAAGTAAGTTAGTTAAAAATGTACTATTTACCTTGCAATGAATAGCAGAAATGTAACATGTTTTTCATGGTACCTTGTAGCATACAGTCATGCTTGAAAAGTATTGCATGCTTTTATGAAACATAAGTTTCATATAATTCTATGAGTATTGTTGTCATATAAATTACCAGTAAATGTTAGCTTGTAGAATGAGTATGGTGATACCACTAGAGGTATTTCTTTGGCTGAGGACAGGTTTGGATATCTGAGGCCTGCTGCCATTCCACATGAATTTTTTTTAATATTTTTTTAAATTTTATTTATTTATTTATTTGAGAGCAACAGACACAGAGAGAAAGACAGATAGAGGGAGAGAGAGAGAATGGGTGCACCAGGGCTTCTAGCCTCTGCAAACAAACTCCAGACGTGTGCACCCCCTTGTGCATCTGGCTAACGTGGGACCTGGGGAACCGAGCCTCGAACTGGGGTCCTTAGGCTTCACAGGCAAGCACTTAACCACTAAGCCATCTCTCCAGCCCTCCACATGAATTTTAAGATCATTTTTCTATCTCTGTAAAGAATGATGCTGGAATTTTTCTAGGTAATGCTTTAAGTTTGTATATTCCTTTTGATAGAATTTTCATTTTTACAATATTAATTCTACCTATCCAGGAGCATGGGAGGTCTTTTCATCTTTTCAAGCCCTCCTCCATTTCTTTCTTGTTTTAATGTTTTCATTGTATAGGTCTTATACATCCTTGGTTAGTTATTCCAAGGTATTTGATTTTTCTGTGTGTGGCTATTGAAAGTGGGACAGCCTTGCTGATTTCTATTTCTGTATAATTGTCCTTAGCATATAGACAGGCTAATGATCATCGTGCATTGATTTTGTATCCTGCCAGATTGCTGAGGTTATTAATCACCTTTAGAAATTTGGAGACATAGACTTTCAAGTTATTTATGTATAGGATCATCTCAGCTGCAAATAGGGTTACTTTGATTTCTTCCTTTCTAATTTGTACCACTTTTATTTCTTTCTCCTGTGTTATTGTTTCAACCATAACATCTAATACACTGTTGAAGAGCAGTGGTGAATGTAAACAATTTTTTCTTGTTCTGATTTCAATAGGAAGTCCTTGAGGCTTTCTGCACTAAGTATTATTTGGGCTTTAGGTGCTTTATATATAGCTTTATTCTGTTGAGATATCAACCATCCATGCTTACTCTCTCAAGCATTTTTATCATGAAGTGGTGTATTTTTTCAAAGGCCTTCTGTTGCAGAAATTAGGTTCGCATTGCTGGCAGAAATCATCCAACCAAGAGTAGCTTTTGGGAAAATAACAGAAGAGTTTATTTGGCTTATAAACTTGAGGAGAAGATCCATGATGGCAGAGAAAAACAATGACAGAGGGTGGACATCACCCTCTGGCCAACATAAGGTGGACCATAGCAATAGAAAAGTGTGCCAAACACTAGCAAGGGGAAACTGGCTATAACATCCATAAGCCCACTCCCAACAATACACTGCCTCCAGGAGGCATTAATTCTCAAATCTGCATCAGCTGGGATCCTAACATTCAGATCACCTAAGTTTATGGGGGGCACCCGAATCAAACCACTACACCTTGTCTGCATCTATTGAAATGAACATGTATTTCTTGTGATTAAATTTATTTGTGTGATGTATTTCATTGAGAGATTTCTATATGTTAGACCATCCCTGCATGCCTGCAATGAAGGCTACTTGGTCAAAGTGGATAATAGTTCTGATATGTTGCTAAATTCAGTTTGAGAGGATTTTGTTCAGGATCTTTGCATCTAAATTGATCAGGATTATAGTACTGTAGTTTTTCTTTTCTTGTTTTATCTCTGTTTGGTTTTGGTATTAGGGTGATCCTGGCTTCATAAAAGGAGTTGGGGAGCATTCCCTGTTCTCAATTATGTGAAACACTTTGAGGAAATGTGGTTTCAGTTTTTCAATGAATGTTTGATAAAATACTGCCAAGAAACCATATGGACCTAGACTTTTCTTTTTGGGGAAATTTTTGATTACCTTTTCAATTTCAATGGCTATGTTAAGTTTGTTTAAGAGATTAATCTGCTGTGAGTTTAGATTTGGTAGGTGGCTTATGTCTAAGAATTCATCCATTTCTTTCAGATTATCTACTTTTGTGATGTAGAGGTTTTGGAATATGTCCTAATGATTCTTCAAATTTCATTGATATCTGTTGTGACCTTTCTCTTTTAATTTCTGATTTTTTTAAAATTTGAGACTATTTTGTTTGATCAAATTGGCCAAAGGTTTATCAATTTTGTTTATTTAATTTCTTTAAAGGGTCAGCTACTTGTTTCATCTATTTTCTTGGTTTGAAATCTATTTGTATCAGATAGTAATACAGAAATGCCTGCCTTTTTCTGACTTCCATTTGCCTGAAATATCATTTTCCATCCTTTCATTCTGAGGAACTTTCTTTAGTGGTGAGGTGGGTGTCTTGAAGACAGTAGACAGTAGAAGTGTCCTTTTTTTTGATCTACCCTGTTAACTTATGTCTTTTGATGGTTGACTTAAGACTGTAATATTTAAGTTCATCAATATAAGGTTTGATTTAATCCTTGCCATATTGCAATGTTTTATGAGGTTCGGTGTTTTCTCAGGCTTAGTACTTTTATGAGCTATCTCTCATTTTTTGTAATTGTGATATTCTTCTTGTAGGCTCTTGAGATTGGTTATTTGAATCACTGTGTGGAGTATTCCCTGAAGTATTCTTTGTAGAATTGACTTTGTGTTCATATAATCATAAAGCTGACTTTTATCATGGACATTTTTACTTTCAACATTTTTTATGAGAGATACTTTCAGTAGGTACAAAAGTTTTGGTTGGAAGCCATAATTATTTTAGACTTTAAAGTGTTCCATTCCAGGCCTTTCTGGCTTTCTGGAGTTCCATTAATAAATCTGAGGTAATTCTGATGGAAATGCCTGCATATGTAGTATGTTATTTTTGTCTTGCTATTTTTAGTCCTATCTCTATATTTTCATTGTCAAGAGTTTTAACTGTGATGTGTATTGGAGAGTTTCTTCTTTGGTCCTTTCTCTTTGGTGTCCTGTGGGTTTCTTGTATATGGATGGTCCTATCTTTTGAGATACTGGAAAATTTTCTTCAATAATTTTGTTGAATATGTTCTCTATGCCTCGGGCCTAGATTTCTTCCCTTTTGGTAAATCTATGATCCAGATGTTTGGTCATTTTAGGGTATCCCAAAGTTCCCTCATATTCTGTTTACATGATGGTTTTTTTTTTGGAACTTAGCAATATTTTTGGATTCCCAATAAGGTTCTTTTGTCTTGTCTTCAAGCTCAGAGGTTCTTTCCTCTCACATGAGAGATTCTGTTAGTGATGGGTTATAGAGAGGGTTTTAAAGTTTTATTTGATTTTTGCTGTCTGTTTTATTTATTTATTTTTTTCTTCTTTGCTTCCTGTCCATCTCTTTTTTGAGGTAGATTTTAGGTTGAGGTCTGATTTTTTGTTTGTTTGTCTGTTTTTATTTATGCATTTGAGAGTGACAGAGAGGGAAAAGGAGGGAAGAAGGGAGAGAGAGAGAAGAGAGAGAGAAGAGAGAGAGTATAGGCACTCCAGGGCATCCAGCTACTGCAAATGAACTCCAGATGCATACACCCCCTTGTGCATCTGGCTAACGTGGGTCCTGGGGAATCCAACCTCAAATCAGGGTCCTTAGGCTTCACAGGCAAGTGCTTAACCACTAAGCCATCTCTACAGACCAAAGCCTGACACTTTTAACATTTGTTTTTATTTATTTATTTGAGGGTGGTGGCACACCAGGGCATCCAGCCACTGAAAACTCCAGACACATTTGCCACCTGTGCATATGGCTTATGTAGGTCCTGGGGAGTCACTCTTGGGCCTTTGGCTTTGCAGGCCTTATCTTCTACCTAAGCCATCTCTCCAGCCCCAGGGTCTGACTTTCTTGATACTTCCTAGAATTCATTCTTTTATTTTTGATCATGATTTCATTAAGCTTTATCAGCTAGCTGGTTATTGAGATCCTCTATTTGTTGTCTCACATTCAATTCATTTATCTCTATTTTGAGTCATCTTTGGTTTTCTTCAGTTAAGCTAAGCCTAGTGACAAAGGCTGAGTGCTCTAAGAGACAATTCTGCTCAACTTCATGTGTGTAATTGTTGGGTTTTTGATGCCTTCCTTCTAGTTCAGCAAGTTGCTTAATCACATAATTTGTGTTTTCATTTTGGGGTTCTATTTCTGTTGTTTTCTCTGTTTTCATTGGAACTAGGCATCCTTGTGGTGGAAATCTCTCAGTTCTCTAACTGTTTTTTGGAATGTGGTCTACCCATCTCAGAGTAAAAGTTTTATTTTATTGTGTGTGGAAGCAAGTATTTATCCTTGTGGGATCTTCATTGAGTGTTCTGTTTTAGATGTGAATCTCATGGGAGTAGGATGTGGTTATAACTGTATATACTCAGATTGTGGAGGTTGCAAATACATCACAGGTACCTCAGTTCTCTTCCTCACTCTTCAGCACAGGAGAACTTGGGTTGGGAACCTAGGACCAGGAAAGCTGGGAAGCCAGAATCAAGAGACCAGTTCCCATTAGTCCATGCATTCTCTGGCTTATAGGAACAAGGACTTAGGACCCAGGGACTAGTCAAATAGGAAGGAGCAAAAGACCTGCTTCTACAGCACATATGCAGGTTCCAGGCTGTCCTAAACCAGCAGCACGGGTATTGGGGCATGGAATTTGAAGGTAGGAAAGAATCAGGAGCTCTGGCCTACTCTTTGTATACTCTCTCCAGAGCAGGTGATCTATAACTTGGGGCCCAGGGCTAGGTCAATTGAGAAGACAGAACAAAAGGCCAGCTTCTGCACCCCACCTTCAGGGTCCAAGCAACCCCTAGCCATCAGCAGGGGTACCAGGACCAGGGAACTGGGAGGTGGGGAATTAGCTGGGAGCTATGGCCTGCTGATTCTGTGTGTGTACCATCTAGAAACTGATTCTTTTTTTGAAGAGACAGCTTTTTGTAGAAAACACATAAAATTCATTTGTTGAAAGAAACATTGATTAGCATGTTCAAAGATAATATGGTTTGGAATAACCTGGATGATCTCAGACAGATGAGGAAGAGTAGCTGTGCTTAAAGCATAAGTCTTTTAAAACGTATTTGAGTTTTGAAAATGTTCCCAAATCTATGTAATATCACTTTATTTTCCTTGATTAGAGTTTTCATAAGAAATATTTTATTTTATAACAGCATGAATGAGTACAAAGGCCAACTAAGATCATGCAGCCACTATCAGTTTTGAATACACCATAAACACTCAAGATACACTGACCACAGCCCATCTCATAGCCAGTCTTCAATCCAAAGAGACAAGAAAATACACAATGCTAGCACAAGAGGAATTTATAATCAGAATATGAGGACTGTAGGAAATTAAACTGCCCAATACCCTATAGTTTGAAGCAGAAACTTCATGAAGGAACTGTATTATATTCCTTTGAATAGTTACTTGTTGCCTGCTGTGAAAATCACAAGACAACTGGAGAAATGTGTTCACTGAAAATTTTGTTCTACATGAAAGTCTTTAGATTAGCATTGATCTTACTTTCAACATAAATTGATTACCACAGTGAATATCAACTATCTTTGAAGGAACTTATCATCACTAGCCAGAGTGGTAGTGCTGGATGTTGTAGGATCTCAGCTAGGTTCAGAGTATGCTGGGAGGATTATTCATTTTTGCTTTTGGTAACACCTATGAGTTTTCATATGTTGTTGCCATGGAAAATAAATGTATAGGGATATAATTAACCAGAAGTTAAAAATATCTTGTCAATTAGTAGAAATGAATTATCTCTTTAATTTCATTTTCAAGTTAGAATAAACAGTGCATATCATTATTAAGCAAACTAAATACATAGTGAAATTACAAATAGTATACATATAATCTGAATTCTTACCTCCTCCCCTATTAAACTTTAACATTTTTATGTGTCTGTCACTGTGCCTACACAAGCTATACAAAGTTGAATATGGCATACTCCTTGTCATTAAGGGTTTATTTTGTTGGGAATAGACTTCTCATTCTTCTACCCTTCCACGGAATTCATACACTATTCCCTGTTGTACTTCTACACTTACATGGGTCTACCACTATTCCTACCCCTATGTGTAAAAAGATGACTATGGCATGTGCCCTAGCATGAAGAGTTTATTTTGTTAGGCATTAAATTTTTGTTTGTTTACTGACCCCTACCCCTACAAATGGAATCAATGTTTTGTTTTTTATTCTTTTCTTAAGATAAAAATAATTGGAGAATAATAAATATTATACTTTTCCAGTATTTAGGTATTTGAGTATATAATGCTATATAAAAGCATTGCAGGCTCTTAATGGAAGCATTCCTCTCATTGAAACTCACATATCAGAAGTCACAACATCAAATTTGCTATTAATTCAAGTGGCATCATTGGCATTTCCATCCCCTTATTCATC
This sequence comes from Jaculus jaculus, assembly GCF_020740685.1. Classification (NCBI taxonomy): domain Eukaryota; kingdom Metazoa; phylum Chordata; class Mammalia; order Rodentia; family Dipodidae; genus Jaculus; species Jaculus jaculus. The sequence continues at coordinate 76,572,210 of NC_059112.1, read as the reverse complement.
GACCTGTGCCCCATGGTAATGGGATAATAGCACTACATATTTGATATTGAAATATGTTTAATAATTGGTCCAATTTTAGGGGCCTATTTACACACCTGTCCTACAAAATATTTGTAAATAATTTTCTAAGAGTGTTTCCTTAAAATACGTAAAAAGACAAATCTTTAGGCACCATCTAATAACAATATAGTCATAATTCTGGCTATGTTTCTTTTCAATTGAAATAAACAAGAACATACAACAGTCTGCCAAAAAGATTAATTTCCTGTCATGACTATGCTTCTTTTACTTTTGACCTTATGCAATAATATTCTCACAAGAAGGAAAATGTATTAATCTACTTTAATTACAATAGGAGTGAGCACCATGAATATTTAGAGTACTTATTTATGCATCTTACCTATGACTTCAGTGTCTACTTATTCAAATCACATATATATCACTAATATTTTATGGTAGGGTAGTATTATGTATGCTTAATCTTATAAGTGGATGTGCTAGATATGATCCAATTCCTAAGGTAACTACCAATAAAGCAGAGAACATGTGTACCTTTTGTATCGTCTAGTGATATGTATTCCACTGACTAGTTTGACAAAATCATCTTTCATAGTTTCTGCATATGAGCAGAAACATGAAGCATTTCTATCTTTGTGACTTGCTTATTTAATGTCACATAATATCTTCCAGTTCTATGTTGTAGCTGTAGATTACAAGACTTCATTCATTTTTAATTTTTCATTCTCTTTTGTTTTAAATTCCATTATATGATGATTCATTTTAGTTACCAATTTATCCATTATGATAGACACTTCAGTTAATTCCAAACCCTAGCTTTTGTGACTAGTGTCATAGAAAAGATGAGGATGAAAATGTCTTTGATTTAATGGTTTCCTCTTCTTGGCATCAGCTGCCATTGCCATTTAATTATAGACATAGAAATTTGAATACTAATTAGGAATTATTAATGATGAGCATTTTAAAATGATTATTATTGGTGAATATAGATAAGATCATCTGCCTATTTGAATCACATTATAATAATTATTATAATTATTGATGTTGTATTTCAAAACTTATTCACCTTATTCAAAATAACATAAAGAAAACCTCATTGTACCCCCAGAAATGCCACTGAGGTACACTATCACTACATTTTAACCAGATAATTTCCCATTCTTTAACACACACATGTCTTTCATAAAAATTGTCCAAAGGAGTTTGTATTTATTGCTCAATAGATACAATCAATACAATGTCCTTACAGTGACAATTCAGTGTTGGAAAAATATCACAGAAGTTTTCTGTGTTGTAATTGTGCTATAGAGCTGGACAATTGTTCAATCTCTGAGGCAGTACAAAAATACATGAATTATTGGCATTGCTTATGGAAAACAAACAGCTTGTGATGAGCCTTTAGATAGGTACAAACAAAAAGCACAATAAATCAATAGCTGCATATCAGGTACTAGGGTTTGTATCAATTTAGCAAACAAATGTGAGTGCATCTGGTACAGCAGATGGTATTGAAATCAACACCTGGTTAACCTGATGATAACCCACTGTCATTCCCCAAGAACAATTTGTCTTCTTTTCAGTCCAAATATATGAACTGATTAGAGATGTGGTAACAATCACCATCCCTTCATTTTGTTTTAAGTCCTTGAAAATAGTACTTATCTCTGAACCCTCAGAGAATTACATGTTGTATTTGATTTACTATCTTTCTAGGTTAGAAGATACTTTCTGGCTTCAACTTGTCCTTTTCCAACTCCAAAGCTCTCATTCCCAGATCAGAGAACCAGTTATAGGCTCTACCCGATCCTATACATGTCAAGTACATTTATGCATTATAATACTTGGACAATAATGTCATAAATATCCATGTGATGATTATTAACAGATTGGAAGACCTTATGGATTAATGGAGTAGGGTATAGACACAATTTAGTGACTTAGAGATACAGTGAGTCAATAGTCTGATGCTTCCTCCACAGTGATGTTTCATGTTCTTGAAGTATCAGAATCCGTTAATCCTCTTATCAAGTAGTCTCAAGATTCTGTTTACTGTATTTTCAACAATGGTAAGTAGCTATATGGCATTTTCAGAAGGCTAAGTGAAAAATTAACACTGCACCATATTCTTAATTTGACAGGATTGTTTCTTTAGTTAGAATAAAACTTCTTTCCTACAAAGGCATTTTGAAAGCAAATTTTCAATGTAACTTATGTGATGAGGGCAAAGCAGTTGAGAATGATAACGATACATTTATAAGAGTGTTCGATGTTGAAAGTGTGAATACTTTTCCTTTGTCTTTTCCTTTATATAAGTACACAGTATTCTCTCCCTTAGAAGACAAAGTAATACGTTATCTTGGAAGTTACCACTTTAGAGAAATCCTGTTGATTTCTATATCTTGGACTTCTAGGACCACAGCATATAATTTCATATAATTTATAAATTTTTCAGCCAAAGACATTTTGTTACAGTAGCACTGTCATTTATAGGATTCTGGTCCTATGAATTGACTGGAACATGAAAATAATTAAGGAGTCATAATTGTCTATTTTATGAATCAATATAGACTTTTGTTCATCTGATGTGAAATTTTCATAGCCTTTATCTCCAGTTAACTTCTAGGAAGATCATGATCAATTAATAATTGTATAAACTTTTTGTCATTCAGAGAGCTTTGATTCTAGTGGTCGTAAACGTAATCACATTCATCATGCTGTTGTTGGTTGGATACCTACGCTTGGTCCCTGCCATGGTGTGGTGGTTTGATTCTGGTGCCCCCCATAAACTTAGTTGTTCTGAATGCTAGGTTTCCAGCTGATGGAAATTTAGGAATTAATGCCTCCTGGAGACAGTGTATTATTTGGGGGTAGGCTACTGGTGTTATAGCCAGCTTCCTCGTGCCACTGTATGGCACACACTCGTTGCTGCTGTTCATCTGATGTTGGCTAAGAGGTGATGTCCACCCTCTCTCATGTCATTGTTTTCCCCTACCATTATGGAGCTTCCCCTAGAATCTGTAAGCCAACCCCCCACAAGCTGCTCTTTATAGGGTGTTTTTATCTTTTACTTTTTTTTTTCCAGTAATGCAAACCTGACTGCAACACATGTTAAAATACAATTGTTCCCATTCATTTATCCTTCCCAATTTAATGATTCCAATTTCTACTTTCAGTTCTGGTCTATAAAAATGAGGCCCTTAGAGGGAACACCTGACCCACAAGACACTGGAGAGGGTACGATAAAGACTGGCCTTAATCTTCTATAGCCTCTCTCTCCCTGCTACGTCCACGGCGACCTCGCCTGTGTAGCAAGCAGAGATGCTTCTGCACTGGAAGAGAGCTGAGGACAGAGGGCCAGCACTCTTCGGAGGGATGCCCCGGTGACCCCTTGGCAGTCAGTTACTGTAATGGTTCCTGCTGCCCATGAAGTCACGACGACCTAATTGCTGACGCCAATGAGCTGTTTTCTGCGTTCTGTTTCTTTCCTGTTTTCTTCTGGTTGTTTGTCAAGGAACAGCTAGTTCTATGCTACGCTTACTGGTATTCATGCACACAATCAAAGTACAAGGAACAATTTGAGTATTGAATGTGCCCCTCCTATGATTAGGACAATGGAGGAAATGTATAACTATACTAGGAATAAAAAATTAACTCTAGAACAGTTTTTAGATGGTGTAAAGTAGAAACAGCTTATGATGTTTTAGAACAATACTGATCCTGAGAAAGTGAAAGTAAAAATGTTGATCTGTAATGTTCATAAGAAGCATGACAGTTCTACAGAAAAGGAGTTACAAAAGTTGGGCATTCCCACCAGAATGCTTCCTGGGGGGTATGTTCAGTACTTGATCAAGGGCTGTTAGTAGACTCCCAGAGCTGGAATCTACTTAGTTCCACTCCCCTATGAGGGAGGATATGATGAATTCGGTAATAGATGAATGAATTATGAAGGAAAAAGGAGGCTATGGCATTCTCTTCCATTTATAAAATGCTTAGCAAGGACACGTAAACCTTGGTGCTTATATTCTAGACAAGAAAGAAAAGAATTCCTGAAAAGCATTAAACCAGCCTTAAAATATTGGTTGTCTTTTGGATAGAAACACTTTTATAATGAATATGAGGATTATATAAATAATCTAATAAATGGAAAGAGATGGCTCTCTGCTCGGTTTATAAAAAATAAATAACCTATTGTTCACCTTACATCCCTTACCCCAAGCTTTTATTCATGTAAAGCTGTGGTCAATGATGCAAGACATTCTTCTTAAAAAATGGGTACATTCCTGCCTGATAAATATTACATGTATGCTTACAATAGAACAATACTTAAGATTGTTTTGATGATTTCTGAGATCACTTGTTGGCTTACTAAGTTTCCCTGTTCAATCTGTATAAAACCTTCATGAAACCTTCAGTAAATTGCAGCAGCATATTCAACTTAGAGTGTGTCTGTCTGTCATTTCCTCGCCGAATCCCGAGTTCTCCTTGAGCCTTCACCCTTGTTCTCCCTCGGTCCTGATCTCCCCGAGAGTCAGTCCGCGGCATCTCCCTCCCTCTCTCTTTCTCTCTTTCTTTTATATTCGTTATCATTTTCTTCCTTTTCTTAGTGGCACTGACTTGTAACTCCCAGTACCAGCATAGGGCTATCATCCACAATGAGCTTTTGATCAGAGAGACCTACAAGTTTTCCTAAAAGAAAGACAAATTTCTGTCAGAGTACTTGATGACCCACCAAAGGTTAGTGGTAAGACCCTACTACTGAAGACACCTTAAGTGGTTGACACATAAAATGGAATGGCATGGCTGGAAGCTGGAAGGGAGTCAGTCCCCAGACAGTCAGTGGTTTCTAGTGCCAGAAGGTGCTACATGGGTAACTGGGGGAAAATTACTAATATCTGTCCAAGCAATTCATGGTGTAAGCTACTTAGCAGCAAATAACCTGTTGGGATGCTCACACAAGTGCAGTAGTGGCACACAGACATGGTGAGAAACCAACTGCTTTTGATTCAGCTAACTTATCCCCTTAGTGGTAAGGGACCCACCCATAGCTGGAGCTGGGAAACAAGTCAGAACCATATCCAAACATAAATCCACTCTCCATGATCATGCTACCACCAATTGTGGTCTACAAGAGGGCCTACACCTATTAAATTCTCTTTTTTTAAAAAAAAGTAAGGGCTATCTCATTTGTCTGGTGCTCACTTACTCTCTGTTGGAGAATCTGCTTCTCTTCTTCAGATAGATGCAGATCCTAAGGAGAGAACCACCCCATCATACCTCAAAAGGGCCCCAGATGAACCTAAGGACAACTGGCAAAACAAGCAAGGGTGCTGTTTTCTTGGTGAACTGGGTACCAGCACAAGGGTGAAGGAGATCAACACAGAGAAAAATCCACTCCTATGAAATCAGACATCCAGAGACCCAGAGTCCCCCAATGCCTCATCACTGAAACAGACCAAAAATGAACCCAACGTGGCTCAGGAAAATTTTGGGGAAGAGGGGGTGAAAAGAATGTCATGTTGGGTCATGATATGCAGACATTTATCTTATCCATCACTGTGGGCTAACTCCAGAATGCATGACCCATATACCTCAACAAGGAGGGGCCAAGGAGAGGGGGTAAGTAATGGATGAGCCTAATAATGGTACCAAATTGACTGTATTCACTGAGTACAAAACTAATTAATTTAAAAAAAATGAGTAATTATAAAGAGATATATAAGTTTGGGTTTCCCCTCAAGACTTAGTTTTCATAATAGTGCTTAGCTTTCTCACCCAATCTTAATGGGTGAGTAGGTCTTAAGTGAAAACTCACTACAGTATCCCAATGTTCCTAAGCCTTTGAATGCATTCTTCTATATGAAGTGAACAGATGTGAAGCATTTTTGCTCTGCTTAAATAATACCCCACTACCAATGTTTTAGCCAATCAAGCAAAGCAGTAGATTTTGTTTGTAAAATTGATACATTTGATGCAAAGTCTCTGTGAATAAGCCTATGACAATAAGTTAACTTTGATTCAATGCTATGTTCTCTCTACTATTTCCCAACCTTATCTCCATTCTATTTCAAAAAAAAAAAAGTGCATTTTAAAAGAATTTTGTGTTTTTTCATTTCATGTATTTATTTGTGTGTGTATGAATGTGTCCCAGGTCTGTTGCTATTACTTATGGAATGCCAGATACTTGTGAAACGTTTTGCATCTGGTAGGGGAATTGAAGCCTTGTTGGTAGGCTTTGCTAGCGAGAGTCTTTAATGGCTGAGCCATCTTCCCAGCCCCTCTCTCTGTGTTCTGTGAAGACTCAAGTAACTTCTTTGAATGGTAAAGCATCTCTTCATTATTCACACATTCTGTGTCAGTTTTAAGGGTCTGTTTGGTCTTGAAACTATTTATAAAGAGAAATAAATAAAGCTGATGAATTTGGTCCCCAGTATTGCATTTCATTGCAGCTGCCTTAGTGAAATCAGCACATTTTCTTTAGGAAATGCAGAGTTAATATCATCCATGAAGAAGTTAAGATCATTGTTAATAGGAAGTCTAGTACCACTGAGAGGTCAGATGTGTCCTCAGAGGGCAGTGGGAACACTATTTCCATTGTTGAAAGGAACACATCACAATTAATATCTCTATTTCTCAGCTTAACTAAGGCCTTCACACATATCAACTGCACAATTTCATGGATCCTGTTTGTTTCAGATCAATGTTATTATTTTAGTAATAGACATCTTATAAGCCTGGAACTTCAATTTCATTATAATCCAGCAAGTTACAGAATGAGATATTGCCTTCAATGTGCAACAAATACAGTCCTGTGACTACATGACATAAGGTTTTCTTTCAGGGTATACTACAGGCTTCTAAGATATTTATTCCGTAGTTGAGATTAAAATTTGAATGTGCAAGCTTATCCATTACCAGTGGTGATTCGTACAATGACAATGGAACAAAAATCCATTCCCTTTGTACTCATTAGTTTTCCTCAAAATATTTAATTGTGTTACATATACAGATAACCAGAAGTAGTTGATAAGGGATATCCAATGTAGATACTTTAAATATTTCTATGAAGAATTTGCATCATATACTATTAGTTATCTTCCTAAAACTGAAAAGAGTATCTATAACCTAGTTAGATTAGTTATCCAATTTCAGAACCTCAGGAAAATTCAGAAACTTCATTTTTTTTGTTTCTTTTTTGTTTTGTTTTTAATTTATTTATTTATTTATTTATTTGAGAGCTACAGACACAGAGAGAAAGACAGGTAGAGGGAGAGAACGAGAGAATGGGCGCGCCAGGGCTTCCAGCCACTGCAAACGAACTCCAGACGCATGTGCCCCCTTGTGCATCTGGCTAACGTGGGACCTGGGGAAGCGAGCCTCGAACCGGGGTCCTTAGGCTTCACAGGCAAGCGCTTAACCACTAAGCCATCTCTCCAGCCCTGTTTTGTTTTTTTAAGGTAAGGTCACCACACCAGGTCCAGGCAGCTTCTGGATTTAAAATATATATTTGCAAGCAGATAGAGATAGAGAGAAGAGAGACAGATAGAGGGAGACTGAACATGCCAGGGCCTATACAAACAAGTCCAGACACATGTGCCCTTTGTGCATCTAGTTTACATGGGTCCTGGGGAATCAAACCTGGGTCCTTTGGCTACACAGGCAAATGCCTTAATCACTAAGCCATCTCTCCAGCCCAAGAAATTTCATTCTTAATATTCAGTAAGTTTAGAACCACTCTCATTTCCCAAATATTTACTATTAATAATTCTCCAGAGAATAGAACTATATTATAAAATACATACGTATCACAAACACAGACACAAACACAATATACATATATACCTGCATGTAGGTTATATGTATACTTTGAAACTAGCAGAGAAATGAAGCCAGATCAGTTGTTTAGACTGGTCACTTCTCAATAAATAGTAGATAGGCCAACAAGGATTGAGAAAGATTGAGGACCCTCTCTTTTCAAAATATTGACAACCATAATTCCTAAAGGCGATGTTTACTCCTTTCAGATGGATAAGATGTAGGGTATAACCATCTGTGCTGTGTACTTAATAAGGGCCAGTGGAAATGAAGATCATCAATAACTGGTTGATGAAAATGATGAAACAGTGTTTCCTATCTGTCCTTCAGCTTTTTTTTTTAATTTATTAGTTTTCTTTTCAGTAAATACAGGTAGTTTGGTACCATTATTTAGGCTCATCTGTGATCTACCCCCTCCCATTAGACCCTCCTTGTTAATGAAAATGGGTCTTGCATTGTGGAGTTAGCCCCCAGTTATTGGTATGATAAATGTCTCTGCAGATCATGACCCAACATGTGACTCTGACATTCTTTCCACCCCCTCTTCCGCAAAATTTCCCTGAGCCATGTTGGGTTCATTTTTGGTCTGCTTCAGTGCTGAGGTGTTGGGGGCCTCTGAGGCTCTGGCTCTCTGATTTTGTAGGAGTAGATTTTTCTCTGCATTGGTCTCCTTCCCCTTTGTGCTGGTATCTGGTTCACAGGTAAACGTCACCCTTGCTTATTTCACCAGTTGTCCTTAGTTTCAGTTGGGCCCCTTTTGAGGTATGTTGGGGCTGGTCTCTTCTTAGGATCTGCATCTATCTGGAAAAGAGAAGCAGATTCTCCAACGGAGAGTAAGTTAGCACCTGAAAAATTGAGATAACACTTACTTTTTTGATAGAGAGTTTGATAGGTGTAGGCCCTCTTATACCCTGTGATTGATGGTAGCTTGATATTGTAGAGTGGGCTTGTGTTTGGGTATGGTTCTGACTTGTTTCCCAGCTCCAGCTATGGGTCTAGTGGCCACCGCCTAGCTGCACTACAGACAACAAGGAAAAAAAAAGGCAAGTATTCTAGGGAAATTAAGAACATTTTGCTAGAGGGAGGGCACAGATTGGGGTAAAAGAGGGAAGCACCCCCCCCTCCGCGACCCACGCCCCACTACCTCGCCCTCAGTGACCCGCCGATCAGGCGTGGCCCGGCGCCTAAGTGGCCCTGCGAAAACCAAGCCCCCCCGCCCCTGTACCCCCCCGCCCCCTTCCCCCATCCTACGTACCCCCCCCCCCCGCGATGTCCTTCAGCTTTTTGAATACATCATGCATTTCTGTTCCATGGTTTTTCTGCGTTCTTGGTTTAAAATAGTGTTTTTCATTTTCTCAAAAACAGTCTTGCTATCTATTCCTATGAATGTCCAATTAGATAAATATCCATATTTAGTACTTAATAAGCTGTTTCTTATACATCATAGCTCTCTTATTATCATTGCAATTATCCATTGTTTGCTCTCATATTTAACATTAAATTCTTTGCTCATGATAGAGACAAATATTTTTATTCCCTTCTACCTACTGAATCTCTAACACTGGGATTGACACCTAATGTTTCCAACTACTACCAGTTAATCTATAGTCAGTAGTGTAAGGAAGGGAGAATGTGTTAATCTCTGTGACTCACTAGGCAAATTTATATGATTTGGGCCAGGAAAATTAATTAATGTTTGAAGGTTCTTGCTCCAGAAACCTACTTCCCAGTGTTGGTAATGGGAGGCCATATCAGGGGAAGCCCAAATCTGAGGGGCCCACTAGTCTTGCCCTCCCAAAGTCAAAACAATAGGAAGAGTCAATTTAAATGATGAAAGAGGAAAAAAAAAAAAAAAAAGCACCTTGAAGGTATCTGCAGACCTCCAAACATGTGTCATGGTGTGCATGCACACACACATGCACCTGCACACGTGCACACAAATTCACATACACATACACAAATAATATTAAAATTTTGCAAGGATAAGTGAACAAATAGTAACACGACCAGAAATATTAAAGGTGGAAGCTTTTACTGACTTGTAAGAACATCATTGCAGATACAAAAGATGGATGGTGATTACAAAAATATTGAGGGCCATAAAAGGTTTCTCATATTTTGTTCGCAGTAACAATTCAAATGAAGGCCAAAACATATGGCTGTAGTCTCTTACTTGGCTGCTTTAATGGCCTATATCTAAATCAATAATTCCTTCTTTAGCATCCTGAACTAATGCTTCCAGTATATTCCTAGACTTCAAGTGAAGCACAGGGTATTCAACTGCTATCCACACTCTATAGCTGCACTTACACTGTTGTTTCTCTGGACATGGTTGATGAATCTTTTTTTTTTGTTTTTTTTTTGGGGGGGGTTTCTTTTGTTTTTCAAGGTAGGGTCTCACTCTGGCACAGGATGATCTGGAATTCATTATGTAGTTTCAGGCTGGCCTTGAACTCACAGCAATCCTCCTAACTCTGCCTCCCCAGTGCTGAGATTAAAGGTATACACCACCACGCCCAGCTTGGTTGATAAATCTTTATAACCATAATGATGCAAAAGAGGGTGGACTTTTCTCTTATCAGGTGTAATGATGATGTCCTGGAATGGATTATAATGTCAGGCTTTTCTCATCTGTTCTCTTCTTTTGGAGGTATAAATGTTTTATTTTTATTTTTACACTTTTACCTATTGTGTGCACAACATAAGCAGTAACAAAAGTGGCATGCTACAGAGAAGAAAATAAGCATGATTCATATGTCACTCTCCTGTTGAACTTGCAAAATATTCAGAAATATTCTCTGATTTTGACTTATATAAATTCACCTAAGTGTATGAATTGAATTCTGAAAGAAAATGGAGACGATTTTAATTTGGTCAACATATAACAAATGCATTGCTATAGACAAATGAGCAAGTAAAACAAACAAAAGAACAAAAATCTAAAAAGCTGCATTTGTGGACACATTGGTTAAGAATGTTTTTTTTTTTTATTTCTGACACTTAAGAATTTAATTGTATATATGAAAGTAACTCAGTTTGGTAATGAAATACAATGTGATACTCACAATGTCAACCTAGAAATAGCATATTATATCTGGAGTTTTTGTAGACTGAGGATAAGATTTAGAGACAGCAATTTCATCTTACTCTAAAATAGGCTAGAACTTAATAAGGTCTAAATATTGCTGAATAATGAATTCAACTAGTTGGATCTGAATCCTGAACTATAATTTCTCCTATTTTTTTCATTGAATCTTAAACCCTCTGTTATGCAATCATATGGAAAATGGGAACATGACACATATAGAGTATACAGTCCCCTTTAATAATTGAAGCATCTAATGTCAATTTAAAATATTCACATAATCATTGGCACCTGCCATTCACAGATGTTAGGTGTGTGTACTTCACTCTTCTTGTCTTTAGTATGACCTTGATACTTAAACTGAGTGTGAGGCCTTGGCATGAGTCACTAAGCTGGTTGAGACATCACAGAGTTTTTAGAAGAGCTAATACAAATATAAAGTATGCTCTTTAAGGGAAGTTTATTTAGGAAGCATGGTGGTTTCTGCTTAAAATATGGCCAAAGAAACCTGAATTTAACAGTCCTGTGGCTGATGTTTCAAGGTGAAGATAGAGAAATCTTGTTTGTAGGGTCCAGGGTCAAAGTGTCCAGTAAAGGGCTGGAGAGATGGCTTAGTGGTTAAGTGCTTGCCTGTGAAGCCTAAGGACCCTAGTTTGAGGCTCGGTTCCCCAGGTCCCACGTTAGCCAGATGCACAAGGGGGCGCATGTGTCTGGAGTTCGTTTGCAGAGGCTGGAAGCCCTGGCTCGCCCATTCTCTCTCTCTTCCTCTATCTGTCTTTCTCTCTGCGTCTGTCGCTCTCAAAAAAAAAAAAAAAAAAGTGTCCAGTAAACATTAAAAGTATATGGATGTGTGGCTTGAGTCAGGTAGGTGACACATTGACTTTAATATTTTCCAAATTATTAATACTATATGACATACTATTTCCTATGACTATATCTTTTGCTTAACATATATCTCTCTCCTTTATCATGACTCAGATATATTCCAGCTGGTATTACCATGTTTTTCTAAGGTATGTCTTGTATTATATTCTATTAATCTATTATAATGTAATGGATGGAAATTACAGGTCATGATTCATTTATTTGTCTGTTTATTTTGAGTTAATACAAGTTCTAGTGTGTGGAGAAAAAAATCATTTTATGGCCCATGACTAGTCTATCTTATGAGAAAGCAGCCTGTATTTAAATTGAATTCTTTACAAGGTTATTATCCATTAGAGCCAAGCTTCCAGTAAATGCCCAGTAACTGCTCATTAGTAATCTTAATGATGAAAAATCCACTTTTAACTTTATTAGCATAAGAAACTATTTGTTATTACCCATATACCTGTCTTGGACTATTACTGCAAACATAATGGATGGGTTGGGTCATGAGACTTTTTTCATGTTCTCAGGTTCACACTAACTCAAATAATTGTTTTTAAAATCCCTATCTTTAAGTACCTATACTATACAATCATCATTCTTCTTTCCTGTGTCACAATAAAGCAGCTTGCCTGTTATAAAACTGATTTAATTCTGGGCAGTAAATGCCTTTCCTTAAAATTTAAGCACGTTGTTCTTTTTTTATACAGAGAATGTTTCTTAGTGATAAATGTGACTTTGCTGCTGAAGCCTTGTAGAGCATTGATGTTTTTTTGTAACCTCAGTATATTTTCATTTTTTCTATTATTCATAAGAGAGTTCAGACTTGCTGTTCTCTCAATAGCTGCAGCATGATTGCTTGCTTTGCTTGCTCTCTGGGGACACACACATGAAAGCACTCCTGGGAGAGCTGAGTCCTGATGGGGGGTTGGCACTCAAGGAAAGCCAACCAACCAAGAAAGCGTACAAGAAACAGCAGTCACATGCCCTGAGGCAAATCCTGTTGCACATGGAAATTTTAGAACTTTATATGATAATTTAAGTGCCATTTTATTCTCTTATTCCTTGTCCTTTCTATTTCCCAAATGGAAACTAAAGTGTAAATCCTGACACATGTGTCATTAGTTATTTGGTTAGTGATAATAGTCTGAGTATATATTTCCTTTTGATTGTATATGCATATAGCTTTTCTCTTAAGAGGTAGAATCAAGCTGTAACTAAAATACATTCTAGTTAAAGAGGATAAAATATCCTTTCCCATTCCACTATGAAAATAATCTGAGAAATTTCAAAGATATCCTAATATTCTGTATTTCAAGCAATAATGCAGAGTTTAACAGAACTTCCACATGCCGCGTTCTTTTCACGTATCTACATAAGTATAAGTTGCACTTCATAATGATAAATGGGCTTTCCATTAGGCAGCAAGAAATTGCTTGTTCTGCTGGGTGTGGTGGTGCACGTCTTTAGTCCCAGCCCTCGGGAGGCAGAGGTAGGAGAATTGCTGTGAGTTCAAGGCCACCCTGAGACTACATAGTGAATTCCAGGTCAGCCTGAGCTTGAGTGGGACCCTACCTCGAAAAACCAAAAAAAAAGAAAAAAAAAATTGCTTGTTCTATATTTACATGTAAATCTTCAGATTACAAAGATCACTATATCTCACAGAATTTACCATATGACATGGAAATACAAAAATAGGACAACAGTATTACCAATCTGTATTTGAAAGTTACATTTGAAATGGAAAATGACATAGTAAGCTTCAGACAAGACAAAATATTACAATGCTAAAAGATGTTGTATTTAATAGACTTTAAGAATAAAGTTGGACAACGAAGTTTTCTTTTACAACATAAAGTGAATGCAAGTTTGCCTTACTCAGAACCCATTAAATAATTTAAAATAAATCTGAAGACACTGAACTAGTCTATGGAAAAGCAAAAGTAAAGAATGGTTGATAATCTGCTTGATTTAAATGAAGTAGTTCTAAGTATTGTGTGTCTTTGTCTACTTTCATTTGTTGCAAATATGATCGGGGATGTGGGGTTTTTGTATGCTTATTTAAAAATGATGCCTCCCACAAACACATATAATCTGAAGGCTTGGTTCCCAGCTGTTGGCAATTTGGGTGGTGTATTACAGGCAGGCTTCGGCAAGTTATAGACAGCTCTCCCTTGTCAAACTTGGCTCACACATGGTCTTTTTTCCACCCATTATGACGAGAGGAGTCCAACTTCTGCTTATATAATGCTTTCCTCTGCCAAAATTAAGTTTCCACTAGAGACTGTAAGCTTTTGTTTGGGTATTTTGTTCCAGCAATGAATACTTCAACGCTACTGTGTGTGTGTGTGTGTGTGTGTGTGTGTGTGTGTGTGTGTGTGTGTTGTTTTGCCTTTTTGTTTGCCTTTTTTCATTTAATTCAAATAATTTGCTACAATAGGAAACATTAGATCCTCCTATAATTTTCCATATTAAGATAATATATGTACTAACTGAGTTTAAAATACACAACATACAAAAATGTTCAGTCTTGCCAGGCATGGTGGTACAAACCTTTAATCACAGTACTCAGGAGGCAAAGGTAGGATCATAATTGTGAGTCTGAGGCCACCTTGAGACTACATAGTGAATTCAAGATGAGCCTGTGCAAGAATGAGACCCTGCATCACAAAATCGAGAGAGAGAAAGAGACTTCGTCTTCAAAAAATTACTAGATTAATCTAGATTAATGTTGAAGACTTATGGAAACATACCATTTCATAGCATAAACTAGTCAGTTGCCAAGAAAGCTATAGGATAACAGAACATAAAAGTTAAATATATTTGACAGATGAATGAAAAATGCTTTCAAATACTTCCTTGAGGTATATATTTTAAAAATTATATATATACAATCTGTGTGCTAGAACCTCACTTTCTTTAATGCCAATAATTCTGTGCTCTGAGAAATATAATATTCTTATAATATTCTCCTACTGGTTCTAAAAGAGTCTTGCTGGTCAAATCCATCCTGTAATAACACCTTCTTTTTCTTTGTGAAACAGGTTCTCAGCCTTGTCCAATTTGGCTGTTGTATATTTGGCTCAGACCTTTCAATCTGACGTTACTAGACTGACTTCCTTAACTGACATGAAGGAGTCCATATACCACTTTCCGCACTTCTCTGCCAATCAAAACACTAGGCTGCATCCTCAAAATAATGTCAACCCTCCTCTTAATGGAAGGAAGTGATAAAGAGAAAGCCAGACAGTAGGGTACTTATCCTTTGTCCAGTCAGTGAACTCGTCATGGTTAAAACATAAAATATGAGATGGAGAGACTGCTCAGTGGTTAAGCGCACCTCCTGCAAAAGCATAAGGGCATGAGAAAGCCTTAAAATCACCAGTTAGAATTTTCTAAAAACAACTGAATGTGGCCACCTTCATATGCAGCCCCAAGTCCCACAGAAAGCAGTAACCACCAGGGAATCTCGCAGACTCATGAAAAGCAGCCAGTTGTCTTATCAGTAAGAAACTCCAGAAAAGACTAGGCTGGAGAGATGGCTTAGGGATTAAAGGCACTTGCCAAAAAAGTCAAAAGACACAGGTTCAGTTCCCCAGGACTCACAAAATCCAGGTTTACAAAATGGCACATGTCTTTGGAGTATGTTTGTAGCTGCTGGAGACCCTGGTGTGTCCGTTCTGTCTCTTTCTACTTGATTCTTTCTCTGTTTCATAAGTAAATAAATATTTAAAAAATTGAAGTGGAGGAAGAGTAATGGAGAAGGATACCTGACATTCTGCTCTGGCCACCACAAGAGAGCTTTCCCTGATTCAGACCAGAGCATAGAAGGCTAAAGAGCACACAAATGTACACACAATATATACCACACATATAGCATATTGCATACACACACTTAAAATATATAAAGCATGTAGTTCAATATTTGAAACAAGATCTTAAAATTAAAAGACATTTTTATCACATATTGTGTCATAAGCACTTGGGTTCCTGATTGAAAAAGGGAAATGAAGCTCCCTAGGTTAGTAGAAACACTTGTTTAAACTATGTCCAAACCATCTTCTTTTCCTACTTAGGTACTTCATATTTGGACCTCTCATTCCAATTTGGCTACTGAAGGCTGAAACTTTGGTACTCAGGTCAACCTATCTGGATCTTTAGTGATGTGTATCATGAAGTTGGTATTTGGAGGGAGAAAATCTTCACAGTGAAGTTAGTGATGCCACAGCCTGAAGCAAGAGGACATATTACAATTTACTAACACCAGCGATTGCAAAAACTGTATCTACTAGATTAAATAACATCAATAACATCTCATAAGATCTTTTTTTTGTTGTTTTTTTGTTTTTTTTTTTTTTTGAGGTAGGGTCTCACTCTGGCTCAGGCTGACCTGGAATTCACTATGGAGTCTCAGGGTGGCCTCGAACTGTCGGCAATCCTCCTACCTCTGCCTCCCGAGTGCTGGGATTAAAGGCGTGCGCCACCACGTCCGGCAAGATCTTTTACTACAGTAGGCAAAACTGTACTGTAGGCTGGCCAGGCTAGGAAATAAAAGAAGATGCATATAGGTAAAATAGCATGTAAATGTAATTAAATAAATGTTTGGATTAATGTCATCATGCACATGATTTCTTTTGGGATTTCCCCCCATGAATTTTTCTATGAACTTGTGTTTAAAACTTTCCTCTAAAGAAACTTTTTTTGTTGTTGTTTTTAACAAAGCAATGCTATATTCTGGGATGAAGAGAATGCTCAGTGCTTAACAGCATTGGATGCTGAAGCATGGGGGCTTTGTATTTTTTTAAAAAAAGGAAATTTTATATATGTAAATGCCTCAAAATCCTTTACTTCTATTTAGTTACAATAAATCATCCATTATTAGTTTATCAAGTATTATTCACAAATGTATTTAATAATATATGTAACTATACAAATGATTGAAATTATTCCATCTTTTTATGACTAGCATGCTTTGTCTACTTTGGTTACTTGTCTTGAAATTATGAATTTATGCCCATTTCCAGTATTAATTTCTTTTTTATATTTTATTTACTTTTTTACTTTTTTGTTCATTTTTATTTATTTATTTGAGAGCCACAGACAGACAGAGAAAGAGGCAGAGGGAGAGAGAAAAAGAGAGGGAGAATGGGCCTGCTAGGGCCTCCAACTGCTGTAAACAAACTCCAGATGCATGAGCCACCTTGTGCATCCAGCTTATGTGGGTCCTGGGGAGTCAAGCCTCAAACCAGAGTCCTTAGGCTTCACAGGCAAGTGCTTAACCTCTAAGCCATCTTTCCAGTCCCTATATTTTATTTTTAAATTTATTTATGAGAGAGAGGGAAAGAAGCAGATAGAGGGAGAGATAGAGATGGCGAGATAGAATGGGCACTCCAGGGCCGCTAGCCACAGCAAATAAACTCCAGATACATGTTCCACCTTGCACATCTGACTTATGTAGGTCCTGTGGAATTGAATCTGTGTCCTTTGGCTTCTAGGGGCAAACACCTTAATCACTAAGACATCTCTCCAGCCTGAATGAAGGAATTTGTTATGATTTTCTTTCAGCTTTATTTTTTGGCAGCCTTCTGTGACTAGATAAAGTGGAAGTATATCCAAAAGAGACAGGTAGATAGATATTCATAGATGATAGATAGAGAGATAGATAGAATCTACAATTTATTATTTACAAATATATGCCACAAGAAAATTTGCCAATTTGAAAATGCTTCTAGTAATATCAGAGGCAAACTGAGGACAGAATTGAAAAAAACTAGCAGTGTTTGTTTGCATTTACAATAATTATCATAAGATAAGCAAAATAAGAGCCTTTTGAGGGTTTTAGAACGATGGCTACAGAATTATAATTGTAAAGAAATTCTCTGGAGTGAGAAAATTTAGCCTGAATTAACCTTACAGTGAAGACTGACTAGTTAAACCACCAGTGAGGAGTAAACCTAGGACAATGTGGTCAGCAGCCGGTGCTGGCATAGAGCATGGACGCCCCATTCTTTCCTGCCTTCCTACGAGATTGCTCTTTCCAGCTTACCCTTGCTTCCAAATGTTTGCAGAGTCATGAAAAAGTGAGTCACACTTTTTACATCTTTCGGTATCTCATGTGGTGTACAGAGCCATAGTAAAGTTCATGTCTGACTGATTTGATTTTGACGTTCATGCATTTTTGTGTGTGTATTAAGGAGTTTATACATTGTTATTATTGGAAATGGCATAATGTATAGATGGATTTTATTGTTTCTAGTTTGAAAGTGTATTACCCAAGAATTTTGTAAAATTTATGCTGGGTTCTAATTATCATATTTTAAAATTATACTTTCATGTTTCTAATGACTTTTTTGAGAATCAATATGTTTATAATTTGGAGATTCAAATGAATAAATCTTTACATGCATATTTACAAATGGTTTTTGGAATTTATATTTAGTTACATTGTCTGTAGGCAAATTCTGAGAAACATACCTATATAATGAATACTTTCTCTTTTTTATATGCCCATATATATATATATATATATATATATATATATATGCATATAAATACATATATATATACATATATATATATACACATATAGATATATATGTGTGTTTATATATTTACCTTGCCCAACTCCTATTACCCTGGTGGCCCTCTCTGTAGAATAATAATAATCACTGTGGAGCCATGAAGACCTCAGTCAGACTCTGTGGAGTATCTGAGACAAGTCTCAAGGTATTTCTGCATACTCTGTGGCTCTTATAAGCAGCCTGATTTAGTATTGAGTTGTCTGTAGCCTCTGGATTTCTGCTTTCATAGTTTTTGATTAATCTTTAAGACATTACAGGTTGTGGTTCTAGGCCATCAGAATACCATGCTGAAACCTAAAAAGAAACTAGCTCCCTCTAGGCTAGCCCTCATATGGACTGAAGAGCCCCAGTGGAGGAACCTGAGGATAACAGTAACTTAAAGCATGAATAAGCAAGGGGCCCTGCAGACTACAAAATCAACCAACCAGACAAGGAGTTCATACTTGGGCAATAGAGTTATGTAATGTCTAATCATAAGCTGACTGTGCTCTGATTGGACATGAGGCCTGAACAGTTGGAGTAAACTCAAATTTGACACTGGAAACCAAGTCAGAATCCATGTTCAAGAAAAGGTGGGCTGACTCACCAAAAAAATTCCAAAATGACTTTATGTACTCCTTTAACCCAAACTGCTCTTATACTTGGTTGTTTTATTTTACAGATGGCAGATTTTTAAATTTTATTTGGTATCAATTTATTATAAGATTTTATATATTACATCAAAGTTTTTATCAGTTACAAACTTGGAAAACATTACATTTTCATCTTGAACTTAATAGTGTTTAATATCAAAGTTTGTAATACGCCTCATTTTTTTATTTTTGGTTTTGGGGGATTGCCACTTACATTTTCAATATGGATACTAATTTATTCCATCATAAATATTGAAAAAAAAATCTTCCTTATTAACATTTTCCTATTTCTGGCTGTCCCTCTTTTCTCCCTTTCTCCCTACCCCTTTCTCTCTTTCTCTATCAGCTTTATCTTTATTTTCAGTCCTTACTTTGACTTGTCTCTTTCATTTTTATCCTTCAATCTTTCTCTCTTCCATCCTTCCCTTCATTTTTCCTCCCTCCCTCCCTCCGTTCCTCTCATTTTTTTCTTCCCTTTTTCCTATTGATAAGGTTAGGACCCAGAGGCTCAGATATGTGAGCTGAGTACTTTGCTACTGAGCTACAATGTAAGCTTTGTTCTACTTTATGTATACTCTCAATACTGCATTCTGATGTTTATTAATCTCTTTTCCAACATTTTCTAGCTAACATCCTCACTTTGGTTACTGTCTTGAAGTGAGGTAGTATAAATTCTCCTTTAGTTTTCATATTGGCCTGCCTAGCCTAAAGCCTTTAAACATTCAGAAAAATTTTAGAAACATTTACTAAATCCATGACATACCCTGAAAGAATCCTGTTGATATTATGCTGAAATAACGCATTTGTTAGAGAAGTGACTGGTTTTTGTTTCTTTATCTTCGTTGTCTGGTTTAATTTCCCATAACCTAATGTCATTCAGTTCCATCCTTGATGAAAATAATTAGGCAGATTTTTTAAGTCTAGATATCATTTTTTCATGCATATAAATCACATCTTCATCATTTTGTCATTATAAACTTGTTTTAAGGTCCCATTCTTTTTTTTTCAAAATGATAGTTTTAATTTACATTTCTATCAATAGTGTATATGGGCTTTCTTGTAGCTTCCTTCTCACCTGTATGTGTTATCAGTTGCCTTTTGTGATAATACTCTAGAAGAAGCCAGATGCACAAGGGGGCGCATGCGTCTGGAGTTCGTTTGCAGTGGCTGGAGGCCCTGGCGCACCCATTCTCTCTCTCTATCTCTGCTTCTCTCTCTCTGTCTGTCGCTCTAAAATAAATAAAATAACAACAACAACAAAAAAAAAATTAAAGAAGTTAGGTTGTTTATGCAGTTCTCTAATGATTGTTGACATTAAGCATTTTTTCAGTCATGTTGATTAATTATATGTCATCTTTTGAAAATGTCTAAATATATTATTTTCCCTTTTAATTTTGCATTTTGTCTTGCTGTTATTTATTTGGATTTCTGACATACATTTTATATTACCCCATATAAGATATATGGTTACTGATATTTCCTCATGCTTACAATTTAAATCTGTTTATTAGATTATTTCATTTAATCTGTAGAAGGCACTTGATTTGCCTAAAGACATGATTTTAATATTTAAATTTAAGTAAAATTTACCATATATAATGCATACTAATTTTATGTACTAATGGGATATCAAGTAATGGTTTGGTACAAATGTTCCTGATATACACACAATTTGTTATCTTAAAAAAGAACTGCAACAGCTATGGTCATAGAAAGCTGGTGATAGCTTGAGTTCATATCAGGTTTTGTTATCATCTGCATGATGCCAGTTTTGCAAGTATTCAGAAAGAAAGAGAAAACTTCAGAGACTTCTATGCAGATTCCAAAGGAAGGGATGGTAAAGCAGATTTTTTTTTTTTTTAAATTTTGTTTTGTTTTGTTGTTCAAGGTAGAATTTGGCTCTACTCCAGGCTGACCTGGAATTCACTATGTTGTCTTAGGGTGCCCTGGAACTCATGGCGATCTTGATTCCTCTCCCTCCTGAGTTCTGGGCCTAAAGGCAAGTGATACCATGGCAGATAATTTTTTATAGGATCAGAATGACTTGAGTTTTTCCAACTCTTTATCATAATGTTAAAATGTGATTAGTATAAAGTCTGCCATCTGTCAAGCTATCTTTCTAACATTGACAATGTAAAACACTTTAACACAGTAAGTACACATTTAATATGAATCCATATCCAGGCTGAAATGCAGATTGCCACTATCCTGAAATTTTAGTTTACATGAATTCTCCTTATAATAAAAAATAAGTGATTTTGTCAATGTTTGGTCTTTAGTCATGTGATTATGCTTTATTAACTATTTTGATTAAAATCACATTTTGAACACAGCATGTATTGATGTGATGTAAGAGTACTTCTTCAGGAACTTTTAATGAATCTGGAATCCT
The DNA here is from genome assembly GCF_020740685.1 of Jaculus jaculus. NCBI lineage: Eukaryota > Metazoa > Chordata > Mammalia > Rodentia > Dipodidae > Jaculus > Jaculus jaculus. The sequence continues at coordinate 76,550,823 of NC_059112.1, read as the reverse complement.
ACACAACATATTGTGCAGACAGTTTGACAAATTTGTAAGAACAGCTCAACTTAAAAATAAGTGATTCAAAGATCTTAGCACTACAAACCTTTATGAACGCTGAATAAAAATCAAGGATGCCAGCTGGAATACATATGTGTCACTTGGAAGCTCTCCATCTATTCACACTAGAAACTGACATAGCACATTTAAGCAGTATTCATAGACATTCCCATGTGATTATTCAGTCAGCTATGATATTGATAACACAGCATAACGTGCTTTTTTTCTATATGATGCTATCTAAATTACTGGACCTTGCTTGAGGAAAAAAAGGTGTTCAATCTAGCCTCATGCTTTTTCTGTGATACTTGATTCTTCCATATTTTTGGAGATACTACATATTGAATGAACATCCTTGCTCTTTGGTCTTTCACAATCAGTTTTCAATGAGTGCAATTATAAATGTAATTGGCAGGGTGGGATACTCATATAAGATTTCTTTCTGAAATAGCCACAAAAGTTTTGGATCATTAAGAATGGAGCCCTGGGAGTTTCCTGCACAGTCAGTGTGTGTATGGGCTGCATGGTATGGAGTGAGTAGTCCTGACCCATTTCTGGCCCCCCACACCACCCAGATCTGAGTTCAGTGCACAGTCAGTGTGAGGGTGGGTGCTGAAGTATGGAGGAGTAAGGTGACCCATTTCTGATCCCCTCCCACATTCTGGGTCTGAGTTCCCTGCACAGTGTTTGAGCTCCTCCCACCTCCCCAGTCTAGGGGGTTCAGCATGAAGTAGTCCAGATTCCTGTTTCTTTACTCCTCCTAGTCGGCTGGCCCTGGCAGTTTCCATTGTGCTTTGCACAGGAAGGCCTGTCCTCTGTGTGAACTGTGGAATCGGGCCTTTTGCTCTGGTATCTTGACTGGACACTAAGTACCAACATCTCTGCTCACCTGAGTCAGAGGGTAATGGGCAAAAGGACACGAACTTGTTTCCTCCTCAATAACATAAAGACACTTCCTAAAATGGGTAGATAACAATGCAAAAAAGCCAATGAAAGTCAGAAAACTGAGAGATCTCCAACAAGCCTAGTCCTACTATGGAAGCCTCCATTGAAGTCATAAAGAAATCAACATAAATTCATTCCAAAATGAAAACACAACAACCACGGAGATCCTGATTAAAAATACAATTGCTGAACTTGAAGCAAACTATCAAAAAACCAATAATCATTGCCGTGGACTGGCAAAGCCAGGACCACCAGTCCGAGGGAAAACAGGGCCTTGGGAAGAGGGCAAGGAGTCAGCAAAGTGACAAACACACACACACACAGGGTCAATGTATCTGAGTGTATTTTACTGAAGTAGAGCAGCAGGTTATATACAATTTTGGCTGCATAAGTTTAGCCTTTGTTTGCTACAATTTCTTTGAATAGCCTGTTCCAGGAATCAAGGCACAAATACATGAGTAAAGATTACAATAACATATTTAATAGTTAATGTCTCACCAAAATTAGTGTTAGACAGTCAGTGGTTACAAATGACTTTTAGTTTTCAGCCTGCTTCAAGCATCAAGTATTTTTAACAAAAGTTCTAACAGGGTGACCTCATAACTCTAATATATTTTCTTCCTTGATAATGAAATCACAACTTACCAATACTTATGTGACACAAAGAAAGCAGTCACAAGGGGAGAATTCATATCCCTAAATGCCTTCATTACAAAGACACAGAAATCACAAATCAAGAACCTGACTGTCCACCTAAAGGCACTGGCAAAACAAGAAGAATTCAACCTAAAGACCTTCAGATGGAAAGAAATAATCAAGATTAGAGCAGATATTAATGAATTGGAAACTAGGAAAACAATTTAAAAAATAAATGAAATGATGAGTTGGTTCTTCAAAAAAATAAACAAAATTTGCAAATCCCTAGCCAAAGTGATCAACCACAAAAAAGAAGTCTCAAACTAACAAAATCAGAAATTAAAAATGAGAGATCAGTACAGACAACAATGAAATTGAAAGAATCAGCAGGGTATATTTCCAAAACCTTTACTCCACAAAGTTAAATAATCTGGAAGAAAAGGATGTATTCCTAGACACATATCACCTTCCAAAACTAAACTCAGAGCATCTTAATATCCTAAAAAACCTATCACATCCATGGTGATTGAAAAAATAATCAAAAATCTCTCCAAAAGAAAAGTCCAGGACCAGATAGATGCCTTCTCAGCTGAATTCTATCAAACTTCCATACATGAACTGAAACATTTTTTTCTCAAACTTGTCTGCATACTCCTTGACTCTTTCTTATGAAGCTAGCATCACCCTAATACCAAAACAAGAGATGCAAGGAAAGAAAATTATAGGCCTATATCCCCAATGAAATTAGATGCAAAGATACAGAACGAAATCCTTGCAAACTGAATTCAATAACAGAGCAAAAGAATTATCCTCCTTGATCAAATAAGCTTCATCTCAAGAATGCAGGGATGATTTGACATATGGAAAACTGTCAATGTAACACACTATATACATAATCTTAAGCTCAAAAAAATGATTATTTTAATAGGTGCAGAAAAGGCCCTCAGCAAAAAATAGCATCACTGCATGATCAAAACATTGGAGAGAATAGGCATGAACAGTTTATATCTCAGCATAGAAAAGGCTATACATAAAGCACCTAAAGCCCAAATAATACTTAATGGGAAAAGACTAAATGAACTCCCATTGAAATCAGGGGCAAGAGAACGTTGCCCACTTTCATGACTGCTCTTCAACATACTACTAGAAGTACTAACCCAAGCAAAAATACAGGAGAAAGAAACAAAACAAATTCAAATTGGAAAGGAAGAAGTTATGTTAGCCCTATTTGCAGATAACATGATCCTATATATAAGTGACCCAAAAGACTCCATCCCAAAACATCTAAAGGTGATAAATTCCTGTAGCAAAGTGGCAAGATATAAAAATCAATGCAAAAAAAAATCAGTGGTTTTTCTATATGCAATGGACAAATATACAGAGAAAGGAATCAATGAGACTGTCCTATTTTCAATAACAACAAAAAATTAAATACCTTGTAAAAAAAATAGCAAAGGGGGCTGGAGAGATGGCTTAGTGGTTAAGCACTTGCCTGTGAAGCCTAAGGACCCCGGTTCGAGGCTCGGTTCCCCAGGTCCCACGTTAGCCAGATGCACAAGGGGGCGCACGCGTCTGGAGTTCGTTTGCAGAGGCTGGAGGCCCTGGGGCGCCCATTCTCTCTCTCTCTCTCCCTCTATCTGTCTTTCTCTCTGTGTCTGTTGCTCTCAAATAAATAAATAAAAAGTTTAAAAAAAATAGCAAAGGATGCTTAGTAACTATATAATATAAACATAAAAACACTCAAGAAAGAAATAGAGGAGGACTTAAGACGATGGAAAGACCTCCCATGTTCCTGTATAGGTAGATTAATATTGTGAAAATGGCAATTCTACAAAAGCAATATACAGATTTAATGCAATATCAATAAAAATGCCAGTATCATTCTTCACCGAAAATGAAACAAAATGATCTCATAGTTTATATGGAAAGGTAGAAGGCTTCGGATATCCAAACATATCCTCAGCAAAAGAAATACCTCTAGTGTTATCTCCATACCTGATCTTAAGCTATATTACAAAGGCTTAGTAACAAAAACAGCATGGTACTTGAATAAAAGCAGAAACGTAGAGCAATGGAACAGAACTGAAGACCCAGATTTTAATGCCAGCAACTGCAGCTGCTTGATCTTTGACAAAGGTGCCAATAATGTAGACTGGAGAAAAGACAGCATCTTCAACAAATGGTGCTGGACAAATTCGATAACCATATGTGCAAAAATGAAATTAGTCCCACTCACTTCACCATACACAAAAATCAAGTCCAAATGGATTGAAGACCTCAATATAATACCTGAAATACTTCAACTAATGGAAGGAAAAATAGGAAGCTCACTCCATGATATAGGACTGGGAAAGGGCTTACTGAACAAAAGGCCAGTAGCCAAGGAAATTAAACAAGCACTCAACTAATGGGATGTCATGAAGCTAAAAAGCTTTTCCACAGACAAACATACCATAAGCAGAACCAATAGATTCCCCATTGAATGGGAGAAAATCTTCGCCAGTTATACCACTGACAAAAGCCTAATATCTAGAATCTATAAAGAACTCAGAAATCTAAATACAAAAAACAAACAAACAAACAAACAACTCACTCCATAAGTGGGGCAGAGAACTAAATAAGGAGTTCTCAGAGGAAGAATTATAAATGGCTAACACACACTTAAGAAAATATTCACCATCCCTAACCATTAAGGAAATGCAAATTAAAACAACTGTGAGGTTCCACCTTACCCCAGTAAGGATAACAAACATTTAAAAATCAAATGAAAACAAATGTTGGAGAGGGTCTGGGGAAATAGGAACCCTCATTCACTGTTAGTGGGAATGTAAGTTGCTACAGCCTCTGTGGAAATCAATTTGGAGACTCCTAAAAAGGATGAATATAGAATTACCAGCAGACCCTGTTATTCCCTTACTAGGCATTTACCCTACAAACTCCACATCTCAGTACAGATATATTTGCTCAACTGCATTTGTAGCTGCTCAATTCATATTCAATACCTAAAAACTAGAATCAACCCAGGTGCCCATCATTAGATGAATGTGTAGCCAAGATGTGGCATATCTACACGATGGAATTCTACTCAACAGTAAGGAAAAAACTGTCACATTGAAATTTGTGGAAAATTGGTTAAACATAGAACAGATCATTTCATATATATATATTAGTTTTGTATTCAGGAAATACAGGCAGTTTGGTACCATTATTAGGCTCATCCATGTCCTACCTCCTCCCCATTTGCCCCTCCTTGTTGAGGTATATGGGTCGTGCATTGTGGAATTAGCCCACAATTATTGGTACGATAAATGTCTCTGCATATCATGACCCAACATGTGGCTCTGGCATTCTTTCCAACCCCTCTTCCACAAACTCTCCAATATCAAGCTACCATCAATCATGGGGTACAAGAGGGCCTATACCTATTAAACTCCCATTTGTCCTGGTGCTAACTTACCAGCGTCTCTTTTTCAGATAGATGCAGGTCCTAAGGAGATAGCCACCCCACCATACCTCAAAAGAACCCTGGCTGAAACTAAGAAAAATTGGCAAAACAAGCAGGGGTGCTGTTTTCCTGATGAACCAGATACCAGCACAAGGGGAAAGGAGACCAACACAGAGAAAAATCAACTCCCAAATCAGAGAGCCAGAGCCTCAGAGGCCCCCAACATCTCATCACTGAAGCAGACCAAGAACAGTCTATTAAAAATTTAAACTTGGTCAAACTCTCCAGGCCTGGGCAGCAGAACACAGCCAGCCCTTATGCCAGTATCCAAGTTCCAACAAAGTCTTTGGTAGTCTTTCCTTCCCCTTAGAAAGTGAATAACCCAAGCACCAAAGTTCAATACTGTCTGCACTCAGCATTTTCAAACTATCATCAGAATTGCCCATAAAATTTGCCTTACCACTCCAGAAGGCATCTTCAGTTGCAAGCACCAAGTCCATGTCCATTCCTCCAAACCAAAAGTTCCAAAAGACCAACATCCCCATGGTCAGGTTCAAATCAACCCACTCCTTGTTACCAAGTTTTGTAGCAGCCAGCTTCAGGTTTCATGAGATGACTTTCCAGACCAGGCACAGTTACAGAGGAAGGGATGTTTGCTGAAGCTTATGGATCTCGGGGAAGTTCCATAATGGCAGAAGAAGCTGGCCTGATTTCACAGAACCAAACACATAGAGTGAAGTATAAGCCTAAATGCCAAAAGCCACACAGGACAGCACACTTCAGGATCTCAAGCTAGGCACACTTTGCATATCTTTAGATTGAAATCTCATTCCCACTACCACACCTTAACATCTTCCCAATGACACTGCCTCCAATCAGGTGGCTGCAGATGCAAACTACAAACTAATAAAACACTGAATATAGTGGAGGTCATCTATTCAAACTACCACACATTACCTCACCTCCTTTTATTTATAAAGGGATCATTGCCTGGAAAAATGAAATTCTTTAAATGAGGTTATAGAAAATAAGTAGGCAAAAAAACTAAACACAACAAAAAATTTGTTAATGAGATTTGGGAGGATTCAGTGCATAAAACATGTACCTAAACAACATATAAACAGAACATTTGGCAAATGTTTGATTGATATGTGATGAACTGGAAGATAATTACAACTAATATAAAGTTTAACTGTGATAAATTACAAGATAAAAACTTAAGTATTTATTCTGCTACTTTTAACACTTTACTGACAATTTTCAAACATGTACATAGTGAAACTTGATGATAATATTCTCCCACTGACCATTGTGCTCTCCTTCATGTGCCCAGCACTCCACAGAACTCTTTTCTTCTATTGATGGCTGGATTCTTTGGCCCTTATTCATTTTTCATATCAAAATGTCCATGGGCCAAATGTTTTGGAATTCTTGTATAGGTTAACCATAGGAATTGTGTAATTATGTTTTCAGTACTAGGCATGAATTCCCTCCCAAGGAGGCCTCAAATCCAACAAGAGAGCAGTTGGGTAAGTTGTAGTAAGAGTCAGTAGAGTCAGCAAACTAGAAAGAGGTCACAGTGATATGAGGAAATTGGGCTTAGGAGGAAAGGATAGTAGATATGTAAGATTAGAGTCAAAATATTTGGGTTGGAAAGGTTTAACTGTGGTCAGAGCCTTGGGATGAAAGAGTTGAGAGGGTGGAAAGAGTGTTTAAAAAAATCTAAAGACATTATAAAAAAGCCATATGGAAACCTACCTCATAGTTAATAAAAAATACAATTGAAAATAGAGAGCTTGAGCAGAAGTGTTCTGTGGAGGTGAATAATGTTGCTTGCAGGGCCAGAGCTGGGTTGTATCCCAGTCAGTGGGTTGTTATTTGGGGAGTAACTTGAGGCTCCCTAAACAGTGAAGAAGTCCCATGGCTTCCTACCAGAAGTACATGGTAACACCCTATTGCAGATGACAGCACATCCTTAACCCATACATTAATACTACTCTCATTTTTGGTTAGAGAAGCTTGTCTTTTCAGATGGCAGTTGCCACTGAGACAACTTAAAAGGCACCATACTGCTGAGAAGAAGTGACAGAGGAGTGTTCAGCACAGAAACATCTCTATCACACCATCAAAGCCTCAGGGTCCATTGTGGAAGAGGTGATAGAAAGAATGTAAGAGCCAAAGGAAATGTAGGACTGCTTACAAGGCAGTCTTCCAGACACAAAATGGCCTGGGTATTCATGACCTTGCAGTGCCTGGTTCTACCTACACAGGACCCTCAAAATAGGAGGAAAAGATGATGACATCAAAATAAAAGAGATTAAGGTTGAGACGATGTGATGGAGAGTGGATTTGTGAAGGGGAAAATAGAAGAGTGGAGAGAATTATCATGGTTTATTGTGTATAATTATGGAAGTCGTTAATAAGAAATATGTTTCTAAAAGACACAGAAATCCATCTGGAGCTGAGCTGAAAGCCTCTTCCAAGCTGGCTAGCCATCATAGACCTGGAAAGTGTTATGCAGTCTGTTGGTAGAGAAAAGTCATGAACAGTTTTACCCATTGGTGTGTCCTTCCTGCATGGTATAAAATGGACAAGTCAAGCAAGGGGTGTATTCTGGGAAATATTTTGAAAAATCAGAATATTTTTGAGATAGATTAACAATTATACACACACACATATATATTATATATATACATATATATATACACACATATATATAATATATATAATATATATACATATATATATATATATATATATATATATTATATATCATATAAATATATATATAATGTATAATCAAGCAAAGAGAGATAGAAAACACATGGGAAAAAAAGGATAGAATAGGTGCACCAGGGACTCCAAGCACTGCAAACTCTAGATGCATGTGCCACTTTGTGCATCTGGCATTATATGGTACTAGGGAATTGTTAGGATTTGCAGGAAAGTGCCTTAATGGTTGAGCCATCTCTCCATCCAAATATTATACTTTTTTTTTTTGTTTTGCTTCTGTATTCATGATTTTTATTGAGGTAGGCAGGTTTCCTCACCAGCCACAGGCAAAGGGCAAACGACAAACACACAGAAGGTGAAACAGCAGACACACTAAACTCTACATCACACTTCCCACTCTCTGCTTCCTCTTTGAAGCATCTCGATGAAAATATTAAAAATAAATACTATTAAAAGTGCTCTCAGCAATAAAGCACCTGCAATAGTAATCATTAAAGCTCATGTTTCCATACAATGTTCTAGGTACCAACCAGGGCTTTCCATGGGATTCCTTCTTCACTAACACTATTTCACAAGGAGTGGCTATTAGATCAGAAAAGAGACTCCAGTGAGGAAGCAACTTCATTCAGATCACACCTTTGTGCTTCTAAGTGGCAGTGAGAATAGTTTCACAGCATGTCTCAGATAGATGCAAATGAAGCCCTTTGGATACATTAAAGAATAAATTATGTATCATTTCCGTTTCAAATAGGAAAAATGGGGCTGAATAGATGGATTAACAGTTAAGGTGCTTGCCTATGAAGTCTTCGGTCCCAGATTCAATTCAACAGAACCAATGTAAGCCAGTGTCACATAGTGACACATGTTTCTGGAATTCATCTGTAATGGCTAAAGGCCCTGGCATACCCATTCATTCATTAATTCATTCTCTCTCTCCCTAATAATTAAATAAACATTAAAATATTAAAAAATTGGGAAAAAAGTATATAAAAGTAAATAACAAGAAGGATATGTTAAATTATGTTACTAACAAAATAAAAACATTTCCCTTATCCCCTTGCCCACCTGATTGATATATATTTTTTAAATTTTTATTAGCATTTTCCATGATTATAAAAAAAATCCCATGGTAATTCCCTCCCTCCCCCCACACTTTCCCCTTTGAAATTCCATTCTCCATCAAATTACCTCCCTATCACTGTCCTTACATATATACAATATCAACCTATTAAGTACCCTCCTCCCTTCCTTTCTCTTCGCTTTATGTCTCCTTTTAACTTACTGCCCCTGCTACTAAGTATTTTCATTTTCACACAGAAGCCCAATCATCTGTAGCTAGGATCCATATATGAGGGACAACATGTGGCACTTGGTTTTCTGGGCCTGGGTTACCTCACTTAGTATAATCCTATCCAGGTCCGTCCATTTTTCTGCAAATTTCATAACTTCATTTTTCTTTACTGCTGAGTAGAACTCCGTTGTATAAATGTGCCACATCTTCATTATCCACTCATCAGTTGAGGGACATCTAGGCTGGTTCCATTTCCCGGCTATTATAAATTGAGCAGCAATAAACATGGTTGAGCACGTACTTCTAAGGAAATGAGATGAGTCCTTTGGATATATGCCTAGGAGTGCTATAGCTGGGTCATATGGTAGATCAATCTTTAGCTGTTTTAGGAACCTCCACACTGATTTCGCAATGGCTAGACCAGATTGCATTCACACCAGCAGTGTAGAAGGGTTCCTCTTTTTCCACATCCCCACCAACATTTATGATCATTTGTTTTCATGACGGTGGCCAATCTGACAGGAGTGAGATGGAATCTCAATGTAGTTTTAATCTGCATTTCCCTGATGACTAGTGATGTAGAACAATTTTTTAGATGCTTATATGCCATTCGTATTTCTTATATGCATTGAGAATGTTCTATTTAGCTCCATAGCCCATTTTTGAATTGGCTTGTTTGATTCCTTATTATTTAACTTTTTGAGTTCTTTGTATATCCTAGATATTAATCCTCTATCAGATATAGGCACTGATATTTTTTAAATAATCATAAATAATCATCAAATTAGACAAAAGATTGCCTATTCAGATGTCTGTCAACTTCTTGTGGATAAATACTGTGCAACTTTATGTTGTTAGCAGACAGAAATGCTTGTTTGAAGTCATGTATTCTCTGACCCCAGCTGGAGGATGAGTAACTAAGCATTTCTTGTGTAGAGAAAAAAAAAGACAAATTAAAATGTTTCAATTTATAATATTGATATTTTACAAGATATCACAGTTTAAATTTTATAAATTTGAAAATTAATCAGGCTTCAGAGATGGCTTAGTGGTCAAGGTACTTGCCCATGAAGTATAAGGACCCAGGTTTGAATTTCCAATGCCATGTAAATACCAGGTGGAAAATGCATTTAGGGTTCCTTTGCAGTGGCTAGAGACCCTGACACACCAATATCCTCATTCTCTCTTCCTCCCTCCATCCCTCTCTGTTTTTTATTAATTAGTTTTGTATTCAGCAAATACAGTAAGTTTGGTACCATTATTAGGCTCATCCATGAGCTACCCCCATCCCTTGGTCCCTCCTTGTTGAGGTATATGGGTCATGCATTGTGGAGTTAGACCACAGATATGGGTAATATAAATGTCTCTGCATATCATGACCAACATGTGGTTCTGACATTCTTTCTGCCCCTCTACTGTAAAATTCCCCTGAGCCCTGTTGGGTTTATTTTTAGTGTGCTTCAGTGATGAGGTGTTGGGGTTCTGGCTCTCTGATTTGGTAGGAGTTGATTTTTCTCTGTGTTGGTCTCCTTCCGCCTTGTGCTCGTATCTGATTCATCAGGAAGACAGCACCCTTGCTTGCTTCGCCAATTTTCCTTAGTTTCAGCCAGGGCCTTTTTGAGGTATGATGGGGTGGCTCTCTCCTTAGGATCTGCATCTATCTGAAAAAGAGAAGCAGGTCCTCCAATGGTGAGTAAGTCAGCACCAGGACAAATGAGGTAATCCTTACTTTTCTTTTTTTTTTTTTTGTAGAGAATTTAATAGGTGTAGGCCCTTTTGTAGCCCATGATTGATGGTAGCTTGATAATGGAGAGTGGGCCTGTGTTTGGATATGGTTCTGACTTGTTTCCCAGCTCCAGCTATGGGACCCATACCACTGAGGGGATCAGTTAGCCAAATCAAGGACAGTTGGATCCCCACCATGGCTTTGTGCCACTATTGCACTTGTGTGGGCATCACACCAGGTTATTTGTTGCTAAGTAGGTTAGACCATGAATTGCTTGGACAGATATTGGTCATTTTCTCACAGCCACCCATGTAGCACCCTGTGGCACTAGACATACTGACTGTCTGGGTACTGACCCTCCTACAACTTCCAGACATGCCATTGCATTTTACATGTCAACCACATAAGATGTCTTCAGCAGTAAGGTCTTACCACTAACCTTTGGTGGGCCACAAGTACTCTGACAGAAATCTTTCTTTTAGGAAACCTTGTAGGTCTCTCTGATCAAAAGCTCATGGTGTATGATAGCCACATGCTGATACTGGGAGTTACAGGTCAGTGCCCGCTAAGCAAAGGAGGAAAAAGATAACTAATATACAAGAGTTAGAGAGAAGACAGAGAGAGAGAAGGAGAGAGAGAGAGGGAGAGGCAGGGAGGGAAGATGTAGATGATTAAGGTTAGTCTTCTTCACACGCTCACCAGTGTCTTGTGGTTCAGGTGTTCCCTCTAAGGGCTTGGTGAAGGTTCCACCAATGTTCTGCCTTTTAGGAAGCAGAATTTTATGGTACCATTGCCGTTTGGGTCTAGAGTTATGTTTCTCACCCCTCCACTGCCCTCCCCTCCCATCCTATTGTCTAGTCCATGAGAGGCTTGCTGGGTATTTAAGGCATCTTTGGTAGATTCAGGTTAGGTGCTATAGATGAGTGAAACTATGTGGCGATTGCAATTTTTTTTTTTTTTTTCTTTCTGTGATTGGGTAAGTTCACTGAGAATGATCTGTTCCAGGGTCAACCATTTTTCCTCAAATTTCATTGTGTCATTTTTTCTTACCGCTGTATAGAATTCCATTTTGTAGATATACTACATCTTAGTTATCCATTCTTGTAGTGAAGGACATCTGGGTTGATTCCAACTCTTAGCTATTATGAATTGTGCTGCTATAAACATAGTAGAGCAAATCTCTCTGGTCTGTGGTTTGAAGGTTTTAGGGTAGATGCCCAGTAGGGAATAACTGGGTCTGTTGGTATCTCTATAGGGTTAGACCTCTTCCACTTGGATATCCCACAAATATTTTCTCCCATTCTGTGGGTAATCTATTGGCTTTGCTTATTGTGTGCTTGTCTGTAAAGACACTCTTTGGCTTCATGTGATCCCATTGGTTGAGTGATTGTTTAAGATAGGGAGCTACTGGGGTTTTATTCAGGAAGTCTTTTTCCTTTCCTATATCATGGAAAATACTTCCTAAATTTTGTTCCAGTAGTATTCTAGTTTTTGGTCCTATTTTGAAGTCTTTTATCCATTCTGATTTGAGTGTAGTGCATGGTGATATGTGTGGATTAAGTTTCAGTTTCCTACATATGATCATCCAGTTTGAACAGCACCATCTGTTGAAGATGCTGTCATTTTACCAGCCTACATTTTTTGAGCCTTTGTCGAATATCAAGTAGTTATAGTTGCTTGGCCCAAAGTCTGGGTCCTAAAGTCTATTCCATTAGTATATACTCCTGTTTTTATGCCAGTACCATGCTGTTTTTATTACTATGTCTTTGTAATATAGCTTTAGATCATGTATAGTGATGCTTCCAGAGGTATTTCTTTTGCTGAGGATACGTTTGGATATGCGAGGCCTTCTGCCTTTCCATATGAAATTTGAGATCATTTTTTTTTCTATCTCTGTGAAGAACACTGCAGGGATTTTTATTGTAATTTCATTAAATCTGTATATTGCCTTTGGTAGGATTGTCATCTTCACTATGTTAATTATGCCTAACCAGGAGCACGGGAGGTCTTTCCATTTTCTCAAGTCCTCCTCAATTTCTTTTTTGAGTGTTTTTATGTTTTTCTTATATAGATCTTTCATTTCTTTGGTTAACATTATTCCAAGTTATTTTTTTTTGTTGTTGTTGTTATTGAAAGTGGGACTATGCCCCTTATTTCTTTCTCTGTATCTTTGTCATTTGCATATAGAAAGGCTACTGATTTTTGTGCATAGATTTTGTATCCTGCTGTGTTGTTATAGTAATCACCTTCAGAAGTTTTGGGATGGAGTCTCTAGGGTCTCTTACATGTACAGTCATGTCATTAGCGAATAGAGCTAACTTAACTTCTTCCTTTCAAAATTGTATCCCTTTTATTTCCTTCTCCTGTCTTATTGCTTGAGCTAATATTTCCAGTTCTATATTGAAGTGCAGAAGTGAGAGTGGACAACCCTGGCTTGTTCCTGACCTTAATGGGAATTCCTCTAGTCTCTCTCCATTAAATATTATTCGGGGGCTGGAGAGATGGCTTAGTGGTTAAGCACTTGCCTGTGAAGCCTAAGGACCCCAGTTCGATGCTCGATTCCCCAGGACCCACGTTAGCCAGATGCACAAGGGGGCGCACACATCTGGAGTTCGTTTACAGTGGCTGGAAGCCCTGGCGTGCCCATTCCCTTTCTATCTGTCTCTTTCTTTCCCTCTCTCTCTGTCATTCTCAAAGAAAGAAATAAAAATGAAAAAAATATTTTTAAAAAATATTATTTAGGCCTTTGGAACTTTGTGTATTGCCTTTATTATGTTAAGATATGAACGAATCATGCCGATTCCCTCCAAATTTTTGATCATAAAGTGACATTGTATCTTGTCAAAAGAATTTTCTGTATCTATCAAAATGATCATGTGGTCTTTATGTTTAACTTTGTTTATGTGGTGCATTACATTGAAAGATTTCCGGATGTTGAACCACCCCTGTGTTCCTGGGATGAATCCAACTTGGTCAAGGTGGATAATACTTTTCCGGTGTTGTTGGATTTGGTTTGTGAGGATTTTTTTGCATGTAAGTTCATCAGGGAAATAGCCCATTAGTTTTCTTTTTTTGTGGCATCTGTGCCTGGTTTTGGAATTAGGCTGATACTCACTTCATAGAAGGAGCTGAGTAGCTTTCCTTTTTCTCCAATTGTGTGGCACAGTTTGAGGAAGATGGGTTTGAGTTCTTCCATGAATGTTTGATAGAATTCAGCTGAGAAGCCATCAGGTCCTGGACTCTACTTTTGGGGGAGGTTTTTTTTTTTTTTTATTGTTACGTTTTCAATCTCCCTGAGTGTGATATTTTCATTGAGGTGATTTATCTGCTCTCAGTTTAGCTTTGATAGATGGTATCGTTCCAGGAATTTATCCATCTCCTCCACATTATCCAGTTTTGTGGAGTAGAGGTTTTTGAAATACGTCCTGATGGTTCTCCTAATTTCACTTATGTCTGTTGCAATCTTTCCTTTTTCATTTTCAATTTTGTTAATTTGTAGCTTTTCCTTTTGTGGCTTGATCAAATTGGCCAGGGGTTTGTCAATCTTCTTTATTTTTTCAAAGAACCAGCTCTTTGTTTTGCCAATTGTCTTAATTGTTTCTTTGGTTTCCAATTCATATATTTCTGCTCTGATTTTAATTATTTCTTTCCTTCTGGAGCTCTTTGGGTGTGATTTTTCTTGTTTTTTTCCAGTGCCTTTACATGGATGGTTAGGTTGTTGATTTGGGATCTTCCTGTCTTTTTTATGAAGGCATTGAATGCTATAAATTTTTCCCCAAAGGACCACCTTCTTTGTGTCCCACAAGTTTTGATAGGATGTGTTCTCATTGTCATTCAATTACAGAAATTTTGAAATTTCATTTTTATTTCATACACTATCCATTTATTGTTTAAAAGTGTGCTGTTCAGTTTCCAGGTGCCATTGGGATTCTTGGTGGATCTTTTCTTGTTAATTTCTAGAAATATAGCATTGTGATCTGATATCATACATGGAATTATGTCAATTTTCCTAAATATGTGGTGACAGTCTTTGTGACCCAGAATATGGTCTATTTTAGAGAATGTTCCCAGGGCTGCTGAGAAGAATGTGTAGTCTGTGGATTTGGGATGGAAAGTTCTGTAGATGTCTGTTAGGTCTAAGCAATCTATGGTTTTGTTGAGCTCTCTTACTTCCCTATTGAGCTTCCATTTGGATGATCTGTCTATTACTGATAATTGTGTATCAAAGTCCCCAACTATGATTGTGTTGTTGCTTAATTCTGTTCTATTGTCAAGTAGGTAATGTTTTATGAACTGAGGTGACCCTATGTTTGGTGCATACTGATTTATGATTGTAATATCCTCTTGATGGATCATTCCCTTGATAAGTAGGAAGTGGCCTTCTTTGTATTTTTGGATTATTTTTGGTATATTAGTATAGCTATGCCTGCTTCTTTCTTAGTCCTATTTACTTGGAATATTGTTTTCCACCCATTCACTCTGAGGATGTGTCTGTCTTTAGTGGTGAGGTAGGTTTCTTGAAGGCAACAGATTGAGGGGTCTAATTTTTTGATCCATCCTGTTAGCTTGTATCTCTTGATGGATGAATTAAGGCCATTAATATTTAGGGTAATGACTGTGGGATTTGATTTGATCTCTGCCATATTGTGATGGTAAATGTGGGTTGGTATTTTCAGGGACTTTGAAGTTTTTTGTGCCTACTCTGAGTTTGGTTATTGTGATCTGCTTCTTGTAGGCATTTGAGTTTGATTATTTGTTTCTTCTCTGTGGAGAATTTCCTGAAATACTCTCTGTAGGTTTGTTTTTGTTTTCATATAATTGTAAAGGTGAGATTTGTCATGCAAAGTTTTTCTTTCACCATCTATTATGAAGGATACTTTTGCTGGGTAGAGTAGTTTGTGTTGGAAGCCATATGTTCTTAGACTTTGCAGTGTTTTATTCCAGGCCCTTCTAGCTTTCAGGGTTTCCATTGAAAAGTCTGAAGTAATTCTGATGGGGTTACCTTTGAAAGTGGTGTGCTGTTTTTCACTAGCTGCTTTTAGTATTTTCTCTTTGGTGTCAATGTTTAGAGTCTTAATGACAATATGTCTTGGAGAGTTTCTCCTTTGGTCCAGTGTGTTTGGAGTTCTGTTGGCTTCTTGTATCTTGATGGGCCTTTCTTTTAAGAGACTGGGGAAGTTTTCTTCAATTATTTTGTTAACTAAGTTCTCCATGCCTTTGGTCTGAATTTCTTGTCCTTCTGGTATTCAAGTGATCCTGATATCAGGACATTTAAGTGTATCCCACAATTCCCTCATGTTCTGTTCATGGTAACTTTTGAACTTACTGAAGTCTTTGAACTCTCCAACTGTTTCTTCCATCTTGTCTTCCGGATCAGAGTTTCTATCCTCTACTTTGCTGACTCTATTCTTGAGAGCCTCTAGAGAGTTTTGGACTTGTTCAATTAAGTTTGCATTTTCTACTACTTTGCTATGTATAATTTCCATCCCTCTGTCAAGCTCCCTTTTCACACCATTTTCTGATTTTCTTGATGATTCTTGGAATTCATCCTTGCATTTCTTTCTGTCTTCATTTAGCATGGCCAGCTGATTTTTGAGATCTTCTTCTTCTTTTTTTTTTTTTTTCACTCTCTCTTTGAACTCCTCCCAATTTCTTATCTATTAGTTCTAGTTTAGGGATGGCAGCATACACACAATTATCGGTCCTGTGTTGCTTTCCTGCAAGTTTTACCAGTAGGTTGGTCAGTGTTGAATTGCTCATAACTTCAATTTGATGCTCTGGTCCTAATAACTCTTCTATGTTTTGGTTAGATGTATTCATTGTAGGACTAGGCGATCTACCTGGATTTTCTTGCATTTGATTTTTCATGTTATTTCTTTTGTGCTGTGATCTGCCCATGACAGTGTATTGGTATGTAGGTAGGTGGATCAGCTTGTGCTCAAGCACAATGGGAGTCTGAGGCAGCCTGGGGTAGTTGCCAAGCTGTCTGTGCTTTGGCTTTCACTTGCCAAGCCGCCTGATCTACTGCCTGGCAGGGGCGCCAAAGTTGCCTGAATTCTCATGTGGTAATTCCCCAAAGCTGCCTGCATTGGAGCTAGGAGGAACACTGAAGCACAAAGCACTGAAGCAGCCCAACTCTGGCTGGGAACACTGGGATTTGCAAGCAGTCTGCGCTCCCCTACCACAGGACAATGGCAGACAGTGGTGTGGCATACAGGTAGGGGATGGCACCTAAGCTGTTGCAAGCGATGGACACAGTCTAAGCTTGTGTGGTAGTTGCTGTGGGACTGGACTCGCTGAACATGCAGTGGCAGGAGCAGTAAGTGAGTAAGTGGGCGGAGTAGTCTAAGCTTCCACACACAGGGATCAATCTGCATGCAGCTGCACTGTGGATAAGGTGACTACCTGGGGGGATATGTGGCCTACCCACTCCTGAGGGTATCAGGGATTCCCTGTTATTGCCAGTACTTGCTGAAAGCGCAGTGGCTGAAAGAGTAAGGGGGTGAGTTGGTGGAGCAATCTAAGCTTCCTCACGCAGGGATTGATCAGTGTTTGGTGGCCCCATGGATATGGTGGCTATTGGGGGGAGTGGGCTACCTGCCCATGAAGGAATCAGCGAATCCCTGTTTCCCCTCCTCTGTGCCTTCCCACTGATAATCTATTGGAGATTTCTCTCCCCTAAGAGCCCCAGTGAACCTTTAATGTCTTGTCTTTCTTTCTACAAGATTTGTAGTGCAGCTAGGTGGTCGTGATCTTGGCCGGAAGTCCAAATATTATACTTTTATTTATTTTATTCTTATTAATCTTATTAATAAAGTAGAAATAAATGTCCAGATAGCAAATGGTTAATAATACATTTGGAGGAGCATTTCAATCTTAATCAAGATGATAAAACTTGGATAAAATTTGTAGAATTTTAAGCTTTGTTAACTCAGATTTACCTATTATAAAATGAAGATTATTGTATTGCAGCCATAGTGAAGATAATTTCAAACCTAAGTACATACTGCATCAGACGGCCTTCTGAGTGCTCAGATTAAAGGGATGTGCCACCCCACCCAGTTTAAAAATATTAAAGACTTAATTTTGTGTTCTTTCTTTATCATATGCATTACTACTTTCTCAAAGAGAGACCACTGGCCTCTATTTTAATAACATTGACTCTAGCATGTGCCTGATATTTTATTGGTAGCTATATTGAAGTATCCCGATCACACTGTTTGAGATGGAAAAGAACATTTTAGCAATGGTCAACAATGGGCTGGCAAATATGAAAATACCAAATAATTGTAAAGAGATACATAAATGTATGGCAAACAAAGTAGAAAAATAAGATATGCAGGTACAATCATATGGGGAATACCAACTACCCCACTGAGGAGGAGCTGGTACAGAATGGGGCAGGGAAGTACCAACACATGATGTATTCATGCAAAGTATTTTCTTAATAAAAAATTCATGATATGCAGAGACATTTATTATACCAATAACTGTGGGCTAACTCCACAATGCACGACCCATTTACATCAACAAGGAAGGTCCAATGGGAGGGGGTAGATCATGGATGTGCCTAAATAATGGTACCAAACTGCCTGTATTTGCTAAAAAAAAAATAAAATAAATAAATAAATAAATTAAATTAAATTAAAAAATAAAAAATAAAAATAAAAATAAATTCTTAAATGTTCTCACCTCTATTGATTTCCTACAATTAAACAAAATTATACAAAAATTCTATATTTCAGATACAAATAAATTTGACTGAATTTCTCATTTAACTTTTTTTCCTCCATTTTCCCTACTTTTAAAAGTTTTTTTTTTAGCAAAAGAAGGGCTGGGATGTTGGCTTAACTGGCAAGTTATAATCACAGAAGCCCAAGGACATGAGTTCAGACCTTCAGTATCTGCATCACAGCTTGGAACAGCCATTTGTCTGTAATCTCTGCACTGGGGAGGTGGACCTAAGAGAATCACTGGGACTTGCTGGAAGGTAAGTGTAACCAAATCAGCAAGTTACAGGACCAGCAAGAGATCTGGTGGAAAGGTGATGAGGAATACCTCTGATCTTGACCTCTGGTCTTCATATACATGTGCACATATAGTTATGCACATATCGAACCCACACATATCGAAACATGCATGTATATTATGAGAGCATACCACATCACACTACACACACACACACTGTGTGAAAGATGGAAAAACCATGAACTTGACAATAATATTTCTGAGTCAAACTTTTTAAGCTTTCCACATGATGTGACAAAAAATAAATTTGTATTAAAATAGAAATAGATTTATGGACTAATTTATGCCCAAAATGTATTATCTCTTTTAAAAATGAATGTTCTAAGTGAATAATAATAATTTAATCTTTCATTTGCTGATTCAATAAGTATTTACAAATCCCTTCTCTGTCTAAATTAATCTATATAGTAGGATTATATTAACAGGCAAATTATACTCTAGCTGAATATTCTCATGGGAAAGAAATAGAAAATACATTACTGTGGTAATTTGAATGTTAAGTGTCCTACATAGTGTCATGTGCTTATGATTAAGTCTGATACTCAACAGTTTGGGAGCTGGAGCCTTGCTGGAGGAGGTTTGCCACTGGGGGTGAGCCTTGAGATTTATAAGCCCGGTTCATAGGCTCAGATATGTAAGTCATCTCACTCAGACTACATATTGTCATGCTGTTCCCCTGCTCTTGAAATAGTAACCTTAAAAAACAATAAGACCTTTCTTCCAATAAGCTGCTTCTGGTCAGGAATTTTGTCCCAGCAAGAAGAAAGTAACTAAAACAACAATTATATTCAATTGAAAAAAACTGCTTCTCATCAGAAGAAAGCAGACAGCAAATGATTCTTCCAAAAGTGGGTGCTGAAACTTCACTAAGAAAATAAATGTGAAGAAATAAGTTATACTTATAGAAGAATGTTGCAGATAAAGATAGACTATCAAAAAGAATGAGTGAGTGGCACATCTCTCAAATAGAAAAGATGCTGAGGCAGAGAGAGGAAGGGATGGTTCATAGAAGTTGAGATCAGAGTAATAAGCAGCAGGGGGCTATATCAGAGAGGCATTAGAATCAGAGGATATGGGCTTTAACTTTGAGAGAACAAAGTGCTAGTGAAGAGTATGGGGCCATGGGGCAGCATGACCAGTTTCCAGTTTTACAAGAGCATTACAGCCACTGTGTTGGAGCATTAGTGAGCAAGGTAACCAACTGGGAGGCTACAACAACAATGCAGATGAGGGAAGAAATGCCTTGATCCAGAGTGCGTCAGAAGAGATGAGAGAATGCCAGTACAATGGAATTTCCAAGGCTTCAGTGCTTCAGCATAGATTGGATGGGCTGAGTGAAAAAAAGTATTAATGCAAAAAATGACTTTAATATTTTAGCTGAAGTAGCTGTAATGGTGCAAATGG
Source organism: Jaculus jaculus (assembly GCF_020740685.1). Lineage (NCBI taxonomy): Eukaryota > Metazoa > Chordata > Mammalia > Rodentia > Dipodidae > Jaculus > Jaculus jaculus. Next base: position 76,530,573 of record NC_059112.1, on the reverse strand, counting down.
AGCTGAGTAAAATGAAAAATATGAGAGAGAGATATTTTGTGCAGAAGAATAAAGGCTTTTAAATGGGTTGCCTTTAATCTATTAGGCCAAAGTATATATTGAAAGAATGCAATTTTTAGAAGCCTGTGGTTCAAGATCCTAATTAGTAAATTCACATGGATTCTGTTAGAACATAGATTTTTTTTTCAAATAAAGTAATTAAAATTACAACTAAATGTGTGAAGTAGAAAAAGGAGGATGGACACAGAATGAGATATATGAGAGGTATATGAATGACAAGGATTAGTAGCAAGTTAACTAGAAATCTGCCTGCAAAATCCAGGTCACATCAACACTTAAGAATCAATATGAATTGGAGAAAACAGTGGATTTAAAAGAAGGCTGGTAAGAGAGAGAAACAGATATTACAAGTGGAAGACATGATTGCTCTGTCACTTTAAAACTTTCAGCTAGAGAGATGAGCATGAACTACTTGATGAAGCAATGATGGGGCCAGGTCCACCTTGGCGGAATATTTGCAAGTCACATGTTTGGACACAGTTCAAGGCAGAGTATATGAGTGACCTTGGCAAGGAGGTACATTGATTTTTTAAAGTGCCATTTCATATAAAAGAAGAAACATGAGAAGGTAGCTAGATTTGGATATATCTAAGAGGTCTAAGAGACAGTTACATAAATTATGAGGACTTATGAGTATTTATATAAATTTTAGAAAGCATGAATGTTACTAAGGAGAAACAGATAACAAATTATTGGTTTGAAGTACTTCATTAGGATGCAAGGTAATGAACGAGAGTTAGGATAAATTTAGTATCAATGATTAAAATGAGTTCTGGTAAGCTTAATGAATATTAGTTTAAAAAACTAGAAAGACATTAGGAAGGACTGGTTCTGGTTAAGAACATCAAAAATAAAATGTTAAATACTCTTTCTTAGCTGAAGTGTTTGAAGAGGCAGTGAAAATTCATATGGCATACTTTTTGATTGCTTCTGTGAGTTTTATGGAAATAGAAAACAAAATATCATGTAGAGTAAGAGTGGAAAAACAATATTAAAGAAAATGAATGCAAGGTATAACTATATATATATATATATATAGATAGATAGATATAGATATAGATATAGATATAGATATATAGATATATATATATACACACACACACACACACACACACACATATATATGAGAATGAGTTAGGTATTCATCATTTAAAAGGAGATACATTAACATATTTTATTTTTCTGTAATCAACTTCAAATGTGTATAGATAGAATAAGTATATATTTGTCATTTGGACTTTCTAAATGACTAGGGAGTGACAAACAATTGGTGCATGATGTATACAGAAGACCCATGAGAATAACTGACCTTAAATTAACATGCTAAACAGGGGCAAAGTTAGGTTGAAAAGAGGGAGTCATGTGATGGTAGCAAGAGCAATGATTTTTAGGCAGAGGTGATAGTTGCTGACTAGTAGAACATAATCATCAGCCAATTATCCCCAGTTCACAAAAGATCAGATATCACCTAGCATAAATAACAGGTTTTCATAATAAAGCTTCTCAGGTATGTAACAGTAACATTGTAGATCGTGTTGAGGCTATAATGTATTGAAGCTTGATTTCTAAGGAGAGTTATATGGAATTATCAAATAATTTCAACAAATATTTTACCTTGAGATGATAGAAAATGAAGTTAATAGTAGTAATTTCTTGAGCTGAGGAGATGGTTCAGTGTTTTGGCTCTGTAGTGTACCAACTGGAATTTGGATACTAAAACCCACATTAAATTCAGACTCAAGGAGCACACGTGTCTATAATCCACATAACCTGCCACCTCACTCCCACCACACATATGAATTAATTTACAATTACAAATCAAATAGTGAAGCTATAAAATTTAATATTCAGGATAAAATATCAGAGCCATCTACTAAGACCTTATTTAATTTTGAAAAGTTTATTTACTCACTTGTTAGTTTAATCTTCAAACCATTAAAAGTACTGGGCATACTGATTGGGTCAAAAGTCATCAACAGTCTTAAACAAGATGCACAACTGGCCAGCCAGACAACATGTGCCCACTGGTGTAATAGTGGCATGAATGTCATGAGAATAACTACAACTCATAGGAATGCATTTTAGGACCACACATGGGAGGGTGTTCACATTTGGTGTCAAAGAACCTTCTTTATGAATATAGCATTGTGCAATGAGGAGATTTAAAACAGAAAAATTTAAAATTTAAAGCAGAAAATAAGAAGCTACCAAGAGCTCAACACTAAAGATGACTTCTCTAAGATACAGAAAACATTTAAGAATAGGGATTAGAAGAATGTAAGAGTCACAGGAGGGGAAGGCATATTGTAAGGACAATGTTTTTCCACAACTAACTGACTTGTACATTCATGACCATAAAGTGGTTACTGATATACCCCCACACAATTACATTGTTCTGAGATCATAAACATTTGACAGAGGATAGAGAAGGATAAAAGGAATGGTACATGTAAACAGGGAAAGAACTACTTTGAAAGAGGAGAATACTCAGTGGAATGGAGGCAGGTGAAAGTGTACAATATTTTTTTAATTTAAAAAATATTAAAAGCTTATTTCTGGGAAGGTCAGAATCTTAAGTGGGGAGAACTATTACTGGTGTTTAGTGAAATAGATATGTTGTGTACATCAATATTTTTGTTTGTTTGTTTTTTGTTTTTTTAGGGAGGGTCTCAGTCTAGCCCAGGCTGACCTGGAATTAACTGTGCATTGTCAGAGTGGCTTGGAACTCACAGTGATCATTTTCTCTCACATTCATCCAGTAGGTCAACAGGATTTCATTATTCCCATAAAACTGAAAATTTATCTCCTTTTCAGTCTCTGCTTTTATTATAGCTGTTAATAGTTGCACTTAGATCAAAGTGTTAGGAATCTTATTTCACATATTTCAGGATAGGCTGGAATAAAATACTTCAAAGTATTTTAACCTGCAGAAGCAAATTTTAGGGCACTAATGTAACCAGTAAATCATACATAAATTTTATTGGCTAATGACTCCATACTAAACAAATATTAACATATGTCTTTTACAATCAATTAAATTCTGCATTCCTGTTCATTTGTTATGTCTTCATCTTAAATATTTTTATTTATTTGTATGTGGGGGGTCATGGGTAGAGACAGAGAGCAAGCACGGTTGTGTGAAGGCTTCTTGCCACGGCACAAAAATTCCACATGGATATGCCACTTGGTGGGTCTGGCTTTATGTGGGCATTGTGGAGCTAATCCTGGGCTGGTAGCCTTTGAAAGCACCTTCAACCATTGAACCATCTTCCAGGCATAATTTGTGGTGATTTCTGATCAAATAAACAAAGAAAAGCAAGACAAAACAAATTAGCCTCTTCCATATATTTATAAATGTAACAAAAAAGGACTAAGCACACAATATAACTCACTGAAGTAAAAACTTTTATATTTCAAGCAATGTAGGCATAAAACTAATTAACAGAAATTTATAATTAGCAAATGTATTCTCAATATGTTTGGTGAATGTGATTTTCTGTCCTCCAACTTTTACATATTACCTTGTGAGTAATTAATTTCTGGCAGTTTTCACCCATATTATACAAACCTTGACAGTGTATAACATCTATAAAAAGATGGGCTGATTTCACAGACCCTCTCACTGAGATATTAGGTTGTCAGGGTTATTCTGACTTTTAATATAAGGCAGAACTTGTTGAGAAGTCAGTATAAATAGATAAAGTAAGCCAGGAGACTAAAAATAGTTATTATAAAGTTTTTGCTTTTCTGGAATATTCCCTTGATATTCTCCAAACTGTATATTTTAATTTTATTTTGAAAGTAATTTTTTTAAAATTTTTATTTTGTTTATTTTTTTGAATTTTTATTAACATTTTCCATGATTACAAAATATATCCCATGGTAATTCCCTCCCTCCCCACCTCCACACTTTCCCATTTGAAATTCCATTCTCCTTCATATTACCTCCCCATTACAATCATTGAAATTACATATATACAATATCAACCTATTAAGTATCCTCCTCCCTTCCTTTCTCTTCGCTTTATGTCTCCTTTTCAACTTACTGGCCTCTGCTACTAAGTATTTTCATTCTCACACAGAAGCCCAATCATCTGTAGCTAGGATCCACATATGAGGGAGAATATGTGGTGCTTGGCTTTCTGGACCTGGGTCACCTCACTTAGTATAATCAATTCCAGGTCCATCCATTTTTCTGCAAATTTCATAACTTCATTTTTCTTTACTGCTGAGTAGAACTCCATTGTATAAATGTGCCACATCTTCATTATCCACTCATCAGTTGAGGGACATCGAAGCTGGTTCGATTTCCCAGCTATTATAAATTGAGCAGCAATAAACATGGTTGAGCACGTACTTCTAAGGAAATGAGATGAGTCCTTTGGATATATGCCTGGGAGTGCTATAGCTGGGTCATATGGTAGATCAATCTTTAGCTGTTTTAGGAACCTCCACACTGATTTCGCAATGGCTAGACCAGATTGCATTCACACCAGCAGTGTAGAAGGGTGCCTCTTTTTCCACATCCCCACCAATATTTATGATCATTTGTTTTCATGATGGTGGCCAATCTGACAGGAGTGAGATGGAATCTCAATGTAGTTTTAATCTGCATTTCCCTGATGACTAGTGACGTAGAACATTTTTTAGATGCTTATATGCCATTCGTATTTCTTCCTTTCAGAATGCTCTATTTAACTCCATAGCCCATTTTTTGATTGGCTTGTTTGATTCCTTATTATTTAACTTTTTGAGTTCTTTGTATATTCTAGATATTAATCCTCTATCAGATATATAGGTGGCGAAAATTTTTTCCCATTCTGTAGGTTGCCTCTTTGCTTTTTTCACAGTGTCCTTTGCAGTGCAAAATCTTTGTAATTTCATGAGGTCCCAGTGATTAATCTGTGGTTTTATTCCCTGAGCAATTGGGGTTGTATTCAGAAAGTCTTTGTGAAGACCAATATGTTGAAGGGTTTTCCCTACTTTTTCCTCTAGCAGTTTCAGAGTTTCATGTCTGATGTTAAGGTCTTTAATCCATTTGGACTTAATTCTAATGCATGACGAGAGAGAAGAATCTATTTTCATCCTTTTGCAGATATATATCCAGTTTTCAAAACACCATGTGCTGAAGTGGCTGTCTCTTCTCCAATGAGTATTTTTGGTATTTTTATTGAATATCAGGTGGCTATAGCTACTTGGGCTTACATCTGGGTCCTCTATTCTGTTCCACTGATCTACATGTCTGTTTTTGTGCCAGTACCATGCTGTTTTTGTTACTATGGCTCTGTAGTATAGGTTAAAATCAGGTATGGTGATACCACCTGCCTCATCTTTGTTGCTTAGTATTATTTTAGATATTCGAGGTTTTTTGTGATTCCAAATGAATTTTTGGATTGTTTTTTCTATTTCCATGAAGAAAGCCTTTGGAATTTTGATAGGGATTGCATTAAATGTGTAGATTGCTTTAGGTAACATAGCCATTTTCACAATATTGGTTCTTCCAATCCAGGAACAAGGGATGTTTCTCCACTTTCTAGTGTCTTCTGCAATTTCTTGCATGAGTGTTTTAAAGTTCTCATTGTAGAGATTCTTTACTACCTTGGTTAGATTTATTCCAAGGTACTTTATTTTTTTTTGATGCAACTGTGAATGGGAGTGATTTTCTGATTTCATCCTCTGTTTGTTGTTAGAATATATGAAGGCTACTGATTTCTGCATATTTATTTTGTATCCTGCTACATTGCTGTAGGTTTTGATCAGCTCTAACAGTTTGCTAGTAGAGTCTTTAGTGTCCTTTATTCATAGAATCATGCCATCTGCAAATAATGATAACTTGATCTCTTCCTTTCCAATTTGTATCCCTTTTATGTGTGTCTCTTGCCTTATTACCATGGCTAAGAATTCCAAAACTATATTAAATAAAAGTGGGGACAGTGGACACCCTTGTCTTGTTCCTGATTTTAGTGGAAAAGCTTACAGTTTTTCCCCATTTAGTAATATGTTGGCTGTAGGCTTGTCATAAATAGCCTTTATTATATTGAGATATGTTCCTTCTATTCCCAGTCTCTGTAGGACTTTTATCATGAAGGGATGATGGATTTTGTCAAATGCTTTCTCTGCATCTAATGAGATGATCATGTGATTTTTGTCCATCAACCCGTTTATGTAATGTATTACATTTATAGATTTGCATATGTTGAACCATCCCTGCATCTCTGGGATAAAGCCTACTTGGTCAGAGTGAATGATCTTTTTGATATACTCTTGTATTCTGTTTGCCAATATTTGTTGAGAATTTTTACATCTATGTTCATGAGGGAGATTGGTCTGTAATTTTCTTTTTTTGTTCTGTCTTTGCCTTGTTTTGTTATCTGGGTGATCCTGGCCTCAGAGGAGGAATTTGGTAGAATTCCTTCTTTTTCTATTTCCTGGAAAAGCTTAAGAAGCAATGGTGTTAGCTCTTCCTTAAATTCCACAGTGACTCCATCTGGGCCTGGGCTTTTTTTAATTGGGAGATTATTGATAACTGTTCAGATCTCCATGTTTGTTATAGGTCTATTTAAGTGGTTAATCTCATTTTGGTTTAATTTAGGTAGGTCATATAGATCAAGGAAATCATCCATTTCTTTCAGATTTTCATACTTTGTGGAGTATATGCTTTTCTAGTATGTCCCTATGATTTTTTGAATTTCTCTGGAATCTGTTGTGATGTTACCTTATTCATCTCTGATTTTATTAATGTGTGTCTCTTCTCTCTCTTTTGGTCAGATTTGCTAAGGGTTTATCAATCTTGTTTATCCTTTCAAAGAACCAACTCTTTGTTTCATTAATTTTTTGGATTGTTCTTTTTGTTTCTATTTCACTAATTTCTGCCCTAATCTTTATTATTTCTTCCCGTCTACTGATTTATGGTTTGCCTTGTTCTTCTTTTTCCAAGGATTTAATGTGAAGCATTAGGTAATTTACTTGTGACCTTTCTAATTTCTTAATATCGGCACTTAAGGCTATAAATTTACCTCTTAGAACTGCCTTCATTCTGTCCCAGAGATTTTGGTATGTTGTGTTCTCATTTTCATTTGACTCTATATTTTTTTTCATTTCCTTCTTAATTTCTTCATTGACCCATTCATCATTTAGTAGTGTTTTGTTTAGTTTCCATGATTTTGTGTGTGCTCGATAGCCTTTCTTGCTACTGATTTGTATGTAGTTTAATTCCATTGTGGTCAGATAGAATGCAAGGAATTATTTCAATTTTCCTGAATTTGTTAAGATTTGCTTTGTGTCCTAATATATGGTTTATTTTAGAGAATGTTCCATGTGCTGCTGAAAAGAATGTATATTCTGCAGCCTTTGGATGAAATGTCCTATATATACCTGTTAGGTCCATTCCTTCTATGACCTCATTTAGTCCATATGCCTCTCTGTTTATTTTTTCCGGGATGACCTGTCAATTCATGAGAGTGGGGTTTTAAAGTCACCCACCACCACTGTGTTTGGTGTTATTTGTGACCTTAGTTCTAATAGTGTTTGTTTAACGAATTTGGGAGCCCCCATGTTAGGTGCATATATGTTTAGGATTGTAATGTCCTCCTGTTGGGGTGTGCCCTTAAGCAATATAAAGTGACCTTGCTTATCTTTCTTGACTAACGTTGGACTAAAGTCTACCCTGTCTGATATTAGGATAGCAACCCCTGCTTGTTTTCTAGGCCCATTTGCTTGAAACACCGTCTTCCATCCTTTCACCCTAAGATAATGTCTATCCTTTGTAGAAAAGTGAGTTTCTTGGAGTCCGGGATGCTGCTCTGTTCCCTGGAGCTGGGCTCAGGTGGTGGGCTAGGGGAGGGAGCCACAGCTGCTTGGTTCTCTCGCTGTTCCATGTGTTCTTCTACCTCGCAGTCTGCTCCTCCACTGCTAACTGCCACTCTCCCTTCACATTTCCTGAGTTGCAGAGAGCACCAGTGGGAGAGGAAGCTCCTGCACCTGGCTTTTCCTGTGGCTGGAGCCGATTCTGGCGGCTTTCTGGTGCACCCCACTGCCGCCGCGGTTGGCGGAGCTGCCGGGGCTGCTTTTGCTGGCCTGTGCTGGCTCTGGATGCTCTGGATCTCTCCTATTTCTCTGCTGCTGCTTCAATTTCCTATACACCTCACGTTTTAGTAAAAGTGTGTATTTTGCTGAGTTTTTTCTTTTTTTTTTTTTCGCCCCAGGCTGCTTTGGCGTGGTACCTACACCTCTATCTTAACCAGAAGTTCCACTCTGACATTCTTGAGTCTTGCATTGCTGAAAGAATGGGGAAGTTAGCAATATTTTAAGGAAAATAGTAGAGTTTATAAGTATCATTTTCTATAGTACATGCTATTAAGAAAATAAATATCAAAGCTTTGCAAACAGTAGGAATCTTGAATAAAGTTTTGTCTAGGTGAGAAGACTATTATCTTACATTGTTAAAAATATTTTATACTGCCTGAACAGAAGGAGATATGCCATGTACCAAGTTTTCAATGATAACTGCCTTTTATAAAAGGTAATGTTATATCCAAAATTGCACAGAAAATTAAGATATCACATGGAAGATGCATGTAGTTCTGTATTATTTTATCCTATATTATCACTAGATATTGGGCTTTTGTTACATTTACTTCTGTGATTAGCTCTGCCCTGGTATTGCAAGAAGAATATAGAGAAATCCTATTTCCAGTGGAATAAAAAAAGTTCTATATATCCAGTCACTTGCAATATGCAATTCTGAGTTCTTAACTTAAATGCTGCTGGTATGTTCCCTTTTGAATGTGTAGCAGCCTATGTGCTTATAAAATTCCATTGATAGTGTCTTAATCTACCTGGAGGTCATGACTGATCTGAGAGTAAAATGGTAAAACTGTAAGAGATTTTGAATACTATTGTTTAAATCAATCTAGCCGTCCTTGGGGAGCAAATAGTTGGCAAGTCTGTGTATGACAAAGGACATAAATTTGTGATGGTAACTGTGAAATTTATGAAAATTTTCTCTAGCTTGAAGATAGTATTGATTTCTTATCCTTTCATGGATCATGGCTCACTTAGGATAATTTAACTCACTTTTGAAGCAAATTCACAGCTGGAGTTCCCTCTATGAAACAGGTAACTTGGATCAACAGAATCTTCATTCCAGGGATAAAAGTGCATTTCCAGGGCAGGGCAAGATTGAGGCAGAATGATTAAAGTTTAAAGTGGAATGCCACAGTAGGGTTTAGGGAATTATTAAAAATCATTCATTTCCTAGAAAACATGGTTGTTTATTATAAAATTGTAAACATGGCTGTTAATTATAAAATGGTAGAAAGATGAGAACAAACTACTATCATTTTCAACTATCTTCTGAAAAGTCTAAATACTTGAGACATTTTTTTTTTCCCAGACGGATGATTATTGGCTATGAATATCTAGGAAGAAGAGCATAATGAAATAATGGATTTGATGAGACACAAAGGCTCTGTTGTTTGCCTTACTTGCAGTAGAATAATATTGTGAAGTTATTTTGTCTGGGTTTTGTCTATGACAGTAGAGTAAACCAATTCTACATATTTTAACCCAATATGTATAATTAGTTTTGATATAAGTAGCTACTTATATTGTGAGACAGAAGATTCAAGTAGTTAGGTAAGAGTATGCTTTTCTTTTTAATTGGTACCTTGATAATATGAGCTGGTTTGGTCATGAGCACACCTACACCCCTATCAGCATTCCTGTCTTCATGCATCTGGGTGCCTTTGTCCTTCCAGTTACTGAGTGACTGTGTGTCTGATGAGAGGACTTCCTCATGAAACAGGTGGGACTTAAAAATGCCCATCAGCTTACAGCCAATTGAAGACAACTGTGTTTTATGTTCTTACAGCACATTATTTGTAAGATAAAATTATCAAAGATAATGTCTATCCTTTGTAGAAAGGTTAGTTTCTTGGAGACAACAAATTGTAGGATCCTGCTTTTTAACCCAGTCTGCAAATCTATGTCTTTTCGTTGGGGCATTGAGGCTATTGATATTAAGAGATATTATTGAAAGATGTGTATTTATGTTTGCCGTTTTTTTTTTTTTTTTGTGGTTCTAGTTCTACCTGTGCTCTCTTCTGTTAACTAGTATTTGAGTATTGCTTGTTTTTTCTAGGTTCCTTATATGTATGCTTTTCCTTTTCTTCATCATGGAGGATTCTATCAAGTATTTTCTGTAGAGCTGGTTTTGTCTTCAAATTCTCTTTTAATCTGCTTTTGTCATGGAATGTCCTTATTTCTCCGTCTATTTGAATGGATAAATTTGCAGGGTAAAGTAACCTTCGTTGACAGTTGTTATCTTTCAGAACTTGGAAGATATTGCTCCAAGCCCTTCTGGCTTTAAAAGTTTGTGTTGAATAATCTGCTGTAATCCTGATGGGCTTTTGTAGGTAACTTGATTTTTCTCTCTAACTGCTTTCAGTATTTTTTTTTTTTTTTTTTTTTTTTTTTTTTTTTTTTTTTGGTGTGTGTGTTTGGAAGTTTGATTATAATATGGCGAGGAGGGGTTCTGTCTGGGTTTTGTCTGGCTGGGGTACTAAAGGCTTCCTGTATCTGCATTGGCATCTCTTTCCCAATTTGAGGGAAATTTTCTTCTATGATTTTGTTGAAGACGCGTACTATGCCTTTGGAGTGGATTTCTTCTCCTTCTACTGTGCCCTGAATTCTTATATTGGATCTTTTCTTAGTGTCCCGAATATCTTGAAATTCCCACTCATACTTTTCTATAAGTTTGCCTTTCTCTTTGTAGGACTATATTAGATCTGCCCCCTGGTCTTCTAGCTTAGATATTCTGTCCTCTCCCTTATCCATCCTACTGGTGAGATTTTCTATAGAGTTTTTTAATTTCATTAACTGTGTTCTTCATTGCTAGTAATTCTGACTGGTTTTTCTTTATTATTTCTATTTCCTTATTTATGTCTTGTATTGCCTCCTTTATTTCATTAAATTGGTGTCCTGTGTCTCTTTGATTCCTTTGATTTCCTCTTTGATTTCTTCTTTGTTTCTTTTGATTTGTTCTTTGATCTCTTTGAACATATTTATAATAATTCTTTTGAACTCTTTCTCAGGCATTTCCTCTAACTTGTTCTCGCTGGAGGACATTTCTGATGCATTAATACTTTTAGGTGGATTAATATCATCTTGCTTTATTGTGTCTTGTGTTATAATGTATATTTTTTTGCATCTTGGATTAAGTTAATGCTTGGATTATCTAGCTAGCTGGGTATTCTTAGCTGTATCGATTGATTTGATGTAATATATTTTCAGGGTAGGACCTTAAGGTGTTAGGTGTGGCTCTTAAGACTCTCAGAGTATGTACAAAGATGTTCTTAGGGGTTGAGTTTCCCTGCTATAGGAGTATTCAAGCAGGTTGAGTGGGATAAAACAAAGGTAGATTGTAAAGTTTAACTAAACACTGTACACATTCAATCAAAAACAGCCCCATGTATGTATACAAGAGTGGTTATTAAAACGACCAGATCCTCTATCAACAAGGAGGTTAAGATTTCTGGTCTGTTGAGGGATCCAAGTCAGCTTGCGACCAAGTGAGACCCTTCCCTGGTGCAATCCCAGTTACCTTGGATGATTTTGGTCTCAGTCAGGTTGCTGCCTGGGTCGTCGGGCTGCTGTTCTGATTTCTGGAGCTGGGCACTGGCTTTTCCTGCTGGGCAAACCGAGGCTGGCAAGTGTGGCCCTGCAGATCAGCACCCCTGCTGCTGGAACTGCTGCTCAAGCTGCCGCTGCTGGGTCTGAAGCTGCTGCTGGTGGACCCACCGCTGCTACTGCCTCTGCTGCTGCTGTAGCTGTCACTGCTGGAGCCACCACTGCTGCTGAAGCTGCTGCTGCTGTGTCCACTGCCGCTGCTCCCACAGAAGCTGCTGCTGCTGTGTCTACTGCTGCTGCCGCTCCTGGGTCTGCTGCTGCTGGGGCCGCTGGTACCGGTTCCGGAGCCACTGATGTTGTTGCTGAACTCTGCTCCTGCTTGGGTCCCACTGTCAGCTCAAGTTGGCGTGGCTGGGTCCTGGGACTGCTGCTCGGTTAGCAGGAGCTTGGCTCAAGCAGTGGGGGAGGGGAGGGAGTCACAGCTGCTCTGGTTCTCTCGCTGCTCCACGTGTTCTTCTACCTCGCGGTCTGCTCCTCCGTTGCTCACTGCCGCTCTCCCTTCACATTTCCTGAGTTGCAGAGAGCACAGTGTGAGGGGAAGCTCCCGCACCTGGCTTTTCCTGCAGCTGAAGCCGAGCCTGGCGGCTTTCTGTAGTGCCGCTGCGGTTGGCTGAGCTGATGGAGCCGCTTTTGCTGGCCTGTGCGGGCTCTGGATGCTCTGGATCTCTTCTACTTCTCCACTGTCGTTTCAATTTCCTATACACCTCACTTTTTAGTAAAAGTGTATATTTTGCTGAGTTTTTTTGGTCTTTTTTTCCCCCTAGGCTGCCTTGGCGTGGTACCTGTGCCGCCATCTTAACCAGAAGTCTTGAATGTAATTTTTTTTAATTTTTGTTTTTTTATTTATTTATTTGAGAGCGACAGACACAGAGAGAAAGACGCAGATAGTGATAGAGAATGGACGTGCCAGGAACGAACTCCGGACGTGTGCACCCTCTTGTGCTAACGTGGGTCCTGGGGAATTGAGCCTCAAACTGGGGTCCTTAGGCTTTTCAGGCAAGCGCTTAACCACTAAGCCATTTCTCCGGCCCCTTGAATGTAATTTTTTATAACTATGTTCTACCCTGAGTAAATCAACCCCATAGGCATCATTGGGATTTGGATGTGTATGATATGTGTGGGTACTGGTGAAACTAAGTTAAATATCAGATAGACTTCATATGTATTGATGTATAACAAAACAACTAAACAAAGAGAATAATAAAAGGGATGAATATTATTATAAAAATGTGAGTGACAACATGACTGGTCTATGCATGTTGTCGATAGAATGAATAATGTTAGAATATGGAGTCTCCCTCTTAATATACTTTCAAGTGGAAAATTTCAATTTATTATTCAAGATACTTGGAAACAATCAAGGGATAATTATTATTTCTAAACATAATAATATCTCAGGACTTAATACCATCAATTGAATATATGAGGTAGAATACTATGCTAAATTATGCTTTTCAGAAAGTTGTATCTTTAATAAGTTTTAATTCAGTTTAAATATTTTGATTTAACTAAATGTTTTGATAAAGTTTTACTAAGTTTAGTCAATCTCACTCAAAACTTTTATGTAAAAATATATGTATAAGATCACATCTGTTATTTATTTGGTTGAAAATACTGATTCCTCTAATGCCACGTGGGGGGGTAATTTTACATGGCAACATGTCTAAAATGTGGTGAGAAGTGACTTTGTAAACTATCAGTCTAAACATGGTTGTAAAAGAGTGGAGGCAACACTTTCACAGTGAGGAATCTAAAGTCAGGTAAGACATCAACAACTTCAAATGACTTGCTACAATCTTCTACATATTTGAGGATACTTCAGAACTGGCATCTTGGAGTTTGATCAAAGGAGAGAGGGTTATGGTTAGAGCCACAATTTGGGATATTATGCACAGAGGCATTGCCTCCTCCCGGTAGATGATTGCTAACCCCAAAATACACTACACAATCCCCAAAGAGGGGGTTCCCTTCAGAAGGGGAGGACAGGGAGGAGACTAACGATGGTACCAACATGGCTGTATACACTGTGTACATAACTAATAATAAATAAATAAATGAACAAAACTCATGCCAGACAGAATATAAAGAAGCATTTAAGCAAAGGCTATTTGGCCATAGCATCTTCAAGGGGGTTTTTATTTTTATTTTTATTGTCACCTGCCTCTTTATTTCCAAAAACAAGAATAGAGATTTGTGAACATGAGTTGAACATAGCAACTCTGAGCAACTGTTACCCTTGTCCAAAGTCTTAAAACTGAAGAAAGTGCACAGCGGGAGTCTATCCAAAGGAAGAATAAATCCTGTATCATCAAATAAATGTAGTAAACACATCTCAATGTCTTACTGCTTGGTTCTCAGAGTTTGAGGAGTAATTATCAGGACTAGTGTTCTAGGGAACAGGACGTGGTTGTATCTACATACCTGCTATGCTGAGCATATTCAAATAGTTATTGCTCCAAGATGGGTACCAAAGACTCTGATTTGGAAATGATTGTTTTTACCATTGCAAATTCTCATTCAAGAGTCCAGTAGGGAAACTCGCATTAAATGTTTATGACAGGGAGAGGTGGCCTCATAGGAGGTGATCTCCATATTCCTTGGGGCCATCCACACACTACCACACCCCAGTTTGTAAATCTTTCGAATATGCCTTGAGGGCATCTTTTAGGGTTGCCCAACATGTCAGCTTTGTGGTGATGGAAACTTCCATCGCTACCTCAGAAGCCACCCTACTGGATCAGGTTTCAGACACTCAGGCTACCTACAAAAGGAGTAAGTGAAATAGTTGTCTTATTAAAAGATGAAATTAGCTGGGCCATGGTGGTGCATGCCTTTAATTCTAACACTCAGGAGGCAGAGGTAGGAGGATGGCCCTAACTTTGAGGCCACCCTGAGACTACATAGTGAATTCCAGGTCAGCCTGGGCCAGAGTGAGACCCTAACTCAAAGCCCCCACCCCCACCAAAAAAAGGATGAAATTAAATAACTAAGAGCTCCAAGCACAAATTCATGGATAAACTTTTATAAACCACAGCCAGTATTCACGGTATAGTATCCAAGGTATAAAAAGCTCATAATACACATGTCTATGGAAAAAAAATGGTACAACTCTTTGAACAATAAATGAAAGTGAACATAGCTGCTACTCAAAATTAGGAGTCATGACAAGATAATTAATTAAGTGAGATTTTACTCAAATTCATAAGTGAGAGAAGTAAACATCAAATATTCTAACATCATTTGTTAAGGTATTCTTGAATACAGTGAGGACAAGTCTCTAAATTAGCATAATTGATTAAAATACAGCTAACAAAAATAAGTACAAACTAATAAGCCTTATTTCCTCATAATTCCTTTATACTGATATGGCTTAAGGATGGGATTATTTGAGATAGATTTATCAGAGAACTCCCTTTAAAAGTTGAATATTGCAGTCAATGACAGTTAATAAAATAAAATTCTACTTCCTACAAGACAGACCAAATGGCTGAACCTTCACTAGACCCTTACAGGAAACACGTGAATCACAAGACACTGGAGAGGGTAGGATCAAGACTAACCTCAATCTTCTACATCTTCCCTCCCTCCCTCTCCCTGCTCTCCCCTCTATCTCTCTCCTCTCTAACTCTTGTATATTAGTTATGTTATTCCTCAATTTCTTAGTGGGCACTGACCTGTAACCCCCACTACCAGCTTGGGGCTACCATCCACAATGAGCTTTTGATCAGAGAAATCTACAAGGTTTCCCAAAACAATGACAGACTTCTGTCAGAGTACTTGATGACCCACCAAAGGCCAGTGGTAAGACCCTATTGCTGAAGACTCCATACGCAGCTGACGTAAAATGGAATGACATGGCTGGAAGCCAGGAGAGAGTCAGTCCCCAGACAGTCAGTGTGTCTAGTGCCAGAAGGTGCTACATGGGCGACTGGGGGAAATCAACTGCTCTTGATTTGGCTAACGGATCCCCTCAGTGGTAGGAGACCCATAACTGGAGCTGGGAAACAAGTCAGAACAATACCCAAACACAAGCCCACTCTCCAACATCAAGCTACCATCAATCATGGGGTACAAGAGGACCTACACCTATCAAACTCTCTATCTAAAAAGTAAGTGTTATGTCAATTTTCTGGGTGCTAACTTACTCTCTGTTGGAGAATCTGCTTCTCTTTTTCAGATAGATGCAGATCCTAAGGAGAGAGCTGCCCCAACATACCTCAAGAGGGGCCCAACGGAAACTAAGGACAATTGGCAAAACAAGCAAGGCTGATGTTTTCCTGTGAACCAGATACCAGCACAAAGGGGAAGGAGACCAACATAGAGAAAAATCAACTCCTACCAAATCAGAGAGCCAGAGCCTTAGAGGCCCCCAACACCTCACCACTGAAGCAGACCAAAAATGAACCCAACATGGCTCAGGGAAATTTTGCAGGAGAGGGGCGGAAAGAATGTCAGAGTCACATGTTGGGTCATGATTTGCAGAGAAATTTATCATACCAATAACTGTGAGCTAACTCCACAATGCACGACCCATTTACATCAACAAGGAGGGTTCAATGGGAGGGGGTAGATCATAGATGAGCCTAAACAATGGTAGCAAACTGCCTGCATTTGCTGAAAAGAAAACTAATAAATTAAATTAAAAAAAATAAATATTTGAGTTGAATGGCACCTTTCCTATAAAATGTTTTGTGTTGCTTTTAAAATTATACAAGATTTGCCATTAATTGAAACTTCATGTAAACCCACATCTACACACCCATACTTCCAAGCATGTGACGTGCAGACATATACACAACTCATATGCACACATACAAAAAAAAAATTGAATCTAGAGATCAAATTTGAAAAAAATAACATTTTCATATTTTTGGATATTCTATCAGAGGATATGACATATTTCTTTTATCTAGGAACTATGTGATTTCTTAGTGATCTTTAAGTGCCATGTCATATGTGCATATACATGTATGTATATTTTCAAATTATGCCAGTTTGGGAAACATTATAAATAGATTTATTTTAATTTGGAATTCCAAATTTTTATTTTATTTTATTTTTAATTTTTTTAAATTTACTTATTTGAGAGTGACAGATACAGAAAGAAAGACAGAGGGAGAGAGAGAGAATGGGCGCGCCAGGGCTTCCAGCCTCTGCAAACGAACTCCAGACGCGTGCAACCCCTTGTGCATCTGGCTAACATGGGACCTGGGGAACCAAGCCTCAAACATGGGTCCTTAGGCTTCACAGGCAAGCACTTAACCACTAAGCCATCTCTCCGGCCCCAATTTTTATTTTTTTTATATAAGAATACTGGTGATTTTTAGTTGTACATCATATCACATGCTTCTGCTAAAGTGACTGGTTCACTCTAAGAGCTAGGTTTATATTCTATCATATGTAAATATTTATGTTTCTTCTCAGCTTTAGTCCTTCTTATGTCATTAATGTGTTTCATGATTTTGTCTTTCTTGTTTTGTTTTTCTTTTTGGTATCAGCTAAAAGTCCATCATGTTGTATAACAAGTACAAATAGATAAATGTCATTTTCCCTCTCCTGATACTAGCAGGAAAATTTTCAGGATTATATTGATATGCCACATTTACATATTTTTACTTTTATTTTCCTTTCCCTTTTTTTGGTTGAGGTAGGGTTTCATTCTAGCCAATGCTGACCTGAAATTCACTATGTGGTCTCAGGGTGGCCTTGAACTCACAACAATCCAACCTACCTCTGTCTTCCAAGTGCTGGGATTAAAGATGTGTGCCACCACGCCTGCCTTGTTTTTCAACACTCCCTATCTTAAGCTTTACTAATTTATGAGTATGTTGATATCTCTTGACATAATATGAAAAAATGTTATGTTAATAAAAGTAATATCATTTGATTAATTTTGACTGTGGCTGCATTTACTTGCTTTCTGAGAACTAACACCATTTGTTACAGATATGTTATAATATTCTTGTACAGATGTTCATGAAATAATGTTTTGGGTGCTTCTACTCAAGAAGGAGTTTTATGCATTCATGATTCTGGCATTTTAACCCCCCATACCTCTGCTTGATTCTGGTTCTTAGGTAACCTGATCTCATGAAATCATTTGGGAAGATCTTTTAATTTATGGAAGTGTTAAAGTTCATTCAGCATTATTTCATCTTTAAATATTCAGTAGAATTCATTAGTGAAAATATCTGAAGAGTATTAACAGAAGTAGTGCTAATCAGCTACCATAATTTTTCATAATTGATTTGGTAGTATGTGTTTCAAAGAATTCCATATATTTAAATAAAAATTAAAATTAAAAAAATGCATAAATTCATAATACTATTTCATTATCTATTTAACAAATATGATGTCATAAATTACTTGTATTATTTTCTTTTCTGATTGATCTAAGAATTTATGCTCTTGGTATTGGTATTTTAATTACTCTTCATGAATTGCTGGTACTTATAGTACTATAGATTTTATACTATATGAAATGACTTTTGCATGATTATACCACATCTATTTTCTTTTGCAGGAAAAATAAATTTCGTTTATGGGCTTTATAAGAAAACTAAACTCTAATTCCTTTATCCTAGTCTTCCTTTTTATAAATCATGTCTATTTCCTAGCAAAACTTTGATTTCATAGTTTTTGCATTATATTGCCATCAGCCTTAATAACAGACTACATCAAAAAGAAAGACTTGCCAGATGTGGTGGCGCATGCCTTTAATCCCAGACTTCGTAGGCAGAGGTAGGAGGATTGCCATGAGTTGAAGGTCACCCTGAGACTACATTGTGAATTTCAGGTCAGCCTAGCTAGAGTGGGACCCTATCTCAAAAAACCAAAAAAAAAAAAAAAAAAAAAAAAAAGATTTATAAAATATAAACAGTAGTTTATAAAATATAAAATGGTGAAGGCTTTTCCTTCATATATACATTCAAAGTAAGCAATAGAGAAAAGTGGGATTGCTGTTTTTATTAATCATTAGATTAATTGCTGTCTTCTCCAAAAGGTTCTTGTTTTCCAGACTCGATGATGTTCCTTTTCTCATTAGTAGCCCATTCACATGAGGAGATATTCCATAAATATTTCTTGGAATAATTTTCTTTGTATGGATCCAAAACTAAATCAGCAAACACAAAATACCAATCTATCCAATGTTTTACAATGACAAGTCTTTTATTTTTGGGATACTTTTTGTATATGCATAAATATTGTCAGTAACAAGTTTTAAAAAATTAAAATTTAAAAAGTTCAATATTAGTACTGTCATTTGGTAATGAAGTTTAAAGTGTAATACTTCTGCCTTGGTTACTTAGAATTTGTGAAACTTTCTGTATGATGCAAAATGTGAGGAGGTCCACAATCTAATCAATTTCTTCCCATACTACTTGTGTGATTCTCACCACACATCTAGATTTCTCTGACACAACTTCTGTACCCTTAAACAGCTGAAGAATATCTGTGTTGCCTTGAACATGCCTCCTGTGACCAGGGCTAAAATACATATACTAATATGTGAAACACATTTGTTCTGTAAGTTCTATGCACACACATTATGATCATTGTCTTTAACGTTAGAAGTGCCTACCAACTTTGATAATGCTTCTGAAAGTAAACTTGCTCCCTAGATATATGGATGAAGGCAGGAATGTGTTCAACCACCCTAAAGTATGTATTTCTCAAATAACACCATTGATTTTATTTTCGTTGTGTCATTTTGCCATAAAGGATTCTCACGTTGCTTTTTCTGACTATCTTTGATTTCATATTGACTATGGGAAACATATGGAATGTCTTATTATAAAGCGCTGCATAATATTACTTCATAAAGTTCATATAATCTCACCTCTAAGTACTTTCCCCCTTTTTGGCCGCTGTATAGTTTGTTCATTGTTTGTATTAAGCTGGATATGTTAAGTTGGAGGTACCAGGCTCTACCATTTGCATCATTTTTGTTCACTGTATTCAATATTGCTGAAACATTTAACATTTTTCCATTAAAGTTTAACATTTAAATAAAAGGTCAACTGGGAATTATTCTATATTTTGTGTAGTGTATTTAGTATGAATTGTGTGTTACAGTATATGAATGCATGTAGATTGTGTGCTCAGTGTGTCCAGGTGCAGAGGCTTGAGAAGAATGCCAGGTGCCTTCTTCTCACTCGTTCACACATTTCCTTGTTTCCTTGATGTGGCACATCTCTCTCAACCCTTTACATGAACCCCAACAATTATAGTTCACTATTTCCCCTAGAACTACAATTATAAGCATGCATATCCATGTCTACCTATTTACATGAATGCTGGGGAATTGAACTAAAGTGGATTTAGGCCCTCTTAGGCCCTCATGCTTGCACAGCAATTATGTGTATTTGCTAAGTTATCTCCTTAGATGTCGTGCTTTATTTGACAGTCAGATTTAAATGTGAATTTTGGAGGCTGAAGAGATGGCTTAGTGGTTAAGGTACTAACCTTCCAAGCATAAGGACTCAGGTTCAACTCTCCAGTTCTCATGTGAGATTCACTAGGTGGTGTATGTGTCTGGAGTTCATTTGCTGTAGCTGGAGGCTCTGATATGCCCATTCTATCCCCACTGTCTCTCAAATAAATAAAATATTTTAAAACTTCAAAATTTAAATGTGCCCTTTATATGGCTCTTTTATTATGTTGTTTAAACCTTTATAATTCATTCAAGTATGTTGTGTTTTGGTGCTGTGTACATTTATCACCAAATAATTAAACTTTTGGGAGAAAAAAAAAAAACAAGTAGCCCTCAATTTCAATATAAATACAAAATATTTCCAATAAGTATGAGTTCATACATTACATGATATGGATCTAGTAATTTAACTTTTCTTTATTTGCACCTATATGTGTGTAAAATTGTGGTTGTAATGCAGGGAAGAAAGCTTATTAGATCAATTGAATTGAGATGTATAGGTCTTTGCTTGCCCTCACTGTGCTCATGCATTTGCCCTCTCTGGTACATATTTGTTGAAACATGTTAATAATTTGACTGGACATTTCATTAGCTATGTTTTACATTATCATATATTAAAAAGTGTATGTTTTCAGGTCTAGTATAATAATAGGCTATATTTAGAAGATTTATAAAGTAAGCCATTGAGTTAACATTTCATTAAGAAACTGTATTACCAATTATATATTTAAAGCAAGAAGAGTTCAATACTAAATTTCACTTCAGGTAGTAACCAAGTTAAAGACTGCATTTAAGTAAAAGTAATACTCTAATTATGGCCAAATCACTGCAATCACTCAGTGACACTTTTGCTATTATAATCTCATAAGGCATGACCTTTCATTTTGTAGTCTTAAAAATACGGAATAAACTGGCAATTTATTGATTACACCTCATTTTAATGTGGTGTAACATTTCACAAGCAATTGAGGCACTTATTACATCAAAGAATAAAGTGGCAAAAGAATCCCACAGGGCTGATAAAAGCAAATAACATTAAAGGATTGGATTCTTGGACATTAAAATGCACATGCTTTATGCTTTATTGAAAGAACATACTTATATATATATATATATTCCTTAATATATGTATATTCATATATGTATATTTTTTAATGTATATCCATGGATATATATGAATATATATCTATGTATATATGTACATATATATGTGTGTGTGTGTGTGTGTGTGTATATATATATATATATATATATATATATATATATATATATATATATATATGTATGTATTCCTTAATCAGACGTTATGGAAAGCTATAATAGAAAGTAAGTAACTAAAATAGGGAACTTCAGAAAAGCATAGTGTATATAGATTGAAGAGACCTGATTCTTGATTTTTTTGTGTGTATTTGACTGTACTAGTGCTGTCTTTAAGGCAGTTTAAATCATTTAAGCCTCAGTATCTATATGAATTTTAGGACAGGTATAGTTAGGATTAACAGAACAATAAACCTTGCAAGATCTTCAATAACTATGCATGCTTAGGGGAATAGACAAGATGCATGTTGTTCAACATCCCTTCTTGCCCCTGATGAGACTATACAACCGAATGATTATTTCATTCAAGATACAAAAGTAGAGCTTAAATGATCTGTGTCTCTGAGGTTGATTATCAAACAATAACATGTTGTGATATAGGGGCACTAACAATACATCCATGAACTGGGCCTAGTTTATCCTTCTAGTGTTAGAAAGTCTGAGGCTGTAGCAGAATCTTTCCTTGCCTGATCCCATGACTTTGAAATCAGTCAGGGCTATACAGTGCAATTATATTTTTTAAAAACTGGTTATATTACCTCTATTTCCACAACTATGTACCTGTCTGTATGCATCTACTTCTCTCTCTCCATATGTAAAAATCCATATATACATATAGTTTAAATTTTCTTTGTCTATACAAATATAATATAGCTTTAGGGTATCTAATAGAGTTAGAGGCACATTTTCTGTTCTGTTCTTCATTTGAAGAACAATAACCACATTTTATTCTTTAAATAATTCAGCTTAAATATAATAACAAAGAAAAAATATTTTATAATATATAAAGTTGAAAAGTGCAGTATAGTTTATTTGAAAAAATGTGATTAAATGTTGCTCAAGAAAAATTACTTTGTAATTTAAACACAACAAAAACATCTGGCTTAATTGAACTCTAGGGATGTAAGTCCCTCCAACTAATTTGCCATATCATTAACCAGGAAAAGACTCTATAATCTCATATAAGTGTAATTTTTGATATATTAAATATTCTTGTAATTATTTTCTGAACAAATCTTGTAGTTCAGCAGTCTAAAAAATTAATTTATTGTTTTATTTCAAAATGTTTTAACTTAATTAACACTCAATGTATGATCACAAAGAAATATATAAACTATATGTGTATATATATATACACATATACATAAACTATGTGTGTGTGTGTGTGTGTGTGTGTGTGTGTATGTGTGTGAAAGAGAATAACTCACAGGAAGACAATGGCTGTTTATTATCCCTAAGTGTAAACTGGACAGGTATAGTTAGGATTAACAGAACAATAAACCTTGCAAGATCTTCAATAACTATGCATGCTTAGGGGAATAGACAAGATGCATGTTGTTCAACATCCCTTCTTGCCCCTGATGAGACTATACAACCAAATGATTATTTCATTCAAGATACAAAAGTAGAGCTTAAAGAAATGTGTACAGAAATAATGAATACACAGCTGTTATAACCCATAATATGCCCTGGTATTTGATTATAATTATACATTTAGAAAAGGGAATCAGAACAATAGGTGATGAGTTACTATACACTCCATAAATACTTGTATCCCGTATTTGCTCTGCCTCACTTGGTATGCTGTCTTGATAAAAGTCTCCACCACAAAATGATCTCACCTGGCAGAAGTGTTATTTTCAGTTCCAACAAGAAAGAATATCAGACTTCAGTACTCATATTTAATCTTTTTACAAGAAAGAATTGGTTCTTCTGTTCTCTGTTGGTATATAGAACAGATAAATTTTACTTGTTCTGACAACTGACAAAAGAATATCTATAGATTGACTATTTTGATGACATTATAGTAATAGGATTGGATATAATATGGTAAGATTCATGCAAACCAGGGCTTGGTGGATAAGTTCTCTATAAGCATATTTACCATTTGTGAAATGTTACAGGTTCAGTGGTCTTGCACATTCTGACATCTCAACCAAAAGAAAAAAAAAATACATCATAAATTATTGTGAAATTTGAATATTTGAATAATGAATGAAGGTGTGCTCTTTTGACAAAGTTTTTGTTGTTCTTGTTTGTGTTTTGTTTTTGTGGGGTTTTTTTGTTTTGTTTTTTGAGGCAGGGTCTCACTCTAGCCCAGGCTGACCTGGAATTCACTATATAGTCTCACGTGGGCCTCAAACTCATAGCAATCCTTGCACCTCTTCCTCCCAAGGTCTGGGATTCAAGGCGTGTGCCAGCATGCCTGGCCTTGACACAATTTTGATCAGTTGTTTATGAATTTTAAAAAAGACAAAATGAATAATACTTATCATAGTTATTTCCCTTTACCATTTCTTAGAGGAGTGTATTTTTATCATGTGCAAACTGTGACCCATGAAGTATCTCATAGCATATGGAGGTCATGTAGGGATGGTTTCTGGAAGATACTTTAAAGTACCTCAGTACAGATCTCTCAATCCTTATACAAGGACAAATCATTCCAGTTTACATGTGTGACCTCTTCAAAAATATATTTTACAAAAAGTTCTTGATGGTTTGTGTGGCACAGGGTTTCATATAGCAGAAGTGAGCTATGAAAATGCTGTCACTTAGGATGGTCTTCAACTCCTGATTGCTCTGATTTTACTTCTCAAGTGCTGTTGAGTACAAGTCCTTGTACTCAGCATCATGCATGACTTACTGAACTATTTTTTAGTCACACACACACACACACACACACACACACATATACACACACACACATGAATTGAAAGAGGTCAAAGTAGGAATGCCAATATTAGTGCTCAGTTGTGCCTTATTCCATGATCTGACTGAGTAATTTTTCTCAGAGAGCACATGCAAAGCCCTTCATATTACAATTCACATTATTTTCAGAGGTGTGTTTAAGAGTCATCAGGTACCACATTACCACTAAACATTGCTCAGGATATATGCCAAACCAGGAGCTTACCAATCACTTCTTTCAAATATGGACTGCATGTTTATGTTTATAACATAGTTTCCACAACAGTGCACTCAACATTAGCATTCAGATTTCTGATAAATACTCTCAGTATAATTACAACAAAACAATTTTCCTTAATAATAATCTAGGTGGTTAAATGACAATATCATCTTGATTTATATTGAAAGCTTCCATCTGTATCAGAGAGTGTTAAACTAGCATTAGAGAAGGTTGTCACAGGTTTGACGCTGACTACACTAACAGGCAAACTGCAACATCTATCTCCACAATATTCAGTAGAAATTGAGACAAAAGTAAATACATATATACATATGTATGCTTTGTATTTACATCTATAGCTACTGACATGTGATCTAAATATTTTCATGGTTGCATTTACTGAATATACCTTATATATCTTACCTTTGGGCTGAAGAAATGGCTTAGTAGTTAAGGCACTTGCCTACAAAGCTTAAGGACCCCGGTTCAACTCCCCAGAGCCCACATAAGCCAGAAGCACAAGGTCACACATGTGCAAAAGGTCGAACATGCACACAAGGTGGCATATGTGTTTGGAATTTGATGGCAATGAATAGAGGCCCTTGTGCACCAATTCTCTTTCTCACTTTGGTCCTCTCTCTTTTTCTCTCTCTCTTACTCATAAGAAATAAATAAATTATAAAATAATTTACATTTGCTTAGGAAAGAAATACCTGGTAATAACAGAGTATAATATTTATTGGTATAATTAGGAGCTATTTGTTTATTGACATATCTTTGCATATTTGGAAATACTCTAAATGCTTTCTCATGTATATCTTTAATATCCTTTTTAATATACCTATGATTTTTATTACATTATTCTTATGTTTTCATGCTCATTTTTTCTACATTCTGTGATACTATTACCAGCATATAAAGTCACTATTGAAAATGTCTATTTAGCCGGGCGTGGTGGCGCACGCCTTTAATCCCAGCACTCGGGAGGCAGAGGTAGGAGGATCGCCAAGAGTTCGAGGCCACCCTGAGATTACATAGTAAATTCCAGGTCAGCCTGAGCCAGAGTGAGACCCTACCTCGAAAAACCAAAAAAAAAAAAAAAAAAAAAAAAAAAAAAGAAAATGTCTATTTAATTTCATAATGCCATCCTCTATTTTTTTCAAAATTGATTCATTCAAGTGTCTATAGAAGACTTTCTGTAGTATGTTTTAGGTTATTCCATTTATTATATTGTCAATTTAAGTGAACTCTTTACATAAAGTTAAATCCTGTTTTAGAAATTGTTGGAGGCAATAACAATCCTTACAAAATTTTACTAAAAGATAATTAGATAATATAGTATTTTCTTTATGCATTAAAAAGGTTACCTGATAGCCAACTTCATATTAAATTGCCCTTAAATACATTCTTTTGAATGAAATAATCAATTAGAATAACTATAGGATTAAAATATTTCACATTCATCTTGTTTCACCTCATCCCTTGCTTCTGAGGAGGAACCTTATTTAGAAATATGAAACATGTTTAGCAGGCTTCATTATAATCAGAGAGGTATTCTATTCTTTTCCCATCCTGTACATATAGTATGCAATCCAAGTATGTCATTGTATATTGTGCCTATCATTCTTTGTACTTGTGGTATTTAAATCTGTGAAATATTTAATGCAACAATCAAAATGGCATTGAAGTGCATTTTGACATGCAATCTCTCTCTCTATGTGTGTGTACACACACACACACATCCCTGTCTGTCTATCTATGTATGTATGTATTTATGTATGTATGTATCTATCTGTCTGTCTATCTATATATCCCTTAGTTCTGACAAATTTTGACAGTTTTTTAGTATTCCTCTAGAATCAAATCATAATGAATAATATTTTCTGTTCAGCTATGGTAACATATGCACTTCTCTTTTTGTATTAATTAGATTGCACTCAGTGAATACAGTCAAGATGGTACCATTGTTAAGCTTGTCCATGTCCTACCCGCTCCCCCTGGTGCCTCCTTGTCGAGGTATATGGGCCATGCATTCTGGAGTTAGCCCACAATTATATGTAGGAGAAATGTGTCTGCATATCATGACCCAATGTGTGGCTCTGACATTGTTTCCACCCCCTCTTCCACAAAATTTCCCTGAGCCATGTTGAGTTCATTTTTGGTCTGTTTCATTGATGAGTTGTTGGGGGCCTCGGTGTCTCTGGATATCTGATTTGGTAGGAGTTGATTATTCTCTGTGTATATCTTCACCCTTGTGCTGGTACCCAGTTCACCAAGAAAGTAGCGCCCTTGCTGTTTTGCCCATTATTCTCAGTTTCAGCTGGTGCCCTTTTGAGGTATGATGGGATGCTTCTCTTCTTAGAATCTGTGTCTATCTGAAAAAGAGAAGCAGAATCTCCAAAAGAGAGTAAATTAGCACCAGACAAATGGGATAACCCTTATTATTTTATAAAGAATTTAATTAGTGTAGGCCATCTTGTAGCCCACAATTGGTGGTAGCTTGATAATGGAGAGTGGGCTCATGTCTAAATATGGTTCTGACTTATTTTCCAGGTCCACCTATGGGTCACATTCCACTGAGGGATCAGTCAACCAAATCAAGAGCAGTTGGTTTCCCACCATGGCTGTGTGCCACTATTGCACTTGTGTGAGCATCACAATAGGTTATTTGCTGCTAAGTAGGTTAGACCATGAGTTGCTTGGACAGATATTGCTCATTTTCCCCCAGTCACCCATGTAGCGCCTTCTGGCACTAGATGTGTTGACTGTCTGGGGACTGACTCTCTTCCAGCTTCCAGCCATGCCATTCCATTTTACATGTCAACCTCATATAGTGTCTTCAGCAGTAGAGTCTTACCACTAACCTTTGGTAGGTCATCAAGTACTGTGACAGAAATCTGTCTTTCTTTTAGGAAACCTTGTAGATCTCTCTGATCAAAAGCTCATTGTGGATAAAAGCCACATTCTGGTACTGGGAGTTACAGGTCAGTACCCACTAATACAAGTAAGAAAAAGATAACTAATATAAAAGATTTAGAGAGAAGAGAGATATAAAGAGAGAGAGAAGCTGTACAAGATTAAGGTCAGTCTTCATCATTGCCTCTCTAGTGTCTTGCGGCTCAGGTGTTCCCTCTAAGGGCCTGGTGAAGGTTCAACCATTTGGTCTGTCTTTTAGAATGTAGAATTGTATGGTACCATTGATGTTTGGGTATAGATTTGTGTCTTCCATCCCCTCCCTTAACCTCCCCTCCCACTCCACCCACCCTGTTGTCCGGACCTCGAGGTGCTTGCTGGGTATGTTGGCATCTTGGGTGGATTCAGGTTATGTGCTGTAGATGAGTGAGAGTATGTGGCAATTTTCTTTCTGTGATAGTTTAAATTCACTTAGAATGATAAATAGGAAGTGGCCTTCTTTGTCTTTTTGATTATTTTTGGTTTGAAGTCTATTTTATCTGATATTAATATAGCTACACCTGCTGGTTTCTTATTCCCATTTGCTTGGAATATTGTTTTCTACCCATTCACCCTGAGGAGGTGTCTGTCTTTAGTGGTGAGATCGGATACTTGAAGACAACAGATTGAGGGGTCTTATTTTCTGATACATCCTGTTAGTTGGTGTCTCTTTTTGGTTGAATTAAGGCCATTAATATTTATGGTAATGACTGTGAGGTTTGATTAGATCCCTGCCACATTGTGTTGGTTTATGTGGTTTGGTATTTTCATGGATTTTAAGTAGTTTTTTTGTGCCTACTCTGAGTTTGGGTATTGTGATCTGCTTCTTGCAGGCATTTGAGTTTGATTATTTGATTCTTCTGTGTGGAGAATTTCCTGAAATACTTTGTGTAGGTTTGGTTTTGTGTTCATATACTGGTAAAGCTCAGTTTTGTCATGGAAAGTTTTTCTTTTGCTACCTATTATGAGGGAAACTTTTGCTGGGTAGAGTAGTTTGGGTTGGAAACCATAGTTCTTAGACCTTTTTGTGTTTCATTCCAGGCCTTTCTGGCTTTCAGGGTTTCCACTGAGAAATCTGAAGTAATTCTGATGGGGTTATCTTTAAAAGTGATGTGCTATTTTTCCCTAGCTTTTAGGATTTTCTGTTTGGTGTTGATGTTTAGAGTATTAATGACAATATGTCTTAGAGAGTTTCTCCTTTGGTCCAATCTGTTTGGAGTTCTGTTAGCTTCTAGTATCTTGATTGGCTCATTTATTTATTTATTTATTTATTTATTTATTTATTTATTTATGGGAGACTGGGGAAGTTTTCTTCAATTATTTTGTTAAATATGTTCTCCATGCCTTTGATCTAATACTTTTCTTCTTCTGGTATTCACATGATCTGATTATTAGGATGTTTAAGTGTATCCCACGATTCCCTCATGTTCTGTTCACAGAAATTTTTGAACTTAACTGAAACTTTTGAACTCTCAAACTGTTTCTTCCATCTTGTCTTCCATTTCTGAGTTTCTATCCTCCACATGGCTGACTCTATTCTTGAGAGCTTCTAGAGAATTTTGGACTTGTTCAATTAGGTTTGCATTTTCTACTACTTTTCTATAGGTAGTTTACATCCCTCTGTCAACCTCCATTTTCACATCATTTTCTGATTTTCTTGATGCTTCTTGTACTTCATCCCTGCATTTCTTTACGCCTTCATTTAGCATCACCAGCTGATTTTTGATGTCCTTTTTTTCACTCTCCTTAATATCTCTTAACTGTCTTTGAACTCCTTCCATTTTATTGCCTATTAAGTCTAGTATAGTGATGGCAGCATCCACACAATTATTGGTCCTTTGTTGCTTTTCTTCAAGTTCTACTAGTAGCTTGGTCAGAGTTGCATTTCTCATAGCTTCATTTTGATGTTCTGATCCTAATGTCTCTTATATGTTTTGATTAGAAAGGTTCATTTTATGAGTGTGTGATCTAACTGAATTTTCTTGCATTTTGTTTTTCATGTTATTTCTTTTGCACTGTGGTCTGCCCATCACAGTGTATGGGCAGGGAGAGCAGGACTGTGGTCTCAATAGTCAGGAGAAGTGGAGCCTCTTGGGGGAGCTGGCCTGGGCTCACTGGTAGGCAAGCAGGTGGGCTGAGTGGCCTTGAGCTAACACGTGGCTTGGTGGATCAGCCTGAACTCAAGCACAGCTGGAAGCTGAAGCAGCCTGAGGCTGGATCCAAAGCAGTCTGAGCTCTCACTTGGCACAATATTAAAGCAGCCTGAGTTCCTGTGTGGCATGGGCACACAGGAGCTCTCACGCAGTGGTGCGCCAAAGCTGCCTGAACTCATGCTTGGAGGGATGCTGAAGCAGCAAGCACTGAAGCAGCCTAAACTCCTGAATGGTGGAACAATGGGATACAGGAGCACTCTGAGCTTGTCTGCAACAGGACACTGGCCTGAGCTCCAGAGGGCCAGCGGGCGGAACTTGCCCAAGTTCATGCATGGGCAGGGGTAGCAAGGCAATCACCCCTGTGCAGTGAGGCAAGTGGGACTATGTAGGCCTGGGTCCTCTTTCCTACTGTTAGTGTAGTGCTATCCTGAAGCTGGGACTGTGGGTACTGTGGCTGCTTAGGGGGATTGTGGGCCTGGTGGAATCAGCGGTTCCCTTTTTTACCCCCTCTATTCCCTCCCAGTGGCAATCTTTTAGAGATTACTCTCCCCTAAAAGACCCAGTGAACCCTTAATGCCTTGCCTTTCTTTCCTGAGCATGTGCGTTGCAGTAAGGCAGTCACCATCTTGGCTGGAAGTCCTCTGGTGATATTTTGTTTTGTTTTGTTTTGTTTTTCAAGGTACAGTTTCACTCTAGCTCAGGCTCTCCTGGAATTCACTATGGAGTCTCAGGGTGGTCTCAAACTCACAGTGATTCTCCTACCTCTGCCTCCCGAGTGCTGGGATTAAAGGCGTGCACTACCACACACAGCCTCTGGTGATATTTTTGATGAGTTATTTCTTTCAGCATCTACACAGCATCTTCTAGCACTATGCAAACTAGCCAGCATAAAGAAAGCTTCTTCTCAGTTCTGGTTTGATTGTTTTGTATGACCTGTACTAATAGGCATGATGTCTCCACCTATAGACAACTTTCTTTCAGGCTTGGTGGGGAGCCATGGTCATAGCCTTCATTGTTTTGGTGATCTCAAAGGCTTCTCTGACCAAGTCATTGAGAAGTATACTCTGCCTGGGATGGATACTACTATTAGCTATGGGAGGTAACAACTGCCTGGGACTAATATTACTATTAGCTAACCTAAGGCTATTAGGATCAGCATGAGTCATCAGTGTAGCATATCTCCTTTATCTTACTTTTTTTCTAATTTTTTTTTACTAAGTTTACTAAATAATAGGCTTTCTTATGGCATTATGTGTCTCCTGAATTTTTGTTAATTCTCTTCACACATCATTTGTCTTACCAATCTCGAAACCTTATCTCTATTTAATCTTTCCAATCCAACCATAACCCTACTAACCACTTTTATATGGCATTTATTCCCTAATTCCATTTTTAGTCATCTATCAACTTCCTAACCTCTGCAGGCATTCCGGTTGTGCCCACAGGTTGGAGATTTGAAACAAGGGTCCATATATTAGAGAAAGTATGTAGCATTTGCATCTCTGAGCGTGACTAATCACAGTTAATGTATTTTCCAATTTCACCCAGTTTCTTCCAATTTCCTTAACTTATTTTTCTTTGCAGCTTAATTAGCTTATTGTAAATATGAACCACACGATTATTCTTTCATTAGTTGATGAACATGTATGATGGATGTACTTCCTAGCTATAGTGGTAGAGCAGCAACTAACATGATATGCAAGGATCTCTGTAATAGGTATAGGCTTTTTCAGTTATGAGCAAAATGGTATAGTTACATCATATGCTAATTCTATTTTTAACTGAGAAGTATTCTTTCAAACTGGCCTGTTCTACAAGAAAAATGTACTTTTGTTTCAAAATAAGTGGTCTTTCATTTTAGTAAATATTTATTTATTTGAAAGGGAAGGAGGGAAGTAGAGAGACAGAGAGGACAGCTACATCAGGGCCACTTCCCCTGTAAATAACTCCAGATGTATGTGCCACTTTGTGCATGTGGATTTAGGTGAGCACTGGTGAATAAAATCCAGGTCTTCAGGCTTTGCAAATAGGTACCTTTAACCATGGAGCCATCTCTCCAGCCTCTCACATATAAGTTTAGGTAAAACTTTCTGAGTTCCCATGATGTGCCAGATATAATAGTGGACATTTCAAAATATGTATTATTCTATAACCTTAACTGTAATTTACTGTGGCATGCATCATTATTTTCTGTTCTTGGCAGTGATATTTAGGGTGAAAAATCTAATGGAGTTCAGTGACATTCCAGCATTACCAGCTCATCACCATAGAGACTATTCCATGTTCCCTCTTGTATAATTCAGGGCTTGTTTGAAATATTTAATGATTAATGAATTATGTTTGGTTAAGACTAATATCCTAATAAATGTGATTCCATTTTATGCATATGTTTGTATGTATTTGTGTGCATGTGGTACTTATTCAAGTATGGGCACAGATAATCCATTCTTGATTATAGCTTCCAGGAACATATTCTGTCATTGGCCTGAAGCTCACGAAACAGGTAAGATTAGTGTACCAGAAAAGCCCCTACGTGCATTCTGTCTCTGTTGCTTCAGCACAAGGATTAGATACAGATGCTATTTTTTAAGTGGATGCTTGTAATAGAACTCAAGTCCTCATGTTGGCAAGGCAAGCATTTTATAGAATGAACCATCTCCTCATCTGCAAGCAGTTCCATTTTCAATGGTGCTCTCCAGTCACTAAGGAGCTAAGCCAGTAATAATTTCAGGGTTGATACTTCCTTTCCACATAAACTACTTTTTTTTTTTAAATTTTATTTATTTATTTATTTGAGAGTGACAGACACAGAGAGAAAGACAGATAGAGGGAGAGAGAGAATGGGCGCTCCAGGGCTTCCAGCCTCTGCAAACGAACTCCAGATGCGTGCGCCCCCTTGTGCATCTGGCTAACATGGGACCTGGGGAACTGAGCCTCGAACCAGGGTCCTTAGGCTTCACAGGCAAGCACTTAACCGCTAAGCCATCTCTCCAGCCCCACATAAACTACTTTTAACAACACCTCTTAGATTGACTGTCAGGATAGAAGTGTGGGCTTCTGCTGAATTGGGAATCAGAAGTACAGAGAACACAGAAATTTTGTTTTACTTTTGTTAGTCTTATAGCCAGCATGTCATAAGGCCATTTAACATAGTAAAACAAGTAACTCAAATGTTATATTTCCCAATGATGCAAAGAATGGCATCTAGGAGAGTTTCTTTGAAAAAATTAAATAGGTTTGATGGCTGAAGAGGTCAGTGGATACAGTGTTTGCTCCACAAGCCTAATATCTGGAGTTTGGAACCACAGACCCAAGGTAAAACCTGGAAACTGTGGCAGGCATCTGCCATCCATAAAGCATACTTCAAGATGAGAGGAAAAAGCAGGATAATTTCCAGAAAGTTTGTCAAAGGACAACCTCAAGGTGTTTTGTCTATTCCTTCCTTCTTGAGATACAGGCTTCTGTAGTTTGGCAGCTGCAAGCACGTCTTCTAGCTGCCCTCAAGCTTCCATATTTTCTTGACTCTGCCTCCCATTGGTATATTTAACTTGGGGCAACAGATACATGCATCATTTTGCTGCCAGTTTTTATGTGTCTGTTGAGGATTTGAACTCCAGTAGGCAAACTTGTAAGCAAGTGTCTTTAACCACTGAGCAAAGACCCTAAGGTAATTATTTAGTTTTTTTAATAGCCTCAAATTAACCATATTATACTTACTTTATCATATTTTAAAATAAGTAAAGATATAAAAACAAGTTAGTATATGTAATTAAAGGATTAAAGGTTAATCAGGTTATCTTTTACTGACTGAGAGAGGTAGAGGAATAGAGATGAAACATTCTTGACAATGAAAGGATGTGGAGGGGGAAAGGAAAGAAGAAAAGAGATCTGAAAAATTAAGATTAGTTCTATGAGACTTATTCTCTAAATGAAAACTGTAAGAAGTCCAATGAAAGTTTTAATGTATTCCTTTTAAATTGCTACTTTTGTACTTTCCGTATCACTAAACATGCTATGGAGATTTATTTTTAAGTGAGAGAGAAGGGGGGGGGGAGAGATTGTGTGTTTATACCTAAGCATCTATGAAAGGATCTGAATACTTGCAAAATAACAGTACTTAGAAATACCAATCATGGATCACTTTACAATTATTACTGTATAGAGTTTCTACTGTGTAAAGTTTCTACAGTATTTGATTTGAAAGAATCAGTTAATGGGTGGTAATTAACTAGTGTCAGCAACAGCATTTATCTTGAAAAGAAAGGTAAAGAAAAATAAATGCAGTATAGTAAGTATACTTTCAGGAAGGCAGTTTTTCTTAATGGGTATAGTGACTTGATGGCTGATGCTGGTATATTAAGAATAAAACTGAATTTGTTTTAAAAACATAAATAACACATCTTCATTTTCTAACTTAATTATAGATACTAGGTTAGATGTGTGTAATACCCAATGGGGGAAAAAAAAAAACCTGAACTAACAATAAAATGACTCTATTCAAGTAATGTTTTAGGCATAAATGCACACTTAATCTTTTTTTAAATTACACTTTATTTTGCAACATGAAGTTAAATTATTTTGTTTGATATATAGTAGTTAAAGATGAATTTTTATGAAGTTTTAAAAACAATATTACAAGGCGGGTCCCTGAAGAGGGGGAGGACAGGGAGGAGGCTTACGATGGCACCAACATGGCTGTATGCACACTATGAACATAGCTAAGAATAATAGTAATAAAGAAAGATGAGCCTAATCATGGTATCAAACTGACTGTATCTGCTGAATACAAAACTAATTAATAAAAAAAAATTAAAAAGGAAAGAAAGACATAACATACTTAGGATGTGACTTTTGAATTCAGTATTGTTTTTCATACAAGTTTTCCAGTTACTTGAGTAATGCAGCTAACTAAGACACCCTTTCCCCCACTTTTACCAGTTCAGGGAAAACAAAAAGATCATGAAGCACTGAGCCAGGCTGGTGTGTAAGCTTATAAGGAGGATTCTAAGATAAACAGATTGGGCAAGGTGCAGTTGACAAGAAAATTGTAGCTGTTTGTGTCCTTGTTCAGAATAGGCTTCTTCAGCGAGGAATGTCTAAGAGAGAATACTCAGATGGTCTCTGGTCCTTTAAGACCACCTAGGCTAAGGGGAGTACATCAATCAGGAAAGGGTGCCAGACTTCTTTATTGCATACAAGCTTTAGGGATAGTTATTAACTCTTTAGTTCCCTTTAGTTTCTAGGGAAGGCTATTAACCCTTCACTCCAGACACTGGAAGGATAACATAATTGGGGAGAACTGGGGGTGAGTGAGGCATTTTGGCAAGGACTGCATGAGTCAGCACTGGGGAAAAAAGACTTGTCTCCAACTACTTCAAGCTGAGAGGGGGTGTCCCAAGAGATGCAGTCCTGTGGAGGTTGGATGTTCAGGGATTGATATTTAGTGGTCATGAAGAATTTAAAGACTTTCTGTGAAGTGAAGTCATGTATTCTATCCAGGAGGAATTCAGTGAGGCATCTGAGTATACAAGGACCAAAAGAGAGGATGAGATTATTATAATCAGGGGAATAAAATACATGTCAGAGATAACTTGAAAGGAGTTTAACTTGAAATAAGTAGAGTTGTGAGATTTTTTTTTCTTCCAAAATATTTTATTTTTTTTAATTTATTTGAGAGTCACAGAGACAGAGAGAAGGAGGCAGAGAGAGAGAGAGAGAATGGGCACGCCAGGGCCTCCAGCCACTGCAAATGAACTTGAGACGCAAGAGCCACGTTGTGCATCTGGCTAACGTGGGTCCTGGAGAATTGAGCCTCGAACCAGGGTCCTTAGGCTTCACAGGCAAACGCTTCACCAGTAAGCCATCTCTCCAGCCCCCAAACTTTTATTAACAACTTCCATGATTATAAAAAAATACCCCATGGTAATGCCCTCCCTCCCCCCACTTTCCCCTTTGAAACTCCATTCTCCATCATACCCGCTCCCCATCTCAATCAGTATCTCTTTTAATTTTGATGTCATGATCTTTTCTTCCTCTTATGATGGCCACGTGCAGGTAGTGTCAGGCACCATGAGGCCATGTATATTCAGGCCATTTTGTGTCTGGAGGGAGCATATTGTATGGAGTCCTATCCTTCCTTTAGCTCTGACATTCTTTCCGCCACATCTTCCACATTAGACTCTGAGCCTTGGAAGGTGTGGTAGAGATATTGTAGTACTGAGCACTGCAGTCATTTCTTTCTATCACCATGATACCTTCTGAGTCATCCCAAGGTCACTGCCATCTGAAAAGAGAAGATTCTCTACCAAAAGTGAGAGTAGCATTAATATAAGGATATGAACATTAACAGAAGTGCTTACTGGGCAGTTTGATAACCATAGTATATACATTTAGCCAGACAACAGCAGACATTACACCTCCTAGGGTTCATGACTACCCCTGTTTAAAGTTTTCAGTATCAGGGACGTATTGCCTCCCTTGGAGTGTGCCTCCAGCCCAATTAGAGGACAGTTAGTTTCCTTCATAAGAGCTGTGCCATTATTGCACCTGTTGGCTCATTTGGCCTGGCTGGCCAATTATAAGGCTCGCAGTGTCGACTGTTGAGTGTCTTCACTGGTGATTTCTCTTCCTTCCATTGAACTGCATGCAGAATGGTTTCTTCCAGCTTTCTGTCAGCTGGTCTACATGGAGGAGGTTATTAGCTAAGTTCCAACAGGATTTCTCAGTGACCTTGCAGCCCATGTATGTGGAATCTTCAGTAATAGGGTCTTACCATCTATTCCTGCTGGGAAACCAAGGGCCTCAGCAATAGCCTATAATATTTTGGGGGCATCAGGGACTTCCATGGCTAACAACTCACTGGAAGGTTTTTTTTAACTTATAGCAACAGATATCTTAGTTGGTCACAGATAGATGTCAGGTCACATGTAGAGAAATAATATCATTGGCCATTAAGAAGGCTAAGACAGATACCCAGTAAGGGTATAACTGGGTCTGTTGGTGTTTCTATAGTCAGCTTTTTCAGGAGGCAGTCTCCATATTGCTTTCCAAAGTGGTTGTACCATCCTGCATTCCCACCAACAGTGAATGAGTGTCCCTGATTCTCTACATCCTCGCCAGCATTTATTTTCATTTGAGTTTTTGATGTTGGCTATCCTTATTGGGGTAAGGTGTTGTTTTAATTTGCATTTCTCTGATGATTAGGGATGATGAACATTTTTTTTTAAGTGTGTGTTTGCCATTTGTATATCTTCCTCTGTGAATTGCCTGTTCAACTCTGTGCCCCATTTTGTGAGTGGGGTATTTGTCCTCTTATTTTTAGACTTTTGAGTTCTTTGTAAATTCTAGAGATAATGCCTCTATCAGTTGGATAACCTGCAAATATTTTCTCCCATTCTGTGGGTATTCTATTGGATTTACTTATTATATGCTTGTCTGTAAAGAAACTCTTCAGCTTCATATGATCCCATTGGTTAAGTGACTGTTTAAGAACTTGAGCCACTGGGGTTTTGTTCAGGAAGTCTTTTTCCATTTGTTGAAGATGCTATCTTTTTTCCAGTCTATATTGTTTGGGCCTTTGTCGAATATCAAGTAGCAATAGTTGCTTGACCCAAAATCCGGGTACTCAAGTCTATTCCATTGGTCTATACTCCTGTTTTTATGCCAGTACCATGCTGTTTTTATTACTATGGCTTTGTAATATAGCTTTAGATCAGGTATGGTGATGTCACCAGAGGTATTCCTTTTGCTGAGGATATGTTTGGATATGCGAGGCCTTCTGCCTTTCCATATGAAATTTGAGAAAAATGGTTGAACCTGGAACAGATCATTCTCAGTGAACTTACCCAATCACAGAAAAAAAATCGACCCATAGTCTCACTCAACCTCAACACCTAACCTGAATCTACCCAAGATACCTTACATACCCAGCAAGCACCTCATGGACTAGACAATATGATGGATGGGGAGGGCAGGGAGGACATTGAAGGGTGGAAAACAGTAATCTGGACCCAAACAGCAATGGTAGCATAAAATTCTACTTCCTAAAAGACAGACCAATGGCTAAACCTTCACTAGACCCTTACAGGAAACACCTGAACCACAAGACACTGGAGAGGGTAGGATCAAGACTAACCTCAATCTTCTACATCTTCCCTCCCTCCCTATCCCCCCTCTCCCCTCTATCTCTCTCCTCTCTAACTCTTGTATATTAGTTATGTTTTTCCTCAGTTTCTTAGTGGGCATTGACCTGTAACCCCCACTTCTAGCTTGGGCCTACCATCCACAATAAGCTTTTGATCAGAGAAATCTACTAGGTTTCTCAAAACAATGACAGACTTCTGTCAGAGTACTTGATGACCCACCAAGGCCAGTGGTAAGACCCTATTGCTGAAGACTCCATATGCAGCTGACACTTAAAATGGAATGACATGGCTGGAAGCCAGGAGAGAGTCAGTCCCCAGACAGTCAGTGTGTCTAGTGCCAGAAGGTGCTACATGGGCGACTGGGGGAAATGACTAAGATCTGTCCAAGCAACTCATTATCTAACCTAATTAGCAACAAATAACCTGATGTGATGCCCACACAAGTGCAATAGTGGCACACAGCCATGGTGAGGAACCAACTGCTCTTGATTTGGCTAGCTGATCCCCTCAGTGGTACTAGACCCATAGCTGGAGCCGGGAAACAAGTCAGAACCATACCCAAACACAAGCCCACTCTACAATATCAAGCTACCATCAATCATGGGGTACAAGAGGGCCTACACCTATCAAACTCTCTATCAAAAAAGTAAGTGTTATCTCAATTTTCCAGATGCTAACTTACTCTCCATTGGAGAATCTGCTTCTCTTTTTCAGATAGATGCAGATCCTAAGGAGAGAGCTGCCCCAACATACCTCAAAAGGGGCCCAACTGAAACTAAGGACAATTGGCAAAACAAGCTGATGTTTTCCTGTGAACCAGATATCAGCACAAAGGGGAAGGAGACCAATGCAGAGAAAAATCAACTCCTTCCAAATCAGAGAGCCAGAGCCTCAGAGGCCCCCAACACCTCAGCACTGAAGCAGACCAAAAATGAACCCAACATGGCTCAGGGAAATTTTGCAGAATAGGGGGTGGAAAGAATGTTGGGTCCTGATTTGCAGAGACATTTATCATGCGAATAACTGAGGCTAACTCCACAATGCATGACCCATTTACATCAACAAACTGCCTGTATTTGCTGAAAATAAAACTAATAAATTAAATTAAAAAAAAAAGAAGGCAAGACAGCCCAAAATATTATTGTCTCTGGATTGGTAATAGTTACCTCAGGAGGACTGAGAAAATGGAAAAACCTCCCATGCTCCAGAATAGGCAGAATTAACATTGTGAGAATGACAATGTTACTAAAAGCAATACATATAGATTTAATGCAATACCAATTAAAGTCCCAACATCTCTCTTCACAAAGACAGAAAAAATGATCTCAAAATTCCTATGGAATGGCAGAAGACCTTAGATATCCAAGTATGTCCTCAGCAAAAGAAACATTGTAGAAGGCATCACCATACCTGATCTAAAGCTATACTAAAAAGCTATAGTTAAAAAAAATAAATTAATTAAAAAAAAAAAACACAAAACCCTGTCATAAAAGCAGGAGCATAGACCAAGTGAACAGAATCAATGACACAGACTTTGGGTCAATTAACTACAGCTACTTGATATTTGACAAAGGCCCTAACAATGTAGACTGGAAAAAAGGACAGCATCTTCAACAAATGGTACTGGACAAACTGGGTAACCATATTCATAAAAATGAAATTGATCCACACATTTTACCATGCACAAAAATCAAGTCCAAATGGATCAAAGACTTCAATATAAGACCAGAAACTCTGCTACCACTGGAAGAAAATATAGGAGGAACTTTCCATGATATAGCAATGGGAGAAGACATTCTGAACAAAACCCCCATAACTCAATAAATTAAACAATCACTGAATCATTGGGATCTCAAGAAGGTGAAACTATTTTTCAAAGAAAAGAATACAATAAACAGAGGCAATAGATTTCCCACAGAATGGGAGAAACTTTTTGCTGGATACACATCAGACAGAGGCCTAATATCTAGAATCTACAAAGAACTCAAAAACCTAAACAATAAAGTCAAACAACCCACTCACAAAATTGGGCAGAGAACTTCACAGGAAGTTCTCAGAGGATTAAATACAAATGACAAACGAACACTTAATAAAATGTTAAACATCCCTAATCATCAGGGAAATGCAAATTAAAACAACAATGAAATTCCACCTTTCCAGAGTAAGGATAGCAATCATTAAAAAGTCTAATGCTGGCAAGGTTGTGGAGAAATAGGAACCCTCATTCACTGTTGGTGGGAATGTTAGCTGGTACAACCTCTGTGGAAAGAAATATGGAGACTCCTACAAGAAATGAGAGGTACCGACAGACCCAGTTATTCTCTTATTGGGCATTTACCCTTAGAGCTCCAAACCTCACCTCAGAGATATTTGTACAACCATGTTAATAGCTTCTCAATTCATAATACCTAAAAGCTGGAAACAATCCAGATGTCCATCATTAGATGATTGGATAAGTAAGATGTGGTATATCTACATGATGGAATTCTATACAGCAGTAAGGATAAATGGCCTGATGAAATTTAAAGAAAAGTGGTCAAACTTGGAACAGATCATTCTCTGAAAACTTACCCAGTCACAGAAACATAATCATCACAAGTTCTCATTCTTCTGTGGCTCCTAACCTGAATCTGCCTGTGATGCTGACAAACCTAATAAACATCTCAAGGACTGGATAATAGGGATGGTGGGGTGGCAGGACGGGGGGACAGGGTAGGAGTGTGGGGACAAAAAACTGGACCGAAATGGAAATGTAAATGGTACTGTAAAATCCTACATCTTGAAAGGCATGTGGAAAAGTCGGAACTTTCATCAGGTGATTAGAGAGAATACCTGTTTCACAGGGGTCTGGAGATTGTATGATAAAGACTATCTTCGATCTTCTGTTTCTCTTTCTCTCTCTTTTATATTACCTATATTTTTCTTCCCTCTTCTCCCTTGATACTGACCTATAATTCCCAGTACCAGCATGTGGGTACTATCCATAATGAGCTGTTGATCAGAGAGACCTGCAATGTTTTCTAAAAGAAGACAGAATTCTGTTGGAATACTTAATGACCCACCAAAGATTAATGGTAAGAACTTACTGCCAAAGACACCATATGCTGTTGGGATGGAATATGGTGCAACCTGGCTGGAAAATGGAAAAGTGTCAATCACCATATAGTTAGTTTGTCTATTACCAGAAGGTGTTACATGAGCGACTGGAGGAAAATGACCAATGTCTATCTAAGCAACTCATGGTCTAAGATACTCAGCAGCAATCAAACTGACATGATGCTCTCACAAGTGCAATAGTGGCACATAGCCATGGTGGGTTACAAACTGCTATTGATTTGGATAATGGATCTGCTTGGTGGAATGGAACCCATAAGTAGAATGGGGAAACAAGTCAGAACCATATCCAAAAAATGAGCCCACTCTCCAATATCAAGTTCCTACCAATATTGGGCTAAAAGAGGGCCTACTCCTATTAAGTTCTCTCTAAAATAATAATGGGTACCCATGTACCCTGCACTGACCTCACTCTCTGTTGTAGAATTTGCTTCTCCTCTTCAATGGATACAGAACCTGAAGAGAGAATCCACCTATAATACCCCATCAGGGCACTAGCTGAAACCATAGAGTTGATGGCATAATGAGCAAGAGCTGCTTTCAAGGTGAACCTGGTACCACCACAAGGGTGAAGGAGATACACACAGAAAATACTAAACTCCTATCAAATCAGATATCCAGAGACACAGAGACTCCAAAGGCCTTGTCACTGAAATAGACCTAAAATGAATCCAATTTTGCTGAGGGAAATTCACAAAAGAGGTGACAGGAAGATTGTTAGAGCTATAAGTTGGGTCATTATGCAGAGAATCATTGCCTCTCTCCCCAAACTGATGGCCACCCCCACAATATGACACCCACAATCTGCATGTGGGGTGACAGGGAGAGGGCTAATGATGGTACTCATGGCTGTGTGCACACTGTATACATAACTAATAATAATAAAAAAGATCAAAAAGACAACACAGAGCTGGAGAGATGGCTCAGCAAATACAGCACTTTCCTGTGAAGCCTAAGGACACTGCTTCAGTTCTCCAGGTCCCACATAAGCCAGATGCTCATGATGGTGCATGCATCTGGAATTCATTTGCAGTGGCTACCAACCCTGGTGTGTCCATTCTCTCTCTCTCTCTCTCTCTCTCTCTCTAGTAAGTAAATAAATAAAAATTCTTTATAAAGAAAAAAAAAAAAAAAACCTTTGCTTTCTGGAGCAAACTTCCTTCCTCCTTAATCATTTTTAATATATTGCCAAATTTGTCTATATTAATAAGTGTCTTTGCTTATTTTTCTGGTGATATCCTTGTCTAGGTTTAGCAATGGTGTTTCCCTGACCTCAAAATGAATGGAGACACGTTCTGTTAAATTCTTTTACTGAAGAATTTGCGACAAGTTAGTGTTAATTCTTAAATTTTATATAGAATTCATCAGTGAAATTGTGGAAATGAAGACTAATTTGTCTCTACTGATATACTATCTTTCCTGATTTTGATTCTTAGAAATTTTAATTTTATTAAATTCATAATTATTACGTATGACCTTTTTCAATAAACCATTATTTGCAATTAAAAAAAAGAAAATTGTATCTGTTTGTTCAGAATCGATGTCTTCAGCCTGGAATGTCTAAGGGAGTATACTTAGATGGTCTCTGGTCCTTCAAGGCCATCTAGGCTATGGGGAGTACATCAATCACGGAAGGGTGCCAAACTTACTTATTGCCCACAAGCTTTAGAAATAGTTATTAACTCTTTAATTCCCTTCAGTTTTCAGGGACGGCTATTAACCCTTCACATGCAATACATATAACTTTATTCAAATAACTAGAAAAAATAAAACTATTGGGGGAGAGAATGTTTGTGGAGTTTCATCATTAGATGAATAAGGTATTATAATGTTTTAAAAATAATTCAGCTTACTTCTAGAAAGTCTGACAAATATGTTTAAAATATTAAAATAATAAATGGTTGTAGAATTTTCCAGAGTCTGTGTAATTACAGAGTAGCAAAAGATAATTAGAAAAAGTTCATGCATGCATGCAGAATTGACCTAGAGGTCTTGCTGTTAACACTATGAATAAATATTATGATATGTGATTATATATTTGTAAATATAATTTTAATACAAATTCATATAAGTGCTTTGCATTAATATTATCTGGGAAACCTAGACAAAAACCAGGACAGTTGTCCTTACCCTAAACAAAATATAATCATAACCTCTAGCAAAATAATTAAGATAAAAGAAAAGTCTTATAAGATTCTCGTACAAATATATGGTAATAAAACAAATATCTTTTCTCCTTCCAAGTGGTCAATATGGTAGACATGTTAATAGCTTTTATTATGAATATTCCAAAAATTCACAACCATAGACTTTTTCTACTTTAATGATAATTAAAATAAGTTGACATTTCAGAATTATAATATATCAAACACACTTATGATTCTTATTTTTGTTTTAACTGTAAGCCAGTGATACCTTTTGCTTAAAATATACAGAACTTCTACAATTAATGCAATTTTTGTGATATAAATTGCTTTTTAGAATCTGGAATTAAAAAAACATTTGAAAGTTGTGTGTGTGCATGCACTTATGCAGTTTCTTGCTGCTGCTGCTGCTCCTGCTGCTGCTGCTGCTGCAAGAAATGCCTTACCTCTGGATTTATGTGTGGAAACTGAGGAACTGAACCCATAACAGTAAGCTAAGCAAGTAAGCAAAAGGGCCTCTTTTGACCACCAATTTTTCTCCCTTGGTCGTCAACATTTCATTTACCAACATTTTCATT
Source organism: Jaculus jaculus (assembly GCF_020740685.1). Lineage (NCBI taxonomy): Eukaryota > Metazoa > Chordata > Mammalia > Rodentia > Dipodidae > Jaculus > Jaculus jaculus. Next base: position 76,487,081 of record NC_059112.1, on the reverse strand, counting down.
TTAATATATATGTTATACACTTATCTCCTCACCCCTGTTCCTGCTTGCCTGGGGGCCCTCCTCAGTGAGGTTTTGGTATTCACTGTGGGGGCATGAAAGCTTCAGTCAGTCCCTGTGGGGTCGCAGGGACCATGCCTCAAGCTATTTCTACTCACTCTGTAGCTCTTAAAATCTTTCTTGTCCCCCTTCTCTAATGTGCCCTGAGCTAAGCCAGGGCAGTAGGCAGCCTGATTTAGTGTTGATTTCTCTTTAGCCCCTGGATTTCAGCTGATGAGTTTTAATTGATCACTGTACTTATCACCATTGTCCTGGAGCTAGTTGTCAGGCTAGCAGTAAGAACACTGTTCATGTCACTGCTTCCTGTGCAATTACTCCTGGGCTCTGACAGACATGCCACCTCTACCACTTAACATGCATCTGACACCAAGCAAAGGGAACCTCACCAAGATTACTTAGTCCTAAAATGGGAACCTCCAGTGAAATCTTAGAGAAAATTCCCAACATTTTATAAGTGTTTTTACATATGCTGCAGAGTTAAAGTCTTCATTTTGGCATCCCATACATGTATGTTATTATATGTGCCCCTCCCCCATTGAGCTCTCCCAACATGTCTTCTGTGTCTTCTAATCAACACCCTCTTCCCCAGATATTTTCCCTTTCTGCTCGCATGTCATGTGGATTCCATTACCTTTTATTACCCTTTAATATCACTTCCTCATACTCTCTTTCCAACTCCCATCCCCATATATTCATATATATTCATATGTATATATGAAATATGTGCAAGTATCTCTGCTATATGTTGATGTTTATGTAGACATAGACATTCAAGTTACAGCATTGTTTTTCTCAGCTTATATTACTAGCTACTTCTGAAAAGGAATTGAAAGAAGCAGGACTATGCATTCCAGAGGGTATTAAATGTTTTAATTATTATTACATTATAATGTGACAGTTTAATCGCAACTGAAAAATAACAATTTTTTATATCATATGTCAAGGTAAATTATGCAGTGGTTTATTATATTATGTAACATATTTTTCTGAGAAAATCTGTTAACAAATTAAATTTACTGAAAAATTTTTTCTGTTACTTTTTGTTGTAAAAATACTCTTCTCTTGGCATTTGTGACTAGAAAATTTCTATGTGCATTGTTAATTTTTCCTTAAACTGGCATTTCTCTTGTTGTCTGTGTTTTTGTTAACTTTAGGAATTAGAATATTGTCAGCAAAGACCATCTGTTAAATCTTCAATTAACAGAGCAGGAATCATGCCAGCCAAATATCTAAATAACAACAGTCAGTGATGGTTTTGTGCAGCAGTTTTCTTTTAAAACTGAAACCCTATCTTCTCTTTTACTTCGGATTTCTCATAAGTATCTATCAACCTCGTCTCCTTATTGGAAAAAAAAAAAAGAAGAAGAAGAAGAAGAATCTATCTACCTTGCAAGTATCTATTTCCTTTGCTGTAAGAAGTTTGATACTGAAGGTCATATAATGCAGATCTATTTATTTCTTAAACTGTCCACACCCAACTCCTGACCACAGGTCACATTAGTCGACATCTGAGGAGGACAGCCACAAATGCTGCTGTGGTTCAATGGAATCCCCACTCTTATTCTTGTAACATTCTGAAATTTTAAACATGCTTACTGAGAAAATATTCTTTCATGAAATCAGATATGTTATGCTTCATTTGAACACTGAGGACCATGTGTTGTAAGAAAAATTAGAAAAATAAATGTTAAGGTATACTGTTGCTGTCAGGTTCTCATTGCTGGCAGAAATTACTGGAACAAGAGCAGCTTTTGGGGGAAAAATAGGTTTATTTTGGCTTACAGACTCAAGGGGTAGCTCCACAATGGAAAGGGCAAATGATGACATGAGAAGAGGACAGACATCACCCCTGGCCAACATTTGAAAGTTGTGTGTGTGCATGCACTTATTCAGTTTCTTGCTGCTGGAAAACAGCAACAGAAGACTGTGCCAGTCATAGGCAAGGGGACACTGGCTATAATAGCCATAAGCCCACCTCCAAAAATACACTGCCTCCAGGAGGTGTTAATTCCCAAATCTCTATCAGCTATGAACCTAGCATTCAGAACATCTAAGTTTATGGGGGACACCTGAATCAAACCACCACAGTACTAAATTTCAAAACAAAAGTTAGATGTGGCTATGATCAAAGTTTGTTTTCAGGTGAGATTCTCCCCACACTGTTGCATTTGCATTTTCGACAGGCGCTCATAGAGATTTGTAGCTTTTCAGCTTTTCTTAATGAGGCTGACCCACAGGACTACAACATACTGCATGTACTATATGACGGCCACCTGCAGGCACTTACATACTGAGTTAAAACTCTCTTGCTTCCTCAAACTTCTTTTAGGTATCATTTTTTCTTTATCCTCTATTTTCACATATCTGGAGTCTCCCTGCCTCCTTCCCCAACAAGCCATTTCCAGTTCATGTTCCTCTATCAATTAGCCAGGAATTGCTTGTTATTTTCTGACCTTTAAAAAGGCCGCATTCTCCCATTTGTTTGTTTCAACTGTGTAATTGACAATATTTTCTTCCTGATGGAGCTTCCTGGGTCAATTCTGATTTGGTAACTCAGAATTTTTTTTCTCCATTCTGTCATTCGCTGAACTTTTGTCAATTCCAATTTGCTGAAAATGTTCCAATGCTTCAATAGATAGCTATTTCCATACCCATTTTTTAATATTACACTGAAACAGGGTCATGTCTGGAGACCATTTTAAAAATTATTACATCTGCCCACATTTCCTCAAAGTCATGAGTGCTGTTTTCTTCCTGCCCTCTTTCATTTTGCTGTGGTCATGACCTGACATTTTCCAAAAAGACAATGATAGAGCCTTTGTAGAAAACTGAGGATTTGAATAAGTAGCCAGACTCTTCATTACATAAGAAATGTTATCTTTCCAGTGAAGACATAGTTTTATTTGATCAGCACATTGACATTGACACAGCACTTGTGCAAATTAAATTCCCAAATTTGTGCATAGGCAATGCACATCTAGAAACTTTTATATTAAAAGTTGTCCAATACAGTGCATTCTTTAAATAGTACAAAACTTTTTTTTTCAGTTTTGTATGATAAAAATTATACTTTAATAGGTCAATAAAGCTGAACATCTGCAACTTCATCTAGAGCTCAACCTAGATGACTTGTATTGCAATGACGTCTTAATCTCTGTCCACATCTCATCACCTCATGCATAGTACTAAAATACTACTGCCAGCTTCCCATCTATATCTGGAAGATTGTAGGCACTATATTAAAATTCCATTAAACTTTTACAAATTATCAGAAGTGTAGTGCCTTTAGGCGTTTATTTTCAGTTCTACAGGTCAGTAGCCCTAGCTCATTCTCTCCTAGTTTGCCTGGTCAGAATTTCCCAAATCCATAATCAAAGTATCTAGGCAAGTTTTTTATGAGGTAGATCTGGGGAGAAATTGTTACTCTCATTGCAGTTCATAACAGTATCATTCCTAATGGTGATACTTTTTTGTTTTCTTTTCTTATACTACTTTCAGCCAGGATCAAAACTGTAAAGGCTGCCACATTGTTTTGCATGTAATACACTACATCTAGAAGTCAGCATCAAGTCTGTGTGATTCATATGTCTTTGACTTCCTTCTCTACTATTATCAAAAATAACTTTTCCTGGGCTGGAGAAATGGCTTAGTGGTTAAGGTGTTTGTATGTGAAGTTTAAAGACCCAGGTTCGATTCCCCAGGATCCACATAAGCCAGATACACAAGGGGGTGCATACGTCTGGAGTTCATTTGCACTAACTGGAGGCCCTGGTGAGCCCATTCTCTCTCTCTCTCTCTCTCTCTCTCTCTGTCTCTCTGTCTCTGTCTCTCTCTCTCTCTCTGTCTCTCTCTCTCTGCCTCTTCCTCTCTCTCTCTCTCCTATAAATAAATAAATAAATAAAATATTTTAAAAATAATTCTTTCTCATGGAAACTGTTTGGTTGACTGAGGTCACCCTGAGAGGTCTCCTTTATGTACAAAAGAGAGCAGTATTATCACTATGATACCATATTTATAGTTTGCAAATAAGTTTAAAATGAAAGGCTTGTGCTGGTGATACAACCCAGTTGCTAGCATGCCTACTTAACATGCCATAAACCTTAGGTTTAATACCTAACACTGCCTAAAACCAGGCAGGGTGGTGCTTGCCTTTAACTTCAACACTTGGGAGGTAGAGATAGGAAAATAAAACTGTCAATGTCAAGTGAAGCCAGCCTGGACTACATGAGGCCTTTAGTGGTGGTTTGAATAGACAATTCTGCCCCAATAGGTATTTGTACAATTGATTCCCAGCTGGTGGTGCTGTTCTGGAAAGTTGTTGAACCTTTAGTAGCTGGAGTTTTGCTGGAGGAAGTGTATCACTGTTGTCCAGCCTTGAGGTATTATATCCCAGCTTCACATTTAGTTGCTCTCTGCTTCCTGACTTTGCTGAGAGATGAAACAGGCTTACTGTCGGGCCTGATATGCCTTCTTCAGTACGATAAAATGGCTTCTTGAAACTGTAAGCTGAATTAAACCATTTTCCTTCCATTAGCTACTTCTGGATAGATATTTTGTCACTGCAATGGGAAAGAAACTGAAATATCTAGCCTCAAAAAAAAAAAAAAAAAAAGGAAAGAAAGAAAATTTTTAAAAGGAAAGAAGAGATATAGCAGACTGAAATCCACTAGGGTTCATGCTAAGGATTTGGTCTAACTCAGGCAATGCCTGTGACTGAAAGTGAAGTAGAGACCACCAGCAGCTCAGTGCTATTCGTCTACTCTTTCTTTTCCAAGTCAAGGTGTGAACACACTCTTACAACGGCCCAAAACAGATTAGGAAACAGATCGTGGCAATGTGCATTCCTTCTCGCTACCATTACTTAAGTGCTGTGTCATCCCATCTTCACCTAAGTCAGATAGTTATTATGTACATAGAAGTCACCATGCAGCACCTTCTTGATAAATAAATGAACATAATATTTTTCAGTAGTGATTTACCAAAAGCAACATCAGAATAAACTAAGATATGCCTTTCTTTCAAGATGTTTCTGCCTTCCTGTCTTTGATTTGGTTTTTACAACTGCATGAAGTCTGTTTTAATTGCACATTAGTAAAGTGATCCTTTTACTTGAGTGATAACCTTAAAATGATTTGCATAACTCTTGTAAAAAGCAGGGTGTGGTCATGAGGTTTTTATAATGCCAGCATTCAAGACGCTGAGATAGGTGGATGCCTGCAAGATTAGTGACTTTAAATGTTGAAGTCTAAGCCAGGCATAGTGGCACATGCCTTTAATCTCAGCACTTGGGAGGCAGACATAGGAGAATCACCATGAGTTCAAGACCATCCTGGGACTACATACTGAAATCCAGGTCTGCCTGAGCTAGAGTGAGATCCTACCTCAAAAAACCAAGAGAGAAAAAAAAAAAAAATAAAAAAGGAGTCCAGGCCAAAGAGAGTCTCTCTAAGAGGTGGATCATATTACTGAGTTATAATGCTCAAGGTTTTCTTCTGACCTTCACAAATGTGTATATATGTGAACAAACATACATAAACACACACACACACACACACACACATATATATATATATATATATACATTTGTCCATGCATGCAACCCCTTCCCCTATACAATATTCTGCTTGAGAATTTTCAGTGCCTCAATTATTATAATTAAAATTAAAAATCATTAGTTCTATAACAGAGCCTTCAAACTATAATCCTTGTCTGTAGCCTCAGTTTTTACCCCTCTATATCTGAAATTTACTATTTTAAAAATACGCGTATTTTCCAGGAACACTGTTATATTGCAAGTTTGCATAATAGTCACAATGCTAGCTTTCATACACTGTTCTTGGCATACATTTTGCTTCATATAATTAACACTCATTTTAGAGTCATTACCTCATTTAACAATTTCCCTAATTATATTCATAATTCTCCTTTGATTTTCTGTCCTTACAGCAAGCTAGAGCCTTCTCGTTTATGATTTTTTCTTTTAATTTAGAAATTTGTCAATCTTGGTTTTAACAATCAGTCTTATTCATGAAAACTCTCAGTTGTCAATGATCCACTTTGTCTTGTATTCATTCCCTTGTTTAATTTTCTTGATACCTTTGATTTGGGCAGGACTTACAACTTGCTTCAAACAAATGGCTTATGAGAAAAGTAAAGGGATACCAGTTCTGTGACTATATTGCTTTTGATAAAACTGACCTGCTCACCAGCTTTCTCTGGAAATCCATTTTGCCTGATCCCTAACTCAACTGGAGGCATTGATACAGAACACAGACTATGGAAACCAGGGGAAATGGCCAGTTGTTTTGCAACACAACACCCAAAACTAACCACTCATGGATCCTTCAATCCTATAGCATCAAGGATATAATCTTTGAAAAGTCTGAGTAAGTCAAGAAGTAAATTATTTTCCAGAAAGATCTAAACATACAATCATATCTTGGCTAATACATTGAATTCCTTGCTTATGAGATCTTGACAAGAAGACTGTAATCTGTTGTGTCTAGGCTCTTGATTCTAATAGTTAATAAACTTATGACATCAAGTGCAAATACCTTTAAAAAGTGGTATGAAAGCTAGGCTTGGTGGTACATGCCTTTAATCCCATCACTTGGGAGGCAGAGGTAGGAGGATCTCCATGAGTGAGAGGCCAACCTTTAACTACATAGTGAATTCCCGGTCAGCCTGTGGCTAGAGTGAGACTCCACAAAAAAAAAAAAAAAAAAAAAAAAGTGGTAACAGTGTTAAGCCAACACCTGTTCTAATGTTCACAGTCATTATTGAATTCCACTACATACAATAGAGCCCTGGTATTAAGATGAGTCTACCAATGACATCAAATCTTCTGCCTTACTAATAAAACAGACAACGGTGAACACAATGGACTCAAATTTCATATCCATGTACTGGTTTTACTCTGTCTGGTTTGAATTATTGATCTCAAACTGCATCATAATGTTTCCTTATGTAAGTTTCAGGTATTGATATTATACTGAGGCTTTCCTTTAAATGTTTTAAGGCTTTGATTTCCAGAGTAACTTCTTATCACTGTGAATTTTTTTTTTTTCATCACAGTGGTTTTTAAGAAGTTACATTTTCATGAAGCAAAAACTTCTTGATCCCAGACTGCATTCTTTCTGAGCTATAAGGCAAACTAGATGCAGCATAATAGGTATTCATATATACATAACCTAAGATTCATGGTTTCAAACTTGGTAATCCTCATATTTTATAATTATTCACCCACTTCCAGTAAATAATATTCTCAGAGGAAGGAAAAACTATCTCATGAAGAGATAAGCAACTTTATGGTCCAGAAGGCAGTTGTGATAACAGAAGTGCTGCTGCTGTGACTGAATGAGTAGGTTTTCCAAGGGAACTTAACACCTACATTGCTTACAGATAGAGGGGAAGTATTTGAGAAGAAGAGTTGGGCAGTAGTTTTTGATAATTTTATCTTACAAATAATGTGCTGTAAGAACATAAAACACAGTTGTCTTCAATTGGCTGTAAGCTGATGGGCATTTTTAAGTCCCACCTGTCTCATGAGGAAGTCCTCTCATCAGACACACAGTCACTCAGTAACTGGAAGGACAAAGGCACCCAGATGCATGAAGACAGGAATGCTGATAGGGGTGTAGGTGTGCTCATGACTAAACCAGCTCAAATTATTAAGGTACCAATTAAAAAGAAAAGCATACTCTTACCTAACTACTTGAATCTTCTGTCTCACAATATAAGTAGCTACTTATATCAAAACTAATTATACATATTGGGTTAAAATATGTAGAATTGGTTGACTCTACTGTCATAGACAAAACCCAGACAAAATAACTTCACGATGTTATTCTACTGCAAGTAAGTCAAACAACAGAGCCTTTGTATCTCATCAAATCCATTATTTCATTATGCTCTTCTTCCTAGATATTCATAGCCAATAATCATCCTTCTGGGAAAAAAAAAAAATGTCTCAAGTATTTAGACTTTTCAGAAGATAGTTGAAAATGATAGTAGTTTGTTCTCATCTTTCTACCATTTTATAATTAACAGCCATGTCTACAATTTTATAATTAACAACCATGTTTTCTAAGAAATGAGTGATTTTTAATAATTCCCTAAAACCTACTGTGGCATTCCACTTTAAACTTTAATCATTCTGCCTCAATCTTGCCCTGCCCTGGAAATGCACTTTTATCCCTGGAATGAAGATTCTGTTGATCCAAGTTACCTGTTTCATAGAGGGAACTCCAGCTGTGAATTTGCTTCAAAAGTGAGTTAAATTATCCTAAGTGAGCCATGATCCATGAAAGGATAAGAAATCAATACTATCTTCAAGCTAGAGAAAATTTTCATAAATTTCACAGTTACCATCACAAATTTATGTCCTTTGTCATACACAGACTTGCCAACTATATGCTCCCCAAGGACGGCTAGATTGATTTAAACAATAGTATTCAAAAACTCTTACATTTTTAACATTTTACTCTCAGATCAGTCATGACCTCCAGGTAGATTAAGACACTATCAATGGAATTTTATAAGCACATAGGCTGCTACACATTCAAAAGGGAACATACCAGAAGCATTTAAGTTAAGAACTCAGAATTGCATATTGCAAGTGACTGGATGTATAGAACTTTTTTTATTCCACTGGAAATAGGATTTCTCTATATTCTTCTTGCAATACCAGGGCAGAGCTAATCACAGAAGTAAATGTAACAAAAGCCCAATATCTAGTGATAATATAGGATAAAATAATAGAGTACTACATGCATCTTTCATGTGATATCTTAATTTTCTGTGCAATTTTGGATGTAATATTACCTTTTATAAAAGGCAGTTATCATTGAAAACTTGGTACATGACATATCTCCTTCTGTTCAGGCAGTATAAAATATTTTTAACAATGTAAGATAATAGTCTTCTCACCTAGACAAAACTTTATTCAAGATTCCTACTGTTTGCAAAGCTTTGATGTTTCTTTTCTTAATAGCATGTACTATAGAAAATGAAACTTATAAACTCTACTATTTTCCTTAAAATATAGCTAACTTCCCCATTCTTTCAGCAGATGCAAGACTCAAGAATGTCAGAGTGGAACTTCCGCTTAAGATAGAGGTGCAGGTACCACGCCAAAGCAGCCTGGGGGGGAAAAAAAACAAAAAAACTCAGCAAAATACACACTTTTAGTAAAAAGTGAGGTGTATAGGAAGTTGAAGCAGCAGCGGAGAAGTAGAAGAGTTATAGAGCATCCAGAGCCCGCACAGGCCGGCAAAAGCGGCCCCGGCAGCTCTGCCAGCGGCGGCAGCGGGGCGCAATAGAAAGCCACCAGACTCGGCTCCAGCCGCAGGAAAAGCCAGGTGTGGGAGCTTCCCCTCACACTGGCACTCTCTGCAACTCAGGAAATGTGAAGGGAGAGCAGCAGTGAGCAGCGGAGGAGCAGACCGCGAGACAGAAGAACAGCTGGAACAGTGAGAGAACCAAGCATCTTGGCTCCCTCCCCTCCCCCACCGCCTGAGCCCAGCTCCGGGGAACAGAGCAGCATCCCGGGACCCGGCCACACCAACTTGAGCCGACAGCGGGACCCAAACTGGAGCAGACTTCGGCAGCAACATCAGCAGCTCCGGAACCGGTACCAGCGGCCCCAGCAGCAACAGGCCCAGGAGTGGCAGCAGCGGCAGACCCAGTAGCAGCAGACCCAGGAGCAGCAACGATAGCAGACCCAGCAGCAGCAGCTGCACAACAGCAGTGGCTCCAGAAGTGGTGGCTACAGCAGCAGTAGCAGAAGCAAAGGCAACAGCAGCAGTGGGGCCAGCAGCAGCTTGAGATTGACAGACCCAGCAGAGGCAGCTTTCCCAGCAGCAGTTCCAGCAGTGGAGGTGCTGATCTGCAGGACCACAGTTGCCAGGCTTGGTTTGCACCACAGGAAAGGCCAGTGCCCAGCTCCAGAAATCAGAACAGCAGCCCAACAACCCAGGCAGCAACTTGCCTGAGACCAAAATCATCCAAGGTAACTGGGTTTGCACCAGGGAAGGGTCTCACTTGGTCACAAGATGACTGGGATCCCTCAACAGACCAGAAATCTTAACCTCTTTGTTGATAGAGGATCTGGTTGCTATAGTAACTACTCTGGCATACAAACTTGGGGCTGTTTTTGACTGAATGGGTACAGTGTTTAGTTAACTTTTAGAATCTACCTGTGTTTTATTCCACTCAGCCTACTTGAATACTCCCATAGCAGGGAAACTCAACCCCTAGGAGCACCTTTGTAGATACTCTCAGAGTCTTAGGAGCCACATCTAACACCTTAAGCTCCTACCCTGAAAATATAGAACATCAAGTCAATTGATACAGCTAAGAATACCCAGCTAGCTAGAAAATCCAAGCATTAACTTAATCCAAGATGCAAAAATATATACATTATAACACAAGAAACACTAAAAAGCAAGACGATATAAATCAACCTAAAAGTATTAATGCATCAGAAATGACCTCCAGTGAGAACGAGTTAGAGGAAAGGCCTGAAAAAGATTTCAAAAGAATGATTGTAAATATGTTCAAAGAAGTCAGAGAACAAATCAAAGGAGTCAAAGAGGAACTTAAAGAGGAAATCAAAGGAATCAAACAAGATGCAGAACACCAATTTAATGAAATAAAGAAGGCAATACAAGACATAAATAAGGAAATAGAAATAATAAAGAAAAACCAGTCAGAATTGCAAGCAATGAAGTACACAGTTAATGAAATAAAAAAAAAAAAAAAAAAAAAAAAAAAACAAAAACTCTATAGAAAATCTCACCAGTAGAATGGATGAAGGAGAGGACAGAATATCTGAGCTAGAAGACCAGGTGGCAGATCTAATACAGGCCAACAAAGAGAAAGACAAACTTATAGAAAAGTATGAGTGGGAAATTCATGATATTCGGGACACTATGAAAAGTTCAAATATTAGATTTCAGGACATAGTAGAAGGAGAAGAATTTCACTCAAAAGACATAGTAGGTGTCTTCAACAAAATCATAGAAGAAAATTTCCCCCAAATTGGGAAAGAGGTGCCAATACACATACAGAAAGCCTTTAGAACCCCAGCCAGACAAAATGTGGAAAGAACCTCTCCTCACCATATTATAATCAAACTTCCAAACACACACACCAAAGAAAAAATGTTGAAAGCAGTTAGAGAGAAAAATCAAGTTACCTACAAAAGCCCATCAGGATTACAGCAGATTATTCAACACAAACTTTTAAAGCCAGAAGGGCTTGGGGTGATAAATTCCAAGTTCTGAAAGATAACAACTGTCACCCAAGGTTATTTTATCCTGCAAAGTTATCCATTCAAATAGAAGGAGAAATAAGGACATTCCATGAGAAAAGCTGGTTAAAGGAATATTTGAAGACAAAACCAGCTCTACAGAAAATACTTGATAGAATCCTCCATGCTGAAGAAAAGGAAAAGCACACATATAAGGAACCTAGAAAAAACAAGCAATACTCAAATACTAGTTAACAGAAGAAAGCACAGGTAGAACCAGAATCACACACACAAAAAAAGGCAAACATAAATACACACCTTTCAATAATATCTCTTAATATCAATGGCCTCAATGCACCAATGAAAAGACATATATTTGCAGACTGGGTTAAAAAGCTGGATCCTACAATTTGTTGTCTCCAAGAAACTCACCTTTCTACAAAGCATAGACATTATCTTAGGGTGAAAGGTTGGAAGACGGTGTTTCAAGCAAATGGGCCTAGAAAACAAGCAGGGGTTGCTATCCTAATATCGGACAGGGTAGACTTTAGTCCAATGTTAGTAAAGAAATATAAGCAAGGTCACTTTATATTGCTTAAGGGCACACTCCAACAGGAGGACATTACAATCCTAAACATATATGCACCTAACATGGGGGCTCCAAAATTCGTCAAACAAACACTATTAGAACTAAGGTCACAAATAACACCAAACACAGTGGTGGGTGACTTTAACACCCCACTCTCATCAATTGACAGGTCATCCAGGGAAAGAATAAACAGAGAGGCATCTGGACTAAATGAGGTCATAGAAGGAATGGACCTAACAGGTATATATAGGACATTTCATCCAAAGGCTGCAGAATATACATTCTTTTCAGCAGCACATGGAACATTCTCTAAAATAGACCATATATTAGGACACAAAGCAAATCTTAACAAATTCAGGAAACTTGAAATAATTCCTTGCATTATATCTGACCACAATGGAATTAAACTACCAATCAGTAGCAAGAAAGGCTATAGAGCATACACAAAATCATGGAAACTAAACAATACACTACTAAATGATCAATGGGTCAAGGAAGAAATCAAAAAGGAAATCAAAAAATTTATAGAGTCAAATGAAAATGAGAACACAACATACCAAAATCTCTGGGACATAATGAAGTCAGTTCTAAGAGGTAAATTTATAGCCTTAAGTGCCTATATTAAGAAATTAGAAAGGTCACAATAAATGACCTAATGCTTTGCCTTAAAGCCTTGGAAAAAGAAGAACAAGGCAAACCAAAAATCAGTAGACGGGAAGAAATAATAAAGATTAGGGCAGAAATTAATGAAATAGAAACAAAAAGAACAATCCAAAGAATTAATGAAACAAAGAGTTGGTTCTTTGAAAGGATAAACAAGATTGATATACCCTTTGCAAATCTGACCAAAAGAAAGAGAGAAGAGACACAAATTAATAAAATCAGAGATGAACAAGGTAACATCACAACAGACTCCAGAGTAATTCAAAAAATCATAGGGACATACTATAAAAGCATATACTCCACAAAGTATGAAAATCTGAAAGAAATGGATGATTTCTTTGATCTATATGGCCTACCTAAATTAAATCAAAATGAGATTAATCACTTTAATAGTCCTATAACAAACATGGAGATCTGAACAGTTATCAATAATCTCCCAACTAAAAAAAACCCAGGCCCAGATGGATTCACTGCTGAGTTTTACCAGACTTTTAAGGAAGAGCTAACACCATTGCTTCTTAAGCTTTTCCAGGAAATAGAAAAAGAAGGAATTCTAACAAACTCCTTCTATGAGGCCAGCATCACCCTGACACCAAAACCAGGCAAAGATACACCAAAAAAGAAAATTACAGACCAATCTCCCTCATGAACATAGATGCAAAAATTCTCAACAAAATATTGGCAAACAGAATACAAGAGTATATCAAAAAGATCATTCACCCTTCCCAAGTAGGCTTTATCCCAGAGATGCAGGGATGGTTCAACATACGCAAATCTATAAATGTACTACATTACATAAATGGGTTGAAGGAAAAAATCAAATGATCATCTCATTAGATGCAGAGAAAACATTTGACAAAATCCAACATCCCTTCATGATAAAAGTCCTACAGAGACTGGGATGAAGCAACATATCTCAATATAATAAAGGCTATTTATGACAAGCCTACAGCCAACATATTACTAAATGGGGAAAAACTGGAAGCTTTTTCACTAAAATCAGGAACAAGACAAGGGAGTCCACTGTCCCCACTTTTATTTAATATAGTTTGGAAATCTTAGCCATTGCACATTTATACAATGGAGTTCTACTCAACAGCAAAGAAAAATGAAGTTATGAAATGTGCAGAAAATGGATGGACCTGGAATGGAATATATTAAGTGAGGTAACCCAGGCACAGAAAGCCAAGCGCCACATGCTCTCCCTCATATGTGGATCCTAGCTACAGATGATTGGGCTTCTGTGTTAGAATGAAAATACTTAGTAGCAGAGGCCAGTAAGTTGAAAAGGGGACATAAAGGGAAGAGAAAGGAAGGGAGGAGGTACTTAATAGTTTGATTTTGTATATATGTAATTACAATGATTGTAATGGGGAAGTAATATGTTGGAGAATGGAATTTCAAATGGGAAAGTGTGGGGGTGGGGAGGGCGTGAATTACCATGAGATATATTTTATACTCATGGAAAATGTTAATAAAAATTTAAAAAAATAAAATAAAATAAAAAATTAAAAAATTTTAAAAAAAAGAATGTCAGAGTGACCAGGCACAGAGGTATGTTACACAATGATCCTTGTGTAACATAGTTATCAATTAAGATTTTATTCCCACTCATCGTTTAGCTTATCCTAGGACATAAAGCCATCTCACATTTATCTCAAGAGCATCAATCCAATCTTTTCCCAATGGCAACTGCCTTAATTAAAGTTTGCTTGACTACTTAACTGTATTGAACTCCATCCATAACAATGTCTTGACAATATCTAAACTCATTATCACTTTCCTAACACGAAACAAAGTGTATTTTATACTATATGATAAGCAGTAGTAAGAAATCTTGTCCATCCATAAAGTAGGTACCGCCAATTGATTCAGTGTCAGATTTTATATAGATCAATGTCTCTGTGAGATTGTGTTCAAGTTCTATATTTGTACTTAGTGACTTTTCTTTAATTTATGTTATCAAGAACAATTATGTTTTGATCCAAGAATGTGCGTTTATTCAGCTTATGATGCTACAAGCTTCTTGCTGAGATAAAATCTCAAAAGGGCCATGTAAGAGAGCTAAAATGAAATCTGGTTAATGGAAAATAACTATGTAGACAGCATAAAAGTTTTACCTAGACAATTATCTTGCAGAGTATATAACATAAGCAATATATAATTGATCTATTATCTTTTTTCTTATATTAACCTGAGTTTGGTTTCATCCACTGCAAAAATATCTTTAGTTTTAAAAACAAAATTCTCTAAATGTTTTGTTGAAAAGAATAAAAAAATTATATGCTGTTTAGTATAAAACAAAATTGTACAGGCCATTTCATCTAGATGACATAAAAAATTCCACATTTATGGCTAATATAAATATATTTACTATCTAAAATTATAATTGTAAAAATACGCAAAAGATTTTATTATATGATTTTTGAAATTAATGAAAATATCAAGTAAATTCACATTGTTACTGTATTAAAATAACTGAAATATTTAGATGAAGACACTTTTTAAATATTTTATCTATTTATTTGTTTTACTTGCTTATTTGAAACAGAGAGAGAGAGAGAGAGAGCATGTGTACACCAGTGCCTCTTGTTCCTGGCTTTATCTGAGTATAGTATAATACAACCTGGGCCATTAGGGTTTTCAAGCAAGCACCTTTCACTTCCAAACCATCTCTCCAGCCTGAGGACATACTTTAAATATATTAAATTGTAGGTTTTATTTCCAGAAACATTCCAAATATTGATTTACTGAATAATTTCATGCATAACTAGAGAACAAAAAAATCTCCTGAATAAATGTAATGGTTTTAGGATAAAAATTCTATTTCTTATATATGAGTAAAAGGTGATATAAGACAGATTGAAGGATGCGCTCCTTTGTCTCCCTTCAGTGTAATGTTGTATTTAAGTTTTGTTTGTATTTGGCTTTGATAATGACAAAGTTTGTGCCTTCTATTCATAGCCTCCATAGGACTTTTATCATAATGGCATTTTGAACTTTGTGGAATGGTTTTCTGCCTCTATCAATATGATGGCATGTGTTCTTTCTTTAAGTGTATTAAGAAGGAATATTGCATGGGTTGATTTGTGAATGAACCAAAGGTGGCCTTGCATTTCATTATTAATCAATATAGTGTTTGCAGGCTTTCTAGGTCAATGATACAAGAGAAAAACAAAATTGATGAAAGTTATTAAGGGAAATTCAAGTTATTTCTACTTGCAGACATGATTCTATACTTCAGTTTCCCAACACGTTCCTCCAGGAAATTTTCATTTCTGATAAAACTTTCAGTAAAGTTGTGTGACACAATATCAACAGACAAAAATTAGTACCAATTATGAACTTCCTGAAAAAAAAGTAGGAAAATGTTCCGTGTATAATTGCTTCAAAATATCTAGGAATAAACCTAGCCATGGAGATGAAAGGTATCTATAAGTAAAACTTTGAAATATTGGAAAAATACATCGGAAATAATACACAATGGGAAGTCTTAGTACATTCCTAGATTTGCAGAATTAATATTTTGAAAATATCTTCAATATGAAAATCTACTAATGTAGTTCAGTCGCTATCAAAAGTATAATGATAATATTCATATTAAAAATGTTCTAAACTTCATGTGAACACCAAATGCTCCCAATAGTCAAAACCATGCTAACCAGAAACAACATTGCCTGACATATCCCAGTAACTGACCTCATACTATACTCTAGTATCATAGTCACAAATTTAGAATAGTACAGGGGCAAAAACAAAATTTTAGAGCAATTGAACAAAATAGAGGCAGAAAAATTCTAATAAAACCCTAGCTAAATTAATTGAAGAATTATCAAAAAGATCATTGACCTCATTCAAATAGCAGAGATGGCTTAACACAAAAGTAAATTCATAAATGTAATGCATCATATAAATGGACTAAAGAACAGGGATCACATTGTCATCACAACAGATACAGAAGGACATGCACTGCTATAAAAGTTCCTGTTGGGCTTTTGGGCCAGTACTGGAGCTCCGGCCTTTCCTGAGCCTGAAAGCTCTATCGCAAGGACCATTGCATATCTCTGTTCAAGAACTGGCCATTCCTAGAGAGCTGCACCTGTACCCCAGAACAGATGGCCAAGACTGGCTTATCTACTGTCCCATGAGAAAGAGCCTCATTTGGCTCAGTTTCTTTTGCTTCAAGGAGCTGGAAGGCTAGGAACCAGATGAAAAGCCAACAGAGGAACACAAGAAGCCTTCAGCTGGCTGTGAATTTCTCATTGTGAGAAAGCAGTTTAAAGAGTTAACCCTCAGCGAATTTTTGAGTTTGGAGCAAGAAAGAGACAAGAACAAAATTGTAGTTATCGCTGAGAATAAAGACAGGGATCTTGCCTAGTCCCCTGAAGAAGTGTCATCCACGCACCAAGGGCAGACAGGCAAAGGGGACCAACAGAAACCAGAAGGAATTTGAATAAACTGCCAAGAAAGCCACTTCACCATAGAGCAGCTAACTGCCATGGACTCATAACCTAAAGAAAAATCTATAATCTGCCACAGAGATACTTGCATATTCATTTCTTGGTAAATACAATGTAACTGGTCAACTAGTTGTTGTGATACCAAAGGAAAAATGTATTATTTACTTTTAAATATATTAATTATATATATATAGTGTGTGTGTGTATGAACAAGATAAAATCTAGGTTGGTATAATAACTGTTACAAGTTCCGTCCCCCCAAAAAATCAAGGTTTAAAGGCTATTGTTTATCTTGTATGACTTCAATGTATTACGCAATAGAAATGCCCAGCCATATTTACTAATAGTGTATATCACGGATTTTATTGTGCTGAGTCGAATAAGTTTTCAACTAAAAATTTACTATGTCCTCTACAATCCTTTCCTTAGCCAGGACTTGCGCTTGCTAGTGAGTGAAATCTTTATACAGTTTGCAGAAAGGAATGACATTCAATATTTAAATTTGCAGATCTAAAATATTATTTTCTTATTGCCGAAGAATGTTGGGATATATGGAGAGAATGAAACATTTGAAGATGTGAAAACTGAATGCCTATCTTATTTCACATTGTTCATTTTAGTCATAAAATGAGCAGTCTTTGGGGTTTTTTAGGGAAAAAATATTCTTTTTTGTTTTGTTTTGTTTGGGGAGGTAGGGTCTCACTCTAGCTCAGGCTAACCTGGAATTCACTATGTAGTCTCAGGGTCCTGAACTCACAGCGATCCTCCCACCTCTGCCTCCCAAATGCTGGGATTAAAGGCGTATGCCACCACACCCAGCAAAAAATGGAGTTTAATAGGATAGAGTTCTTAAATGAAGTTGGAAGAATACAAAGTACTTTAAATCTTTTGAATTATTTACTACAAATTCAAGGTAGGATTTTAAATATCTTTGAAAATATTTAGAAATTTCAAAATTGAGTTAAATATAATTTGTTGTAAGTAAACTGTGCTTTATTTATAAAAAAGGCACATATATAGTCTTAGAAAATCCCAATAATTTTATGTGATTGAATTTTTAGATATGATTCATACAACTATTTTAGACTTAAGCTGTAGCCTTCATAATTAGTATACTGAGAAAGAAAGTTAATTTCATGGAAGAAAAATATATAACATGACATTAAGAATACAAATGTTGAAAGTTCATTTCAGGGAAATATTTGTTAAAGGCATTTGAACAACTTAAAAAGTTTGTTTCTCACACATGCTCATAATTAAGTGCATATAATTTTTCTCAGTATCATGGTTTAGCAAATTTTTGGTTTTGCTTTTAAGTTAAAGTGTGGCTCATTGGTTGTTTGACTTCAGGCCTGCAAAGAAATGACAAATATAACAATGTATATAAAAACATAAGTAAATTAGAAGTTCACAATAATATATCAAAGTGCAGAAAACTTGAAGCTATAATTTGACACACTAATACAAAACAACCATCCATAAACGAAAAGCCCACATGAAAGGGTACTGGCTTTAAAAAATAAAGTTGATAGTGCTTGTTATAAATTTGATATACTGGGCTGGAGAGATGCCATAGTGGTTAAAATGTTTTCCTGCCTGCCACTTCATTCTCATTCCCCCTACTCTCTTCTCTGCTTCTAAGTAATAAATAAATAAACTATATAAAATATAAATAAATAGATTTCATTAACAAAAATCAAATACATTATTTTCACTACAAAAAATAAATGTACTGCCAATACAAAAGACACAGCTCAAAAGTGGTAACAGACTTAATCTTATTCCACGGCCAGGTAGCACAGATTTAGGTTACCCCAAATTCCATGTTCCAACGTGTTAATAATTTCATGAAACATTTATACTTACAGAAAAAAAGAAAGTCATAAATCAAGTTACTTTTCAAATACATTGGCTGACCATCAGGTAGTTGGATTATAGCAAAGTTGTGAAGTCTCCACCACGGGCCACAGATGCTTTCTGATGACATTCTTAGCCCTTGGGTTGACGGAAGCTGAGGTGTGTTCTTGCATTCCAAAAAGGGCACACATGATCAACTGATAATCATCAGGATGTTAGTTCAAACACAGAGGTGGGCAATAAATGGCTATTAAGGGGCTAAAGGTAGTTCAAGGTAGTTTGGCTATGACTTACAGCATTCCATCTCTCTGTGATCATAGGAACTTTTTCAATCCTATCAGCCTTGCTGGAAGAAGGTGCAGCAGATACAGATCTTTGCTGGGAATTTTAGTTCACAGTATAAAAGGGCTGGAGAAATGACACAGCAGTTAGGGCATTTGTCTACCAAGCCAAAAGTTCCCAGTTTAATTCCTCAGGACCCATGCAAGCCAGATGCACAGGGTGGTGCATGTGTCTGGACTTCATTTGCCGTGGCTGGAGGCTCTGGTTCTCCCATTTCTCTCTCTCTCTCTCTCTCTTTTGTTGTCTTTCCCTATTTCCCTCTCTCTCCCACACACACACACTCTCAAATAAATACATAAATAAAATAAAATAATAATGTGCAAAAATTTAATTTATTCTTGCCACACAAAATGGATAGGAGGAAAAAACACACACTTCGGCATGCTGAATATTAACAAGTTTTCTTTAAACATAACACTTAAGTGCCTTGGAATTAATTCACCTGAACTACAGAAGAGACGTGTAAGAGTCAGAGATGGTATCTCAGCTTTTCTGTCCCTAAAATAGACCTATAAAACTCCTGAAGTTCTCTAGAGGTGTATCACACCTCCTCATGGGCCGCACTTTTTCTCTAACCTTCAGGGGCTTGTTTGCTAGAGGTGTAGATGAGAAGGTGGGTGGGCTCTGAGGGGCTTCTGCATGGTTTTGTTTAGCAGCTGACCATGGAAAATCACTGCTTCCTCAATGCAGGATTAATTCTCAGACAAAACTTTAGGGCATGGGGGTGGGGAGGATCTAACTCCTGCTAAGGGTGGGGAGGTTACTTCATCAAGTAAAACAAATCCATAAAAATATGAGAGTTCAATGTCTCTAGCTTCATCAGGGTCTTACCACACATGTTCATTCCAAGTTTCAGGATCCCCCCTTTTTTTTCCCATTCAGTGCCCTCACATTAACTGCTGATATACCCTGAGCATGGAAGTCGGCTTTGTGTAACAGGTTAGGCTGTAGTCCAGTTGGGCTGAAGTTTTGTTTTCTAGCCCTCTGTTTGTCTAGACAATAGACTCTCCACAGGGAAAACTTAGAAACCCTTATTAAAAATTTGTGGGTCTTCACCAAAGGTTAGTGGTAAGACCCTATTGCTGAAGACACCATATGTAGCTGATGCGTAAAATGAAATGGCAAGGCTGAAAGCCAGGAGAGAGACAGTCCCCAGACAGTGAGCATGTCTAGTGCCAGAAGGTGCTACATGGGCAAAGGGGGGAAATGACCAATATCTGTCCCAGCAACTCATGGTCTAACCTACTTAGCAACAAATAACCTGTTGTGATGCCCACACAAGTGCAATAGTGGCACACAGCCATGGTGGGGAACCAACTGCTCTTGATTTGGCTAACTGATCCCCTCAGTGGTATGGGACCCATGGCTGTCATTGGGAAACAAGTCAGAACCATATCCAAACATAAGCCCACTCTCCAAAATCAAGCTACCATCAATCATGGGCTACAAAAGGGCCTACACCTATTAAACTCCCTATAAAAAAGTAAAGGTTATCTCATTTGTCCTGGTGCTAACTTACTTTCCGTTGGAGAATCTGCTTCTCTATTTCAGATAGATGCAGATCCTAAGGAGAGAGCCACCCCTTCATACCTCAAAAGAGCCCCTGCTGAAACTAAGAAAAATTGGAGAAGCGAGCAAGGGTGCTGTTTTCTTGATGAACCAGATACCAGCACAAGGGGGAAGGAGACCAACACAGAGAAAAATCAACTCCTACCGAATCAGATAGCCAGAGCCTCAGAGGCCTCCAATACCTCATCACTGAAGCAGACCAAAAATGAACCTAACATGGCTCAGGGAAATTTTGCGGAAGAGGGGCTGGAAAGAATGTCAGAGCCACATGTTGGGTCATGATATGCAGAGACATTTATCATACCAGTAACTGTGGGTTAACTCCACAATGCACAGCCCATATTCCTCAACAAGGAGGGGCCAATGGGGAAGGGGTAGGTCACAGATGAGCCTAATAATGGTACCAAACTGCCTGTATTTACTGAATAGAAAACTAATTAAAAATAAATAAAAAATAAATTGTCCCATGATAAAAAAATAAATAAATAAATTGAAAAAATAAAAAAAAATGTGGGTCTTAAGCAGGGAATTTTACTTTCTGAGCTTATGCTTTTCCATTAATAGTTCATACAGAAATTCTAGGTGCAACCACCAGGATCCCCATTTCTCTTACTTTTCCACAAACATTCAAAACTTTTATATATAGAGTCACTAAGTTCCTTGCTCCTCACAAGTAGTAACTCAAGATCATGAAACTCACCTATCTAACAGAATTCTTTAAGTAGCTCACATCGGGGATTATCAACACTCTCCTTATTATCAGCACATTTATACTGGCACTGAAGTTGGAGAGCCAACTCCAGGTAACATCAAACCCAAAGAGAAATCCATCCTAACCATTCTGTTTCTCTAGAACCACTCTTGGTATCTTTTAGTAGTCAGAATTCTCTATAGGAACAGAAACAACAGAATGAAGTACTACTGGATTAAGTTTATCATAGCCCAACCACAGCTGTCTGTAGGTTCCTGAGTCAAGAAACCTGGTTGCTTCTCATTCCATGTGGCTGGATCCCTTAGCTGCCCCAATCTAGCTCTGAAGACCTGGAGGATTCCTGGTGAGCAGCTAGACATCACTCCACATTGGAAGACTTAAGAAATTTGGTCCAGTGCTGACAAGGAATAGCAGAACAGGAAGGAAACAAGCACAGTGAGATGGAATTCACCAGCATGTAGCACATGGAGTCAGGAAGAAGAAAGGGATATCTTCTTAGAGCTTCTTGATATATACCAGGAGGGCCACCTACTCTGGGGGAAGGGTTCACCCTAGAGGAAGTATTTCCTCCTTCAGTCAATCCTTCCTGGTAGCAACTTCAGAGACCCATCCTTGAAGAATGTCTTGGGTTCCTAATCTGATCAAGTTGACTATTAATAGAACCTAAGCATCACAATTATTTTTCCATTTATTTGAATATTTATGAGTAAATAATCATTCCAAGGTCCTAGACTATATTATGATGACCTTGATTTGGAAGCCCTGGTTTGATGTGTGGGTCACAAAAATTCTACAAAAGATGTCTGTGAAATGAGAGTAATTAAATGTAAAACAAATGAGTGGATAAGCAAAAGCACAATATAAAGGGAAAGATTACTCATCAGTACAATAGTCAAAGATACCATGGGTAGGAAGAAGTTAAAATATCTCTCAATGATATGCTAAAAGCTGTAAGGGAAACATAGATAATATGTAAAGTCAATTTCAGAGGTTTCAGACAGATTACAACAACCTAGAAAGGCACACTTGAATGCTAATGAGAAAAAAACACAATAAATAGCAATATGCTGATAATTTATGGGCTCATTAGTAAAGAGCAGACACAGAATGAGTGATCTTGTTTACGTAAATATCATTTACCCAAGTTAAAAAAATAGAGAAAGAAGTTCAAAACACAATAATATCAAATTTAAAAGAAAGCATAGTAGAGTTATTGTCTCTAATATGAAGCTGCAAAATACATGAATAATTAGAATGTCTTATTTCTGTTCTTTTTATGTACATGTCTGTTTTAAGTCAATATCATGATGTTTTTAGTGCTAAGACTGTACTATAACTTGAAATCCTGTATTGTCATATATCTAGCAGGCTTTTAATTTTGTTTCTTGCTGATGACATTTGGGCTCTCTGAAGTATTTTATTTGCTTCCAAATAAATTTAAGATCATTTTTCTATATTTTGAAGTATGATGCTGTGTATTCATAACCATATACATTGTTTCTTAAATTTTATTTTTCAACTGGAAAGGTAATTTTAAATCAAATATCTTTAAGAATTTAACTAAGAAGCAAAAACTAATGATATAATATCAGGGAATGACATATACTTTAATCATCAGTTTTAATAAATTAAAATAGTATGTGTTAAAATAATCACATATGTTTTATTTTTTTCCTACTCTCAAAAGAATATAGGCCAAAAGGAATTTATTCAGAGACTTGAGCAGTTACCAATGTGACATTTATTCCTTTTACAAGTGTATTATTTTAGGCATGAACAACCATTGGCAAGCCTTTTTTGTTTTTATTTCTTCATATTGATATAAAAATTGTTATTGTATGCTGTGTGATATCACCTTGACTTATTTAAATTGATATATTTCATATTATTTTTGTCCTCATACAAGGTGGAAATGTTCCTTGGTATTGACTCTCTGTCACATTTCACAGATCATGACATAAATATCCAGATGTCAACACATTTAATCAGAATAATAAGTCATTTTATTTTTAGTTTGATGCCACTGAACAAAAAGTTGTCATAATGGCAAAAACTATATAGCATGCTTTAATATAATATAAACAGCATTTTTCTCCTTAGAGTTAATATTTATAATATTTGCAATCCAAAACAATTTGGCATAAACTTCAAGTGTTTTGTTAAATAATAGATTTAACATATGTACCAAGACACAATATACAAATTAATATTAATTTTATTCAGTAGAAACTGTTTGGACATATAATCTGTTGGTACCATCATTTCCCTACTCCCTGTCCCCATTCCACAGTGGGCCCTTCTCAGTGGGATTGTTGTGTTTATGAGGTGTGAGAGCAGCAGTTTGTCAATGTCTGGATACTCCTTCCCACCCTGTAGCTCTTAAAATCTTTCTTCCCCCTCTTCTGAAAAAATGCCCTGAGCCTTAGTGGGTATACTCTAAGTCTACATTAGTGCTGAGCTCTTAGAAACTTCTGAATTTCTGCTTTGGTACATTTTGGATATCCTTGGCATCTGTCTCCACTACCCTGGCACAGGTTGTGAGGCCTGCAGTGGAAGCAGCAGTCTTACTCATCTTGATAATTCCT
The DNA here is from genome assembly GCF_020740685.1 of Jaculus jaculus. Taxonomy (NCBI): domain Eukaryota; kingdom Metazoa; phylum Chordata; class Mammalia; order Rodentia; family Dipodidae; genus Jaculus; species Jaculus jaculus. The sequence continues at coordinate 76,462,996 of NC_059112.1, read as the reverse complement.
CTGTGGTTTCACCTGGACCCTAGCTGATGTGTGACGGGTAGTTCATCTCCTGACAAGGAGTCAACTATCATTTCTTGCCTTTTTAACAGATTTTGGTTCAACTCAAGGAACAGATAATAGAGATGAAGGGTTTGTGGGGAAGGGTATGGGATGGTAGGGGAGGGGCATAGGATGAGGTATAGATATACATAAAACTAAATCTCAAGTGAACCAGTACCATATTATAATTATTTCTGTATAGCATACTGAAAGATATATTCCTCAGTAAGAGTATGGGGAGGGGATTGACTGGTAAGAAGAGCCCTGAAGAGGGTAGAGGGAAGCTATGCAGTCCGGTTCACATTGCTAGTAAAAATCACCCAAACAAGAGCATCTTCTGGGAGAAAGAGATTTATTTGGCTTACAGGCTCAGGGGGAAGCTTCACAATGACAGGGCAAAACAATGGCATGGGCAGAGGGTGGACATCACCCCCTGGCCAACATGAGGTGGACAATAGCAACAGGAAAGTGTGACAAACACTGGCATGGGGAAACTGGCTTTAACACCCATAAACCCACCCCCAACAATACACTCCCTCCAGGACGCATTAATTCCCAAATCTCCATCAGCTAGGCACCTAGCATTCAGCACACCTAAATTAATGGGGGACACCTGAATCAAACCACCACATTCCGCCCCTGGCCCCTATAAACTGATAACCAAACATGTTGTAAAATGCACTTCATTCAATCCAACTTTAAAAGTCCTGATAGTGTTTATCAATTCCAATGATGTTCATACATCCCCATAGTCCAAGACCTTTTAACTGAGCCATAAGACCAAAAAATAACCTCAAAAAACCCATAATGGCATAGAATGAATATTCACACTGCAAAAGATGGCATTGGGTGCCCCGGCCAGTGGGGAGTTGAACAAGGACTCGCGGAGAAACTAACCTGGGTGAAAGAAGGTAAACAGATACAAGAAGGAGACCATGCTAGGTGTTTGTCATGGACTCGAGTATTTATTCTTACACGTAGGTTTATATAGGGTTATAGGGGGAACAGGACATGGTCAGAGCAGGGAGTTGTAGGGGGAAGGGGCCATGGTCAGGGCAAAGATCACAGAGTTACTGGTTAAACTGCAATGCCTTTGTTTCTCCATCAGCTACCAGCAGGATGGGGGAGTGCTTAGCCAGGTGTACGATCCCATTGTTTCTGATAGTTGAATATCAGGTGAGGAAGTAGAAAGTTAACTTGCTATATTGTAGTCTTTGTTTCTGGTAGTTGAGTACTAGGTGAGGAAGTAAAAACTTAGCTTGCTATATGGCGGTTTCTGTTAACATGGCCAAGTTTTGGTTCATGGCTCCCAACAATTGGGCATAGCAAAGAAACAGTCAAAAAATACAAGATATAAAACAACCAGGGCAAACATCAAACTTGGTAGCTCCAAGTCCAGCAACTCTAGCCAGTGACAACTCTCCAAGCCCGATAATTATAACCAGCAACAAGTCTCTGCCATTCCAATTCTGCCCCTCCAGCTAGGCTACTCACAGTCCTGGAAAATTTCATCAGGGCTGGCAGCTCTCCTTGGCAGCCATCTCATGGTCCTGGCATTTCCACTGGGTCTCCACTGAAAGCCACGGTTCATTCTCATGGCCCCATGACCCCATGGGGTCTCCATGCAGGCAACCAGCAAACCTGCTTCACACTGCCCATGGCCATTTCCAAAACACAAGACCATGTTGCAAATGTGATAACCCTCTTTCCTGAATTTCTGATACTCCACAATACCAATAGGGTGCCAATTTGTTAATCCAGGGGGTAATAAAGCAGACTTTGAAGAACAGGATACTCCTTGAGCACTCAGGCCCTTTCAAAAGAATTTACAATCTTCCTGTTGCCCCAGAACAGGTCAGCTAGCCCAGTCTCAAAGGTTGTAATATTTCAGTTGCAGCTGAACGGGCAACAGTTCACCCAAAGATTTTTTTTTTTCTGTGTCATATCCCTCTGCTCACACCAGTTCATTTCTAACACAAACTGCTAGTGCAGTACAAGCAAAGCTCTTTCTCACCCTCATAAGCCAAACCTTACAGTCCACTGAGCTGATCTCTTAGCAAATCAGAGAGCCATGGGTTACCCACCTAGGCTGGGTGCCACTATTGCAGAGGCATATGCATCTTGTCAGGCTGGTTGCTACATATAGCTGTTTTCTCTCCTTGCTCACAATGCTGTTGGCCATTTCTCTCCAGCAGCTCACATAGCACTATACTGGCTAACCATTTGAAGAATGATTTCCTTCCAGCCTAGGTGGGTAACCCATGGCTCTCTGATTTGCTAAGAGATCAGCTCAGTGGAAAAGAACCCATAGTTGGAACTGGGAACCCAGTCAGAATTCATGGAGACCAATACTATAGACTCTGACAAGAAGCTACCACTAGTCTGTCCAAAAGAAAGACTATAGTCATAAACTCTTTCTAAATGAATAATACTTATCCCCTTTAACCTTTGCTGATCACACAAATCTTATACATGAAATATTTTGATCCTATAAAGAAATTGCTCTTCTATCATATAGATACTTATAGTAATACACTTAGAATAAATATATTAAATTTTCAAAAATGTAGGTATCTAGGACTGGACAGATTTCTCAGTAGTCAAGTCACCTTTCTAGAAAGCATAATGACTCAGGTTCAATTCTCCAGTACCCATGTAAAGCCAGATGTATCAAGAGGCAAATGATCTGTAGTTCATCTGCAGTGACTGGAGGCCCTGGTGTACCCATTTTCTCTTTAATCTATTTATGCTAACAACAAAAAATATGTTTTAAAAAAGTAGATAATTATTTTATATTTCCCTATTGATCTTTATATAAAAGGAAGTCAAGAATTCTATTCAATATCAAAATTGAGTTTACATTGTTGGTGTTAAAATTTTTGTGACTGAGAAAATCTATAATCAAGTGATGGTAATCATTGGCTAACTCATACTTCTATGTAAATACATTACTTAATCAAAGAAATTATATTTTTGTTTCCTACTCAAAGATTATCCGGGCCAGAAATTATATGTAACTTTATTTTTCCTAATTACTTGATTTTGAGAAGAGAAATCAAGAACTTCGTGGGTATTCCTACCATATTTTCCACTGTTGAGTGAAGACATGAAATAGATACATCTCTTTCAAAATATGAGCACTTCAAATAGACTAATATGGTATGAATTAAAAACTTCTTTTATTTTATCTTGATACACATCATACCAAGTAGGAATTTCACTTTTTTTTTTTTCTTATATAGGTTGCTGGGATGTAAAGAGAGTATACTGAGATACCGAAGAGATAATAGAACGATAGTTACTAAAGCGATAATGTAAATCCATCTAAAACCTCTAAGAGCTTAAACAGATCTTCTTAATAGGTGAGAAGCTATTATCAAGTTTGTTATAAGTAAGATAGCCCTTGTTAACTCATCTGTGTGTTTTCTGTCTTTCACAGCTTAACTGTTCTGCACATTCCCTCTCTACTGACCTAGCCTGTGAAACAGATCATGTGATGATAAAACCTGGGTGATTTTAAGCCATCATTAAAGTGAGGCACATCATCTATGAATTTATTCCAACAGTTAGAGTGCAGTTTGTGAGCACATCTAAGGGGATATGAAAATAGCCTTCAATCCAATGATCACAGCAAGAGAAAAGAAAAGAATGCATGCCTATTCCCAATTCAGGTTGGAATCATTTTATTTTATAAGTGTTTCAAAATGACTACAATAATCTAGATTATCATCTCTGAAAACAGAAATGCCTCAGTGGCTTAGAACTACATAAATTTTTTTCTCAAGTGCACCGTTTGTCCAACACAATTTGGCACAGGGCTTTGAAATTTGAAGCTACACACAAACAAATAAAAACTCATTTGTCTCACACATCCAATAAATCATGCCTGACAGGAATATAATGCCATGCTGTGTACTCCTTTTCAGAAGAAAGTGAGGAAATAATCCACAACCATCCCTGGTTTGTTCTGAGGATGAATTCATGTTGGAAGACTTTGAGAAACTTCCTTCCCTGTGAGCTGATTCTGATGTTGAGAGGGATAGCCTTGTCAATTCTCTTTAACACTGTGTGTGTGTGAGTGTGTGTGTGGTGATTGCATGTTTGATGACATGTTTATTGCCTTATGTAATAAAGGCCCACTTCATTACGGAAGTAGGGAGAGGGATTACACCCTCAATGGGTGACATTTATGTGTCAACTGCTGTTAACAATTATGCTACAAAATAATGACTTAAAACTTAAGAAACCATCTGGCTGGAGTGATGGCTTAGTGGTTAAGTGCTTGCCTGTGAAGCCTAAGGACCTCAGTTCGAGGCTCGATTCCCAGGACCCACATTATCCAGATGCACAAGGGGGCACATGCATCTGGAGTTCGTTTGCAGTGGCTGGAGGCCCTGGCACACCCATTCTCTCTCTCTGACTCTTTCTGCCTCTTTGTCTCTGTCTGTTGCTGTCAAATAAATAAATAAAAATAAAAAATAAAAAATAAATTTAAGAAACCATAGTAATCATCTTGATATTGCTGGTAAAATAATGTCCTTTAAAAATAATCTACTGGTTTATTGCTTTGAGAAGGTTTTACTTTCCAATAACCTCAGTGTTTTCTTCCTCTAAACATTAGCATGTTATTTTTTTGTTTGTTTGTTTGCTTTACATAGGGTCTTACTTTAGCCCAGGTTGACCTGAAATTCACTACATAATCTCAGGGTGGCCTTGAATTCATGGCAATCTTCATACCTCTGCCTCTTGGGTGCTGGGATTAAAGACATGCACCAACATGACCAACTAAACATTAGCTTTAAGTTGTCTTTTATTTTACTTTTTATAATTTCTTTAGCCCTATTTGTTATTATTCACCATACAACTGCCAGAAATTACAGGTTTAGCTAGAGAAGAAAGACCCTTTGCTTGTGCTTTTTTATAAGCAAAGTAACCTTTTTAATGAGAAACTTATAGGAATTTCTCACTAAAATCTTTTTGCTCTTGTTTACAACATTTGGGGACTAGAGACAGCTTATTTTTTTAACCTAGAAAGATGACAACTTTATGTTCTCTCTTTTTTTATATTTCTCACTGAAAATTGCAATTTTTTTTCTTGTACCTAAACTCACACCTCATGTTAGTGCTTTAACAAAGCAGAAAATAAATGCTAAAAAGCATGAGTGTCCAATTTCTTTCCAAGCATGTCTGTGGAGCTAAGACTTTGTCTAGGGCAAGAACTGTATTACGAGTTCTCCACCGTAACAATTTTACCAAACAATCTGCCTCTGAAATTAAAATCATTTTCTAGTTTTTCATATTAAATTCCTTGCAAATTATCACTAAACTGCTGAGCTAATTACATTTCTCTGAGCCTGGATCTGATGGAGGGAAAGAGTAAAGTGAAGCATTTCTTTGAGTGGTGGTTTAAATGTGAAAGTATGTCCCTGTAGCATTAGAGAGTTTTGATTAAGGTATAGCTTGCAACTTGAGTCTTTGGAAAGTGGAGCTCAGATGGGGAAGAGGTGTGTCTCTGGAGATAAATCAGATAGTATATCCCTACTAGATGAATTAAGAAAGTTTGAGCTCTGGCTGTTCATGTTTGGTGGTATCTCTCTGCTATAAATCTGTGGAAGCAAGTCAGTTTCTTCTGCCGTAATGGAGCTTGCCCTTGAATCTGTAAGTGGCAAAGAAATCCTTTCTTTCCATGCTTGTGGGGTGTTTATCCTGGCAACAAAAAGTAACTGAAATACATTTCAACTCATACCTTTGCTTAGATATTCATTACTTATATGGGGAAAGAAGAAAGCACAGGTCTCCTAAGTCTGTGTCTTTTGGCATGGACCAGGATGCAACCACAGGAATGATACTTAATGTTTCCTTTGGCACTCTTTTGGGAAGAGCCACTGCTTTATAAGTGTAACATTAAGTCTCCACCTGTTTGTTTTGCTCAACTAAACTTCATCTCAGAAATAGGTAACTAAGACAATATGGGGATTTCATCAAGGGGAAGCACCACTGCCTACTGGATGTATGTGAGGAGACTCTGAAAGTACACTATCAGTATTGAACATTGAATTCTCAGGTTTGGGGGCCATTATTTATCCTAAGAAATGGTTGTAAACAAAGACTAAAAATTCAGGTTATTATAAGAATGTTGTGTCCACCATATTTGCAGAAAGGAAATGCAGCAAGGATCTTCCTTATCATTGATACCCCAAATTCTGTTATTCCCCCACTGAGCCTGCCCTGTAATATTACATCAGTGACTAATATAAACCTCTGCAGCAGTTAATTCCTCACTGTCGGGGCAAAACACTTAACTGAAATAGCTTATGGGAGAAGAGGATTTATTTCAAGTTTATTGGTTGAGGGAGTTTTATAATGGAGGGGAAGAGATACTATGATAGAAACTGGCTTAAATCCTCATATAGTAGCAATGGTAAGAGCAAGCTAATTGTGAAGATCCAGTAGGCTGGACCAATAAAGTTTAAGGTCTGCTCCAAGTGACATGCCTTCTTCAGCAAGGCTCCACTTCTCAAAGGCTCCACCAGCTACGGACTAGGTAAGAAGCTTAATTATAAACACTTGAGACTATGGAGAATATTTTACATTCAAACAGCCAGTCTGTCACTCTAGACAAGCTGATTCCAGGAGCTGGATTAGCGAGTGCAATATGGAGTTACAACATTTAGTAAATATTTTAAAAGATGTCCAAGTAAGTGTGAATTTCAGATAAAACATGATAGATAATGAGCAGGAAAAATGAAATAAAATATGATGAAATATGAGCTTAAAGGCTCATATATAGATAAAGAGCACTAAGTCAAATTTTATGTAATTAATTAGGTATTAGTAAACTGTTAGAACTCCCAGGTAATGGTGAAGTTCTAAGAGAACTGTGACTTGATTTTCTGAAATCATGAGGGAGGGTAGTATGTTTTCATAACACTATCAGACACACATTATAAACAGACATTTTAAAACCACAAAGATCCAAAAGTTTCACTTGATATGTGCTTTAGACATTGTCAATGAGGATAAAAAGGAAGATAACTCCTAAAATCATGGTAGCATGGTATCCAGCAACTAAGTGTTGGACATAGAAGCAACAGGATATGAAGCCCAGAATTAGTTACTCACAGAACAGCTCTGGAAATTGATCAGACCAAATTTGTTCAGGAAGGTGAGGAGTTCCTAGGCTATTTTCAGGAAATAAAATTTAAGGTACAAACTTGACAAATATTTTGAAAGTTATTTTTTTGATAGTATTTGGAGGGTAGGAAAGACAGTGTAAACAGAAAAAAAATGAATGCTACTAATAAAACCGAAATAAAAGCAAATAATGGAGACAAATTTGCATGTTTCATAAACAATAAGATCAGGTAAAGTGCAGTGACATATGATGCAGATGTTGCCAATATTACTTAAAGTGAAAAGGTTTACTGATACAAATGGTGTCATGTCCAGGCTTCATGGACATATAGATTAGAAAAGGCCAAGAAGTTGCTAGAACTCTGCCTCGGGGCTAGTTTATGATTTTTTTTTTGGAGTTATACTCAAAAATTCTGCTTCATGTATGGTATGGAGCACATCCCAGTGGAGAGTCCTCCATGACATACTGAGCAGCTGGCTGCTCCCAGCAGAGGTAGGCAGTCCCAGAGAGAGTGTTCATGGAATATGGCCAGTTTTCTTTTTTCTTAGAGTACAGTATGCAGTTACTTACTTCTCCTTCTTGGAAAATAGCAGCAACATGAGTCCTGTGAAAGAATTCTCTGATTGTGTAAAAGCCTCTTCCCAGTATGCAAATATTAGGGATAACATATCTTCTCTATCATATGGCAATTAAAAAATGTTGATTATCTAAGAAGATGATAACAATAATATATACATATGCAATTATATATATATATACACATATGCAATAATATATATATAATCTTATATATATATATATGAATATACATACATGTTAGGGATATAGTCCAAGTATAGGCATGTAGCTCAGCTATTAGAGTGCTTGTCTTGCATGCAATAAGTCTTAGGGTTGATACCCACATTACATGGACTGGGCATGGGTGAACATATCTGTAGTCCCAGTGCTGGGGATGTGAAGGCAGGAGGAACAGTAATGACTATATGGAGAGTTCAGGACAAGCCTTGTATACATGAAAACTATTTAAATAACTTGATAATTGAAATTCAAGTTACATATTCTTGTTATGTACAAGCTATTGTTCATTTAATACCATTTTAACTTTTTCACTGGTGAAGATGAAGCATTTCTTTAAATGCCAGTTATAATAGTTTCACTCTATTGGCTTTTATGCTTGGAGGATATGAATCTGGCTGTTTAGTTAGGGTTAATTATTATACACAAAGTCAGTGAAACATCTGCGTAAATTATATATCTGTGTGTATGTGTGTGTGTGTGTGTGTGTGTGTGTGTGTGTGTATTATTAAAAGGTGACTTTGTATTACAATGGTATTTATGAGACTAAAATCAACAAAATAACGGGGATATACTTTTGTAGCTGTTATTACTATTTAATTTTATAAATGTTATATTCTGCCAAATGCATCACAATTGATGAAAGAAAATATTATACAAAGCCTTTAAATAAAATATAGAAGGTGAATTTTAGTGGCTGCAGAGAAATACTTATTTGTATTAAAAATTCATAATTTTATTGATCTTGTAGTTCTTTCAAGATCTCTTGACATAAAGGTGAGCATAGGAAGAATAAATTAACATATATACACACATATGTGTATACACAAACAGTAACGATGTGTAAAATTCAAATAGGTTTCTAAAAGGTTTGGTCTAGATATTCTAATTAATGAAAAGATTACCCAGGGTTCTAGAAGTAAAGTCAAATTAGATTATGAATGTTAAACTAGAGAACATTTTTTTCTTTCATGTATTGCTTTACTACATTGCAAATAAAATTTATTTCCACTGGAACTTGTTGAAAATTCAAGCTTTTTTTAAAATTTTTTATTTATTTATTTGAGAGCAACAGACACAGAGAGAAAGACAGATAGAGGGAGAGAGAGAGAATGGGCACGCCAGGGCTTCCAGCCTCTGCAAACGAACTCCAGACGCGTGTGCCCCCTTGTGCATCTGGCTAACGTGGGACCTGGAGAACCGAGCCTCGAACTGGGGTCCTTAGGCTTCACAGGCAAGTGCTTAACCGCTAAGCCATCTCTCCAGCCCTAAAATTCAAGTTTTTAATTCATAATGTCCTTTTGCTTTCAGGCAAAATATGATTTCTTGATTGGTCCATTCAAGCCCTTTTCAATAAAAATTGTACTGATCCCTTAGGCATGCCTGGGTTCAGATCCACTTGTTAGGCATGTGAACACTGGGAACTGCTGTGCATAGTGTTCTCTATGTTCTACTCCAGTATATTTGCCTATTCCTGTCTTCTGCACAGATGATGTGTTTCATAAAAGACATAGTCCTGACTTTTATTTTGCTTGTGTGTGCTTATGTGTGTAATAGGCTGTGTGTGTGTGTGTGTGTGTGGTGTATGCATGTGTACGTACCCTTTTGATCTTTCCTTATATGGTTACAGTGGGTCACTCACCTGTAGAGGCCAGGGGGACCTTAGTGTGCCCCTCTCCTTTATGATTCTGCTTCTTCTTGTTTTTTATTTGGAGTCTCTTTTTCCAGCTTCTGAGGCTTGTAGGCTCCAAAAATTCTATGGTCTTTACTTGCCTAGGGGACTGAGGTTATGAGTGGTCATTCTCACCTACTTATGAGGGATCTAGAGATTTGAACTCAGACTCCCTCAGGCCCTCATGCTTCCTTAGAAAGTGCACTTAACATCTTAGCAGCTGCACAGTCCTAACTTTTGTACACCTGATTTCTAATGCCTCCTTCCATGTATCCAGTAATCCACACATTGATAAGATGAGGAGAAGTATATAGTCTGTTATCAGTAATTTCTTACAGGTGACTGAAAAATATACTAACAGGCTAGAGAGACGGCTTAGCATTTAAGGCACTTGCCTGCAAAACCAAAGGATTCAGGTATGATTTTCCAGGGCCCATGCAAGCCAGATTCACAAGGTAGTGCAAGAATTGGGAGTGCCTTTTCAGTGGCTGAAGGCCCCGGTGTGCCCATTCTCTTTCTTCATCTGCCTCTTTCTCTCTTTCAAATAAATAAAATTAAATAAATACAAAATTAACTATGCTAAAGCCACTTGACATTGATGAAGGGATTTCTGTTACATAAGACCACTAGATTGCATTTGTTTTCTTAATTTAATTTAATTTTATTTCTGCTCAAGGAGGCTTAGCTTTGCCTGCATACTGATGAGATATTAACTCAAACTCTCCAGCATAACAATAAAATACATATGTAAGTAATCTTAGTATGTAAAAAATAAACTATTGATAATATTCTAATATCTTGATCTAACCTGATGTGTTATATTGTGCCCTACTAAATACATAGTTCATTTCTCAGTAGTTTACCGTTACCAATCATTATGTGATTACCATATATTATCATAAATATTCAAATTTGTTTATTTGCTATGACAGAGTTCTAAGAGAGTGGCAATTTTGCCAATATTTAAGGAGAAGTTGGCATCATAGAGCACTGTAGCAGACAACTTCAGGTTTGCTGAGATGAATTTCCAGACCAGGCAGTTATGGAGGAAGGGATATTTATTGAAGCCTACAGATCGAGGGGAAGTTCCATAATGGTAGAAGTTGGCTCTGTCTTAAAGGGCCAGACAAATTGAGAGAGAGAACCACAAGCCAATAGCCATACCACACAGTACATTCTTCAGGAACTCCAGGCAGAACTAGGCCCTTTGCATATCTTTAAATTGGAATTTCAAATCCACCACCACACCTTAGTGCTAGACTCTACGATCTGTTCACTGACACCTTCACCACTCAATTGGCTGGAAATCCACAAAGTTTTAATAAACTCCTGAGACTATTGGGGCATTTATTCAAACTATCAAAAGCACCTAGTTTTATTAAATTCACATCAGCTCTTCGATAAATAGAGGCCCTCCGTTTCTAGAATTTTAATTGATCTTCAAAACTGCTATTTATCTGTTCTTTAAATGCATGTGTCTTATGAGAACCTTCTTATTACAAGCAAGAGGTATAAAGAACTCAAATTTTACTAATTTAGCCAGTCTGTAGAGAATAATTGCTGTGAAAACTAACTTTGAAAGCTGCTAAATGTCATAAGTGGCTGAAAATATTCAAGTGTCTCCATTTAAATTCTGTAAGAATCATTTGGTTCCGGTCCCAAATGACATCCAACATGAACAATGACAGAAGTCATTGTCAGAATCTCAGACTCACAGATAACAATCTATCAATCAAAGCTGTGTTTTCATGTGTTTACAGATCCATGAAGGATAAGATTAGTGATCAAAGATTGCATATTTTGATGCTGACACCAAAAGACAAATATCAAAGAATTTCTGCTTCAGGGAGGTGATATCTTTCAGATAGGAGAATGACATCCAAAGCATGATAATGGGCTATGACAATTGCAAGTGTGGGGTACTGACTGTGGTAAATGTAGGGTTCAGGGAGTTCTAAGTCATTCATGCTAACTGGTTTGTCAAGATGACAGATCTTGTCAAAGAAAGGTTAGAAAAACATAAACCTGTGGTAAATGAAGACAATTTTGATATTTTGTCAATATTTCCAAGCCACTGGCTTGATGTTCCTGCTCCTTGATTTTTATACACTAATGATGAAAGAAGCTGGGGTTATAAATTAACTTTATCCTGGATGTTCCATGAAATTATGGACTTACGTTTTATAATTAGAAGGTAAATATTTTCTGCTCTTTAGAAACTTAAATTGAAATGACAAAGCCAACTATGAAAGTTGCTTTACTTATGTCAATGTCACATTATTATATGTGATCATAACTTGAACTTGATACTTCTCTGAATTCTTACTTGACTTTTCATTCATAAATTAATGAAATATAGGAATGATTTAAATATTTATTGTGGAAAAAAAATTCCCTTTTTCCTACTCAAAAGAATAAAGCTGCTGTTCAAATGCAGTCAATATTGAGAATTTTTCCACAAAACAACTTTAGTCCAATGTTTCATTTCTTTTTTTTAAGAATTTGTGAACTACTCAAATTTGATTGTAAAAGTATGAAAAGCTTACAAGCAAAAAATGACCAGATTCCTAAATTCTAATCATGCCCAGTTTCATTTTCTGAAGGATCCTAGTCAGTTGTTAATGTAGGTGATAGAAATTTACCTTCGTTCTTCATCATACAGAATTGAAGAGAGGTGAACTGTTGTGCTGTTACATAATCTTGGGTGAAATGTATGTGGTTGTATACACACACAATGGGAGAACAATAGAATATAATGTTTCTGAAGGAAATGACAATGGAACAGAGAATACAACTGCATTAAAAAAAGACACTGTGGAAACGTGATACTTTTACAATTATTGTTCCTCCATTTAAGGTACACATTAGCTTTAACTTTAACTTGTGATGCCAACATTTCACATCAGCTGTTTGGTTTCACTAATTCTAGAGTTAGTTTTCATTTCCCTCCTCCCTGCCCCTATTCCACTGAGGGCCTTCCTCACTGGGATTGCTGTTACTTACCATTGAGTTCTGGCTTATGAGTTCTGAGCGAACATTGCTGGGGGTGGGGGGCTGAGGCAATGCCTTTGAATATTCTCTTTCACCCTGTGGCTCTTATAATATTTCTCCGTCCTTTTCCATAAAGTGCCCTGTTGTGGTGTGTTTGAAGTCTACTTCAGTGTTTAACTGTGAGTAGCTTCTGGATTTCTTCTTTGGTGCATTTTGAGTATTGTCAGTGTCTGTCTCCATCACCCTGGCACAAGTTATCAGGCTGGCCATGGAAACAGCACACTACTAGACATTTCCTAAGCAGAAGGAAATATGCAAGGAGTGTTGCCACCTTTTAGGTTAAACTATTCTTAGAGATGTACAATTGCTTACACATTTATATATGCTAATACAAAGCATGTTAGAAGAATCAATAATATAATCTCCTTAGCTGCCAAATAAGCCTGTGAATCTCAGTTTGCACCTGTTCTCCTTGGACCTCAATATCTTTGTGCACAAAGTAAATAATTTGAACTAAGGTTGTGTTGAATTTCAGATTATATATATCCATCTCTAAGATGTCTAATGGTTAATCATTTATATATTAAGAAAATTTCCTAGGAGACCAGTGACAAATTATTTCTGATAACACAAGTGGAATAGTGCTAGTAGAATATCCTATTTCCTAGGAAAGCTTGGATTTGAATGTTTGTTAGCATCCATCATATTGTATTATTATAGGAGAATATTATGATGATATATAAAATACATCCTTGACATCTTAATATTAGTTTGAATTTTAGTTAAACCTGTCTCTTGTATAACCTTTTCATTCAACCATGTTAAGCATTTGCATTATTATATTTTAAATATAGTGCATGTATATGTCTTACCATGCCATAGTTATTCAGAAAGATGTTATAAAAATGGAAATGATAAGGTATCTGAAAGTGACTTCACAATATTAGATATTTTGAAAATATGGAATAGATTATAAAATCCCAAATATTAAGAATACAAGAATGTTTAGATTGCTAGGCCACTTGAAAATGATATTTAGTGAATGTTAAATGTTATTTTTGTCAGGGAAAATAAGTAAAATAACACTAAAGTTTTAAGGCCCTATAAAGTATACCTTATTCATGATTTATTTGTGGGATTCCTTTTATGTCCTTGATAGCATTTAATGTATTTCTGGTAGATATAAGAAACTGGATTTGCAGGCTTAACATACCAAGAATGAAACAGAAATAATAGTCTCATGTAGATGTAAATATGATGTCTTGCAGATTTCACATATAAAATAGTGTATTTTTTCTAAGTATATATAGTCCTATAAAACCCTTCTAACCACAAAATCTCCATCTGTGAGTACAAACTACAAACAAAAACTTGTAAAACCAATGAAATGTAAGCTTTCACAACAAAATAATCCATTTCAATTCTTTGTTCATTGAACAATTACTCAGCAAGCACTTTCTGTGCATTAGACCATGAAAAGGCTCTATTTCAAATAGAATAATGGTACTGGAGAAATATATAAGTCTCAACCATAAAATCTTACAAATCAACTTAGAAATTTAAGTTGTGGCGCTAAGCAATTGGATATCTATTCTGGCCAGCATCTGTTGGCTGTACTAAATGTCTTGGGTCATTAGTTTACCTCCATAGTCATCTGATCAGCATTTCTTGGTGAATTTTCCTCTAGGGACACTATTCAGAAGCCTGTGAAATACTAGAGAGTCAAATGCATGAAAGGATTTGTCAGAGGACCTTTAGGAAGAAGTGATAGTTGAAGTTCTGAAAATAAATTGATGTAATTATTTGAGAGAGTTAAATGGAGGTAATAGAGTGTAGCAGTCACCTTCTTGTTTCTGGGACAACACACACAACCAGTTCAACTGCCTGTGATTGTGGTTTTATTGATAGGGGAAATCCTTTAGTCATGAAGCTTGGTGCTTTAAGCTAGACAACACATGATTCCCAGAGACCTGCATAGTCTTGGAGAGTATACTGTTCACAGCTGAGTCTCATAGTAGCAAAGACATGCACCGTTTGCTGGGGGTGTATTTTTCACATGGAATCTGACAGTAGCAGTGACTTGCACAGTCTTGGAGGTTGTCTCATTCACACGTGAGTCTCACAGTAGCAGGGAGACCTCTACAATCTGGGATGGTATACTGTTCCCACATGTGTTTCACAGTAGCAAAGACTTCACAGTCTGGGAGAAGTCATGCTTTGCGGGGCTCCTTCCTGCTCAGGTAGTGCCTAGGGAAGGACCAGGCCTGCTGGTTCTGTAAAACCCCCAAAACAAGGACCCCACGCTCTGCCCGGATATGGCGACACCCCAAATCACTCACGAGAAGCGATCTTGATGCAAACTGCAAGAGGATTTTATTCCAAGCGCACTGGGGCCCACAGTCGTACACCACACAGGGGTAGAGGACTGCAGAGCCCCGAATGCAGGAATGGGACAGTTTTTATAGGGTTTCTAACAAAGCCTGTGTATTAGACCAATCATTTTTTTAATATCAGGAGCCCGCGGGGTGCGAGCCAGTCAGTTTGTGCCACTCCATAGTTTCTAAGCCAATTAGTTTAATTTGTTCAAGCCCCTCGTGGACCAATCAGTCTCTTATGACCTTGGTGGTCAGCATTTGCGCAGGTCCTTGGGTGGGAGTAGCAGAGTGTGGTATCAGTCTCCTATGACCTTGGAGGTCAGCATTTGCGCAGGTCCTTGGGTGGGAGTAGCAGAGTGTGGTATCAGTCTCCTATGACCTTGGAGGTCAGCATTTGCACAGGTCCTTGGGTGGGGGTAGCAGAGTGTGGTATCAGTCTCCTATGACCTTGGTGGTCTGAGGCAGGCTGCTACAGCTTATGGTGCAGGCTACTAAGGCTTACAGTGTGGGCTATTAAGGCTTATGGTGCAGGCTATTTATAGAAACCAAATAAGTGCTTTACTTTATTACTCATTTCCCATCCTTGAGGGCTATCTCATGCCCTTTTTACCTAGTTTTATATTAGGAGCGGGCTCTGATATAATGAGGAGAGGGATTCTTTATTTGCTTTCAACAGAGAGTAAAGCCTGGACTTTGAGGTATGCAGGGGCCCGCTTAAGCTCCCTTTGGAGCGTGATAGTATTTCTGGGCTTCTGAATTCTTGGGCCTTTCATTTCCCACTTTTTGTCTTGTTAATAGTTCTAATCCTAGAACTTGGAAGGACTAAATGTAAGTTTTTTTCTTTGCCCTGAAGGCCTTTGTATTGTTGTCTAAGTATTATGATCTGGACCATGCTTACTCATTTTCTAACAAAAGTAAAAATCTTATGAAGTATGCAAGGCCCAACTGAAAGCATCAGGAGCAAAACCATTAAGGGTCCCATCAGGGTGGAAAGCAGAGTAGTCATCCAGGGGGACTTGTTGAACCATCCCTCAAACCATCCTTGGTCAGTAGGACAAGGTAGGGGCCCTTTCATCGAGTCTCAAGGTTTCCTGCGTGGTGGCGTCTGACATAGACCGAATCTCCCACCTGTAAGCGATGTGGTACCTGTAAGTCTCCTTCTCCTGAGTAAGCCTCCCGGAGTCGCTTCCACACTCGTTGTCTCACCCACTTGAGCGCCTTGAGCCTAGATAACAGAGGCTGGGAAAGTGGCACATCAGTATTATGTATAGAGGTTATTTTTACCAGTGGAGGAAGCCCCCCCATATAGCAATTTATAGGGGGTCAGTCTAAATTGTCCGGGTGTGTTTCTGACCCTAAAGAGCACAAAGGGTAGGAGAGCTATCCAATCATTAGTGCCAGTCTCTGCGGCCAATTTGGTGAGGGTCTCTTTAATGGTTTTATTCATCCTTTCTATCTGTCCTGAGCTTTGGGGTCTGTATGTACAATGTAATTTTTAATCAATCCCCAATATTTTGGTCAGACCTTGACTTACCTGGGCAACAAAGGCTGGATCATTGTTTGATCCTATTACCTTGGGTATCCCAAATCTTGGGAAAATTTCTTCCAGTATTTTCTTAGCCACCACGGTTGAGGTTTCTTTCTTGGTAGGATAAGCCTCTACCCATCCTGAAAAAGTGTCTACAAGAACTAGTAAATACTTATTACCATACTTAGCTGGTTTTACCTCAGTGAAGTCCATTTCCCAGTGAGCACCTGGGCTGTCTCCCCTTAGCCTCTTCCCAGGAGGCATTCTTGAAGGATTAGCATTGACCATCTGGCAAGGTACACAATGCTTGACTACTGAGCCAGCTATCTCTGGCAACCTCAGAATATGGTAAGGAGACGTCTGTAGCAGTTTTTGTAGATGTTTGCCCCCCAGATGGGTTAGGTGGTGTATTTGTTGAACATATTCTAGTCCCTTTGCTTGAGGTAGAATCTCTTTTCCCTCTGAGGTAAAACAGGCCCCCTCTGGAGTTTCAGAGAAATGGCCTTACTTTCTAACTTCTTGCCAGTCACCTGGGGTATATTGTTGTTCACTTTTTTGGTTTTTTGGCTTTTCTATTATGGGCAGAAGGTTGACCCCCTGGGCACCCTGCTTGGCCATTTGGTCAGCCATCTGGTTTCCTTTGGAGATAAAATCTTTGGCTTTTTGGTGGCCAGGGCAATGCACAATGGCCAGTCTTTTGAGTAGATGTAGAGCTTCTAGCAAACTTAGAATTATTTTTTGTTTTTAATTTTTTTTTTCCTGCTGAAGTAAGTAGCCCTCTCTGTTTGTAGATGGCCCCATGTACGTGTGCAGTAGCAAAAGTGTATCTGCTGTCCATGTAGATAGTCACAGACTTTCCTTCAGCTAGTTGTAAGGCCTGTGTGAGGGCCATGAGCTCAGCCTTCTGTGCTGAAGTTCCTTCTGGCAGACTGTTGGCCCAGACTGTTTGTGTTCCGTCTATTATCGCTGCCCCAGCCATCCTCTTACCTTCTACAATGTAACTGCTCCCCTCTGTGAACCAGGTTAATGGTCCGCCAGTCAGTGGGACATCTGTAAGATCCTTTCAGATCCCAGTTTCTTCAACCAGCAGTTGATGACAGTCATGAGTCACTGGCTCATCAGTTTCTTTAGGCAGAAGAGTAGCGGGGTTGAGGATGGCAGGTGGGGTAAACATTATCCTGTCGGTGAGGAGCAGGTTCTGGTAGTGAGTCATACGGGCGTTAGTCATCCATCGGTCTGGGGGCTGCCAGACAATGCTCTCCAGGGCATGGGGGGCAAAGACAGTTATGCTCTGCCCTAGAGTTAGTTTATCAGCATCTTTGATCAACGTGGACACTGCCGTTATGGCTTTTAGACATATAAGCCATCCATTAACCACAGGGTCAAGTTTCTTTGATAGGTAGGCAACGGGTCTTCTCCATGGCCGTAAGGATTGGGTTAGGACTCCCCGGGCTATCCCCTTATGCTCATCTACGTAAAGGGTGAATGGTTTAGTCACATCAGGGCGAGCTAGGGCAGGCGCACTTAATAGTGCCTTCTTGACGGCATCAAATGCCCCCTAGTGTTCAGAGGTCCAAGTGAATTTTCCTTTCTCTTTAGTTAA
Source organism: Jaculus jaculus (assembly GCF_020740685.1). NCBI lineage: Eukaryota > Metazoa > Chordata > Mammalia > Rodentia > Dipodidae > Jaculus > Jaculus jaculus. Next base: position 76,444,858 of record NC_059112.1, on the reverse strand, counting down.
TGGATAGAGGGGGGCTGCTAGGGTTGCAAACCCTGGGATCCATAGTCTGCAGAACCCAGCTGTCCCCAGGAACTCTTTAACTTGTCTGGCTGTAGTTGGAACCAGTATTTGTATTACAGTCCTCTTTTGTGCCTCTGTCAGCCATCTTTGTCTATCCTGCAAGGAGTACCCCAAATATGTTACCTCTCTTTTGCATATTTGGGCCTTCTTAGTCGAGGCTCGGTAACCAAGGTCAGTCAGCTCCAGTAGTAATGCTTTTGTACTTTTTAGATAGTCCTGTTGGGTAGCTCCTGCCAGGACTAAGTCATCAACATATTGAAGGAGGGTTACCTGGGGGTGTTGAACTCTAAAATTGGTTAGGTCCCTGTGTAGGGCTTCATCAAAGATGGTTGGGGAGTTCTTGAATCCTTGGGCTCAGGGAGGGCTCTGAGCCCCGTCCTCCCTAGTCTTTATTTATTTATTTTTTTTAAGGGTTAGGATCCTACGTGGTTTTTTTTTTTTTTTTTTGGCCTCTATTAAAATTTTCTCTCATTCTTCAGTCGTGAAGAGTGTCTGCAACAGCTGTTGGCAATCATCCCAAGTAGGCTGATGAGAAAACATAAGCGATTCCATCAGCCTCGTGAGGCGTTGGGGTTCCTCTGAAAAGTGGGGGGTAGTTAGCTTTTCAGTTATAAAGATCTGCAGAGGATAAAAGCCAATATTGGAGGGGTTGTAGTTGGCCCCCCAGCATGGGAGGACCTACCTCGCGTAGCAGCAGTGTTACAATTCCATTTGCTCCCTCCGGGGTAGCATCTCTCCGGCTCCGCGTCCTTGCGGCCGGCCCTCCCATTTCCAGGGGCTCGGGAGGGGTGGAGGGAGGAAGCCTAGGCAAGCTAGGAAGCGGAGGCTCAGCGAGGGTGGGGGGCGGAGGCTTGGGAAGGGTGGAGGGCAGAGTTTTGGGAAGGGCGAGGGGCGGAGGCTTGGGATGGGCAGAGGGCAGAGTTTCGGGGAGGGCAAGAGGCCCTCTCTCAGCTCCCGGGACTAGGTAAGGAGGGGGAGGGGCAGGCTGAGTCTCCGGCCAAGCCAGAGGCTCTTTAATCTCGGGATAGATGTGAGGGGGAGGTCTGGCTCCCTCAGGAGAGGGCTTTTTTGCATTTTCAAGAGTCAGAACTCTGGAGCTTGAGTTGCTTGGTTTATTCAACCACGGCCTGACCCATGGTGGGGGGTTGTCCATCAAATCCTTCCTGGTTGGGACGAGAGCCTGGTCCATTCTGAAAAATAATATCTTTAACAGCCAGAATAGTCTTGGAATTAAAGGTTCCTTCTGATGGCCATCCAACCTTATAATTTGGCCACTCAGAGGCACAAAACGTTTGTCAGGGTCTCTTTTTAAACTCAATTGACAAATTATGGGCCCTAGACTTAACTTCAGTGCAATGGTCAAGAGTCAAGTTAAGGACATTTATCATTGTTTGTCACATGACAAAAACTGTAAACAAAGACACAAAAGACAACAACGCACACAACTGAGACTAACAGATTCAGACATCAGCGGCCTGTCCGCGTCCTCCACAAGCAGGCAAAAGGATCTGACGGCCGCGGAGGCTCCCTCCACCTCAACAACAGAACTCGGTCCTCTGACCGACAATAGGAGACCACCAGGCATCCCTGGCTCTCCTTACCTCCTGGGGCATCCCCCAGGGTGGCAGCCTGTGATCCTCCTAGCACTTTGCTGATCACAGTCCTCTGTTCCTTACAGCCCGAGAGGATGGCTTCAAACCAAAAACTGAAAGTGCGCATCCCAGAAAACATATTCAGACGTCCCAGAAAACAGATACTTAGAATAGAAACACTGGCCAGCACACATTCATTCCAGGGGGGGTCCCCATCACCTCCAAGTCGGTTCTCGGGTGTGAGGGGTGGTCACAAATCATGGACGATTCCCCAAATGTAAGACCCCCAAAACGAGGACCCCAGCTCTGCCCGGATATGGCAACACCCCAAATCACTCACGAGAAGCAATCTTGATGCAAACTGCAAGAGGATTTTATTCCAAGCGCGCTGGGGCCCACAGTCGTACACCACTCAGGGGTAGAGGACTGCAGAGCCCCGAATGCAGGAATGGGACAGTTTTTATAGGGTTTCTAACAAAGCCTGTGTATTAGACCAATCATTTTTTTAATATCAGGAGCCCGCGGGGTGCGAGCCAGTCAGTTTGTGCCACTCCATAGTTTCTAGGCCAATTAGTTTAATTTGTTCAAGCCCCTCGTGGACCAATCAGTCTCTTATGACCTTGGAGGTCAGCATTTGCGCAGGTCCTTGGGTGGGAGTAGCAGAGTGTGGTATCAGTCTCCTATGACCTTGGAGGTCAGCATTTGCGCAGGTCCTTGGGTGGGGGTAGCAGAGTGTGGTATCAGTCTCCTATGACCTTGGTGGTCTGAGGCAGGCTGCTACAGCTTATGGTGCAGGCTACTAAGGCTTACAGTGTGGGCTATTAAGGCTTATAGTACAGGCTATTTATAGAAACAAAATAAGTGCTTTACTTTATTACTCATTTCCCATCCTTGAGGGCTATCTCATGCCCTTTTTACCTAGTTTTATATTAGGAGCGGGCTCTGATATAATGAGGAGAGGGATTCTTTACTTGCTTTCAACAGAGAGTAAAGCCTGGACTTTGAGGTATGCAGGGGCCCGCTTAAGCGTGATAGCATTTCTGGGCTTCTGAATTCTTGGGCCTTTTGGTTCCTCCCTAGGTTTTGAGGGGATGATGAGCATCGGATGACCCAGAAACCTCTCCTGGCCAATGGAGAAAAACCACACTGTGTCGGGAGTCTTTTCCATGCAGAAATAACTCACTTTATTACTCTGAACAGTTGCCTATATCATGTTGGGTATGAAGGCGGGGATTTTAGGATGGGGGAAGAGGTAAGGGCCAATAGTGAACTTTAACTATTGAAATGGTAATAACAATTAACACATGGAAGTAGCAGACCAGAAGCCATTGTGCATCCTGTTGAGTCATAGCTGGCCAGAGACAGGTTGCCAAACTTTAGCTAGGCTCAGGAAGTTCCACTAGGCCTCACACCTGGGCCTTTCAGGGCCCAACAATGCTTCAGTAGCATTCTGCACTGGCATTAAATCCAGGCAGAACTTTAGTCTATATAGCTGATGTGTAGGCCTTTGCCTGAAGTTTGAGTCTATCTTCAAATTACATCTGTGATTTCTGTCAGTATTTGAGGTTTTTCTGTGATGCCCTGTGTTGGCTTCTCTCAGAGAGTGGGTATAACACCAAACATAGTTCTGTCCTGCATTTTCTATCTTGTTCCATAAAAAGAATTCTTCATTTCTCTTTTGCTACATAAAGTTGGAACAGCTGTAGTGGAGGCCTTGGCTTGAAATGAAACTTAATATAGTTCCAAAGACTCATTTCTCATGTAATGTTCTAGCAATCATGCTCCTGAAATTCCACTGGAAACTGTTTTTCATGATATCTGTCATGGTATTACTGGGTTCCTAGTCTATCCTGGATTTAATTTCCTTTCATCTTTTTCACACCTAAGGAAGACGCTTGTCTCTCCAGTCTTCTTGTAGTGAGGGGAGGATATTCTCAATGTTCTCCTCCTTCAGAATGCTCATCTTTTCTTCTTATTAAAAAATATATATATATATTGAGGAGCCAAGTGTGGTGGCACACATCTTTGATCTTAGCACTCAGAAGACAAAGGTAGGAGGTTTCCCGAGAATTTGAGGCAACCATGAGAATAGCTGAGCTAGAGTGAAACCCTACCTAAAAAAAAAAACAACAAAAAAAAAAATGATTTACTTAGGAAGTAGACTTTTATGGTACCATTGCCGTTTGGGTCTAGATTTGTGTTTCCCAACCCTTCAATGCCCTCCCTTCCCTCCCCATCCATCCTAGTGTCTAGTGCACAAGATGCTTGCTGGGTATGTAATGTATCTTGGGTAGATTCAGGTAAGGTACTGTAGATGAATGAGACTATGTGGCGATTTTTTGTTTTCTATGATTGGGTAAGTTCACTGAAAATGATCTGTTCCAGGTTCAACCATTTTTCCTCAAATTTCATTGTGTCATTTTTTCTTACTACTGTATGGAATTCCATTGTGTAGATATACCACATCTTAGTTATCCATTCTTCTAGTGATGGAAATCTGGGTTTATTTCAGCTCTTAGCTATTAGGAATTGAGCTGCTACAAACATGATTGAGAAAATCTCTCTGGTCTGTGATTTGAAGGTTTTAGGGTAGACCAGTAAGGGAATAACTGGGTCTGTTGGTATCTCTATAGTCAGCTTTTTCAGGAGTCTCCATATCGCTTTTTAAAGTGGTTGTACCATCCTACATTCCCACCTGCAGTGAATGAGTGTTCCTACTTCTCCATATCCTCGTCAGCGTTTATTTTCATTTGATTTTTTGATGTTTGCTATCCTTACTGGGGTAATATGGAATCTCTTAGTTGTATTAATTTGCATTTCTCTGATGATTAGGGATGATGAACATTTTCTTAAGTGTGTGTTTGCCATTTCTATGTCTTCCTCTGTGAACTGCCTGTTGATCTCTGCCCCATTTTGTGAGTGGAGTGTTTGACTTCTTATTGTTTAGATTTTTGAGTTCTTTGTAGATTCTTCAGCTTCATGTGATCCCACTGGTTGAGTGACTGCTTAAGAACGTGAGCTGCTGGGGTTTTGTTCAGGAACTCTTTTTCAATTTCTAAATCATGGACAGTACTTCCTAAGTTTTCTTCCAGTAGTATTCAAAAAGTTAGACCAAATGGCTGAACTTTCACCAGGCCCTTACAGGGAACACTTGACCACAAGACACTGGAGATGGTATGATGAAGACTAACCTTAATCTTCTACAGCTTCCCTCCCTCTCTCTCCTTCTCTCTCTCTCTCTCTCTCTCTCTCTCTCTCTCTCTCTCTCTCTCCTTTCTAACTCTTGTATATTAGTAATCTTCTTCCTCCTTTTCTTAGTGGGCACTGACCTGTATCTCCCAGTACCAGCATGTGGCTATTATCCAAAGAGCTTTTGATCAGAGAGATCTACAACATTTCCTAAAAGACAGACAGATTTCTGTCAGAGTACTTGATGACCCAACAAAGGTTAGTGGTAAGACCCTACTGTTGAAGACACCTTATGTGGTTGACATGTGAAATGGAATGCCATGGCAGGAAGTTGGAAGAGAGTCAGTCCCCAGACAGTCAGCATGTCTAGTGCCAGAAGGTGCTACATGGGCAACTGGGGGAAAATGACCAATATCTGTCCAAGTAACTCATGGTCCAATTTATGTAGCAACAAATATCCTGTCGTGATGCTCACACAAGTGCAATAGTGGCACACAGCCATGGTGAGGAACCAACTGCTCTTGATTTGGCTAGCAGATCCCCTCAGTGGTATGGGACCCATAGCTGGAGCTGGGAAACAAGACAGAACCATATCCAAGCATAAGCACACTGTCCATTATCAAGCTGCTATGAAACATGGGCTACAAAAGAGCCTACCCCTATTAAATTCTCTATAAAAAAAAGTAAGGGTTATCTCATTTGTTCTGGTGCTAACTTACTTTCTGTTGGAGAATCTGCTTCTTTTTTTCAGATAGATGTAGATCTTAAGGAGAGAGCCACCCCATCATACCTCAAAAGGGTTCCGGCTGAAACTAAGGAAAATTGGCGAAGCAAGCAAGGGTGCTGTTTTCCTGATGAACCAGATACCAGCATGAGGGGGAAGGGGATCAGCACAGAAAAATCAACTCCTACCAAATCAGACAGCCAGAGCCCCAGAGGCCCCCAATACTTCATCACTGAAGCAGACCAAAAATGAACCCAACATGGCTCAGGGAAATTTTGTGGAAGAGGGGGTGGAAAGAATGTCAGAGCCACATGTTGGGTCATGATATGCAGAGACATTTATCTTACCCATAACTGTGGGTAATTCCACAATGCATGACCCATATACCTCAACATGGAGGGGCCAAGGGGAGGGGTAGATCATGGATGAGCCTAATAATGGTACCAAACTAACCGTATTTTATGAATACAAAACTAATTAATTAAAAAAAATAAATTAATTTACTTATATGCCAGCACAGAGATACAGAGAGAGAAAGAGAGGGTATGATCCCACTAGGGCCTCTAGCCACTGTACCTGAACTCCAGAGGCATGGACCACTTTTTGCATCTGGCTTTATGTGGGTACCAGGGAATTCAACCCTGGGTTAGTAGGCTTTTAGGCAAATGCTTTAACTAGTGAGCCATCTTTTCAAACCTCTACTTATCTTTTTTTTTTTTTTTATTGTATAAGGCTCTACAGTCTGTTATTTGGATTCCTTAGCTCTTGTGATCACAATTTGTCACAAGGATTGCTAAACTCCTACTTTTAGTGTGGAGACAGAACCCTGGAAAATCTTACACATCATCTTGCCCCTACCCCAAGAGACTTACCTGAGACTCAAAGAAAGTGAGAGGTTAAAACTAAAAGGATAGAAAGAATATTCCATATAAATTATATAGAGAAATCTGTAGTGGGGGATAATATTAATATCAGACAAACAATATGAAAAAAGATTATTATAAAAATGGCATAGCATAGTAATGAATAATTTTAAATAGAAATAAGAAAAGAAAATTACAAACATATACATACTCAAAACATACCATGAAAATATATTAAGGAAATATTGATAAAATTGACATGATAAATGGACACTTCTATGTAATGTGAGGCCTTTTTCTTAATTTCAACAGTAGCTAAAATAAGCAGCCAGACATTCATGAGAAAAGAAAAATCTTCAACTAAAAAAGTAAGTAAACTCCATAAAGGAGAAAGAAATAAGCTATTTATCAATGTTATAAACATTCTTCTTAAACATACATGAGGCATTTTCTGTGATAAACTATAATTTAGGTCATGAATCAAGCGTCACTTTTAATATATACTATAAACATTTCTTGGGTTTGAGGAAATGGCTCAATAGGTCAAGTGCTTGCCACACAGGAATGAAAACCTATGTCTGGGTCCCAAGTCCCCATTTTAAATCCAAACATCCCAGTGTTGGAGCAGCTGACATGGGATATTTGAGACCTGATGGCAACCTAGTCTAGCCATGACCAAAATCTCCAGGTTCTATGACAGATCCTATCTAAAAAAATAAAATGGAGAAAAATTGAAGAAGTCATTTGACTTGGATCTCTAGCCCCCACATATATTTGCAAACTCACATATGTCAAAAATACATACACACACACACATGGAGATATATATATATATATAGATATATATGCACATACATGTGAACATGCATACACAAATGCATGTATAGCACATAAATACACATGCAATTCTCCATGCACATTTTGTGAGCAAATTGAAAATTCAGTGGTGAAGAAAATATTTAGCTATAAAAGCTGACATGAAAGAAAAAAAAATCAAGAAGCATCAACAGTCAGCAACTTCGCAGTTGCATAACTTAAGATAAAATAGTAGCAAATACAAAGCTACAGTGCATCATAGATGAATGGGTTAGAAAACAGACAAATTATAGAAGGCTAGAGAGATAACTCAGTGGTGAATTGTTCTTCCTCCACAGATATGAGGACCTGAGGGTGTCTGAAACCACTTGAATTCGAATTTCCAGATCCCACATGTGCATGGGGCTTGGATTGTGTACCTGCAGATGAGCAGAGAACAGGGAATCATGCAGACTCATTAATTCTGGAGCAACATGAGAAGGTCAGAAGAGTGATGAAGTTGAACATGCATTCTGCTCTTGTCATCACAGATGGGTGTGCCCTGATGCAGACAAGCACCTAGGGTGCTTCAAGGGCATATACATATGCATACACTACATCCACCCACTGGATCTCTCTCTCTCTCTCTCTCTCTCTCTCTCTCTCACACACACACACACACACACACACACACACACACACACACACACGTAGGCATGCATGCACCCCCCCCGTCACACACAAACACATTCAAGAAAATAAATGAAAAATCATAAAATAATAATAAAAATTAAGTGGGTCTATATAAAAAGTAATTACTGTTTGTTGAAAATGTCAAAAAATTGAAAAGCTGTTAACTAAATGAACTAAGATAAAGAGACAGGTGGGCTGGAAAAATAGCTTAGCAGTTAAGTGCTTGCCTGTGAAGCCTAAGGACCCCGATTCAAGGCTCTATTCCCCAGGACCCAAGTTAGCCAGATGCACAAGGGGGTGCACACATCTGGAATTCATTTGCAGTGACTGGAAGCCCTGGAGCACCCATTCTCTCTCTCTCTCTCTCTCTCTCTCTCTCTCTCTGTCACTCTCAAATAAATAAATAAAATGAACAAAAAAAAATTAAAAAAAGAGACAGTATTGAATTACTAAAATAAGAATTAAATATGATGATGTTACAGTGACGTCTATAGAAGGGATTGTATTGTAAGAACAACTGTACACTGATTTCAGTAAATTGTCTGAGATGAGAGTGCTACTAGAACAAAATCTGCCAACACTAAATCAGAAAAAGCAGCAAACCTGAAAGCACTTCTAGTCTCTAGCAAGGAGAAGAGCTATACCTTGTGGGTTCAATAGCTTGAATTTTGGTTTTAAAATGTTTGAAAATTAACAAACATTATATTTGAAATATTTTTATTTATTTATTTATTTGAGAGAGAGAGAGAGAGAGAGAGAGAGAGAGAGAGAGAGAGAGAGAGCAAGAGAGGCAGGTAAAGAGAGAAAGGAGAGAGAGAATGGGCACACCTGGGTCATCCAAGATGCATATGCCACTTTGTGCATCTGGCTTACATGGATCCTTGAGAATCAAACCTGGGTCTTTTGGTTTTCCAGGAAAGCTCCTTAACGACTAGGCAATCTCTCCAACCCCAAATTAACAAACATTTAAAAAGAAGTAATACCCATGATTCCTAATTATTTTCCAAAAGATGACCTAATTAATTATATAAGGCCAGAAATACCCTGCTATCAAACATAGGCAAATAAACAATATCAGAATCTTGGAGACTAATATCTGATATGAGTATTCACAAATACTCAGCAACAAAGTTACACAATTAAATGAACCAACATGTTACAGTGTTAAGCACAATAAACAAATAAGATTTATAACTAACATATCCCCATTCAAAGAAGATATGCAAGTTTGCCAACAAGTGTAAGAACAGACACCAAAACTCTTAAATATAACCTACAACAATATATTACTATACATGTATGTAATTGTTAATATTCTGTTGCAAAACAGAAAATGAATGTCTGCTAGGATGTGTGTGGTAGAGGACACACTTTTGTGTTGATACTGCTTTTAGTTCATTGCTTTTCTTAGTTCATTGTCTTAAATAAATTTGTAAAAATATATGTATACATGTAAAGGGAGACTGTGACTCCTCAATGAACAATATATGTCATAGGATACATGTTCCATAAAATTAATGAAGAATAAAAAAAGCAATTATCGTTCAGAATGTCCTAATTTTCTGTGTTAATTGCATCCATATTAACTCCTTAATTGGACAGAATTTCTGATCTTTGAGGTATAGGTAGAGTAATCCTTCTTTAATTTGAATAGCACCTGTGCTAATTTGAATATGATAGTATAAATAAATGCATTGTTCTATAGACTCAGGCATTTTATTAAAATATAAGTTTAAAATATTAAATTATAATTATATTATTAATTATCAATATAAGTATCATAATTAATCTAATATTTATTATTAATAATTGATTTAAATATATTTATATTTAAATATTAAAATATAAAATTAAAATATATTTTATTAAAATATAAGTTCCAGCCATGGGAGTAAGGTGGTGTCACTAGGGGCAGATCTGTGTCCATCCCTAAGGTGTGCTTGGGGTTGGGTTTTCATTCCAGCCCAAAGGTGTGGAGAGCAGTTTAAGCTTTGGTTGTTGCATTTTATGTTTGCTGGTGTTGATGTTTGCTTGCTGCAGTCATTTCTCTCTGCTTGGATCTGTGGAAGTAAGCAGCTTCTTCCACCATTGATGGAGTTTCTGGATTTTGTCAGCCTAAAACAAATATCTTCCTCCCACAAACTCTGGTTGGGTGTTTGTCCCAGCAACTTGGAGCTGACTATACATTACTACCCTAATGAAAGCCAGTCTCCTGCCGTAGGTAAAATTGTGTGATATATGCATGCTTTACTAATTTTTATACATTTAACTATTTCAAACCTTGAACTATTCCTGATTCTCTGGTTTCCATTGCACCCTTTCTCATGAGACATGTAGTGTCACATATGTTTCAAATTTGATTATTTTGTTTTCACTAACTTTACATGGATAATGTCTACTATCCAGTCAGTTTTCATCTTCTATAAGAATCTTTTATAACTGATAATGTCCAAGATTCTTGCTGGAATTTTTTAGAAATAACTGTATACAAAGTGAAGAAAATCTAATGTTGCACTAATTAATAGAAGTGCAATTCCATGGCTTCAAAATATTTACACATCTAGAATTGGAAATGTGCAAACTCCAAACCAGAATTAAAATTTTCTTTCTAAATGTATGCTTTACTTTTCAATTAAGTATAACATAAGTCAGCCTTAGTCCCTGTAATCTTCAGGTATTTACTCTTGGTGTTGTCTAACTATGTATTCTTACTTTATGACTCAACCATTCTGAGGTGGACTCTGTATTTTCATTTAAACAGAATTCTGGTGCCCTTGGTGATTTCTAGCCTTGGTTGTAGCAACAAAATCATTGACAAAAATAACTTTAAAATTGAAAATCCAGGCTCAATGAATCAGGCAAGACACACTTACAATATTATTTTAGAATTCAGAAATTTAGAAAATTATTTGAATCCCTTATTGAGAACTGCTTCCTGTTCAGGTCCCAACAGTTAAGGAGGCAAGATATATATATATATATGGCTACAATATGTCTATAATGTAAATGCATGTTTCCTATGTTTGGCCTCAATAGCCATGTGGTAGTTTGAATGTAAAATGTCCCATAGCCTCCATATTTTGGATACTTGTTGTCTAGCTAGTGATAATATGGGAAAATTGTGGAGCCTTTAGGAGGTGGGACTGTGCTGGAGGAGGTGTGTAATTGGTAATCAACAATGAGGTTTAATTAAGGTTCAGATTCATCTCACTTGGACAGCTTCCTTCTATTTGATATACACATGTGATCTTGCTTTCCTCTCAAGCCTGTCATGCTTTCCCCCTAATAATTTTCATAATGACACTTCTTTTGGAACCTATATGCTGAAATCAATCCTTTTCTTCCATATGCTGCTTTGGGTTAAGTGTTTTGTCCTAACAATGAGAAGATAATTTCTACAGGTGGTCATAATAGTTTCTGGTGAGCTTTTGGAATGATAGTATGTTATGAAAGTTTAATGCTTATATGCACAATCTAACTCAGACTCAATTCTTAAATATATATACAGTGTGCAAATTTAAATTATTTGTATATGTACAACCTGTCTACTTTTGCTTACGTGATTTTGATATTTTCAGTCTAGCATGTTTGTAAATTGGTTAATTAAATACTTACATGTACTCTAAAATCCCTCTATAAAGTTGAATAAATGAAAATATGAATATTGAATCTCACATGATTCCATTCACACCCAAATGAGAAATACATTACTTAATTTTTGCAAAGCATTATGTTATATCCTTTACCTTTAATGCACATTATGAACATTATGAAAATATTTCTTATCTATGTATATAAATAATATGGCTATGTTCAGTGATCAATTTGCTTGTCTGTGCAAATGTCCTTCACAGTCACATGAGTAAAGGATTGCCATTTTGGTATTTTAAAAAGGTTACTGAAGCTCAGAGCAGCACTCGTCATTATTGGAGAAGCTACACACCAAGCTCTGATAAAGGACATGAAAGTAAGACATATTTTACTCTATTTAGTATTTACGCAGTATTTTTGAAAAGTGCATTGCTATTAGAATAGCCTCACAAAAGCCTTGTGAGATAAGTCTGATGGTGCTAAGCTCACTTGGAAATGGCTAAATTAAGGGCTTGGGGAGACCAGACATTGTTCAAGGTCATGTGGCAGCCAGGCAGCAAAGAAAGTCCAAATTACTACTCTGAGACCTGACATTTCCATCCTGTTGTTTTTCTTCCATGAGCCACACTAGCCATTTTTTCCTCTTAGGAAACATTGTAAGTTGAATCAGAAACATATCATTTATATGTAAGGTTGGTTATTTACAGATAACTATTTTCAAAAGGCAAACCATGACAAAGTGTTACTGTGCCATTTCTGAATCAGAAACCTACCCTTAAGTTCATGATAGCTCTTCTAATAACATGCACAACTCTTCATTGTTATTTTAAAAGTTATTTTTACCTGGAATCCTTTTTCCCCTGGTGGAATAATAAAAATAACAAACTGCAAGACAAGGATTAATCATGCAAGTATACAAAGCGATATTGTAGGAGGCCAAGAGGAAAGCAGATAGAATACAACAATGCTTCTTAACTTTGGGCTAATATACTTTCCTCAGATATTTCACAGCCTAATGAGATTTTTATGATTTTGTGCTGATGTGAAGGATTGACAAAGCATGAAGATAAAGTCCACCTTCTACAGTATCAAGCAAAAGCAGAGGATGTCTACTAGCATTTTTTTTTTTCTGTTAAAGAAGGAGCATGATAACAGTGATATTTTTAATGAGTGGCATACTTTCATGTTGATTTGAACAAAAATCTCTTGCCACTTAGGACAGTCTATTAAGGCAGACTTGTAAATTACTTTTATCTGAATATAAATATTTTATTTCTCTAAATTTGAGCTTCATTACCTTAAAATATTGCTTTTCTTTGGTCTATCTTGTTTTTATATTATTTCATGTTATTTTACCTATATGTTATACATTGAGTGCAATATAAAGAAAGTATATGAAAAAATTAGTCATTCCTTCAACTGATATTCCTTCTCAGGGTTTTTTTTTTTTTTTTAATGGTATAATGGTTGATTGTGTTTTCTTCTTTTTTTCCACTATGAATTCATTGATTGCTAACTGTTTAGATTTTGAAATATATGGAATGTATAAGATAGTGACCCACATTGTGTGTAATATCTTTCTAATATTTATATTATATAACTAATTCTACCATATTTTGTTACTTAACATTTTCAGATTTATTCTTTTTAAGAACATGGGAATGTAAGGCCCAGTTATTCTGAAATACTTATCAGCTTCACTGTTGTAGCTTACCTGTCAGCATCTGGGCCTGGTCCAGAGAAGATGTTTGCTTCTCATCTGTACATACTCACTTAGAGATAAGCAAAAAGCAAGCAACAAAGAATTCTACAAATTCCAGCCTTGTTTTTGTCTAACAGAGACAGTAAAACACACATATAGCTTATAGTTGCCCCTCACCATTTTTCTTTTTTTTTTTTTCTGTCACACAAAGAGGGAGAGAAAGGATAGTTTAGAGATAAGTAGAGTTAGTAGCATCACTTATTTCTTGGTGAGTGATTTTAAAAGTAGAAAGAAAAAATAGAAATTCACAAATAAATTTTGCTTATTTTAATTCAGAAACTAATGCCTATGAATGTTACTTTATGTTCCTAGAAACAATCTATGACAACAAGCATATGAATACTTTTATCAAACCACATAAGTATAGATGTGACAACACTCCATCTGAGTTGGAAATATTCAGTACACTGCAATTATTCAAAGGCAAAGCACAGCATTAAATAATTTTATAGCCTAATCCCTTAACCTTTAACGATTGAGGTAATTGTATAAGCCAAACATGTAGCCTTCAATCACGAGGGTTTAAGCACTGAAAGATAATTCAGTGATCACTACAAAGTCAGTAAGTGATTTAAATGATTTTGCTTGGTAGTGAGCAGAATGAATTTGAGTTTGTGTGTGGGGGGGGGATGAGAAGATTCTATTCAGAGTATTTTTTAATATTTATTCATTTATTTGAGAGAGAGAGAGAAAGAGATGGAGAGAGAGAAAATGGATGTGCATGGGCCTGGAGCCACTGTACTGCTGTAAAACTCCAGACATATGTGCCACCATGTGCATCTGGCTTATATATATACTGGGGAATCAAATCTGGGTCCTTAGTCTTTGCAGGCAAGTGCCTTAACCACTAAGCTAAATCTCTAGCCCCAGAATTCTTCACATAAGGTAAAAACTCATATTCAATAAGGATATAATTATAACCATTTGACAAATGTTAAAAACAAACTACTTTAGCTGATCTTCTGAGAACTCTGTGTACCTGAGAGCTCTGTACTGTTTTTCATGTTCTGTGAATTCTGGACACACAAGAGCTCCCCTTCATTTCTGAGAAGATCTATACACCTGAGGGCCTTTGCCCTCTATCATGATTGAAACTGGTTACATTCCAGAAACAGAATTAAAAGGATAATTATAAATATATGAGCAATGATGTCAAAGATGAAAAATAAGCTCATAAACAATCCTACGGCAATAAAAGAAAGTTGATCAACATAAGAAAGGGCATAAAATATTTGAAAGAGGAAACAAATAATGATATGATAATAATGAAGAAAAAGCAAACAAATTATGTAAATGGAAAACATAGCAAGCAAACAAAGAAAAAAAGGAAAAAAAAAAAAAGAAAGAAGAAAAAATTCCATGGAAAGATTTACCAATAGAAGGAACCAAGGAGACAAGAGAATGTCTGACCTGGAAGACAAGAAAAAAGACGTGGAACATTCTAACATGGACAAGGATAAATCAATAGGAGGTTGTGAGCATGACTATCAAGGTATTCAGGACACCATGAAATGCCAAATTCAATGGTTGTAGACATAAAAGAAGGTGAAGCACTATATTCTAAAGGAATAGAAAGTACTATACCTAAATCATAGCAGAGATTGTCCTATCTGCCTTCCTAGACTCTAGCCAGTAGATAATAGTCCACGTCTTTCCTCATCCAAGAAAGCAACTTTATCTCCTCTGATTACACAATGGCCTCATGAAGCACCAAATCTCCCCCAGGTGGACACTACAGAATTAGGCACTTAGAGAAGAATGAAAATGAGAACAAATTACACACCCTGATTGCATATGTATACATCTTAATTAATAAAATACAGATTATAAACACAGAAAATATTTTATTTGGTCATGAAGGAGAATGAAATTTTGTCATTTGAAGGAAAATGGCTACAATTACAAATCTTCATATTAAGTGAAATTAGCCAGACTCAGAAAGAAAATATCATATATCCTCTCATTTGTGGATTCCAGATTTCATAGATAGAGAAGTAAGACAGCATAGGGGATAGAAGTGGACTAGCTGCAGGGGAGAGGTAGAAGGTGTCAAGTGTGTGAATGTGATCAAAGTACTTGATATATGTGAAGGAAAATATCTGTATAAAATATGTCAATGTGTATACAGAATATATACTAAAAAGTTTTGCATGTGTATGTGTGTGTGTGTCAATATGTATGTCTGTTTGTTCACATGTATGTGGTACATGACTCTGGCAAGTGTGTGTGTGTGTGTGTGTGTGTGTGTGTGTGTGTGTGTATGTGTGTGTATACAGGCCAAAGGTTGACAGTGGATTCCCCATCTCTGCCACTGGAGCATTGGAATCCACCAAGCCCACCCAGAACTTACAGGCATGCTGGAATCTGAATGCAGGTCCTGATATATGTACAGGAAGTACTGTACTGACTGACGCATCTCACCAGCCCACATCAAAAAGATTTTAGAAAGTAAAAAATTTTCCATTGCTCAAAAATATTTTAAAATATATTTTAGGTGACAAATGTTTAAAATTAGCTTGCTATGTATTTTAGATCTTACTAGATGCATTTTATAGTAATAGAGCTTCATTAATGTCAATTTTTTTAAATTGTGAGTATGTTCTTTTTAAAATTTAAACCTTCACAAAATAAATAAGAAACTAAAGTCATGGAGTGATAAAAAAACATCAAGGTATTTCAAAGTTCTCGGGATTGATATGGTGATTTGGATGTGAAAGTTACTATGGCCCCATAGACTCAGACATTTTTTTTCTTTATTAGTTATGTATATATTCAGTGTGTAAACAGCTATGTTGGTACCATTGTTAGCCTCCTTCATGTCCTCCCACCTCCCAAGGGACCCTCCTTGTTGGAGATAGTGGGTCATGCATTGTGGGGGTAGCCATCAGTTATGGGGAAGAGACAATGTTTTTGTGCCTAATGTCCCAACGTATGGCTCTAACAATCTTTCCACCCCCTCTTCTGGAAATTTCCCCAAGCCATGTCGGGTTCATTTTAGGTCTGCTTCAGTGATGAGGTCTTTTGAGCCTCTGTGTCTCTGGATCTCTTGTTTGGTAGGAGTTTAGTGTTCTCTGTGTCTATCTCCTTCACCCTTGTGCTGATGGCAGGTTCACTAAGAAAGCCGGACTCTTGCTTATTTCCCCAGTTACTCTATGGTTTCAGCTGGGGCCCTGGTGAGGTGAGACTGTCTCCTAAGGTTCTGCATCCATCTGCAAAAGAGAAGGATACATCTCTAATGGAAAGTGAAGTCAGCACCAGATTAATGGGATAACAATCATTACTTTAGAAAGAATTTAATAGGTGTAGACCCTCTGGTAGCCCAAGGTTGGTGGGAGCTTGATATTGGAGAGTGAACTTGCTTTTTGGAGATGGTTCTGACTTGTTTCCCAGTTCCAGCTATGGGTTCCATTCCAGTGAGTGTATCCCTTAGAATAGTTGGTTACCCACCATGACTGTGTGCCACAGTTGCACTTGGGTGAGCATCATGTCATGTTGTTTGCTGCTTAGTAAATTAGACCGCAAGCTGCTAGGACAGATATTGAACGTCTTCCCCCAGTCACTCATGTAGCACCTTCTGTCACTAGACAAACTCACTTCTTGAGGACTGACTCTCTTCCAGATTCCAGCCAGGTCTCTGCATGTTCTATGCCAACAGCATATGGTGTCTTTAGCAATAGGATCTTCCCTTAACCTTTGGTGGTTAATCAAGTGCTCTGACTGAAATTTGTCTTCTTTTGGGAAACCTTGTATTTCTCTCTGATCAACAGCTCATTGTGAATGTTAACTGCATCCTGATACTCAGAGTTACAGGCCAGCACCAATGAAAAAGAAGGAAGAAAAAGATAGGTAATATAAAAGAGGAGAGAGAGAGAGAGAGAGGGAGAGGGAGAGGGAGAGGGAGAGGGAGAGGGAGAGACAGAAGAAGATTAAAGTTAGTCTTCATCATATCCTCTCCAGGGCCCTTTGATTCCAATGTTCCCTCAAAGGAACTGATGAAGGTTCAACTTTTTATCTGTATTTCATGATATAGCATGTTATAGTACCAGTTATATTTGGGTCCACTTTTGTGACCCCTCCATCACACTTGCCCTTTCCTCTTGCCCCCCACCCCATTATCTAGCTCTTGAGATGCCAATTAGATATGTCAGCATCTCTGGCAGATTCAGGTTAGAAGCCACAGATGACTGAGACCCTATGACAATTGTTTTTCTGTGATTGGGTAAGTTTGCCAAGAATGATCTGTTCCAAGTTCTACCATTTTTTTTTTTAATTTCATTGTGTCATTTTTCATTATTGCTGTGTAGAATTACATCGTGTAGATATACCACATCTTGGTTATCCATTCATCTAATAAAGGACATCTGGATTGATTCCAGCTCTTAGCTATTACAAATTGAGCTGCTATAAACATGGTTGAGCAAATCTGTCTGTATTTTGCTGTATATTGCTTTGGGTAAGACTGCCATTTTCAAAATGCTAATTCTGCCTATCCAGGAGCATGGGAGGTCTTTCCATTTTCTCAAGTCCTCCTCAGTTTCTTTCTTGAGTGTTTTTATGTCTTGATTGTATAGTCTTTCATATCCTTGGTTAATGTTATTCCATGGTATTTTTTGATATTATTGAAAATGGGACAATGTTGCTAATTTCTTTCTCTGTGTCTTTGTCTTTTGCATATAGAAGGGCTGCTGATTTTTTGCATTTGAAATTCAGTCTATTTTTTTTAGTTGTATTTCTAGAAATCTCATACATTAAGACCTCCATATGTATCTGAGTTTGAGTATTGCCTGAAAAATTACAATCATTGGTTTAATTAATGACTAAAGTCTGAAGGAGCACCTTTTTCTCTTTATTCTTTTGAAGTAAGACTCGATTCTCTGGAATGTAATTTGAAAGCATCTTTTATGTGGATCTGGAATATGTTATTCAAGATTGTATGAGTCAAATTAAAAATTTTTGTTTGTTTGTTTGTTCTCTTAGGAAGAGTCTTGCTCTAGCTAAGACTGACCTAGAATTCAGCATGTGGTCTCAGGTCAGTGGCAAACTCATAGTGATCCTTCTCTGTCTGCACCCCAGTGCTGGGATTAAAGGTATATGTTACCATGACCAGCCAAATGAAGACTTTTATAGTCTTCATCAACATCAAGTATGTATTCCATTCTGTCCTTGCCACTGTACCATAGAAAGCTGTTTCACAGCTGTGGAGAAATTTTATTTTCCAAAACGTGGTACACCATTTAGTATCTCTGTGGCTTTATGTCATTTTGCCCCTTGAGTCTTTATCCTGTATCTCTGTCAATTAAAAATGGAAGGGACTTTTTATTGGCCTATGTAGGAGTGTTAAGCAGTTCTATTTCCAGCTTCTTTAGGGTGAACATTAGTAAGTTTATCACTTCCTCCCTTTGTGGCATCATTATCTTCCTGGCTACTCCAGTGAGCAGTGTGTTCCTCAGCATGGATTTAATGATGTGCTAGAAATCTTGAAACAGATATATCCGTATTATCTGTGCTTTTACCAATCTGTACAGTTTCATACACTCAGTAAGAATTTAAGAGGTACCTAAATCATATGTGATTCCAAAGACAGAAGGATTTGGTTTAAAGGCTTTCTAGTATTGAAAGATTCATCCAATCTTAGTCTGTAAAATTGTAAAATAGTTGATAGAACTAACTCTAAACATAGCCCAGCCCAACATCATGAGGTTCATGAGATGATTAATTGCAAAGAACACTTTGACTATTTATTTTTACCCAAAGGTACATTGCCAGAGAATGATATTGTTATGTGTTCAGGGGCATGTTGTCTGACAATAAAACCTTCTTTCTCTAGTACTCTTTACTCTCTATAAGTAATAGCAAGACAAACACTCGAAGCTACATCCATAAAATCTTATTCATATCTTAAATGACCCCCTGTACTGAAATTCAGATGTAGGCCACCACACTAATTGTACACTCTAAGCAAACCCCATACCTGCTGAGCTCTATCCCTGGCCCCTCCTCGTGGAATCTGAGATGCTTTGTATCTGCAGGAAACTGTACTGAAGAAAGTCTACCATCTTCTGTTGAATGTTGTTTTGAGGAATTATAGAAATCCAGACAATCAGGAATCTCTTTGATACAAAGTGTATTCTGATACATTCCATATTTCAGAATCAATTACTCCAGACAATAGAACGTATTTTTTGTGCAATCTTCTGCCTGACTTGAATCACAGCTTTCCAGAAGTCTTTAGCTTCTACCCCATAGCAATCTCCACTGAGCAACAAAATCCACCACAAACACTTGCTGAAGGATAATCCCATTCATCACCTCTTTCTGAACCCTCAATTTAACTTTAAGTCTCCTGGAATGGGTCTCAGTCCAAACAAAGCTTACATCTATAAGCCGAACCTTACTGAGAAGTGCTTTAATTTTTTTTTTTTTCAAACACAAAGCAAGAAATTCCCTGGATTCTAAAGCATACCTGTACCCAAGTTCCTGGTGGCTGAAAATACCTTTGACATTGTTTGCAGAAAAAAATTGAGACCTGTCTTGGGATACCTTGACTGATGTTTACTTCCCATACAGGTCACACAAATGTTGGCAGGATTTGGACTTATCGGGACACCACACGCCCAGCACAAGACATGTCTGGGGCTATGGACGGTAGATTCCATCTGTACATGTATTCCATCGTTCTCAGCACCGTGACAAGGAGAGGGTGAGAAGGAAATCGCTTTCCTGTCTCGCTGTTGGAGTCTTCTTTCTGGGTAAAGAGCCACCAACTCCACTAGAGAGCTCCAGAAGTAATTTGCAAGCACAGCTCGCCAGACCTGGGCCAGAGAGCACCCGCCACCCTTGGAACACATTGTTTTGTTACTTGGAATTGAACCCAGAGCTTGGTATATGATGAAATAATGTTCTACCACTGAGCAACACCTCAGCCACATGCTCGAAACAAGACTTCTGAGAAATGGTTCAGACAAGTTGTCATTTACTCATAGTCTACCTGTACCATGGCCTCCCTTTGCTGCTGCTACTGCGCTACCCATGGGTCAATATTCAGATATCTATAAAGTGTTTGGGTTTTGAACCAATGCACCTGATTGACACCAAACATTAAGGCTCTCAAAAAGTGCTTTTGGGTAGTAAATAAATTACTGAAGTAGAATAAGGCTGGGACTAAAAACTGATGCTCCAAGGACAATGGGAAAGTTCTATTTGGACATTTGGGGGCTGGAGAGATGTCTAAGCAGTTAAGGCATTTGCCTGAAAAGCCTAAGGACCCAAGTTCAACTCCACAGTACCCAAGTAAGCTAGATGCATAAGGTTGTGCATGTGTTTGGATTTTGTTTGCAGTGGCTAGAGGCTCTGAGGCTCCGGTGCACCCATTCTCTCTCTCTCTCTCCCTCCCTCTCTGTCTCATCTCTAGCTCTATCTCTATCTCTCTCATAAATAAATAGTTTGGAAAGACATTTGGAACCACACACCCCTGTATCTTCTAAGACAACAGTGTTACCACATTTGTCATTTCCTCTATCGTGTTCTCAATGCCCCAAGTCACTTGGATGAATAAAGAAGCTAGTTTACTCAGTCTATTCTGTGAATATAATATAAATGATTGTTATTGAAATACAAGTGAAACGAAATGCTGGATTCATGATGTGTTCCATATACTCACATACCACCTACCTCAACAATAATTCCAAACAAAAGTTTCCAAAGTACATTCACATCTATTCTCTCTGTCTACAACAACTCTTGCCAAGGCTTTTATCAGCTAGGAATGCCAGAAACAAGTCTAGGAGTACAGTTTTTTACTTTGTTTTATGACCTTGTTGAGGCCAGTGACAGTATCTTTATATGTCCTGTCAACATTTCTTTCTTTTTTTTTTATTTTTTCTTTTCTAGTTACAGAAAAAACGAATTCTAACTCCAGACATCAGATCAAAGCTCAACTCAGCAAAAAGGGGAAAGGGACAGTGGCAGTCAGGTTTATTTATCAGAAAAGGAGAAAAAGTATCCCAAAATTCTTCCTTTATCTTACTGACAAGTTGAGTCACATGGCCACCACTACCTGTGTGTGGATGCATACACGTTTAGTATTGGCTTGCACTTCTATACTTTTTCTTTCAGTTTATGTGTCTTTATCATGCCATTTTCCAAGCCTATCATCTTTTGATGATCCAGGAACTTCTAAATACACTTTTTTTTTTTTCTATGAAAGCTCAGGATACTTACTTTGCAATACTTTACTGGAAACTTAAAACATCCCAATTTTATTTAAAGATTCCTCTCCACAATACTTTATCTGCTCAGTTAGCTGGCAAAGTGCCACTAGCTAAAATGCTCATACAAACATTGCATACATCCTGCTATTGACTATCAGGGACCTTATAATGGATGTCTAAAAAAAAAAAAAAAAAAAAAAAAAGCTACTCCTAGCATCTGCAAAAACTAACAAAATGCTTTTTTGCTAAAATTACATATTATTTATATTTATGGACACAGATCTTGCATTCAATACATTATTTAGAAAAAAATCCTAATTTAATATATGTACAATATACATTATAATATTTATTGAATATCCAATTGTAGATTATTGTAGGGACAGAATATTGGGAAAGGGATAATTGGATACAAGCAGCAATCCTTGACAAAGGAACAAGGACAGTGGTAGCCAGGTGGCAGAAATAGAAAACGGGGTCAAGAGTACAAGAGATCACAGTGTATGCATGCGCCCACGCTTATGTCATTTGTGCTGTAAATGCATACATATGCAAGTATTTTCCAGCAAAGTACTATAAATAAAGTTCACTAAGACAACACAGTTACTGAATAGATGTTACTGATATACTTGAATGCCTTGAAAAATCATACAAATGCTTGTCAGTTTATAAAGGTTCACATAAAAAGAATAGAGAAAATTTTGAGGCTTTCAGTGGTTAAAACAAATAAATTCAAGCTAGATAGATAGTTCAGTGTTAGAGTATGTTCTTAGGATATAGGATATACAATGTCTTGTATTCAACACCCTTCAAAAATACCTAAATTCATTATATAAACTGCACTTATGTAATATCCTTTTCTCTGATGAAAGGCCAGTATAAAATGACTTTGTCTGCTAGTAAGTTCTCAAAGAAACCTTAGGTTAGAAATACCATTCTTCAACTGGTCCTTTCAAACAAAGAATAAAGTTGAAAAGGCAAAGAAATGGTATATTGATTATTGGCCTCCAAACCACAAATTTCTTATTTGGTAATGCACTAGAAATGTCCAAGTTTTCTCAAAGTAATTTATTTCTTTTCTTAAATATATTTTTTTAAAATTTTTACTTCTTTGAGAACAACAGACAGAGAGAGAAAAAGGGAGAGAGAGAGAGAGAGAGAGAGAGACAGAGACAGAGACAGAGAGACAGAGAGAATGGGTGCACCAGGGCCTCCAGCTACTGCAAACAAACTCCAGATGTGTGTGCCCCCTTGTGCGTCTGGCTAACATAGGTCCTGGGTAATCGAGCCTCAAACCAGGGTCCTTAGGCTTCACAGGCAAGCACTTAACTGCTAAGCCATCTCTTCATCCCAATTTATTTCTTTATTATAAATTCAGTAGGTTAATACATTAAAATGTCCTATTTTACATACTGCCTATTATTAACAATTGCACTTACTTAAATTAGACTATATTATTAAATACACTTAGTATTAAAACACTGAAATCCTTTGAAATATTCTGCTTCATTTTTAAATGCCACTCATATAAATAATAACACAGTGGATCCATTTCTATTTGTTCTATTTTTCATTATATTTTTTTTCCTTCTGTTAATAGCCTTGATGATTAATGCACTGAAAATATTAAGGAGGTAAATAATGTACTTGTTATTTTCCCCTTTGGCTTTACAATAATATGTGTATCTACTAACTAAAAACAAATCTCAATAATGTATATGTTTGCCCCCTGACAAGGTTATAATGAAAATACATTATGCAATATATAAATGGCCCTTAGTCTGCCAGCAAGATGCATTGTTTTTATTTAATTTTATTGTACTCTTTAGGCAGAAACATGGTCATACTCTACTTATAATGTGTGACCCCTCCAGTCAAATTTTAAGAAGCAAACTAAGAAATCTTCCATTTTTTAAAACATAAAAGCTAAATTAACACTCACAATTTAGAATACTAAATATTAAAAATAATTGATGAATACTATTATAATATTACTTGATGAATGTCTACATGAATACTGTATTTTTTGAATAACCAATATAGTTACCAGTTTTGTACAATTGATATTATTATGCTTAATATTCCCAGTTATGCAGGATTTTTGTGCTTGGGGGTTTTCCTCGGGCCTATGAACCCCGACATTTGGATCCTTGCCATTTTTTTTAGATTTAGATTATTTTATTCAGGTAAACTATTATTTTTATTGGAGTGAAAAGGTATAATATAAATTATCTAGGGCACTCCTTTACTTTATACATTAACATATTGTGGTTAAGCAATTAATTTTCACTCAATCGTTTTTTCTGAGAGTATATGATTTTTTTAATAACACAGGATGTGGAAAATTTAAGGAAAAAGTAATTTATAAAATGGAAGAAAACATCCTGAAGTTAAAAATTAAGAAAGCAAATTGGCAACAAGACTAAACAGAGTTATTAAAAAAATTAAAATGGCTAAAAAATTTCTTTTAAAATATTCATCATCCCTAGCCACTGGGGAAATACAAACTAAAACGTGGGATTAATCTCATTCTGGTCAGAATGGATAGCATGAAAAAGCAAATGCCAATAAGTTATCTCAAGGATATTGGAAAAAGAGGAATTGTTATTTACTATATGTGGGAATGCAAGCTAGTGTAAGCATTATAAAAATCAATGTGGAGGCTACTCAAAAAGCTAAAGATAAAGCTACTTTGTGACCCAAATAGACCACTGTTAAACATATGTTCAGTCCTAAAGGCTTCACATGATACTTTAAGTTAGTTGTTAATGCATGTTTAGTGCTTCACCATTTAGAATAGCTTGAAATGGAACCAGTTTAGATGCCCATCAATGTATAAATAGATGACAAAGATGTGATACATATATCCAATGTCTTATTTGGATGTAAAGAAAAATGAAATTACTGGGCTGGAGAGATGGCTTAGCAGTTAAGGCACTTACCTGTGAAGCCATGTTGACACTCCAGGTCCCACATAAGCCAGACACACAAGGCAATACAAGCATGCAAGGTGTCACACATGTCTGGCATTCAATTACAGTGGCTGGAGACCCTGGTGCACCAATTCTCTCTCTCTCTTCCTCTCACTCTCACTCTTTTTTATTTATTAGTTTTGTATATATTGTTTATACAGCCACGATAGTACCATCACTAACCTTTTCCCTGTCATCCCACCATGAGGATTGTGGGTGTTTCATTGTGGAGATAGCCATCAGTTATGGGGGAGAGGCAATTGCATAATGACCCAATTTATGGCTCTAACAATCTATACACCCCTTCTTCCATGAATTTTCTGAGCCATGTTGGGATGATTTTATGTCTATTTCAGTGACGAAGTCTTGAGAGTATCTGTGCCTCTGGATATCTGATTTGTAGGACTTGAGTGTTCTCTGTGTGTATCTCTTTTACCCTTGTGCTGGTACCAGGTTCACCAAAAAAGGAGCTCTTGCTCATTACCCTGCTAAATCTAAGGCTTCAGCTAGTGCCCAGGTGGAGTGAGATGGACTGATTCTTCAGGTTCTACATCTAACAAAGAGAAGCAAATGCTTCAATGGAGAGTGAGGTCAGTGCAAGATACATGGATACCAATTATTATTTTAGAGAGAATTTAGTAGGCATAGGCACTCTTGAAGCCCACTATTGATGGGAGCTTTATATTGGAGAGAAGGCTCATTTTTGGATATGGTTTTGACATGTTTCCCTATTACAGATATGGGTTCCATTCCACTGAGTGGATCTGATAGCCAAGTCAAGAGAAGCTGTGTGCCACTATTGCACTTGTGTGAGCATCTCATCAGATTGATTGCTACTAAGTAGCTTAGACCACGAGTTGCTTAGACAAATGTTGGTCATTTTCCCCCAATCACTCATGTAAGACCTTCTGGTACAAGCTAACTGTCTTGAGACTGGCTCTCTTCCAATTTCCAACTGGTTACTCCATGTTCTGTCCCAACAGCATATGGTGTCTTTGGCAGCAGGGTCTTACCATTAACCTTTGGTGGATCATCAAGTACTCTGACAGAATTCTGTCTTCTTTTGGGAAACCTTGTAGGTCTTTCTGATCAACAGCTCATTGTGGATGTTGCCCACATGCTAGTACTTCGAGCTACAGGTGAGTTCCAAGGGAGAAGAAGGAAGAAAAATATAGGCTATATAAAAGAGAAAGACAGAAAAAAGTGAGAGAAAGAGAAATAGAAGATTGAGGATAGTCTTTATCATACACTCTCCAGGCCCCTGTGAATCAGGTATTCTCTCAAAGCACCTGATAAAGGTTCATCTTTTTTTTTTTTTAGGTTCAACATTTTATTATGTCTTTCAGGATGTAGGGTTTTATGGTACCATATCCTTTTGTGTCCAGTTTTTTGTCCCCTCTCACCTTTACCCTCCCCTCCCAACCCACTATTCCTATTGTCCTGTCCTAGAGATGTTTATTAGGTATGTCAGCATCACAGGCAGTTTTAGGTTAGGAGCCACAGATTATATCATGCAATGATTATCTTTCCATGAATGGGTACATTCACTGAGAATGGTCTGTTTCAAGTTTGACATTTTTTCATTAAATTTCATGTGTCTTTTTTCCTTACTGCTGAATAGAATTTAATTGTGTAGATATACCACATCTTAGTTATCCATTTGTCTAATGATAGCCATCTGGGCTGATTCTAGCTCTTAGCTATTATGGTTTGAGCAGCTATAAACGTGGTTGAGCAAATATCTCTAAGCTGAGGTGTGGAGCTTTTAGGGTAAATACCCAGTAAGGGAATAACTGGGTCTGTTGGTACCTCTATAGTCATCCTTTTTAGTAGTGTCCCTATTAATTTCCATAATGGCTGTACCAGCTTACATGCCCACCAACAGTGTAAGAGTGTTCCTATTTCTCCACAACCTCACCAGCATTTGTTGCCATTAGATTTTTTTTTTTTTTAATGTTTGCAATCCTTATTGGGGTAAGGTGGAATCTTATAGTTGTTTTAATTTGCATTTCTCTGATGATTAGGCATGTTGAACATTTTCTTAAGTGTGTGTTTGCCATTTGTACTTATTTTTCTGAAAACTTCCTGTGCAGTTTTCTGCCCCATTTTGTGAATTTTTTTTTTTTTTTGGCTTTTTATTGCTTAGGTTTTTGAGTTCTTTTTAGGTTCTAGAAATTAGACCTCTATCTGATGTGTATCTGGAGAAAAGGTTCGCCCATTCTGTGGGTAATCTATTGGCTCTGCTTATTGTTTGTTTGTCTGTGAAAATGCTTTTCAACTTCCTGAGATCCCAGAGGTTGAGTGATCATTTAATTTCCTGACCTACAAAGTTTTGTTCAGGTTCTTTTCCCACTCCTATATTACAGGAATTTCCTCCTATTTGTTCTTCCTGTCTTATATTGAGGTCTTTGATACATTTGGACTTGATTTTTGTACATGGTGAAATGTGTGGATCTAGTTTCAATTTTCTGGATAATTATCCAGTTTGTCCAGTACCATTTGTTGAAGATGCTATCTTTTTTTCCAGTCTACATTGCTAGGCCTTTGTCAAATATCCAGTAGCTGTAGTTACTGGACCCAAAGTTCAGGTCCTTGATTCTGTTCTATGGTTCTATTGGTCTATGTTCCTGTTTTCATGCCAGTATCATGTTGTTTTTATTGCTATGGCTTTGTATTATAGCTTTAAATCAGGTATGGTGATACCTACAGTGGTGTTTTTTTGCTAAGGATATTCTTGGATATCTGAGGCCTTGTGCCATTCCATATGAATTTTGAGATCATTTTTTCCTGTCTCTGTGAAGAAAGATGTTGGGTTTTTTATTGGCATTTCATTAAATCTACGTGTTGCTTTTGGTAAAATTACCATTCTCATAATGTTAATTCTGCCTATCCAGGAGCATGGGAGGTCTTTCCATTATCTCAAATCCTCCTCAATTTCTTTCTTGAGTATTTTTATGTTTTCATTCTAAAGGTCTTTCACCTCCTCAGTTAATGTTATTCTGAGTTATTTTATTTTATGCTATTGAAAATGGGACAATGTCACTTATTTCTTTCTCTGTGTCTTTGTCTTTTTCATATTAAAGACAACTGGCTTTTGTGCATTGAATTGTATCTTGTTATTTAGTGAAAGAGTTAATCACTTTTAAGAGTTTTGAGATGGAGGTTCTCGGGTTACTTACATATAGAATCATATCCTCTCTAAAGAGAGCTAACATAACTTCTTCCATTCTAATTTGTATCCTGTTTTTCTCTCTCTTTCTCCTGTCTTATTGCTTGAGCTAGTACTTCCAGTACTATGTTGAAGAACAGAGGCAAGAGTGATCACTCTGATCTTGTTCCTGATCTCAATGGGAATTCCTTCAGTCTCTCCCCATTAAGTATTATTTGGGCTTTAGGATCTTTATATATAGTCATTATTATGTTGGGATATAGACCATCCATGCCTATTCTCTCCAATGTTTTAATCATGAAGTGATGTATTTTGTCAAAGGCCTTTTCTGCATCTATGAAGCCTTGCCAAATTTAACAAATAATTGAGAAAATAGATACTGCTAAATGTAAATTATGAATTTATTTTCATTTAGGGAGAAATTATGAGTTATGAAATTCACAATAGGGGAAATTATTTTTAATGAAACTACTTCAAACACCAGGCTTAAGTCTTTACATAGTAGTTTTTAGGAAACTTTATTAACTCGCTCATTAAATATTTATTTACCCAACTCTTTATTCACTCATGCAACACAAATTTAATAAATATCCATCATAGTTGTCAGAGTTTTGGGCTGGTATCAAGTTACCAGACAAGAGCAGCATTATTGATTTCTTCATCTGCAGTCTAGACTACTCATTCTACTAAAAATCAAACGAGATAGAGAGTGTGAGATTCTTAGGAAGTATACAATGTTCCTTAAGCCTCCATTATATTAATTGTTGAAGAATGATATACAAAACACCTTTCTCATAGCTTGTGTCCCCTTAATACCTTTCATCATTTAATAGACAAGTTAGCATTAAAAGTTAGCCACTTAGTATGTGATTAAAGGGATTGGTGTTAAGACTCATAGCACTTGTCCAATATACATAATTCTGATTACAAACATAAAACTAACAATTAAAAAAAATGATTATTGTGTCAGATACCCTACAGAATGTTCATTGTGGTTGGAATACTGAGGTTCATTATAACACACTTGAAATAGTCATTCCATCTAGGAAATAGATAAGATGGTGAAAAATAATGTGGGCATCAGAGCAGATAATGCAAAAATAATGTGGGCATCAGAGCAGATAATGCAAAAAGCATGGAAACACAGCTCAAATTATTTGGGTCCATGAAGAAATTCTCTCAATTACTATAATATTGGATTGCAAATTTACATGTCAATGTCGTGAAGGCTATAATACCAAATTGGCCTGAAGTCAACATTGGAATTAGAAGATTTTGATGGAATATTTATCACCAGAGATTATATTGACAAAAATATTCAAAATGTTCTAAGTTATTCTTTCTTTTCCTTTTTTTCTTCTTTACTCCTTCATTACTTCCTTCCTTTCTTCTATTTTTCCTAAAGTTTTGTATTTTGAGAACCTTAGTCATATAGAAATTTCTTAAAACAATTAAAAAGCATCATAAGTTCTTGAATTTCTAGTCCACTAAAATATCAAGAATATGCACCAATTCAAAGTTCTCATTATGGAGATGAACTGATGTGTATAAGATTTCTCTATAAGTGACCCTAGAAAGTATTTGCAGACAGCATAGAATACAGAGAAATGACTTTCCTAGATGAAACTTTCCAAAACTCTTAGATATAACCTTTATTCCCTTTAATATTTTATTTAATTTTATAATTATATTTCCATTTAAAGGAAATTTATATAACCTACATAGTTATATTTATATAACTATATTTATATTATACAAATAATATAAATATACAAATATGGATATATTTAAATTTATATAAAGGAAATATATATTTCCTTTAATATTTTATTATAGATACACATATTTTCCTAATTTACTTTTTTCATATTTTATATGAGAGAAAGAGAGAGAAACAGAGAGAGAATTGGCATGCCAGGGCCTCAGCCACTGAAATCTAACTCCAGATGCTTGCACCACTTACTATGTATATGAGACCTTGTGCTTGCATCACTTTTATGCATCTGGCTTACATGGGATCTGGAGAGAGATCAAGCATGCATCCTTTGCCTTAACCATTAAGTAATCTCTCCAGCCCCTAATTTCTTATTAATTTTTATAAGAAACTCATATGACTTTGGGTGGGGAATGGAAACTGAAGTAAGATTTTTTGTTTTTCAGGCCGGCCTCTAATTCAGTATTTAGTAGAGGATGACCTTGCACTCATGATCTTTCTATTTCCAACTGCACAGAGCTGGTATATATATGTATTCCCACACCTAGCTTACGTGGCGCTGCTGTCAGACACAGGACTGTCATCCATGCTAAGCAAGCACTCTCCTGCTATGTCACATCTTAGCCCTCCATTTGAGAGTTTGAAGCATTGAATTAATAAAACCAATTACATACAAAACAAAGAAAAATTGCTTTTTCCTTAAGGCTCATACTTCTAGGTGTTTTCCTTATTTATAACATATTTCAGAATAAGGTGAGCCAACATGTGTTGATATTATGTCATGGATTGATTTGAATTTTGAAATACTTAAAATTTAAGAGTCTTTTTTTTGTCTTGGATTTAATTGATAAATGAAGTCACATCATATATAAAAACATCTACTCAGCACCACAAACAATTAATACAGAGAAAAAAAACAGCAATTGAATATGAGAAAATAATTTTGAGCTATGTATCTAACAAGAGATTTAAATATAGGATATATAAAATAATACAAAAACTCAAGAGCATAATATATAAATCAATAACCTGTTTAATATGGTCAATGCCAGCAAATTGGCATTTCTTATTAAAACACTTCTAACTTATCATATTCTTGTCAACAGGAATATGAAAAATAAATGCACAAGTTCACACTTCAGTTAGAAAATACATTTAGCCTCTGGTCAAGATGACATCTGCCTCACCTCATGGGGAAGAAAAGGCAGCACCCTTAAAGCTCAGGGGGTATTTTTTGTCTAGGGGCTTGCTGATTCTAGTAGGCTTGCAGTGGGAGGGAGTAAAGGAGCAAAACAAGAAATTCACTGATTCCCACGCTCTCACGTAGCCCACCAGCATCCAATCCCCTCAAGCAGCTGTCTTAGTTGCAGTCCCAGTAGGTGGTCCCTCCTGCACTAACTGCAGGCCCAGTGGACCCAAGCAAGCAGGCTAGGTCCTCCGCCCTAGGATTTCCCACAGGGCAGAGCTCTACTGCAGTGATCAGTGTCCTGCAATTGCCACTGTCCTGCCCAGCCTTGCTGACCCCCACCAGTGTGTGATGACCATTTCTATCCAGCTTGCCGACCCTGGCAGGTGCGTGCCAGCACAGTTCCCCAGCAGCCTTAAGGACTGCTGCAGACACATGCGACTGAAGTTCCTGCCTAGCTTTGCTGTCCCCTGCCTGTGTATGCAATCGCCATTCCCTTCCAGTGTTGCAGACCCCCTTGCATGAGCATGATTGATATTCACACCTAGTCTTGTGGACCCTCAGGGGCATGTGTGATCGTGGTTCCCACACATCCTTGTGGACCCCTGCCTGCTTGTGCAATGGCCATTCCCACCCAGCTCTGCTAACTCCCACCCATACCTGAAATGACCCTTCCCTGTAGGCAATTGCCAATCTAGTTGCTGTTCCTGCCCAACCCACATGAGCCCAGTGCACAAACATCATTCTACTCACCACTGTCATCTCTCATACCAGGTGAGTTTATCTGCCCTAGCCTGCCTGAACTTGTGGATGATCACATTCCCACTCACCAATGCCCTCCACCCCTGCCCAGAAGGCTAGCATCCCATACCCTAGGCTTTCTGAAAGGTTATGATGGGCAGACCACTGCAAAGATGAAGTAGCATAAGAAATCTGATGCAAGAAAAATCCAGCTAGATTGCCCAGTTCCACAATGGATGTCAATAATCAAAACATAGAAGAGACAATAGGATCAGAACCCCAAAATGTAGGAAAAAACTATGCAACTCTGGCCAAGCAAATAGCAGAACTAGCAGAAACTCAACAAAGGACCAATTATTGAATGAATGGTTTGCGCACTACATTAGACATACTAGAAAAGAACCAGGATGGGTTCCTAAGAAAGTTAAATTATTTGATGGAAAGTGGAAAAAAGAGGACATCAATAACCAGCTGCCTAAGCTCAATGAAGACATAAAAAAATACAAGGATTAACCCCAAGAAACATTAAGGAAAACAGAAAAAGACATGAAAAGGGAATTTGACAGAGGGTTGGAAACAATACATAAAAAGCATTAGAAAATATGGATCAAATTGAACAAGCCCAAAACTGTATAGAAGCTCTCAAAACAAAACAGAAGCAACAGTTTGTCAGTTCAAAAGTTTCAACAAGTTCAAATATTTATGTGAAAAGAACATGAGGGAACTGCAGGATAACCTAAAACGTCACAACATTTGGATCATGGGACTACAAGAAGGGGAAGAAATACAAACAAAAAGCACAGAAAAATTATGCAACAAAACTATCAAGGAAAACTTTCCCACTCTCAAAAAACACAAAGTCCTAAAGACAGCTTGGGAGAGACAACACGTTATATATAAAGGAAAACCCATCAGAATTATTTCAGACTTCTCAATGGAAGGCCTACAAGCCAGAAGGACCTGGAATGGAATACTATAAACTCTAAGAACTTATGGCTTCTAAACCAAACTATGATACCCAGCAAAAGTATTACTCATAAGAGATGGTGAAAGAAAAACTTTCCACAATAAAACTCAGCTTTACAACTATAGGAACACAAAGCCAAACCTACAGAGAGTCCTTCACGGAATGCTCCACACTGAAGTTTCAAATAACAAACCTCAAGTGCCCATGAGAAGCAGATCACAATAACCAAATTCAAGAAGGATCAAGGAAATTTTGAGGAAGAGGGGGCAGAAAGAATGTCAGAGTCACATGTTGGGTCATGATATGCAGAGACATTTATCATACCAATAACTGTGGGCTAACTCCACAATGCACGACCCATTTACATCAACAAAGAATGTCCAATGGGAGGGGGTAGATGATAGATGAGCCTAAACAATGGTACCAAACTGCCTGTATTTGCTGAAAAGAAAACTAATAAATTAAATTTAAAAAAAATAAATAAAAAATACAAATCAAAACTAAAAAAAAGGCTCAAAAACAACATAGGCCAAGGAAACATCAAACCACATAAACCACCACAATATGGCAGGTATTAAATCAAACCTCACAGTTATTTCCTTAAATATTAATGGCCTTAATTCACCCATCAAGATATAAGCTAACAGAGTGGATCAGAAAATTAGACCCTTCAAGAAGCCCATCTCACCACTAATGACCAATACCTTCTCAAGGTGAAAGGCTGGAAAATGATATTCCAAGAAAACAGAAATAAGAAGCAAGCAGGTATAGCTATTCTATGTCTTATAAAATAGACTTCAAGCCAAAAGTAATCAAAAAAGACCAACAAGGCCAGTTCTTACTTATGAAGGGAATGATACAACAAGAAGATATCGCAATCATTAGTCTTTTATTAACATTTTCGATGATTACAAAAAAATATCCAATGTTAATTCCCACCCTCCCCCCTGACACTTTCCCCTTTGAAATTCCATTCTCCATCAAATTACCTCCCCATCTCAATCATTGTATTTACATATATACAATATCAGCCTATTAAGTACCATCCTCCCTTCCTTTCTCTTCCCTTTCTATCTCCTTTTTAACTTACTGGCCTCTGCTACTGAGTATTTTCCTTCTCATGCAAAAGCTCAATCATCTGTAGCTAGAATCCACATATGAGAGAGAACATGTGGCGCTGGTTTTCTGGGCCTGGGTTACCTCACTTAGTATAATCCATTCCAGGTCCATCCATTCTTCTGCAAACTTCAAAACTTCATGTTTCTTTACTGCTGAGTAGAACTCCATTGTATAAATGTGCCACATCATCATTATCCACTCATCAGTTGAGGGATATCTAGGCTGGTTCCATTTCCTAGTTATTATAAATTGAACAGCAATAAATGGTTGAGCACGTACTTCAAAGGATATGAGATGAGTCCTTAGGATATATTCCTAGGAGTGCTATAGCTGGGTCATATGGTAGATCAATTTTTAGCTGTTTTAGGAACCTCCACACTGATTTCCACAATGTCTGGACCAGATTGCATTCCCACCAGTAGTGTAGGAGGGTTCTTCTTTTTCCACATCCCCGCCAACATTTATGATCCTTTGTTTTCATGATGGTGCCCAATCTGACAGGAGTGAGATGGAATCTCAATGTAGTTTTAATCTGCATTTCCTGATGACTAGTGACGTAGAACACCTTTTTAGATGCTTATATGCCATTCATATTTCTTCCTTGAGAATGCTCTATATAGCTCCATAGCCCATTTTTTGATTGGCTTGTTTGATTCCTTATTATTTAACTTTTTGAGTTTTTTGTATATCCTAGATACTAATCCTCTCTCAGATATATAGCTGATGAAGATTTTTCCCATTCTGTAGGTTGCCTCTTTGCTTCTTTCACTGTGTCCTTTACCGTGCAAAATCTTTGTAATTTCATGAGGTCCCAGTGATTAATCTGTGGTTTTACTGCCTGAGTAATTGGGGTTGTATTCAGAAAGTCTTTGCCAAGACCAATATGTTGAAGGGTTTCCCCTACTTTTTCCTCTATCAGTTTCCAAGTTTCAGGTCTGATGTTAAGGTCTTTCATCCATTTGGACTTAATTCTTGTGCATGGAGAGAGAGAAGAAGCTATTTTCATCCTTCTAAAGATACAGATGCAGTTTTTCCAGAGCCATTTGCTGAAAAGGCTGTCATTTCTCCAACGAGTATTTTTGGCATTTTTATCGAATATCAGGTTGCTATAGCTACCTGGACTTACATCTGGGTTCTCTATTCTGTTCCACTGATCTATATGTATGATTTTGTGCCAATACCAAGCTGTTTTTGTTACTATGGCTCTGTAATATAGGTTAAAATCAGGTATGTTGATACCACCAGCCTTATTTTGTTGCTCAGTATAATTTTAGATATTGGAGGTTTTTTGTGATTCCAAATGAATTTTTTGATTGTTTTTTCTATTTCCATGAAGAAAGCCTTTGGAATTTTGATAGGGATTGCATTAAATGAGTAGATTGCTTTAGGTAAGATTGCCATTTTCAAAATATTGATTTTTCCAGTCCAGGAACAAGGGATGTTTCTCCATTTTCTAGTGTCTTCTGCAATTTTTTGCTTGAGTGTTTTAAAGTTCTCATTGTAGAGATTCTTTACTTCCTTGGTTAGGTTTATTCCAAGGTACTTTATTTATTTATTTATTCATTGTTTTTGATGCAATTGTGAATGAGAGTGATTCTTTGATTTCATCCTCTGTGTGTTTGTTGTTAGCATATATGAAGGCTACTGATTTCTGTGTATTTATTTTTTATTCTGCTACATGGCTGTAGGTTTTTATCAGCTCTAACAGTTTGCTAGTAGAGTCTTTAGGGTCGTTTATGTATAGAATCATGTCATCTGCAATAATGATAACTTGATCTCTTCCTTTCTAATTTGAATCCCTTTTTGTGTGTCTCTTGCCTTATTGCTATGGATAAGACTTCAAAACTATATTATATAAAAGTGAGGACAGTGGACACCCTTGTCTTGTTCCTGATTTTAGTGGGAAAGCTTCCAGTTTTTCCCCATTTAGTAATATGTTGGCTATAGGATTGTTATAAATAGCTTTAACTATATTGAGATGTATTCCTTCTATTCCCAGTCTCTGTAGGTCTTTTATAATGAAGGGATGTTGGATTTTGTCAAATGCTTTCTCTGCATCTAATGAGATGATCATTTGATTTTTGTCCTTCAACCCATTTATATAGTGTATTACATTTATAGATTTGCGTATGTTGAACCATCCATGCATCTCTGGGATAAAGCCTACTTGGTCAGGGTGAAAGATCTTTTTGATATACTCTTGTATTCTGTTTGCCAATATTTTGTTGAGAATTTTTGCATCTATGTTCATGAGGGAGATTGGTCTGTAATTTTCTTTTTTTGTTCTATCTTTGCCTGGTTTTGGTATCAGGGTGATCCTGGCCTCATAGAAGAAGTTTGGTAGAATTCCTTCTTTTTCTATTTCCTTGAATAGCTTAAGAACCAATGGTGTTAGCTCTTCCTTAAAGTTCTAGTAAAATTCAGCATTGAATGCATCTGGGCCTGGGCTTTTTATACTTGGGAGATTATTGATAAATGTTCAGTTCTCCATGTTTGTTATAGGTCTATTTAAGTAATTAATCTCATTTTGATTTTATTTAGGTAGGTCATATAAATCAAGGAAATCATCCATTTCTTTCAGATTTTCATACTTTGTGGAGTATAAGCTTTTATACTATTTCCCTATGATTTTTTGAATTTCTCTGGAATCTGTTGAGATGTTTTCTTTTTTATCTCTGATTTTATTAATTTGTGTCTCTTCTCTCTCTTTTGGTCAGATTTGCTAAGGGTTTATCAATCTTGTTTATCCTTTCAAAGAACCAACTCTGTTTCATTAATTCTTTGGATTTTTTTTATTCTATTTCATTAATTTCTTCCCTAGTCTTTATTATTTCTTCCCATCTACAGATTTTTGGTTTGCCTTGTTCATCGTTTTCCAAGGCTTTAAGGCAAAGCATTAGGTCATTTACTTGCGACCTTTCTAATTTCTTAATATAGGCCCTTAAGGCTATAAAGTTACCTCTTAGAAATGCCTTCATAGTGTCCCAGAGATTTTTATATGTTGTGTTCTCATTATCGTTTGGCTCTATAAATCTTTTGATTTCCTTCTTGATTTCCTCATTGATCCATTCATCATTTAGTAGTGTCTTGTTCAGTTTCCATGATTTTGTGTATGCTCTATAAACTTTCTTGGTACTGATTTGTAGTTTAATTCTATTGTGATCAGATAGAATACAAGGAATTATTTCAATTTTC
Source organism: Jaculus jaculus (assembly GCF_020740685.1). Taxonomy (NCBI): domain Eukaryota; kingdom Metazoa; phylum Chordata; class Mammalia; order Rodentia; family Dipodidae; genus Jaculus; species Jaculus jaculus. The sequence goes on along the minus strand of NC_059112.1, from coordinate 76,408,316 downwards.
CTGAACTTGTTAAGATTTGCTTTGTGTCCTAATATATTGTCTATTTTAGAGAATTTTCCATGTGCTGCTGAAAAGAATGTATACGCTGCAGCCTTTGGATGAAATGTCCTATATATACCTGTTAGGTCCATTCCTTCTATGACCTCATTTAGTCCAGATGCCTCTCTGTTTATTTTTTCCCGGGATGACCTGTGAATTGATGAGAGTGGGGTGTTAAAGTCACACACCAACACTGTGTTTGGTGTTATCTGTGACCTTAGTTCTAATAGTGTTTGTTTGATGAATTTGGGAGCCCCCATGTTAGGTGTATTTATGTTTAGGATTGTAATGTCCTCCTGTTGGAGTGTGCCCTTAGTCAATATAAAGTGACCTTCCTTATCTTTCTTGACTAACTTTGGACTAAAGTCTACCTTGTCAGATATTAGGATAGCAACCCCTACTCTTTTTCTATGCCCATTTCCTTGAAACACCGTTTTTCAACCTTTCACCCTAAGATAATGTCTGTCCTTTGTAGAAAGGTGAGTTTCTTGGAGGCAACAAATGGTAGGATCCTGCTTTTTAACCCAGTCTGCAAACCTATGTCTTTTGGTTGGGGGATTGAGGCTGCTTATATTAAGAGATACTATTGAAAGTAGTCTATTTATTTTTGCCTTTTTGTGTGTGTGTGTGTGGTTCTGTTTCTACCTGTGCTCTCTTGTGTTAACTAGCATTTGAGTATTGCTTGTTTTTTCTAGGTTCCTTATATGTGTCCTTTTTCTTTTCTTCAGCATGGAGGATTCTATCAAGTATTTTCTGTAAAGCTGATTTTGTCTTCAAATACTCCTTTCGCTTGTTTTTGTCATGGAATGTCCTTATTTTTCCATCTATTTGAATGGATAGCTTTGCAGGATAATGTAACCATGGTTGACAGTTGTTATCATTCAGAACTTGGAATACATAACTCTAAACCCTTCTGGCTATTATGGTTTGTGTTGAATAATCTGCTGCAATTCTGATGGGCTTGCCTTTGTAGATAACTTGATTTTTCTCTCTAACTGCTTTCAATATTTTTTCTTTGGTTTGTGTTTGGCAGTTTGATTATAATATGGTGAGGAGAGGTTCTTTCCAGGTTTTGTCTGGATGGGGTTCTAAAGGCTTCCTGTATCTGCATTGGTACCTCTTTCTCAATTTGGGGGAAATTTCCTTCTATGATTTTTTTGAAGAAGCCTACTATGCCTTTGGAGTGGAATTATTCTCCTTCTACTGTCCCCTGAATTCTTATATTTGATCTTTTCATAGTGTCCCAAATATCTTGAAATTCCCACTCATACTTTTCTATAATTTTTTCTTTCTCTTTGCTGGACTGTATTAGATCTGCCACCTGGTCTTCTAGCTTAGATATTCTGTCCTCTCCTTCATCCATTCTACTGGTAAGATTTTCTACAGAGTTTTTTTATTTCATTAACTGTGTTCTTCATTGCTTGTAATTTTGACTGATTTTTCTTTATTATTTCTATTTCCTTATTTATGTCTTATATTGCCTTCTTTATTTCCTGAAATTGGTGTCCTGCATCTTCTTTGATTCCTTTGATTTTCTCTTTCAGTTTCTCTTTGACTCCTTTGATTTGTTCTCTGACTTCTTTGAACATATTTACAATCATTCTTTTGAAATCTTTTTCAGGCATTTCCTCTAACTCGTTCTCACTGGAGGTCATTTCTGATGCATTAATATTGTTAGGAGGATTTATATTGTCTTGCTTTTTAGTGTTTCTTGTGTTATAATGTATATATTTTTGCATCTTGGATTAAGTTAATGCTTGGATTTTCTAGCTAGCTGCGTATACGTAGCTGTATCAATTGATTTGATGTTATAATTTTCATGGTAGGAGCTTAAGGTGTTAGGTGTGGCTCTTAAGACTCTCGGAGTATCTACAAAGGTGTTCCTAGGGGTTGAGTTTCCCTGCTATGGGAGTATTCAAGTAGGCTGAGTGGTTTAAAATACAGGTAGATGCTAAAATTTAACAAAACACTGTACACATTCAATCAAAAACAGCCCCAAGAATGTATGCAAGAGTAGTTATTTTAATGACCCGATCCTCTATCAATAAAGAGGTTAAGATTTCTGGTCTGTTGAGGGATCCAAGTCAGCTTGTGACCAAGTGAGACCCTTCCCTGGTGCAATCCCAGTTACCTGTATGATTTTGGTCTCAGTCAAGTTGCTGCCTGGGTTGTCGGGTGGCTGTTCTGATTTCTGGAGCTGGGCACTGCCTTTTCCTGCAGGGCAAACCAAGCCTGGCAAGTGTGGCCCTGCAGGTCAGCACCCCCACTTTTGGAACTGCTGCTGCTAAAGCTGCTGCTGCTGGATCTGTCACCACTGCCTCTGAAGCTCCTGCTGTTGGGTCCACCACTGCTGTTGCCTCTGCTGCTTCTGCTGTAGCTGCTGCTGCTGGAGCCACTGCTGATGGGTCCACCGCTGCTGCCGCCACTGAAGCTGCTGCTGCTGGATCTGTCATTGGCGTGGCCGGGTCCTGGGATGGCTGCTCTGTTTGCTGGAGCTGGGCTCTGGCAGTGGGGGAGAGGAAGGAGACACAGCTGCTCTAGTTCTCTCACTGTTCCATGTGTTCTTTTACCTCTTGGTCTGCTCCTCCATTGCACACTGCCACTCTCCCTTCACTTTTCCTGAGTTGCAGAGAGCTCTGGTGTGAGTGGAAGCTCCCCTCACCTGGCCTTTCCTGTAGCTAGAGCTGAGCCTGGTGGTTTCTGGTGTGCCGCCGCTGCTGCCACATTTGGCAGAGCTGCTGGGGCCGCTTTTGCTGGCCTGTGCGGGCTCTGATGCTGTGGATCTCTTCTATCTCTCCACAGCTGCTTCAATTTCCTATACACCTCACTTTTTAGTAAAAGTGTGTATTTTACTGATTTTTTTTCATCTTTTTCCCCTGTAGGCTGCTTTGGCTTGGTGCCTACTCCGCTATTTTTACCGGAAGTCATAATCATTACTCTTTATGCACCAAACACATGTGCATCACAATTTATAAAACACAACCTACTTGACAATAAAACAGAAATAACCACCAACACCACCATAGTTGGGGAATTCAATACTCTACTATCAGTAATATATAGATCTTCCAAACAGAAAATTAACAGGGAAGTAAAAGTGCTCAAGAAGACATTTGATCAATTAGACCTAATGGACATCTACCAAACATTCTATCCAATATCCATAGATTACACATTCTTCTCAGCAGCCCGTAGAATATTCTCTAAAATATATCATATACTGGGTCATAAAGTCTGCCTCCATACATTTATAAGGATTGATGTAATTTCCTGTTTGATATCAGATCACAATGCTGTGTTGTTAGAAATCAACAACAAAAATGAGTCAGGAACCCAACCAACTCCTGGAAACTGAACAACATACTCTTAAACAATAAGTGGGTAGTAGATGATAAATACATGATATTGCAAAATTTCTAGAAATGAATGACAATGAGAATACAGCATACAAAATTTTATGAGACACAATGAAGGTAGTCCTCAGGGGAAAATCCACTGTGCTAAATGTTTCATAACAAAGACAGATTCCAAATCAACAACCAAACCATCCACCTAAAAGCATTAGAAAAATGACAAATATCCAACCCAAAAAACTCCAGACAGAAAGAAATAATTAAGATCAGAGCAGAAAATAATGAATTAGAAACAAAGAAAATGATTAAGAAAGTTGATGAAACAACTTGTTGGTTCTTTGAAAAGATAAACAAGATTGATAAACCCCTGACCAATTTGATCAAGAAAAAAAAAAAGAAATTCTTCAAATAAATAAAATCAGAAATGAAAAAGGAGAGATCACAACAGTGAAATTGAGAGAATTATCCGGACTTACTTCAAAAACCTCTACTCCACAAAATTGGATAATACAGGTGAAATGGATGAATTCCTGGATACATACTATCTAACAAAGCTAAACTCAGAGCAGATTAATCTCCTAAACAAACCCATCACAAACACTGAGACGGAAAGGGTAATCAAAAACCTCCCTAAAAAGAAGAGTCCAGGACTAGATGGCTTGTCAGCTGAATTCTATGAAACCTTCATGGAAGAACAGAAACCAATTTTTCTCAAATTGCACCACACAATTGGAGAACAGGGAAAACTCCCCAACTCCTTTTATGAAACTAGCATCATCCAAATACCAAAACCAGGTAAAGATGCCAGAAGAAAAGAAAACTACAGGCCTATTTCCCTGATGAGCTTAAATGCAAAGATACTGATAAAAATCATCAAAACCCAAATTTAACAGCACATCAAAAGCATTATCCACCTAGATCAAGTAGGCTTCATCCTAGGAACACAGGCGTGGTTCAACATATTTAAATCTGTCAATGTAATACTCCACATAAAGAAGGTTAAACACAAAAACCACAGAAACCACAGGATCATCTTGATGCAGAACAGGCCTTTGACAAAATACAACATCACTTCATGATGAAGAGAATAGGCATGGACAGTCTATATCTCAACATATTAAAGGCTATATATTAAGATCCTAATGCCCAAATAATACTTAATGGGGAGAGACTGAAGGAATTCCCATTGAGAGCAGTAACAAGACAGGGGTGTCCACTTTCACCTCTGCTCTTCAACATAGTGCTGGAAGTACTAGCTCAAGCAATAAGATAGAGAAAGGAATATAAGTGATACAAGTTGGAAAGGAAGAAGTTAACCCTATTTGCAGATGACATGATTCTATTCATAAGTGACCTGTGATCCTCCCTCTTTAAATTCTTAAAAGTGATTTACTTCTTCTTAAAAGTAGTAGGATACAAGATCAATTCACAAACATCAGTAGTCTTTCTATATGCAAAAGACAAAGATATATAGAAAGAAATAAGTGACATCGTCCCATTTTCAAAACCATAAAAATAATACCTCAGAATAACATTAACCAAGGAGATGAAAGACCTTTACAATGAAAACATAATAACACTCAAGAAAGAAATTGTGGAGGGCTTGAGAAAACAGAAAGAACTTCTATGCTCCTGGATAAGCAGAATTAATATTGTGAGAATAGTAATCATACCAAAAGCAATATATACAGCTAATGGAATGCCAATAAAAATCCCAACATATTCTTCATACAGGTAGGTAAAATGATCTTGAAATTCATACAGAATGTCAGAAGGCCTCAGATAGAGATATCCAAGAATATCATTAGCAAAAGAAACACCTCTGGAGGTATCACCATACCTGATCTAAAGCTATACTCCAAAGCCACAGCAATAAAAACAACATGATACTGGCATTAAAACAGGAACATAGACCAATGGAACAGAATTGAGGACCTGAACTTTGGGTCAAGTGGGTACTGCTACTGTATATTTGACAAATGTCCTAACAATGTAGACTAGAAAAAAAGACATCTTCAACCAAGGTTACTTGACAGACTGGATACTCATATGTACAAAAATGAAACTAGATTATCCACACATTTCACCATACACAAAAATCAAGTCCAAATGTATCAAAGACCTCAATAGAAGACTGGAAGAAAAAAAGGAGGAACGTCCCATGATATAGGGGTGGGAAAAGACTTCCTGTACAAAACCCAAGTAGGTCAGGAAATTAAGCAATCATTCAACCACCGGGATCTCAGGAAGGTGAAAAGCTTTTCCACAGACAAACAAACAATAAGCACAGCCAATAGATTTCCTACAGAGCTGTCTAGAGCCATAGGTGTCACATGAGTGACTGGGGGAAAATGACCAACATCCCTCTGAGAAACTGTGGTCTAAGCTACTCAGCAGCAAACAACCTGATGTGATACTCACACAAAATAAGATGCTTAGCAAATATTTCTGAGTCAGCAAGTCAATCATGAACAGTATGATTTTATTGTTTCCTCTTTTGATCTGAATTATTTATTCAACAGCTGTAAGTTCCCAATGTTTGCCTCTCCTGGAATTAAGATGTGTCATGGAAAACAAATGGATACCATTCCCTCTATCCTTGTGCTTCATTATTAGTAAATTGAGGGTGAATTAATTAATTTCCAGTCCATCTGATAAATTATCTTCACTTATGTCAAATATCCTTATGCATATACAAAATAAGAATTTGGAAATTGTTCATTTTCCTATTTGATTATGTAGTCCTTCCAAAATACTTTGAGTATGGTCTATCCAACTAAAGCAAAGGCACTTTAAAATTTTCTTGAGGAGTGGGTTAACTTTCCATATGATGGCCAATATTCTGTTCATCAGGTTTCTGAAAGTTTGGACTTAGGTATATTAGGTTGACAAGCAGACAAGGACAATTATTCTGATAGTGCTGAAGACACCTTAGGTGGTTGCCACGTAAAATGGAATGGCATGGCTGGAAGCTGGAAGAGAGTCAGTCCCCAGTCAGTCAGTGCGTCTAGTGCCAGAAGGTGCTACATGGGCAGCTAGGGGAAAATGACCAATATCTGTCCAAGCAACTCACAGTATAACCTACTTAGCAGAAAATAACCTGTCATGATGCTCACACAAATGCAATAGTGGCACACAGCCATGGTGGGAAACCAACTGATTTTTATTCGGCTAACTGATCCCCTCAGTGGTACAGTACCCATAGCTGGATCTGGCAAACAAGTCAGAAACATATCCAAACATAAGCCTGCTCTCCATTAACAAGCTACCATCAATCCTGGGCTACAAGAGGGCCCACATCTATTAAATTCTCTATAAAGTGTAAGGATTATCTCATTTGTCTGGTGCTAACTTACTCTCCTTTGGAGAATCTTCTTCTCTTTTTCAAATAGATGTAGAACCTAAGGACAGAGCCACCCCATCATACCTCAAAAGGGCCCCAGCTAAAACTAGGAACAATTGGCAAAACAAGCAAGGGTACTGTTTTCTTGGGGAACCAGGTACCAGTACAAGGACAAAGGATATCAACACAGAGAAAAATCAACTCCTACCAAATCAGACATCCAGAGACCCAGAGGCCCCCAACACCGCATCACTGAAGCAGACCAAAAATGAACCCAACATGGCTCAGGGAAATTTTGTGAAAGAGGGGGCAGAAAGAATGTCAGAGCCACATGTTGTATCATGATATGCAGACATTTATCCTACATATAACTGTGGGCTAACTCCAGAGTGCATAACCCATATATCTCAACAAGAAGGGGCCAGGGGGAAGGGGTAGGAATTGGATAAGCCTAATAATGGTACTAAATTGACTGTATTCGCTGAGTACAAAACTAATTAATAAAAAAAAAAAGAAGAAACTAATGAAGGCTGGAGAGATTGCTTAGTGGTTAAGGTACTCTCTTCCAAAGCCAAAGGACCCAGGTTTGATTCCACAGTATCCACATAAAGCTGGATGCTCAAGGTGGAGCATGCATCTGAAGTTCATTTGCAGTGGCCAGAGGAGGCTCTTGCATGCCTATTCTCTTTATTCTTTCTATCTGCCTCTTTCTCTCTCTCAAAGGAATAAAATATTTTATAAAAGGTACTAATGAAGGCCTCTGGCATATATGATTACATATGTACACACACATATGTGTGTCCATAATAGTAGAATGGCAGGAACATATTTAATTGAGATATTTAAAGTAAAGATAATAACTCATGGAGGACGTCAGCCTTAGCCTTCTCTGACTCTATGGTTTTCAGTGGTGTTCGGGATTCATCTACCACCAGTCTTGTAGGAGATACACATTTTATCTGGACTTTGTCTTCAAGATTTCCCTTACAAGAGATCTAGTTTGTGAATGAGTCTTTGTGCCTCACAGAAATTTATTTGGGGGTAGATTCTTTAAAAAGACAGTTGAGATTAAATGATATTATAAAGGTAAGCCCCTATCAAATCTGTTGTTCTCACAAGGAGGATGGGGTAATCTTGACCTTGAGCAAGACATAACAAGATTTTAATTGTGCAATCTAAGGGGAATAGTTTTAGAAGAAGCAGGACTTTTTCTTACTTTTTTGTGTACTTATATTATAGAGAATGGTAGGAAAATGCAGCGAGGCTGTTTAAGACTCTCAGTTGGTGATGTCTTGTTCTGGCTGCCCAACAGACACTGACTAATGTCCAGGCTCCCTATTCAATCATGTTAACATGGCACAGTGGCTTTCCCTGCCCTTCAGACTTTTGACCCGACCATACTCTTCTGAGCTTTCAAGCATCATAACTCCCTTCACCATGGTCATTGGACTTATGAGAGAGGATGCCAGGAGTTTGTGTGACTTGAGGCCTGACTTCCAGAAATTAGTATCAGGTTAGAAATTCACTGAAAGCATCTTGTAAGATCAACTCCAGATAGGTCTACAGATAAAGTAGAAGCCCAGTTTTGACCTGCATATTAAGTCAGTTACTGTTAGACATGTTCCTATCTGAATTGTCAAACACATTTTCCCTTCAAGAAACTTAAAAACCCTTATTTATCTACAACCTTATCTTCACTGGACATATATGGTATTTTAATTAACATGTAGTGAAACTGGTGCCCAAATATTCTTAGACAGCCTAAGTAAACAGCATAAAATATTCAATAAAGTGTATAAATGCTAAAAATATGGAATAATTTGTCCTAAGATAGTATGAAAGAAATATGAATTATTAAATAGACTTTGAGCTACAGAAATGACTTAACAGCTAAGGCACTTGACTCCAAAACCTGAGGAACCAGGTTCAATTCCCCCGTACCTATGTAAGCCAGGTGCAAAAGGTGCTTCATGTGTCTAGAATCCATTTGCAATGGTGGGAGGCCCTAGTATGCTTATATTCTCTCTCTCTCTCTCTCTGTATTTGCCTCTGCCTCTCTGTCTCTCTTTCTGTTTTCCTCTCTCTCCTTCCTTCTCCCTCCCTTTCTATTCCTCTCAAATAAATAAATAAAACAAAAAATTTAAATAGACTTTGGTCATACTAAAACACTTCAGTAAGACAAGAATGTTCTCAAATATTTGCCTTGAATTATCTGAGTGGTTGAATTGTAGTTCCTATAAATATTCTGGTAGCTAAATATTTACATACTTATAATTTATGTTATTTATACACATATAGCCCAGCATCCTGAAAAACACTGTTTTATTAATAACGCCCTGAAAATCTTTCAATGCCTAATTAACAAATGCAATAGGTTTATGAAAATGCCTGTTTTTTTCAATAGTTTTATATTTGTTTATAACTACCAAACAAAGAAAGTGCTAAATTGGTACAAATATAAACAAATTATCTTTTCACATAAAACCATCAAGGTACTATGTCTTAAACAATTTATACAGAAGCTACTAACCTGGGTTAGGGAGAGGTCTAAGCAGTTGAATGTCTTTGCTTGCAAAGCCTGCCTACTTTGGTTCAATTCCTTAGTTCTTCTATAAAGCTATATATTGAAAGTTGTAGATGTGTCTGAAGTTAGTTTGAAGCATAAAGAGGCCTTGCAGCACCCAAACTCAGTCTTTTTCTCTCTCTCTTAAAATAATATAAAAGCAAATAAAAATGTTCTTTAAAAATGCTGACAAAGTATACAGCAGAGTGTCTAACATGATTAATGACAATTAGGAGGCTGTTAGTATTTGGTCGTCCTGTTACTTTTCACAATGTGTTTATATATGTTTTTAAATTTACACTCATAATATTCATTCATAGTTTAACATATTCTAAATGAAATTATTTATTAATGGTATTTTATGGACTATATGAAGTATTAAAAGCCTAAATTTTAATATCTCCAAAGAGAATAAGTACTACTGCTTTTTCATTGTCTAGCTGCAACAGTTCTATAAACTGAAACTCTCAAGCAAAAAACCTTCTATCTCTTGTTTGTTCATTTACGGGCAACAAAGTAAATATCCACTAGAATAATATCCTTTCATCCTGAGGTTCAGGAGCACAGGTGTGCCCAATGGAGGGAGCTGAGCTCAGCATCATGCAGCTAGTACCTGACTCAGACTACAAGATCTGTGAAGCTGCCTCCTGCTTCCTGGTAACTGGGCTCTTTGAACATAAACTGGAAATCTCTTCTTTAAAATATTTATTTATTTATGGGGGGTTCACATCATGTAGGGCTTCCTGCCATTGCAAACAAACTCCAGATTCATGTGCCACTTTTTGCATTTGAGTTTACATGGGTACTGGGGAATCAAACCCAGGTCGTTAGGCTTTGCAGGTAAGTGCCTAAACTACTAAGCCATCTCTCCAGCCCAAACCTGAACATTTCCTTTAACAGGAGTACTACATTAATTAAAAGGTAAAGACAGGGTTAGAGAGATGGTGTAGTTTGGCACTTCTCTGCAAAGCCAAAGGACCCAGGTTTGATTCTGCAGAACTCATGCAAGGCAGATGCCCAAAGTGGCACATGTGCCTGAAGTTTTACAGTGCTTGGAGGCCCTAGCATGCCCATTCTCTATCTCTAATTCTTTCTCTCTCTCTCTCTCTGAAAAAAATAAGTAAAATATTAAAAAAGGAAAAAAAACAATGAAAAAATCTTAAACTAGAGGTACAACATAGCTGTTTCTTAAAAATAAAGTTTATTATAGAATTTTACAAGAGAGGATGATGAAGATAGGTTTGGGTTCTTATCAACTTCTCTATTTTATAGCAACTAAATATTCACTAAAATCTAATACATAAGAAGTTTAATCATATACTAAGAAGAGTTTCCCAAAACAAAGCAACTTTAAAAGTAGTTTAAGGACTGGAGACATGGCTTAGCAATTAAGGCATTTGCGTGTGAAGCCTAAGGACCCATGCTCAATTCCTCAGAACCAAGATAAGCCCAAGGTGGCACATGTGTCAAAAGTCCGTTTTTAGTGGCTGAGCATCCTGGTGCACTCTTTCTCCCTCTCTTTTTCTCTCTCTAATAAATAAATAAATAAAAATAAAATAATCGCAAGGCACGGTGGTGCATGCCTTTAATCCCAGCACTCGGGAGGCAGAAGTAGGAGGATCGCTATGAGTTCGAGGCCACCCTGAGACTACGTAATAATTTCAGATTTCATATCAGCCTGGGCTACAGTGATACCCTACCCTAAATCCCCCACCAAAAAAGTAAAAAAAAAAAAAATAAATTAAAAAGTATTTTCCTTTTTTGTTGTTGTTGTTCATTTTTATTTATTTATTTGAGAGCAACACACAGTGAGAGAAAGAGGGAGAGAGAGAGAATGGGTGCACCAGGGTCTCCAGACACTGCAAATGAACTTCAGATACATGCACCCCCTTGTGCATCTTGCTAACATGGGTCCTGGGGAATTGAGCCCTGAACTGGGATCCTTAGGCTTCACAGGCAAGTGTTTAACTGATAAGCCATCTCTACAGCTCTATTTTCCATTTTTTAAAGATACAATTCTTGTACTAACAAATTGTTCAGAAACAACTCCAGGAGCTATCTCACAGAATAAATACCCTCAATGACAATGGGGGCGAAAATGCCCAAAGTTAGGTCAGGGGAAGAGATTGAGTAAAGGAAAGGTGGAGGGAGGGCTAATCAATATCTTAGAGGATATAAATAAATCATATGGAAACCTACTTTTTTGGACAATGGAACACTCAGGAGCCATGGATTGTTGTAGAAAATTTTCAGTGCCCAGAATGGGATACCTTCCAGTGAATTACCGGCCAGGGTGGTCCCTGATGTCCTAAAACATCATAGGCCATTGACGAGGCCCTTGGTTTCCCACAAGGGATACATGGTAAGACCCTATTGCTGAAGACTCCACATACTTGGGCTTTAAGGCCTTGGAGAAGTCCTGCTGGAACTGAGCTGATAACCTCCTGCATGTAGACCAGCTGACAGAAAGCTAGAAGAAACCATTCTGCATGCAGTTCAGTGTGAGAAAGAGAAATCACCAGTGAAGCTACTCAACAGTGGACACTGCAAGCCTTATATTTGGCCAGCCAGGCCAAATGAGCCAACAGGTGCAATAGTGGAACATCTATCATGGTGGAAGCCAACTGCCTTCTAATTGGACTGGTGGCCCCTTCCATGGGAGATAATACATCCCTGATACTGGAAACCTAAAACAGGGGTAGTCATGAGCCCTAGGGGTGTAACGTCTGCTGCTGTCTGGCTAAATGTATATTTTATGCTTATCAAACTGCCCAGTAAGCACTTCTCTTAATGTTCATACCCTTATTTTAATGCTACTCTCACTTTTGGTAGAAAAATCTTCTCTTTTCAGATGTCAGTGACCTTGGGGAGACTCAGAAGGTATCATAGTGTTGGAATGAAGTGATCGCAGTACTCAGTACTGCAATATCTCTATCACACCTTCCAAAGCTCAGGGTCTAATATGGAAGAGGTAGCAGAAAGAATGTAAGAGCCAAAGAAAGAGTAAGACTCCTTAAAACATGCTCGCTCCAGACACAAAATGGCCTGGATATCCATGACCTCACAGTGCCTGACACCTATGTACACAAGACCATCATAAGAGGAGGAAAAGATCATGATATCAAAATAAAAGAGAGACTGGTTGAGAAAGGGAGGGGATATGATGGAGAATGGAATTCCAATGGGGAAAGTTGGGGGAGGGTATTACCATGGGATATTTTTTATAATGATGGAAGATTTTAATAAAAATTTGAAGAAAAAAAAAGAAAATTGAGTTGAATTGTATTTCAAGAAAATGCATGCATTTTGGTATAAACTAGTGTGAAACTTTAAAAAAATATTTTATTTAGTTATGAAAGAGAGAGAGAGAGATACAGACACAGAGACAGAGAGGGAGAGAAAAAGTTAATGAGAATGGGTGTGCCAGGGCTCCTAGTCACTCCCAAAGAACTCCAGATGCATGCACTATCTTCTGCAGCTGGCTTTATTTAGGGATGGGAGAATACAATTCAGGAACTAAGGCTTTACAGGAAAGTGCCTTAAACACTGAATCATCTCTCCAGCACTATTGTTGAACTTTCTATTTTTTATTTATTTTTTTTGTGTGTGTGTGTGTGTGTGTGTGTGTGTTTTGAGGTAGGTCTCACCCTAACTCAGTGTTGAACTTTTTAAATGATACTAACATGAACAGGAAGAGAGTGAGAATCACTGTGATGCCTGAAACAGAGTGAGTACTGGAGAATCTTTCAGCACTTTCACATTTGCCCATGAGTTTTTGTGATTTAACTATATTGCAGTAAAATATAGTTGATAGCCATTTTAAAAATTAATACACAGATTAATATTCAAAGCAATTCAACACCATTGGAGGGTATTGTAAACTCTATTAATGTCCTTGCATGGCTATCCTAAATTTTTAGGAGTCATCTTTGTGGTATTAAGTAAAGGTAGGGCTGGAGAGATGGCTTAGTGGTTAAGCGCTTGCCTGTGAAGCCTAAGGACCCCGGTTCGAGGCTCGGTTCCCCAGGTCCCACGTTAGCCAGACGCACAAGGGGGCGCACGCGTCTGGAGTTCGTTTGCAGTGGCTGGAAGCCCTGGCGCGCCCATTCTCTCTCTTTCCCTCTACCTGTCTTTCTCTCTGTGTCTGTCACTTTCAAATAAATAAAAAATAAATTAAAAAAAAGAAGTAAAGGTAAACTACTTAAAAAATGAGGTTTACTATATATGGCTTATGCACCAAGCAAGCTATGTTCTAAATTAGTAAGCTATAGATTGAATAATAATGAGAAACTAAAAAGCTAAAATTTAAAGATATAGTCCACTGGAGCTAGTGTTTATCAAGATTGACACCCACAATTATTTCATTCTATCTTCTTTGAAGTTATTTATTACACAGGAAAAAGACAAGAAGGCATTCAACAAAAGTCAAAGTTGATTGAGGTTCAATGTACAATTGTTATGAACCATGAATGCTAATGTAACAGTCAAGCCTTGACAATCTGAGCTGGGCATGGTGGTGCATGCCTTTAATCACTCAGGAGGGAGAGGTGGGAGGATCATCATTAGTTCAAGGCCACCCTGAAACTACATAGCAAATTCCATGTCAGCCTGGGATAGAGTGAGACCCTAACTCAAAACAACAACAACAAGAAAACCTTGAGAATCTGGTAACGTGATTATTCCATAGACATGGACAGAACTACTCAGAGAGTTATACTGTGCACAAGGAAGGAAGAACAGTGAGATACTGACTTGAAGCCAATCTATAGAAATATGATATGACAGTGCATAGACTAGAAATGGACCTATGATTTATCACTGAGCATTCTGTGTTGACAGGTAGATTAAATAAACAACATGTCACAGGTTGTAGCTGGATATTGAGGAAGGAAATCTGCTAACTGAATTTGAAATTAATGTTAGCAGCAAGAGGCTTCAGGAGAACTGAAGTTTAACAAAATGACAAATGGAGAGACTTCTGTCAATACAAAAGCAAGAAATGGGATGTTACAAAGAAGAAGAGAGATGAAGAAACAGGTGCAACCAATGAAAAGTCTATACATTAGTTATCCATCCTTTTTTTAAATAACAAAATAGTTTTAAACACCACTCACTGGCTTAATATAAAATGTGCCTGACATTTTATAGTTATAGATATGAACGGGACAATGGAATTTGTATTGAAATCTTTGCCAAATATAATATTTAAGAAATATTGTTTAGTATTTTCCTACATAATAAAAATCTCTAAATAACATTTGAAAGGAAGATGAGAAAAAAATTCCTTTAGAAATCCACCTTTTACAAGAGACAAAAATTTCAAGCTATACTTTGAAATAATTATAACAATTCGGACTTTTTGTCAGCCAACTTAATTTGATAATTCATTAAATTATGGCTATTTTTAAAAATCTTAGTGAACTTTCTACAGTTACTTCAAAATATGATAAGTTTTATAAGAAATTTAAAATATGAATCTAATAATGGTAATTGAATCATTAAATAGATGTATGTTTTATAAAATGACAATTACAAAACACATAAAGTTAGAGTAAGAAACAGCTCAATAGGATAAACATGTTGGCAACTTGTTTATATAACAGACAACTTAATAGTAACTTTGAAGGAAATTCTAAACTGTTTATTCAGAGCCTTGCTTAACTATCAATAACTTAATTCTGCCATTGCTTTAACTTTTACAGAGATTTGTACATGCATATGTTCCTTCAGAAGCTATGATGTGCTAACATCCCAATATTGCCAAGCACTGCTTCCATATTGAGAAATGTGGAGTCAGAACAGTTAAAACATAAGAATATAGAATATACCCTAGTAGAAATCATCATTATAGTAAAGAAGACATTTACTGGTGATGTTAAATAAAACAGATATTGTCAAAAGTGTAATTGAATTGGGAACTGTTCTTTGGTTACATGCATTACTATAAATGGCATGTTTCTATGGGAGAAACATGCACAACATTCCACAAGATCCAAATTTATAAATTTAAGAGGTGTAGCAAACATATAGCACTGAAACCAAAACACTAATGCATATTTAATAGTATTGGATATAAATGTTTAAGAATTTAGTAGTAGGGAACATAAAAAAGCAGAAAATAGGGCTGGAGAGATGGCGTAGTGGTTAAAGGCTTGCCTGTGAAGCCTACAGACCCTGGTTCAAGGCTCGATTCTCCAGGACCCATGTTAGCCAGATGCACAAGGGGGTTGTATTAGTCAGGGTTCTCTAGAGGAACAGAATTACTAGAATGAATTATTTTATAAAGGGAATTTATTGGATTAGCTTACAGTAGTCCAATAGCAGTTGCAGGCCTGAGAATCACCGAACCTGGTAGCTGCTCAGTCCACGTGGCCAGATGCCTCAGCAGTCCCGACCGGCACTGCAGGTGGTGCCGGGAAACCTGGAGGCCTCCTGAGGAGCCGGAAAGCCTGGAGGCTTCCTGAGGAGCCGCTGGGTTTCGATCCACGTGGGTCTTCAGTTGATGTTGGTCTTTAGTCTGCACTGGTCTTCAATCCACGCTAGAAGGTAGGGAGCAGCTCTGGCAGCCAAGTGGAAGGAAAGAAGGAAAAAAGGGAACTCTTCTACCCAGAGCTTCCTTATATCAAGTCCCTCTCTGAGTGGGACCGCCCACTCTGGGGGAAGGGCTCACCCTGGGAGAAAGACCTCCTCCTTTAGTTGATCCTTCCTAGAAGCAGCCTGTGGATTACTAAACAGATCAAGTTGACAACACCTTAACTATCAAAGGGGTGCACCCATCTGGAGTTTGTTTGCAGTGGCCAGAAGCCCTGTCATGCCTATTCTGTCTCTCTCTCTATCTGCCTCTCTCTCTCTCTCTGTCCATTGCTTTCAAATAAATAAAAATAAACCAAAAAAAAGGACAAAATGCTTTAAAATTATCCCACAAGTAACTACAATTTTATCATTCTGTTTTTTTTTTAATTTTTTTATTTAATTAAATAGTTTTGTATTCAGTAAATAGAGTCAGTTTGGAACCATTTGTATTTCTTCTCTGTGAACTTCCTGTTCAGCTCTTTGCCCCATTTTATGAGTGAGGTGTTTGACTTCTTACTGTTTATATTTTTGAGTTCTTTGTAGATTTTAGAGAGTAGGCCTCTATCAGTAGGATAACCCACAAATATTTTCTCCTATTCTGTGGGTAATCTATTGGCTTTGCTTATTGTGTGCTTGTCTGTAAAGAAACTCTTTAGCTTCATGTGATCCCATTGGTTAAGTGACTATTTAAGTTCATGAGATACTGGGGTTTTGTTTTGGAAGTCTTTTCCCATTCCTATATCATGGAAAGTTCTTCCTAAATTTTCTTCCAGTAGTATTTGAGTTTCTGGTCTTATATTGAGGTCTTTGATCCATTTGGACTTGAGTGTAGTGCAGGGTGAAATGTGTGGATCAAGTTCCAGTTTCCTGCATATGGTTATCCAGTTTGTCCAGCACCATTTGTTGAAGATGCTGTTATTTTTCCCACCTATATTGTTCAGGCCTTTGTCAAATGTCAATTAGCTATAGTTGCTTGACCCAAAGTCTGGGTCTTCCAGTCTATTCCATTGGTCTATATTATGGTTTTTATGCCAGTACCATGCTGTTTTTATTACTATGGCTTTGTAATATAGCTTTAGACAGGTATGTTGATGCCTCCAGAGGTACTTCTTTTGCTGAGGATATGTTTGGATATGCAAGGCCTTCTGTTTTTCCATATGAAATTTGAGATCATTTTTTTCTATTGTTATTATATGAGTCTTCATAGTGGGCATTATGTTTATGAGTATATCTGAGTAAATATCTAAGTTATATTCATCTAGAAATATGAATGAGACAAAGACTTTAAATATTATTTTGTAAACAAAACATGTTTGATCCCTAAGACTTAGCAGCATAGAGAATTTACTGTTCTTGAACTTGAAAACATAGTATGAATATAATGGGTTAATCTCCACTTTTGCTAAACCTGTCACATTAATAAATAAATAAAGATGTTAGCAATTGGAATATTGCTCAGCAGAACACTTTTCTAGCAAGCCTAAAGCACTGTTAAGTTCTCAGTGTCTCAAAACGAAAATTGAAAGCTAAAATACATGTACTATTAGTTGAGTTTCAGTACTAAAGAGTGAGTGTATGGAAGAGTCAGCTTTATACCCAGTTCCAAGTTGGAATACATTGGTAACATCTCAGCTGGTATAAGAGCTAAATCAGTATAAATTGTTCCAGTAACTACAGTCATGAAAAACAGAGCAGAATTTGCTAAAGCCAAAGTTGGAACTAAAATATCAGTCATTTTTCAAATCATAAAAATCTAAATATCATTGTTGAATTTCTGATAAGACTGTGATGCCTCTTATGAAATCTAATACACCTTAAAAGGTAAGTGTTGTGGGCTGAAGAGATGGCTTAGTGGTTAAGCACTTGCCTGTGAAGCCTAAGGACCCCGGTTGGAGGCTCAATTCCCCAGGACCCACCTTAGCCAGATGCACAAGGGGGCGCAAGCATCTGGAGTTCATCTGCAGTGGCTGGAGGTCCTGGTGTGTCCATTCTCTCTCTCTCTATCTGCCTGTTTCTCTCTCTCTCTCTTTCTCTCTCTCTCTCACTCTGTCAAATAAATAAAAATAATAAACAAAAATTTTATAAAAGGTAAGTGTTGTATGACAAATTTCCTTCTCATTGAAAGGTATAAACAACTATTGATGGCTTTATCAAAAGCAGCTGGGACAACTCACAATTTATGGCATGGGGAGGATTATCAGACCCCTACCTGAGATTTCAGCACCTGCTGCACTGCCTGTATACAATACCTCATAAGACTTTGTGGCCTGAGTGGGGGTGAGACAGAATACATACAGAGGAAAAGACCTAGGAACAATGACCATGAGCTCTAATGAGGTGGTCTCTGGAGTCTTCATGCTCTGTAAGTAAGCCCTCATGCCTAGACTGAGTAAGGAGTATCTGCAGGGGTAATCCCAGTATAGTGAGCCCCACTGGTAGTGTTGGTTTGGGGTCTCCTGCTCTGTAGGTAAACCTTCACCCTGAGGCTGAGGGGGAGCACAGTGAGCCCTACTGAAGGGTTGCTCTGTGGTCTCGCACTCCTGGTCAGGGACAAGGAGTATCTAGAAATGGCCACAAGGAAGTCGTCATTCAAGGTGGAATAAGATTGCTCCATGGTGTGGCTGCTTTGGGGTCCAGAAGCTTTGTAAGCAAGCACTCATCTTGAGGCTGAGGGAAGTAATTTTGACATAAGAATCTCCATTAAAGTAGCTGCTTTTGGGACTGCACATTCCTATAAGTAACCTTTCGTTATTTTCTGTAAGAAGCGACCACCCCAGTATATTTACTGGCTAACCAAACTGCTATTGTCATAATCATTCTTTGGTTTGCCATCTGAGCCCTATTTGGAGTGAAGGTGTATGTTTTACCCAAGGGGAAAAGTTTCTTGTGACAATAAATGAAATACTTTGCTGATTGTCCTAGATTGAAAAGTCATTACTACTTATTCTCATTCAAAAGTGAAAGAAAAATGCTTTTTCACCCAACATAAATAGATTAATGATTTAAGATGAGGTAAATATGCTTAAGTGATGGTTGAGATGCAAAATATCTCCCATAGCCTCTTGTGTTTGTGATTAAGCCTCTTACTTGGTCCCCAGCTGGGGAGCCTCTGGGAGGTGGAGTCTTGCAGGAGGAGGAAGCTTGCTGGGGTCAGACCTTGGAGAGCTAGTGTGCACTTGCTGTTTTCTCTCTCCACTTCTGATGTGTGGAGATGTGACACTCTTGCTTTCTGCTCTGCCATGCTTTCTCCACCATGATGAAATTGGCCTTAAAACTATAAGCCTGAAATAAACCCTTTCCTCCCATAAGCTGCTTCTAGCTTGGTTATTTTGTCCCAGGAAGATAACACCTTTAATTACTAATATCACCTGTTGAAATGTTATGTCAGAACCATTGATAGTGCACATGGATCTTGTTAATTTAGATGAACATTCCCACAAGAAAATGTAGTAATGTAACCTTTCACAAAGAAAAGTTTTCTTCTCTCTACTATGATAGTCTCATCTGTTTACAGTAATACTGTTGAGGAAATAAAGCAAACTTTTAGGAGGAACTTGAGATAAATTGGCTATATAAAATATCAACACAGGACAGAAATTGAGTTCATTTTGTCTAGCCAGTATTAAAATATCATATACTGTGTCTATTATACATTAAAAAATAGCATTAGTATTGGTTCAAAATTCTTATACAAGGTCATAGATCCATGTCTAGTGAAGGGATTTTTGTTGGAACAGTTTCACAATTACATAGTATGTCATACAGCCAGAAATAATAAGCAGCAAAAGAGACCTAACTCAGCCAGGTTTTTTGTAGCATGACCACACTCTAGTAAAGCCATTAACTGATTAAGCCAATGATTATGAAATTCTAATCACCTTTTGAAGTCTATCTCAGTCTCACCTCCTTATATATCTTACTGGGAATTAAACTTCAAATTTCTATTTTGGAAAGGACTAACTGTACCTTAACCATGCATAGAAGGATGCAGACATTGGTCAAAAAGGAAAATGTATAAGTAAGAATGGTATAGTTTTGACTTTTAAAAATAAAATTGTAATTTTTTGTTCCTCAAAATTTATTAAATAAATTGTCTGATTTTCTGAATTGTGATATTAGTGCTATTAACAGAAAGAAGTAATACTTATTAATAGAATTTAACATTAAATTAATTGATGATATCTTAGATGGTAGGTTTTCGGGAAGCTGAACTCTTTTATTGATTCTACTACTTTGTACAACAGGATTAAGAACCCCAGAAGTCTGTTAATTTAAAAATACTCTGAAAGGTTAAAAGAGTTATGCAACACAAATGTGTTCTTATTAAAATGAACTAATAGCACTGTTCCATCCATGAGACATTCTGGGGCTCCCAGTGATGCTTCACTTAATCAGAGGAGACCACTGAGTTTTAAACTGACTTGCCCAGAAGTCAGCATTATACTCAAGATAATTTTTCATGAGGCAGGCTGGCCTCCTATTCAAGGACAAAATAACTATAATGAAACAAGCAATTCTTCAGGTATATTTCACAAATACACTGCCATTCGTAACACTTACTGTCTCTCGGTATTTGTCTCCTGGGTTTAGAAAACAAGAGGAGAGAAAGATATTTAAGTGCAATGCTTTGTCACAATTCAATGCTGTTTATTGCATTATTTCCTTTCTTTTCATAGCTATCAACAAGAAAATTTTGTTCAAAATAAAGCATCCTTTCATGTCAATTCATAAACCTTCCTCAAATTGAGGTGGTAATTCAATGTTTTGGATAAAAGCAATTGTACCTTGCAAAGTTCCCAAAGTTTTCAAAGTACAAGTAAATGATAAAAATCAATAGGGGATAATGTTTTCAGCTTTGCTTGTTAGTTACTTTACCAGATGCAATATTGGCTTCTCCTTTTCCACAGCAAATTAAATATGCAATTACTGGAAACAAGAAATAGATTTACTCTATATAAAAATGGTCAGCATAAGATTAATTACAAGCATAAAGCTGAGAACATGCCAATATTGAAATAGCCATCACCATGAGGCACTAAGGGCCAAATGATTGAATTAGCTTTGTGAACAGATGATAACTACCTTTCAGTGACCAAATTAATAAAGCTTAGGAATCACATGCCATGATTTTCCTAAAAATAAGATTGATGCCAACTTTATCTACCTATACAATTCTTCATTTTATTTTCTCTACATATTATGAATTATTCTTTCCCTTTTCATTAGTAATTATATAACATTCTCATGAGACAAACTTAAATGATTTTTCCATACCTGTTACCAGTCTTTACATTCTTCCTAACAGTGAGAGATTAGATCAATTTCATTTTTTTTTAAATTCTTTGCTATTTTTTAATTTATTTATTTGAGAGTGACAGGCAGAGATACAGAGACAGGGAGGGAGGGGGGCACACCAGGGCCTCCAGACACTGCAAAGGAACTACAAACGCACGCTCCCCCTTGTGCATCTGACTAATGTGGGTCCTGGATAATCCAGCCTTGAGCCAGATCAATTCCATTTTATCCATTCAGGGAAAATGTGTGTCTCATTGGTGGATCGAATACAGGGCCTCACAAATTCTAAGTGATTTCCCTACCACAGTTTTATTCCCAGTCCTTTTTAAATTTTAATTTTTTTATAGGATCACCTCATGTTATATTGGAAGACTTGTACTTGAAGATCCTTCTGCCACAGACTCCCAGACAGATTGAATGACACATGTCCACTACCAGCAAGGGTACATGATTCACATTTCAAGAATTCAAACTTGTATGTTTGTTCTCTTTTCTTGCTCATTAAAAAAAATATTTTGTATAAGTAAACATTGAAGAGATCAAATCTGAAATATATTGTAACCTGCTTTACTTTCCATCCATATGTCTTAAGCATGTCTCTTCTAAACATATCTTCATCATCAACAATGCCTTAGAAAGTTATTTATGAGATTTATATTCTACCAAAAAATTAAGCCACCGGGCATGGTGGTACACACCTTTAATCCCAGCACTCAGGAGGCAGAGGAAGGAGGATCACTGTGAGTTCGAGGCCACCCTGAGACTTTGTAGTTAAATCCAGGTCAGCCTGAGACAGAGTGAGACACTACCTTGAAAAACAAAAAACAACAACAACAAAAACATGCTGCTATTAAATAAGAAATATGATTTTCTAGGGATGGAGCTCAGTATACAGAGTGCTTATGTAACATGCATGAAACCTTGGGTTCACATCCTCAGAATGGTACAAACTATGCATGGTGGCACTCTGGAAGCAGAAACAGAAGAATCAGGAGTTCAGACTCAGGGCTACATGAGACCATATCTTACAAAGTAAGTAAGGAAAAGAAGTAGAAGAAGAAAAGTAAAGAAAAAACTTAGGAAAGAAAGAAGAGAGAGAGGGAAGGATGAAGGAGGGAGGGAAGAAAAAAAGGAAGGAAGGAAGAAAGTAAGGGAGAGAGAGAGGGAGGGAGGAAGGGACAGAAAAGGAATAAGGGAAGGGATAAAGGAAGAAGTTGATGTGAATAATTTATTCCAATACTAATCACCAGCCACATACTTATCTGTGTTAAACTGATAATTCTTTAGGTAATATTGAAAATTTTGCCAGAGGAATATTGCAGAATCATTAAAATTTAAAATAAAATTATCCTAAAATCTGTCCACAAATTAAAATTTAATACATATTTGATCCTTAAATGTTAACATTGAATGTTTACAATATATAACTTCAAATAGTGGTGAAAGTGGGGTGGAAAAGCTAGTCACAATCTTTTCAAATTGCCTTCAGACTCTCATGTACAAAATGTTTTTCAAACAAACTAGAAATCGGGAACTGGAAAGATGTCTCAGTGGTTGAAGGCACTTGCTGGCAAATTCTGTGAGCTTGTGTTGAATACATTAGTAATCACACAAAGAAAGATGCACAAAGTGGCATATGTATGAAGGCAGTCCTCAGGGGAAAATTCATAGCACTCAATGCCTTCATAAAAAAGACAGAAAGATCCCAAATCAATAGCCTAACCATCCACCTAAAGGCACTGGAAAAAACAAGAAAACTACAACCCAAAGAGCTCCAGAAGGAAAGAAATAATTAAAATCAGAGCAGAAATTAATGAATTAGAAATGAAGGAAACAATTAAGGCAATTAACAAAACAAAGAGCTGGTTCTTTGAAAAAATAAACAAGACTGACAAACGTCTGGCCAATTTGATCATGCAAAAAAAGGAGAGACTCCAAATTAGCAAAATTCAAAATGAAAAAGGAGAGATCACAACAGACATAAGTGATATTGGCAGAATCATCAGGACTTATTTCAAAGACCTCTACTCCACAAAACTGGAAAATGTGGAGGAGATGGATAAATTCCTGGATGCATATCATCTACCAAAGCTAAACTCAGAGCAGATTAATCACCTCAATGAACCCATCACACTCATGGAGATTGAAAAAGTAATAAAAAACGTCCCAAAAAAGAAGAGTCCAAGACCAGATGGATTCCGAGCCAAATTTTATCAAACCTTCATGGAAAAACTCAAACCAATCTTTCTAAAACTGTGCCACATAATTGAAGAAGAGGGAAAGCTACCCAACTCCTTCTATGAAGATAGTATCACCCTAATCCCAAAACCAGGCAGAGATGCCACAAAAAAAGAAAACTACCGGCCTATTTCCCTAATGAACATAGATGCAAAAATCCTGAACAAAATACTCGCAAACCAAATCGAACAACACATCAAAAGCATTATCCACCTTGACCAAGTGGGATTTATCCCAAGAACACAAGGGTGGTTCAACATATGAAAATCTGTCAATGTAATACACCACATAAACAAGTTTAAACATAAAACCACATGATCATTTCGATAGATGCAGAAAAGGCCTTCAAGATACAACATCAGACTTCCGGTTAAGATGGCGGCGTAGGTACCACGCCAAAACAGCCTGGGGGGGGAAAGACCAAAAAAAACTCAGCAAAATACACACTTTTACTAAAAAGTGAGGTGTATAGGAAGTTGAGGCGGCAGCGGAGAAGTGGAAGAGTTATAGAGCCTCCAGAGCTTGCACAGGCGGGAACAGCGGCTCCGGGGCGGCTCAGCTACCCGCCGCAACCGCGGAGCGGCAGAAAACCGCCGGACTCTCGGCTCGAGCCGCAGGACAAGCCAGGTGCGGGATTTTCCCCTCACACCGCGCTCTCCGCAACTCGGGAAACGTGAGGGGAGAGCGGCAGCGAGCAACGGAGGGAGGAGCAGACCGCGAGGTAAAAGCACACGTGGAGAAACGATACAACCAGAACAGCCGCGGCTCCCTCCCCTCCCCTGCCGCCTGAACCCAGCTCCAGCGAACACAGCAGCGGCCCGGGACCCAGCCACGCCAACTTGGGCTGACGGCGGGACCCAAGCAGGAGCAGAATTTGGCAGCAACTTCAGCGGCTCCAGCACCGGTACCAGTGCCCCAGCAGCAGTGGACCCAGGAGCGGCAGCGGTGACAGATCCCGCAGCAGCGGCTTCGGGGTGAGCAGCAGTGGTGGACACGGCAACGGCAGCTTCAGCAGCGGTGGGGGCTCCGGGGGTGGCATCTACAACAGCTGCAGAGGCGGCGGCAGCGGCTCAGTTTGCCCCGTAGGAAAAGCAAGTGCCCAGCTCCAGAAATCAGAACAGCAGCCCGACGACCCAGGCAGCAACTTGACTGAGACCACAATCACCCAAGGTAACTGGGATTGCACCAGGGAAGGGTCTCACCTGGTCACAAGCTGACTTGGATACCTCAACAGACCAGAAATCTAAACCTCTTTGATGATAGAGGATCTGGTCATTATAATAACTACTCTTGCATACATACTCGGGGCTGTTTTTGATGGAATGGGTACAGTGTTTAGCTAAATTTTAGAATCTACCAGTATATTATTCCACTCAGCCTGCTTGAATACTCCTATAGCAGGGAAACTCAACCCCTAAGAACATCTTTGTAGATACTCTGAGAGTCTTAAGAGCCACACCTAATACCTTAAGGTCCTACCCTGAAAATATATTACATCAAATCAATTGATACAGCTAAGAATACACAGCTAGCTAGAAAATCCAAGCATTAACTTAATCCAAGATGCAAAAATATATACATTATAACACAAGAAACACTAAAAAGCAAGACGATATAAATCCACCTAAAAGTATTAATGCATCAGAAATGTCCTCCAGTGAGAAAGAGTTAGAGGAAATGCCTGAGAAAGAGTTCAAAAGAATAATTATAAATATGTTCAAAGAGGTCAAAGAACACATGAAAACAATCAAAGAAGAAATCAAAGAGGAAATCAAAGAGGAAATCAAAGGAATCAAAGAAGAGGCAGGACACCAATTTAATGAAATAAAGAAGGCAATACAAGATATAAATAGAGAAATAGAAATAATAAAGAAAAACCAGTCAGAATTACTAGCAATGAAGAACACAGTTAATGAAATAAAAAACTCTGTAGAAAATCTCACCAGTAGGATGGATGAGGGAGAGGACAGAAAATCTAAGCTAGAAGATCAGGAGGCAGACCTAATGCATTCCAACAAAGAGAAAGACAAACTTATAGAAAAGTATGAGTGGGAATTTCAAGATATTCGGGACACTATGAAAAGATCCAATATAAGAATTCAGGGCATAGTAGAAGGAGAAGAATTCCACTCCAGAGGCATAGTAGGCATCTTCAACAAAATCATAGAGGAAAATTTTCCCCAAATTGGGAAAGAGGTGCCAATACAGATACAGGAAGCCTTTAGAACCCCAGCCAGACAAAACCCAGAAAGAAACTCTCCTCGCCACATTATACTCAAACTTCCAAACACACAAACCAAAGAAAAAATATTGAAAGCAGTTAGAGAGAAAAATCAAGTTACCTACAAAAGCAAGCCCATCAGGATTACAGCAGATTATTCAACACAAACTTTTAAAGCCAGAAGGGCCTGGAGTGCTATATTCCAAGTTCTGAAAGATAACAACTGTCAACCAAGGTTACTTTATCCTGCAAAGTTATCCATCCAAATAGATGGAGAAATAAAGACATTCCATGACAAAAGCAGGTTAAAGGAATATCTGAAGACAAAACCAGCTCTACAGAAAATACTTGATAGAATCCTCCATGCTGAACAAAAGAAAAAGCACACATATAAGGAACCTAGAAAAAACCAGCCATACTCAAATACCAGTTAACAGAAGAGAGCACAGGTAGAACAAGTAACACACACACACACACACAAATGGCAAACATAAATACACACCTTTCAATAATATCTCTTAATATCAACGGTCTCAATGCCCGAACGAAAAGACATAGATTTGCAGACTGGGTTAAAAAGCAGGATCCTACAATTTGTTGTCTTCAAGAAACTCACCTTTCTACAAAGGATAGACATTATCTTAGGGTGAAAGGTTGGAAGACGGTGTTTCAAGCAAATGGGCCTAGAAAACAAGCAGGGGTTGCTATCCTAATATCAGACAGGGTGGACTTTAGTCCGAAGTTAGTCAAAAAAGATAAGGAAGGTCACTTTATATTGATTAAGGGCACACTCCAACAGGAGGACATTACAATCCTAAACATATATGCACCTAACATGGGGGCTCCAAAATTCGTCAAACAAACACTATTAGAACTAAGGTCACAGATAACACCAAACACGGTGGTGGTGGGTGACTTTAACACCCCACTCTCATCAATTGACAGGTCATCCAGGGAAAGAATAAACAGAGAGGCATCTGGACTAAATGAGGTCATAGAAGGAATGGACCTAACAGATATATACAGGACATTTCATCCAAAGGCTGCAGAATATACATTCTTTTCAGCAGCACATGGAACATTCTCTAAAATAGACCATATATTAGGACACAAAGCAAATCTTAACAAATTCAGGAAAATTGAAATAATTCCTTGCATTCTATCTGACCACAATGGAATTAAACTACAAATCAGTAGCAAGAAAGGCTATAGAGCATACACAAAATCATGGAAGCTAAACAATACACTACTAAATGATGAGTGGGTCAATGAAGAAATCAAAAAGGAAATCAAAAAATTTATAGAGTCAAATGATAATGAGAACACAACATACCAAAATCTCTGGGACACAATGAAGGCAGTTCTAAGAGGTAAATTTATAGCCTTAATTGCCTATATTAAGAAATTAGAAAGGTCGCAAGTAAACGACCTAATGCTTCGCCTTAAAGCCTTGGAAAAAGAAGAACAAGGCAAACCAAAAAGTAGTAGACGGGAAGAAATAATAAAGATTAGGGCAGAAATTAATGAAATAGAAACAAAAAGAACAATCCAAAGAATTAATGAAACAAAGAGTTGGTTCTTTGAAAGGATAAACAAGATTGATAAACCCTTAGCAAATCTGACCAAAAGAAAGAGAGAAGAGACACAAATTAATAAAATCAGAGATGAACAAGGTAACATCACAACAGATTCCAGAGAAATTCAAAAAATTATAGGGACATACTATAAAAGCATATACTCCACAAAGTATGAAAATCTGAAAGAAATGGATGATTTCCTTGATCTATATGACCTACCTAAATTAAATCAAAATGAGATTAATCACTTAAATAGACCTATAACAAACATGGAGATCCGAGCAGTTATCAATAATCTCCCAACTAAAAAAAGCCCAGGCCCGGATGGATTCACTGCTGAATTTTACCAGACTTTTAAGGAAGAGCTAACCCCATTGCTTCTTAAGCTTTTCCAGGAAATAGAAAAAGAAGGAATCCTACCAAACTCCTTCTATGAGGCCAGCATCACCCTGATACCAAAACCAGGCAAAGATAGAACAAAAACAGAAAATTACAGACCAATCTCCCTCATGAACATAGATGCAAAAATTCTCAACAAAATATTGGCAAACAGAATACAAGAGTATATCAAAAAGATCATTCACCCTGACCAAGTAGGCTTTATGCCAGAGATGCAGGGATGGTTCAACATACGCAAATCTATAAATGCAATACATTACATAAATGGGTTGAAGGACAAAAATCACATGATCATCTCATTAGATGCAGAGAAAGCATTTGACAAAATCCAACATCCCTTCATGATAAAAGTCCTACAGAGACTGGGAATAGAAGGAACATATCTCAATATAATAAAGGCTATTTATGACAAGCCTACAGCCAACATATTACTAAATGGGGAAAAACTGGAAGCTTTTCCACTAAAATCAGGAACAAGACAAGGGTGTCCACTGTCTCCACTTCTATTTAATATAGTTTTGGAAGTCTTAGCCATAGCAATAAGGCAAGAGACACACATAAAAGGGATACAAATTGGAAAGGAAGAAATCAAGTTATCACTATTTGCAGATGACATGATTCTATACATAAAGGACCCTGAAGACTCTACTAGCAAGCTGTTAGAGCTAATCAAAACCTACAGCAATGTAGCAGGATACAAAATAAATACACAGAAATCAGTAGCCTTCATATATGCTAACAACAAACACACAGAGGATGAAATCAGAGAATCACTCCCATTCACAATTGCATCAAAAAAAATAAAATACCTTGGAATAAACCTAACTAAGGAAGTAAAGAATCTATACAATGAGAACTTTAAGACACTCAAGCGAGAAATTGCAGAAGACACTAGAAAGTGGAGAAACATCCCTTGTTCCTGGCTTGGAAGAATCAATATCGTGAAAATGGCAATCTTACCTAAAGCAATCTACACATTTAATGCAATCCCTATCAAAATTCCAAAGGCTTTCTTCATGGAAATAGAAAAAACAATCCAAAAATTCATTTGGAATCATAAAAAACCTCGAATATCTAAAATAATACTGAGCAACAAAAAAGAGGCTGGTGGTATCACCATACCTGATTTTAACCTATACTACAGAGCCATAGTAACAAAAACAGCATGGTACTGGCACAAAAACAGACATGTAGATCAGTGGAACAGAATAGAGGACCCAGATGTAAGCCCAAGTAGCTATAGCCACCTGATATTCGATAAAAATGCCAAAAATACTCATTGGAGAAGAGACAGCCTCTTCAGCAAATGGTGTTTTGAAAACTGGATAAATATCTGCAGAAGGATGAAAATACATTCTTCTCTCTCGCCATGCACAAGAATTAAGTCCAAATGGATTAAAGACCTTAACATCAGACCAGAAACTTTGAAACTGCTAGAGGAAAAAGTAGGGGAAACCCTCCAACATATTGGTCTTGGCAAAGACTTTCTAAATACAACCCCAATTGCTCAGGCAATAAAACCACAGATTAACCACTGGGACCTAATGAAATTACAAAGATTTTGCACCGCAAAGGACACAGTGAAAAAAGCAAAGAGGCAACCTACAGAATGGGAAAAAATCTTCGCCAGCTATATATCTGATAAAGGATTAATATCTAGGATATACAAAGAACTCAAAAAGTTAACTAATAAGGAATCAAACAGGCCAATCAAAAAATGTGCTAAGGAGCTAAATAGAGAGTTCTCAAAGGAAGAAATAAGAATGGCATATAAGCACCTAAAAAAATGTTCTACGTCACTAGTCATCAGGGAAATGCAGATTAAAACTACATTGAGATTCCATCTCACTCCTGTCAGATTGGCCACCATCATGAAAACAAATGATCATAAATGTTGGCGGGGATGTGGAAAAAAAGGAACCCTTCTGCACTGCTGGTGGGAATGCAATCTGGTCCAGCCATTGTGGAAAACAGTGTGGAGGTTCCTAAAGCAGCTAGAGATTGATCTACCATATGACCCAGCTATAGCACTCCTAGGCATATATCTGAAGGAATCATCTCATTTCCTTAGAAGTACGTGCTCAACCATGTTTATTGCTGCTCAATTTATAATAGCTGGGAAATGGAACCAGCCTAGATGTCCCTCAACAGATGAGTGGATAATGAAGATGTGGTACATTTATACAATGGAGTTCTACTCAGCGGTAAAGAAAAATGAAGTTATGAAATTTGCAGAAAAATGGATGGACCTGGAAAGTATTATACTAAGTCAGGTAACCCAGGCCCAGAAAGCCAAGCGCCACATGTTCTCCCTCATCTGGGGATCCTAGCTACAGATGACTGGGCTTCTGTGTGAGAATGAAAATACTTAGTAGCAGAGGCCAGTAAGTTGAAAAGGAGACATAAAGGGTGGAGAAAGGAAGGGAGGAGGATACTTAATAGGTTGATATTGTATATATGTAATTACAATGATTGTAATGGGGAGGTAATATGATTGAGAATGGAATTTCAAACGGGAAAGTGTGGGGGTGGGGAGGGAGGGAATTACCATGGGATATATTTTATAATCATGGAAAATGTTAATAAAAATTTAAAAAAAAAAAAACAAGATACAACATCACTTCATGATCAAAACATTGGAGAGAATCCACATGGCCGGTTCACATCTTAACATAATAAAGGCAATATAAAAAGTGCCAAAGGCCCAAATAATACTTAATGGAGAGAGACTGGAGGAATTCCCATTAAGATCAGGAACAAGACTGGGATGTCCTCTCGCCCCTCTGTTTTTCAATATAGTTCTGGAAGTCCTAGCTCAAGCAATAAGGCAAGAGAAGGAAATAAAAGGGATACAATATGGAAAGGAAGAAGTTAAGTTAGCTCTATTCACTGATGACATGATTGTATATGTAAGAGACCCGAGAGACTCCATCCCAAAACTCCTGAAGGTGATTAACTCCTATAGCAAAGTAGCAGGATACAAAATCAATGCACAGAAATTGGTAGCATTTCTGTATGCAAATGACAAAGATACAGAAAAAGAAATAAGGGACTTAGTCCCATTCTTAATTGCAACAAAAAATAAAATAAAATAAAATACCTTGGAATAACATTAACCAAGGAAATAAAAGAACTATACAACAAAAATATAAAAACTTTCAAAAAAGAAGTTGAGGAGGATTTGAGAAGATGGAAAGACCTCCCATGCTCCTGGATAGGCAGAATTACCATTGTGAAGATGACAATCCTACCAAAGGCAATATAGAGATTTAATGCAATTCCAATTAAAATCCCTACAGTGTTCTTCACAGAGATAGAAAAAATGATCTCAAACTTCATATGGAAAAACAGAAGGCCTCACATATTCAAACATATCCTCAGCAAAAGAAATACCTCTGGTGGCATCACCATACCTGATCTTAAGCTATCCTACAAAGCCATAGTAATAAAAACAGCATGATACTGGCATAAAAACAAGAGTATAGACCAATGGAATAGACTTGAGGACCCGGATTTTGGGTCAAGCAACTATAGCTACTTGATATTCAACAAAGGCCCAAACAATATAGGTGGAAAAAAGATAGCATCTTCAACAAATGGTGCTTGACAAATTGGATAACTACATGCAGGAAACTGAAACTTGATCCACACATTTCACCATGCACTACACTCAAATCCAAATGGATCAAAGACCTCAACATAAGACCAGACACTCGAATACTACTGGAAGAAAATTTAGGAAGTACGTTCCATGATATAGGAATGGAAAAAGACTTCCTGAACAAAACCCCAGTGGCTCAAGTTCTTAAACAGTCACTCAACCATTGGGATCATATGAAGCTGAAGGGTTTCTTTACAGACAAGCATATAATAAGCAAGGCCAATAGAATACCCATAGAATGGGAGAAAATATCTGTGGGTTATCCAACGGATAGAGGCCTAATCTCTAGAATCTACAAAGAACTCAAAATTCTAAACAATAAGAAGACAAACACCCACTCACAAAATGAGGCGCACAGTTGAACAGGCAGTTCACAGAGGAAGATATACAAATGGCAAACACACACTTAAAATGTTCATCATCCAAAATCATCAGAGAAATGCAAATTAAAGCAACTATGAGATTCCACCTTACCCCAATAAGGATAGCCAATATAAAAAAATCAAGTGAAAATAAATGCTGGTGAGGATGTGGAGAAGCAGGAACACTCATACACTGTTGGTGGGAATGTAGGCTGGTACAACCACTTTGGAAAGCAATATGGAGACTCCTGAAAAAGCTGACTATAGAGATACCAACAGACCCAGTTAGACCCTTACTGGGCATCTACCCTAAAACCTTCAAACCACAGGCCAGAGAGATTTGTTCAACCATGTTGGTAGCGGCTCAATTTGTAATTGCTAAAAGCTGGAATCAACCCAGATGTCCATCATTAGAAGAATGGATAACAAAGATGTGGTATATCTACACAATGTAATTCTATACAGAAGTAAGAAAAAAACGACAAAAAGAAATTTGAGGAAAAATGGTTGAACCTGAAACATCATTCTCAGTGAACTTACCCAATCACAGAAAAAAAATCGACACATAGTCTCACTCATCTACAACACCTAACCTGAATCTACCCACAATACCTTACATACCCAGCAAGCACCTCATGGAGTAGACAATAGGATGGATGGGGATGGAGGGGAGGGCATCGAAGGGGTGGAAAACACTAATCTGGACCCAAACGACAATGGTACCATAAAAATTCTACTTCCTAAAAGGCAGACAAAATGGCTGAACCTTCACTAGACCCTTACAGGAAACTCCTGAACCACAAGACACTGGAGAGGGTAGGATCAAGACTAACCTAAATCTTCTACATCTTCCCTCCCTCCCTCTCCCCATCTCTCTCCTCTCTCTCTCCTCTCTAACTCTTATATATTAGTTTTGTTTTTCCTCAATTTCTTAGTGGGCACCAACCTGTAAGCCCCACTACCAGCTTGGGGCTACCATCCACAATGAACTTTTGATCAGAGCAACCTACAAGGTTTCCCAAAACAATGACAGACTACTGTCAGAGTACTTGATGACCCACCAAACATCAGTGGTAAGACCCTATTGCTGAAGACTCCATACGCAGCTGACATGTAAAATGTAATGGCATGGCTGGAAGCCAGGAGACAATCAGTCCCCAGACAGTCAGCGTGTCTAGTGCCAGAAGGTGCTACATGGGCGACTGGGGAAAATGACAATATCTGTCCAAGCAACTAATGGTCTAAGCCACTTAGCAGCAAATAACCTAGTGTGATGTCCACACAAGTGCAATAGTGGTACACAGCCATGGTGAGGAATCAATTACTCTTGATTTGGCTAACTGATCCACTCAGTGGTACTAGACCCATAGCTGGAGCTGGGAAACAAGTCAGAACCATACCCAAACACAAGCCCACTCTACAATATCAAGCTACCATCAATCACGGGGTATAAGAGGGCCTACACCTATCAAACTGTCTATCAAAAAAGTAAGTGTTATCTCAATTTTCCGGGTGCTAACTTACTCTCCGTTAGAGAATCTGCTTCTCATTTTCAGATAGATGCAGATCCTAAGGAGAGAGCTGCCCCAACATACCTCAGAAGGGGCCCAACTGAAACTAAGGATAATTGGCGAAACAAGTAAGGGTGATATTTTCCTGATGAACTGGATACCAGCACAATGGGGAAGGAGAGCAACACAGAGAAAAATCAACTCCTACCAAATCAGAGAGCCAGAGCCTCAGAGGCCCCCAACACCTCAGCACTGAAGCAGACAATAAATGAACCCAACATGGCTCAGGGAAATTTTCTGAAGAGGGGGCGGAAAGAATGTCAGAGTCACATGTTAGGTCATGATATGCAGAGACATTTATCATACCGATAACTGTGGGCTAACTCCACAATGCATGACCCATTTACATCAACAAGGAGAGTCCATTGGAAGGGGGTTGAGCATGGATGAGCCTAAACAATGGTATCAAACTGCCTGTATTTCCTGAAAAGAAAACTAATAAATTAAATTAAAAAAAAAATAAAACCTTAAAAAAAAAAACCCAAAAACCTTCCATCACATCAAGAAAAGGCACATTTCAAACCTTAAACCATAAATAGTATGAGACTTAGTAATTTTCTTCCATTTCTGCACATCAATGTTTGTGAGTCAATTTTCTCCAAATTTAAAGTCTCCAAAACAAATAAATAACAAAAGGAATAAAGTTAATATTGAACCTTTAAACAAACAAACAAACAAACAAACAAAAAACAAAGTGGCACATGTGTCTAGAATTGGCATATGCAGGAAGCCCTGGTGTGCCCATTCTCTCTCTGTGTCTCTGTCTCTCTTATGCACTCTCTCTCTTCCCTTTCTCTTTTGTTTTGTCTTCGTTAAATAAATAAAATATTTTAAGAGACCTAGAAATTGGAGAAATATACAAAATGAATTTGATGAAAATAGAAAGATATGCCAGATGGGAGGGTACATGCCTCTAATCCCAACTACTTGGAATTATGGGGCAGGAGGATAGCAGTTACACACCAGCTTGGAACTTAAAGAGACCCAGTCTATCAGTTCAGTAAATCATATAGACTGTTCATCTAAAAATAATGTGACCTAGCAAAACTGGCCATTGGAAAACCTTATTCAGATCACAGTTACTCTGAGGAGCAATGAACATGGCTTACATAGTGCAAAGCAGATATTTAAAAGGAGTCAGATACAGATGTGTCAAAGGTGGTGTTCATTGCCTGAATGACAAATATGGTGGTGGGGGGGGTGTTGTAGAAGAATCCCAAACAAATATAAAGGTGGGCTTTTATCTTGCTAAGGAAGCATCTAGAAGTGTGCCTTGAAGGTATGATGATCATACATAAATTTGAAAAGGTTTTCAGAAACAGGAAGAAGGGGGCTCAGCTTATAGCTCAGTGGTTTGGTGCTGGCTTCAAATTTGCAAGGCCATGAACATATAACATAAACTGTAGTAAACTAAAATTGGTATGGAGACATTGGGTTGAGAAAAGATGATCAGTCTGGAGATAAATTATGACAGACATATGTATACAGACTACGACCATGAGAGCAAATAATATCACTTTCTGATTGCTGGTAGACCAATAAACAAATAAGTATATAACCCTTTGAACCATGGACTGTTAAGTATGCCAAACTTTTTAAATTAGAAAAATGAGGCCTAACCATTCAAAGAAAAAACTTTGTGAGAAAGACTTGTCAGGATAGGAAAGATCAGGACAGCCAAACAGTTGACTTTGTCAAATGGAAATATTTACATCAATAGGAGGGCTTTTCATGAAAATACTTACAGAAATGATTTAAAGAATTTGAAAGAGAATGCTTAATGGCCAAGATTTTATAAGCCACTATTTCAAACAGTTTTATTGCTAGGAGAAGAATGAATGGAGAAACATGTGGGTAAGAAGAGTTTTTGCAGGTGGTCACCATTAAACGACCTCATTCCAGTCAATACTTTAATGCAGAATGAAGGGAATGGTCAAAGAAGGGGTATGGAACATAATCGTGGCTTGTGTCTTAGAGACTGCAGTGAAAGAGTTTTAGGAATTAGTGACAAGTGAGAAATGGATATGGAAAGGAATTCAAAATAATTGAGGCTTTAGGAAGGGAGGAATATTAGGGATTTCTGGGAATAAAAGTTGCCACACTATGTTGAGTAGCCTGGTCTAAACTCACTGTGTATCCCACACTGGCTTTGAATTTGTGATTCTCCTGCTTCAGCTTCTTGAACAACTGGTAAGAGAACTGCAACACTAGACATAGACGTTAGTTTTACATCATTCCCGTTTCACATAATTACGTTCTCTAGTTCAGGTGTTTTAATTTTTAAAAATGTATTTGGATGTGTGTGTTGCATGTGTGTGTGGTGCAGGGAGATGTTAATCCTTCTTCCGGCTGCAAATGAATGTCAGTCTCCTCTAAGAAAGTGTCTGAGCAACTGAACTCCAGGTCAACAGGGTATGGAAGCAAGCACCTTTGCATCTTAGCTGTCTTCCCTAGCCCCCAAATGTAACTATCTTTCTGTTTATTAGTTCTTTTTTACTTTTTGCTCAAATATGAGGAGTACAATTTATGAGCAGT
This sequence comes from Jaculus jaculus, assembly GCF_020740685.1. Lineage (NCBI taxonomy): Eukaryota > Metazoa > Chordata > Mammalia > Rodentia > Dipodidae > Jaculus > Jaculus jaculus. The sequence continues at coordinate 76,372,586 of NC_059112.1, read as the reverse complement.
ACCAGTGCTATATTTTAGTATATCGAAATGGAAAAAAAATGTATGAGTACCGACATGTTAGAAATTAGAGAATACATGAAAGCAAGTACTACCTTAGTGCAAGTTATGGGTTATGTTTAGCATTTACATTTATTTTTATCTCTTTTAGAATGTGGCATGTTGTAACTTCTTAACTTAAAAGCTCAAATTAGCAAATGGCTCAATCCCCTCTCATTGGCCAGTAAGTAATTGAGGTGTTCTTGTAGAAAGTTCCTGACCTTCTCCATAATCAAACAATTTGCATTGAAAGAACAGTATATTCCTGACCCATCCTCAACATGATCAAGATGCCTAATAATATAATGTGTCAGGAATGATACAAGGAAGCAAACATTCTTAGGCTGAGGAGATGCTGGGATAGCTTGATATAATTTTGAAGGGAAATCACAAAGTCACATATTATTTGATTCAGTTGTTTCACACATTTTCTATAGATATTTGCAAATACATATTGGGTAATGCAGTTTATTGCAATATTTTTCTTTCTGTTGTATGTGTGTGTGGTGTCTGCACGTGTATGTTCAGCTACAAAGCCCAGAAATGGAGATCTTCAGGTACCCTCCTCTGTCAAGCACTTCATTTCCTCCAGACAAAGTTCTTCATTAAACCTGGACCTCTCCATTAGGTCACAGTGGTTAACTATGAGCTACAAGAATCCTGTTTCTCTATCCCCTTTGTTGTTGGGGTTCCAGATATGTGTGGCCATGCCAGGGTTTGTATGAAGGTGCTGGGCATCAAACTCATGTCCTCAAGCTTGCAAATCAAGTGGTCTTACCCAATGATCCTACTTCCCTGCCCAGTGATATTATTATTTCAAATAAAATTTGAAACAAACTATGCAATAGTAAATGACTGTTTAAATATATTCCATGCAGGCATAATGGCACATACCTTTAATCCTAGCATTTGGGAAGTAGGGGAGGTAAGAGCATCTCTGTCAGTTCAAGGCCATCCTGAGAATACATAGACTACATGGTGAGTTGTTGGTCAGTCTCGGCTAGAGTGAGACCCTATCTCAAAACACACCAAATTGTACACACACACACACACACACACACACACACACACACACACATAATATGTAATAGATATGGCAATATAGTCATTGAATATATATTAGATATATAATGTGAATAAGTATAACCATGTCATCTATATATATATATATATATATATATATATATATATATATATATATTCAGTGGAGTTTTATTGACCTAACATATAATCACACAATAATATGTAACTTTCATGTATTTAAATCATGCTGCTATTTCTAAAAAATATTAGCAGTTAATTTTCCATTTGAATATTAAATAAATATAAGTGCCAAATTTGTATAGTAGGATCTCATTATACAACTGAGAGCTTCCCCCTGTAATTCCTTACAGAGGAATAGTTCATGGCGTTTTTCTACAAGGAAGTAACCTGTCATGGGAAGAATAGGCTTAACCAGTTTATTATGGATTGACTTTGTGTCAAACCATAGGTCAAACTCAGCATAGTACAACATAATTCTCTATTTGCTTACCTTTGTCTCCCACTAAAATAGAAGCTCTCAGCAGCAGGGACTCTGTAATTCCTATTTGTATTTTCAGCATATTGCCCTGTGCAAGAACAGTAGCATGTTTAAAGTAAATATATGCTCAGCTAATTAATAATTCTTATATGAAACTTCATATATAGGAATATTTAATGGAACATTGTATAAACATAACCAGTAGGTAGTACTTTTCAAGGTGATGTCTGATATTCTCAAATTTTACAAATGTTGAAGAAGAGTACATAATGCTTTTCTTTTTAAATTCAAAATCCTTATTAGTTTAACAACTTTTTAAAGAGCCCTTAGTTAAATGGCATGTTTTAATTTGGCTTAAATGAGCCTTAAATACCTTCACTGTTCATTGTGAACTGTTTTCCTGCTATAAAATCACAATAGCTAAACAGACTCTTGGGAGCATTATACTTTTGAGCATGTCATATATTTTTTTATGCATAGATGAAAATATCTAAGGAAGGGAAAGTTCTGTTCAGCCTGATTATTTAAGAAATAAACCTCTGAGACAGGTTTGGTGGTGCTTGCCTTTAATCTCAGCACTCGGTAGGCAGAGGTAGGAGAATCACCATAAGTTCAGGGACACCCTGAGACTACATAGTGAATTCCAGGTCAGCCTGGGCTAGAGTGAGACCATACCTCAAAAAACAAAACAAAACAAAACAAAAAGGAAATAAACCTCACAACAGGGTAATTTGCAGTTTTAAAAGAGTATATATATATATGTGTGTGTGTGTGTGTGTGTGTGTGTGTGTGTGTGTGTGCTTTTGTATTATTGTTCAACACTTTTCTTCATCCATTATAGACATTCTGTTGCATGACTAACGGAGAAAGAACAATTTCTATATAGGCTATACACCTTAATACTCTGAACATTCTCAAAAATCTTTTGGAAATCTCTTCTTTTGTTAAATAACTCTTACTTTCTTTCTTCCCCTTCTCCTTCATCCTCTAATCCTCCTTGTTAGCTTAGAAACTTAGTTTATAAGAGCAAATGATCTATGTAATAATTATTTGAGGGATGCATATACATTTTGACTTTGATTTTCACTCCTTTTAGTTAATAGTATTATATCAATAACATGTGCTTTTCTAATATCCTATATGGATAAAATATATTAAACAGATGTGCAGTGATAGAGTTTTATGGCTGTCATTCTCTTAAGGACAACAAGATAACGTAAGCAAGATGAAAGGATAAACAAAAAGCATTTGAAGCTGAACATATTCAGTCCTGTCTCAGATAAAAGGCTCGATTGTCCACATCTCTGTTTGAGGACTATCAACTTGGATTCATTTGTAGCAGGCAAGAGTCAGTGCATTTGTATATAAATGTGGTGAACAGAACAGAATATATGCAGATTGATTAATATGATACATTATAAAATTCAAACAAAACTTTTAAAATGTCTAGTGCCATGTTATATTTGAACATTTTCTGTGACCTGTGTTTTCTGTCGGTCTAAGTTTCAATGCAGAATTGTCACCTACTTCAGTTTAATGTTGAGAATCATTATTGACTCAGTTCTTTCAAAGTAAAATTAGTAGATTTTGTGTTCTTGGAGACAGGATTACATCTATGCATTTTGAAGTTATTTTTAATTATACTTTAAGGTTTCTTACCTTTCAACCAACGTGATAATAATGTTTGTTACTACTTACCAAATTTGATTTTTGTAGATTCTTAAGCAACTAGTGCAATTTTACTGGTGGTTCTTTTATATTATATAATGTCTTTTCCTCTTCTGGGCTGAGATTGTGAATTCCAAAGCTATTCACACTATATCAGAGAAGTTCTAGTATTTTTCATAATTAACATAGCCAAATATATTTTCCATCAAAAAACTAAAATTTATTATTCATTTTAAACATATATATATATATGTGTATATATATATATATATATATATATATATATATATATATATATATATATATATATATATATATAGTGTGTACAAATATATCATGGTATATTCTATATACAACTGTCTGTATTTAGTATTACTTTTGAGCAACATCAAGAGGGTTATATGAAATGAAATTATGATACACTTTATCAAATAAAACTGAGAATCAACTTTCCCTCCATGTCTTTGGGAGATACGTTCCAGGGCCCTATTCTGCCATGAATACTCAAATACGCAGATGCTAATATCTCTGAATTAGACTGTCAAGGTATTTTCTTATCAATCACATGCATCCTATTGTAAATCATCTCTAGTGATTTAGTATCCTCTAGGAAATAATAATGAGGAAAACTTTGTACATGTTCTGTCATATTTTTGATCCATAGTGGACTACTTGTAAGTGTGGAACCAACATTGGTAGGGCTGTTTCTGTCATCCTTTTGCATTTACAGACATTTGGTGAATTTACCTCATCTAGCTTCATTGCCATAACAATAATTTTATATAATGCTATCAATCTTTCACAGGAAATATTTAAATATGCAGGGATATATCTAGAAGCTAATAAGAAAATTTTGTAAAATGAAAAGAAAATGCTTGCATTAGAATATGCCATAGCAGGTAATTACTGTAGTAGCTTGAGTCTGATACTTTAAATAAAAACAATTAACAATGATATATTCCTAAAAGAGTAATACTTTCAACAGCTACTCTCATACTCCCTACTGGTTTCTTAAAATAAATTGGAAATTATTCCAAGCAGAGTGTATAAATCGTTTAGAATAGGATGCTAACTATGTTCAACTCTATTTATAAAATTATGAAGATAATTTGCCATAAAAAAATCACTGAATGTTTCAGTGTTTTTCTCAACTCAAGATTTTATGATATTCTTCATGTTTATTTTTAATTTATAAAACAATCTAAACAAATAAAAATTAACTTTAGTTAGTGGAATTTCAAATTAAGCTGCTTCCAGGACTATATAAAAATCAAAGACAAGCATATAACTGATATAATTTTAATCATTTCAAAAAACAAAACTTCAATTTGGAAGTACATTTGACCCAGAAACTTTGTATAAATTCATGGCTTGGAAATTTAAATAAAATGAAAGAAATGTTTTCTGATGACATAAAGGTAATTGTTTTATATCTTTGTTTAAAGCTTACTAAGAACTTTTAGTGAATGTTTGAAGTCTAGAGACAGAATATATATATATATATATATATATATATATATATATATATATATAGTTATATATATATATATATATATATATATAGTTATATATATATATATATAACTTTATAGGAGTTTTCTGGCCATCAACATCTTACAATCTTTATATCTATAAGTTCTTGTTATAAAACCTTAAGTACTCAATCATTCTAAGTGGTTGAAAATATGGTCAAATGTAGCTGGTACAAAAACAAATTAGTTCTCAAATTACAGCATGGTTTAGTTTGGGACAAGAGAGGTTCTTCTAACATTTTCAACAATAGAACATATGATGATACTTAATGTCAAGATGCTACATTTCAAAAATAAAATACAGATGCAGAATACCTTAGTAATAATGTGATAAATCAGTTAATTTGAGGCTGACAGAATATACTTAGCATTGATTTTAGTTAATAGTGGAAAATAGAGTGCTCTTTAAGTTGATCCCCATGTAATAACTAGTGATAATGGAATTAATATTGAACTTTACATGGAATGATAAACTACAGGTCAATAAAACTGCTGTCAAAAATATCCAGGGCTGGAGAGATGGCTTAGTGGTTAAGTGCTTGCCTGTGAAGTCTAAGGACCCCTGTTCGAGGCTTGATTCCCCAGGACCCACATTAGCCAGATGCACAAGGGGTTATATGCATCTGGAGTTTGCAGTGGCTAGAAGCCCTGGCATGCCCATTCTCCTCTCTCTCTCTCTGTCGCTCTCAAATAAATAAATATATACAAAAAGTTTAAAATTTTTAAATAAAATAAATTAAAAAATATATCCAAATTCATTTTTCTAGATATTCTTCCAAATACAATTTAAATTTCAATTTTTGTTGTGTACTACACTTATTTCTCTTGATATATAGAACCAATATATCAGTGTGTGTGTGTGTGTGTGTGTGTGTGTGTGTGTGTGTGTGTATGATTATTTTAAAGGACAGAGGCATAGAGACTGAGAAGACCAAAGACCTACAGTTGGCAAGCTGAAGACATAGCAGCACCTATGGCTCAGTTGTAATGTAGGATACAGACCCGAGGATCTCCAGGAGAGCTGATCATTGTGTAAGATCCAATCCATGAGGTCAAAGGTGGTGAAAACTCATGCTCAGATTCAAGAGAGTCAGATAGAAAGAATTCCTTTTATTTCTATGTAGGCCTTTCCAGGACAGAGATGGACAGTAACATAAAAGAGAACAATTTGCTTTATATATTCTACTGATCTATGTGTTCATTTTCATTCAGAAACTCCCATTGACAGGTCCTATACTTGTTATTATAGGAAATAATGTTAAACTAGTAATCTCTGCACCTTGAGACCTTATCAAACTGATGAATAAATTCACCATCAATACAGCCTACTGTTCTTAGTATTTCACATTATAGAAAATATGTATCAGTAAATTTTTGAAGCACAACTTCAGAAAAGCAGTGCTTCAGGGGTTCCCTGCACCAGCCTGGGTGTGGATGGACGTTGCACTGTGGAGTGATTAGGCCAGAGTCCTGTTTCCTTGATCCTCCCAGTTCCCTGATATAGGTTCAATGGTCTAGATTATAGGTGGGCAGGTGTGACATGGAGTGAGTAGGCCAGATCCCTGTTCCCTGGCTCCTCCCAGTCCCCTGTTCCTGGTAGGTCCTTTCGTGCATCGCTTGTGGGGGTCTTGTCCTTGGTGAGCTGTAGAATCAAGACTTTGTTCTTGTATCCTGGTTGGTCACTGGGTACCAATATCCCTGTTCACCTGAATCAGAGGGTGGATGGGCCAAAAAACAAAAACTTGCTTCCTCCTCAATAAAATAGTCTCCCTCTAATAGTTAAGCAACAATGCAAAAAAAAATCATCAAAAGTCAGTAAACTGACACCAAGGATGCTTAGTCCCACAATGGAAGGATGCCTAGTCCCATAATGGAAGCCTTTAATAAAAATCATGGAGGAATCAATAGAAATAAATCCCTAAACTGAAAACACAACAACCAATGAGACCCTGATCAAAAAAATTGCTGAACTGGAAGCAAACCATCATTGAACCAACAATTGTATTAATGAAGTTGAACAGAATTGTCTCCTAAAACATTCAGCTCTTGACAGTAGGCCTACATTGACAGAAGAAAACATTAGAACCCTCTAAAAAGATATGAAAAAATTGAAGTTGAGTCAAGAAATGGAAGATTTCAACAACTGCTTGTTTAAGCTTGATGAAGACTTGGTCAAATGCAGGTATAAATTCCAGGAAACATCAAGAAAATCAGAACTTGAATTGAAGCTGTACATCAAAAAAAGAGATGGACATGATGAAAAATAATTCAACAGAAAACAAAAATAAAATAGAAATTATAAAATCTTTTCTAGGACCCCCTCACCAACAATTACTCATATGAAAGACAGAACTTCGGACATAGAAGACAAGAGAGAAGAAATTGCATGGGAGGCCAGAAACTTTGCTAAGTTAAAAAAAATTAAGTGAATAGATCACAAGGGAACTGTGCTCTGGGGCACCCTAAAACGGCCAAACATCTGGATCATGGGCATAGGAGAAATAGGAACACTCATTCACTGTTGGTGGGAATATAAACTGCCATAAACACTATGGAAATCAATATGGAGACTTCAGAAAAAGAGGAATATGGAGTTTCCAACAGACCTTGTTTTTCCCTTACAGGGAATTTACCCAAAAAGCTCCACATCTCAGATCAGAGATATTTGCTCAAACATATTTATAGCTGCTCAATTCATAATAGTTAAAAACTGTAATCAACCCAGGTTCCTATCATTGGATGAATAGATAACCAAGATGTGGTATATCTACACTGTGGAATTCTACTCATCAGCAAGAAAAAACTGACAATGAAATTTGTAGGAAAATGGTCAAACTTTGAACAGATCATTCTAAGTGAATCTTGTGGTCTCACTCATCTGCAGTTCCTTACCTGTATCAGCCTGAGTTGCTAACAAACCTGAATAGCATCTGGAGGCTTGGATAATAGGGAGGGTAGGGCTTTGGGGAAGGGGCAGGGTGGGGGTGGAGAAACAAAAACTGAACCCAAATTGAACTGGTACCATAGAATTCTATATCTTAGAAATTACATTAAAGGATGGAATCCTCAAGAACACCTTGGGGGGATCACCTGAATAGAAGTGCCCTGGAGAGTGTGAGATGAAACCTAACCTTACATTTTTCCTGTTTCTCTTTCTTCTCTTTTAATTTTTATTTATTTTTTCTTTTCCCTTGGTGCTGGTCTGTAATTCCCTATACCAGGATATGGTTTACATCCACAATGAGCTGTTGATCAGAGAACCTACTAGATATCCCAAAACATACAAGAGAGATTTCTGTCAGAACACTTTATTAACCACAAGAGGTTAATGGTAAGAACCTACTGCTGAAGACACGGTTGGTACAGATCATGGTGAGACCTGACTGGAATCCAAAAGAGAACCAGTCCCCGGAAAATTAGCTCTTCTAGTGCTGGAAAGAGCTACATGAGCTACTAGGAGAAAGTGTCTAAAATCTATCCAAGAAACTCAAAACCTAAGTGACTCAGAAGCAAACAACCTGACCTGATGCTCACCCATGTGCAATAGTGGCACAGAGCCATGGTAGGTAACCAACTGCTCTTGTATTGTCTAACAGATCTGCTCAGTTGAAAGGAAACCACATCTTGAACTGAGAAACAAGTCAGAATCATATCCAGATAATGATTCTGCTTTCTATTGTGAAGCTCCCACTAATCTTGGGCTACACAAGGTCTACACCCTTTAAATTCTCTCTAAATTAATAATGCTTATCCCATTTAACTGGTGCTGACTTCCCTATTGGTTGGAGAATCTGCTTCTATTTCTCAGATAGGAGCTGGACCTGAGGAGATAAATGACCCAGTTCCCTCCCCCTCTGCCCTAGGTGAAGCCACAGAGGAATTAGGGAAATGAGCAAGCGTGATGCTTTCTTAATGAATCTGATATCAGCACAAGGGTGAAGGAGATAGACACTGACAACACTCAACACTTAACAAAGCAGAGATCCAGAGGCTCCTAAGTGCCCATCACTGAAGTAGAGTTAGGATGTACCCAACATGCCTCAGGGAATTTTGCAGAAGGTGGGGTGGAAAGACTGTTAGAGCCACAAGTTGGGACATATTTTAGAGAGGCATTACCTCTCCCCCATAACTGACTGATGCCCCCATAATGCATGACCCACAATCCCCATGGGGTTAACTATCATCCCCAAAGAGAAAAGCCTCTTCAGCAAAGGGGCAGGTGGAAGGGAAAGGATGATATCAAGATGTGTTGTTTACATACTAAATACAGCCATATCTAATAAAAATAAATAAATAACAAAAACATAAAATCTTAAAAATTAAAAAGTCGTGCTTCAAAGAATTTTATGTTCATATTCAATTTTTTGTTAGTTTTTTGACAGGGTCTTATATAGCTCTGGCTCACTTCAAACTTGCTATGTAACTGAGAGTGACCTCCTCCATATACCTCCTAAGTGCTAGAATTACAAATGCGTACCATGGCATGTGGTTTATATTCTGATTGGGATGGAACCCTTGTCCTTGTTCATGGTAGGTAACAACCTCCATTTTTCATAAATTTATCTACCTCTCTAAAATATGTATCATATAGTCCACTACTATGAAAATCTTTAACTTTGGACTAATTTTCCTTTAATTTAACATTATAAGATTCCCAATACATATATTGATCTATATAAAATATATAAATATAATGAAATTCTGAACTAGTGAAAAATAAGTGTTTTTGTTAATGATCTGTACTGGTTTGGATGTAAAGTGTATTCCATTGCCTGAAGTGTTTGTGATTAAGCCTGATACTGAGTCTGCAGCAGGTGGCACCTTTGGAAGGCAAGGCCCTGCTGGAGGAGGTCTGTCACTGGGTATAGACCTTGTGATTTTATATCAAGCCAAGTTCCCCATCCCCGGGCCAGTGCTAGCCAGCTCACTCTTGCAAATTCCTCTGCTGGTATGTGATGATATGAACCAGCTTCCTGTTCATATCATGCCTTCTCTACCATGATCAAGCTTCTCTTCAAAACTGTAAGCCAAAAATACACCTTCCATCTACTACTATTCTTCAGGTACTTTTTTCCCCAGCAAGACATGGAAAATCCCACATTTTCAAACATGGTAAGTTTTAAATGCCTGCTTACTACTCATTATTCTAAACTTGTATACTACTTTCCTTTACAAGTAAGAAAATACAATGTGAGTTAACTGCCAGATAATTTCAGAAACACAAGTTTCTACATGTTTTTGTGGAATTGAAGGACTATTTTTACTAAGGCTCTGGCTTTCATTCATTGTTTCTCTGTGGAAGATGGGCCTGTGTGTTTCATTTCAGGTTTCTTTCTTTCTTTTCTAAGGTAAGATAACACTCTAAGCCAGGCTGACCTGCAATTCACTATATAGTCTCAGAGGAGCCTTGAACTCAGAGCAGTCATCCTACATCTTGCCTCCTGAGTGCTGGGACTAAAGGCATGCACCACCAGACACAGAATCATTTCAGGTTTTTTACTGAGGGTGGGGTCCTTTCAGCAAAGCACAAGAGATATATCCAGCAGTGAAAATAACTCCTTTTGTTCAGATTTTGTTTCTTCCTATGTTTACCAGTTGCTTGAATGGAAAATATAACAACAAAAAGCCAAGACAGAAGCCATGATATTTGTGATAGAATTACTGAAATCATTTTTGGTTACTTCATTTTAGAATATAAAAAGATTAATATCTGTTTATATTGACATGTGCTATATTGTTCTGGGAACATAAGTGGATGTCTTTATTTTCTAGGCTGATAAAGTTTTCCTTCTGTAAGCAACTTTAAGTTATTGGTCTAGTGGGAAGTAGATATATAGATAGATAGATAAATGGATAGATAGACAGATAGATGATAGATAGATAGATAGATAGATAGATAGATAGATAGATAGATAGACAAGTCCAATGAGTAGGTATTAGAAAACTATAAGATGATAAAACAAAATGCCAAAATTTTACTATAATGAGCCTTCCTTTTTTAACAGGGGCAGAGGAGGAAATGTATAGATAACCCAAATACCTCCTATTGCTATGCTGGTACTCCAGATTCTTGAAAAAACAGATTCTCTGAGACTATTTGTGACTTTGCACTTGATCCAGTGTAAAATTTAAACCATAATCACTGATAGCCATTGTCATTGCTTTCACCAGCAGATATACCTTTGCACAGGAATTTGTGGTTTCTTTAAGATGAGAACCATTTTTTGGCTCTTGGTTAAGCTTTAGCTAAGGAGTTAGGCTGCTGGACACTCAGAGTCACAAAAAGCTTCCACTGAGTCAGTGGCTTCCAGGTTCTTGTCTTTTCTTTTAGAGAAATAAAACTCATGGATCATAGAAGCTAAGTTTTAGAAAGATTTTATTAAAGAGCCTAAGATAAAAAAAGAAGACTTAGTTCCTTGGTAGCAGATGGAGGGGTCCTAACTGAATAATCTTCCTGTTGACCATGATTGGGATTTCTTTCTTTTAATATTCTTAATGACAGTTTCCATAAGTATAAACAATAAACCATGATAATTTTGTCTTATTACTTTCACTTCCTGCCTCCCAAATCCAACCTCCATTGAGTCCTATATACTTTCCAAATTGCCTTTTTTTTTTTTTTTGGAAGTAGGGTTTCACTCTAGCCCAGACTGACTTGGAGTTCACTATGTATTCTCAGGGTGGCCTTGAACTCATGGTTATCCTCCTACCTCTGCCTCCCAAGTGCTGGGATTAAAGGTATGTGCCACCAAGCCTGGCTTGCATTTTCTTCTTTTTAAATTTTTTTAAAATATTTTATTTTTATTTATTTATTTAACAGAGAAAGTGGGGGAGAGAGAGAGAATGGGCATGCCAGGGCCTCCAGCCACTGCAAATGAACTCCAGATGCATGTACCCCCTTGTGCATCTGGCTAACTTGGGTCGTGGGGAATTGAACCTGGGTCCTTTTGCTTTGCAGGCAAGTGCCTGAACTGCTAACACATCCCTCCAGCCCACCTTTCTTCTTTTTTGATGTTTTCATTTTTCCTCCTATTATGAAGGTTTTATGTAGGTAGTGTCAGGCACTGTGAATTCATGGATATAAATGCTATTTTGTGCCTGGATAACAGCATTGTAAGTGCTCCTCCCCTTCCCTTGGCACTTACATTCTCTCCACCACTTATTCTGCAATGGACACTGTCTTGGAGAGTGTGAAATAGATGTCTTACTTAGTGTTGAACAGTATAAATCTCTTCTTCTCAGCACTATGGTGAGTTTTGAGTCAGTCCAATGGTCACCTCCATAGAAACTTCTTTAAACAAAAGTGAGAGATGCATTAGCTTATGGGCACAAACATAAGTATTTTAAGGGAAGTTTACTGGGTATAACATATACATTTAGCCAAACAGCAATAGTTATTACTCACTTAGGACTTATGGCCTTCCCAGCCATAAGCTTTTGACTAGGTTTTCAGTAGACATGTAGTCTTTTCCATGCAATGGGCCTCCAGTCTAATTAGAGAGTAATTGGTTTCCTCTGTGACAGACATATGATCAGGGATTCTTATAGGAATTTTTTAGGTGGGACTTTACTAAATGTCAGATTTTCAGTCAAGTTCTCATGCCAGGTGTCTGGGCATTTTGTAGTCTTATGCACATCTATATTTCAGTTTTCTATGGAAGGAGAACTTCTTTAGGAGAAAAGAGATAAAGAAGGAAAAAAAAACAACAACAAATCTCTCAACCTATTACAGACACAAGAATATTTTCAACTTTTAATCAAGAAAAAAATGATCCACTTTAGGTTGTGTTTATCCTAAACTAGCCATTTTCTTTTTGTAATTTTTTAATGACTTACTTGCAAGGAGAGGGAGATAGAGAATGGGTGCACCAGCACTTTAAACTCTGCAAATGAACTCCAGGTTCATGCCTCACTTTGTGTAACTGTCTTTCTGTGAGTATTGTGGAATTGAACCTGTGTTGTTAGGCTTTGTAGGCAAGTGTCTTAATAGCTGAGCAACTTCTGAGCCCTTAAAGAGCCAGTTTCGATCTCATGATTATGAAGAAAAATATTCATCTTTCATACCAATATTGGAACAAAATCTTAGGCTTTCCATGTCAGGAACTTCCATGCTTGCTGAATCTCGACTGTGCCTCTTGTTTGGACTCTGATTCCAACAATACTTTCAAGTAATTAAAATTACAAGGTTTAGAGAAAGTCTTTTCTTCATAAGCATCATTATCATAAGTTGATAATATCAATTACTTTCATTGGAAGAGCCAATGGAAAAGAGAAAGATGCATGGGATTTTATACTTTGATATAGGCAATGGCCATAGAGAGCTAGGAAACTACTAGTGGAAAACAGGGAAAACACTGACTCATACTCAAGTAATTCTGGGTGCACATGTCATTGTCGTTACTTAGTTTTATTCTGATTGGTTTCATATTTACTAGTAATTGCATTATTGTTTATTACTGAAAAATAGTTGTGCAAATCATAGTAAATTTTCCTTGTTTTTATTCCTTTTTAAGCTAACAGTAAACATGACAAGGACACCAAGATTCCACTCAGGGATGAACATGTATGTATATATTAAGTGTGTGTATAACTATATGTACTTTATTATTATGGCACATGCAACTACATAGTATGTTATATATTATACTGTATGTAGGTTATTAAAGCAAATGTATATACATATACACACAACCCAGTCATTTTCTCTCAAAAATGCTTTTTTGTTCTTTCTATTTTATTAAATATTTTATTTATTTATTTATCGGAGAGAGAGGCAGATAGAGAGAAAGAGAGAATGGGTGTGCCAGGGCCTTTAGCTACTGCAAACGAACTCCAGACACATGCACATCCTTGTGCATCTGGCCTACATGAGTCCTGGGAATCAAACTGGGGTCTTTAGGCTTTGCAGGCCGATGCCTTAATTGCTAATCCATTTTGTCAGGCCCAGAAATGCTTTTTTTTCTTCCAAGAAATATTTCACAACGGGGGATACATTTTTGCTTATGGCGAGTTATAAGGAGGTGCTACTGCTCCAGCACTTAGAGAGTCAGTACACTAGGAGACAGACACTGTCAGGACATCAGGAAAGTCTGCACAGCACAAAATAATGAGTCCAAATCATCAGTACTGAGTTTTACAACTATATACTACAAAAGGCTATTGCATAATACTAAAATATTTTTAAACCAACAGTTTATATATTATCATATAGTTTGGTGCAAATATCATACATATATCTCATACATATATCTCTCATATTAACTTATTAGCCAATCCATTTAAAGAAAACAGAAATGTCAAAAATACTTTGCAATGATATAACATAAAAATAATGATAATTAAATCATCCTTAAATGCTTTGAATAATTTGGAATGATCCTTGGAAGATTAGGTCAAGTGTTAAGTGTGTTCCTGTAACCATGACCTCTTTTACACGCCAATTATGGAAATGAAGCTACATCATTTAAAATGTGTATTGGCTAAGTTAAAATAAAATTTAAAGAATCATTCTACTATATTTTCTGTGAAATGTTTTAAGCAAACCCACAATTTGAGAATCACATGAGCCTTATTTTTGGAGCTCTGTGATTATGCCTAATGATTCATATTGCAGAACTCATTTAGAAAGATAAAGCTAATCATAATATTTTATTACCTAACTATGATTACTTAGGGTTATTTCAAAAATGATTCACAGCCAATACTATTTCTTCAACAAATCTTCCAAAAATACTTAAAGTGTCATGATAAGTTATCTATGTCCTATCACTTTGTGTGATATTATTTCTCCATTTAAGTAAAATATACCTCATTGCAAAGATGTAAAGTTAATATACAGTAATATTCTATGCAAAATGTAAGGTAGATAACTAGTAAATAATACTCACTTTAAAAAGTCTAGAGATAGAAAATATTTTAAGGGTTATTTATAATATTAAAGGTGACATCAATAACCTGGGGAGACAAAGTATGACAAAGAAACCCTGAGATATACATTGAATAAATGGTGATATAGTTTAAATTTGTTTTTTTAAAAAAGAACACCTTGAAATAGTTACCTGAAAAACAGTGATAAAACTTAGGGGTTCACATACAGGAAAAATGAGGAGCTCATTAATGACTGGGCTCCTAAGGTAGGAAACTGGGGATCCATTTTCTGGAGATCATGAGCAGTTTAAACCATGTATTAGTTTTCTTTTCTATTACAATAAGGAAAAATATACTTGAACTGTCTGTCCAATCAAATCCCTTCCTCTTTTCCAGTCTACCCTTCTGCATGTAACCTCAGGTAAGGAAAATACCCCAGGCACAGATGTACAAAGATGCAAGCAGTAATATCCACTGGTGTGGGAGATCTGCAAGGTAATCCAAGATGATACAGGACAGGACATCTACTAAAAGGAATTTAATACGATCTTTTAAACAACTAAGTCATCGTTTCTACTGAAAAAACAGAAAAGCTGAGATCCTGATAAGAAAACACATTCACAGGTGGTAACTAACTTACTCTCAAATTCTACAGGTTTAGGAAATGCCACAGCAAACTGAGATACGGCTATCCCGGGCTCCAATAGAAAGCCCATAATTTGTCTACAGTCTGAAATAAACTTAAAAGATATCTATTATGCTAGAATGCCTAGGAGTGCTGTGCTAGGAGAACATTGTAGTATAATTTTGAGAGTAATGAAGCAGATGTAATTTAAAGAATAAGAAAAGAAGAAAAGAAAACAACATTTTGGTCAACATTAAATCAAAATATATACATTACAATATGTGTGAAGGTTTAGCAGCCACTGTGTGCTTGTTCTTTGAGTCCTATTGAGAAGGGATAGAGGTACAGAACAGAATGATTTTGAGAAACTAGGCACTACTTGATTGTAAGGAAAGGTGGGACCATTGCAGGGCCCTTCCAGCTTCTGGTGGGGAAACAGTGCATATAGTGTGTGAAAGGGAAGAAAGAGAAGGATAGTGATGGGTCATGAAGCCTACCATGGAGCTTTGAAACTTTTGTGTACAGAAACTGCATATTGACTCTGGAATAAATCAAGTAAAGAAATTAACAATAATGCCAAAAAGTTATATTCTAATTATCATAAAGACAAAAAAAATGAAAGAAGTGAATAATAAAGTTCATGAAGAAAATTTTGGATGTTTTGGGAACATGCTATCTCTCTTTTTTTTGTAGCTTGTAAGGGCATAGTGGCTCCTTGCAAGCCCAGTACTTAGAAGGCTGCCACACTGGAGTATCAGAACAAAACTGAGACTAACCTAGGCTACATAATGAGTTCAAGGCCACCCCTTGCCTACAGAGTGATGAGGTGTCTTGAAAGCAAGAAACAAAGCAAGCAAGCAAGCAAGAAAGAAAAAGAAAAAGAAAAACAGAGAAAAAATAACACTAAAGATATAAGAAAAAGACAAAGACAGATGATGTAGTGGATTTGTGAGGGCAAAAGCAGAACAATTACATTAAGATAGTAAAGTCAGAATCTCCTCTTGTTTATGACTGTAGTAACTTTTATGACCTATGAGTTTCTCCTTTTATAACTTTAGAAGTCTTGCCAATCTCCTGACACAATCAATACAGGGACCATTTCAGGGACAGGAGTACCATCCTGGACATTTCTATTGGCTATGATGAGTCTTGATCATATTGCCTGGTTTACACCATGGCACAATGAAAGCTTGGGAAGAAGATGAGTGATGCTGTCTACTAGATGCAGGTTCATTTTTCCTTTCAGCAAACTTTCTATCTTCAGTATATCAATATCCTTTGCACAGCAATAAACAGCTCTTTCCACACCCATTCTGAGCTGGTGGTTTTGTATTGATCACTTGAGAGCTAAATGCTCAGGTAACAAAATTTTTGCTTTTCAGATATCAGCTTTATTTTCCTTAAGCCACACTCCAGGATTTCCCCTTATGTATTGTATAGATACTATGATTTAGATAAGAATTACTTTCCTGCAAAAGTTCATGTGTTTCTGAGGTGGTTCTCAGTTGGTGTATCTAACTGGTGGGAGTGGGTTGAATCTTGAGGACCCTGACCTAGCCATCCCTTAGACTAAATTGATTGTGTTATTTTAAAGTGATGGAAAAATAACAGGCAAGACCTGCTGGAAGGAAATTGTCAACCCAGTTGTGCCCTGAAATTGTTTATTTGTGTTGTTAGTTCTTCCTTCTCTCAATATCTTACCAGCATGAAGTGAGAAACTACACTCACCAAGCAGGATGTGCCTCTGCAAGGCACACAAACAATAGAGCCAGAACACCATGGATTAAAACCTCTGATATCACCAGTTGAAATAAATTCCTCATTTTTAACTTGGTACTCTGATATTTGTTACAACTAGAAAGCTAACATACAGAATAGTTCACCAGTCCTAGTAATGAGTTGATTTATTTGACTTGAAGTCAACACCAACAATGCCAATGCTCTGCTACTCAAGGACCTTAAAATTGATGCCATTGGAAAGGCAAATAATTCACTGAAATACCAAAAATCAGTTAACTTCTCCTCCTAACATATGCATTCTATGGGACTCTGTGGGTTAAGACAAAGGAACAAATTCTTTTCTTTTCTTTTCTTTTCTTTTCTTTTCTTTTCTTTTCTTTTTTTTTTTTTTTTTTTTTTTTTTTTTGAGGTAGGGTCTCACTCTAGCCCAGGCTGACTTGGAATTCACTATGCAGTGTCAGGGTGGCCTTGAACTCATGGTGACCCTCCTACCTCTACTTCCCAAGTACTAGGATTAAAAGCATGTTGGGCTGGAGAGGTAGCTTAGCAGATAAGCACTTGCCTGTGAAGCCTAAGGACCTTGGCTCAAGGCTCGATTCCCCAGGACCCACATTAGCCAGACGCACAAGGGGGCGCATGCATCTGGAGTTCATTTGCAGTGACTGGAAGCCCTGGTGCGCCCATTCTCTCTCTCTCTCTCTCTCCCTCTTTCTCTCTCTGTCTGTTGCTCTCAAATAAATAAATAAATTTTTTTAAAAAAAGCATGTGCCACCACACCTGACTGCTTTTTAAAAATTTTTAAATCATAAAAATATGGGTATTTATAGAAATATGGTGATCTTTGATATAGAATTTAATAACTGTTCAAAATATGAGATCTAATAGGCAGTCCTGGTTCCTTTATAGAGTCATCTTTAAAATTGGTTCTGCGTACAAAACAGTGAAAGAGAGGGCTATGCTGCAGCTGAGAATAGAGTGAGTCCACAACTGTGAATCTCAGACATCTCAAGACCAAATGGTTTTTCTTTTTGCCTGTTTTAATTAACAACAAATTCAAACCTGATGAACTATATTTCAATGATCCAATACAGAAAATGGTATCAGGAGTGCAATTCATGTGAGGCTGCTTTGAAAGCCCTTCATTTCCTAATGCACATCTGCTTAATATGTTCCACGTGTGAGTAAACCAAGCCTGTTCATTCTTGTTTTAATTGCTAGCACTGGCCATTCCAAGCAGGAGCCCCTTTTTGATTAAACCAATTTTTCAGACATTGAAATAAATTACACTGAGGCATGCAACCTTTTCAAATTCATTTTTTTAAATTGTAAACATAGTATACTACTGTACTCAGACCTTAAACCTAATCAAATGTCAAGTGCATTCTCCTCTCATAATAATTTGTTAATTTTTTGCTAGGATATTGTAAAAAACATTTTAGCTATCCTAGGTTTTACTTCTAGAAGTATTGTCATTAAATAATGTTATCATTAAATAAGCTTCTTCTGCTGCTCGTCTGTAAAGCTCTTAAGGTGTGGTTGCTTCAGCACTGATGAAAAGCTCCTGCAATACTGATCATACTCAAATGCACCATGTGTTAGAATTTCCTGAATCCTCCGAGTAAGAACTACTAGGACAAAAGAGGATAATGGGATGACAATTTAATGAAATTACTCTAAGATCATAAATATGTCTTCAATAAAAATGTTGGTAAGCAAAATATCAGATTACTAGTATGAAATACTACATGATTTACTGAGAAACATGAGATTTTTGGTTTTCACTTTTCATATATATATATATATGTGTGTGTGTGTGTGTGTGTGTGTGTGTGTGTGTGTGTTGTAAAAAAACAGTTAAATAAGCTATAAGTGATGCTATAATATACAATCATTTGTTTGTCTAATCATAATATCACAAGAAAAGCTACCTCTGCAGTGTTTGAATTCCTTTGATACAGACAAAGTTTCATACCCTGCAATAAAAAATGCCAGATGTAAAATTTTCAAACATTTAACAAAAAGAAATATTGTGATTTAAATTAAGGTTTACATATGCACATGCACATATGTAAGTTGACTTAACTCTTTCTGATCGATTTTGATAGAATATTTGAATTACTTGTAGAATAAGAAAGAAAAAGGGAACTAGGGGAAAAATACTGTCTAGACAAAATCCTGGGTATATATCTTATACAAAGTGGTTTATGAAAACAAAAATCACCTAAAATGAAGTTTTCTTGAGTCTATACTCATTTCTACTTCCCAGATTAAAATATCTCCAAGGATATAAAGCCAACAGTGTCAGTCAAGGACCTATAGAAGAGCAGAACCAAAAGAATGAATATGTGTTATAAAAGGGAATTATTTGATTAGGTTACAAAATATGGTCTAGGAAGTCTATTCAATTGCTTTGTGGTGGCTTGAGAGTGAAAAATCAGGTTTCTGTTTAGTCTATGAGGTTGGATGCCTCAACATTCTAATTGTGTCACTGAAGGACTGGAGGATTTCTAAAGAACCACGGGCCCTCAGTCCATGTTGCAGGGCTGATGAAGCTTGGATCCAGCGTAAACACAAGATATATTAATAGGACACACACACACACATACACACGAGAGAGAGAGAGAGAGAGAGAGAGAGAGAGAGAGAGAGAGGAGAGAGAGAGAGGGAGATTGAGAGAGAGAGGGAAAGGAGTAAAGAGTTAAGTTCAGCTAAGCAAAATTCCCTGCTTCTGTTCTGTTCTTGTGAAACTTCCTTATCAAAAGTCTACCACCTGAAGATGTGAACACTCTTGGGAAAGATATTCCTCCCTTCATCAGGGCTTCCAGGAAACACCTGCACAGACTGACCCATGAGCGAGTCTCTTCTTTTATTCCTAATCTGAGGAAGCTGACAGTGAAATTAACCTTCATACCAGGCAGTCAGAATTGGAATCTTCAGGATTTAAATTACCGCCCCTATAGATTCCACAACAGGAGCTGTATGATTGGTACAAGATCTGGTGCTCTTTTCTGTCTTTCCCTGTGTTTTTCATACACTTTTAAGGGGGTGAATACTTCTCTAGACAGATTTCATCCATTTTATATGTTCTGCAAAGGAGGTAAGTACTTAGCTAATCACTGCCAATAATATCAGTTTGGCACAGTATTTTTTTATTTAATTTATTAGTTTTCTTTTCAGCAAATACAGGCAGTTTGGTACCATTGTTTAGGCTCATCCATGATCTACCCCCTCCCATTGTACCCTCCTTGTACAGTAATTTTGTCCTCAAGTTATGTCATTAACTAACCCACTCTCCCTACACACATTAAAGCTATTATCTTCAATATCTTTATCTATTTCATGTTTCCCAAATTCTATGTTATTTCCCTCCTCTTCTGAATCCAACACTCAGGACTGGTACTGGTTTTCATTATGATCCATTTATCTCTGTTATGTGGGACATAACTTATAAATT
Organism: Jaculus jaculus; assembly: GCF_020740685.1. Classification (NCBI taxonomy): domain Eukaryota; kingdom Metazoa; phylum Chordata; class Mammalia; order Rodentia; family Dipodidae; genus Jaculus; species Jaculus jaculus. Next base: position 76,352,142 of record NC_059112.1, on the reverse strand, counting down.
TATTTCTGGTCAGCTTTGTGCAATGGAAAACTTTGTCATTAAACTGTAGTAGAAGGTCACTAAGAGGCCACAGTACAAAAATGTTTATCATTGTGGTCAATGGGAATTTCCTGGTGGCTCATTCAGCACAGCTTCAAGGAGGAGAATAATTCATTAACATTTCTTCTTCATCCTTTCTGCCAACCCCTGCCTGCAGTATCCCTATTTTTTGTTTGTTTGCTTTTTGTTTTCTTCCCACAGAGTTGAGGCTCTTATACACTATATCTAGGCTGCCTTCATCCTTTGGTTCTGATGCTCATACTAGGTTGTTCATATTCCAAGGGGAAGCTCCACATGCTCACCACTTTTACTAACACCTACAAGCTGTGTCTTCACTCTTTCCAGAGAAACTTTTACACTAGAGTTGGGGTAGGCAGCAGGGAGTGGCAGGGCAGCATTTTGTTCTTTCTTTGGATATTCTCACAGTCTCACAGATAGTAGATATTTTCTTCATTTGCTATTTCTTTATATGTCTTTGTTGTCTTGCTTCTCATTAGCCATATTTATTACCTAGAAATTCTTTATATTTCTTTTGTTCAAATTATGAAACACTTCTTTTTTGCCTGGACTCTGATGGACATTCCTTTATTTTTACCTGGTATTCTCTTCCCCTTCTCATATCCCTCCAACAGACCTTAATCAAAATGACTCCCAGACCAAACACTGCTGAGAAAGTAATGCTTATAGATGTTAAGTAAATAAGTGCCAGGAGGTAGTGACATAAGAATAATGTGTAGAATTGGTTACTCTTTTTATTTGTTGTTAAATTTGGGCACGTTTGTAATGCTCCTCCAAGAATGCTAAAGTGATCAGTCTTTACATTTATTCCTACACTACATAAAGAGCTTCTCAACAATATAACCATGTATGCTATATCTCTTTTATGAAGAGTTGAACACAATGTCTAGGAAATAATAGACATTAAATAATAGCACATCAGACTTCTGATCAAGATGACATCTGCATAACATGCTTCACCTCCCAGGAAAGGAAAGGCAAAATTAGTGGGGTTTTTTGGGTCTGCAGATCCTAGCAGTCCTCCAATGGGAGGGCATGGAGGAGCAAAGTAAGGAATCCACTGATTCCCACACTTTTGAGTAGCCCACCAGTCCCCCAAACCCCTCAAGCAGCTGTCCCAGCCACAGGGCCACAGGCCAGATTCCCCCTGCACTACATGCAGGCTACACAGACCCAGGCCAGTCAGCTCACGTTCCTCTCTCAGCAGTGCTCCCTCTTTCTAACACCAGGATCTCCATCATAGCCAGACCACTGACCCAGCCATCATCCCGCAAGCCATGTTCCTGTTGCACTACCTGCAGGCTATGCAGACCCAGGCTTGCCTTCCATCTCTCACCTTCCCCCTGGTTTTCCTCCTTCTTTCTGCCACCCAGACCACAGCAACCACTCCCCACTGTGCTGCCTTACCAGACCTGCAGCAGTCACATCCCCCCCCATTATGCCTCATCACAAGACCCTGCAGTCCCATACCCCCTGTTTTGTGGTGCCAATGATCCCCGCAGTCTTATCCCTTCACTCTGGTGCATCAGGGAACTATGCAATCCCATCCTTCCTGCTCCCTTGCCCAACAACAACAGACTGCATTGTCCTATTCCCCCCTACTCCTGCGCCCTCTGGCCACCTAACCACACAGTCCAATACCCCAAACTGCCAACCAGCTAGCCCCTGCACCAGAACTTTGGGTCCCCAACAAAGCCTCCCGTATTCCTCTCATTTGAGCAGACAGGCCCCATTGTCATCAGAAGCCTAACTGAGGCAAACATAAAAGGGCATAATCACTGAACATACTTCAAGGTAAAATACAGTTTCATCCTGAATTAAATAATGGTCCTACACTGTTATGGGCAGACAACAGCACAAAAGGAATAACATGAAAAATTAAATGGAATTAGCTCCAACAAGTTTGCCTAGTCCCACAATGGAAGTCTCTAATCAAAACAGAAGAGACAACACGATCAGAACCCCAAAAGGAAGACACAAGCTATGTGACCCTGGCAAAAGAATTACCAGAACTTGCATAAAATCATCAAAGGTCCAACAATTATATGAATGCTGCCCTACAAGATTATAGTGAATAGAAAAACAAAACAAAACAAAACAAGAAGGCTTCCAAAGACAGTTAAATTATCTGAAGGAGAGTGAAAAAAAAAGAGGACCTCAATAATCAGCTGGATAAGCTCAATGAAGACAAAATAAATGCAAGGATGAATTCCAAGAAACATTAAGAAAATCAGAAAATGATGTGAGCAGGGGGATGCATACTATACATAAAGAGGCAATAGAAAATACAAACTAAATTGAACAAGTCCAAACCTCTATAGAAGCTTGCAAGGAACAGAGTCAGTCATGTGGAGAACAGAAACTCAGAACTAGAAGACAAGACAAAAGAAACAGTTCATGAGTCCAAAAGTTTGAATAAATTCAAAAAATTTATGAACCAAACATGAGTGAACTAGCATAAACATCCTACCATTTGGATCATGGGTATACTGGAAGGGAAGAAATCCAGACTAAAGGAATGGAGAATTTATTCAACAAAATTATCAAAGAAAACTTCCCCACCCTTCTCAAAAGAGAGTTCCATCAAGTTATAAGAAGCTAACAGAACTCCAAACAGACTGGACCAAAGATGAAATTCTCTGAGCATTTGATCATTAAAATTCTAAATATAGATTACAAACAGAAAGTACTAAAAGCAGCTAGGGAGAAAGAATACATTACATATAAAGTAACCCAATAAGAATTACTTCAGACTTCTCAATGGAAACTTTGAAAGCCAGAAAAGCCTAGAATGGAACACAACAAAGTCTAAGAACCTATGACTTCTAACACAAACTACTCTATCTAGCAAAATTATTCTTCCTCATGGTGAAAGAAAAACTTTCCATGATAAAATGTCAGCTCCATGACTGTATGGACACAAAGCCAAACCTACACAGACTACTTCAGGGAATTCACGACACAGAAGAGTCAAAAAAAAAACAACCTTAAGTGCCTGCAAGCAACAGATCACAATAACCAAACTCAGAGAAGGTGCACAAAACTACAAAGTCTAACAAAACATCAAACCACATAAAGAACCACAATAAGGCAGGGGTTAAATCAAACCTCACAGTTATTGCCCTCAACATTAATGACCTTAATTCACCCATCAAGATATAAGCTAACAGGATGGATCAGAAAATTGGGCCCCTCAATCTGCAAGAAACACACCACCTCTAGCTCAAAGGGTGGAAAACGATATTCCAAGCAAATGGAAATAAGAGACAAGCAGGCATTGCTATACTAATATTAGATAAAAATAGACTTCAAACCAAAAGTAATCCAAAAATCCAAAGAAGGCTACTTCTTACTTATCAAGGGAATGCTCCAACAAGAGGATATCATAATCATCAATTTCTATGCACTCAACACAGGTGCTCCACAATTCATAAAACAAAATCTGCTTGACAACAAAACAGAAATGAACACCAACACCATCATAGTTGGGAACTTTCCTATATGATATCATATCACAATGCTGTAATGCTAGAAATTAATAAGAGATGCACCATTTACCCCACTAGCTCCTGGAGAATGAACACATTTAAACAACAAATAGTTAGTGGATGAAAAAATGTGGTAGTTTGAATAGATGCCTCCCAATATATTCACTGTTTTATTCATTTGAGTTTGCATCTGCAGCCACCTGGCTGGAGGCAGTGACACTGGGTGGATCTTAAGGTGTGGTGGTGGGTTTGAGATTTCAACCTAAAGATATGCAAAGTGTGGACTCCTAGCTGGAGTTCCTGAAGTGTGCTGGCTGTGTGGATTTTGACTTTTAGGCTTGTGCATCTCTCTCTGTTTGGTTCTGTGAAAACAGGCCAGCTTCCTCTGCACTATGGAACTTCTCCTGGATCTGTAAACTTTGACAACTTACTTCCTCTATAACAGTGCCACATCTGGAAGTACATCTCAGCAAACCCGAAGATGTCTTCTATAGCCTGTCTCCATATATTTAGGAAAATTAACATAATTTCCTAAAAGATATCAGATCACAATACTATAATGCTAGAAATTAGCAAGAGTTGCACCAGGAATCCCACCACCTTCTAGAGACTGAGCAACACACATTTAAACAACAAATAGTGGATGAAATTAAAAAAATGAAATTACAAAATTTCTAGAATTGAATGAAAATGAGAAAACATCATACCAAAACATATGGGATACAAGTATGGCAGTCCTTAGGGGAAAATTCATAACACTAAATGTCTTCATAATAAAGACAGGGAGATCCCAAATCAAAAACCTAACCATCTACCTAAAGACATTGGAAAAACAAGAAAAATTCAACCCAAAAGGCTCCAGATGAAACCAATAATCATGATCAGAGCAGAAATTAAGGAATTGGAAACTAAGAAAACAATTAAGGAAATGGAAGAAACAAAGAACTTGTTCTTTGAAAAAATAAACAAGATTGATAACCTCCTGGACAATTTGGTCAAGCAAAAATAAAAAAAAATAAAGGAAAAGACAAAAGAGAGACATTTCAAATTAACAAAATTGGGGGAAAAAAGGAAAGATCACAACAGACATAAATGAAATTGAAAGAATCATCTGGACCTATTTCTAAAACCTCTAGTACACAAAATTTGGTAATATGGAGGAAATGGATGAATTCTTAGATACACACTACCTAGCAAAGCTAAACTCAGAGTAGATTAATCTCCTAAACAGACCTATCACACCCACCAAAATTAAAAAGGTAATCAAAAGCATCCCCCAAAAGAAGAATCCAGGACCAGATGACTTCTCAGCTGAATTGTATCAAACCTTCATGGAAGAACTGAACCAACATTTCTCCAATTATGCCATCTAATCAGAGAACAGGGAAAGCTCCCCAACTCCTTATATGAAGCTAATATCACCCTAATACCAAAACCAAACAGAGATATCACAAGAAAAGAAAACTATAGGCCTATTTCCATGATGAACTTAGACACAACGAAGCTGAATAAAATCCTCACAAACTGAATTCAACAGCACATCACAAACATTATCTACCTTGATCAATTAGGGTTTATTCCAGGTACACATGGTTGGTTGAACATATGGAAATCTGTCAATTTAATACACCACATAAATAAGCTTAAACACAAAATCACATGGTCATTTCAACAGATGCAGAAAAGGCCTTTGACAAAATAAAACATCACTTCATGATTAAAACATTGGAGAGAATAGGCATGGATGGTTTACATATCAACATACTAAAAGCTAGACATAAAGCACCTAAATCTCAAATAATACTTAATGGGGAAAGACTGAAGGAATTCCCATTAAGATCAGGAAAAAAAACAGGGGTGCCCACTCTCCCCTCTGCTCTTCAACATAATACTAAGTTCTAGCTCAAGCAATAAGAGAGTAAAAGGAAATAAAAGGATGCAAATTGGAAAGGAAGAAGTTAAGTTAGTCCTAATTGAATATGACATGATTCTATATATAAATGACCTGATAAGCTCCATCTCAAATCCTTAAAGTGGATTAATTACTTAAACTAAGTAGGAGGACATAAAATCAATGCACAAAATTCAACAGCCTTTCTATATGCAAAGCACAAAGAGAAAAAGAAAGAAATTATTAGCAATGTCCAATTTTCAATATCAACAACAATGACAACAACAACAACAAATACCTTACAATAACATTAACTAAAGACGGGAAAGACTTATATAATGAAAACAGAAACACTCAAGAAAGAAATTGTGGAGGACTTGAGAAGATGGAAAGACCTCCCATGCTCCTTGATAGATAGAATTAACATTGTGAAAATGGCAGTCTTACCAAAAGCAATAGAGAGATTTAATGCAATACTTAAAAAAAAAAAAAAAAAAAAATCCTTGGATTTTTTTCTTCACAGCGATAGAAAAAAAATCATCTCAAAATTCATATGGAATGTCATCAGGCCTTGGATATCAAAGCATATTATCAGCAAAAGAAATACCTCTGGAGGCATCACTATACCGTATCTAAAGCTGTTGCAAAGCCATAGTAACAAAAACAACATGGTACTGGCATAAAAACAGGATTATGGACCAATGGAACAGAATAGATGATCCAGATTTCAAGTCAAGTTACTCAAGCTACCTGATATTTGACAAAGTCCCTAACAATGCAGAGTGGTAAAATGACAACAAATGGTGCTGGCAAACTGGATAACCTTATGCAGGAAAATGAAACTAGACCCACACTTCTCACCATGCACAAAAATCACGTCCAAATGTTTAGCAGACCGCTTCAGTTTCACTGAGATGAACTTTCAAACCAGGCACAGTTATGAAGGAAGGGATATTTATTGAAGCTTACAGATCCATGGGAATTTCCATAAAGGTAGAAGAAGCTGGCCTGCCTTCACAGACACAAGCAGAGAGAGAGAGAGAGAAAGAGAGAGTGAGAGAGAGAGAGAGAGAGAGAGAAATAGTACAAGCCAAAAGCCACATAGCACACTTTAGGAACTCCAGTTAGGCACACTTTGCATATCTTTAGATTGAAATCTGAAACAGACCACCACACCTTAAGATCCACCCAGTAACATTGCATCCAGCCAGGTGGCTGCAGATGCAAACCACAAACAAATAAAAAAAAAACTGGATATATTTGGAGGCCATCTATTCAAACCACTACATTCCATTCTGCCCCTGGTCCCCAGTAGATTTATAAATATCACACATTGTAAATTGTATTCAGTTCAATTTCAAAGGTCCCCACAGTCTTGACCAATTTAAGATATTAAGACCTGTAAAATCAAACAAGTTTAACACTTCTAACATATAAGCACAGAGTAAACATTTTCAACTAGTATAATGCATAGCATGGAAAGACTAAAACAATGCAAACTCAACCACCATCAAACAAATATCAAACTTCTGCAGTTTAAGTTCAATACAACTAGACAATAATAGTCTCCAGATTTTCTAATTCAGTCCCTCCAGCTGGGCAGAGTAGCCAAGGAAGACTTCCATCCCAGGCTAAGAATGCACCCAATGGTAACCCTTGCACAATCCTGGTATATCTAAAACATCTTTGCGTCCTCATGCAAACCACAGTCCATCTTCCAAAGGCTCTTTCAGCCTATCAGGGCATCATGCCCTGCCCCATGCCTCATCTCAGCGGCAGCTCCTGAAACCATGTGCAATTCACGACCACTCCTCACATCTTTCATGCTTCTGAAACCAATACCAGTTGTGCAGGACACAGCCATATTCTTAATTCAGGGATGAAACAAATCATAACCTTGAAAAGTAGGTTCCTTCTCCAGTCAACTCTTTCCAAAAGTGTTTGCATTTCTATGGTAGTCTTTCCTCAGGCATAGTATTCATTGTCTTAATGTAAAGCAATTGGACCATCTTCCTTAACATTCCTAATGTGTTGAAAATAGCAGCCTTAGTAATTTAAAGCCAGTCTCAGGGCCTATAATTTTAACTTGCTTGATGTTTTAAAGCTTAAAATCTTAAATCTCTCAGTCCAATATCTCTAGCAAAGCACATCAGTCCATTACAAATGTAACCTTGATCAAACTGTCTGGGCCTGGGCAGCAGGACACAGCCAGCCCTTATGCCAGTAGTCCAGTTCCAACAAAGTCCTCTGCAGTCTTTTCTTCCCCTTAGAAAGTTCATAAGCCAAGCCTCGAAGTTCAATATTGTCTACACTTAGAATTCTCAAACTCTCATCAGAATAGTCCATAAAACTTAGCTTACCAATCCAAAAGGCATCTTCATTTGCAAGCACCAAGTCCATGCCCATTCCTCCAAACAAAGGTTCCAAAAGATCAACATCCACATGGTCAGGTTCATCTCACCACATTCCTGGTACCAAGTTCTGTAGCAGACAGCTTCAGGTTCACTGAGATGAACTTCCAAACCAGGCACAGTTATTGAGGAAGGGATATTTATTGAAGCCTACAGATCCATGGGAAGTTCCATAATGGCAGAAAAAGCTGGCCTGCCTTCACAGGACTAAGCAGAGAGAAAGAAGTACAAGCCAAAAGCCAAAAGCCACATAGCACATTTTAGGAACTCCAGCTAGGCACATTTTGCATATCTTCAGATTGAAATCTGAAACCCACCAACCACCATACCTTAAGATATCCACCCAATTGCATTGCCTCCAGCCAGGTGGCTGCAGATGAAACCTATAAACAAATTAAAAAAAAACTGAATATATTTGGGGCCATCTATTCAAACCACCCCAAAATGGACCAAAGACTTCACGATAAGACCAGAAACTCTGCTAGTACTGGAAGAAAAATATGGGAGGAACTTTCCATGATATAGGAGTGGAAAAAGACTTCCTGAACAAAACCTCAATAGCTCAAGAACTTAATAATTCAATCATTAGGAACTCAGGAAGCTGAAAAGTTTTTTTCACAGACAAGCATACAACAAGCAGAGACAACCTACCTACAGAAAGACTATAGACTACCTACAGAATAGGAGAAAATTTTTGCTGGCTATACAACGGACAGAGGCCTAATTTCTAGAATCTACAGAGAACTCACAAACCAAAACAATAAAAATTCAAACAACTCACTCATAAAGTGGGGCAGATAACTGGACAGGAAGTTCTCAGAGGAAAAATAACAAATGGGCAAACACATTTAAGAAAATGTTCAACACACCTAACAATCAGGGAAAAACAAATTTAAAAAAACTATGAGATTCCACCTTACCCCAGTAAGGATAGCAAACATTACAAAATCAATTGAAAACAAATATTGTGAGGAGGTGGAGAAATAGTAAACCTCATCCACTGTTGGTGGGAATGTAAGATGGTACAACCAATATTTCAGATCATAAAAAGTTGTTTGACTATAGAGTTACCAACAGAGCCAATTATTTCCTTACTGGGCATTTACCCTAAAATCTCCATGCCTCAGTTCAGTGATATTTGCTCAACCATGTTTATAGCTGCTCAAGTCCTAATAGCTAAGAACTAGAGTTAATACAATTGCCCATCATTAGAAGAATGGATAACCAAGATATAGTATATCTACATGATGAAATTCTACATAGCAGTAAGAAAAAATGACACAATAAAATTTGTAGAAAGATGGTCAAACTTGGAACAGTTCATTCTCAGGAAACTCACCCAATCACAGAAAGATTATTGTCACATGGTCTCACTCATCTATGGCTTCTAGTCTGGATTAGCCTGAGATATTAACATACCTAATAGGTGTCTCAAGGACCAGACAATAGGGAGGGTGGAGCTGGAGAGGAGGGTAAATGTGGAGGGGGGTACAAGACTTGACCCAAATGGAATTGGTGCCATAAAATCCTAATTTGTGAAAGACAGACTAAAAGTTGGAACCTTCACCAGGTCTTTAGAGGGAACACCTGACTCAAAAGGCCCTAGAGAGGAGATAATGAAACCTAACCATAATTTTCTCCTGTTTCTTTCTCTCTCTTTTTTCTTTCTCTTTCATGGTACCTATCTTTTTCTTCCTTCTTTTTCCTTGTATTGGCCTGTTACTCTTAGTACCAGGATGCAGTTAACACCCACAAAGAGTTGTTGATCAGAGAGACCTACAAGGTTTCCCAAAATAAGAAATACTTCTGTCAGAGCACTTGATTACCCACCAAAGGTTAATGGTAAGACACTACTGCTTAAGACACCATATTTTGTCAGTACAGTACATGGAGAAACCTGGCTGGAATCTGGAAGAGAGCCAGTCCTGAGACAGTTAGCTCATCTAATGCCAGAAGGTGCCCCATGAGATACTGGGGGAAAATGACCAACATTTGTTCAAGCAACTTGAGGTCTAAGCTACTCAGCAGCAAATAAACTGACATGATGCTCACCCAAGTGCAATAGTGGCACACAGACATGGTGGGTAGCCAATTGCTCTTGGATTGGCTAACAGATCTGCTCAATGGACCAGAACCCATAACTGGAACTGGGAAACAAGTCAGAGTCATATCCAAATAATGAGTTTGCTCTCTAATTCCAAACTCCCACTGATCTTGGGCTACCAGAGGGCCTACATCTATTAAATTCTCTCTAAACTAAGAATGGTTATCCCATTTATCTGGTGCTGACTTCACCCTCCATTGGAGAATCTGTTTCTCTTTTACAGATGGATGCAGAACCTGAGGAGAGAACCTGAGGAGAGAATCAGCACATCGTACCTCAACAGGGCCCCTGCTGAAACTATAGAGGAATTGGGGAAATAAGCAAGAGTGCTGCTTTCTTGGTGAACCTGGTATCAGCACAAGGGTAAAGGAGATAAACACACAGGACACTGAACTCCTACCAAATCAGAGACACAGAGGCTCCCAAGAACCCATCGCTGAAATAGACATAAAATAAACCCAACATGGCTCAAGGAAATTCCCAGAAAAGGGGGTGGAAAGATTGTTAGAGCCACAAGTTGGGACATTATGTACAGGAACATTTTCTCTTTCCAATAACTGATGGCTGTCTCCATAATCCAGTACCCACCATCTACCTGGGGATAACTGGCATCCCCATCAAAGAGGGTCCTTTGGAGTAGGTAGGACAGGGTGAGGGTAAGGATGGTACCAACATGTGATGTTCACAGACTGAGTATGTAACTAATAAAAAATAATAGCATAGCAGGAAGAAATCAATAGGAAAATGTAAAATGTAGCAAGGCTCTTAAATATGCTATTTGGAATCAAAAAAAGACATTAGAGCTAACATTAGATTCTTTAGAATTTAATGTAACATTGCAATATATTTTAGTAAAATTTGTAATACAGTAACTGTTCCCTACTTATGCCATTAATGTTAATATATATTCTGAGAGCTCTCTTCGACAAAGACCTTAATAAGACATTTTCATTCTGCTCTTTAAAACATTCAAGGAAACAAGTAGACTAATAAGCATCATGCCACAATTTTGTTTTCACAATATAAGAAAAATTATGTATTCTGAGTATGCAAGTTGTAATCGGTATTGCATTCTAGGCTTAAAATGGACAGCTGAATCTGTTTTTTTTTTTTTCTTTTGAATTCATACAGACAATTTCAGGAGTTCAATTTTTTTGAAATCCTTTAGTTGCTGACTATTAACAATGACACCTATAGTAAAGTGGAACACCGAAAAGTTTATTTGTTGTGATTATATTCATATGTTGAAGTTTTATACCCACCAATGGTGACTACATTGGATCATAATGCCCCATCTCTATGACTTCTGTTCATGTTGCCCATGAAAACTTTGTATTCTCTCCCCCCACCACCCAGGTAGGGTCTCACTCTAGCCTTTGTTGGACTGAAATTCACCATGTAGTCTCAGGCTGGCTTTGAACTCCTAAGGCAATCTTTAGAGAATAAAATTGCCCTGCCATTCTCCTTCTCTATAGTCAGGTAGCTTCTTTTCTAAAAAGTGAAATAAAACATATCCAGGTGTAGTGGTTCATGCCTTTGATCATAGTACTCTGAAGACAGAGGAAGGAGGATCACTGTGTGTGTGAGGCCATCCTGTGACTACTACATAGGAAATTCCAAGTCAGCCTGGGCTAGAATGAGACCTTGCCCCCACCCCCCAAAAAAATCACAAAAAGGAAAAAAAAAACATATAACACATAGAGAATTCAATATTTCCCCATGACCCAAAGAAGCCCCCAAAATTCTTATACAGCTAAACAATATCTCCTATTTATCAAGTAGTAGAAAGCAATAGACACTAGTCAAAATTATTATTAAGTTACAAAATACTGATATTATGTGGTATAATAAAGTTTGGAAACAGTATGATTTGTGAAATGTTTTCTGAAGTTTTAGATCAAACCATAAGTAAAAGGTTGAACTAGATATTTTTAAGTCTGAAATTATTGAATCTGTTTTAGCTCATAAATAATATTATTGAATTAAAAAACACAACCAGATTATAAAATTAGGCCAAAATTTCTTCATCACATTATCTATGTTTTCCATTGCACATAATAAATCTCAACAGAGAGATCTAACATATAGCATAATAAAAATCAAAAGGTGGGTGAAATTCTAACAATGGCTAGTAATCTTCATCATATGCCTTAAGATCAAAATTCAACTCTCTAAACTTGTTGAGGCATGAGATTATTTTTGAAGGTACTGATAGAAATGTGTTTATTGGTAGAAAATCCAGGCTACTGACTCTCAAGGATTAGACAACTTTTCACACACAAAAAAAATTTTAACCAGAAGCTATTGGAATTATACAATTTTACACTTCATGTGACCTTGATTCAGTGAAGTGTGATTTCTTATTATAACTTTATCTTCTGTAGCAGGAGAGCTGTAACACTATGTCTTTCTGTCTACTGGGCATTTTGTGGCTAGAATTTTCATGAATTGATAAAACTGTAGGATTAAAAAACTAAATTTCATGTCATGGACCACATTTTATTATATTTTTCATCTAATTAGCTGCACAACTTAGTAGTGTTTTGGTAGACAAAAATTTTGGCCAATGGTACATATATTTGAACCACTCAGAGGACTTATTTAACACCAAACTTTATCCAAATAGTGTTCTGAATCATTGTTAACACATTAAAGTATATAAGTAGAACTCAAGTTGTTATATTTTTATGACTTCAATGTATGTGAAAAAAGTCAGAGCATTGTGAACATAATAAGGAGGTCTAATGATAAGAAAATAATCAGAAGTGTAACATTGTTGCTTCTGAGGATGAAATATAACGAAAATGAATGAAGAATGTTAATGACCAATCATAACTGGAAATGCAAGCAAACAGATACCACAGAGATTCTCCTAGAAGTAAGCCACCTTCACAACACATGGATCTTAGCCAGTTGAAATACAATTATACTTCTAAATGCATTTCCAGAATATTTTTTAAATTTTTTTGTTTATTTTTATTTTTTTATTTGAGACTGACAGAGAGAGGAAAAGGCAGAGAGAGAAAGAGAATGGGCATGCCAGGGCTTCCAGCCTGTGCAAACCAACTCCAGATGTGTGTGATCTCTTGTGCATCTGGCTAACATTGGGTCCTGGGGAATTGAGTCCTTGGGGTCCTTAGGCTTCATAGGCAAGTGCTTAACTGCTAAGCCATCTCTCCAGCCCCATTTTCAGAATTTTAAGAACAAAATTTACACTGCCTTTTAAGTTTACAGCAATTTTTATAGAATCAGAAGAAATCTTAAATACTTCTCAAAGTGAAGTCTTTTGCTTCTTTCAATGGTAATTACTGGAGTGCCTATTGCACTGAATTAACACTGCAGTTAGTGCCTTTTACTGGAATTTCTTTTTTTTTAATTTTTATTTATTTATTTGCAAGCAGAGACAGATAGAGATAGAGATGAGAGAGAGAGAGGGAGAAACAAAGAAAGAGAGAAAGAGAAAGCATGGAGAACATGACATGCCAGGGAGACTAACTGCTACAAACAAACTCCAGAAGAATCCAGCAGTGTGCACCTGGCTTTATGTGGGTACTGGGGAATGGGTTGGTAGGCTTTTGCAGTCAACTGCCTTAACTGCTCAGTGGTCTCTCCAACTCCTTTACTATAATTTCTGCAGCTGTGGTTCTCTGTGGTACTACGTACCCCTTGGAAATGTCCCTTGTCAAAATTGGGGGGCATTGCTATCAGGTGCAGAGACTGCTGTTAAAGGACATTGATTAGTATATGTAAATAAATTCAAACTTTTACAATCTCACCTTTTGATATTAAGAATTGTAATGAAAACAACTCATACTTTTTTATAGTTATAGCAAATTGCATAGTTTGAAAGACTATTCTAGAATATCTACTGTAAGAGGCAAATGTTGGGTTTGCTTTCTGCATTAGTTTACCAGGCCTGAACTACAAGGGAATTCAAACTGCATGTCTTAAACTACAGAAATTTATTATCTCACCACTGTGGAGACTAGAAGGCTAGGCTTACCATGCTGGGCTCTGGTGAGGTTGATAAAAATTAATGTTGTCTGTCACCCAGTTTCTAGTGTTTTGGGCAGTCACTGGTATCCCTTAGCTTGGTTCGTAGACACATCACCCTGGTCCTTGCATCAATATTCCCTGTCTGTGAATGTCTTCAATTTAAAGGTTCCTTTTAATAAGAAATGTAGTCATATTGAATACAATCTAATTTCATCTTAACTAATTATGTCTTCAGTGATACTCTATAATAGGGTTATATCCTGAGGTGCTGCTTTAAGAATTCATTACAATTATGTGTGATGTATGAAGGTAACATACCACATTTCCATTTTATTCATAGCTGTTTCTTCAAGATTGAACTCTGATTGATACATTCTAAATTTGCTACCAATTCGTAGGAAACATTACCTTTTAATTTCCATTCTATTACTTAGTTTTAATTGTTTGAATTATTTGTTTGGTCCTTCCTAATGCTCAGAAACTGCTGTTTGACAGAGCAAGTTTGTTTTGGTTTACATGTGTGGTAGTTTGAGTATATGGCCCCATAATATTGAATGCAATGGCTACAGAAAATGCAACACTAAATCAGATCTCTATCTTTCCCACCAAGGTTCCAGGGGCAACATGTAAGAGGGAGCAGAAAGACTGTAAGGGCCTCAGGGTAGGTGGGGTAACCTGAGATACCATGTTTCCCCGATCCCTTGGGAGACGGACTGAGGCCTCTTGGTGCCCACAATGAACACCAGTAACCCCACCAAAGCTTCTCAGCAGAATTGGGTTGGGAGAGAGGATGTCTATGTGTGCATCCTTTTTATTAAAAAAAATCAATAAATTAAAATAAATAAATAAATAATAATAAATAAATAAAATAATGATTGGGCTTGTCACTTCAGTCTCCAGCAGGCAGGGCCTGCTAGGAAAGAGGTGTGTCACTGGGTGTGGATCTGATAGCCCAGGCTAATTAGTTATGTAAGGAGCAATTTGAGCTCTAGCTGCCTGTTCCTGCTTGCTGGCTGTTGGTGCTTGCGCTGCTGGCTTCTCTCTCTCTCTCTCATATTCTCTTTCTTTCTCTCTTTCTCTGTCTCTCTCTTTCCTGTGATGCATGCTGCTTCCAGATTCTTTTGCCATGATGGAACTTTCCCTGGAATCCGCATGTCTAAAATAAACTTCCCCTCCCATAAGCTGCTTCTGGTTGGGTGTCAGAACAATGAGAAAGTAACTGCAACAACAAGAGATATCATATTGATATTGATATTATCTATGTGATGAAAAATTTTAGTTACCTTAGTAACTGGCAATAATGACTTATTCTTTTGTTATGCAAAATATTTAAGAAGACAATAATGTAGAATGAAAACTCAACACAAGGGTATCAGCTACCTTCTCATTACTAGGACAAAACACTGGACCAGAAGCAGCTATGGAAGCAAAAGGTTTATTCTAGCTTGTAATTTCTAGAGATAGTTTCATCATGGTGGGAAAAGCATGACAGGCCTGAGCAGTAAGCACAGAATTAGTTGAGAGAATGAGCTGAGCTGCCACTGGCAAGTGGGCTGGACTATGGAATCCCAAGGTCTGCTCCCTCACCTAAAGATTCATCTTCAGCAGTGCTTGCCATCTCGAAGGCTGTAAGGCTGATGATTAACTATGAGGTTTACTCACAAAAACAAGTGGTTTGGGGGGAGGGGCATTCTACAAATCACTATAGGAAACACTATTGTTTGCCTTGTATAGTAGTTGATGAAGACAACCAACTACAAGATCAGACATAAAGTGGAAGCTCTGTAAATATTTACAGAATGAATACACCATATTATATATTTTAAATTATATTATTTATTGAAATTTTAAATAACCCTTTTAAACATTAAATACAACTGGAATTTTGTGAGGAGAGAAGAATAAAAGTCTACTTCATCACTTCAGTCACATGACTGTGTTTGTATGTGTGGTGTGCACGCATGTGTGTATGCTGATCCATGTATTTGGTTATATAGATGCCAAAAGTCAACAATGGGTCTACTCCTCAGTGTTCTCTACCATGATTTTTGAGAAAGGGTTTCTTCTCACTGAATCTTGCACTCATTGATTTGGCTAGGTTAGGTAACCCATAACCTTTAGGGATCCTCCTGTGCTGTGGCATGTGGCGCCAATCCAGACTTTGATGTGTGTACTGTGGGTCCCAACTCAGTTCCACATGTTTATGGAGCAGAAACTTTACCCACTGGGACATCTCCTCAGCCTGTTGTACATATTGTCAGTGGAAGCTAATAGAGTGCATTTCTGCCAACTCTTTCTTGTCAAACTCACTTAGAGGATAAACCTGATTTTTTCTGATAATATATGAAATGAAAAAGAAACAACAAAGCCCCTATTTTCTCCTGGATATTTTACATATAACAAAATAAGGAAGGACATTCAACTGACAGTAAACTCATGCTTAAAATCTTGAAATTTCTATAAGCTCTATTTTAAAAAGCCATTGCCTTTTAACCATGAAGTAGATGATGTCACCATCAAAAGAAGTGAGATAAAAACATTCAAACTCTTCTTTGAGATGTCAAATCCCATTTTCTCATCCACACCCAACATGTCCCCTACAGTTGTGGAGTTACATCATTCAGAAGAAGCAGCTCATTTATAATTATTATGATTATGCTTATTATTATTCACTTGACTTTGCATTTCTATTTGTCACAAATAAAGTAATATTTCATTTATTGGAACGAACTACATGTGTTGCAATAATAAGCGAGTTATATTGTTTCTAGGGCTAACCTGGGCCTCAATTCTCCTGAGGCTAGTTCCCTTTCAGGAAGTACCTGTAATTTTTAGGTCATTTTAATTTTATGAATCAGCTCTACCTCAAAATATTGATCTATCACTCCCACAGCTGAAATAGCAGGGTAAAGTACTGACAGGAAATGCAAATCACAGATTAAAGATGACACATATCATTTCCACTTCAGCTCATGGAATATATGTAAAATAGGGCGATTGAACAGATTACAATGAATACTGGGAAAATAGACAAACTGAGCTGGGAGATAGCTCAGTGCGTATTGTTTGCATTTTCAACATTAGGACCTGATTTCTGTCAGCAGAACCCATTAAAATGTTGGGCATTACAGTGCATACCTGTAATCCCTGGAGCTTGTTAACTGGCTGGACTACCATAACTGCTGATGTCCAGGCCAATGAAAGTATCTATCTATAAAATATACTGGGTGCACTTCTGAGAATAATATCTGAGGATGTCCTCTGGTCTTACACACACACACACACACATGTATGTGCACACACACACACACACACACACACACACACACACACACAACAGTTTGTTTTGCTTCATTAACTGTTTTATAACACTTGTTTGTGAGTCATATGTTCCAGTGAACAAAATTAACCAAGTCACTGTTTTCCATTGGAAATTTGAGGAAATATCATTAGGTCTGACTTCCACAGACTCCATTTATCTCTAAGTGTCAGTAAGACTTGGAAATGCCACTTTAGGTCACTTCACATTTTTGTTTTCCATTTTCCATTTGGTGGCCACCAATAGATTTAATTATTTACTGGATCTTACTATGTAGTAGGCTGTGTTTGAATTCACAGTCCTCTTGGATAATACCCCAGGTGATGGAATTATATCCTCTTCTATGTAGCAGTCAACACATTGTAAATTTTTGAGCCAATTTAATTTTAACTAAAATGGAAAGAATGTTATTTTGCTTTAATTTGTACTTCTAGTATCTAGTGAGCTATTTTAAGTTTAGTACATGTTAATACTGATTGAATATCTGCATTGAAATATTTATAATTTGTGTGTGTGTGCATGTGTGCAGGTGTGCATGTGCATCAGCACACGTGTGGAGTCAAAAGACAATGTCAGATTCTGGTCCTCCCACAGGGTCTTTCTTATTAATACAGGCTAACTGTCTAGCAGTCTTCTAGGATATTTTCCTGCCTCTGCCTTCCATCATACCACAGTCATGCTGGGATTGGATATACCTGGACTATGGGTCTGGATGATGGGTCTTGTCTGTGTCTGAACTAAGGTTGTCATGTTTCTACAACAAATGCATTATCTATGGATCTTCTTCCTACAAAATTGTCAACAATTTAAGAGCACACATATTATTTTAAAATGGACAATCAAATTTTCATATAAAACATATTGAAAAACTTCATTTTTACCTAACACTAAAGTTACATGTATGATAGTTATAAATAAATATGTGTGTTTCATTAATCACTAATTTTATGTGGTGACTAAGGGTGAGTAGTGCATGATTTCCAAGGAAAAGATGACTACTTTGTCAGGTGAGATAACAGGACATGATATGACAGCCTATAATATTGGTTTTATTGGCACACCTAGGTTTGTCATGTCAAGCAAATGATGAAAGAAGACCTCATTACATTTTCTCTAATTTCATTTCTATCCAAATCAGAAAAAAATATGGTGCAAATAATATGCAAATAGAAAAGGTTGACCATTGTGTAACAAATAATATTATAAAGCTAAGATATAAGTAATAAATAGAATAAATATCACTATAATTTCAAATAGTCAGGTCATATGTTAATAATTATAAGAGAGATTATTTATATAAATGGAAAGCTTTAAGTGATATGACATTTTATGCTTTGCAAAGATTCTGAATGCTACGTATTTTAAAATATTAAATCTGAGTAGATTGAAATGATTCTTTTAAAAATCATTCTTATGAGTGCATTGAATCATTTGCATACTTGTTAAATATTATTTCTCTGCACTATTGGTTTATAAGGAAGCCTGGAATATTATGCTATTTTATTATATTCACCAAATGTACCTATATGCATAATTTCAGATGCACAGACTATGACTAAATCTAGATGGCTCATTTTATACCTGAATATGTGTTCAAATAATATTCTGGAACAAGTAAGGGAATTGATGCTCAAATTTTTACTTAAGGAACAGATAACACAGACAGAACATTAAATATATATATATATATATATATATATATATATATATATATAATTTTATGTGTTTGTGAGATGTTATGATTAGGTGATTCGTACAATCGCATGTGCTGTTAGATTACACTTAATATTAGGAAGGAAGCCATTGCATTTCAGACTCCTACTATTCACATCCTTGGGCTTTGTAATATTTACTCATTTACAGTTAGGATAATCCATAGAAATTGCAACTTAATATTGTACTTTTGATATTCTGCCACTGAGACCCAGAGGGCGTATACTTAGTTTTATCATATTTGCATTAATCTATACCTACATGTCTCTAGATAACCTGCTATCATTGAAACCTGTCTGCTTCAAAAAGATAAGTTCCAGAGCATTGATATTCATACCTTCACATACAGCCTAGAGATGTGGGAAAGGAGAGCTTCCAATGGCTCACCAAGTCTCTTACCTGGAAGATATAATATCACTCTTCTGAACCTTCATGAAATGCCATGAGTAGTTTTCTGATCTGTAATATTTGCCTATAGGAAATAGAGCTCGTAACATATTCTTCAAATTCACCTCTTCAAAGATTCAAAATTTCATCTGAATGAAACTACAAAGAGGAACATAAAAAGCAAACACTTTGTTCACAAAATTGTAGGTATGTGAGAGCCTGGCTTTTATCGGCACACTTATCCAAAGGAATCTCCTTGAGAGAGAGAAAAAAAAAAAAATAGTTCTTCGTAGCAGAGCTGTAAAACAGAACCTGATTGGTATTTTTTGGTTCTAATGTATACAGATCATTCAGTGCTCTAACACTGTTCTCTTGATCTTAGCATAAATCACACTTTAATTTTAACCTTTCCAGTTCATCAATAGTTTCAATATCAAAAATAATTCAGGACTGACACTACTGGTTTACAGGTGAATTTAACAGGAGCAGTGAGGCTTCATGATGGATTAGTTGCCTTGTCAACACAGGCGTGAAAATTCATGACTCTTAACCTATGCTTCCATCACAAACTCAGTGCTATAAATAATGCAAGTAGCTAATCAACCAGGAGAAAGATATATAGTATCCATTATTTGTAACATTCAGGCTTTAAAAATTATCCTACATAAAATAATCCAGTGATATAAATCATGAAGGGTCTATGCTGAATCAAAACTAATTCTCATAGTAGTGTCTATTTTAAAGGTCTTATTAGGACCAATGTATGTTATCTTAAGTAACAAAACATTTCATATAAAATGTAGCCTTTTATATTATGATTTATTTAAAATTTTAAATGCTGTAGTACATTTAAAAGTAATGTTTAAGCTGGGTGTGGTGGTGCACACCTTTAATCCCAGCACTTGGGAGGCAGAAGTAGGAGGATTGCCATGAGTTTGAGGCCACCCTGAGACTACATAGTGAATTCCAGGTCAGCCTGAGCCAGAGTGAGACACTACCTCAAAAAAACAAAACAAAACAAAAAACAAACAACAAAAAAGTAATGTTTCTTTAGCTATTTTCTTTTTTCATATTTCATTTTTAATTTCCAATAGATAACATAATAAAATGCAGACATGCAAAGCTAAGGAGTACAGTGCATGTTATGAAGATAGAGAAAATAATAGATTTGATGCTGAACATCTGTTAGTCTCCCAAGTTTAGCTTAACATATCAACTACACAGTAAATGTCTTTCTATAGCAGGATTTGGTTCTTTTAATTGCTAGGTTCTAGAAGCAAAGTCTGAGACAAACTGATGTTTGTTTGTTTATGATGGTTATAATAAAAATTGATACTACATCTTTCTCCAAACTTTTGGCAGCCTGAAGTCTAAAGCCTGGGCTTGTGTATATGGTTCCCCCTTTTATAATCACATTTTCACAGAACACTTACTGTTTCAGTGATGGGGAAAACATCCAGCCAAAGGTAGAATTTGGAAGGAAAGGATTTATATTAGCTTACACTCTTGAGGGGAAGTTTTATTACAGCAGAACAGAGGTTAGGCATCACAACTTGTCACATCAGCTGGGAGGTAGCAGCAAGAGTGAGGGAGCTGTGAGTATATATTGTGCTGGAATAATAAACTTTAAATTGTTCCCCTAATGACACAACTCCTTCAGTAAGTCTCCACCTCCTAAAGGCTCCACCAGCAAGGGATTGAACAAGAATTAATAACAAAAATATCAGGCTATGGGGAACATTTTACATTTATACCATATAGTCATTTTTCTGTAGTTTTCTAGCTGTGTGATAAAATTTTCATTTTCATAAGAATTCCAGTCATACTGGACTTGAATTTAACTTAGCAGAATCATCTTCATTTTGTTTCCTCAGTAAGAAGCCTAGGGCTAACTGAGGTTTGATTCTAAGGTACTGAGAATGAGGACTCTAAAGCATGTTCTAATGGGGAAAGATAAAATTGAACCCCCCAACCATGCTAAGATAGACCAAACATTACTAAAATGTTGTGTTTAGTGAAAGCAAAGGGCTTCAAGCTGTGTCTTATCTGCAGAGAGCATGGAACTAAAGCCTTATCTCCTCTTCATTAATTACAGCTCATATCAATGCTCTAGCTCAGGCATTCCTTTCCTACCTCTCTTCCTATGGAAACAGTAAATTCTTCCTAAGCTTAAGTCTAGTAGAAAGCACACAGTTCCATCTTGCCACACTTAGTAATTACTAATTGTTGGATGAACATATACCTTCCCAGATTCTACTTTTCTTCACCCATCTTTCTCCTCCAAATATTACTTTGATTTGAAGCCCAATACCTATGATACAGTTCAATGTACTGTCTTTACATATCACTCTGTCTATACATAAACACATATTTACACAGACTTTCTGCATGTTAGGGTCCATTTTCCATATTTACCTAATATTAAAATTTTATATGCTCAACCTTTGACATATGTATAATGAAAAGATCACCAAGGGTTGATATTGAATTTTTAATAAGGGCTCCCTATTGACCAAGGATGTACATATGGAAAGTACATTGATACATATGGCTAACTCAAGGGAAAAAAAAAATCACATGTGCCTAAACATAAATGACTAGACATTAAGGTAGGAGATAACTAGAATTCAGCAATAAACAAGGAAGGATTTCCTTGAATATATGAAAATACTTATGATTTATTAGAATGAAAAATGAAATAAGGTTTTCTGTTAGTCATGTAGTAAATGAATAAATAATCCAAATAATTTTTGTCCACAAATATGGAATGACAGTATTTGATTTAGTATGCATATAAAGTGATAGGAAGAAAGGTATAAAAAATATTTGAGTATCATTTATGATTGCTGGGCTACAAAGACGGAAAAGCAAGAAAGAATATTGAAGAAAAGATACAGATCTCATTGTGTCCACCTGGCAATGACAAACAACTATTATGTATAGTTTAAAAAATATATATTTTAAATGTTATATTTATTTATTTGAGAAGAAGGGAGGGAGGTAGGGAGAGAAAGAGAGAGAGGAAGAGAAAACTACAGAGAATGGACACACCAGGGCCTCTAGCCACTCCAAATGAACTCCAAACACATGTGTCACCTTGTGTATCTGGCTTATGTGGGTACTGGGGAATTGAACCTGGGTACTTATGTTTCACAGATAAATGTATTAACCACTAAGGATGGCAGCAGCCCCATGATATACATGAATATTTTTCCTTGTGTGTACCTCAACTTTTCACTTGTGTACAAGGGAAGAAGAAAAGTTTACATAGAAAGACAAACTACCATGTTTAAGAAATATTTGACTCAGTGGAAAAGTAAACACAGAATCTCCTTCTATATTTCATAAATCACATTAATTCACTCTAGAAAATCTTGTATATTAAAGAGAAAATACTTTTATCAAGGTTTGTCTTATCTTTAGCATAAAACCTAGCATTTTATTACTAAATTATTTGTTAGCCTATTATCTACCCATTTGATGAACTGACACTGATGAAAACTGGAAAAGGAAATGATATAAATCATTAATATCATATAGAATTCTTTTAGATAGTATTTAATAGTTGTGAAAAGAGAAATTAAGACTTCCAGTCAAGATAGCCTCCGCCTGTACCACAACTCCCATTGAAGGAGAGACAAGGCATTAAGGGGTCACTGAGTCTTTAGGGGAGAGCAATCTCTAATGGAGAACCAGTGGAAGGGAGTGGAGGGTCAAAAAATGGAATTGCCTGATTCCCATGCTCTGGGGAAAACAACCAGTCTTCCAATCCCCCAGGCAGATGTCCTAACCAGAGTCCCAGCCTCAGTCCACTCTTGCACTAGCTGCAGGCAAGGGGACCCAGGCCAGTAGTTCCATCTGTGCCTGGGGCACAGGTGATGGCCTAGATACCCTGCCTGCCCACATGATTCAGACACTCAACACTCTTTTACTTCAGAACCACTCCATATTGCCCCAAGTGATTTGATCCTTTTCTGCTCTGCCCCAGCTTCCTCCCCCATGTAACTTCTGACCTTCTCCACTCTGCCCCATTCCCCTGCACCTCAGAACCTCTAGGCTCCACTCCATCCACCAATGACTTTGGACCCTGTCTGCTCCACCCCCATGCAACTACAGACCCTCTTTTCTCTGCATCACCTAAGCCCCCATGACTTTTGCCATCTCTGAAATACCCCACCCCTGTCTCCAATGTGACTCCAGACCCTCTCCAATACACCTTGCCCTGCAACTCCCTCCCCCCGTGATATCAAACCATCTCATCTCCACCCTGCCCTACCCCCAAATGACCCAACCACATGTCACATTATATCTGCTTTGCCTGGCCCCTGAGCCCATTTTTGCAACTGAGAAAATGGCGCCACTTCCCCTGAGCATGGAAACCACGGTCCCATACTCCCTGCCCCCACACTGTGATGGGCAGACCACAATGCAAAAGGAATGACATAGAAAATCAAATACAAGTAAATCCAATAAGATCTCTCAGTCCTACAATGGATGTCTCTAATGAAAACATATAAGAGGCATTACTATTAGAATCCCAAAATGAAGTTATGAACAATGCAACCCTGACCAAGCTACTGGTAGAACTTGCAGAAAAGCAAGTGGGCTTCATCCCAGGAACACAGGGGTTGTTCATCATACGGAAATCTATCAATGTAATACACCACATAAACAAGGTTAAACACAAAAAACACATCATCACTGATAGATGCAGAAAAGGCCTTTGACAAAAAATCAACATCACTTCATGATCAAAACATTGGAGAGAATCAGCATGGTCGGTTTATATCTTAACACAATAAAGGCTATAGACAAAGCTCTTAAAATCCAAATAATACTTAAAGGAGAGAGACTAAAGGGACTCCCATTGAGATCATGAACAAGACAGGGTGTCCACTTCCACCTTTGCTCTTCAATATAATATTGGAAGTCATAGCTCAAGTAATAAGATAGGAGAAAGAAACAAAAGTGATACAATTTGGAAAAGAAGGAGTTAAGTTAGTGCTATTCGTAGACAACATGATTTAATACATAAGAGACTACAGATTATCCATCCCAAAACACTTAAAGGTGACAAACTCCTTCAGCAAAGTAGCAGGATACAATATCAATGCAAAACATCAGTAGACTTTCTATATGTAAATAATAAAGATACAGAGAAAGACATAAGTGACATTGTCCCATTTTCAATAACAATAACAACAACAACAAAAAAAAAAACACCTTGGAAAAACATTAACCAAGGAATCGAAAGATCTACACATTGAAAACATAAAATCACTCAAAAACTAAATTGAGGAGGACTTCAGAAAATGGAAAGACCTCCCATGCTCCTGGATAGACAGAATTAACGTTGTGAAAATGGCAATCCTACGAAAGGCAATATACAGATTTAATGCAATTACAATAAAAATCCAAACATTATTCAAAGAGATAGAAAAAAATCATCTCAAAATTCATATGGAACAGCAGAAGACTTTAGATATCCAACCATGACCTCAGCAAAAGAAACACCTCTGGAGGCATCACCATACCTGATCTAAAGCTATATTACAAAGCTATAATATTTAAAAAAAATAGCATGGTACAGGCATAAAAACAAGAGTATAGACCAACAGAATAGAATCAATGACCCAGACATTGGATCAAGTAACTACAGCTACTTCATATTTGAAAAAGGTTATAACAATATAGGCTGGGAAAAAAAGACAGCATCTTCAACAAATGGTGCTGGAAAAACTGGATAACCATATGCAGGAAATTGAAAGATAACCCATACATCTCACCATGTACAACATCAAGTTCAAATGGATCAAAAACCTCAATATAACACTGGAAACTCAGCTACTACTGGAAGAAAATGTAGTAGGATCATTCCAAGATATAGGAATGGGAAAAGACTGCCTGAACAAAACTCTAGTAACACAGGACCTTAAACAATCACTCAACCAATGGGATCTTATGAAGCTGAAAAGTTTCGTCATATACAAACATACAATAAGCAGAACTAATATGTTACCCACAAAACAGGAGAATATATTTGCTGAGTATTCAACTGACAGAGGCATAAATTCTAGACTTTACAAAGAACTCAAAAACACGAACAATAAAAAGTCGAACAACCAACTCACAAAATGGGGCAAAGAACTGAACAGACAGTTTAGAGAGGAAGAAATACAAATGGCAAACACACTTAAGAAAATGTTCATCACCCCTAATCATCAGGGAAATGCAAATTAAAACAACCATGATCTCTTCCGGTTAAGATGGCAGCGTAGGGCTGGAGAGATGGCTTAGTGGTTAAGCGCTTGCCTGTGAAGCCTAAGGACCCCGGTTCGAGGCTCAACTCCCCAGGACCCACGTTAGCCAGAGGCACAAGGAGGCGCACATGTCTGGAGTTCGTTTGCAGTGACTGGAGGCCCTGGCGCACCCATTCTCTCTCTATCTGCCTCTTTCTCTCTCTGTCTGTCACTCTCAAATAAATAAATAAAAATGAGAAAAAAAAAAAAAAAGATGGCGGTGTAGGTACCATGCCAAAACAGCCTGGGGGGAAAAAGACCAAAAAAACTCAGCAAAATACACACTTTTACTAAAAAGTGAGGTGTATAGCAAATTGAAGCAGCAGTGGGGAAGTAGGAGAGATCCAGAGCATCCAGAGCCCACACAGGCTGGCAAAAGCGGCTCTGGCAGCTCCACCACCAGTGGCAGTGGTGGGGCGCACCATAAAGCCGCCAGGCTCGACTCCAGCCGCAGGAAAAGCCAGGTGTGGGAGCTTCCCCTCACACCAGCGCTCTCCGCAACTCAGGAAACATGAAGGAAGAGCGGCAGTGAGCAGCAGAGGAGCAGACCACGAGGTAGAAAAACATGTGGAGCAGCGAGAGAACCAGAGCAGCTGCAGCTCCCTCCCCTCCTCCACTGCCTGAGCCCAGCTCCAGTGAACAGAGCAGCGTCCCAGGACCGGCCACGTCAACTTGAGCTGACAGCAGGACCCAAAGCAGGTGCAGAGTTCTGCAGCAACATCAGCAGCTCTGGAACCGGTTCCAGCGGCCCAGGCAGCAGCAGACCCAGGAGCAGCAGCAGCAGCCAACCCAGCAGTAGCAGACCCAGGAGCGGCAACAACAGCAGACCCAGCAGCAGCACGAGCTTCAGCAACAGCAGTGGCTCCAGAAATGGCAGCTATAGAAGCAGCAGCACCAGTGGCAACAGCAGCAGTGGGGCCAGCAGCAGCTTGAGCTGCTGACAGACCCAGCAGAGGCAGCTTTCCCAGCAGCAGTTCCAGCAGTGGAGTTGCTGATCTGCAAGGCCACAGTTACCATGCTTGGTTTGCACCACAGGAAAAGCCAGTGCCCAGATCCAGAAATCAGAACAGCAGCCCGACGACCTAGGCAGCAACTTGACTGAGACCAAACGCATCCAAGGTAACTGGGTTTGCAACAGGGAAGGGCCTCACTTGGTCACAAGCTGACTGGGCTCCCTCAACAGACCAGAAATCTTAACCTCTATGATGATAGAGGATCTGGTTGTTATAATAACTGCTCTGGCATACATACTTGGGGCTGTTTTTGACTGAATGGGTACAGTGTTTAGTTAACATTTAGAATCTACCTGTGTTTTATTCCATTCAGCCTACTTGCATACTCCCATAGCAGGGAAACTCAACCCCTAGGAGCACCATTGTAGATACTCTCAGAGTCTTAGGAGCCACATCTAACACCTTAAGCTCCTACCCTGAAAATATAGAACATCAAATCAATTGATACAGCTAAGAATACCCAGCTAGCTAGAAAATCCAAGCATTAACTTAATCCAAGATGCAAAAATATATACATTATAACACAAGAAACACTAAAAAGCAAGACGATATTAATCCACCTAAAAGTATTAATGCATCAAAAATGACCTCCAGTGAGAATGAGTTAGAGGAAATGCCTGAAAAAGATTTCAAAAGAATGATTGTAAATATGCTCAAAGAAGTCAGAGAACAAATCAAAGGAGTCAAAGAGGAACTTAAAGAGGAAATCAAAGGAATCAAAGAAGATGCAGGACACCAATTTGATGAAATAAAGAAGGCAAAACAAGACATAAATAAGGAAATAGAAATAATAAAGAAAAACCAGTCAGA
The DNA here is from genome assembly GCF_020740685.1 of Jaculus jaculus. Taxonomy (NCBI): domain Eukaryota; kingdom Metazoa; phylum Chordata; class Mammalia; order Rodentia; family Dipodidae; genus Jaculus; species Jaculus jaculus. The sequence continues at coordinate 76,324,654 of NC_059112.1, read as the reverse complement.
ATCACTAGCAATGAAGAACACAGTTAATGAAATAAAAAAACTCTGTAGAAAATCTCACCAGTAGAATGAATGAAGGAGAGGACAGAATATCAAAGCTAGAAGACCAGGTGGTAGATCTAATACAGTCCAGCAAAGAGAAAGACAAACTTATAGAAAAGTATGAGTGGGAATTTCAAGATATTCAGGACACTATGAAAAGATCAAATATTAGAATTCAGGGCATAGTAGAAGGAGAAGAATTTCACTCAAAAGGCATAGTAGGTGTCTTCAACAAAATCATAGAAGAAAATTTCCCCCAAATTGGGAAAGAGGTGCCAATGCAGATACAGGAAGCCTTTAGAACCCCAGCCAGACAAAACCCAGAAAGAACCTCTCCTCGCCATATTATAATCAAACTTCCAAACACACAACCAAAGAAAAAATATTGAAAGCAGTTAGAGAGAAAAATCAAGTTACCTACAAATGTAAGCCCATCAGGATTACATCAGATTATTCAACACAAACTTTAAAGCCAGAAGGGCTTGGGGTGATATATTCCAAGTTCTGAAAGATAACAACTGTCAACCAAGGTTACTTTATCCTGCAAACTTATCCATTGTAATAGAGGGAGAAATAAGGACATTCCATGACAAAAGCAAGTGAAAGGAGTATTTGAAGACAAAACCAGCTCTACACAAAATACTTGATAGAATCCTCCATGCTGAAGAAAAGGAAAAGCACACATATAAGGAATCTAGAAAAAACAAGCAATACTCAAATACTAGTTAACTGAAGAGAGCACAGATAGAACAAGAATCACAAAAAAAAAAAGGCAAACATAAATACACACCTTTCAATAATATCTCTTAATATCAACGGCCTCAATGCCCCAACGGAAAGACATAGATTTGCAGACTGGGATAAAAAGCAGGATCCTACAATTTGTGGTCTCCGAGAAACTCACCTTTCTACAAAGGATAGATATTATCTTAGGGTTTAAGGTTGGAAGACGGTGTTTCAAGCAAATGGGCCTAGAAAACAAGCAGGGGTTGCTATCCTAATATTGGACAGGGTAGACTTTAGTCCAACGTTGGTCAAGAAAGATAAGGAAGGTCACTTGATATTGATTAAGGGCACACTCCAACAGGAGGACATTACAATCCTAAACATATATGCACCTAACATGGGGGCTCCCAAATTCGTCAAACAAACGCTATTAGAACTAAGGTCACAGATAACACCAAACACAGTGGTGGAGGGTGACTTTAACACCCCACTCTCATCAATTGACAGGTCATCCCAGGAAAAAATAAACAGAGAGGCATCTGGACTAAATGAGGTCATAGAAGGAATGGACCTAACAGGTCTATACAGGACATTTCATCCAAAGGCTGCAGAGAATACATTCTTTTCAGCAGCACATGGAAAATTCTCTAAAATAGACCATATATTAGGACACAAAGCAAATCTTAACAAGTTCAGGAAAATTGAAAGAATTCCTTGTATTCTATCTGATCACAATAGAATTAAACTACAAATCAGTACCAAGAAAGATTATAGAGCATACACAAAATTATGGAAACTAAACAAGACACTACTAAATGATGAATGAGTCAATGAAGAAATCAAGAAGGAAATCAAAAAATTTATAGAGTCAAATGATAATGATAACACAACATACCAAAATCTCTGGGACACAATGAAGGCAGTTCTAAGAGGTAAATTTATAGCCTTAAGTGCCTATATTAAGAAATTAGAAAGGTCACAAGTAAACGACCTAATGCTTCGCCTTAAAGACTTGGAAAAAGAAGAACAAGGCAAACCAAAAATCAGTAGATGGGAAGAAATAATAAAGATTAGGGCAGAAATTAATGAAATAGAAACAAAAAGAACAATCCAAAGAATTAATGAAACAAAGAGTTGGTTCTTTGAAAGGATTAACAAGATTGATAAACCCTTAGCAAATATGACCAAAAGAAAAAGAGAAGAGACACAAATTAATAAAATCAGAGATGAAAAAGGTAACATCACAACAGATTCCAGAGAAAACAAAAAACAAAAAACAAAAAACATAGGGACATACTACAAAAGCATATACTCCACAAAGTATGAAAATCTGAAAGAAATGGATGATTTCCTTGATCTATATGACCTACCTAAATTAAATCAAAATGATTAATCACTTAAATAGACATATAACAAACATGGAGATCTGAACAGTTATCAATAATCTCCCAACCAAAAAAAGCCCAGGCCCAGATGGATTCACTGGTGAATTTTACCACACTTTTAAGGAAGAGCTAACACCATTGCTTCTTAAGCTTTTCCAGGAAATAGAAAAAGAAGGAATTCTACCAAACTCCTTCTATGAGGCCAGCATCACCCTGATACAAAAACCAGGCAAAGATAGAACAAAAAAAGAAAATTAGATATCAATCTCCCTCATGAACATAGATGCAAAAATTCTCAACAAAATACTGGCAAACAGAATACAAGAGTATATCAAAAATATCATTCATCCTGACCAAGTAGGCTTTATCCCAGACATGCAGGGATGGTTCAACATCCAAAAATCTATACATGTAATACAGTACATAAACGGGTTGAAGGACAAAAATCACATGATCATCTCATTAGACGCAGAGAAAGCATTTGACAAAATCCAACATCCCTTCATGATAAAACTCCTACAGAGACTGGGAATAGAAGGAACATATCTCACTATAATAAAGGCTATTTATGACAAGCCTACAGCCAACATATTACTACATGGGGAAAAACTGGAAGCTTTTCCACTAAAATCAGGAACAAGACAAGGGTGTCCACTGTCCCCACTTTAATATACTTTTGGAAGTCTTAGCCATAGCAATAAGGCAAGAGACACACATAAAAGGGATACAAATTGGAAAGGAAGAGATCAAGTTATCATTGTTTGCAGATGACATGATTTTATACATAAAGGACCCTAAAGATTCTACTAGCAAACTGTTAGAGCTGATCAAAACCTACAGCAATGTAGCAGGATACAAAATAAATACAAAGAAATTAGTAGCCTTCTTATATGCTAACAACAAACACACAGAGGATGAAATCAGAGAATCACTCACATTCACAATTGCATCAAAAAATAAATAAATAAATAAAGTACCTTGGAATAAACCTACCCAAGGAAGTAAAGAATCTCTACAATGAGAACTTTAAAACCCTCAAGCAAGAAATTGCACTAGAAAGTGGAGAAACTTCCCTTGTTCCTGGATTGGAAGAATCAATATTGTGAAAATGGCAATCTTACCTAAAGCAATCTACACATTTAATGCAATCCCTATCAAAATTCCAAAGGCTTTCTTCATGGAAATAGAAAAAACAATCCAAAAATTCATTTGGAATCACAAAAAACCTCGAATATCTAAAATAATACTGAGCAACAAAAATGAGTCTGGTGGTATCACCATACCTGATTTTAACCTATACTACAGAGCCATAGTAAGAAAAACAGCATGGTACTGGCACAAAAACAGACATGTAGATCAGTGGAACAGAGTAGAGGACCCAGATGTAAGCCCAAGTAGCTATAGCCACCTGATATTAAATAAAAATGCTTAAAATACTCATTGGAGAATAGACAGCCTCTTCAGCAAATGGTGTTTTGAAAACTGGATATATATCTGCAGAAGGATGAAAATAGATTCTTCTCTCTCACCATGCACAATATTAAGTCTAAACGGATTAAAGACCTTAACATCAGACCTGAAACTCTGAAACTGCTACGGGAAAAAGTAGGGGAAACCCTTCAACATATTGGTCTTGGCAAAGACTTTCTGAATACAACCCCAATTGCTCAGGCAATAAAACCACAGATTAGTCACTGGAACCTCATGAAATTACAAAGATTTTGCACTGCAAAGGACACAGTGAAGAAAGCAAAGAGGCAACCTACAGAATGGGAAAAAATCTTTACCAGCTATATATCTGATATAGGATTAATATCTAGAATATACAAAGAACTCAAAAAGTTAAATAATAAGGAATCAAACAAGCCAATCAAAAAATGGTCTATGGAGCTAAATAGAGAGTTCTCAAAGGAAGAAATACGAATGGCATATAAGCATCTAAAAAAATGTTCTATGTCACTAGTCATCAGGGAAATGCAGATTAAAACTGCATTGACATTCCATCTCACTCCTGTCAGATTGGCCACCATCATGAAAACACATGATCATAAATATTGGCAGGGCTGTGGAAAAAAAGGAACCCTTCTGCACTGCTGGTGGGAATGCAATGTGGTCCAGCCATTGTGGAAAACAGTGTGGAGGTTCCTAAAACAGCTAAAGATTGATCTACCATATGACCCAGCTATAGCACTCCTAGGCATATATCCAAAGGACTCATCTCATTTCCTTAGAAGTACGTGCTCAACCATGTTTATTGCTGGTCAATTTATAATAGCTGGGAAATGGAACAAGCCTAGATATCGCTCAACATAGAGTGGATAATGAAGATGTGGCACATTTATTCAATGGAGTTCTACTCAGCGGTAAAGAAAAATGAAGTTATGAAGTTTGCAGAAAAATGGATGGACCTGCAAAGTATTATATTAAGTGAGGTAACCCAGGCCCAGAAAGCGAAGCACCACATGTTCTCTCTCATATATGGATCCTAGCTACAGATGATTGGGCTTCTGCATGAGAATGAAAATACTTAGTAGCAGAGGCCAGTAAGGTAAAAAGGAGACATAAAGGGTAGAGAATGGAAGGGAGGAGGATACTTAATAGGTTGATATTGTATATATGTAATTACAATGATTGTAATGGGGAGGTAATATGATGGAGAATGGAATTTCAAATGGGAAAGTGTGGGGGTGGGGAGGGAGGGAATTACCATGGGATATATTTTTTAATCATGTAAAATGTTAATAAAAATTTAAAAAAAAACATTAAATTACACCTTACCCCACTAAGGATAGCAAATATCAAAACAATCAAATGAAAATAAATGCTGACAAAAATGTGGAGAAACAGGAACCCTCATCCACTGTTGGTGGGAATGTAAGATGGTACAACCACTTTGGAAAGCAATATGCAGATTCCTAAAAGAGCTGACTATAGAGTTACCAACAGACCCAGTTGTCGTTGACTGGCAAATGTGGGACCACCAGGGTGGGCAAGGAGTTGGAGGAGTGTCAAACAGACACACACACAAGGTTAATGTATCTGAGTGTATTTTAATGAAGTAGAGCATCAGATTATATACAATTCTGGCTGCCTAAGCTTAGCCTCTGTTTATTCCTGCAGTATAACTTCTATAAACAGCCTGTTCCAGGAATCGATGCACAAATACATTGAATAAAGATTACAATCACATATTTAAGAGTTAATGTCTCACCAAAAATTAGTGTTAGACAGTCAGTGGTTACAAATGACTTTTAGTTTTTAGCCTGCTTCAAGCATCAAGTATTTTTAACAAAAATTCTCTAACAACACAATTTTATAATTCTAATATATTTCTTCCTTGAACCATGCCATAAAAAATGTAAGCAAGAACCAAGGTGGCCTTGACTTAGCAAATCTGTCCCCAAAAGTTAAAGATTACCAAGAAACATGCTTCCCACCATTGTTTACTAATGTATCCCCATTCCTAAACCCTCCTGTATAAGGTGAGGGTTCTTCGATTGGTTCTGGTTCTCAGAATTCTGACTATGGCTTGAAATATCAGTGGGGTCTTCAAAGGAAGTATCATACCACCATGTGACTCAATTTTTGGAAACTGTTCCATATCTAACTTCCTTCCATGTGTGTCTACTAAACTGTGAAAGAACATCATGCTGCTGCCATGTGTCAGGAACAGAACAGTAATAATGAAGAAAACAGCTATTAGAGAGCAGTAAAAGGCACTACAAGCCTGGAAAATGCATGTCTTTCCCGGAGGCTTTCTACCTTGATGCTTTCTCTTCAGCCTAGTGAACAGGTCACGTAGACGCCACTGAAGTTGGCATGACACCCAGTTATTCCCTTACTGGGCATTTCCCCTAAAACCTTCTATCTTCAGTCCAGACAGATTTGCTCATACATGTTTATAGTGGCTCAATTCATAATAGCTAAGACCTGGAATCAACCCAGATGTCCATCACTAGAAGAATGGATAATGAAGATGTGGTATATTTACACAATGGAATTCTATATAGCTGTAAGAAAAAATGACACAATGAAATTTGAGGAAAAATGGTTGAATCTTGAACAGATCATTCTCAGTGAACTTACCCAATCACAGAAAGATAATCACCACATATTCTCACTCATGTACAGCAACTATCCTCAATCTACCCAAGATGCTGACATACCCAGAAAGCACCTCAAGGACTGAACTATAGGGTGTGTAGGGAGGGAGGAGAGGCAAAGAGATGGGGTGGGGGACATAAATCTGGACCAAAACAGCAATGGTACCATAAAATTCTACATCCTAAAAGGCAGACCAAATGGTTGAACCTTCACCAGGCCCTTAGAGGGAACAGCTGAGCCACAAGGCCCTGGAGAGGGTATGATGAAGTCTGACCCTAATGTTCTACTGCTTCTCCTTCTCTCTTTCTCTCTGTCCCTCTTCTCTGTAACTCTTTTATATTACTTATCTTTTTCTTTCTTCTCTTTGTGGGCACTGACCTATAATTCTCAGTACCAGCTGGTGGCTATCATCCCCAATAAGCTTTTGATCAGAGAAACCTGTAAGATTTCCTAAAATAATGACATATTTCTGTCAGAGTACTTGATGATTCATTCACCAAGGGGTAGTGGTCAGACTCTACTGCTGAAGACACCATATGTGGTTGACACAAACCATGGAGTGACATGGCTGGAAGCTAGAAGAGAATCAGTCTCCATTTAGCTCATCTAGTGCCTGAAGGTGCCACATGAGCTACTAGGTGAAAATGACCAATATCTGTTCAAGCAACTCATGGTCTAACCTACTTAGCAACAAACAACATGATGTGATGCCCACACAAGTGCAATAGTGTCACACAGCCATGGTTGGAAGCCTACTATCTTGATTTCGCTAACTGATCTGCTAAATGGAATGGAGCCCATAGCTGGAGCTGGGAAACAAGTCAAAACCATATCCAAAAATGATCCCACTCTCCATTATCAGGCTCCTACAAATCGTGGGCTACAATTTGCCCTACATCTATTACACGCTCTCTAAAAATTAATGGTTATCACATTTTTTATTTATTTATTTATTTATTCTCCGTCAAGAGAATCTGCTTCTTTTTTCAGGTATATGCATATCCTAACCACCCTATCATACCTCTAAAGGGCCCCAGCTGAAACTAAGAATTGGGGAAACATGCAAGAATGCTCTTTCCTTGGTGAGCCAGGAACAAGCACAATGGTGAAGGAGATAGACACAGAGAACAATCAACCCCTACCAAACCAGAGATCCAGAGACACAGAGGCTCCTAAGATCTCAACTCTGAAGCAGACCTAACATGAACCCAACATGACTGAGGAAATTTTGTGGAAGAGGTGGTGGAAAGACTTCCAGTGCCACACATTGGGTCATGCCATGCATAGATATTTCCTCCTACCCAAAACTTAAGGCTAACCCCACAATGCAAGGCCCATATACCTCAACAAGGAGGGTTCCTGTGGACGGGGGAGAACAGGGGGGAGGGTAACAATAGTACCAACTTGACTGTATTCACTGAGTATAAAAATAAAGTATAAAAAGGTAATTGAGTCATAATTTTAGGAGTTCTGGGGCTGGAGAGATGGCTCAGCTGTGAAGACGAAGCTCTTGTGAAGCCTAATAACCCAGGTTCAACTCCCCAGGACCCATGTAAGGTAGATGCACAGGGGGGAACATGACTCTGGAGTTACTATGCAGTGGCATCATTTATGCATGTTTTCCTGGAATTACCCAATATATATAGTGAAAATAAAGACTGAGAACCGCAAATTTTGAATGAGAATGGTATCAATAAAATAAATGTCCATGGTTTGTATCAAGAAATACATTTTTGTCAAGAAATTGTGTGTGTGTGTGTTTTTCCAAAGAAATTTGATTATGGGGCTGGAGAGATTGTTCCGCAATTAAAAGCACTTGCTTATAAACCCTATCAGACTGGGTTTAATTCCCTAATACCCATGTAATGCCAAATGCACAAGGCTGCACATGTATCTTTATTCTGTTTATAGTAGCAAGAGACCCTGGCATGCCAATGCATTCTCTCTTTCTTTAAGACTAATGATGATTTACAGGAGAGTGTGCTGGAAGTTACTGTTTAGCATGCAGGTGTTTATGAATCACCATGTAGAATGTGATTTTTCTCTTAAACCAAGGTTAGTCTGCTATTTATATTCTATACCTATTCTATAGTCTTTGTCATTTTGCAGAAAGTGAAGCCAATCAGTGAAAAGTTGATGAATTACACAAATTTTGCAACCATCTGTGATGTCCATCCACACCATCTTAATCAAATATTATTTACTGAGATACAATTATATTCAACAGATAACCACGTATAAAATTCTTCCAGTTTAAAACTTCTGGGAGACAAAAGTTTAAGTCCTAACATCCTGTCTAAAGAATTCTACATTTGTTCTTGTGAAATGAGTCTGGAGAACACAAGTGCTCCTCACTGTGATCAGGTATGTCTCTCCCATAAATATATATGAAAAGCCATTCAAAAATGAGCCCACACTCCATTGTCAAGCTCCCACCAATTGTGGGCTACAAGAGGGCCTACACCTACTAAATTCTCTCTAAAGAAAACAAAAGTTATCCCATTTATCTAGTGCTAACTTCACTGTCATAGAATTTGCTTCTCTTTTTCAGATGGATGCAGATCCCTAAGACAGAACCAGCCCATCACACCTCAAAAGGGCCCCAGCTGAAACTAACAGCATTTAGGGAAATGAGCAGGAGTTCTGCTTCCTTGGTGAACCTGATACTAGCACAGGGTGGAGATAGATACAGAGAGCACTCAGCTCCTACCAAACCAGATATCCAGGGACACAGAGACTCCCAAGACCTCATCACTGAATCAGACCTAAAATGAACTCAACATGGCTGGGAAATTTGCAGAAGCGGGGGCAGAAAGAATGTTAGAGCCACATGCTGGGTCATTATGCACTGAGATATTGTCTCTTATCCATAAGTGATGGCTATCCTTATAATGCATGACCCATATTCCCCAAGAAGGATGGTTCCTTAGGAAGGGGGAGGACATGGAGGAGGCTAATGATAGTATCAACATGACTGTACACACTGTGTACATAACTAATAAAAAAAGCCATTCAAATTAGTTATAACAGACATTAGTGTTACATTGAAAAGTCTTATTCACTTGAGCACATTTAAAAATCTTATTTACAATGTCCTCTTTTTTACTTTTCAGAACCACATAAAATAATCATATTATGTTTACATAGTTTTTATTGATCCAAAATTCTGGTTGTTGTACAAAAAATCAGTCATTATCTGAATGTGGGTCTTGAGCATTTGAAATGAAACAAGCCCAAATTGGTATGCAATGTAAGTTCAGAAGTTATACTAAGTTTCTGGGGCACAAAAGTCTAAACAATGGTACACCTCATTAACAAAGTTTTATATTAATTATATGCTGAAATGAGTATACATATAATGTATAAGAATGTCTAAAATATTTGACATTGTAATACAATTAGTAAGTTATATTTTATGTGAGTTCCATTATATCTAGGTTGAATAGTGGTACATTAGACTATGATGTCTTATAAGGTGGAGTCTAATATTTGAATCATTGTTTGAGTTCTCATATCTGTCAGACTAATCATGTAATTAACATGTGAGAATCATTTACATAGAAAATTAGGCATCAACTGACTACTGCAATAAAACATGAGTTAATTTTTAAATATTTTTGGAGAAACATAGAGTATTAAAATGAAAATTAGAACACAGATTTATAGAAATCATTTTGAGATTTATGAGAATAAAAGCAGTTAAACAAAAGAACCTACCATTCACTGAAAGAACAGAAAAAAATTAGATTAACTACACAAAATGTATTTGTAATAGAATTTAAGTCACATTAAATTTAAAAATAAATGTTGCAAATTTAAAACTAAGGTAAAATCAGCCATTTTCCAAACATTTTACCATGCTTTGATGTTTTAATGTAAGTATGGGTAGCTTTTGATTATTTCTTGACCTTTATTGGATAATATAAATTATCTCTATTCCATATTATTGTCTCAGCTAGGGTCCTGAATTTCCTAGCAAGTGGGGTTATCTGTGAAGTCTGCTTCCACATACTGGAAGCTGATTTCAAATCAAGAAATAAAGAAAATAAGGCTCCCTGTTGTCTTCCTCACCACCTTCCTTGGCTTCAGACCTGGCATTCCATTCCTGGGAATGGATCCCAGAGGCCCCAAGGTAAGGAGAATCTGTGGGCAACACAATAAATTGAACCATATTCAATAAAGTCAGCATGTCATTAGCTTGCTTATTGCCTGCAGAAATTGCAAGTTTTACTGATTTACATTTTAATTTGGACTCTCTTAGTCCCAAAGCACACACAGTTCCTGACAAGAATTCCAACTTTGCAAAGAGTATTTCTAAAAGCTTCAGATCACAAGGGGCCAAGGTGTTTAAAAATCATGGTTCAGCTGATCATTATTTACATGTTCCTTGAGGGAGACTTAATGGAGCTAATGTAATGCATAAGCAGGGGTTTGGCTTATGTACCTGTGCAGAAGAATTTTGTAAAAATAAATCCTACATAAATTTTATATATTTGATCTCAGTAAATTTTCAAGACAGTCCGTGAAGATTATATTCATAAATCCATTTTAGAAATAATAATATTATTGATCAACTGTTAAATATTGATTATCCTTCTGCTTAATCTCAATCCCAGCCTTGCTCCATCATCACATTCCTTTCAGTATTAGATTTTTCTTTGGTGTTTTTTTGTTTTTGTTTTTGTTTTTCCTTCAGCATAAGATGAAGAAATATTTCAGTAGTAGAGCACTCACTAAGTAATGAGGCCCTAGGTTCAAAGTCCAGCATTGACAAGAAAATAGAACAAAAGAAAGAAGAAAACAAAAAGAACAAAGGAAATAGCTGTGGGGGAGGGAGGGAAAAAGAAGAGAAGGAGGACCAGAAGTAGGTAAGAAGGAAGGAAAGGGGAAGAAGGAAATGGGAGGGCAGACATGAGAGAGGAAAGACTGAATGCAAAGGTACTTTGAAAAAAAAAACAAAAAAAACACTATTTTCCACAAGTGTGTGATTTCTTTCATCTTTCAACTAGAGCAATTTAGACTGGTTTTTAAGGCCACTCTTAGAGCTAGTAAGCCTTATATATTGACTGATTACTCCACTGGGAAGAACAAGGCAATACCACACAGCTCTAATCTCCATTAAACATTATCACATTGCAAATATGAGGTTCATTTAGCCTATATATTTTTACCTAGTTTACATTATGTTATAATTGAACAGCTTTAACAGATTTTGAAGTTTCTTTCTTACTTTTAACAATTGATTAACCCATCTCCAACACATCAAGTTAAATAAATGAAACACATTTTCATTTGAATGCTGTGATAAGTTAACACATATCATACATTTATTTGAATAAGTGAAATCAATCAATGGTCAATCACAAAACTTACATGGTAAGTGATACTGAAGAATTGAAACACATCATTGGGTCTGCTATTATGGTATCAGTTTAAACCATCCAACATTACAAATGGGAGGCATTTATTTAAAGTCATTAATAGTGAGATTACGATCAAAATAAAATCCATTAATTTAATTTAATTATTTATTTATGAGAGAGATAGACAGAAAGAGAGAGTGAGAGAGAGAATTGCATGCCAGGGCCTCTAGTCACTGCAAGTGAATTCCAGAAGCATGCACCACCTTGTGCATCTGGGGTTCTGGGGAAACCAAGAAACCAACCTACACCCTTTGGCTTCCCAGGCAAGTAACTTAACTGCTAAGCCATCCCTCCAGCCCCAAACTCCATCTTTAATAACACACATATTTCTAACTTCAACAAAATATATTCTTTCTTTTTCTTTTTGTGCTTAATCTTATTATTATTATTATTTTGATTTTTTGAGGTAGAGTCACACTCTAGCCCAGGCTAACCTGGAATTTACTATGTAATCTCAGGGTGGCCTCGAACTCATGGCAATCCTCCTACCTCTGCCTCCCAAGTGCTGGGATTAAAGGTGTGTGCCACCACACCCAGCTAATCTTATTTTTGACTACCATTATTTTAAATAAGTTACCCAAAATCTATGATATCCATTTGGCTAACTTTAAAATAGGGATAACATGGCTTAAATACCACCTGATACCTAACACAGCAGTGGTCATAGAATCACAGTATTTTGTTACTTACTTCTAATGTCCCTGATTTTGATACCCATCATGTTTCTTGATTTCCACAGTTTGCACTTGACAAACACACTTATTCTGGCATATAACACATAGAAAAACATGTTTATGTTCAGAAGCTTAACTCCCCATCAAAACAACAATTTAAAAAGTTCCCTTGTGTGTATCCAAAGGCACACTTATGTTTAAAAAAGCATAAAATTCAATCCTTTGCTAAACAAATTAATAATATTTATTTAGCATAAAGCATTATATTTTCATTTTATATTTATACTAAACTAAAATATCCAACACTTAAAGTAACTACTTAGGTTTATTTTTAATGGAAAAATGTTAAAAATTTTTCAGATAGAAGAGAATTAGAGCTATAGTATTTAATTTGGTCATGATATGCAGAAACATTTATCCTGCCCATAACTGTGGACTAACTTCACAATGCATGACCCATATACCTCAACAAGGAGGGGTCAAGGGGAGGAAGTAGGTCATGGATGAGCCTAATAATGGTACCAAACTATTTGCTGAATACAAAATTAATTAATAAAAAATAATAAAAAAATTAAAAATGTATAATTCCATTTCTAGAAAGATCTGTATCTAAATGCAGTATGATCATTTAATGGCTTCAAAGTATCAGTCTTTTTGCATGTCTGAAACATAGTTTTCTCAAATCTAAAATGGAACTAGTTATATTAACCAAAACTGTAATGCATTAGCTGTTTATTCTGTACTGAGCTCATTGAACCCTTATACTAATATTTATAATAAATATTATTTCTATCTCATTGATGGGATACATGCAGAAAGGAAGACAATGAAGTCACAATAAGAAATTTTATAGCATATAAAGTAGAGCATGCATATCTCTCTCTATTGCCATTTTAATTCACCTGCTTATTGCATTTGTTTATGTGAATGCCCAATGAAACTATGTATATAAAAGGTTTCACTTAACATCTGGTACTTAGAAAACTTTCCAAGCTTGTCAAGATAGTAATATCAGTAAAATTATAATTATAATTTATTAATATAAACATAGCATTTCATAACAGTGTAGTGAATTTGGTTTAGACAAAGAATATTATATATTTGTAATATGGGAAAATAGCATAGCAAGCCAGGCGTGGTGGCACACGCCTTTAATCCCAGCACTCAGGAGGCAAAGGTAGGAGGATGCCGTGAGTTCAAGGCCACCCTGAGACTCCATAGTGAATTCCAGGTCAGTCTGGGCCAGATTGAGACCCTACCTCGAAAAAAAACAAAAAAAAAAAATAGCATAGCAAGAAAGATGGAAAGAATCGGCTTTTACTATAGTATGCATGAATCAGTATTGAATCATCCTGTTAGACTCTTTTGGGCTACAAACTAACCTGTTTAAGTTTTGTTGAACTTAATACCCAATAATAATGGTGATAAATGTCCTGCTGTTTTTGGTCCCTCCACAGAACTTCTTCATTGTTTTCTTACACTAAAACTATTTCAAAATGCAACGGTTTGTACAACATGACATTTGGCTGCATTTAAAAAAATGTTCACAATGAGATTTGAAGAAAATTCAATTCATCCAAATTCTAGCAGTTCAAGCTAATAATATAAGGAAATGTGGAAAAACCAATCACTAGGAACCTTAACTCTAAGGAGAAGCCTTATGTATTTCCACATTTTTAAAGTACAGCAATAGTTCTAGCAAGCTAGCTTACTGAATGACTTTGGAAGAAAATAAGTTGTTCCTCCTAGTGTTTGTTGGTTTTCTGCTACTAGAAAAAGAAAAAGCTGAAGTTGTATAGATATTATGAACCAAAATTGTATTTATTTTGTTCACTGTCCTAGAAGGCAGAAATGGGAAAGTCTGAGATTAGGTAGTTGAAAGGCTGCCCTCACAGTGACAGTGTCATTGCATGCTGGATAATTACATCACAAGGAGTCAGAGCTTTTCAAAGCCAGGCTCATTGTACTGTTGGTGATAGTGTTTATAACATCTCATGCTATTGTTAATTAAATAAATCATGAGGAAACTACATTAACTCCTTCAAAGTATATTCCCACAATGGTTTGTCTTAGCTTAAGATAACAATAGGCTATATTAGTGATGTGGAAACATACATTTAGGTCCTCATTAGAAAGCAGAAATTAGGCTAAATAATGACTTTCCAGAGTTTCATATATACTATACCCTGGAACCAGTGCATGATATTTTCACACCAAAATGAGTTTGTATGGGCAATAAAGATTGGGATTTTATTTTAGGAAATTACAATTAATATTTATATATAGGAGTGAAAAGAGAGGATATTGCTAGGTTGTAGTCAGGAATCAAGGAAAATCATGCTGTCAACTTGTAAGTGACAGAGAAAGTGAAAATGCTAGTAGCTTTTAAGTGATGGAGAAAGTGAAGAACAGATAGTCTCCTGAAATGCCAGAGGAAGTTGGTCTTGCTGATAACTCCGTTTAGTCCTGATAGGTACACTTACACTTCAGATCTCTATTTCCTGCTTTCTTTTGCAATTTATTTTTTTTAGCATGAAGGCATATATAGGGTCTCATTATGGTGTTTTTTAGCCAATTTTATGTTATTTCCCTTTCCCTCTTATTTTTCTTTCTCCCTCTAGGTAGCACCCCAAACTGTCTCTCTTCCACTTTCATATCACATGAGACCTTTTATCTTTCCACCACTCTCCACCTCTTCTTCTCCACTCCTGGTCTCCTATCTAGATTCAAAACCTATACCCTTGTACACATCCCCTTATTTACATATAAACAAATATTCATAGGTAATATGTCTATATGACAGAGAACATATGCCTTTTTGTCTTTTAGGGTCTACATTATCTCATGTAGTATGATTGTTTCCAGTCCGAATTATTTTCCTGAAAATTTTATAATTTCACTTTTACAGCATAATAAAACTCCACTGTGCATATGTAGCACATTTTCATTGATTGATAGATATCTAAAGTGGTTTCCTTTCCCAGGTATGTGAATGCAGCAGCAATGAACAAGGCTGTGCAAGTATCTCTGCATTAGGATACACAATCCTGTGGGTATATGCCCAGGAGTGGTATGTCTGGCATATATGGTAGTTAAATTTTTAGCTTTGCTTGAGAAAATTCCATATTAGGTACAAATTTACCCCCAACAGTGAATTAGAGTTCTCCATCCCAGCCACCATTTGTTATTATGTAGTTTCTTTAGAATTTCCATTCCATTGAAATGGAATGTCAATGTGGTTTTTAATTTGCATTTCCTGAAGGACTAAGTATGTTTAAAATATTTTAAGTTTTTCTAGTATTTATATTACTCATTCCTTTGTGTGTGTGTGTGTGTGTGTGTGTGTGTGTGTGTGTGTGTGTGTACAGCACTCATTGGCAAAGTACATGTACAGGTCAGAAGACAGCAACCTCAGGTGTTTAAGATCTTCACCCACCTTCTTAGACACTCTTTTCCTTCCTACTGCCACCTGGTAATTTATTGATTCTCCTAGCTTTATTTATCTCCTATTGCCTTGGGTGCATAAAAATTACAGATGTGCCTGCCAAGTTGCCTTAAGTTTTACATGGCACTGAGATCTCAAACTCAGGCTGAAAGGTATGTGAGCAAGTGCTTAGAAACATGGAGCCATTCCTCAACCTCTCATTTAAATGTTAGTTATTTGTGGGTTTTTTTTATCTGCTTATTTCTTTTCTTTATGTTTTTGCTTATACCAGATGCTTTTATCAAATGTATAAAGGCATTAAATGTATAAAATACTTGTATTAAAGCAACGATTTAAAGCATGCTTACACTATATTTGAAAGGAGCCATTCATTCTTCCATTCTTTCAGTATTTAGTTAGCCATTGATTCAGGAGCTAGGAAATTATACAATTCTATCCTTTTTATTATTATTATTAATTAGTTTTGTACTCAGAGAATACAGTCAATTTGGTACCATTGTTAGGCTCATCCATGTCCTACACCCTCCCCTGGTCCCTCCCTGTTGAGGTATATGGGTCATGTATTTTGGAGTTAGCCCACAGCTGTGGGTTGAGGAAATGTTTCTGCATATCATGATCCAACATGTAACTCTGACTTTCTTTCCACCCTCTCTTCTGCAAAATTTCCCTGAGCCATGTTGGGTTCATTTTTGGTCTGCTTCGGTGATGAGGTGTTGGGGACCTCTGGGACTCTGACACTCTGAAATGGTAGGAGTTGATTTTTCTCTGTGTTGATCTCCTTCCCCCTTGCGCTGGTACCCGGTTCACCAGATAAGGGAGCACCCTTGCTTGTTTTGCCAATTTTTCTTAGTTTCATCCGGGGCCCTTTTGAGGTGTGATTGGGTGGCTCTCACCCTTAGGATATACACCTATCTGAAAAAGAGAAGCAGATTATCCAAAGGAGAGTAAGTTAGCACCAGACAAATGAGATAACCTTTACTTTTCTATAGAGAATTTAATAGGTGTAGGCCCTCTTGTAGCCCACGATTGGTGGTAGGTTGATAATTCAGAGCAGGCTCATGTTTGGATATGGTTGTGACTTATTTCCCAGCTCCAGCTATGGGTCCTGTACCACTGAGGGGATCAGTTAGCCAAATCAAGAGCAGTTGGTCTTTCATCATGGCTGTGTGCCATTATTGCACTTGTGTGAGCATCACAACAGGTTATTTGCTGCTACGTAGGTTAGACCATGAGTTGCTTGGACAGATATTGCTCATTTTCCCCCTGTCACCCATAAAGTACCTTATGGCACTAGACGCACTGACTGTCTGGGAACTGACTGACTATCTTCTAGCTTCCAGCCATCACATTCCATTTTACGTGTCAACCACATAAGGTGTCTTCAGCAGCAGGGTCTTACCACTAACCTTTGGTAGGTCATCAAGTACTCTGACAGAAATCTATCTTTATTTTAGGAAACCTTGTAGGTCTCTCTGATCAAAATCTCATTGTGGATGATAGCCACATGCTGGTACTGGGAACCACAGGTCAGTTCCCACTAAGAAAAGGAAGAAAAGATAAATAATATAAAAGAGTTAGAGAGGAGAGAGAGAAAGAGGAAGACAGAGGGAGAGAGAACAGCTGTAGAAGATTAAGGGCAGTTGTCAACATAAACTTTGCAGTGTCTTGTCACTCAGGTGTTCCCTGTAAGGGCCTGGTGAAGGTTCAGCCATTTGGTCTGCCTTTTAGGATGTAGAATTTTATGGTACCATTGCCATTTGGGTCTAGATTTGTGTTTCTCACCCCCTCAATTTCCTTCCCCTCCCTTCACACCCATCCTATTGTCTAGTCCATGAGATGCTTGCTGGGTATGTAAGGCATCTTGGGTAGATTCAGGTTAGGTGCTGTAGATGAATGAGACTATGTGACATTTTTTTTTTTTTTTCTGTAATTGGGTAAGTTCACTGAGAATGATCTGTTCCAGGTTCAACCATTTTTCCTCAAATTTCATTGTGTCACTTTTTCTTACAGCTGTATAGAATGACATTGTGTAGATATACCACATCTTCGTTATTCATTCTTCTAGTGATGGACATCTGGGTTGATTCCAGCTCTTAGCTATTATGGATTGAGCCACTACAAACATGGTTAAGCAAATCTCTCAAGTCTGTGGTTTGAAGGTTTTAGGGTACATGCCCAGAAGAGAATAACTGGTCCTGTTGGTATTTCTGTAGTCATATTTTTCAGGAGTCTCCATATTGCTTTCCAAAGTGGTTGTACCATACCAATTTCCTCTAGCTCAGGCTGACCTGGGATTCACTATGCTGTCTCAGAGTGGCCTCAAACTCACAATGATCCTCCTACTTCTGCCTCCCGAGAGCTGGGATTAAAGGAGTGCACCACCACACCCTGCTTTATTTCTTTTTCTTTCTTTTTTTAAATTTTGAACTATCGTTTTAATTTTATTTATTTATTTATTTACTTTATTATTATTATTATTTTATTTTTTCACAATTTTTAAAAATATTTTCCATGATTATAAAAATATCCCATGGTAATACCCTCCATTTCCCCCATTTTCCCCTTTGAAATTCCATTCTCCATCATATACCCTCCCCATCTCAGTCAGTCTCTCTTTTAATTTGATGTCATCATCTTTTCCTCCTCTTATGATGGTATTGTGTAGGTGGTGCCAGGCACTATGAGGTCAGGCCATTTTATGTCTGAAAGGAGCACATTGTAAGGAGTCCTTCCTTTCCTTTGGCTGTTACATTCTTTCCGCCAACTCTTCCTCAATATAACCTGAGCCTTGGAAGGTGTGAGCGAGATGTTACTTGGTACTCTAGTCACTTCTTTCCAGCACCATGATACCTTCTGAGTCATCCCAAGGACCCTGCCATCTGAAAAGAGAAGATTCTCTACCCAAAGTAAGAGTTGCATTAATATAAGGGTATGAATATTAAGGGAAGTACTTACTGGGCAGTTTGATAAGCATAGTATATACACTTATCCATACATCAGCAGATGTTACACCCCCAGGGCTCATGACTACCCCTGTATTTAAGTTTTCAGTTTCAGGGATATAGTCCCTCCCATGGAGCTTTCTGATAGCTGATCTACATGGAGGAGTGTACAGCTCAGATCCAGCAGGATTTCTCAGTGGCCATGCAGCTCAAGTATGTGGAGTCTTCAGCAATAGGGCCTAACTAAAGATGATTGGGCTTCTGTAGGAGAAGGGAAAAAAACAAAACAAAACTCAATAGCAGAGTCCAGTAGCAATATACATGGTTGAACACGTACCTCTAATGAAATGAGATGAGTCCCTAGGATATATGCCTAAGAGTGCAATAGCTGGGTCATATGGTAGATCAATCTTTAGCTGTTTTAGGAACCTCCACACTGATTTCCACAATGGCTGCACCAGATTGCATTTCCACCAGCAGTGTAGAAGTCTTCCTCTTTTTCCACATCATTGCCAGCATTTATGATCATGTGCTTTCATGGTGGTATCCAAACTGACAGGAGTGAGATGGAATCTCAATGTAGTTTTAATCTGCATTTCCATGATGACTAGGGATGTAGAACACTTTTGAGATGCTTATACACCATCCCTATTCCTTCTTTTGAGAACTCTCTATTTAACTCTATAGCCCATTTTTAATTGGCTTGTTCAATTTCTTATTATCTGATTTTTGAGTTCTTTGTATATCCTAGACATTAATCCTCTCTCAGATGTATAGCTGGTGAATATTTTTTTTTTCCATTCTGTAGATTGCCTCTTTTCTTTATTCACAGTGTCATTTGCAATACAAAATCTTTGTAATTTCATGAGGTCCAAGTGGTTAATCTGTGGTTTTGTTTCCTTAGCAATTGGGGTTGGATTGAGAAAGTCTTTGCCAAGACCAATATGTTGAAGGATTTTCCCTACGTTTTCCTCTAGCACTTTCAGAGTTTCTGGTCTGAAGTTAAGGTATTTAACCTATGTGGACATAATTTTTTGTGCATAGAGAGAGAAATCTATTTTCATCCTTCTAAAGATACATATGCAGTTTTCCCATAACACCATTTGCTGAAGAGGCTGTCTTTTCTCCAATGAGTATTTTTGGCATTTTTATCAAATATCAGGTGGCTATAGCTAACTGGACTTATATCTGGGTCCTCTATTCTGTTCCATTGATCTACATGTCTTATTTTGTGCCAGTACCATGCTGTTTTTGCTACTATGGCTCTGTAGTATAGGTTAAAATCAGGTATGGTGATACCATTAGCCTTATTTTGTTGCTCAGTATTGTTTTAGATGTTCAAGGTTTTTTCTATTTCCATGAAGAATGCCTTTGGAATTTTGAGGGGATTGCATTAAATGTGTAGATTGCTTTTGGTAAGTTTGTCATTTTCACAATATTGCTGTATCTATCCAGGAGGCAATTGATCTAAATTGTAATATTTATAAACTCCTGAATATAGTAGGGATCATCCATTTACACTAACACATTCTGCCCCTGGCCCTGAATAAATTCATAACCACCTACATTGTAAGTTGGGTTCAGTCCAACTTCAAAAGTTCCATACTCTTACCTGAGATTTAAGATAGTTTCTTACCTGTGAGTCCTATAAAATCAAAACAAGTTATATGTTTTCAAGACGTAATGCCATAGTGTAAACCTTTTACAACTCTTATAAGGCATAGCAATATAAACTTAATAACCACAAAGCACAGATTAAAGTTCTGCAGTTCAAGTCTGATATCATAGCCAGTGATTTACAGTCTCTAGATTTTCCAATTCCATCCCTCAACCTTGGCTGAGTAGCTAGGAATAACTTCCATTCCTAGCCAACAGCCAACATAGTAGACCTTGCACATTCCTGGTATATCTAAACATCCTGCGGTCTCCATTGCAAACCAAGGTTCATGTGGTAGTTTGAATAGATGGCTCCCAATAAATTCAGTGTTTTATTAGGTTGTAGTTTGCATCTGCAGCCACCTGGCTGGAAGCAGTGTCACTAGGCAGATCTTAAGGTGTGGTGGTGGGTTTAAGATTTCTATCTGAAGAGTACTGAGCTGGAGTTCCTGAAGTGTGCTATGTGGTATGGCTTGTTGTCTTGTGCTTCTCTCTCTCTGCCTGATCCTGAATTAGCAGGCCAGTTGGCCAGTTTCTTCTGCCATTATGGAACATCCCCTGGATCTGTAAGCTTCAATAAATATCCCTTCCTCCGTAACTGTGCCTGGTATGGAAGTTCATCTCAGTGAACCAGAAGCTATATGCTATAGTCCATCTTAAAATGACTTCACTGGCCTATTAGAGTAATCATGCCATGCCTCAGTTGCTGTGTCTTGTCAGTGGTTTCTGGTACCATGTTCACTTTATGACCCACTCCATGTATGTTTTGTGCTTCCAAAACTAATACCAGGGGATCATGATGCACCCATATTCTTAATTCAGGGAAGAAACAAATCGTGACCTTGAAGAGCAGGTTTCTTCTCCATTCAACTATTTTTTCCAAAAGAGTTTTAATGTCTATCACAGTCTTTCCTCGGACATCCTTTCCATTGTTTTGATGTAAAAGCAGTTTGGATCTCTTCCTTAAGATTGACCATATGTTTGACAATAGCAGCTTCAGTAACCTAAAACCAGTGTTGCTGAAAATTTTAAACTAGCTTGAAATTTTCAAACTTAAAATCTTAAATGTCTCAGTATAATATTGTTATTCAAGCAAATCCTTATAAATTCATTATCAATTGGACCTTCATTGAATTCTCTGTGTCTGAGCAGCAGAACACAGCCAGCCCTTATGCCAGTATCCCAGTTCCAACAAAGTCCTCTGCAGCCTTTCCTTCTCCTTACAACATTCATAAGCCATACCTTTAAATACAATTCTTTCTGCACTTAGCAGTTTCAAGCTCTCATCAGCATAGTCCATAATATTTAGTATATTGCTCCAAAGGACATCTTCATTTGCAAGTCCAAAATCCATGCCCATGTCTCCAAAACAAAAGTTCCAAAGGACCAAATTCCACATGGTCAGGTGCATCTCATCCATACCCCTCATTCTGGCACCAATTCTGTGGCAGTCAGCCTCAAGTAACTGGGATGAACCTCCAGATCAGGCACAGTTATGGAGGAAGACATTTCTTGAAGATAGATAAGTAGTTCCACAATGCAGAACAAGCTGGCCCATGACCACAGGCCAAATCAGAGAGAAAAATCAACACCATCACCAGCACACACAAGCACACTTCAGGAACTCAAAGCAGAATTAAAGCACTCTAGATATAATTAAACTGGAATTCAGATCCACCTTTGGACTGATCCCTAAGATCTACCCACAGTAATACCACTTCCAGCCAGCAAGAAAGTCTAAAATACAATCTTTAATAAACTCCTGAATATATTGAAGGACATTGATTCAAACTACCACAAGATCTATATTCATTCTTCTGTGAGAGGATGTTCAGTTTTGCCAGTATTATTTATTGAATAGGTTGTCATTTTTTTCCAGTGTATGTTTTTGCTGCCTTTGTAAAACAAATAAACAAATAAATGAATAAATAGGTGTCCATAGTTGAGTGTTTTTTTTTTGTTTTTTTTTTTTTTTTTTATAGGTGAACTAGTGCATCTCATCAGTCTATGTGTCTGTTTTGAGCCTTTACAATGCTGTCTTTGTCACTATAGCTTTATAATGTAATTTTAGGTCAGACATTGTGAAAATATATGCTGGGTTCTTTCTCCTTAGTATTGCATTGGCTATGTGCAGCCATTAGTGTTTCCACTTCAATTATTGAATTATTTCTTCTGGATATAAAGAGAGTGCCATTGGGACCCTAGTAAGAAAAAAAAAAACCTAAAATTTACTTTTTAAAAAAATTTTTTTTGTTTATTCTTATTTATTTGAGAGAGACAGACAGAGAGAGAAACAGGCAGAGAGAAAGAGAGAATGGACGCGCCGGGGCTTCCAGCCACTGCAAACGAACTCCAGATGTGTGCGCCCCCTTGTGCATCTGGCTAATGTGGGATCTGGGGAATCGAGCCTCGAACCAGGGTCCTTAAGCTTCACAGGCAAGCGCTTAACCGCTAAGCCATCTCTCCAGCCCTAAAATTTGCTTTTGATAATATAGCCATAATGTTAATTTTGCTAATCCAAGATCATAGAAGTTTCTCATCAGTCTATCTTCTGATATCTTATTTCCTTTTTGTCAGTGTCTTGCAGTTTTCTTTGTCAAGGTTTTTCAAAACCTTGGTGAAATTTATTCCTAGTTACTTTGTCTTTGAAGAGCTACTACTAATGAGATATTGATCCTAATTTTATTGTCTGGAAGTTCCTTGTTGGCATTTTGAAAGCTACTACTTATTGTATGCTGATATTTTTTATTCTACAGTTTTTCTGAAGATATCTAAGAGCTTTTTTGTTTGGTTCAGTGATGGGATCATTTACATATAGAATCATGTCATCCTCAAATAATGGCAATTTTATTTCTTTTTTTCCCTACATTTATCTCTGTTATATTTTTCTCTTTCTTATTGTTCTAGCTAAGATTTCAACTACTATACTGACTAACAATGCAGATATTGGACACACTTGGCGGATTAAGAATTTTAGAGTAAATATTGTCAGCTTTACCTATTTACTATGATGTTCAATTGCCTTTATTTTTTAAAATTTTTATTTATTTGAGAGAGAAAGAGGCAGAGATAGAGAATGGGTATATCAAGACCTATGGCTCTTGAAAATGAACACTAGATGCATGTACTATCTTGTACATCTGGCTGATATGAGTCCTGGGGAAATGAACCTGGATCTTTTGGCTTTTCAGGCAAGTGCCTTGACTGCTAAACAATATATCCAGCAATGCCTTTATTATTGGAAGTATGTTATATCTATTAAGTTGTGTTCATTTTTTAAAATTTTTATTTTTTTTCTTTTTTTATTAATTAGTTTTGTATTCAGCAAATACAGTCAGTTTGGTACCATGATTAAGTTCTTCCGTGACCTACCCCCTCCCCATTGGTCCCTCCTTGTTGAGGTATATGGCTCATGCATTATGGAGTTAGCCCACAGTTATGGGTAAGATAAATGTCTCTGCATATCATGACCCAACATGTGGCTCTGACATTCTTTCTGCCCCCTCTTCCGCAAAATTTCCCTGAGCCATGTTGGGTTCATTTTTGGTCTGCTTCAGTGATGAGGTGTTGGAGGCATCTGAAGCTCTGGCTCTCTGATTTGGTAGGAGTTGATTTTTTTCTCTGTGTTGGTCTCCTTCCCCATTTTTCTGGTATCTGGTTCATCAGGAAAACAGCACCCTTGCTTGCTTCACCAACTTTTCTTAGTTTCAGCCAGGGCCCTTTTAAGGTATGATGGGGTGGCTCTCTCCTTAGGGTATGCATCTATCTGAAAAAGAGAAGCAGATTCTCCAACAGAGACAAAGTTACAGAGAAAGAAATAAGGGACATAGTCCCATTTTCAATAGCAACAACAACAACAACAAATACCATGGAATAACGTTAACCAAGGAAGTGAAAGATTTATACAACAAAAGGTTGTGTTCATATTAATAATTTTTTTTAGGTTTTTCATCATAAAGACACACTGATCTTTGTCAAATACCTTTTCTGTGTCTATAGAGATGATCCCATAATTTTTGATTTTCAGTTTACTTATATAATTTTCATGTGCTATAATAATCTTAAATCCCTGAGATAAAGCCAACTTGATTATTGTTAGGTCAGGACAAAAATGGAGTCACAGCAGGAGGGACACAGAGACATAAGGAAGTGGATCATCCACATTCTTCAAGGAACCACCCAGCCATTATCCCTTCCTTGCCCAGCAGTACCCCCAGGTCTAGGTTTCCTGCCCCCTTATCTCTCAGGTCACCTGGTTACTGTTCTGTTGTCATACTCTGGCTATGTTAGATCTCCCCTAAAGAAACCTTTTTTTTTTTTTTTTTTTTTAACTTTCCCTTTCCTTACCTTTGGCCAACTAAAGAGCTTTATATAGCCCACTATCTGTAATCCCAAATTGCCTGCTCCATTTTGAGAGTCAGTCCTGGCAACTCATGCAGTTCCTGAATAAAAGTGTCTATCTTTGCCTCATAGTGGTCTCCGTAGTCTTGGTCACTCCTAAACCATACATCTGGTGTCCTGACTCAGATAGGGAGGCTTCTGACTACCCTCTGGGGTTGCTGGGTTTGCTTGGGTTTCCCCTGATGAGAATACCAAGCTGCTATTTGACCTTCTAAAGGCCTCAGACCATCTCTGTCTGATACAGGCTTTCACAGCCACCATGATTTGGCCTCACTCTTCTTCCCTTGTCCATCTCCTTCCTCCTTCTCAGTAAGTGTCACACTCTCTGTGGTTGGCTTTCTCTCAGGTTTCATTCCTCCTCATGGAAGCCATGCCAGCATGCCAGGCTATACCTCTCATCCCCAACCCCAGGTCTCCAGAAAGACATACTCTCAACAACTCGGGTCTTGCTCTCTGTTCTACTGTACCCTAAGGTTCATCTTTTGGATCAATTGCACCATTTGGGGGCATACCCTCTCACTCCCTCCTCTCCCTCTCCTTCCTGAGCTCTCATCTTCCACTGCCAGCCACTTTCATCTTCCACAGTCAGCAGCTTTCACCATTTCACCATTTCACCATTTCACCACCCTCACCCACTAACAGGCTAAAAAGCCAACAGCTGTGACCTGTAAGGCCTCTGACCATTGGGAGATGCAGGCCCTGTTCACGTTATCAGGCAAGGGGGTCATATTGGTGTTCTGTGTAAACCAAGTTTAAGCTCTGGTTTATTTTTCTCTCACCCTTGTTTTGTTATTTCCCTGTCTCCTTAAAAACTTAAAGCCTCTGTGACTCTTGGACAACATCTTATATTTCTCTGAAACTCTGCTTGACCCTGTCCATAAGCTGGACAATGTGGCCAAAAGGCCTGAGAATGATACTTTTGATTTCCAAACAAATTCTCACTGATTTAAAAAAAGAGAGAGAAAGAGAAAGAAACTTCTGACTATGTGCAGGCAAATGGCCTGAATGAAATACCCTATTTTTCACTCTGTATGCATGGTTTTCTCTCTGTTCTACCTGCTTTTCTCACCAGGTCCTTTTAGCCATCTTGCCCCAACCTCTCCAACTCCTCTAGGTCCTCCAGCTCTTTCAGCCTCTCCTGACATCCTGCCTGGTAACAAGATTTGATTTTAGTCTCCAGAGTTGTAAATAGAAAATAAATTTAAAATGGGAATGCATAAGTTCTGAATGAATGAATGAATGAATGAATGGATGGGAAATGGTTGTCTAGAGTTTATATGAAAAGTGCACTTGAAATGAATGTGTATGAATATGTACATGGCTCCCAGCCCTATGGGTATAGAATTATTTCTGTTCAGAGCAGTGCCATTTCATTGTTTGGATGTTTTCCACCAAGCCCACTGTACTACACAGCATAACCTTTTTTGCTGTTGAGTATCCTCCAGAAGGAACACTAAAAATAATTAATATCACAGAAAAATGCAACATTCTCCTACTCTTAAAGAGTTGTAAAATGGCAGGATCAAAAAGCTGCCTTATAGCCCTGAAAGAAGATCAAAACTCTACCTGGAATTTAGGGTTAAAAAATGGCTGTTCTTAGCTTCTCTGCCTTGCAGAGCCAGGGGGCTGAAAGCACAGGGAATCTCAGGATCCTGGCCCCATGATGATGATAGGAAAATGCCAAGTCACTGTAAACAGATGGATACTTCTTATAAGAAATCTACAACTCTTTTAGGTTTACTTTATCTATGTTTCTATGAAACCACTAACAGACAATAACCTCAAGATTTATATTTAAATTTAGAAGTACTCAATACTAAATTTTAAAAACAATTTTCTAAAATTTCTAATAATGTTTAAATCTGCTTTCATAATTTAAAATATATGTTTCAGGAAAGTTATAGGAAAAAAAGTTCCGAAATCTATATGTTTATTCTGGGTAAATAGTATAAGTCAAATCTGGTCTACTCTTTCAAAAAAGTTATTTCAAATGGACTACTGAAGAAAATAATGGTCATATTAAAAGTGTTTTGGTAAGGAAAGTAGAAGTTTCTGTTGGTAGTTATGAGATGAACTGACTGAAAAAGATAAACTGGAGAGAAAACTTTACATATTGTATGTTAAATGTTTGATTGTTACAGAGTGGTTTCATGTATTGTAAAGTAAAATTATGTAGATGCAGGTATGAGTAAAGAATGTAGAAGAAGAAATGAGTAAGCTTTAATCAAAGATTAAAGACAGAGTATTTAATCAGATTACAGACTTCTTGAGATATGAAATGACTGTTAGCCTAGGGCTTACATCAGACTAACAAAGTATGGTCCTGGCTGGTAGCAGGTTGGGATGGTATTCAGGTTGTAAAGTTAACTTTATCTCATTGATATTAATCTGGTCATAATAATGGTCATGAAAAACTGATTTAGAGAACCCAACCAAGTTATCTAGGTTCCTTTATTTGTCTACCTTTTAAATAAATCTTAAGGTTACAATTGACTCATTAATATTTAATTCTCTCCTAAACTTATTATATCTAAAACCCTGCCTCAAAAACAAAAACAAAAAAATCTCACAAAGGAATTATTTACTCAATTTCCTCTATCTTATAAGGTTAATATACCTCATTTGAAACATTAAACAGCATTTATCGCTCACTCAATTGAAAACTCTTTACTTCTTGGTGAACAGTAAAAGAAAATTCTAAACAAAGTTATGTTGTGATTTAAGATGTAATTCCTCAATTCCTCCAACAGTCAGTGTTAATACTTTAGATTCAACTTATGTCATTACAGAATAAGTTTACCAAAGCATGACAGACAGAATTATAGAGTTGATTAAGGCTCAAAAGTTAAAACTGTGTCATAAAATTTTTGTTCAGAGATTAAAAATATTTATTTTTGGCTCAGCAGTTAAAGGTGCTTATTTGCAAAGCCAGATGCATGTAATGGAGCATACATTTGGAAATTGTTTGCATTGGCAAGTGACGCTGGCATGCGCATGCCCTTACTTTTCCATCAGACCTGTCTCCTTCTTTCATTAATTCATGTCAGTTTAATCCAGTTCCTCTATTCTTTGTGCATATCAAATATAGCTAAATTTATTTCAGAAATTAACCTACAGATCGATGGACAACTTATTTAGCTTTTCAAAGTGCTAAAGCTCCTCATAAAATGTATATGTATCTATTATATAAAGGTTTCCCACTTCTGCTGAACTTTAAAAATTATATAATTTTTCATATATTCATACTTAAGCCAAAAATGCTACTACATAGTATAGACATTTTGTTTATTTTCAATTCTGTTAGCAGATCTTTTGTTCATTGTTTACTCTCTGTAGCCCCATGTGCCTTAAATATGTAAACTCTGCTTTTTGTTAATAACTTTTCCAGATAACATCACATTATAATTTGATTTGTACAAAGGCCACTTGAATGTCAATAAGCATGCATCACCATGCCTGGCTAAAACTTTGTAATTTTAAAATAGTTTTTGTCTTTTCGTGCTGGTTTTACTAGATGATTATCACTGAGATTATAATCTAAGTCTTAAAAAAGTGACTTATTGTGATTTTGTTCTTAAAAAAAACTAAAAAAGCTCCACATGTCTTAGAAAAATCCACTGTATGTAAACAAGGTTAACATAGTTTGTCTAAGCTTCGTGTAACAGTAATAAATATTTCTTTAGTTAAGCCTTAAAATGGTAAAAGGTACTTATTTAAGAAAATTACATTGCGTCTGTCATATTGTTTCTAATGGATGTTAAAATTGGGATTGCTTAATTCAACAATGACCAAATTTTATTTTATTCTTGAGTTATGTATAATCAGTCTCAGTCAAATTTTTAGTTAATTCTCTCATTTCTGGTTTCTTAAGTTAATTGCTTATGAGATATCAATACTTAATTTTCTTTTTTCTTTTTGGTTTTCAAGGTAGGGTCTCACTTTAGTTCAAGCTGACCTGGAATTCACTATGCAATCTGAGGATGGACTTTAATTCACAGTGATCCTCCTACCTCTGCATCCCAAGTGCTGGAATTAAAGGCATGAGCCACCATACCCAGCTTATGAGATATCAATACTTAAAACATGTTTCGTGCCCTAGAAAAATAACCTTAACTTGCTATCCTACTTCCAGTTTGGGGGAAAATTGGTACTTGCATTGATATACAGACTAGCCAATGATGTTTTACAACCTATTTGCCAAATTTTTATACTATCTTTTCTTTTCCCTAGCACACAATTTCTACATTAATTCAACTGCCTTAAAGATAAAATCTTGTTCTCAGGGCAACTAAAATGGTCCGACTATACTTATAACTGATAGATACTTAAAAGATAGAATGTGTATGCTTTCTATGTCCCAGATATACATTACACTGTCACCTAACAACTAAACTTAAATATGAATCAGAATGATTTTAAACTATTGTGTCATTCTCTAATCAGATCTACTTTGCTAACCAGATATGCTCTGTACCCTTTTTAACTAATCTGTTTTGAAAATCAGATATGTACAGTCTGAGTTATTAGTAACCATACGTAGAAGCCAAAATCAATTGGAAACATTGGAGTTAAAAGGATAACCAATAATTTGGTTCCTGTTCCAGGGTCAAAAGTCCACAGGATATGATGAGACACTTGAACTTCTAGCCTTTGTTAAGTTACCTGTCTTCTTTATCAGAGAGGATGTGGAAACCCAGAAATTAACTCCAATTCAGTGTATCCACAACAGGAGAGTCACACTGGCGGAAAATCTGTCCTCTAGGCTTCCCAAAGGATGGAGGGCCATTTGGTCAGCATGGCCTTGGCTTATCCTAGCAGATGACAATTCTGAGTCATAGAACTCCTCACAGGTCCCTGAAGGCCCTTCTACATCACCATTATTGACCTCCCAAAATATACAATTAATTCTGTCAGCCTATGTCATGAGCATGTAAGGACAGGCTCGCCTGTCCAGAGTGGATAAGTTAGAAATTAAGAGTGACGATTTGCAGAGACGTAATGATAGATAAACAGACATGTGTGCATTAAGATTGATAAGTCTTAAAGTGTATAAAAAGAGACCGAAGAACTGAAAGCGTCTCTCTCTCTCGCCACAATGACTGACTGAGACACGCAGCTCATTAGTCCAAGACTGAGAACAACATCAGTGAGCCAAATCTGGAATGCTCACCAACGCAAACTCCAGATCGTCCGTCCGTAAGTCAATCCAAAGACTTACGCCGGTGGATCAAGACCGCAGCTGATCCGGTCACCGGAGGCATCGCTACTGTGAAATCGAAAGTGAACGTTGCAGCTTGAACCTCGCTCGGAATCAGGTCGTATGATATTAGACCTAATCAAGATATTGTTATGTTAGGATGAGTATTTGGATTTATGTGTTTTTGGCTTTAGTTGCCTTTTGCATGATATGGTCTTGCTTGTGTGTTATAACAACATCAGTAAACTCTCTTGCAAACTTACCAGTGCCTCTTGGGCTTTCATCTGCGGAATCCTCTCTGTGCAGTGATAATCTAGAGAGTGCTCGCAACAGCCTGCGTGGTCTTAATCACCCAATGAGAAAGTTAACTACAAAATATAACAATATAAACAATGATTCAGAATAATAGATTGCCCTGTCTGATGCTAATTTACAACATTAGATTAACTTTAACTCAAATCTTCATTGTTTATATCACTACTGTATGATAATATTTTCAAAAGCAATAAAAAAAATTAGTGGAAGAGTATTGTAGTCAGTTCCGTTGCTGGGATAAACTTCCAAACAGACAAATTTATGGGAGGAAGGATTTATTTAAACTTACAGATCTAAGTGAAGTTCTATCATTGTTGGGAGAAGCTGGCTCCTATTCATAAATACAAATAGAGAGAGACACCACCACCAAAGCAGCCAGCACCTTAAGAAGCACACAACAGAGAGCAAAGCAGCAGAGGTCTTGAGAACACAGACTTCTCTGCAAACCCTTGGGCTAGAAATCCAGTGTGTCCTCACTTGCACTTCTTCCAGTTGGCTGGAAATACAAGTTCTAATAAAACAGTTGAGTCTACTGGGTGACATACATTCAAACTACTACAGGGAGGCATACAATGGAGAGAGAACTATGACTGTGTATATTTAATCATTTTCCTGTAGATCAGGTTGTATTGAAAAGGAACAGAAAACCACCATTAAGCTAGGTTTTATTTTTAATTTTCTTCTTTACATATCCATATATTTTTTTCAAGTAGTAATTATTTAAAACAATGGTTGTCCACTAAGTATAAGTTACTAAAGTATATATTGTATTCAAAATATATAATTGATGGAAAATTAATTTTGAGTTTTAATTTTCCTTTTATTTTTTATATATGTGCACCATGTTTTGTTTAACTTTGTAAAAGTATCAGCTATAAAGTATAGCACATACATAATAGTATTTTGATTGAACATTAGCAATTTGCCCTTGATTAGGTTAATGGAATTGTGCCTATGAGCTCACATGATGTCTTTGGTTTTCCATAATGATTGAAGCTACTCTGCAGCAAGATGATAGGAACGGTCTCTTTCCTTTGACTAGAGGAAAGGAAAATTTGTGTAATGTCAGACAGGAAATTAGCTATATTTTCTAACTCTTATTTAATAGAGCAACTGTTCGCAGCAAAATAGGGACATCTGTGTCCCTCTGTAGACTGTCTATTCCCAGAACATTGAACGAAACAGTGTGAATCCATGAATCCATACAAGTTCCCACTGGAGGTGATCAGTGAATGCATATACAAATTATAAAATATATAATATATCAGCAAAATCAACTGGAAAAAAGTAACTAGAATTATTCAGACAATATACAATAAAAGTGGTCTTGGATAAATTTCATGGAGGTGAAAATACTGGCAAATTATTATTTAGTTATTCAATGTATATCAGAACTAGAAAAACTATGCAAAGCTAAAAGACTCAGTTTTGATTCCCCATTAAAACACAAGTAATCCTGATGCTAAAGGTGGTACATACATCTAGAGTTCATTTGCAGTAGTTGGAAGTCTCTACTTCTTTTTATTATTATTATTATTTTATAACTTATTTATTTATTTTGCAAGCAAGTACTTTTTATTTTTAATATATTTTATTTTTTCCTAACTAGTTTTGTACTCAGTGAATACAGTCAAGTTGGTACCATTGTAAGGCTCATCCATTTACTACCCCCTCCCCTTGGCCCCTCCTTGTTGAAGTATTTGGGTCATGCATTGTGGAGGTAGCCCACAGTTATGGTAGAAGAAATGTCGCTGTTATTGACAACTTCCATGATTGTAAACAATATCCCATGGTAACTCCCTCCCTCCCCCTACTTTCCCTTTTGAAACTATACTCCCCTTCATATCCCCTCCCCTTCTCAATTGGTTGCTCTTTTATTTTGTCATCGTCTTTTCCTCCAATAATAATGTTCTTGTATAGGTAGTATCAGGGACTGTGAGGTCTTTGATGTCCAGGCCAATTTGTTTCTGGAGGACTACTTTGTAAGGAGTCCTACCCTCCTTTTGGCTCTTACATTCATTCTACCACCTCTTCCTCAATGGACCCTAGTCTTGGAAGATGTGATAGAGATATTTCAGTGCCGAGCACTCCTCTGCAACTTCTTCTCAGCACCATGCTCCCTTCAGAGTCATCCCAAGGTCACTGTCATGTAAAAAGAGAAGGTTCTCTAACCAAAATTGAGAGAAGCATAATATATGGATATGAACATTAAGAGAAGTGCTTATTGAGCATTTTGGTGAGCATAATATATATATTTAGCCAGACAGCAAAAGACATAACACCCCTAGGTCTCATGACTACACCTGTTGTAGGTTTTCAGTATCAGTTTCAGTATTCTCTCCCATGAAGCAGGCCTCCAACTGTCTTCTAATTTGACTGGAGGCCCTCTCTGCTTCTTTGCTGCTCTCATAAATAAATAAATAAAAATAAAATATTTAGAAAAAATATTTTCACAGGGAAATATTAACTGAAATAATCTTTCTCACTACTATGCTTCTACTATTCTCATTAATACTTGCCTCAAATTATCTTTGTTTTTAAAATGAGAAAATAATAATCAATGAGTGTACATTATTCATGATTAAAATTCAATATATTTATCATAATAAACTTTAATTATAAGTTTAACAACCTTTATAAATTTTTATTAAGTAGAGTTTCAAGAGCTGCATCAGTGAAGTAGCTATCTATAATACAGTATAATTAAATCAAAAGTCAATTAAGATTCATAAGTCTTCTCACTTCACAACTATGAATAATGTAAGTTTAAGTTATATATTCTGAAAAGAGCTTCTGTTCTGAATAACCTGCAAGTGTGAATTTTATTTAAAGAAACAAAGAGCTAACAGTTTTATATAGAAATAACAGCTGAGAAATATTACTGTCTGTGAATTGTGCATTCTTTGGTTAAAGTTTCTGCTCATTAACTGGAAAGTGCTCTTAGACTCTGATTCTAAAAAAATATGACAGGTAGAAATTCCAAACTCCTTCATTTATGCCACAATTTGAGATGCTAAAATGAAAAATAGCACTTAGAACAAGTTTTGTGTCATAACCCTTTTATGAGTACTTGTTAGGAGCCTATGAACATATGTGTGGATAATTCAGCTAGCTAAACCTATGCCTTCATAAATAAGCCTTACTAAGAAAATGAGGTAATACAAGAAAAATTTGCTGTATTGTAATCCTTATCTAGTTTTGTATCTATCTAGTTCTGCCTCAAAGGAACATTGAACAAGAAAAAAGGTCAAATGATGCAAAATCAAATTCAAAACAAGCAATATATCACAAATGTTTTCTCACAAATTGTTATCTGTCTATATCTATCTATCTGTCTATCTATGTATCTATCTATCATTATATGCCTATCTATTTGCAGTAGAAGTTGTTGAAGACATAAGGTTATGAACAAATAAGTATGTCTGAATGAGCAAAACAAAGTAAAAATTTTGGAAACTTTTTTTAATATTAAAAGAATTTATGAATATATGATTTCCTTTGTACTAAAAGCAAATGGGAAGTAAGAGATGTATGTTATACCATAAAAGAATAACTCAGGGTGGAGAGATGGCTTACTCATTAAGACGCTTGCCTGCAAAGCCTAAGTACTCATGTTCAACTCTTCAGATATCGGGTAAGTTAGACGTACAAGGCGACACAAGCATGCAATGTCTCACATGTGCACAAGGTGGAACACATGTCTGGAGTTCAATTGCAGGGGCTGGAGGCACAGGCCTGCCAACTCTCTCTCTCTCTCTCTCTCATTAAAAATACATAAAAAGAATAACTAAACTTTTATTGTGAAATAAATTTAGTTTCATTAGTTTTAAAAACTATGAAACTGTGATGATGTCATTGTACATGTTCCAGGTATTTTATGTAGTATGTAAACATTTAGTTTCACATGTGAGAACAGAGAATTGATGTGTTTTCTGGAGTCCTTCTTGCTAAGCAAGGCTGGACACTCTTGACATGATGCTTGGCTCAAAAACTTTTAATATCATCACATTTAGACAGAAGTGAGAGACCCATTGTTAAAATCTATATTAATGTTGATTTGTCCTTATTGTAACTAATCCTTTGTGATGCTTATTTTTCCGAAAATAAACAAAAAGTGGTAGGACATGAGAAATTTGACTCAATATGTAATGTGTGAAACTCTCCTCTAGTTCTTATCTTCTTTGTACAAAGGAAGGACTGTCAAGCAGCAGATTTTACTATCTGTATGTCCCTTATGCTTGCACTGACATAACATAAGTTTGAACACTCCATTAATACCTTGAGGAAACTATATGGTGAGAGTAGCTACTTGCTCCAGATTCTGAAGGTGAAGTCCAAACCAGACACTGTCAAAGAATTTTTGACAAAAGTTTGGGCCTTTTGCAATCCCAAACCTTGGTCAAGTCCACATGACTCTCAAACCATTTTGGCCCAGGCCGGAAGGGGAGAACTTCCCATTGGTAGCCTAACAAAGGAGTTACTCTGATAAATTTAAAGGGACAAGGCCATGATTGGAACACATGCAGATCTTCATTGACAAGGTCTGCTTCAGTGGGTAGAAACACTCCTACTATGCCTAATAGTTTTCTTGACCAGCCAGGAGACAACTTTGAGCATTTGCCTCCCTGAACTGCAACATAAGAGCCATTGAAACTGTTTTTCTCTGCAGCTAAAGAGATGGCTTAGCTGTTAAGGGGCTTGTCTGCAAAGCCAAAGTGATCTAGGTTTGATTCCCCAGGACCCATGTAAATGAGATGTACAAAGTGATACATATGTCTGGTGTTCATTTGCAGTGGCTGGATGTCCTGACACACCCATTCTCTCCCTCTTTTTGCCTCTTTTACTTTCTCTCCAATAAGTAAGTAAGTAAATAAATAAATAAATAAATAAATAAATAAGTTGTTTTATTTTAGAAAAAAAAAAGTCATTCTCCAGTGGTCATTTCTTGTCAACTTTTAGTAGGTCATGCAGAGGCAGTAACAGGAAAGAGGTAGTGGCCATGGAAGCAATATGCCAAGGAGAAGACAGTATAGCACCACAAGGCTGAATTGCAGAGGTGAAGACACAGCCAGATGCTTGGCAGATGAAGAGACCCAACCATAGAGAACCACCAAACGGCAAGGAGCAAGGGCATCATGCAGATGGCTGGGCCTAGGCAGGAGCCTCCCCAAGGGCCATGACTTTGACATCAGGAAAGTCTGAGCCCCCAGAATGAAAGAAGAAAAAAAGTTATGACAGCCCCAAGTTTCATCAGAAAGGAAGCAGTTGAACCTGAGAAATAGCCTTAAGGAAAAAGGGTCTTATGCACCTAGGCTAGGAGCTAAAGTGCGGATTGTGAAGGCTGAGCCATTCTTACTCCTGGGAATATGCAGAAGCTTCAATACTTTGTCAACATAGGCTGAGTTTCTGTTGAGAAGGCCAACACCAAACGGTTCCACTGCTACTAAATGTCAATAAATGAAAAGTCCCACTAAAGACTAGCATTGGAAGAGCTCTTCACCTCTCTAGACACTCTATTCCAATAGATCAAATGTGCCCATGCCAGCTGATTCATCACAAATTTACTGTTGGTAAACATCAAAAAAGAAAATGTGGTTTCTTGGCAAATCTTGACTTGAGAGAGTAGAGTTCCTCTTGAGGAAGACTATAAGACTGGTAGGTTGAGCTGAAGTTTCATTCCAAACTGTCAGCTGATCCCTACATGGCCATTCTAACTAGGTGTAGTTGAAAATACTAAGGAGGCAAGATTTCACTGAGGCTCTGGAAGAACAAGGATGGCCTTACCATATGGATGGTGATAACATAGAAAGCAGTTAACAGTCAGAATAGCAACAGCGCACCAAGGACAAATTGGGTGGCTCACTAAAAAGTAATGAGCTCAAGTAACAAAACTGTGTTGACATGTGCACTTTTGTGATGTTCCTGCATGATGTCAAAGCCATGTGAGGGGATTTTCCACCCACAGTGGAGCTCTTCGCAAACTGAATAAATGTGAAGGGACAATGAACAACAGAGGAACACAACACAAAGTAGAGGATAACATGCACCAGCGAGAGAATTAGAGCCACCATCGACAGCCTCCCCTCCCATACTGCCAGTGCCCAGCTCCAGCGAACACAGCAGCAGTCCAATGATCCAGCCAACCTACTTGAGCCCACAGTGCACCAAAGAGGGACCCAAGCAGGAGCACAGCATAACTGAGACCATTACAAAAGGTAATTGGGATTACACCAGGTCAGTACCTGCCTAATAGACCTGGTATATAGCCCTGAGCTAGAAGTGCTAATTGCACCTTCCATATCAGGATAAATTATATGTTAAATCTGATGGATGGCCAGATTTGCCATTCTTAAATAAGCTATATTTTGGGCTTGTTATTTTTTGCTTCTCTAATTAAAGTGGCTTTCTTTCTTCTTCTGTAATACATTAGGGAAGGGTTTTACTTGGTCACAAGCTGACTTGGAACCCTCGACAGACCAGAAATCTTAACCTCCTTGTTGATAGAGGATCTGGTTGTCATAATACCTACCTTGCATAAATACTCTGTGCTGTTTTTCATTGAAAGTGTATATTGTTTAGTTAAATTTTAGAATCTATCTGTATTTTGTTCCACTCAGCCTACTTGAATAGTCTTATAGGAGGCAAACCCAACACCAACAGTCAGATACTCTGAGAGTCTTGAGAGCCACACCTAGCACCTTAAGCTCCTACCCTGAAGATATATAACATCAGATTGATTGATATGTCTAAAAATACCCAGCTAAGTAGAAATACAAGCATTAAATAAATCCAACATGCAATCTCTCTATCAAACTTTTCATCCCTCATGTTCTAATGCAGAAGATATGGCAGAAAAAATGTAAGAGCCAAAGGAAGGATAGGACTCCTTACAATGTGTTCGCTCAAGACACAAAATGGCCTGGATATCCATGACCTCGCAGTGCCTGACACTACCTACAGAAGAGCATCATAAGAGGAGAAAAAGATCATGATATCAAAAAAAAAAGAGACTGATTGAGATGGAGAGGGGATATAATGGAGAATGGGGTTTCAAAGGGGAAAGTGGGGAGAGAGGGACGGTATTACCATGGGATATTTTTTATATTCATGGAAGTTGTTAATAAATTTTGAAAAACATAAAAATAAAATATATACAAGAAAAAATGAACAAAATATCTCCAATTTCATGAAAGACAAAAATTTAGTGATTTAAGAATTACATTGAGCCCAAAGCATGGCATTAAATCATTAAAAACCACGTTTATGAAAAATTAAAATAGCTATCCTAAGAACAGCAAAAGAGAAGTATATTTTCCAAAGGAAATAATTAAAATTAAATGAATTTTCATAAATTTTAAAACTCAGAGTAAACAATACATTTTTCCAATACTAATATGCAAGATCTGGACATCCAAAATCCTAACATCAATGGAAATATGGCTTTGAATAAAAGATAATGGGTATATTATCAGGTGAAAGAAAAATAATTTTTAATACAAGATTGAAAAGGTTGACAACATTCTAAAGAGAAATAAAATAAATTATTATGAAAATGAGATGAGAAAAATTATAGAAAATGAAATAAAAGAGATTTCAATACAATTAACTTATCTTTTTCAGTTTTCTAAGCTATTTTTGACTGTTAAAGTAGAAATTACAATGTAATCAGGTATAATTCTAAATTATAAAAAGGAAATAGTTACAGAAATATTATATAATGTAGGGTTTTGACAATTCACTCAAAAACTAAATTACAGAACCCAGGAGACTTTTTAGATGTCATTTATATATTTATTTACTTATTTTCAAGCACTGTGTATGTTTGTGTGTGTGTGAGAGAGAATGACAGAATGGGAGAACCACGGCCCCTGCTGGTGCACCTGGCTTTACATGGGTCCTAGTAACTTTACCCTAGGCCAACAGGCTTTGCAATCGAATGCCTTTAACCACTAACCCATCTCATACTCCCAAATAGATTTTTAAGGTATATGTATATTAGCTATGGAAATCAATAAAATACCCAGAACAGAAATAACAGATAACAAATTATAATTGTAAAATAAAGGTAAAGAATGAAATTTAGTTACTCAGAAACAAACAACCTAATATGATGCTCACATGAGTTCAATAGTGGCACACAGCCATGGCGGGTAACCTACTGCTCTTGTATTGGCTAAAAGATCAACTCAGTGAATAGAAAACCATATCTGGAACTGGGAAACAAGTCAAAATCACATCCAGGTAGTGATTTTGCTTTTCAATGTCAAGCTCCCACTAATCTTGGGCATAAGAGGGTCTACACCCTTTAAATTCTCTCTAAATTAATAATGGCTATTCCATTTAACTGGTTCTGATTTCACTTTCCATTGGAAATTCTATTTCTCTTTTTCTAATTGCAGTGGGACCTGAGGAGATAAATGACCTAGCACACTTCACCCCAGCTGTTAGAGACAAGCCCTGAGCAACTTCTGACCTCTCTTCATCCCCCCACCCTGCCACACCTAACTGATTCCATCCCCCCACCCCGCCACACCTAACTGATTAATATCCTGCTTGGCAACTGCAGAGACGTGAGAACTGTACCGTGACTTCTCGGAATAACTGCAAACTGTCCTAGGCCAAAGGCCAAGAAGATTCTGTAACTTCCCACCACCTGCCTCCTCCAGCCCCTCCCTCACCCAAAACCCTAACCCTAACCCTAACCCTTTAAAAGGCCGCTCCAGCTCAATAAAATTGGACTCTTGACAAGTGTACATTTGCTTGAGTCTCTTTCTCTCGCCCATCTTATTTCAGGTTAGGGTCCTCCTCGCCCTCATGAATAACTAGGTCCCACAGGACGGGACACCCAGCCCCAGCTGAAACCACAGAGGAATTGGGGAAATGAGCAAGATGCTGCTCTCTGGGTGAACCTCATATCAGCACAAGGGTAAAGGACACAGACATTGAGGATACTCAAAACCTACCAAAGGAGAGATCCAGAGGTTCCTAACAGCCCATCACTGAAGTAGACTTATAATGCACCCAACATGTCTCAGGGAATTTTGTGTAAGAGGAGGAGGAAAAATTGTTAGAACCACTAGTTGAGACATTATGCACAGAGATATTACCTCTCCTCCATAACTGACTGCTGCCCACACAATGCATGAACCACAATACCCATGGAGTATTACCTGCATCCCCAATGAGGAGGGCCACTTCAGAAAAAAAGCAGTGATGAGGGAAAGGATGGTACAACATGTCTTGTTTACATACTAAGTATGTCCATATCTAATAAGAATAAATTTAAAAAATAATGCAACATATAAATGTAACATTTTGTAACATTAACCATAACAAGTTTTGGAAGTACTATACATTTAGTTATGCAAATATGTCTCCTCCTTCAATATGTCATTATTTTCAACCAAACTTCTCTGTATTGCTATCATTAGCTGTCTCACCAGAAATATGTTTCACTTCCAGTCAGCTGTAAAGGTGAAGGTGTTAGCATGCTTTCAAAATGTTAATTTTCACTTATAGGCACAAATTTTATCAATTTTATCAATGGCAACAAGTATTTTCTTGAAGTGACAGACTGCTTATTTTTATGAGCATATTTATCAAGTAGCCTATCCTAAAAGTAAAGTTTAATACTTATTGTTTTCAAGTAATTGTGGTGTTTCTTTGGGGGAATAAATAGCTAGCTAGTTTCACTTGCAGCTCAATCACATAACTAATTATTGAACTATATATGAGAGTGACAATCAATGTCTCAGAACTGATACATACATATTTTCAGTACTGAGATACCATAAACTATTTACCCAAGAAAGTGGAGAAACAACCCCTAAAAATGAAGAGTATCCCAATGCAAACAATAAAAAGTGTCAAGAGTGCTGGAAAATTGGCTGAGCAGTTAAGATGCTTACCTGCAAAGCCTAAGGACCCAGGTTCAATTCCCCAGTACCCATATAAGCCAGATGTACAAGGTGGCACATGAAACTTGAGTTTGTTTGCAGTGGCTATAAGCCCTGGTGCGCCCATTCTCTCCCTCTTTCTCCCTCTCTCTCTCTCTCTCTTCCTCCCTCCCTCTCTCCTTCTTTCTGTCTGTCTCTCAAATAATTGTTGAAAACATATTTCAAAAATTTAGGTTTAAAAAATATCAAGAGTATGGGTGTAATGACATTTTTGAGAGTTGAATTAGCATTATAATTTTGTACTGGAACTTAGGTGAAAACATGCTAATAGGTGATAAGTTGTTTCCACTTCTTCAGAACATTTTCCTTCATCAGTAATACCTATATTAGCCTAAGGAAGTTTGTGATCTGGAGTTCTATATTTTAGTAAGGAATATAGTGTTGTTAAATTATTACAATGAACATCAATGGGAAGTAGTTAGACATAATTGTGTTAATGCATTTGCTACCAATGCAGGTTATTTAACTTGTTCATGTTAACTACATAATCCACAGTGGTTCACATTTTATATATAATGGAGTATTAATGTTAGGCTTACTCAGTTTATATTATACAGACAAATAACTAGAGATATTTGAATAGTAACTCATCAAAAAATTACTAATATTATATTATTAATATAGTTTTATGTATATGTAAATATATAATAATTATATATGCATATGTATACAAATATGTATGTGAGTATATTGAGATAGAGTCTGCCTGTGTAGTCCAGGCTGATTTCTAAAATTCCATACTCTTTTTCTTTCGAAGTAGGGTTACACTGTATCTCAGGCTGTCCTGGAATTAACTATGTAGTCTCAGGGTGGCCCAAACTCATGGAGATTCTCCTACCTCTGCCTCCCAGGTACTGGGATTAAAGGTGTGCACCACCACTCCCAGCTAAATTCCATCCTCTTATTTTAATCCTACTGCTTTGGTCTTACAAGTGCTTGAAGTACAGGCATTTATCAGGATATAGCCTAATTCTTATCTATGAAAGTATATTAAATATATTTGAATCTATAAAATAATTGAATAATATAACATGAAATATTACATTATTAGCATATTATGTATTCATACATATTAATATTATATTACATAATATATATTTATTATATAGAATGATTTACATAGAAGTACTTTGTATTTCTTTAAGGAAGTTTGGGCATCTACAATAACTTTTTAAGGAATGACATTATTCCTAGTATTAAATGTCTTGCCCTAAAGGAATATCATCTCTAATTTGAATAAATATTCATTATTTAATATTAAATGGAAAATTAAGTTAATTTGAAGCACATATTTTAAGCGTGCCATGTGTCATTATTAAATATGTATTTCATTTATGTATTTATTGAGGAATAAAATAAAATATTTAGGAAAAGAGTTCACAATGAAGTAAATTAAGTTGCAAACTAGGAAAGAACAAAAATAAAACCTTTAGGAAAGTAACTGAAGGAACAATAAATCCTGAAGAGTATCATGGAAGAGTGCATTGGACTTGAAGCATGATGTGACCAAAGTTGGAATTCTTAGAAAATACACATTTGGGAGAGATAGAAATAACTTGTAAGAAGATATTTTACGTGAACGGCCACCAAGAGACCTTCTTATGTCCTCCAACTTGTGACACATGGATACTTTGTTCTCCCCAAAAGTAGGTTATGAAGTGCATTATGGCAAATATTATCTGCAGAGCAACTTAATCTTGATTTTGAAAAAATGCATATGATAGAAGTGAAAACCAGAGACATCTCTGGAAGAGCTGGTGATAACAACATAAGAAACATGGTGTGTAACAGTGGATCCTACAGAAATGGTGTAATAAGCACAGCAGATGCTTTCATTCCTTCCTCCTTATAAAAACACTACATTAGAGGAAGTCTAGTTCTCTGTGCCAACAGAGACATGCTCTTACTGAGAAATGAAACAATTTGCCCCAACTCCTCATCATTATTGACTCAAGAAAAAAAAAAGAATAGGGCCTTAAATAAGCAAAGCAGTTGAAAATTAAAAAAAAAAAAAGTAGAAGGAAATGTGAAATACAAGTTAAAGAAAAAAATGTGCAGGAGACAATATAATGCTAAGTGCAAAGTTAGAGAAATATTTATTAATTATACATATTAATAAAACTATATGAGGAAAACATACTGGGAACATAAACATATGATATGACATGAATTATGAAAGCTTTCAATTTTTAAATTAAGATAAATTCATGACAAAATCAAGTATAACTTCAAATTGCTAATTGCAGAATGGAATTGAATTACATGTTATGAGAGGAATTGAGAACAGTAAAGACAATAAAATAATAAAATGATTATAATAATTCACTGAAAATGAGACAATATTCTACTAAACTTTAGGAAGAAAAAGGAAAGGGAACACAAAGTAGGAGACAGGAAAACAGTATCATGGGAAAATGAGGTTTAATATCTTAAAAAATATATATAAGAATATTGACAGAATGAATATATGCTTCCTCATATTTAAAAACTGATCATTATTATGGAACTATTAGCTATAAACTTCAACTATGAGAATTCTGCTATACTCATAGTCAAAAACTTGTATTTGAGACTAGAATTCAGGGTCCGTGGATACAGCTTTCATCACTACTCTACCTGGAGTACTTAAGTTTGATGCCCAGACCCTCACATAAAACCCCACAAGCTATGGCAGGCTTCTTGATTACAGCACATTGAAGCTGATGCTGGAATTGGGATGGGACACAAAAACAGAATTTTCCAGAAGATTTCTCCAAGTACAGTAAAAAGAAAAATGAAAAGGGAGAGCCAAAATCTTTAGCAAGAAACCCTGCCTCAAATAAAGTACATAGGATGGACTGACCCCAAAGTTGTCCTCTGACATCGGGCTGTGGCATGAGTAGGCACACACATGAACACAATGCACACACAATAAACTTGTGCGATTCAGACTTCAAAAACACTCAACTTACAGTGAATAATAGAAAATTACTTACAAATAGAAGACCATGGCAAGAAACTTCTTGATTGCAATGTTGATATAACAGTGGATCG
This sequence comes from Jaculus jaculus, assembly GCF_020740685.1. Lineage (NCBI taxonomy): Eukaryota > Metazoa > Chordata > Mammalia > Rodentia > Dipodidae > Jaculus > Jaculus jaculus. Next base: position 76,281,358 of record NC_059112.1, on the reverse strand, counting down.
ACCCTTCAGGGAAACTTGATGTTTGAATTAAGGGTGTCAAATACAACATTAATTTTCCCAAAAATATTAACAACAAAGGTGATTTTTACTTTATACTAGATGTGAAGAAACACTGATAAATATTCAAAGATTCAAGAGAAAATATAGGAACTGTAGAGGGGAAGGCTTCGCTGGGGCAGTCCCTCCCAGCATGTCCTAGGGAAGGAGATCTGCTGCCTGCATTGGATATGGGTCTTTTATCTCTAAGAAGAAGCTAGACTTTGTTAGGTGTCCACGCTGAAGTCCAAAACTGGGCGGGCCATGAGCCTTCATCACAACCTAATGGCAAATTATACAACCATGTAGGGACCAAAGTTGGCAGATACTTTCTATTCTGTACTGGAATACAGAAATATGATTGGATAAGGGGAAATGCCTCAATGCACTGTATGTAATCTGCTTATGTTATCTAAAAAGAATCACGGCATGCTACTCTCTATTCTATATCAATATTTCATTTTGTTTTCATAAATTGCAAACGACTTCAGCAACTTCACATGTAGAGTGCATATTGAGTGTCACATTAATTTTTGACATAAGACACTGACAAAAGACAGAGATAATTCTACCAAAATACTGAATTGGATCATTCTGGATTCATGATTATGATTCCCTTTGTACTAGGGGATAAGAACTGCAAGTAGCTTACATGTGCCTCTGTTAAAAACTGTCACAGAACCCTTATTTACAACTTCAGATGTGCCAAAATTGGCAGTGTGATGGCCATTCCTCTAAATTAGAGTTTTGAGTAATTGTCAATTATCTATGAATGGATAGTTACCTTATTCAAGGTAAAGTAGGAAAATTAGCCACCATATTTTCAGACATCACAGAGCAAAATATAATAATATTTCCTTTAGTAAAAGCTGAGGGAATAGGAAAATTGTTAAAGACAACCATAAGACAAATATGCAAAGTTCATTTTATTTAAATAATATCTCAAGATAGAAAAGAGCAGAAATGTTTAATAGAAGTCCTTAATGAAGGAATTTCATCTCTCATTCCCTGTGTACTCAAAATTACTTTGTGGTCATCCAGTAAACTGAATCTTTACAAGTTGGCATTTTTAAGTGCATAACAGATATTTTCTAAAAAATAATAGTCTCTTGCCCTCTACTTTATTCAGCTAGCAAGCTTCAGTTTTATTTGAGCCAAAAAACATTGCTCTATTTATTTTAGGTTTTACATTTTAGTGTCCATTCCCTCTAGTTATTTTTTTGTTAATCTTTTCTTTGCAACTCTGGTATTTTTAAAATTTTGTTTATTTATTTACAAGAAGAGACAGAAAAGTGACAGAGAGAGAAAGGACACACCAGGGCCTATAGCCATTGCAAATGAACTCCAGATGCATGTGTCACTTGTGCATCTGGCTTATGTGGGTTCTGGGGAACTGAACCTGGGTCCATTGCCATCACAGGCAAGCCCCTTAACCACCAAGCCACCTCTCCAGCTCTACTCGGAATATTTTGTTCTTCCAAACGATACCAGAATGACTGTGCAAAATTCAAATTTATTCATCATCATTTTAAACTGAATGAATTTAAATTTGTATGAAATTATATAGGAAGTTAAAATAGTTATAATATCATTTAGTCAATAACATAATATCCTATGTACTTCTTTTTTATCAAATATTCTTTAATTTCACAGACAACAATATGAAACAAGCACAACGGTTTTGCAGTACAGTTTCAAGGTGTATGCAAATTAGAATACAGAGTTTAACACTTGTGTAACTGACATTTTGAACTTTAGATTTCCATATAAAACTTACAATTTCAAATATTAGCCAATCTGATAACTTTCTCATAATATCAAAAGGATGAGATGCAGATTTTCACTAAACAAACTACATAAAATATTTAAAATAATCATTGAAACTCAAAATTAGAATTTATAAAGATTAGCTATAAAAATATATTGGCAAGTCACTCTTCTTATAAAGGTACCATTTGCTACATTACAAAATAGTCTCTAACATAAAACTCCCTCAAATAACTGCTCTATCTCAGAACCTGACAGCCCTTACATGAAGTTGATTATAAAATTCTCTTGGAAAGCTTTGGTATGCATTTTCAGGTTTTATAAAAAGTATTTTCAGAGCTTTTGTAAACACTTCATTCTATTAAAACACAAAAGTAATGGGTATCCAACAGCATTTAGGATACAGAATCACAAAAACGAAATCAGTATGTATTTGTAAAAATCACCTTTGCCAAAGTAGGCAAAAAAAAAAAAAAAAACTATTTAAAAGTATCAAACTTTAAAACAGTTCTTTTTCTGTTTTTCTGATAAAAAAAAAAAAAAAAATGCTACAAAATCATCCCACTTCATTCATGTACCTTGCAAGCCTTTTAGGAATAGACCTTAGAAACAGTTAACCAATTCTTAAAAATCCTCTCCAATTCAACAAACTTACTTTTAAAAACTCATCTAAAAAACTTCACAATATGACAGGTATACACAATCAGACCACATAATTTATATATTTAGTAATGTATCAAGTTTTCTTTTACATTTGTAATTGAGAATTTCTTGGTAGAAATAAAATACACATATAACCACATACAACTGAAAAAGGCCAATCCCAAGAAACAGTAAGGAATGCGTACATACAGGGTAAATTGATTTACAAATTCAATTTACTAAATTTCACCTTATGTGCCATTTTTGGATTGACTTAGAAAACTTGAACTGCTGAAGTTCACTTCTGGCTTCTTGAGGATGTTTCTTGTTCGCAAAGCCCCCAGTTGTGCTGGTAGCTTCTTACGGCCATTTGCCGCTTCATCCTGTGACCAGGGCTCTTGCATAAAGACATTTATTTACCTTTGCATTGCAAAAGCGTAAATAAGAATTAGCTTCACTTTTATAAAACTCCACTAAAAAGAAATCCATCTAATTTTTGGGTCAGTTCACAAAAATATTTTCTTTTTAAAAAAATCAAACACTTTTATGAGAATAAAGATCCTTCAAAGTTTTAAACTCTTCTATGAGAGTTTTATTTTGATTTTCCAGGATTGCAACTCGATTTTCCAGGCATTTGACATACACTTTCTTCTTTCTTCGACATTCTAGAGCAGCTTCTCTGTTTTCATCAATCCTATTTCTCTTTTCAATTGGGGGTCATCTGTCTTAGTTGCCTGAGAGGTAAGAGTGACAGGCAACGTCATCAGCACAGCTTGTGGCAGCCAAGTGGCTGATGGTATGTCTGCACATCTCCTGATGCAGTTTGCACAACCACACTTGTGCTGGGCACAAGTATTTGCTGTCCATCAGAGGTCTGTGCATACTGGAGAATCGTACCTTGCTGAGGATTGCCTGAATTTGTCATGGTTAAGGTCTGTAGTCCCTGTACTCCGTCTGTGCCTTCACTGGCCAACTGCAAGGCTCCATTTGGGGCAATGGCAATGTCCTGTCCGCTGCTGGTCTGGTAGATGGGAGTTGGAACAGACATAGAAGTAACAGCTGAAACTCCAGGATTTTCCATGTCTCCTTTTCTGCTTCCTGTTTCTTCAGAAGAGAGGTCTTTCAAATTTTTTCTGTAAGAAGGGCGCCGTGCTAGGATCCCGTGAGCTTCCTGTGAGGATCCTATCCTGTCGGATGAGTCCTGAGACTCCTCACTTTCTGATAAAGATGAAACCTGTGGCCGTCGCGGGGGCGGACACGGTCCACTCCCCCTCCCAGGTGGATCCGAATTCACTTCCCAGGGCCCCTCTCGCGGCGCGGGGAGGGCCGCGTCTCTGTCTCGGATCGGGATCGGGATGGGGATGGGGCGGGGACGCGCAGGACACTTGAGAGCTCGCTGTCCTGCCTGCCGCTCCTCCGCCGTCCTGTCCCGGGAGCCTGCGGCCTGATCGACACCAGGCTGGAGCAAGGGGGGGGGGGACCGAGTGCAAGTGTGCGTGGGGCTATGTACTTCTTAATGTGTTTGATTATGTCCTTGATTGGCTGGTACACCTGTGAAAGTGTGTAATAATAAGAGTTCATGTCTTCAGGACTTTCCTGAGAAAAAATGTTGGCAGAAAGTGATTTTTAAATACTTCATTTTTCTTCAGATTTTGAAAACAATTATGAATTTCATAGGTCTATTTATGGTTGTATTTGAATAATATTGTTAATCCTATAGATTGTTTTCTTTATATAATTTTTAAAGAAATTTATTGGGCTGGGAGATGGCTTAGCAGTCAAAGCACTTGCCTGCAAAGCATGACCATGGTTTGATTCCTCAGGATCTATGTAAGTCAGACATACAAAGTGGCACATGTGTCTGGTGCTTACTTCCAGTGGCTGGAGGCCCTGGCTTTCCCCTTCATTCTTTTTGGTTTCCTTTCACTCTCTTTCTCTCCCCCTCTTTTTATATTAAATAGATAAATAAAAAATTTTAAAAAATAAAATAAAGAATTTTTTTGGTTGTACTAAAGATCTTAGTTAGTACTTTAAACTTTTGTCGATTTATCGGAGATGCTAATTTGTAAAATATCATTAAATAATTGCTACAAGTCTTGACTATGGGTACTTACAAATGAAAAGACTCTTTGTAATGCTTATTATAACCATTAACAAGTGAATTAAGTATGGCCTATGGTAGATAAAATTGTTTGAGGAAGAGCATGGCTCCCACTTATTGAATCTGGGAGTTTGACTAATAACAATCAACTTCCTATTTAGATAAGATGACATGTATCACATTGCATTAAATTTGTATCAAATGGAATTCTGATTTAGAAAGAATATTTTCTTTTAATATTTAATCCCACTGTTTTTAAGGTATCTTTAAGCATGCACAATTTATTTTATTACCATGTGGCTGGCAATCAAATTCAGGTTGTATTTTTTTGCCATGAAACTGTATCTACTTTTATTAATAATATATGCTTCTTTCAGATAATATGTTTGAAGTGCTTAAAGGAATAGAAAATAGTTCTTAATACTATTTTAAATATGCTAGATCCCCATTAAAAACATAGCTCATATGTAAGAACAAATGTATTTGTGGCACTTTTAGAAAGATTTTTTTTCATATATTTAAGCTTTCATGTGCACTTATTTAGATTGACGTACACCTAGACTCTCCATGATCTCTCCTTTACACTCATGTATTCACTGGTTACATAATGGGCATAGTGGGGCTCACCATTTTTTATTGGTTTCAATATTTCAGTGTATCTAATAAAGTTGTATGTCTGAAGTGCTTTGATGTTCAATGTGGCATAAGATATTTTTTCAGAGAAAATGGAGAAAATGGACACATGGAGTCTAAGAAGAAGCCAAGGTGAAAGACTATGTGACACCCCCTGAGACTTCTCTGCTGAGAAAAATATCTAGAAACAATTAATATCTGTTCAATGTATTTATTCAGGTATCAATTATAAGATGCAACAATCTTTAAATTACCCAGACAGAAACAACCAATTCAGAAGAAACATTTATACCATAGAGGATTAAAAATCCTAACTTGGGCTGGAGAGATGGCTTAGCGGTGAAGCCCTTGACTGTGAAGCCTAAGGACCCCAGTTCGAGGCTTGATTCCCCAGTACTCACGTTAGCCAGATGCACACGGGGGCGCATGTGTCTGGAGTTTGATTGCAGTGGCTGGAGGCCCTGGCTCACCCATTCTCTCTCTACCTCTCTCTGCCTCTTTCTCTCTCTGTCGCTCTCAAATAAATAAATAAAAATGATTTAAATATTTTTAAAAATCCCAACTTTCCACTACTTAATTTATTCTTATGATTTAGAATATACATTCTGTTGCAGTCAGATTTGCATTGCTGGTATTAAACACCCGACTAAGAGCAGCTTGTGGGAAGAAAGGGTTTATTTTGGGCTTATAGACTTGAGGGGACATTCCATGATGGCAGGAGAAATTGATGGCATGAGCACAGGGTGGACCTCACTTCTTGGCCAATATCAGGTGGACCACAGCAACAGGAGAGTGTGACAAACACTGGCAAGAAGAAGCTGGCTATAATACCCATAAGCCCAACCCCCACAATACTCTGCCTCCAGGAGGCATTAATTCCCAAATTGTCATCATCTGGGGGACCTAGCATTCAGAACACCTAAGTTTATGGGGGACACCTGAATCAAACCACAAAACGTTTAAAAAAAGAGTGGTTGTGCCAAGTGTGGTGGCACACACCTTTAATCCCAGGTGAGGATTACTATGAGTTAGAGGTTAGCCTGGAACTACAGAGTGAGTTCTGAGTTAGTTTGGGCTAGAGTGAGACCCTGTTTTGGAAAAACAAAACAAGCCGGGTGTGGTGGTGCACGTCTTTAATCCCAGCACTTGGGAGGCCAAGGTAGGAGGATTGCCATGAGTTTGAGGCCACCCTGAAACTACACTGAATTCCAGGTCAGCCAAAGATAAAGGGAGACCCTACCTTGAAAAATCAAAACAAACAAAAAAGGGTTGCTAAGAAAGTTTCTCCCCCTTTTTGGTAAATGAGGTCCTGGAGTGATTCTATAGGCCACAAAGGTCAGAAGAATCCATAATATACTGTCACATGGTAGTTAAGACATAGAGTTTGGCTGTAAACAAGATTTTTAAAAAGTTACAGGTTGTTGGGTGTGGTGTCTCATGCCTTTAATCCCAGCATTCAGGAGGCTGAGATAGGAGGAGTTCTTTGATTTCGAGGCCAGTCTGAGACTACAGAGTGAATTCTAGGTCAGCCTGGATTAGGGCCTGCCTCAAAAAAACAAAAGAAAAAAAAAAAAGTTACAAGTTTACAGCTGGGAAAGGAGTAAATTTAAATTCAAAGATCAGCTAGGCATGGTGGTAAACACCTTTAATCCCAGCACATAGTAGGTAGATGTGGAACGATCACTATGAGTTCAAGGCCAGCCTGGGACCACAGAGTTAGTTCCATGTCAGCCTGGGCTAGAGTGAAACCCTATTCAAAAACAAAAAGGAAAACTGAAAGATCAGGGCAGGAGGGATGGCTTACTAGTTAAGGCTTTTGCTTGCAAAGCTAAAGGACCCAGGTTAGATTCCCTAGGACCCATGTAAGCCATATGCATAAGGGGGCACAAGCATCTGGAGTTCGTTTGCAGTGGCTGAAAGCCCTGATGCACCGATTCTCTCTCTGTCTCTCTCTCTCTCTTTCTCTATCAAAATAAACAAATAAAAATATTTTAAAAAACTGAGATGGAATCCCAATGTAGTTTTAATCTGCATTTCCCTGATGACTAGGGACGTAGAACATTTTTTTAGATGCTTATACACCATCTGTATTTCTTCCTTTGAGAACTCTCTATTTAGCTCCATAGCCCATTTTTCAATTGGCTTGTTTGATTTCTTATTATTTAACTTTTTGATTTCTTTGTATATCCTAGATATTAATTTCAGAATGTAAGAGCCAAAGGAAGGGTTGGACTCCTTACAACATGCTCCCTCCAGACATAAAATGGCCTCGATATCCATGATCTCATAGTGCCTGACACTACCTCACAAGACCATCATAAGAGGAGGGAAAGACCAGGACATCAAAATAAAAGAGATACTTACTGAGATGGGGAGGGGAATGATGGAGAATGGAATTTCAAAGGGGAAAATGGGGGGGGAGGGTATTACCATGGGATATTTTTTATAATCATGGAAAATGTTTTTTAAAAAATTGAGAAAAAATAAAATAAGATAAAAAAATCCCAACTTTCCACTACTTAATTTATTCTTATGGTTTAATAATAGAAAAATCAAATAAAATTTGACACATGAAGTGAATAGAAAATATGTAAAGTATGCAGTGTAATATCTGTAATTATTTTCTTTTTGAGACCAGGTATCATACTGTTGCTTGAGGTTACTAATTACACAAACCTGACTTGAAATTCAAGAAAAAGTCCATCTTATTGTCCTGAGTACTGGCATCACAAGAGTATGCTACCACAACCTACTTACTGTAACATGTTCAGCCTTTCAAAAATATTAAGAAAATGGGCTAGAGATATAGCTTAGCAGCTTGCAAAGCCAAACACAGGTTAAATTCCCAGAACCTATGTGAGCCAGATGCACAAGTTGGCACATGAATCTAGAATTGGTTTGCAACAGCTGGATTCCCTGGTGCACTAATATTCTCTCTCACACATGCACACATGCCCACTCTCTCTTTATTCTTGCCAATAAATAAATATATTAAAATATCAAGAATATTAACCCATATAATGAATTATTTTATAACTCTCTACATTTGATGGTGTGTGAAATATGCCATTCACCTTTGTGGGAAAAAACATGGTCATTCAAATAGTGGTGTCATCCTTGTGAGAAGATGTGTATAAGCCATTATGGAGGCTAGTAGTTTATTACCTTAAAAAAGTCTTAAATATATCTATTATGTCCAATTGTCCTTCATAGGGTCCTGGCCTCATGAAATGACTTTGCTTATCCTGAAATATTTCATTGTTACAGATATGTTTTAGAATTTATGAACATAAACTTGATAAAACATGCATGTACAATAAATCAGGAATAAAATAGAATAATTCACTCATTTGGGTTAATTATATCAGAGGGTTCAATCAATGGTCATGTGGCTTCACAGTTTCTTGGCCAGACTGAGGTAGAATATTTTGGAAGGGAGTATGTGTTCAAAGTTATAAATAAATAATAAGAATAAAGAGGAGGAAAGAGAAGATAGTCAAAAAGAAAACTGAAGAGAAGAAAGAGAGGAAGGGGCACCAAGTCATATATACCCTTTCACTGCTCAATGCTGCAAGGGCACTATGCACCAGTGGATTCCATCCACTGAAGACAGCAGTCTTTGTGAACCAATCACCCACCCAACGCTCCACCTCAGGACCATTGCCATGTCAGGATCAAGTCTTCAACATTATGAAATCACAAGCTAACCAAAATTCTACTGCATGCATTAGGAAACATTGCAGATTCTAAACAGACAAGGAGAAAATGTTTATTTTCTTCTGTGTCCTACTCTTTGCTGTCAAATAACTTAAAATAAATACATGTTAATTTGCCATCTCCCTAAAATGTTATCTTTAAATACTTTTGTTCCCTGGATAATTATGTTTTGTACTTGATTTGATCATAAAATTTCTTCATACACAATTTTAAAATAAAGACTTATATCAATCAGTATTTGTGCTGGTGTGCTAAAGAAAATGTTTTATTTAGATTTCATTATATTTTTGCTTGTTTGTGTGCATGTGCGTGTAACACTGCATGTGTGTTGTGTGTGTGTACATGCACATGTGAGTGCACTGTGGTGTGTGTGGTATAAACATGCTTATGTGTCCTTGTGACACCCTGTGAGCTTGCTTGTAACAGGTTGCACCTGCACCTCTCAGTGTCGAGCCAAACACTGCCCAGTTCAATTACTTTCCTGCCCAACCTGATTTTAAGCCATAGTCTCTTACTCATACTGGAGCTTGCTGTTTTTCACCAGCATGGGAAATTCCCTGGTATCTTTGCTCCCATTTGCTGGACTGGGGTTATAGGCACATGTGAGCATTCCCAGCTATTTATGTGGGATCTAGTTTCAAACCCCTGATTTCACACCCTTAAAGGCTCTCATGCTGTCTAGGAAAGCAAAGAACTAAGCCATCTCTGAAGTCTTTAACTTTAGAAATTTTTGTTTCTTTGCTTTTTTTTTTGACATAGGATTTTGTTCTAGCCCATGCTGACCTGGAATTCACTATGTAGTCTCAGGGTGGTCTCAAACTCATGGATATCCTACTACTTCCACCATCCAAGTGCTGAGATTGAAGGCATGCATTGCCACCATGCCTGGCAATTTTGGAATTTTGATGGTTGGTGTTAACACATGATTATGCCTCAAACACTGTGCCACATGCACACAAACAAGCAAAAATATAATAAAATATAAATAAAACATTTTCTTTAGCACACCAGCACAAATGCTGATTGATATAAGTCTTTATTTTAAAATTGTATATGAAGAAATTTTATGATCAAATTCATTGGATGCTGAGTCCAGCACCCAGACTCTCAATTCTTATGTTAAGTCTATGTGAGTGAAATAAGTATAGAAGAAAATAATACTATGTAAAATCACACAATATCCTTAGAGTGTATGTGAAGAAATCACATGTGGATATTCTATTCATGCTTTAGTAGCAAGGGATATAATTGGAAGGGCAATTTAATATTTATCAAATAGTGACAATGCTTTCATTTACAAGAATATTTTCTTTTTTGACATCAGCATACTAATTCCACATTTAAGCAACATGGAGATATCTATCTATCTAACTATACATACATACATATATATAATGTGTATATATATATATATATATATATATATATATATATATATATATATATACACACACACACACACACACACACACACACATGATTACTAATCCTGACTACTGCTTGCTGCTCATTCTCCTCAGTATCAGAGTATGGTAATCATGGGCTCATGACTCTCACTTAACAGTCATTTGATCTTCTACTAGTAATCATTCTCTGGGAGTCCTTCCTTGCCCACATTGATCTATGAAGATACCAGTTTGCTTCACGTGCCTCTGATATGGATCAGGGAGTAAAATTATTATTCCCTAGTCAAGATGATTGTTTAAGAATTACTATGTGACAGAGTGTCCCCACACTGCTGTTTGGTCACTTCAACTACACTGAGTCATGTCAGTCAACATCTAACACTTGGGGGATTTCACTCTCAACTCAACTTAGGCCTATGTTTAAATACTTATCAAATGAACAAACAAACCAAAGTCAAGTTTTTCTCATAGTATGCTAGGTTATTATTTTAGGTTAAGATTAGGACAAGGAAGAGGTAGGCCTACTTGTTTGCTGCTCTATTTTCAGGATGTCACCTTATTGATTAATTAAGTAACAAGGTTGAAAGGAGAGAAGGACTTGATATCATGTGGAAGAATGCATGCAGAGAACATTGCATGCCAGGATGGAGGATCATACAGGATCATATACTTTGGGGAATATTTAATCTTTGAAATTGTGTTACCTGAGAAATATTTTTATTTTAGCTTCTTGTGGGAAATGAGCTTCCTAGGTACCTAAAAGCAAAATTTTCAGTAGATGCAAATACTGTTTAAAGGAGCTCCCAATTTTATTTGGTGAGGTTTCACTGTTTTTGTAGATGCTAATTTGCCATAATTTCCAAGCTTGGATCCTTTTCATCTTGGCAAAGGTAAGACAGTGCTGGCTCCAATGACAGGAAACAATACAATTCGTCCATGCTGATCCTGGAGTTAAGATAACGTAAATTTTCTTCCAAAGCTGTGAGAGGAGCCAAGATCAATTTCTGCAGCAATAGAGTGCAAAAGTAAAGAGAACTGAAGGGAACCATTGACTTTAAAGATAATATGATATGATGTAGAAAAAAATACACAAGCATATATATGATTTTTAATTTGGCAGTTGTTATCAAAATTGTACTACTTAAAAACTACCATAATCCAGGCTGTAGAGATCCCTCAACAGTTAAGGCATTTGCCTGGAAATCCTAATATCAGGGGCTCAATTACCCATTACCCAAGTAAATCCAGATGAACAAGTTGGTACATTCATCTGGAGTTCATTTGAGGTGAACAGAAGACCTGACATATCCATTCTCGCTCCCTCACCCCTTTTGGTCTCAAATAAATGAATAAAAATAAAATATAATTTAAAAACTACCAAAATCCAAATATGGCTTAGAAACTCCCATTAATTTTAGTAACTTACAGAAAAATCATTTGATGTTCAGTAATATGTAGGTTATGTCTAATTTATCAATCAGTTTTCAGTTTGAAATTGCATTACTTATCTTTGATTAAATAAGCACAATTATGGAAAATATCACAAATGGAACATTTGCTGAACAGAAATAAATTGAATTTGACACAACTTTATTTCATGGACTCATCAGTTTTGATTTACCTAATGCATGAATTAAACATATCACTCCTGAATTCACAGAATATAAAATGAAGAATGAATTTGTAGCTAAGGTTTTGTGAGTTCTTTTTTGCCTATTTATTTTTTCACATTAGTGTTTCAATCTATCCCAGACTAACCTGGAACTCTGTAGCTCCAGGCTGTCCTTAAATTACAATGATCTTCCTTCCTCTGCCTCCCAAATCCTGGGATTAAAGGCTTGTGCCACCACTATGCCCAGTGATGTTGAGGATTCTTGACATTTGTTTGGAAAAGTAAAATATACTTTGCATATGAAGTGCTTGATCTTATCTATGAAGTCCTTGCATTTTCTACTCTGTATCCTAATCTTCTCCCAGCCAGTAGCTGACCTTCAAGTCTGAGGTAAAGTCATTTAAAAGACTGTCAAGAGTGCAGGCTGGAAAACCAAAGGATGTGAAGCCAAATAGGAAAGAGATAATTTCTTATTTCATCTTCTCAAAAAGATTCCTAGTGCCCTTTCTTTTTTGTGTTTTTACTCTTTTTTCTTTTTTTATTCATTACTTTTGTACTCAGTGAATACAGTCAAGTTGGTACCATTGTTAGCCTCTTCCCTGTCCTCCCTCTTCTCCCTGGCCCCTCCTTTTTGAGGTATATGTGTCATGCATTATGGAGTTAACCCTCAGTTATGGGTAGGAGGAAATGTCTCTGTGTATCATGACCCAACATGTGGCTCTGACATTCTTTCCACTCCCTCTTCCACAAATTTCCCTGAGCCATATTGGGTTCATTTTAGGTCGGCTTCAGTGATGAGGTCTTGGGAGCCTCTGTGTCTCTGGATATCTGGTTTGATTGTTCTCTGTGTCTGTCTCCTTCATCTTTGGGCTGGTATGAGGTTCACCAAGAAAATAGCACCCTTGCTTGTTGTGCCAATTATTCTTAGATTCAGGTGGGGCCCTTTTGAGGTATGATGGGATGGTTCTGTCCTTAGGATCTGCATCTATCTGAAAAAGAGAAGCAGATTCTCCAACAGAGAGTAAGACTAGCACCAGAAAAATGGGATAATCCTTATTTTTTTAGAGAGAATTTAATATGAGTAGGACCTCTTGGAGCCCACAATTGGTGATAGCTTGATAATGGAAAGCAGGATCATTTTTGGATCTGGTTCTGACTTGTTTTCCAGCTCCAGCTATGGGTTCTGTTCCACTGAATGGACCAGTTAGCCAAATAAAGAACAGTTGATATCCCACAATGGCTGTGTGCCTCTATTGCACTTGTATGAGCATCACAACAGGTTATTTGCTGCTAAGTAGGTTAGACCATGAGTTGTTTGGACAGATATTAGTCATTTCCCCCAGTCACCCATGTAGCAACTTCGGGCACTAGACACACTGACTGTCTGGTGCTGACTCTTTTCCAGTTTCCAGCAATGTCACTCCATATTACGTGTCAACTGCATATGGTGTCTTCAGCAATAGGGTCTTACCACTAACATTTGGCAGGTTATCAAATAATCTGACAGAAATTTGTCATTCTTTTAGGAAACCCTGCATGTCTCTCTGATAAAAAGTTCACTGGGAATGATAGCCACCTGCTGGTACTGGGAGTTACAGGTCAGTGCTCATGAAGAGAAGGAAGAAACAGATAAGTAATATAAAAGAGTTAGATAGAATGGGGGGGGGGGCTGTAGAAGATTAAGGTCAGTCTTTATCATACCCTCTCCAGTGGCTTGTGACTCAGGTGTTCCCTATAAGGTCCTGGTGAAGGTTTAACCATTTGGTCTGCACTTTAGGGTATAGAATTTTATGATACCATTGATGTTTGGGTCCAGATTTGTGTCTCCCACCTGCTCCCTCGCCCTCTGCACCCTCCTCACTCACCCCATTGTCCAGTCCTCAAGATGCTTGCTAGGTATGTTGGCATCTTGCATAGATTCAGGTTATGTGCTGTAGATGAGTGAGAATATGCTGTGATTATCTTTCTGTGAGTGGGTAAGTTCACTGAGAATGATCTGTTCCAGGTTCAAACATTTTTCTTCAAATTTCATTGTGTAGGTTTTTTTTTTTTCTTATTGCTGTATAGAATTCCTTTGTGTAGACATACCACATCTTAGTTATCCATTCGTCTCATCATGAACATCTGGGTTGATTCTAGCTCTTAGCTATTATGAATTGAGCTGCTATAAACACAGCTACTACTGGAAGAAAATATAGGAGGAACTTTACATGATAAAGGAATGGGAAAAAACTTCCTGAACAAAACCCCAGTAGCACAGGATTTTAAACAATCACTCAGCCAATGGGATCACATGAAACTGAGGAGTTTCTTCACATCAAACATACAATAAGCAACGCCAATAGATTACCCACAGACTGGGAGAAAATATTTGCTGAATATCCAATTGACAAAGGCCTAATCTCTAGAATCTACAAAGAACTGAAAAACCTAAACAATAAAAAGTCAAACAACCCACTCACAAAATAGGGCAAAAAGCTGGGCAGTTGCTCACAGAGGAAGAAATACAAATGGCAAACATACACCTTAGAAAATGTTCATATCCCTAATCATCAGGGAAAAGCAAATTAAAACAACTATGAGATTCCACCTTACCCCAGTAAGGACAGCAAACATCAAAAAATTAAATGAAATTCAATGCTGGTGAGGATGTGGAGAAATAGGAACCCTCATTCACCGTTAGTGGGAATGTAAGATGGTGCGACCACTTTGGAAAACAATATGGAGACTCCTATAAAGCTGACTATAAAGTTTCCAACAGACACAGTTAATTCCTTACTAGACATGTGCCCTAAAACCATCAAGCCTCAGTCCAAAAAGATTTGCTCAACCATGTTTATAGTGCTATTTCTTGATCAGAAAAAAAAAAAAATTGTCAACTGAGTTTTTAAGACATTATATAAATTGTGATTAAAACTAATTCTGTTTTTATTTTTTATTTATTTATTTTTGTATTTTTGATGTAGGGTCTCACTCTAGCCTAGGCAGACCTGGGATTAACTATGTATTCTCATGGTGGCCTTAAACTCATGGTGATCCTCCTATCTCTGCCTCCCAAGTGGTGAAACTAAAGGCATGCAACACCGCACCTGGCTCTAATTGTGTTTTCTTTCTTTCTTTTTTTTAAATTTATAATTTATTTATTTTTTATTAATTAGTTTTGTATTCTGCAAATACAGTCAGTTTGGTACCATTATAGGGCTCATCCATGACTTACCCCCTCCCCTTGGCCCCTCCTTGTTGAGGTATATGGGTCATGCATTGTGGAGTTACCCACAGTTATGGGTAAGATAAATGTCTCTGCATATCATGACCCAACATGTGGCTCTGACATTCTTTCTGCCCCCTCTTCCAAAAAATTTCCCTGAGCCATGTTGGGTTCATTTTTAGTCTGCTTCAGTGATGAGGTGTTGGGGGCCTCTGAAGCTCTGGCTCTTTGATTTGGTAGGAGTTGATTTTTCTCTGTGTTGGTCTCCTTCCCCGTTTTTCTGGTATCCAGCTCATCAGGAAAACAGCACCCGTGCTTGTTTTGCCAATTTTTCTTAATTTCATCTGGGGCCCTTTTGAGGTATGACAGGGTGGCTCTCTCCTTAGGGTCTACATCTATCTGAAAAAAGAGAAGCATATTCTCCAATGGAGAGTAAGTTAGAAGCAGAACAAATGAGATAACCCTTACTTTTTTTTATATATAGAATTTAATAGGTGTAGGCCCTCTTGTTGCCCATGATTGATGATAGCTTGATAATGGACAGTGGGCTTATTTTTGGATGTGGTTCTGACTTGTTTCCCAGCTCCAGCTATGGGTCTTGTACCACTGAGGGGATCAGTTAGCCAAATCCAGAGCAGTTGGTTCCCCACCATGGCTGTGTGCCAATATTGCATTTGTAGGTCTCTCTGATCTAAAGCTCATTGTGGATGGTAGCCACATGCTGGTACTGGGAGTTACAGGCCAGTGGAAACTAACCAAAGGAGGAAAAGATAACTAATATACAAGAGCTAATGAGAAGAGACAGAGAGACAGAGAGAGAGAGAGAGTTAGGGAGGGAAGATATAAAAGATTAAGGTTAGTGTTCATCATACCCTCTCAGTGCCTTGTGGTTCAGGGTTCCCTGTCAGGGCCTGGTGAAGGTTCGGCCATTAGGTCTGCCATTTAGGAAGTAGAATTTTATGGTACCATTGCCATTTGGGTCTAGATTTGTGTTTCTCATCCCTCCATTGCCATCCCCTCACTCCACACCCATCCTATTGTTTAGTCCATGAGATGTTTGCTGGGTATGTAAAGCATCTTGGGTGGATTGAGGTTAGGTGCTTTAGATGAGTGAGACTATGTGGTGATTTTTTTTCTTAGACTGGGTAAGTTCACTGAGAATGATCTGTTTCAGGTCCAACCATTTTTCCACAAATTTCATTGTGTCATTATTCTTACTGATATACAGAATTCTTTTGTGTGGATATACCACATCTTAATTATCCATTCTTTTAGTGATGGCCATCTGGGTTGATTTCAGCTCTTATTTATTATGAATTGAGCCACTACAAACATGGCTGAGCAAATCTCTCAAGTGTCTGTGGTTTGAAGGTTTTAGGGTAGATGTCCAGTATGGTAATAACTGGGTCTGTTGGTATCTCTATAGTCAGGTTTTACAAGAGTCTCCATATTGTTTTCCAAAGTGGTTGTACCTTCCTACATTCCCACCAACAGTGGATGAGTGTTCCTAATTCTCCACATCCTCGCCAACATTTATGTTCACTTGATTTTTTGATTCTTGCTATCTTTATTGGGGTAAGGTGGATAGTTGTTTTAATTTGCATTTCTCTGATGATTAGGATAATGAACACTATCTTGTTTGTTTGCAATTTATATTTCTTCCTCTGTGAACTAGGTTCATAAAAGGTGTGGAGTAACTTTCCCTGTTATCCAATTGTGTGGCACAGTTTAAGGAAGATTGGTTTGAGTTCTTCCATGAAGGTGATAAATTCAGCTGACAAGCCATCTTGTCCTGGACCCTTCTTTTTGGGGAGGTTTTTTATTACTTTTTCAATCTCCGTGAGTGTGATGGGTTCATTGAGGTGATGAATCTGCTCTGAGTTTAGCTTTGATACATGGTATGCATCCAGGAATTTATCTATCTCCTCCACATTATCCAGTTTTGTGGCGTAGAGGTTTTTGAAATAAGTCCTGATGATTCTCCCATTTTCACTTACGTCTGTTGTTATCTCTCCTTTTTCATTTTGAATTTTGTTAATTTGAAGTTTCTCCTTTTTTATCTTGATCAAATTGGCTAGTGGTTTGGCAATCTTGTTTATTTTTTTAAAGAACCAGCTCTTTGTTTTTGTCAATTGTCTTAATTGTTTCCTTGGTTTCCAATTCATTAATTTCTGCTCTGTTTGTAATTATTTCTTTCCTTCTGTAGCTCTTTGGGTTGGATTGTTCTTGTTTTTCCAGTGCCTTTAGGTGTATAGTTAGGTTATTGATTTGGGATCTTTCTGTCTTTTTTATGAAGGCATTGAGTGCTATGAATTTTCCCCTGAGGACCACCTTCATTGTGTCCCATAAGTTATGGTATGATGTGTTCTCATTGTCATTCAAGCCCATAAATTTTGCAATTTCATGTTTTATTTCATCCGCTATCCATTTATTGTTTAAAAGTGTGATATTCAGTTTCCAGGTGCCATTGGGAATCTTGGTGGGTCTTTTGTTATTGATTTCTAGCAATATAGCATTGTGATCTGATATAAGGCAGGGAATTATGTTATTTTCCACCCTTTCACCCTGAAGAAGTGTCTGTCTTTATTGGTGAGGTGGGTTTCTTGAAAACAACAGATTCAGGGGTCTAATTTTTTGATCCATTCTATTAGCTTATATCTCTTTTTTTAATTTTTTTTCTGTTTATTTTTTTATTATTTATTTATTTGAGAGAGACAGGCAGAGAGAGAGACAGATAGAGAGAGAGAATGGGCATGCCAGGGCCTCCAGCCACTGCAAATGAACTCCAGATGCATGTGCCCCCTTGCGCATCTGGCTAATGTGGGTCCTGGGTAATCGAGCCTCAAACCAGGGTCCTTAGGCTTCACAGGCAAGTGCTTAACTGCTAAGCCATCTCTCCAGCCCTAGCTTATATCTCTTGATGGGTGAATTAAGGCCATTAATATTTAGGGTAATGCCTGTGAGATTTGAGTTGATCCCTGCCATATTGTGATGGTAAATATGGGTTGGTGTTTTCATGGACTTTGAAGTTTTTTGTGCCTACTCTGAGTTTGGTTATTGTGATCTGCTTCTTGTAGGCATTTGAGTTTGGTTATTTGTTTCTTCTCTGTGGAGAATTTCATGAAATACTCTCTGTAGGTTTGGTTTTGTGTTCATATAAATTGTAAAGCTGAGATTTGTCATGGAAAGTTTTTCTTTCATCATCTATTATGAAGGATTCTTTTGCTGGGTAGACAAGTTTGTGTTGGAAGCTATAGGTTCTTAGACTTTGCATTGTTTCATTCCATGCCCTTCTAGCTTTCAGGTTTTCCATTGAGAAGTCTGGAGTAATTTTGATGGTGTTACCTCTGAAAATGGTGTGCTGCTTTTTCTTAGCTGCTTTTAGGATTTTCTCTTTGGTGTCAATGTTTAGAGTCTTAGTGACAATATGTCTTGGAGAGTTTCTCCTTTGGTCCAGTCTGTTTAGAGTTCTATTGGCTTTTTGTATCTTGATGGATCTTTCTTTTAAGAGACTGGGGTAGTTTTCTTCAATTATTTTGTTAAATAAGTTCTCCATACCTTTGGTCTGAATTTCTTGTCCTTCTGGTATTCCAATGACCCTGATATTAGGACCTTTATGTGTGTTCCACCATTCCCTCATGTTTTGTTCACAGGACTTTTGAGCTTACTTAAATTTTTGAACTCTAGAACTGTTTCTTCCATCTTGTCTTCCAGATCAGAATTTGTATTCTCTACTTTGCTGACTCTATTCTTGAGAGCTTCTAGAGATATTTGGACTTGTTTAATTAAGTTTGCATTTTCTACTACTTTTCTATGTATAATTTCCATCCCTCTGTCAAGCTCCCTTTTCACATCATTTTCTGATTTTCTTGATGATTCTTGGAATTCATTCTTCCATTTCTTTCTGTCTTCATTTAGCATGGCCAGCTAATTTTTGAGGTCTTCTTTTTTTTTTTTTTTTCACTTTCCCTCAAATTATTTAACTCTCTTTGAACTCCTTCCAATTTCTTATCTATTAGCTCTATTTTAGTGATGGCAGCATGTACACAATTATTGGTTCTTTGTTGCTTTCCTGCAAGTTTTACCAGTAGGTTGGTCAGGGTTGTACTGCTCATAGCTTCAATTTGATGTTCTGATCCTAATGACTCTTCTATGTTTTGGTTAGATATATTCATTGTCACAGTATGTGATCTAACTGGATTTTCTTGCATTTGATTTGTCATGTAATTTCTTTTGCACTGTGGTCTGCTCATGATGGTTTATGGGCATATGGGTGGGTGGATCAGCCTGGGATCAAGCACAATGGGAATCTGAGGCAGCCTGGAGCATCTGCCAAGCAGCCTGGGCTTTGGCTCTCACTTGCCAAAGCCGCCTGATCTAATGCCTGGCAGGGGTGCCAAAGTTGTGTGAATTCTCAAGCTATACACCAAAGCTGCCTGTGTTTGAGCTAGGAGAGACACTGAGGCACAAATCACTGAAGCAACCCAAACTTGTCCTGGGAACACTGAGATTTGGAAGCAGTCTGTGTTCCCCAGCCACAGGACAATGGCAGCTGGCCAGTGCACAGACAGGTAGTGGATGGCACCTGACCTGAAGCAAGCGAGGGACACCGTCTGAGCTTGTGTGGCAGTTGCTGTTGGAATGGACTCATTGAAAGTATGGAGGCAGGAGCAGTAAGCGAGCGAGTGGGTGGAACAGTCTAAGCTTCCACACACAGGGTTTGATCTGTACGCGGTTGTGCTATGGAAATGGTGAGTACTTGTGGGAGAGGTGGCCTACCCGCTCCTGAGGGAATCAGTGATTCCCTGTTATTGCCAGGACTCACTGAACATTCAGTGGCCAGAGTAGTAAGAGGTCAATGGGCAGAGCAGTCTAATCTTCCACACACAGAGATTGATCAGTGTTTGGCAGCACTGTGCATAAGTCGGCTATTAGGGGGGAAGGGGTTGGCTACGCACCCATGAGGGGATTAGCAAATCCCTGTTTCCCCCCTCTGTAATCTCCCACTGACTATTGGAGATTTCTCTCCCCTAAAAGTCCCAGTGAACCCTAATGTCTTGCCTTTCTTTCCCCAGGACTTGCAGCACAGCTAAGCTAGGCAGTCAACATCTTGGCAGGAAGTGTGTTTTCTATACAAAAGTTTATCAAGATTTTTAAAGGACTGTTAGACTATGAAATCATCTTTTCCATTTAACTGGAAATGTATCTTCAGGACACCAATAATATTAGAAAATGATTACTACTGTTGCTGGTAATAAACACTAGTTATGTCAGATGTATGAGATAATTACAATGCTTCCTAGAAAATCCAATAAATCCCATAATTATTATTCCATAAGATCTATTTTCATGGAAGTTGGAACACAAATGTGCCATTTATTTTATCAGGAGAACTATATAAGTCTTTCAGACAGACTCAATCATATATTATGTCTAATTCTGAAGCTATTCTGTTTCCTTACATGAGTATTTTGTTTTCTACAAATGAATAGTTTACTATAAAGATATGGCAAACTGAAATAATTTTTACAATAAACCAAATTTGAGAATATACAGTTACATTTCAACACAGAAATCATCAAATTAAAATATATATTCTACAAATTTTCAAAACAAAACATTTTTGAAATATTTAACTCATTGATTCACATTCCTTGTTTTCATGCTTGCATACTTTGCCTTTTTTGTTAATTGATACTTTTTTACCTTCATGGTTATAAAGTAGTCTGCATGATTATGTATTATGTCTATCAATTAAATTAAATATTGTGGTCAGTGTAGATTTATTAGCTTTACTCCATAATTATTGTATGCATGCTTTCTTATTTTGTCCTTTGTGTTTTGGATTGCTTAATCAGAGTCCATTCACACTTTATATATGGCAACCCCAAATTGAAGTTTTCTGCTCCAGATAAGCTCTTTATGTTCCTTCACATAGTATGTATGAGATGGTTATTAGCTTTTGAAACTCTGTTTTCCACAGAGTCATTCTCATGGGTACTCCTTGACCTAATTCATGCTTTCTCTTCACATTGAATCTCCATTGTCTTCATTTGCAATGTTCCTATAAGAGTGCTAAATTCACTACTGGCACAATTAATCTTTCAGGCAAAGGTAAAAACCATTTATGCACAAAGTTGTTTGATGTAAATCAACAAACACATTATTAAACCACCTTCAAAAGTGTTCACATATATGGTGATGATAGACATGGAATGGTTGTCCAGTCACGAGGTAACATCAGGGGAAAGAATAGTTGCACTAAGGCTTCTGATTTGTTTTGACACCAATGCATAGTGTTTTCAGATTTACTCAATTTAAAGTACCTAATATTAGTGTTTTGTTTTTCTAAAATGACAGGTTTTCCCTTCCTGAATTTTTAATTATTTGTTAACAACTTCAAGTAGCTTTCAATAATTATTCTAATTACTAACTTTTGCCAAATAAGCCATTAGAGGATCACAGTGGCAGGTGCTTCATATATCATTTAGTAACCCTTCAAGAATTGGAGGTCATTTGAAATGCTGTACAAAAGAGACATGGAAGTTGTTTGTTGAGATACAACCTGATGTAAGAAGATATTCATCTTTTGGATCATTTTACATCAAACATTGATGCTATTCTTTATGAACTATATCAACTCAGCACACAACAACTCATTCCTGCCACCCCCATAAAAGCTGGATGTAGTCACATATATCAGCACACACAATTTAATTTCCAGTTTCTCATAATGTGGTCCCAACACTCCTTTTATTGATTTTCTTTCCCCTAGTATGCACATTCCTGACTTCATAACCTTAATCATGTTCTCATTCAAATTCTTTTTCTTCCAGAATGCTTCCTAAATGTCTTTCTCAAATGTCAGTGTCTAATCTTGTAAAAAATATTTGAAATTATTTTGTTTTATATTTTATTTTATTCAGTGCCATAGATATTTTCATAATTTATTTAATTATTCTATCCAATGGATATAGAATTTTAAAATTTCCTACTGAAAATAATTTTTAAAGACTTTAGTCATTTCATGAGTACTTTCTCTCTCACACATGATGTACTTGTTTTGCTTTTATTTATTTCTTTATATTTATTATTTTAGAGAGAGAGACAGAATAGGCATGCCAAGGCCTCCTGCCAATGTAAATGAACTCTAAATGCAATGGATCACCCTCATGCATCCAGCTTTACCTGGGTACTGGAGAAATCAAACTCAGATCAGCTTTACAAACAAATGACTTCAATCACTGTGCCATCTCTCCAAGCCCATGTTTTGCTTTTATTTACAGAACCATTAGGTAGTGAGGGTAATGATACTGATTCCTGTCTTATTTCTGTATTTTTGCATTTATTTGTGCTTAAATTTCCATAGTTGAAGATAACTTTCCAAACTTCCATATAGGATATATATTATTAATGCTGAGTAGTTCAAATATTTTACTTTGCTTATACTACCTAGTGTATCCTCACTTTGTTAATGGATTTTATTGATATAGGTATAGACATAGACAGCTAGAGATAGAGATCCAGTTAGATACAAATAGCTTAACTAAATATTCTCAGTTAATTTTACTATTTATTTTTGTTCTATGCTGCAGTTACTGAGTATAGTGCTGTAAGTGCTTTTGGTTGAAGTTTGAAGAATAGAGTGACTTAATTATAGCAACCATGTTTCTTTTACTGTTCTATATGTTGGTCTTCTACCTGACAATTCTGTTATCTCAAACTTTCTTGCCAACCCAGTATCTGGCTGTAGTTACAAATGTTAATGTTATAATATGGGCTTGATGCAAGTGCTGGTAAACTAAGCTGAGGGATTCATGCTTGCCCAGAAGTACATTATCTGGTGAGCCATTTTACAAGTCTATCAACTACTGTTCTTTTCTTTCTCTCTCTCTCTCTCTCTCTCTCTTTTCTGTCTTTCTTTTTTTTTTTTTTTTTTTTTGTTTTTTTAAGGTAAGATTTCACTCTAGTCCAGGCTAAAATGGAATTCACTATGCAGTCTCAGGGTGGCCTTAAACTCATGGCAATCCTCCTACCTCTGCCTCCTGAGTGCCATGATTAAAGGCATGTGCCACCATGCCCGGCTTCCAAGAATTTTTGAGCAGTTTAGTAACAAGAAATTTAATGGCCATTTGTAAAGATCCCTTCTCTGTCATGTGTCTCCTGAGGGTCGTAGAGTAGATGGCCAAGAAGCAAACTTTAAGAAATGTGCTTTGTTCCATTTTCTTACAGCATTTTGTGTACAGGTGAAAAAGTAGGAAGTTAATGGTTGAGAAGATGGCTCAGTGGGTAATGTGCTTGGCTGTATAAGCATGAGGATCTGTGTTTAAATTCCTGCCACCCCCATAAAAGCTGGATGTAGTCACATATATCTGTAATCTCAGGTTGAGCCAGAAGGATATCTGGAGTTTGATAATAATTTAGTCTATTCACATAGTTTACTCCAAGGTTTACTTGTGCGTGTGCATCTGACAAACACACATGTGTTCACACATTCACAGGAAAAGACAAGAAACAGAACAGAAAAATAGAGCAGTGTTTGGAAAATTATATATATATATATATATATATATATATATATATATATATATATACATACATACATGCATACAATATTTAATAGTAATATTTTAGAATTATAAATTAATTTACATTGAATTATCCAATTCTTCATGTGATTTTTGGAAAAAATAAAAAAAATGTTCAATTTGTGATTTTATGTATAAATGATTCACAGAAAAATAAGTTCTCTCTTTTTATTTATGTGTGTGTGTGTGTGTACATGTGTGTGTTCGGGCACACCAGGATCTTTTGCTGCTTTAAATAAATGCTGTTCCAACATTAGGAGAGTGGCTAGGAAATTAAACCTTAGCTTCCAGTAAGCTTTGCAATCAAGTACCTTTAATGCTAAGTCACCTCTCCAACCCCAAAATAAAGTTTCTGGAAGAGCTGGAGGCTGAAACTAAGATGCATACAGGTCAGACATCCTCCTGATGGTAACAGAGGGAACTTTAGATTTGGCTCTTGTTCACAATCAAGGACACCATTTTCTGTATCTTGAATCTTTAAAATTACTAACATGTTTTGTTAGTATATCCACAGCACTTATTTGTTAATTTGGTCTTTTTTTTTTTTTTTTTTTTTGATTGTGGGAACTAAAAGTAAAACTTACCAGTGAGCTACACTTTTAGGACACCATTCTTTGCTGGAGTTTCAGCAAATATCCTCTGATATATCTACTGATTTTGTGTGTGTGTGTGTGTGTGCATGTGAGTGTGTGCGTGTGTGTGCATACATACATGTTCTTAGTAACAAAGGCTACAGAAAGGTAATTGAAGAGACTACATATGCTTCCTAAGAGTTTGATTATAGGGTGAAGAGAGAAATAGATGGATGTAGGCTAATTTTCTAAGTTATAAAATTAAATGATTACAACAACTATTACTTAATCAGTTATGTAAAAATAATGAGTAAACATGAGATGGATATCATGTTTCAACCATGTGGAATCTGAATTCCCAACATATGTATGAAGTTGAATATATAAGCTATTTTACATGACAATTGAAAATTGAACACATATATGTGATGATCAGATTAAAGTAAGGAATAAGCCTTGGATATACCACAGAAGGAGAAAAAAAAAAACAGAATAAGATAGAAAAACAATAATTAACATTTTTGAGAAAAAGGCTGTCTATCCCATATTAGTCTTAAGAACTTGAAAATATACCTTGGAAGCATGACATTATATAAGCACACTTGAACAACATGTATATCTTTTCATTAAGAAAATAATTATTCAACTGTGAGGAAAAGGTTATCAGTAAGTAAATGATAATCTAAAGATACATGATATGACCATAGGGCTGTGGGGTAGGGTAGGAGACAGCAGAATGACTAGCACTGTTGAAGAAAGCCTCAGAAGAATGGATAAGGCAGCATCATTTTCAGTATCCAAGCAAATCACATGCACAGGGAAACCTGTACGGGACATTGTGGAGAGACAGCGAGAGCACAGGAGGAGTGTGGAGTCACTGTCCACAAACATATGTGGGACCACCACTGTGAACAAGAGTTGGGTTATATTCTGGAACATTTTTTCTTTTTGGTGATGTTTAAAATGATTTGTAGATCAACATTTTAAAGATTTAATAATTAGATTTAATAGCATTTGGTTTGGTACTATATACAATTTTCATACAATAACAGTAAAAAAAAAAAGGTTGGTTTATTTGTAATTTTGATTTATCACTGAAAGTTTGATTATCCTTGCAAAAATACAATAGCAAAATAAATGAAAGTCATATATTTGTGTGTATATATATATGTGTGTGTGTGTGTGTGTGTGTGTATAAATTTTTAACTACTTTTCCTAGTAACAGCTCTTATAATTAAGCACTGAATCTGTACAGCTTCATAATAGATCTCCTTACTTTTTTTGACCTTTTAGTCGAAATACTTTCCAGGGAAAGACCATCTTAATAAGTTCCTAAAAGTCAAAAGGAAATATAAAGGCTATTTTTGAGAACTGAAAAAGGCCAAAACACTTAAAATATTGCAACATTGTGCTTTTCTTCACACTATAAAATTGTCTTAAAATGGCAATTTCAGGATAAAGTCATTTTAAATTTGTTACCATGTATATTATATGGCAAGTTGCTTTTAAAAATCCTAAATAACTGCTTCCATATTAGTGTCTGGGAAACTTGAGAAAAATAAATTATTCCTGAAACTAGTTGTGACTGATTGCTAACAAATTGTAGGAAGAGAGAAGAGAAGAAAGAGAGACAGAGAGAAGTGGAAACTCATTGCTGTTGTTTGTGTGCCACTAGTAAAGAAGCACAGGAGGAAAATCTTTTTTTTGTTTTTTTTTTTTGTTTGTTTGTTTCATGTGTAGTCAGCAGGAACAGAAGCCCAGGTAGACAACACCTTGCCTGTCTTGATAGGACTAGATCCTATGCTGATCCATCCTTATCCAAGATGGCTACAAGCAACTCCTCAGCAAAAGCTTTGGGCTTCTTCCTCAGCTTAGCACACCTGTGGCCTGGTCCCTCCTGAGTCAGCTTTTAAAACCCACCAACCTCTCCCATACACACATTAGTCTGATGAGGAGGCGCATCCTATTGGCATGTTTGATCCACGGAGAGTCTAGGGGCCTGGGTCATTCTCTTCTTCAGTCCCCTCCATCCTCTGAATCTGCAGGAACACCATGGGTAAGTCACTCTGTGCCTCCCTCCCCCCCCCCCCCCGGAAGTTCTGTGTTACCTCTTAGTCTTTTCTGATCCCCATGTGAGTGTGAAGGAGAAAGGGATCTTGTGGCTTAGGTCTTATCTTTTGCCTTCCGTGTGTGTGTGTGTGTGTGTGTGTGTGTGAGAGAGAGAGAGAGAGAGAGAGAGAGAGAGAGAGAGAGAGAGAGAGAGAGAGAGATTCTTCAGGGGATTGTTTCCAAGAAATTTCGGTATGTGAAGGAGATTTTTCTTTCATCCCCCCATTCAAGAAGGAAAAGGGGGATAATTCCCTTCTGACATGAGTCCTTAAACTAGCCTTCCCTCTGGATCCGAATAATTTCTAGAATAAATCTCCTAATTCCTAATTTATTCCCAGAGTCAGTGTTTTTAATTCCTTACTAATGCAGGTAATAATCCAGACGTTGGAGTCCATGAGCTTAGGATCTTTAATCTTTAACATGTTTATGGAATTTAATCCTTCCCTGGACCCAAAATCCTGCCTCTCTAGGACAGTTTTGATAACTAATGCACAACTCTTTTTTTTAATAAAAATATTTTAATAAGTCAGGCGTGGTGGTGCACGCCTTTAATCCCAGCTTCAGTGAGGCTGAGGTAGGAGGATCACCCTGAGTTCAAGGCCAGTCTGAGACTACATAGTGAATTCCAGGTCAGCCTGGGCTAGAGTGAGACCTTACTTTGAAACCCCCCCAAAAAAAACAACAAAACAAACAAACAAACAAAAAAAACACAACCCAAAGAAAAAATTTAAATGTATTTGAAAGGAGAGAGAATGAGAGACTCTGAATAAACATGGGTCATGCCAGGGCCTCCTGCTACTGCAAACAAATTCCAGACAAATGTGCCACTTTGTGTATCTGGCTTTCTGTGGGTACTGGAAAATTAATCCCAGGTCATCAGGCTTTGCAGGCAAGCACCTTTAACCACTAAGCCACCTCTCCAGCCCTCAGTTGGTGTTTATACAAGAAGCAGTACTGGAAGTACATCTTTTCTCTGCCCAATGTTTTCCCAGATCTTCTGTAAAGTTTCATCCTCCCAGGCAGGAAAATCTTGCTATCAGAGGCACAGGGACACATTGAGTCCCAGGAATGACATTTCTCAGCTGTGTCAGGCTGAGCTGAGACTAGAGTTTGAGCAGGGTGTCTCCCAGCAGGGCTATCTTCTCGTGGCAGCATCCTCATCCATGTAATGAGCTCACAGAACAATCAGGCAGAACCTGGCTTGCCCATCAGAGTTCCTCAGCACTCAGGTAGATAACATTGTCAGCTATGAGTCTGGAAAGATGCAAATATTGCAAATAAATCTGATGCATAAAAAGGGCTTTTTTTTTTTTTTTTTTTTTTCTCCTCTGGGAGCACTCTTGGTTTTGTGTAGATTTAAAGGTGTCCTGAAGGCAGAGTTCTGGTGCTCAAGGTTGCAGGCATTTCAACACCCACCTTCGGTTCAAGATCAGAAGTGGCTGGTTCCCAAAAGCAGGTCCACACTTGTATTTCCGTCTTGTCCGTGCAGATGGCGTTCACCTGGGTCCCGAACATCACTGACGTGAAGATGAGGAAGAGCAGTGCCTCAAAGCACAGCAGGATGAGCAGGATGACCGTGGTAAGCTGAGAGAAAGAGCTGCATTTTGTCCAGTCTTCTTCAAAGCAATGCAGGAAGTGGAATCCCACCATGATGAGGGCGTGCAAGGAAATGAGAGCAATGTACACTGTAAACAGGACGAAGTACTTCTGGTTGTTCTCACCAACACAGTTGTTGACCCAGGGACAGTGGTGGTCCATCTTGCCAATGCACCGCTTGCAGACACTGCAGTGGTGGGCTCGATCAGGCTTGATGCTGCAGCACTTGGGGCTCTTGTACTCCACCTGCCTGGGCTTCAGCTGAAAGCTCTCGATGAACTCTTTAGTGGCATTTCCTTTGGGCACTGCCCCGGGGTCCGTCAGCATGGCCCGGCAGTGGGAGGCCAGGGCCAAGAAGGCCAGCAGGTTGAACACGATCCCATTGACGATGCTGTACACGTAGTCTTGGGATGGAATCAGCATGACTCTGCATAGAGAACCAGAAGCTAGGTGACAACAGCACAGTCAATGCCACAGCCATCCCGGATAAACCACATGGTTCCCGCACGGCCGGGGTAGGGAGGTGAGATGCACTTTTCTGGCTGGAGGTACTCTGGTTTCCGCTCAATATCTCAGAAGTGGTGGGCGGGGATAAGCATCATAAGCTATTTTGTCCATACTGGCATATCTGCCTCGGAGTTCTGGGATTAAAGGTGTGCGCCATCATGCCCGGTGTGACACCAAATTCTTGGAAGCACTTCAAAGTACTTTATGAGGATTGTTTCTCAAATGCCACCCCTATTCATATGCTCCCACCCATGGGTGCCTCTCAGAATGGCCGTGAAGCCAGAGGCAGCTCGCAGTCCCAGAGCCCGGGGGACCCCCTGATGTAGTCCCCAACCCGGGGTCCGGCCTCGAGCTGCGGCGACGTCTCGGGCACTATGCGCCCCGGCTCGTCCGACTCGGCCAGACAACCGGCGGCCCGCAGGAGAGGCCCATGGAGCTCCGGCGGTGACGGCCGCCGCGGCTGCGGACACACCTCTTTTTTGTTGTGCTTTAGTTGAAGCAAGCTATCAATACATTTCTGACACTCATCACTAAAAATTTATATATATATAGTTTAAAAAGGGAAAGTAAGAAAAATATTTATCAGTAAGACAAAAGATTTTCTTCTTGCATTTACATAAGTATTTTAAAGTTAAGAGAAACTCTTGCAGACTAGAATTTTATAGATTCAAGAGGAGTGTTTGAAAAGGATGGAAAAAAAGGAATTTGGGATTCAGGGTATCTGTTAGTACTTTATCCAAGATGCACTGACTCATTTTTATTTATCTTATATTGGATTTTGAGTTTATCTTTAATCAAAAAGAAGCAACAGTGAATAAATTTAGGTGGAAAAAAGAATATGAAAACTGTTAAAGTCTCAGAGTTTTCTACTCATCTCCCTCTCTTTCTTACCACCTGACCCAAATTCAAAAGGAGAGCTAGGCTACCTGTCTCCTTTTCTAAACATCAGCCCACACCTTCACAAGCCCACACCTTCTCCACTGGACAAATGACCCTTCCACAAGGATATGGGCTTAAAGTTCCAAATACTATTCTTTAATTCTAGCCCTTTTTCCAGAAGTGAGGGTCATGTTCTCTGTTCTCCATGTCTGATTGTTATGTCTCTCCTCAGCCTCCCATCTGCTTTCCTGTTTCCTCAAACACTGTTTGCTATCTCTCATGTGTATTCCCCCTTTCTCTCTCCATACTTCTAGTCTCACACTAGGCTCTCCTTCCAAATTTCTCCACTGTAAAAGGATGTCCCTTCTGGGCGGTCAGTGTAGCAACCCACCACTAATTCTCCTGGTTCATTGGCCCTATGCTTTTTCCTAAAACTTTAGCTCTGAACTATCAGTCCCAGAAGCCTGAGCACCTTAGTTAAGACCTGGTAGTAAGAACTGAGTTATCCCAACTCACTAGGTCTAAACATGAGCTGTAACACACAACTAAGGGTTCCACTTCCTAGGTGCACACACAAGCCCTGATAGGTGGCAGAGGGATTTCAATGAATAAATCACTTGCAATGCAAGTGTGAGAAATAGAGTTCAGATCTCCAGGAGCCATGTCAAGATGGTCACAGTAACATGTACCACTAGCCTAGTGCTCCTACTTCAAGATGGGAGCAGACATAGGAGAGTCCTTGGAAGACTGTGAGATAGCTAGCCTGGAATATGCAGCAGTAAGCCTACTGATTATCTTCTGCCCTACACATATGTGATATGGTATGTTCATCTTCTCTCTCCGTCTCTCTGTGAGGGTGTGTGTATCCCTCTCATGCTCTCTTACACACAAACACACACCCACACACAGACAGAAAGGTAAAAAATGAGAGTTATAATAAATAATTGGAGAGCTAGAAGTCCGATTACTGAAGCCTATATGAAAGTTTTAACGTTAGAGGGTGCCACTGCTGCCACTCCCCTCCCTTGTCTGCCAGCTGCTGGTGTCTCTCACCTCAGAAAAAAAAAAAAAAAAAAATGTTGAGGAGCTATTTCATTCTCAGAAGAGTTGTTCAAAGGGAGAACAGCAAAAGGGTCAGACAGAGCCCAAAGGAGAGGGGCAGATCTGAGGGAGAGCTGGAGCCAGGAGAAATGGCAGTGGCCACTTACTGCAGAAGAAAACATTAAAAAGAAAACAATATACATGGCTTGAATGGAACCCAATTTCAATGTGTGACTTGATAGGCTTTATACAATTTAAAAGGAAAAAAAAAAAGAATAAGGTTTTCCTATCAACTAATCTCCCTATGTACCTCATTATAAGAAAAAAAAAAAGTCTGTATTGTAAACCTGGTGCGGTGACTCATGCCTTTAGTCTAATCACTATGCCTTTAGTCTAATCACTAAGTGGGGGGAAGGGGAGGTAGGAGGATCACTATGAGTTTGAGGTCAACCTGGGCTACATAAAGGGGGAATTCTAGATTAGCCTGGGCTAGAGTGAGACCGTACCTCAAAACAAACAAACAAATCCCTTTTCTGTATATAGATAGATGATAGATAGATAGATAGATAGATAGATAGATAGATAGATAGATAATGTTAGAAAGTTGGAATTTATTTCTTATCCTTCCTGACAAATTCTAAAGATTAAAGCAAGCTAGTATGTGCTCCTTCCTCATGGGCATTTTTCAGTTCCAATCCCTAAGCTTTCAAACTGAGGGAGATGAGCCATTAGTTAATTCTTCAACATTACCTGTGAGAAATTGTCTACCCCACAGTTAAATAAGAAGGTGTAAAGCAAGTTGCTGTGTACTGTTCATTAGCTTGCCTAAGTCTGGGGAGGCAGCACACCTATGCAGATAACAATTTACCCAAAGCAGATTCATTATTTGCCAATAGTCAGCAAGGGACCACAGAAGCCCAGCATCCAGTGTGCACTGTGGTACCAAAGCTCAGAGAGCTCCCAAGAGCTGATGTAGATGCAGCTGCACATGCACCCTTGGACTTAAGATGAGGGCTACCAGAAATCAGCACATTTTAGGCTTTGTTTCTCAAACACATTGTCACTGCCTAGGCTAAGGCTCCCGGGGGCTGTTGTTTCAGTGCAGGTGAGGGATATATTGGCTAACCACGCTGGATCTTCACCTGTTGCAGTTCCAGCACAGTCTATATTGTTTTTGAGAATTACACACAAAAAAAAAGAGACAAATGGCTGAGATAAAAAGACTACTGGCAAACTATGCTGAGAAAGTAGTTTGCCAGGATATGAGAAGAAAGACAAAAAACAGAAAAAGGAAAGGGCAGCAGGGTGAATCATTGTCTTCAGATTAATTCTAAAATTTTTAAAACAAACTATATTATTACACAATTGATAGCTTTTTTTTCTCACAATTGATATCCTCAACACCTATTAATTTCTGACAACACAGTAAAACAGATAAAATGAGAGCAGCTACTAAGGATATTTTCCCAAAGAAAAGCATGTGTTTTCTGTGTTCTGTCTTTCAGTCATTTCATAATAATAATCACACAAGCACCTTACAGTACTGTACTTATAACACATGGATACTCCCTTACTGCCTTTATAAGACAAGAATTTAAAACTGTTGAACCAAAAAGAAAAAAAAAATAGAAACTATAGATATTTATATCTTATTCCTGTGGCAAATCAATTTTTGTGGATCAAATAAATGCAAAAACTAGTAAAAAGGAAACAATATAATAAAACAGTATATATTCTAGTAGATATTATAGAATGAATGCACTTTTTTCTTCAGTGTTTTGAGAAATTCATAGTTTGAAAGCGAGTAATGCTTTTCAGTTGAAATTTATAATAAATATTCAAATTATTTCATAGCACATAAATCAGTTTGTGGACTGAAGACATGGGCTGTTGTCTTATTTGCTAAAGAATATTTTTGCCTTTTGTGTTCTTTTAATGTGCATGTATGTGTTGGTGATATTTTTATATATGTATATGTTCTGTGTTATGTTTGTATATATGTGTGCAATGATATTTGTGTGTATACATGTGGGTGAGTATGGGTGCACATGCCTTGGCACACTGGAGGTCAAAGGACAACTTCTGGGCTGGTCCTTTCCTTCCATCTTGTTGTGAGGCACAGTTTCTTATTCTTCTTCTCATTGTTTGTTGCTATGTGTGTCACCACGCCAGTTGGTTATCCAGCCCCTGGCAAATTTTCTGTCTCCTTTGCACCTTATTGTTAGCATGCTGGCATTTCAGAAGGCCTCTGTCACTTTCAGCTTGTATATGGATGTTGAGGAAGCAAACTCCTGCTACTCTGGCTTGAATAAGTGTTTAATCTACTGAGCCATGTCTCCACACCTGAATTTTCTTTTTCAACAGCTGCCTGTCATTGGCCACATGGATAATGATAGACAACTTGTAGTCACCTATTAAACTTGGACATAGGTGTTTAATCTACCAGTCAAAATATCATTAAAATAATAAATATGAAAAAAATAATTAAATATAAACAAGTACATTCAAAATTAACACAGTTGATTTTCTTTTTACTTTTTAATTTTATACTTTTTCACTGAAGGTTATGCCATTTAACTAATTCACATTTAGCAGATGGTAATTATATTATCAAAACTCAAGTAATTATTTTTAAATATTATGCAGTAACTGACAATATATACAAAGGTAACATTCAAAATGGTAATTAGAAAAATAAGTACTTTATTCAACATATTTATATACCTCTATTCAATTGTGTATTTGTCTACTTTTATGATAGATTTTTAGACTTTATATTTTGTTCTATAGTTACAAGGTAGAATATTACTACATGAAGTATTATAAAATTAGACAAATATCAAAAACACCAAAATAAAGTTCAAACTTCAAAATGTTTGTATTGACTATTTTTACAACTAAATTTATTTTGTGAATCTATTTATTGTTAATTGCATATCCAAGTGAAATGACTCATAAATTTAGAGATAAGCTTTGGTAAAAATGTCAAAATAAAATCCATTTTGCTCTGTCAAAAAATTATATGGGTCATAATAGGGATGAGAGAGAGACAGTATGAGTCTCCAAACTGTCCAAGTATTAGAATGTATAATAGAATATGACAAAGAAGAACAATAACCGTTGATAAGGAAGCAAGTCATCCATGAAGATGGTCTTAGGGAATGAGTACATACTCCTTAATTCTAGTGTGTGTGTGTGTGTGTGTGTGTGTGTGTGTGTATGTGTATGTGTATGCAATATATATTATCTTGTTTTCACTTATTTGGGTCTGTCCTGTTCCCTACATATGTGTTGTTAAATTTCCAGATCACTCTGTGGAAATAGATGAAATTTAAGTCATTGTGGAGTAAAGAAAATAGCATGAGACATTCCCTGGTTTTGATAAGTACCCTGCTGAGGTGAAAGATTGAGATCTGGAGTGTTCAAAGTTGAAGTAATCACAATTATTTTAGGAATTTTAGAAATGGTAAAATTTCCTAGAAATACCATTAGGCATCAGATAAATGCTTAAATGCAATTTATCTCACTCTGAGAGTATCAAGATAATTGACACTCAATACTTGGTTTATATTGATGTCTCCTTGTGGGTAAGGTTTATGAATAAATAACTTATAATAACCCACTTTTTTAACTTTAAAGCTTGTATAGTAACTTACTTTAAAAATCATTCCTGGGCTGGAGAGATGGCTTAGTGTTTAAGACACTTGCTTGCAAAGCCTAAGGACCCATGTTGTGCTCTCCAAATCCCATGTAAGCCAGAAGCACAAAGATGAGGCAAGTGCAAAGTCACACATGCTCACTAGGTAGCACAAATGTCTGGAGTTCGATTGCAATAGCTGAGGCCCTGGGCAAATTTTCTCTCTCTCTCTCTCTTTTTTCTCTTTCTCTATCTCCTTTTCTCTCTCTCTTAAAAAAAAAGAAATCATTCCTTAACTGGGCATCTACCCTAAAGGCTCCACTCTTCACTACAGAGATACTTGCTCAACCATGTTTAAGTTTTTAATAAAAATGTCTTTATTTATTTCTTTATTTGAGAAAGAGAAACATAGAAAGAAAAAAAGAGTGAAATAGCATGCCACTACCTCTAGCCACTGCAAACAAACTCTAGATGCATTGTATCACCTTGTGCATTTGGCTTTTGTGGCTCCTAAGGAATCAAACCTGGGCCCGCTGGCTTTGCAGGCAAGCATCTTAACCACTAAGCCATCTTTCCAGCCCTCAGCCATGTTATAGATACTTAATCCACAATTGCTGAAAACTGGAATCAACCCATATGTCCATTATTTTGGTGAATGGATAATGAAGACGTGGTACTATACACAATGAAATTCTACATGGAAGCAAAGAAAAATGATATAATGAAATTTGTAGGAAAATGGATGAACTTGGAGAAGATCATACTAAGCAAACACACACAGCACAGAAATGCCACCACCACATGGTGTCCCTCATCTGTTCTTCCTAAATTGTAATAGTCTGAGTTGCTATCATACCCAACAAGTAACTTGAGGGCCACATAAGAGGGATGGAAACATGTGAGGAAAGGGAAACAGGAAGAGAGGAAATATAAACAAATTGAAATCCAAAATGAATTGGTACCATGGAAAGCTTCTGCCTATATAGCAGACAAAAAGTTATAACCCTCAATAGGAGCATGGAAGGATCATCTAGTAATATGGGCCTTGGAGAGATTGGAATGAAACCTAACCCTAAAATATCTGGTCTTGGATGGTAAACCTCAGTACCAGAAATGGGTTACAACTCATGTTGAGCTGTTGATCAGAGAGGCATATGAGGTCCTCAATAGAAGACAGGCTTCTGTCAAAGCACTTGATTACCCTCCTAAGGGGAAAGGTAAGGCTCTATTGCCGAAGACAACACATGCTGTTGAGAAAGAACATGGAGAGAGATCTCGCTGAATCTGGAAGGAAATTAGCTCATAAATGGTTATTCCATATGACACTGAAAACTGCCACATGAGATGTTGGGCAAAAATGGGCGACAATGCTGTGAGCGAGCAGGGGAACATGCTATATGCAAGAAATCATCTTTTCAAGATGTACACGTCTATGAGTAGCTACACCCACCCTAGGTGGGTATCCAGTGGCTTTCTGACTGGTGAAGATATCCACTCAGTGGAAAGGAAGCTATAGCTGGATCTGGGAATGAAGTCAGAATCCTATGGAGACCAAGATTATGGACTCCATTGAGAAGCTTCCACTAGTCTTTGGCCAAAATATAGGTTACACCCATCAAAATCTCTCTAAACTAAAAACGCTTATACTCTTTAAACTATCCTGATTTCACTCTCCACTGGAGAATCTATTTTTCTTTTTCAGAAAGTAGCAAGAACTGAGGACTACCAAAATCTATTAACAGGACAAGGATAGCTGACTCCATGTTGGCAGGTGAACTACCCCTAGCACAGCAGCTAGGGCCAGGTGAAACACAAAGGAATTGGCAACATGAGCAAGAATGATGCTTCCATAAAGACCCTGACAACCTGAGCAAGGGTGATGGAGACAGAAACTGAGAATACTCAAAATGCACCAATGCAGAAATCCAAGGCTGCTGAGAGCTCATCACTAAAGTAGGTTTGAAATATTCCCACTAGATTTCAGGTAATTTTGTAGAACAGAGGGTCGAATGAATGTAAGAGCCTCATGATGAGAAGGAATATCCAGTGGCATGGACAACCTCCCAATGACTGACTGCTGCTCTCACAACTCATAACCCACAACCCCATGGTGAAGACCAGCACTCCCACTAATGGGGCCCTCAGTGGAGTGGGGGAGGGAGAAGGGGAATGTTGGTACCAACACTTAACATATCCATACAAAATTTCAACTTAATAAAAAAAATAATACATTTAAGGTATAAAATTATTTTTCTCACTGTAGACAACAGAAGCTCTAAAAATTTTTCCCCATTTTTTAAACTACACATACAGTATAGTAAAAAAAAAAAACTGTCAGTACTTTGGCTAAATTCTTATTTACTATCATTATAGGTTGGGGAACTTTATGCAAAGCTATAATGGATGACCTAAGAAAAGGTAACAACTGAATGTAATTCACTGAACAAATTCTGTAGTCCATTGGGGAAATAGACCTCATACCATTCTAGTTGGGCACACTCTAAATCCCAGTACTTAGAAGGCAGAGGTAGGGGGAGTATGATGAGTTCGAGACTATCCTGAGTCTATATAGTGAATTCCAGGTCAGCCTGGGCTAGAATAAGATCCTACCTGAAAAACCAAGACAACAATAAAGAACTTGTAGAAATCTAAATAGTTAAGAAAGTCATATTACCACTATGAATTCATTTAGTCTTAATTTTGTTCCAAGACCTACAATTTTATAAATTCTTTCTCATTAATATCTCACATGGCCTTGGGAAATGCTGATTCATCCTACCAGAACTCCAACATGACTAAAATATGTAGACCTTATGACATATTGTATGAGTTTATCAGTTGAATATAAAAAGACAGTTACCTAAGGAATGAACAGTTGGCTATGCTGGAGTAGGATATTTTCTAAATTATCCATATGGAAAAGGAAATAATAAAAAAGTCACTTTGAGAGGAAAAAAAAACCATTGAATAAATGTTTAATTATTTTAGTTAATTACAGAATAGTTATCTCTCATCCTCCATTTTGCTTTTCATTGTTTCAGTTATCTGTCATCAACGTTGGTCTGAAATTATAGTCTATAATATATTTCAGAAGAGAAGTGAAACACATTTATATACCATTCATTATAGTATTCAATATAGCACATTATATCTTCCTATATTGTTGCTAGGGATAGTTGTTAACTACTTATTATACCAAATTTATTATTTTGTTTTATCCTAGGCATTTATATATAAGATAGAACATAGCATATAAAGTTCGTCACTGTTTGTGGCTTTAGGTATCCACTGCCTATTTGAGCAATCATATGCAGATAAACAGAAATATACTGGGTTCTGACAGGGAGGTACATCCATATATGAAATACGACTAAATATGATATGAAGATCTTTCTAGTAGATTCTCTACTTCCTGGAAGTAACTTTCATATTTTTATTTTGTTTTGTTTGATTTGGTTTGGTTTGGTTATTTTGAGGTAAAGTCTCACTCTAACCCATGCTGACCTGTAATTCACTACGTAGTTTCAGAGTGGCCTTGAACTCATGGCAATCCTTCTACCTCTGCCTCCCAAGTGCTAGGATTAAAGGTGTGTATCACCACACCTGGTTACTTTTGTATTCTTTGTGTGTGTGTGTGTGTGTTATGCATGTGATTCTCTGGACTCTGATCCCCCAGGACTGGGGAGATACACACACACACACACACACACACACACACACACACACACGCACACACACTATCTCAAATCAAACACAGGCCCTAGTATCCCACAGAGCTATATCTTCAACCCTAGTATATATCTCTAGTATATTTATTTTGCTGTTTGACTTGCTAACATGAGCTTAAAATGAATTTATGAGAGAACTAGAAAGATAGGGTAGGATTTTATATTGATTCTCAGTTTGTAACTCTGGAAAGAGATGCTGGATAGCACACACCCATATCAACTTTGCAGCAATGTAGCTCAGAATTATACTGTCCTCATGGGATACTTTGGCAGTGAGCTGACATGATTCAGCTCTCCTGTCCTTGTCCCCCTAATTCTAACTGCAGCATGGAAGTTAGTACTTGTTCCTAAGGCCTTCCAGAATGAAGATAGCAAAACTAGAGCCAGCAATAGGCAGGACAGCCACTGCAATCGGAGGAGAGTTTATTTTTCTTGTTTTTAATTTTGTTTTTATTTTAATTATTTCCATATTTATTTTTAAGGGTAGAGAGAATGAGAATGAGATAGGTGCTACAGAACCTCTTGCCCCGGCAAACAAACTCCAGATGCATGGGCCACTTTGTGTACCTGGCTTGGTATGGATAGTGAGGAATCGAACCCAGGACATGAGCCTTTATAAACAAGCACCTTTAACCACTGAGCAATCTCTCCAGCTCCTAGTTTCCCTTTTGATTTGGCTTCTTCATCTGATATCTCAGAATGAGTGAATTATTATTGAAATAACATCAGTTCCCTACAGTCCTGCATTCTGGTGGTCTACAGAATCTTTAAAGCAGTGCAGGGCAAGTGGTAAATGTGCAAGCCAAAGACACTGTGTAGGGTCAGGACCAAATCTCAATGACAGAGGACAAGGATCTAGAAAGAACCTCAAGAAATCGCCAATGTGGAAACTCGTAGAAGAAGAGCAAGAGCGTCAATGATGTGGGTCCCATCTTCAGGCCTTCATCAAGAACTAATGCGATCTTATGAGTAGATTCTATGAATCATCCCAATGTCTTTCTAGAGA
Source organism: Jaculus jaculus (assembly GCF_020740685.1). NCBI lineage: Eukaryota > Metazoa > Chordata > Mammalia > Rodentia > Dipodidae > Jaculus > Jaculus jaculus. Next base: position 76,242,573 of record NC_059112.1, on the reverse strand, counting down.
ATGAGAAAATTCGCAGAAAAAAATTGAATTGTCCAAGACATTTCCTGAAGATGCAATTCAAATTAGGAGACACTCAATTTTAAGGATATAAGTAAAGATTTATCCTTGTTAACTTTGCCTGACAGAAAGATTCTCTTGCCTTGAGGAGGAGTTCCAACACAAATTTGAGCAACATCTTGCAATACAGAGGTATTCTTGTATATTTAATCAGGTGATTTTCACCAATATAAACAACTTGAATTAAGAGATTTTTTTCAGTTTTCTCTCCCTTTTTTATATTCATGTTTTGAAATCTTCTATTTACCTCATAGGCTACAGGGATATTCCATTATCCCAGTTGGTTTCCACTGCATGAAGAAGTAGTTCTCCAAACAGTACAAAGAGTGATGCTATTTCTATCCAGTGTAGCTTAATTCACACACAAACATTTTCCAAGACTGCTACTATGATTTATGATATAATGCCAAAATAAGTATGGAACAAAAATGTGTATCAAGGATTAATTATGTGCTTCTGTATGAAGCTTCCTTTTTGAGATACGAAGAAATGCAAAATGAGGATTTTCTGAGTTTATGAAGTTGTAATATTAATTAACATAATTTTCAGTTACTCCCTTTTTCTTTTGCTATACTTCTCTTATTCAAATATAAAACTTGTTGGTAAAGTCTTCTTCCATATTTTCAGTAATCACGAGTGGGTTAATGTTCCAAGGGTACTTTCCTCATATTTTTAATGTTTTGTGTGTGGATTTGCAGACACTTGAAGTTTGAATTTCTCACTATAATACATCATGGAAAACTACTAAATAATTTTGCCTATTGATATAAGTATATTGAGATTGTTGTGGAATGAAGAATTTCTCCAACTTACAATGGATTTAAGTTCGTGATTTTTTTAAAAAAATATTTTTATTCATTTATTTACAGAGAGAGAGAAAGAGGGAGAGAATGGATGTATTAGGGCCTTCAGCCACTGCAAATGAACTCCAGATGTGTGCGCCACCTTGTGCATCTGGCTTATGTGTGTCCTAGGGAATTGAATCTGGTTCCTCTGGCTTTGCAGGCAAGTACCTTAACTGATAAGCCATCCATCCAGCCCTAACGTGGTGATTTGTGTTTTATTTTTACTAGTCAGTGGGGAAAGTCTTTTCAGATACACATGGGATAATTTGGGACAGAAAAGTTGTATGCATTTCATTCAGTAACTGGAGGTAAAAGATGTGCCACACATGCATAAATTCTTCTCATTCAAGCAAGTACAAAGAACATGATGAAAATATTAAGTTCTTATATAGCCAAAGTAAGTGAGCACAGCTGATCAAAGCAGGTCACACAAAGAAACAAATAAACAAACAGAAAGCAAGCAAAACTGTGGAGAAATAAGCATATCTCTGTGAGATGTAGGCATGTGATGAACAAGTCCAGCATGAACAAAGTGTTAAGTCCCTGTGTCCCATGGAGGCTTGGTGAGGGCAGAGTATTTGCTGGAAAAAAATACAATGAGAAACGAATTTAATTTAATTTTTAAAATATTTTATTTATTTCTTTATTCATTTGAGAGATAGGAGAAAGAGGGACGGAGGGAGAGAGGGAGAGAGAGAGAAAGAGAGAGAGAGAGTTTGCTTACTTGGGTATGTGGGAATCAAACCTGTGTCCTTAGGCTTCCAAGGCAAGTGCCTTAACTGCTAAGACATTTTTCCAGCCCCTAATTTAAATTTTTGAAAATTAAAGTACTAAATGGACATAGTATATAAGATTTCTATTCACAAATACTAGGATGCTTTTAGTATTTTAGCTAAATATTTACTTAAAGAATATATAGTAAGTTGAAGTTATCACATATCCTAGGTTATGAAATAAATCTTAAAATTTTCAAGGAAATCATATCAAAGTATATACACTGAACATAATGAGGGCCAAATAAAGACCTTAACTGTGTCTACAGATAATCCCTAAAAACCTATGAAAGTCTTACTTTACAGGGGAACAAATTACTTTGCAGATGTGACAAAGTTAAGGATTTTGAAATGGGAAAATTTTTCAGGATTATCTGTGTAGGTGTAATATCATCAAAAAAGATATTGTAAGGAAGCCAGAAAAGGTCAGCATCAGAGAAGGAAATGGTCTACTGTGTCAGATGATGAAGTTACAGTATTGATCCAAGAGGTCATGCCTCAAGGACCTTAGACAATCTCCAGGAAAGGAAAAGAAATGAACTGTGCTTAACACCCTGCAGAAGGACAGCACACAAACATGATTAAGCTCAGTGAATCTGGTTCCCTGCTTTTCAGCTACAGACTGCAAGCTCATAATCATGTAATCTTTCATGTTTCTAAATGTATGTAGCTTTGTCCAAAAATGCACATGCATAAAGGTGGCTATATTAATTTTGACTTAGGTAAAAAACAAATATATTTGAGGTTAATCATTTAATAAATGCTACAAAATAATTTCCCACTGTATGTCAACAAAGAATAAAAAATGTTATATATGCCTGATCTAAAAAGTAACTAAAATATATGATAGATGTAATAAAAATACAATTCTATAACATTTGTAAAAGAAAACATAGGAATAAATTTTCATTAGTTAGTAATAAGTGGCATGTGCCTATACCCCAAACAGAGTTTATAAAAGAAAAATTACAAACTACAAATTGTATAAACTAAAAAATATGTTATGTACAGTGTAGGCTTGGAGGGAAATAACAGGGTATAGAGTAGGAAAATATTTGAAAATTGCATATAATATTTTTGAAAATTTCACATCTTAGTAAATGACTTATATCAATTGTGTATGACGAATTAAAAAAAATGCAACTCAATTGAAAACAATCAACAAAAGACTTGACCATAAAGTTTACCAAAGAATACAGGATGGCATTAGGAAGATGAGAACGCTAAACAAAAGTAGATTTACCATGATTGACACTGAAAGGAACACAAGGGTTAGCCCTCAGAGAAACATAGATGGCCAAGCACATAGCACATGGTGGGATGCACACCTAGCATGCACATGGTCTTCATTTCATTTCTAGTACAGAAAATTAATCTTCATATGCATACATAAAACCATAATGACATATGTGCAGAGAGTAACTGCTCAGGAACTTATTCTCTTTGAGTATATATGGCACAATAGATAGAATATAACAATGTTATGGTAGCAACTTTGAATGCAGGGACAGCTGGAAGTATCCCACACTAATTGTAGGAATACAAAATGATATAGCTTCTGGCAGAGTTTTCCAGTTTTTTATATAGCTAATGGTATACTTAACATTTACTCAGAGATTCTATTCCTCACTATTTGCCTAAAGGTAAATGAAAATTCATATTTACACAAAAAAGTTGACATAAAAGATTTTGAGCACCCATTATCCACCATAATAGTAAAAGAAAAAAAAAAAACTACCTTTCCTTTAATGAGGAATTGAATGGACAAGTTGTAGCATATAATGGAATATTTCTAGAGAAATAAACTTAACTTTTGTGTGTGTGTGTGTGTGAGAGAGATGTAGCCTAGACTATCCTTAAGCTCATGATCCTTTTTCCTCCACCAAATTCTAAGATTTCAGGTGTGATCTGCCATCTTATTCCAGGAACAAATTCTTGTTAAATCTCATATATTGGGTGAATCTCAAAGACTGATAAAGTGTCAGATTACGAAAAGTTGCACAGTGAAAATTCTAACTATATTTGGATATTTTTGAAAGACAAAATTTCAGGTATGGATAATATGTATGTACTATATATACATATTAATATAATATATAATATATATTATGTATAATATATAATATATATTATATATCATATATACATATTACATTTATACTTTACATATATATATTACATTTGTACATTATATATATTACATTAAAATATATATATATTTATATTATATATATTATATATATAATATAGATATATATTGCAACAAAGGAAATAAATATATCTTCTAGAGGATTAAAATCTTTTTAGTACTTTGGCAAACCTATGTTGAAAACAAGATATTCAACTGTTAAAATTTTTACAATACTCAGGTGTGGTGGCTCATTTTGGACTCAGTCTGGGGTAGGATAAGAAGGATTACTGTGAAGTTGGAGCTAGCTTGGACTGCATAGTAAGTAGTGGATCAGAAAGGTTACTAGTAATTTCTGCCTCAAACAAGAAATATATTAAAAAGAACACATCCATGAAAATTTGGAGCATTTCTAACATCTCTTTGTAATTTAAATCTACTATTTCCTGCTAAATGATCATGCCAGCTAGGGGACACAAGCTGTAATTTTAAAAATACTGAATTTTCTGACTTATGTTGTTTAAGTCAGTTTCCAGTAGTTAAAATTCCCTTTGGTACTTTTCAAACCTTTTCAGAAGCATAACTATGTGTAATGTAGATCAAAGTAAATATCATAAAACATTTCAAAGAAGTTAGCTGATGTGAGCTACACACTGCCATGCAATAATTTAACTATCACTTGCTTGGTGTTATCTATATTGACCACTATCAAGTTTCAATGTATCAAAAATAAAATCTCCAGTACAGAGTTGGTTCCTCCACTGATAAGCACAGACTACAATGAAAAACCATTATAGAGAATATTGCTTGAAGAGAACCATACCTACTTAAGAAAACCTAAGAAAAGTTTCCTGATACTTTTCTGTTAAGGTGGCAAGTAGTTGAGATCGCTCTCACCAAACGATTTTACAGAATGTGCAGGTATTTTTGGCCAGGCCAAACTTGGAGTATGGAGGAGTAGTTCTGTGTGCCCTGATTTGGCATCATGAACCTGCTTTGGTGGCACACTGGAGTGTGATGGATGTCGATTTAGTTTTACAAGTACCAAGTGCAAACATGGAGCCTGTTGTATATTTTTGTGGGTTCTATTTTATATCAGGTGCTCTTCCAAGGAATAATGCACGTGAATCACTCACAGAAGGGATATGACTCACTCGAGCTGCAGTACAATGTGTCTTATTAGAAATTATTTGATGCTTAGAACAGTGTGATTGAGTTTGTATGGCATGTTCTGTTGTTGTGGGAAGCCCCTGCAACCCCTGTCACTTTTTTTGCGGGGGGAGTGCCAACTTTGGAGAATGCTCAGTAGTTCTTTCTAGTCAGGAAGCAACAGTTCTTCCACCAAAATTTAATCCAGCAACCAAATCATTAATCTCTCTTGGAATGGATGAATGAATGTGTGTTTGCACCTTTTGTTTCATGAAGTGAATGAGGATTGTACTTAAATTCATTAAAGTTGGTCATTTTAAAAGGAAAAAAAAAAAGAATATTGCTGAAATAGATATACTAAAATGTTACATTTATTGGAAGGGTTAAGAGAGTGTGTTTCATAAGTAACCTAATTATGTATCAACATAGCCCTAGTAATAAATAAGCATGCAACCAAAAACTTGAGACAAAGGGCTGGGGTGATGGCTTAGCAATTAAGGCACTTGCTTGCAAAGGCTAAGTACTGAGGATGAATTCCCCACTACCCACATAAGCCAGATGCACAAGGTATCACATGCATCTGGAGTTTGTTTATAGTGACTAGAGGACCTGATAACTTATTTTCTCTCTATATGCACCCTCTCTCTTTTTCTCTGTCTCTCTCAAATAAATGAATAAATAAATAATATAGTTTTAAAAATAGAGCATTTGGCAAATAGAACACTAAAGGCAATGGCAATACTACAAGGAATATGTAACATGAATTTCTTGTAGAACCATCTCAGCCATCTGATGTTAAATGAACTTTACTGAGTATTATAACTTGCAAATATACAGCATGCTGGGGAAGGGGCTATATCCATGGCTCAATGGGTAAAGTGCCTGCGCATAAGCATGAGTACCTGAGTTCAAATCACCTGCACCCACATAAAAACCTGGCATGGTGAGCATCTGTTATCTCAGGTGGTGGTAGTAGAATTCATGGTGTTGGCTAGCTTACTACTTTAGCTGAATCAGTGAGGTCTGTCATCAGTGAGAAGTTTTCTCAAAAATAAAGTTGATTACCATTGAAGAAGGCATCAGTGTCAACCTCTAGCCTCCACGTACCTGCACAATCATGCATGCCCACATGCACACAGCACATGTAAATTTGCATACACACACCGACAACAGACACATAGTCATGCAAAATATTCCTAGGATGTGTCACAATTTTTCAAGAAAAAAATTAGCAATATGTCATTTCACAGTGGATTTGTTTTACATATGATTCAAACTTAGTTATATAGCATATAGACAATCTATGTTTGATTGTTGTGGTATACAAGAAAAAGACAATGACAATTAAGCAAAATTAAACAAAGAATGTAACCAAAATATACTGAGATACATGGGATATGCCATTCTTTGCCTGTTTTTTTTTTTTTGTTTTTGTTTTTGTTTTTTCGAGGTAGGGTCTCACTCTAGCCCAGGCTGACCTGGAATTCACTATGGAGTCTCAGGGTGGCCTTGAACTCACGGCGATCCTCCTACCTCTGCCTCCCGAGTGCTGGGATTAAAGGTGTGCGCCACCACGCCCGGCTAGTGTTTGTTTTTTTTTAATTTCAACATTGAACTGTCATGTTATTTTCTTATTATAATCTTATGCCTATTGATATTATTTGAACAACTGTAAGTGTTATATTTACCAGAATTATCTCCACTCATAAATAAATGTGAAGACAATTACAGACCAATCTCCCTCATGAACATAGATGAAAAAATTCTTAACAAAATATTGGCAAACAGAGTACAAGAATATATCAGAAAGGTCATTTACCCAACCAAGAAGGCTTAATCCCAGAGATGCAGGGGTGGTTTAACATATGCAAATCAATAAATGTAATACATTATATAAATGGACTGAAGGACAAAAATCACATGATCATCTCATTAGATGCAGAAAAAATCATTTGACAAAATCCAACATCCTTCATGATAAAAGTCCTACAGAAACTGGCAATAGAAGGAACATATCTCAACATAATAAAAGCTATTTATGACAAACCTACATCCAATGTAATACTAAATGGAGAAAATTTGAAGCTTTTCCAGGAATAAAACAAGGGTGTCCACTGCCCCCACTTTTATTTAATATAGTACTGGAAGTCTGAGCCATAACAATAAGACAAGAGACACACATAAAAGGGATACAAATTGGAAAGAAGAGATCAAGTTATCATTATTTGCAGATGACATGATTCTGTACATAAAGGACCATAAAGACTTTACCAGCAAATTATTAGAGCTGATCTACACCTGTATCCATGTAGTAGGATACAAAATAAACGCTCGGAAACCAGTAGCCTTCCTATATGTTAGCAACAAACACACTGAGGATGAAATCAGAGAATAACTCCCATTCACAATTACATAAATAAATAAATAAAGTACCTTGGAATAAGCCTAACCAAGGAACTGAAGGATCTCTATAATGGAAATTTTAACATACTCAAGACAGAGATTGCAGAAGATACTAGGAAATAGAAAGATATCCCATGTTCTTGAATTGGAAGGATCAATATTGTGAAAATAGCAATCTTACCAAAAGCAATCTAACCATTTAAAGCAATCCCCATCAAAATTCCAGTAACATTCTTCATGGAAATAGAGGGAAACTATTCTAAAATCATTTGGAAGCATAAAACAACCTAAAATATCTAAAACAATTTTGAGCAGCAACAACAACAAAAAAGGATGGTGGTATCACCACATATCATTTCAACCTATATTACAGAGCCATAGTAGCAAAAACAGCATAGTACTGGCACAAAAGCAGGCAAGTACATCAATGAAACAGAAGAGAGGACCCAGGTGTACATCTAAGTAGCTACAGACACCTGGTCTTTGACAAAAGTGCCAAAAACACTCAGTGGAGAAAAGACAGTCTTTTCAACAAATGGTACTAGGAAAACTGGATATGTATCTGTAGAAGGATGAACATAGATTCTTATCTCTCTCCTGCACAAGAATTAAGTCCAAATGGAACAAAGGCCTAATATCAGACCTGAAACTCTGAAACTACTAGAAGAAAAAGTAGGGGAAACCTTTCAACATGGTACAGGCAAAGATTTTCTGAATATAACCCCAGTTGCTCAGGAAATAAAACTACAGATCAACCACTGACATCTCTTGAAATTAAAAAGCTTTTGTAAAGCTTAAGTAAAGAGCAATATACAGAATGTGAAAAAGTCTTTTCCAGCTATAAATCTGACAGAGGATTAATATCCAGGATATACAAAGAACTCAAAAAACTAATAAGAAATCAAACATTCCAGTTAAAAATGGGCTATGGAACTAAACAGAAAGTTCTCAAAAGAAGAAATAAAGATGGCATATAAACATCTAAAATATGTTCTATATCCTTAGCCATCAGAGAAATGCAAATTAAAACTATGTCAAGATTCCATCTCACGCCTGTCAGAATGACTACCATTATGAAAACACATGGCAATAAATGCTGGAAAGCATGTAGAAAAAGAGGAACCCTTCTACACTGTTGGTAGGAATGCAATCTGGCCTAGCCATTGTGAAAATCATTGTGGAGGTTCCTGAGACTGCTAAAAATAGATCTACCATATGACCCAGCTATACCACTCCTAGGTATATATCTTAAAAACTTGCCTCACTACCTTAAGAATACTTGCTCAACCATGTTTATTGCTGCTTTATTCACAATAGCTGAAAAATGGAACCAAACTAGATGTCCCTCAACTGATGAGTGGATAATGAAGGTGTGGTACATATATACAATGGAGTTCTACTCAGCAGTAAAGAAAAATGAAATTATGAAATTTTCAGGAAAAAGGATGAATCTGTAAATAATACTCAGTAAGTTAACTCAGGCCCAGAAAGCCAAATGTTGCATGTTCTCATATGTAGATCCTAGCTATAAATGATTTGAATTCTATGTGAGTTGGAATAAAACTCAGTAGCAGAGATTGGTAAACTAGAAAGGGGATAAAAAGGGAATGAGATAGGAATTAAGAGGATGGTATTGTATATATGTAAGTTGAAGAGTAGATCAATGGGGGTGGAAAGGTCTAAGTGAGGTTAGAGGAAGAAATTGAATAAAGTAAAGGTGGGGGAGAACTAGTCAAAATCCAAGAGGGTATGAAAAAGTCATGTGTAAACCTACTTTTTTGAACAATGGCACACCCTGAAGCCATAGATTGTTATTAGAAAATTTTCAGTGCCAGGGATGGGACACCTTCCAGCAAGTTGTTGGTCAGGGAGGTCTCTGATGACCCCAAAACAATGCAGGCTATGGCCAATACTCTTGGTTTCCCACCCAGAATAGAAGGTAAGGTCCTATTGCTGAGAATTCCACATGGTTGTGCTGCAAGGTCATTGAGAAATCCTGCTGGAGTTTAGCTGGAAACCTCCTCCTTGTAGACCAGCTAACAGAAAGCTGGAAAAAGCTACACTGCATGCAGTTCCATTGGAGAGAGAGAGAATTCACCAATGGAGATACTCAACGATGGTAACTGCAAGCATTAAATTTGCCCAGCCAAGTCAAATGAGCCAATGGGTGCAAAAGTGGTATGCCTATCATGGGGGAAACCAACTGCTCTCTAATTGGATTGGAGGCCTGCTCCAAGGGAGCGAACACATGCCTCATACTGAAAACACATGACAGGGGAAGTCATAAACCCTAGGAGAAAAAGTCTGCTGCTATCTGGCTAAATGTATATGCTATGCTCACCAAACTGTCCCATAAGCACTTCTCTTAATGTTCATACACATATATTAATGCTGCTCTCACTTTCAGTTAGAGAAGCTCCTCTTTTCAGATGGTGGAAACTTTAGGATGACTCAGAGAGTAACATAGTGCTGAGATGAAGTGACAGAAGAGTGCTCTACACTGAGACATCTCTATCACACCTTCTAAGGCTCAGAGTCCACTGTGGAAAAGGTCACAGAAAAAAATGTAAGAGTCAAAGGAAGGGTAAGACTGCTTACAATGAATGTACTCTTCCAGACACAAAATGACCTGCATATTCATGACCTCGCAGTATCTGACACTACCTATGAAAGAACATCATAATAGTGGGGAAAGATGATGGCATCAAAATAAAAGAGAGACTGATTGGGAGGAGGAGGATATATGATGGAGAATGGAGTACCAAAGGGTAAGTGTGGGGCAGAGGGAATTACAATGTTTTATTATCTATACTTATGGAAACTGTCAATAAAGAAATCAAAAAAATAGAAAAGAAAAGTTATACTTCCCTAAATAAATAAATGTAAAGAAATTATACATGAATTTCAACATTTGTCCTACAATTGTAGCCTGTTGTTGTTAGTATATATATTGTGTACTGCTTCTGGCTTCTATGGGGCAATCACTAAAGTTTCTGCCTCAGGAAGACTTCTCAATTCTTTATTAAAATTCATATCTGTTTTCAGCACTGTCCACATGATTTAACTTAGTTTCCCTTTACTTATATAATGTGATGATTTCCTTCTATCTTGCTATTGCCATTAGAATTTAAACACTTTCTACAGATTTACTTTAAAAATCAATTTTAAAAATCCTCCTTCAACTTCAACAGTCCTTCAAATATTTTTCCCTTGGTATCTATAAAAAGCTTTCTGCATGTATAGCTTTCATTTATTCAGGTCTTATTAAATATTACTCTCATTATAATTAGACTTTTGTTTTCATCCCAAACAGTAAGTCATTCTGGATTATCTACCCACTTGACTACATGTGAATCATTCATTATCATGATACATAAGAAAACATTAGGATAATGTGGTACCACAATAAACCATACAGGGTAAGTCTATGTTCTCTATGACAATGTAGCATAGTGGATAATTTACATAAAAAGATTTGTCTCTGATCATTCCCTCAGGATAGATGGAGGAAAGGCAGACAGGAACTTGCACAAAGAAACAATTATACCCATGACAGGTCCCAGATTTATTTATAACAACCTACTATTGTGGGAAAAAAAGAGCCCCCTGAGAGCAAAAACCATGCCTGCAAGAAAAGCATTAATCTAATATTCTGATCATTTATAAGCCCCACTGTTAGGAGCACAGCTATACTTTCTCAGGACTCACTGAGCTCTGTGGAGACAAGTCCTATTTAAACCATACTGTGACAGTTAGAATGCAAGCTACAATTATGACCAGGTGGCTTGCTGTTCATTGCCAGCCATGATGGACTCTACCATCTGAAACAGTACGTCAAAATACACCATTTCTGGGCTGGAGAGATGGCTTAGTGGTTAAGTGCTTGCCTGTGAAGCCTAAGGACCCCGGTTCGAGGCTCAATTCCCCAAGACCCACGTTAGCCAGATGCACAAAGGGGTGCACGCATCTAGAGTTCATTTGCAGTGGCTGGAAGCCCTGGTGCTCCCATTCTCTCTGTCTTTCTCCCTCCTTTCTCTGTTGCTTTTCAAAGAAATAAATAAAAATAAACAAAAAATTAAAAATATATATATGTACCCTTTCTTTCCTTAAATTTCTTCTGATGAAGTATTTTTATCCTAGCACTAGAAAAGTAACTGACACACATAGTGGGAGTGATAGTTACCATTGTAATGCATTAATGAAAATTATATGGGAAAAATAGAGGCTTTACTCCAAATGTATTCTGTAGGCACTTAGCTTGGCATCACCTGGTAGCATGGGAGAAAACGGAATATCCGAGCTCATGCCTGGTCACCAGAAGAAGGATATGCATTTTCACCATCTACCAGTTGGTTGAAATGCACTAAAGTTTAAGAAGCACTAAATTAGAAAAATTTTACTTGGACAATATATAATCAAATTCCAATATTTTGAATATCACTGTGTATCAATATGATCTTGATTCAGTGCTCTTTACTTGCTGTTATTTCTGTGGTTTATACCTAAAATTCACCTGTTGCGATCTCACTAAGCTTCCAGTTTCAGAAAATCCAAGACCTAGATATAAGAAATTCCCCCTTTCAGCAGCTCAAATGCATTACCACCATTCCCAAGATTACATTAAAATTTCAGTAATGTTGCATGATGGTTTTGCCTTCAAACTGGGAAAAAGCAAAGACATATACCAGGCATAGTTTTTGTTTTAATCAGCATAGCAGCTTTCCCTAAAGCATTTCGATCCCTCTGCTTATTCACTGTGTGCTAAAGCTGGGTAAATTTGGCTGCAACTCCCTGCGAGGGAGAAGAGAAACTCAAGGATATGGCCCTGCAAGCTGTGTAGAAGAAAGGTATGAGAGCGGTGATCAGAAGTGCCTTTAGGGTGGGAAAGGAGCAGTGTCACCACAATGCCACAAATGCATTGACCATGCTTCTAAACATTTAGTCAGCAATTACAATCATGGTAATCTCCAAACTACCAGTCTCTCCAAAGTTTCCACACTTTTTAAGAATAGATCACATTATAGATTTTCTCTTAATGACTTTTAGGATATTAAATCGCATACTATGGACACAAATGTTATATAAACTATATATGGTTTGCATATTTAAAGGCTGTCTAGCTATTTCTGAAGTATGATGACACATTTTGAGAGACAAATAAAATAATTAATATGGCAATGCAGTGAGGGAAGTGTGCAAGTGACAGCTAGAAACAGTGGAAAGCCTCAGGGTAACAGCCTGCAGGGATAGCACACTGTCACCTAGAGGAAGCTCTGACCACACCAGACTTCCAACCATGAAGACAGCTCCAGCATAAATGTGCTTTGTTTTGATATACGTGTGTGTGTGTGTGTGTGTGTGTGTGTGTGTGTGTGTGTGTGCAGGAAAGGGACCCCTTGCCTCTACAAATGAACAGCAGATGCTTGTATCATTCTTTATAGGTGGTTTGTGAATTGAACCAAAGTCCACATGCTTTGCAAGCAAGCACCTTTAACCTCTGAGTAATCTTCTTAGCCCCAGATATGTTTTATTTCAAATGTTTAATACAACTTCAATGGATAACTATCACACACATTGCACATATATATACATATACTCACATACAAACATATATATGTGTGTGTGTGTGTGTGTGTGTGTGTGTGTGTGTAATCTTTCATTTCTCTATAACTAAAACTTACTGAGAATTTTTATGATATTATGCATTTATAGTAACACTGTCTGGCCTTGAACATCAGCCTCCAGAGTTCTAGGATTACAGGCATGTACCAATGCACCAAGGTACTATTTATATTTATCTAAAAGAAAATGGAAAGAAAAATAAATATTTTCAAAGCACTGAAATTCTTTGACCTTAGGTTAATGTAAGACTTAATGAAAGTGAAAATAAAAAGTTAAAAAAAATAAATAATACTTAGGAGCTGGAGAGATGGCATAGTGGCTAAGCACTTGCCTCTGAAGCCTAAGGACCCCAGTTTGAGTCTCGATTCCCCAGAACCCACATTAGTCAGATGCGCAAGGGGGCACACGTGTCTGGAGTTCAATTGCAGTGGCTGGAGGCCCTGGCATGCCCATTCGCCCATTCTCTCTCTCTCTCTCTCTCTCTCTCTCTCTCTCTCTCTTTCTCTCTCTCTCTCTCTCTCTGCCTCTTTCTCTCTGTGTCTGTTGCTCTCAAGTAAATAAATAAATAATGAACAAAAAGATAAAAAAAAATGCTTAGGTTTCTATAGTGTATGTTTTATATTTATTTGTCCATTAAAGAAGTTTCTTTCAGAGAGGAATAAGAAATTAGTATTTTGTGCATGGGATATAATTTCAGATATATTAAACTGAAGTTCCTTGTCCTTATTGCATTCCAATAAGTCATTATGTATGACCATGAGAACTGTCAATAAAAATACATGACAGAGCTGCTTTTTATGAAGAAATGCTGCCCAGTGCTTGCTCTCTGCGGCAGGGCGCTGCTAACACATCCAAGGCCACTACCACAAGAGTTCACACTGGTGATTCAATGAGGATATGGGGCTTCCTTACAGGACAAGGGTGAGGCATTTCTCTCAAGAACGTTAAGCGCTCCAAGCAAATCTCATATGTATGACAACCCCCACCTAGCTTTAGATGAAGTTCTCTCTCAAAGATTTTCCACCTTCTGTAGGCTCAGCACAAGACCATCAGACCCTGGGCATCCTTGCACACAGATGCCATCTCTGGTGAGAAACTGAAGACCTTTCCCAGCCCCTTCTTTCTGAGGGGAAGTCAACAGCTACACCTCTAGAGTATTTCCTGTGCATCCAAGGCTGCCTGGGATAAAGTTGGCAAATGTTGTTTGTGTTGGAGGATCATGTTACACAACAGCCATTCTAAACTAAAAATGAAACAGGGTAGACAGATGACTTAGCAGTTAAGGCACTTAATTTCAAAGCCAAAGGACCCAGGCTTGATTCTGCAGGACCCGCATAAGCCAGATGCACAAGGTGACACATGTGTCTAGAGTATGTTTGCAGAGGCCCTGGCATGCCCATTTTTTCTCTCTCCCTCCTGCTCTCTCTCATTGCCTCTTTCCCTCTCTCTCAAACAAATAAAAATAAAATAAATAAGTAAAAATAAAATTTAAAATGTGGTCAAGAATTGGGATTAAAAAACATGGTGTGAGGGGAAGCAACAGCAACAACAAAAAGAGCTGGAATGATGACTCAGTTAGTCACTTGCAGCACAGGCATGAAGGCTGAGTTCACACCTCAAGCAGACATGTAAATGCTGGGCCTGCAATCCCAGTTCTGGGTCAGCGGAGACAGATGAATTCCCTGCAGCATGGTGACCAGTGAGACTAGCTGAATGGAGAAGCTCTAGGATCGGTGAGAGAACCTGTCTCAATAAATAAAGATAGGTAGTGGTAGAGGGAGGCAGAGGCAACCTTTGGCCTCCTGACATGCACACCTGCACACACACACTTGGACCAAGACACACACACACACACAACTTACACATCCACACATGGAAAAAAAAAGTGGCTGATCAACATGTTTTTTTTTAATCATATAATCCTCTCAGATGAGTAGGATGCCAATGCTAAATTAGCACTTTCAACATAAATTTTAATTCACAAATTATTAAATTGGTACTTGAGTTAATTATTGTTACAGGTGTCCAATTTAGTTTCTCGAGAGAGCTTATGAACTCCTGTATCATTACTCAAGAAACACTTTGCAGTTTCACTCATAAATTTTGAAGTCAAATATGTTTTGCATAAGTATAACAGTATGCTAAAGCATGGGTTTACAGAGATTCAGGCCTTTAGCAGCCATTCAGTGGAAGCATTGTCAGTAGAGCAGCAATAAACAATCCATCGAATGTCTGCTGTTAATTATTTCCACATGTCATCAATTCTAAAAATGCTAGTGATAAATACTTTCCCAGCTGTCATTGTTGGCACGCTTCTGTAGCCTCAGTCTTTGGGAAGTAAGGCAGGAGATTCACAAGTTCAAGACCTTCCTGGACTATATATTAATAAATTTTAGCCCAATGTAGTATACATAGCAAGACCTTGTTTGAGAAAGAACTTTATATCTATATGCTAGATTACCTGACCACAAATTTCTAGCAGTTCTCCTGTCTCTGCCTCCCATCCTATCATAGAGACTTTGGGACCCTACTCTGTCCAGCAATATGTGAGTTCTAGGATCTGAATTCAGATCCTTACAGTTGTTCAACAGGACAAGAGTTTTATCCACTGGGCACTGGGTCATGTCTCCAGCCCATATACTATTTCTTAATCAGTGTTTCAAAAACACCATCTATAGTAATTCATTTATTATCTAAGTCTAGGGAATGGGGCAATGGATCAAAGGGAAAAATGGTTATTGTGCAAACATAAGGACTTAAGACTGTATACTCAATCCCATATACGATGCCAGGCATGGAAGTGCATGCTTAGAATCCTGGCACTAGTGACACAGAGACAGGGTCTCCTTGGCCCTCACTAACTACCTAGAGAAACCAAAGAGCTTGAGGTTCAGTGAGAGATCTTGTCTTAAAGAACTAAAGTAGAGAAAGATTTAAGAAGACACTCAACATCAACATCTACCTCTGGCCTCCACTTGTATATCCCATATGTGAACATGCACCCCTCCACACACATGTGACTAGACACATGTGAACAGGCATGAACAATACCACACATGCACATACACAAAAATGTAATTCTATAGAAATTATGTTAATTCTGTGACATCTCATTAAAATATTAGCACTATGTATTATATTCAACTTACATAAGTATGACAGATGTTCTGTAGTAACATATAATCTAATGTACTATAATAAATAGATTTGTAGAAAAATATTTATAATAATTTCTATTGATTTCTATAGTGTAAATACCTAGGGTAGACGTTTTAATAGCAATACCATTATTTTAGGCATGTTTTATGATTAACTCACACATATAATTTCTCAAAGGGACTAATAATAGGAAAACAGAAAAATAAAATCACATTTAATGTTTAAACAAAACAACAAAAATAAATTAACATATGTAAATAATTGGTTTTTTGAAGTAGGGATTCACTCTAGTTGAGGCTGACCTGGAATTCACTATGTAGTCTCAAGGTGGCCTCAAACTCACGGCAATCCACCTACCTCTGCCACCCTAGTGCTGGGATTAAAGGCGTGCACCACCATACCTGGCTAAATTAATAATTTTATTAGAGTTAATATTGTCAACTTAATAAAGTGATTATATTTAATACACTTGAATTTTCTCCTACAAAATTACTTTGTAGCTTCCAATGCTCTAACTTCATAAGAAATTCAAAAGAAGTCGACAAAATGTAGTCAAAAGCTGGAGGATGGCTCAGTGGCTAAAGGTGCTTGCTTGCAAAGTCTGATGCCCTAGGTTTGATTCCCTAGTATCCACAAAAATTCAGATTCACAAAGTGGTGCTCAGGTTTGGAGTATGTTTTCAGTGGCAAGTGGCCCTGGCCCACCTATTCTTTCTCTCTCTCTTTTCAATTTATTTACTTAGCTGCCTCTCTGCTTGCAAATAAATAAATAAAATATTTTTAGTGTATTCAAACAAAGCATGGTGAAGGAGTCTGCAATTCTAGCCCTTGAGAGGAAGAGGCAAGAAAACTGAGCTTTAGGCTACCCTTGGTGGCAGATTTTAAGGACATATAGGGCTACATAAGGAGACCCTTTCTTATCAAGGACGAGAAATATACCACAATAACAGCACTTGTCTAGCATGCCCATGGCCCTAGCATTGCAGAAACAAAAACAAAATGAAATAAAAACCCATATAGCCATATATGAAACTTCCTTCCATATAGGAAAACAATTCATAAGCAACCTGTAAAAATTAGTCAGATATTTCTAACAAAATATAAACACAATATATAATTATATTTATGAAACCTAGTATTTATAGAAAAAAGTTATATTATATTTTACTGATTTATTATAAAAACTTTAATATGGATTTTACTATTTGATATGGAAGGGGATCTATAAGTGTTAGATTGAGTGTGGTTAAAAGAGTTGTTTTAGTGGGATGTGGTATGTTGACTTTTACATAATTTTATACACTGTCTTCAGAAAGCTGTACTAATTAATGAGTACTTTAAATAATTTTTTTGATGCATGTGATCTCTGGGAGGAATTTTCATACTATGTTAAGTATGGATTTCTTTTCTATACTGCTGTAGAAATTCTGTATGAGGCCTTTAGGCTGAGAGCAATATCATTTTCAACATGACACATGTCTTAATCTAGTAATATATTGTATTTTAGAGCAAGGTTGATAGTTATTCACTTTATTATCAACATTTTTATTCCACTTTTTGATTGTGGTTAAAAAACATGAAAATTCAGAAAGCAAACTTAATAAAATAAATGGGATGATAACATTTAAATTATGGAGATCTGACTCCCTAAATCCAATGTTATTATTTTATTGTATTATGTTTGTATGTGTGTGTAATTATGGTGTGTGTGTGTGTTATATTGTTATATTCACACTGGTGTACATGCATGCAGCCCATGCAAATGTGAGGCCAGAGGAAGCCATGACATGTCCTTCTCTGTCACTCCTCTGACTTACTTCCTGAGACAACATTTGAACCTGAGGGTCCATGTTTTCTTTTGCTTTAAATATGTATTTATTTATTTTCAAGCAGAGAGGGGAAGACTGAGGGGGATAGAGAGAGAATGGGTGCATCAGGGCCTCTAGTTGCTGCAAACTAACTCCAAATATATGTGCTACCTTTACATCTAGCTTTGCATGGGTACTGGGGTCTCAAACTAGGTCATTTGGCTTTACAGTCAAATGCTTAACTTCTTAGTCATTGCTCCAGCCCAGAGATGATCCTCCTGTCTCCATCAACCATCAGCACTGGAGTTACAACCTTTTGTAGCACCAGGAACTCAAAGTCTTGCACAGCTAGTTTTCACCTGCTGAGCTCCTCAGGCCCCTTATACCAGTCTTTAAAAGGAAGAGATATGTTTATTCACTGTGACATACAACCTAATAAAAGACCAGCCCATAGTTCATGAATAGTTTCTTTTGCCTTCATTGTCTCTGATCTATCAACTTGTTTCTTTCTTCACCTATTCCTATCAGAGCTGAGGAGCTCTCAAATGGATTTCATAGCAGAACCCTATTTGAAAACAAAAATGTCAGAGGCCTTTCCATAAGACAGAAACTGGGATAAAGAAACTAACTTTCAGAAGGCAAAACACACGTACCACATGCATGACAAGGAACAGACTGAATCAAGCACAGCAGTGTATTTTTAACCAGCCAATTGCTTGGTTATTTTGTTTAACATTTAGTGTGAAATCTAAAAAGTTTTATAGAACCTTGGACATTGGCATAGACTCTAACTTGAAATTCTTGACATCACCACTCTTCTTAAACCACAAGGTTTAAAATTTTCATCCTCACTGTCACATCTGCACTCAATCTCTCATAGTTTGTCTGTGATGAATATCTTGCCATTGTTTCCTCTTTAAATTGTTTCTTAAGAAGATTCATATCACGTCTGCCTATTTTTACCTTTCGTATCTAAAGCCCACATCAGACATTAGTCAAAACATTTCAGTTAGAATTTCATCACCTTGGAACTACTGATGTTTGAGTCAGATAAATTCTGTAATGGGGGATCATTCTATGTGGCTGAAAATGGCTAAGGGCATTCCTGTCCTTAACTCTCAAATATGCCAGCAGAATTTCTTCAAGTTTTTTTTTTTTTTTAAGAGTCCCCATAGTTTTTATCAATCCTAATGATGTTCAAACATCCCCATAATCCAAGGTCTTTTAAGTGAGCCATAATACAAAAGAAAAAAAAACAAAAACATAATGGCACAGAATAAACATTCACATTGCCAAAGATGGCACTGGGCATAGCAATGGAACATTCAACCAATACAAGATTTAAACAGGGCAAACACCAAATTCTATAGCTCCAAGTCCAACAACTCTAGTCAGTGACAAATCTCCAAGTCTGATAATTCTAACCAGCTACAGTTCTCTGGAGTTCCAATTCCACCCTTCTAGCTGGCTGCTCACAGACCTGGAAAACTTCATAGGGGCCGGCAGCTCACCTTAGCAGCTGTCTCATGGTCCCGGCATCTATTCTGAGTCTGCGTTGCACCCCTGGTTCATCCTCACAATTCCATCAGGTCTGCATGCAGACAATTCTGCTTCATGTTGCCCATGACTATTTCCAGAACACAAGACAGTGTTGCAAATTCAATGACCCTCTCTTTCCTGCATTTCGTTCTTTTTTTTCCTGTTTTTTTTTAAATTTTCAAAATTTTTATTAACATATTCCATAATTATAAATAATATCCCATGGTAGTACCTCCCCCCAACACACTTTCCAATTTGAATTTCCATTCTTCATCATATTACCTCCCCATCTCAATCATTGTACTTACATATATACAATACCAACCTATTAAGTATCCTCCTCCCTTCCTTTCTCTACCCTTTATGTCTCCTTTTTACCTTACTGAACTCTACTACTAAGTATTTTCCTTCTCACGCAGAAGCACAATCATCTGTAGCTAGGATCCACAAATGAGGAAGAATATGTGGCACTTGGCTTTCTGGACCTGGGTTACCTCACTTAGTATAATCCTTTCCAGATCCATCCATTTTTCTGCAAATTTCATAACTTCATTTTTCTTTGCTGCTGAGTAGAACTCCATTGTATAAATGTGCCACATCTTCGTTATCCACTCATCAGTTGAGGGACATCTAGGCTGGTTGCATTTCCCAGATATTATGAATTGAGCAGCCATAAACATGGTTGAGCACATACTTCTAAGAAAATGAGATGAGTCCTTAGGATATATGCCTAGGAGTGCTATAGCTGGGTCATATGGAAGATCAATCTTTAGCTGTTTTAGGAACCTCCACAATGATTTCCACAAGGGCTGGACCAGATTACATTCACACCAGCAGTGTAGAAGGGTTCCTCTTTTTCCAGATCCCTGCCAGCATTTATGATTATTTGTTTTCATGATGGTGGCCAATCTGACAGGAGTGAGATGGAATCTCAATGTAGTTTTAATCAGCATTTCCCTGGTGACTAGTGATGTAGAACATCTTTTTAGATGGTTATATGCCATTCGTATTTCTTCCTTTGAGAATGCTCTATTTAGCTCAATAGCTCATTTTTTGATTGGCTTCTTTAATTCCTTATTATTTAACTTTTTGAGATCTTTGTATATCCTAGATATTAATCCTCTATCAGATATGTAGCTGGTGAAGATTTTTTCCCATTCATAGGTTGCCTCTTTGCTTTTTTCACTGTGTCCTTTGCAGTGCAAAATCTTTGTAATCTCATGAGGTCCAAGTGATTAATCTGTGGTTTTATTGCCTGAGCAATTGGAGTTATATTCAGAAAGTCTTTGCCAAGACCACTATGTTGAAGGGTTTCCCCTACTTTTTCCTCTAGCAGTTTCAGAGTTTCAGGTCTGATATTAAGGTCTTTAACCCATTTGGACTTAATTCTTGGGCATGGCAAGAGAGAAGAATCTATTTTCATCCTTCTACAGATATATATCCAGTTTTCCCAACACCATTTGCTGAAGAGGCTGTCTTTTCTCCAATGAGTATTTTTGGCACTTTTATCAAATATCAGGTGACTATAGCTACCTGGACTTACATCTGGGTCCTCTATTCTGTTCCACTGATCTACATGTCTGTTTTTGTGCCAGTACCATGCTGTTTTTGTTACTATGGCTCTGTAGTATAGGTTAAAGAAAGGTATGGTGATACCACCAGCCTTACTTTTGTTGCTCAGTATTATTTTAGATATTTCAGGTTTTTTGTGATTCCAAATGAATTTTTGGATTGTTTTTTCTGTTTCCATGAAGAAAGCCTTTGGAATTTTGATAGGGATTGCATTAAATGTGTAGATTGCTTTTGGTAAGATTGTCATTTTCACAATATTGATTCTTCCAATCCAGGAAAAAGGGATGTTTCTGCACTTCGTAGTGTCTTCTGCAATTTCTCGCTTGAATGTTTTAAAGTTCTCATTGTAGAGATTCTTTACTTCCTTGGTTAGGTTTATTCCAAGGTACTTTATTTATTTATTTATTTATTTTTGATGCAATTGTGAATGGGAGTGATTCTCTGATTTCATCCATTATGTGTTTGTTTTTAGCATATATGAAGGCTACTGATTTCTGTGTATTTATTTTGTATTCTGCTACATGGCTGTAGGTGTTTATCAGCTCTAACAATTTGCTAGTAGAGTCTTTAGGGTCCTTTATGTACAGAATCATGTCATCTGCAAAAATGATAACTTGAGCTTTTCCTTTCCAATTTGCATCCTTTTTATGTGTGTCTCTTGCCTTATTGCTATGGCTAAGACTTCCAGTACTCTACTAAATAAAAGTGGGGAGAATGGACACCTTTGTCTTGTTCCTGATTTTAGTGGAAAAGCTTCAGTTTTTCCCCATTTGGTAATATGTTGTCTGTAGGCTTGTCATAAATAGCTTTTATTATATTGAGATATGTTCCTTCTATTCCCAGTCTCTGTAGGACATTTATCATAAAGGGATGTTGGATTTTGTCAAACTCTTTGTCTGCGTCTAATGAGATGATCATGTGATATTTGTCCTTCAACTCATTTATATAATGTATTACATTTATAGATTTGCATATGTTGAACCATCCCTGCATCTCTGGGATAAAGTCTACTTGGTCAGGGCGAATAATCTTTTTCATATATTCTTGAATTCTGTTTGCCAATATTTTGTTGAGAATTTTTGCATCTATGTTCATGAGGGAGATTGGTCTGTAATTTTCTTTTTTTGTTCTATCTTTGCCTGGTTTTGGTATCAGGGTGATGCTGACCTCATAGAAGGAGTTTGGTAGAATTCCTTCTCTTTCAATTTCCTTGAAAAGCATAATAAACCATGGTTTAGCTCTTCCTTGAAGGTTAGGTAAAATTCAGCAGTGAATCCATCTGGGCCTGGCCTTTTCTTAGTTGGGAGATTATTGATAACTCTTCGGATCTCCATGCTTGTTATAGGTCTATATAAGTGATTAATCTCCTCTTGATTTAATTTAGGTAGGTCATATAAATCAAGGAAATCATCCATTTCTTTCAGATTTTCATACTTTGTGGAGTATATGCTTTAATAGTAAGTCCCTATGATTTTTTGAATTTCTCTGGAATCTGTTGTGACATTACCTTTTTCATCGCTGATTTTATTAATTTGTGTCTCTTCTCTCTTTCTTTTGGTCAGATTTGATAATGGTTTATCAATCTTGCTTATCCTTTCAAAGAACCAACTCTTTGTTTCATTAATTCTTTGGATTTTTTTGTATGTTTGTTTGGTTTCTATTTCATTAATTTCTTCCCTAGTCTTTATTATTTCTTTCCATCTACTAATTTTTGGTTTGCCTTGTTCTTTGTTTTCCAAGGCTTTAAGGTGAAGCATTAGGTCTTTTACTTGCAACCTTTCTAATTTCTTAATATAGGCACTTAAGGCTATAAAGTTACCTCTTACAACTGCCTTCATTGTGTCCCAGAGATTTTGGTATGTTGTGTTGTCATTATCATTTGACTCTATACATTTTTTGATTTTCTTCTTGATTTCTTCATTGACCTATTCATCATTTAGGAGTGTATTGTTTAGTTTCCATGATTTTGTGCATGCTCTATAGCCTTTCTTGCTACTGATTTATAGTTTAATTCCATTGTGGTCAGATAGAATGCAAGGAATTATTTCAATTTTCCTGAATTTGTTAAGATTTGCTTTGTGTCCTGATATATGGTCTATTTTAGAGAATGTTCCACGTGCTGCTGAAAAGAATGTATATTCTGCAGCATTTGGTTGAAATGTCCTGTATATACCGGTTAGGTCCATTCCTTCTATGATCTCATTTAGTCCATATGCCTCTCTGTTTATTTTTTCTTGGGATGACCTGTCAATTGATGAGAGTGTGGTGTTAAAGTCACCCACTACCACTGTGTTTGGTGTTATATGTGACCTTAGTTCTAATAGTGTTGGATGAATTTGGGAGCCCCCATGTTATGTGCAAATATGTTTAGGATTGTAATGTCTTCCTGTTGGAGTGTGCCCTTAATCAATATAAAGTGAACTTCCTTATCTTTTTTGGCTAAGATTGGACTGAAGTTTACCTTGTCAGACATTGGGATAGCAACCTCCGCTTGTTTTCTAGGCCCATTTGCTTGAAACATGTTTTCTGCCCTTTCACTCTAAGATAATGTCCATCCTTTTTAGAAAGGTGAGTTTCTTGGAGACAACAAATGGTAGGGTACTGCTTTTTAACCCAGTCTGCAAACCTATGTCTTTTCGTTGGGGCATTGAGGCCATTGATATTAAGAGATATTATTGAAAGGTATGTATTTATATTTGCCATTTTTCTTTTTTTGTGGTTCAGGTTCTACCTGTGCTCTTTTAACAAGTATTTGAGCATCACTTGTTTTTTCCCAGGGTCTTTATATGTGTGTTTTTCCTTTTCTTCAGCATGGAGGATCCTATCAAATATTTTCTGTAGAGATGGATTTGTCTTCAAATACTCCTTTACCTGCTTTTGTCATGGAATGTCCTTATTTCTCCATCTATTTGAATGGATAGCTTTGCAGGATAAAGTATCCTTGGTTGACAGTTGTTATCTTTCAGAACTTGGAATACATCACTTCAAGCCCTTCTGGCTTTTAAAGGTTGTGTTGAATAATATGCTGTAAGCCTGATGGCCTTGCCTTTGTAGGTAACTTGATTTTTCTCCCTAATGGCTTTAAACATTTTTTTCTTTGGTTTGTGTGTTTAGTAGTTTGATTATAACATGGTGAGGAGAGGTTCTTTCCAGGTTTTGTCTGGCTGGTGTTCTAAAGGCTTCCTGTATCTGCATTGGCACCTCTTTCCCAATTTGGAAGTTTTCTTCTAAAATTTTGTGAAGATGTCTACTATGCTTTTGGAGTGGAATTCTTCTCCTTCTACTATGCCCTGAGTTTTTATATTTGATCTTTTCATAGTGTCCCAAATATCTTGAAATTCCCACTCATACTTTTCTATAAGTTTGTCTTTCTCCTTGTTGGCCTGTATTAGATCTGCCACCTGGTCTTCTAGCTTAGATATTCTGTCCTCTCCTTCATCCATTCTACTGGTGAGATTTTCTACCGAGTTTTTTTATTTCATTAACTGTGTTCTTCATTGCTAGTATTTCTGACTGTTTTTTCTTTATTATTTCTATTTCCTTATTTATGTCTTGTATTGCCTTCTTTAGTTCATGAAATTGGTGTCCTGTGTCTTCTTTGATTCCTTTGATTTCCTCTTTGAGTTCCTCTTTGACTCCTTTGATTTGTTCTTTGACTTCTTTGAACATATTTACAATCATTCTTTTGAAATCTTTCTCACGCATTTCCTCTAACTCGTTCTCACTGGAGGTCATTTCTGATGCATTAATACTGTTACTTGGATTTATATTGTCTTGCTTTTTAGTGTTTCTTGTGTATAATGTATATATTTTTGCATCTTGGATTAAGTTTATGCTTGGATTTTCTAGCTAGCTAGGTATTCTTAGCTGTATCAACTGACTTGATGTTATATATCTTCAGGATAGGAGCTTAGAGTGTTAGGTGTGGCTCTTAAGGCTCTCAGAGTATCTATAAAGGTGTTCCGAGGGTTTGCATTTCCCTGCTGTGGGAGTATTCAAGTAGGCTGAGTGGAATAAAATACAGGTAGATTATAAAATTGAACTAAACACTGTACACATTCAATCAAAATCAGTGCTGAATATTTATGCAAGAGTAGTTATTATAACAACCATATCCTCTATCAACAAAGAGGTTAAGATTCCTATTCTGTTGATCTAAGTCAGCTTGTGACCAAGTGAGACCATTCCCTGGTACAATCAATCCCATTTACCATTTTGGATGATTTTGGTCTCAGTCAAGTTGCTGGCTGGGCTGTTGGGCTGCTGTCCTGATTTCTGGACCTGGGCACTGGCTTTTCCTGCAGTGCAAAGCGGGTTCTGGCAACTGTGGCCCTGCAGATCGGCACCCCCGCTGCTGGAACCACTGCTGCTGCTGCTGAAGCTGCCAGTGCTGGGTCTGTCACCGCTGCTGCTGAAGCTGCTACTGCTGTAGCTGCCACTGCTGGTTCCATCACTACTGCCTCTGAAGCTGCCGCTGCTGGATCTGATGTTGCCTCTGCAGCTGCCGCTACTGGATCCACCACTTCTGGGGCCACTATTGCCAGTGCTGGAGCCGCTGATGTTGCTGCCGGACCCTGCTCCTGCTTGGGTCCTGCTGTTGGCTCAAATTGGCGTGGTTGGGTCCCGGGACCGCTGCTCTGTTCACTGGAGCTGGGCTCAGGCGGTGGGGGAGGGGAGGGAGCCGCGCTGCTCTAGTACTCTCGCTGTTCCACTTGCTCTTCTACCTCGTGGTCTGCTCCTTTGTTGTTCACTGCTGCTCTCCCTTCACATTTTTTGAGTTACAGAGAGCTCCGGTGTGAGTGGAAGCTCCCCTCACCTGGCTTTTCCTGTGGCTCGAGCTGAGCCTGGAGGCTTTCTGGTGCGCCACCCCCACTGCTGCAGTTGGTGGACCTGCCGGGGCTGCTTTCTCCAGCCTGTGAGGGCTCTGGATGCTCTGGATCTCTTCTACTTCTCTGCTGCCATTCCAATTTCCTATACACCTCACTTTTTAGTAAAAGTGTGTATTAGCTGAGTTTTTTGTTCTTTTCCCCTCTTGGCTGCTTTGGCATGTTACCTATGCTGCCATCTTAACCAGAAGTCTTCTTCAAGTTTTAACAACCAAAAAGTTCTGTAGACTTTGCCATGTGTAGTATAAGCTAAATCATCTGTGGATAGAAATCTCTGACCTGTGTCATCTTGCTTGTTTTATGTATTTGCATGGAGGCTTACCATCCATTCTTACAGTATCTTTTGTCCTTCGTGAGAGCAATCAGCCCATATTTGATTCTTCTCTATATCACTGGAGTTGATATCAGTTGGAAGTCCTTAGAAAAGAGTGGACAAGGCTAAAGAGATGGCTTAGCATTTAAGACACTTGCCTGTGAAACATAAAGATCCAGGTTCAACTCTCCAGAACCCACATCATCCAGAAAGACATGGTGGTGCATGCTACTGGAATTCATTTACAATAGCTAGAGGCCCTGGTGCACCTATTCTTCCTCTCTCTCTCATAAATTAATGAATGAATGAATAAGTAAATACATTTAAAAAAGAGTGGACAGAAGTAAATAGTTGTAGCATTTACCTTCTCATTGCTGGGATGAAACACCCAATGGCAAGCAGCTTATGAAAAGAAAAGGTTTATTTTGGCTTACAGTTCTGATGCTTCATCATGACCATGAAACCATGGCAGAGTGGAGAGCAGATAGCATCTTGTCACATTAGTTAGGAGGATACAAGAGAGAGGTGGTTAGCAGTAGCATGGGCTGGTCTCTAAAGTCCTGTGACCTGTCTCCAATGGCATGGCTACTCGAAAAAGCACATGCCAATATGGTATGAGATTTAAATGCAAACAATTGAAGCTATAGGGGCATTTTATACTCAAAACACCAAAGTTGTACATTTTGCATTAATATGAAATGAAAAAATCCTTAGTTTCTTTTGATGTTGAAAGCTCTCTTGAACTACTTCCCAAATATTTCCTGGAGGAAAACAAAAACAAACAAACAAACAACAACAACAACAAAGAAAAACACAGGATAACCCAGTATGAGCCCCTTTTTGGAAGCAATCTGCTTCAGGTGACTTGACAATGCGGGAAAAAAGAACTATACTTTGGTGGCTTTTATAGTTCCCATCTAGAGGACATTACTGTTTTTAAACTTCTGTGGAATGAAATTGGGCATCACCTCTGCCACAATGTCATCAGAATCATTGCTTAGCACTTAAGACACTTGCCTGCAAAACCTAACTACCTGGGTTCAATTCCCTAGTACCCCCCTAAATCCAGATGCATAAAATGGCATATACATCTGGAGTTGGTTTGAAATGACTAAGGCCCTGGCATGAATATTCTCTGTTTGTCTCTCTTTTCTCTACTTGCAAATAAATAAAATTAAAAACTAAAAACAAATAAACAATAAAAACAAATATGTATTCCTTACCTTTCTCAAGTACATTCCTCAAGGAGTCTCCTTCAGACCCCTGTACTCAATGCAGATTCATAGGAGGTGGTATTCGTTTTTAAAATGGTAAAGGTACCACCACTTTATTCCCTTGAAAATGATAGTGATCCATGAAAAAAAAAAAGAAAAATTCCAACGACAGTTGTTGCAGTCATGTTCACATTACTGGTAGAAATTACCCAACCAAGAGCAGCTTCTGGGTAAAAGAGGATCATTTTGGCTTACAGGCTCAAGGGATAGCTCCATGATGGCAGGGAAAATAATGGCATGAGCAGAGGGTGGACATCACCCCTGGCCAACATAAGGTGGACAATAGCAACAGGAGAGTGGCAAGGGGAAACTGGCTATAACACCCATAAGCCCATCCCCAACAATACACTCTCTCCAGGAGGCATTAATTCCCAAATCTCCATCAGCCGGGATCTAACATTCAAAAAATCTAATCTCTCTCCCTCTCTCTCTCTCTCTCTCTCTCTCTCTCTCTCTCTCTCTCTCTCATTATCTGCCTCTTTCTTTCTGCCTGTTGCTCTCAAATAAATAAATAAATAAAAATAAACAAAAAATAATTAAAATGTTACAGTTAGTACCATTTTATTCCCTTGACAATGAAATTGATCCATGAAAAAACAACTGGAGGGCTGGAGAGATGGCTTAGCGGTTAAGCGCTTGCCTGTGAAGCCTAAGGACCCTGGTTCGAGGCTCGGTTCCCCAGGTCCCACGTTGGCCAGATGCACAAGGGGGCACATGCGTCTGGAGTTCGTTTGCAGAGGCTGGAAGCCCTGGCGCGCCCATTCTCTCTCTCTCCCTCTATCTGTCTTTCTCTCTGTGTCTGTCTCTCTCAAATAAATAAATAAATAAATAAAAGAAAAAAAAACAATTGGAAACTTCTAGTGCTAGTCCTACCAATTAAGAGAGATAAAATACCTTTGTTAAAATTAGTGTTTTTATTGAAAGAAAGATATTGGAAGTTTCACGTTAAGAGTGAAAATGTTACTTATTAAGATAATAAGTCATTTTTCTTCATATGTAGTAAGTAAATTTAGTTCTTCATGGGCTTAGGAACATAGCATTGATTATATTATCAAGAATTGATTTCCCCCTGTTAGATCATAATAGATATGCTTAATACTGACAAAATGAAAAGAAAAAAAAAAATAGCCAGAATCTTGAGTGTGATTTAATTCAGCTTCTTCAAATGTTTTAAGAAGTGAAATATTTAAATTTTCATACATATTATCTATGCTACTAAATTCTGCATTATATCTTGTTTAAATCCAGGCCAATCTCAATATAAATATATATTTTAAAATAAAATTCCGCTGTTGGGTTACATACGTTTGCTTGTTTGTTTTAAAAGTTAAATGTGTCTTGAGATTTATGTTTACCGTGCTTATTCTTAAATTTTAAAATCCACCACTGTGATAGTCGAAAGGACATCAATATACAACCTGAAACTCTTCAACTATTGGAGGAAAATTAGGAGGAACTCCAGGATATAGAGAGGGGAAGAACTTCCTGAACAATACCTCAGTAGCTCAGGAAATTAAACAGTCTCTTAACCAATGGGATCTCATTAAGCTAAAAACCTTTTGCACAGACAAACATACCATAAGCAAAGCCAATATATTACCCATTGAATGAGAGAAAATTTTTGCCAGCTATACCACTGACAAATGCCTAATATCTAGAATCTACAAAAAACTTGCAAAACTAAACAACAACAAAAATATCAAACATCCCACTCAAAAAAAAAAGAGTAGAAAACTAAATAGGTAGTTCACAGAGGAAGAAATACAAATGTGTAACACACACTTAACAAAATGGTCAACATCCATAAAACAACACTCCACCCTACTCCAGAAGGGTGATAATCATTTCAATATCAAACAACAACAAACATTGTTGAGGATGTGGGGAAAGAGGAACCCTCATCCACTGTTGGTGGGAATGCATAATTGTACAACTACTATGGAAACTATTATGGAGGTTCCTTAAAATAATGAATATATAATTACCACCAGACCTAGTTATTCCCTTACTGGCAATTTACCCAAAATGCTTCATGCTTTATTACAGAGATATTTGCTCAGCCATGTTTATAACTTCTCAATTCATAACAGTTAAAAACTGGAACCAACCCAGGTACCCATCAATGGACTAATGAAAAATGAAGTTGTGGTACATATGCACAATGGAATTCTACTCAGCAGTAAGAAAAAAAAATGATACAATAAAATTTGTAGGAAAATGGATGGGCATGTTACAGATCATTCTCAGCATATACACATAATCATAGAAAGTCAAACGCTGCATATTCTCACTCATCTGTGGATCCTAACCTGTATCACCGTGACTTGCTGGCATACGGGATAGTCAATATGAGGCTCAGACAAAAGGGTTGGAGGGATGGGGGGAAGGGGAAGGGAATGTTGGGTAAAATAAACACAAAAATAAACCCAAAATGGGGCTGGAGAGATGGCTTAGTGCTTAAGCGCTTGCCTGTGAAGCCTAAGGAATGTGGTTTGAGGCTTGATTCTCCAGGACCCAAGTTATCTCGTTTGCAGTTGGTGGAAGCCCTGGCATGCCCATTCTCTCTCTCTCTCTCTCTCTCTCTCTCTCTCTCTCTCTCTCTCTCTCTCTCTCTCCCTCTTTCTCTCTCTGTTACTCTCAAATAAATAAATAAAAAATGAATATAAAAAAAAAACCCAAAATGAACTGATGCCACAGAAACCTTTCTCCTTGAAGGTAGACTAAGAGACATATCCTTCAACAGGAGCATAGCAGGAGCATCTGAAAACAAAGGCTCTGTAGAGGGTGAGATGAAGCCTAACCTTAAAAAAAAAAAAAAAAAAAAAAAAAAAAAACGCTATGATCTGTAACTCCCAGTACCAGAAATGGGTGCTACACACATTGAGCTATTGATTGGACAGACCTAAGAGGTCCTCCAAACAAGACAGGCTTCTATCAAAGCACTTGATTACCCTCCTGATGTGAAAGGTAAGGCCCTATTGCTGAGGACACCATATGGTGCCAACACGGATGGCAGAGAGACCTGGCCAGAGTCTGGGAGAGAACCAGTTCCCAGATAGCCTGTCTAGTGCTGCAAAGTACTACATGAAATAATGCGGGAAAGTGGCCAACAAAGTTGTGAGCAAGCACGGGTCTAAGCTACTCAGTAGCAACCAGCCTGACAAGAAATACACACCAATGTAATTGTGGCACACAGCCTTGGTGGGTAACCAAAGTCTTTTCAATTGGCTAAGAGATCTGCTCAGTGGAAATGAACCCATATCTGAAACTGGGAACAAGGTCTTTAATCCTATTGGCACAAAGATTATGCTCTCTAATGTCAAGCTCCCATTAGTATTTGGCTAAAAGTGGCTACATATATCAAAATCTCCCTAAATTAATAATGTTTTTTCAATTTAACCTATGCCAACTTCACTTTCCATTGGAGAATCTGTTTTTCTTTTTCAGAAGGTATTGAATCCCACAGAGATAAACCACATCTAGCATTTCTATCAAGTCCCATATGAAATCACAGAGGAATTGGGAAGATGAGCAGTAGTCCTTCTTCAATGGTGAGCCTAATAATCAGCACCAGAGTGAAGGGATCAGATGCTGAAGATATACAACACACACCAAAGCAGAAATCCAGAGGCTCCTAAGAGCTCCTCACTGAAGTAGACTTAAAACATACCCATTAAGGCTCAAGGAATTTTGTGGAAGAAAAGGCAGAAAGATTGTATGAGCCACAGGTTGGGATGTCATGCCCACAGGCATTGCCTCTCCCCAGTAACTGACTGCTGCTCCCACCGTGCATGACCCACAACCCCATGGGGATACCAGCAACCTCACTGAGGAGAGCTTCCAGCAGATGGGGGCAGAGGAGGGAAAAGATGGCACCAATAGGTGAGGTATGCAAAGACTGTTCTTAATAAAATAAAATCATCTAGTAACTTTTCCACTAAGTCATAAAGTTAATATTAAGAATATTAATGCAATCACAATCCAAAATAAAACAAATAAAGGTGATAATGTTCAAATCAATGCAAGTTCTTTGTTAATTATTTCAATAAATTGCTTCAGGGATTTGGATTTTATAATTTCAGTGGATACATACTTACATATAACTAGACACACAGACATATATGTCCACAACTAAAGGGTGTGAAAATCCTTGACATAAGGGAATTTGCTCTATTGACAATGCTGTGAATTTACATATCAGAAATATCTTCCTTCTGATTTAGAATACCTGAGAAATCTTCAATCACATCTTCCCATTATTTAATTATTTATTTATTTATAGTTTCAGTTTTTTGAGGTAGGGTCTCACTCTAGCCCAGGCTGACCTGGAATTTCCTCTGTATTCTCAGGATGGCCATGAATTTATGGAGATCCTCATCCCTCTGCCTTCTGAGTTTTGAGATTAAAGCCATGTGCCACCACACCTAGTAAATTAAACCTCCCTATTGTCATTGGACTTTCATAATCATCACTGAATCCTTAGCTACTATAAGATCAACATTTTTATATTAAAATTGTATGGCAATATACATAGTATTGTAGATATATCTGGCATGATTGATTTCCAGTGTATGTATACATAGTTGTGGGATTACTTCATCATATGTTAGTTCTTTTTTTTTTTTTTTTTTTTTTTTTTAACCATGGCCTACTATTTTCCAAGATGGTTATACTAACTCACATTCTCCTCAATAGTGTAAAGTTTCTCCTTTTGCCACATCTTGGTTAGCACTTGCTTTCCTTTCCCATTTGGTAATAATTTTACTGTTATGAAGTTATACATGATATATATTTTGGTATTTTTAGATTAGATCTTCAGCAATTTTATTTTGCATATAGTTAGTAAGAAAATGAAATTAGCCAAGGTCAAACATCATGAATTTCATACCATCAGTGGATATTATGAAAGATAGAGAGAGGGGAAAAAAAAGACAGCAAGAGAGATAAAATGGGAACAAAATAAGGTTAGAAAAAGTTTGGTGTGCATATTCATATGTAATAGCAAAAATTGTATATGTAGGGGCTGGAGAGGTGGCTTAGCAGTTGAGGTGCTTGTCTGTGAAGCCTAAGGACCCATGTTCTACTCTCCAGATCACACAGTAGCCAGACACACAAAGATGAGGCAAGCACAAAGTCACACATGCCTACTAGGTGGTGCGTATGGAATTTGATTTTAATGGCTGAGGGTAGGCTTATTTATTTTTGCATACCATAAGCTATTATCAAATAATATAATTTTATTCTACTAAAAATGCCCATTTTATGATATTTAATCATTCCCCAAGGTGTAGAATGTTAAAAGATATAATTTCTAGAGTGACACTAGTTTTCTTGTTTTCCAATTATAGAGTAGTGTTTCCATACATTATCTCTATGTAGATCATGTTATATATGGGAAGTTTAGTTTTCAATTCATTAAATCAAACTACAGAGACATGAGGACAATTAACAGATATCTATCGAAGAGAAGAGTCAGTGATAGAAGAAGCTGCAAATGAAAATACAGTCAATATAGACAATCTATGATATTCATCCTATATCTAACATGAATATGAACTAGTATAAATTGATTTTCCAGAATTTCTTTTTCTAGCAAAGAGCAACAATTTTTTAAAAAGGGGAATCTGTATGTATTATTATATTTACTTAACAATTAATCTATATGGGTTGTGCCAAGTTTTCTCAGTTTCAGATTGAGCATCTGCTGTATTGAGTAGCTATATAGGGCTTGATATCCCTCTGTCAGATATCCAAGTATACCTGAACTATGACAGCTGCAAGTGAAGCTTGCTTCAGATTATGCAGCTAGCTATGTCTTCAGCTGAAATAACAAATCCCTTTAATGCAAACAATAAAATTACATTTTAATCAAAACAATTACATTTCTATGAACATGAATTTCTCTGTAGAAATCAATTAAAGTTAAACTAGGTATATATAACATAAGATTAATTTTTTTTCAAAAAATATATAAGCATTAAAATAGAATAGTTTATATTTCTTGATGAGTACAACATCAGTTAAGGAAAAATAATGGTTCTATTTATTTGTGAAATAGCCTAGCATCAATAGATGATTGGATTGTTCTAAAATGCTGAGGTCATAATTGTCAGAGTGTTGTTTGAGGTTGAGTGTTACACTACATTAGACACTGAAAGTTCAGTGTAAGACCAACAGAATTATTTATTTTTCTTTGCTAATCCTGCAATTTATGTTAATATGCTGAAGTTCTCTTTTGGTCTATTTAATATGCATATAACATGAAGAATTAGCAATCCTAGATGGACAGAATTTGCTGATTGGTCTGATGATGATGGGTGAGTCAATCTTGCACCTCATAGACACCTTCAATTCCTTAGAGACATTTTCAATTTGTGTTATATCTATTATAGTTATAATGACTGAATTACAAAGTTTATAAGCCCATAAGAAATGTTGACCTGCTCTTCTGTAATTTAGATTATTTTTGGAGGGGGGATTTCTCATTTGCCTAAGATTCTATTCTTGGTCATCAATCTCACTCAGATGCATGAATGTTACCAATTTTTGTTGCTTTCTATCATATACTATAACTTACTTTTGTTATTCTTCTTTTCTATCATAAGGTCCTTGCTTTGCAAAATTTTTAACTGTAAAATCTATCAATCTTTTTTTTTTTTTTTTTGATAGGACCAATGTGGCTCTCTAGAAGATTATAACCTCTTTAGCTCCAGTTCAAGTATCTGAAACTTTCCATAATGGGGATCATGTCACGTAAATGACTTTATCAACCTTAGTCTTGATTAATTTTCCTCTCTTACCACTGAGTACTTTTGATAGACTAAATGCATATTAAAAGCAGCCATGCCAGCTTGGGGCTACCATCCACAATGAGCTTTTGATCAGAGAAACCTACAAGGTTTCCTAAAAGAATGACATATTTCTGTCAGAGTACTTGATCACCCACAAAAGGTTAGTGGGAAGACCCTATTGCTGAAGACAACATATGCAGCTGTCACGTAAAATGGAACAGCATGGCTGGAAGCCAGGAGAAAGTCAGTCCCCAGACAGTCAGCATGTCTAGTGCCAGAAGGTGCTACATGGGTGACTGGAGGAAATGACCAATATCTGTCCAAGCAACTCATGGTCTAACCTACTTAGCAACAAATTACCTGGTGTGATGCCCATACAAGTACAATAGTGGCACACAGCTATGGTGGGGAACCAACTGCTCTTGATTTGGCTAACTGATCCCCTCAGTGATATGGGACCCATAGTTGGAGCTGGGAAACAAGTCAGAACCATGTCCAAACATAAGCCTATTCCCCAATATCAAGCTACCATCAATCATGGGCTACAAGAGGGCCTACACCTATTATATTCTCTATAAAATGTAAGCGCTATCTCATTTGTCCTGGTGCTAACTTACTCTCCGTTGGAGAATCTGCTTCTCTTTTTCAGATAGATACAGATCCTAAGGAGAGAGCCACCCCATCATACCTTAAAAGAGCCCCGGCTGAAACTAAGGAAAATTGGAGAAACAAGAAAGGGTGCTGTTTACGTGATGAACTGGATACCAGCGCAAAGGGGAAGGAGACCAACACAGAGAAAAATCAACTCCTACCAAATCAGAGAGCCAGAGCCTCAGAGGCCCCAACACCTCATCACTGAAGCAGACCAAAAATGAACCCAACATGGCTCAGGGAAATTTTGTGGAAGAGGGGGCGGAAAGATTGTCAGAGGCACATGTTGGGTCATGATATGCGGAAACATTTATCACACCAATAACTGAGGGCTAACTCCACAAATGCCCAACCCATATACCTCAACAAGGAAGGGGCAATGGGGAGGGGGTAGGTCACCTATGAGCCTAATAATGGTACCAAACTGTCTGGATTTGCTGAATAGAAAACTAATAAAAATAAAATAAAATAAAAGAAGCCATAAAGAACACTCAGTTTCATAACTAACAATATAAGCACTTTAATATGTAATAAATATAAACATATCTTGGGGTATTCTTTTAGAAAATCAGTGCTTTGACTGTCTAAAATTTTGTTACTGTTTTAAATTCCAAGGAAATACCTAACTTATGAGATGTATATATTAGTTATGTTTTACTTGTTCCATTGTTTAATGTCCATAACCATTAGAAATTACAGCTTATTCTAATAATAAATAATAAATGGAATTAGTTCAAACTTCCCATTTGTTACATTCATAAATAGCAATTACTTCTTAAATAAATATAACATTATTGAATAGTTACAATTATTTTATTTAGAATGGGTAGGGCTATCATTTCAGCCTAGCTATCTAACACTTAAGAATTTTACACTGTATTGGGATAGGAAGATGGCTCAGAGGTTAGGGCATTTGATCGAAGTGCCTGATGACCAGGGTTTGATTCCCTAGAACCCATATAAACCCAGATGACCAGAGTGGCTCATGCATCTGGAGTTCATATGCCCATTTTCTCCATCTCTCTCTCTCTCTCTGCATCTCTCTCTTTCTCTCTCCATCTCAGTCTTCCTGTGTTTGAAAATAAATAAATAAATAAATAAAATATTTTTAAAATGAATCATTTTTATCAATTAACATGCATTAATTTGAATTTTTGTTTCAGTCTGGCTCCCTTTAAATAGACTAAAGCAATCCAAACCCCCAGGTCATATGCCTTATCAGTGATTGCTTACCATCCATATTTAAACTATGGCCTGGTAGATAATCCAGTGAATAAAAGAAAGTTATCATTGTTCTAAGTACTACACATGTCAGAAATGAATCCTCTGTTCCTAACGAAAATTCAAAATGGAGACTTTTGGGCTGGAGATATGGCTTAGCTGTTCAGCCACTTGCCTGTAAAGTCAAGGTCTCATGTTCTATTCTCCAGGTCCCACATAAACCAGACACACAAAGTAATGTATGCATGTAAGGTTGCTCATGTGCACAAGAGGATGCATGTGTTTGGAATAGATTGCAGTGGCTGGAGGCCCTGGTATGCCCATTCTTTCCCTGTCTCTTTCTCTCTCTCACATTCAAAAAAAAAGGGAATCTTTCATGGAAGTTTGATTCTGACATCAAAATGTAAACATGATCTTTGTATTATTTTCAAAATTAAAAAAAATAAATCCATATTATATGCATTCATCATATATACATAATTCTCTGACTTAATAAATTTTTAACTGTAAAGGAATTTTTTGATATTGAGACCATGAATGGTTTTAGTAATTAAGCTCTAGAAATCTTAAGTGAGTCATGAAACACCCTCTTTAAGGTGATATATGCAGAACCCAAAAGCTATGGTTTTTGACATTTTCTTAGAATAAAATAATGAGTTTCTAAAGTCTGATTTTTTTAAGTTGTGAAACTTCATTCTGCTCAACAAGATTTCCCCTGAAACTTCACATCTTCTAGTGTTACTCTTCCTCTGCTTGTCTGTCGAGATTTGCAGTGTGACATTCTACAGCCCATCAAACTCCACCTGTGGGACCTGGTTTGGCAAGTTATAGAAGCAAGCTTCTACTGACTCTAGGGTACTTCCATGTTTGGCATGTGTTGGGAATGAAGGGCAATAATTGCTTAATTTGGAAAAAAAAGTTACTTTTACTCCAAAGAGAAGTTATTTTTTCTCAAAGAAATATACAAAAAAGTGAACTTTAAAAATATTAATTTATTTGCAAGCAGAGAGAGATAGAGAGGAAACATAGAGAGAGGTGGGCACACCACATCCTCTAGCCATGGGAAATGACCCTCTTGTACATCTGGCTTATGTGGATGCTGGGGAATCGAACCTGGGTCATCTGGCTTCACAAGCAAGTGTTAAGCCATCTTTTCAGCCCAAAAAAAGAACTTTTAAAAATACACTTGAATCTCAAAATTTAGACCATGTATTTTTGAATTAAAAATATCCATGAACAATTTGTATTTTCATATTACATAATATTGTCTAAAAAATAAATAATAAATCCCCTAAAAATGCTTGGTTACCTAATATATAATTGGGAATAGGCCAAAAAAATTTATCTAGCAAATACCAATAAAAAGATTGTGAAAAAGCTCAATGAATTTAAAGTGACTCCTCTACTTTGCAAGTCACTCAGCAGGAAACATTTTCAAATTTAGAGATCTAAGGGCTAAGGAATTGGCTAAGTTAGTAAGATCCTGGGAGCCTGACAGGGTCTGTGATGAATTGCAACCATCTGAGTTTGATTCCTCAGCACACAGGTAAGCAGTTGGACATTGTATACCTACAGGTAACCCCAGTACTGTGGGGAGCAGAGATTGGAGAATTCCTAGGACCAGTGAAAATGACAGATCTGTGTTCAGAAGGACTCTCAAGAAATTCTTGGAGGAGCAATAATAGAAGGACACCCAACTCCTTTGGGATCTGAATTGCATCTTAACCTGGTGTGTAGACTGCTAGGAAGTTAATAAGGATACTGCCTACTAGGAAGCTTGTGAGTAAAGAACAAAGGCTTGTTCTTGTCCCTTCTCTTAAGAGTTAATCTAAATGGATAGGTTAATCATGAAGGTAGGAAAATGTCTCTCAGAAGGAGCCATATATTTTGGAGACTTTAGGAAATAGTATAAAGACAAGCTAACCCTATAGGTGGCAAAGTGGCCTCTCTGGGCATTGTCCATTCTCACCCAAGAAAGTGTTTACAGTGTTCCTGTTGGTCACTGTCCACTCTCACCCTTTGTGATAAACTGCCTGTTTTCTACACTATGTTAACTAAGTCTCACCCACCTTTATTGGAATGAGTTCACATGGACTGGTGGCTCAATGAGAGGTCAATGGAGAGCCTGATAACATTATCATGAGACAGCAGGTTCCTACATCTGAATGGACTGAAGGGCATTCACTGATGGAAGGTCAGACATGTCAGGTTTTTCTCCCTATTTCCTCACTTTGGGTAGATTGGACCTAAAGTTAAACCGAGCATTTTAGTAAAGTCACTGTGCAGCATTCTGCAATCACCTGCAATGAAAACATGCTGAGGAAGTTCTGTTCCCCTCATATTGATCCTGTGATGGATGATGAAAGAGAGGAAAGGGCCTGATTGCTCTTACCTCCCACCCTATTCTCAGCCTTCCCTTCAATACAATCAATACTCATGATTGTGGAGTCATGGCCATTTCTACTTCCAAAAATTTCTATTAAAGTTCTTTCCAGAGATGAGTGCAAGTATCTCCTTACATATTGAACATGAGTGCAAGAACAGAAATGAATAAAAATTTAAAACATTTTAAAACGGCATTGAATCTCATATTTTGGGCCTTAAAAATCTCTTTTCAATGATAACCCTGAATTGGCACATCCAGAAATATAATCTTTCCAAGCTTCACCTTTGTCTCAATTTTCTCATGTGTTCACTTTCCTTCTTGAAATACATACTTTTCCCCTCAACGACATTAGTCTCATTCACAAACATGCTGAGGTAAGTCTCATTTCCAAACCAAATCACAGCCTCCCTTAATCTGTCTTTAATGAAAATGCTAAATTCCAATTTAGAACTTAGTTTATGGGGAAACTTGATTGCTTCCTGTTTACTCGACATCCAGACCAATCAGATCTTATAAAAAGTCTCCAGTTAGTTCCTGTCTACACTTCCAGAACTCAGTGTGAACTTGAAGATTGGGAACTCTTGCTAGGCAGTGGACAAGGGGCAGCCCCCTCATGTCTGTGACACAGGTATGTTTCAGGGAAAGGGGGCTCTTCTAGACGCACACACCTGAAGGTACTAACTATTTACCAAGCAGAAATATAGTTTGTAGCTTGTCTTTCTTTCTTTGAAAAATAGTGATAGGGCTGGAGAGATGGCTCAGCAGTTAAGGCATTTGCCTGTGAAGCCTAAAAACTCATGATTGAGGGCTGGAGAGGTGGCTTAGTGGTTAAGCGCTTGCCTGAGAAGCCTAAGGACCCCGGTTCGAGGCTCGGTTCCCCAGGTCCCACGTTAGCCAGATGCACAAGGGGGCGCACGCGTCTGGAGTTCGTTTGCAGAGGCTGGAAGCCCTGGCGCACCCATTCACTCTCTCTCTCCCTCTATCTGTCTTTCTCTCTGTGTCTGTCACTCTCAAATAAATAAATAATTAAATTTAAAAAAAAAAAACAAAAAAAAAACTCATGATTGAATCTCCAGGTACCAAGAATCCAGACACAGTAAAGCAAGTACATAATGTTGCACTTGCACACAAGGGGTCACGTGTATCTGGAGTTCATTTGCAGCGGTTGAAGGCCCTGGTGTGTCCTCTCTCTCTCTCTCTCCTTGTTTCTTTCTCGCTTTCAAAATAATAAATAAATAAATAAGCATAATGAAATTGCCAAGAGATCATTTACTATAACAACTTGTAGTAGAATAACTCTATTCTAGGACATAAACTCTACACATCTTCATCCTCAAGATGCCATTTGATGTGAAGAGACCAAGAACTGGACGATACCAGTTGCTTTTCCTTTTCTAGTTCTTATTATTGTGCTCCTGTCTCTCTTTCTCCTCCTCTTTTCT
The DNA here is from genome assembly GCF_020740685.1 of Jaculus jaculus. Classification (NCBI taxonomy): domain Eukaryota; kingdom Metazoa; phylum Chordata; class Mammalia; order Rodentia; family Dipodidae; genus Jaculus; species Jaculus jaculus. The sequence continues at coordinate 76,202,555 of NC_059112.1, read as the reverse complement.
TTTTCTCTGCTTCTCTTTCTTCTCCCTCCTCAGCCTACTATTCCTTCTCGTCTCCTGCTATTCCTGTTCCTCCCTCTTTTGCCTTGTCCTCTCTTCCTTTTCCTCCTCTGCTCTTTTTCCATTACTTTCCAGCCATAAATATTATATTATTATTACATGTAGTAAAATATGTACTCATGACAAATACTAATTTAGGTGCTATACTATGCTCTTGTGCTTATTATTTCATTTGTACTATAGTCTTATCATAGATATACTATTTTATTAGTAAAGAAAACTGTGGGACTGGAGAAGTAGTTCAGCAGTTAAGGAACTTGTCTATAAAGTCTAACAACGCTTTTTTAAAAGATTTTTCTGAAGGTTTTTTGTTGTTGTTTATTTTTATTTATTTGAGAGTGGCAGAGAGAGAAAGAGGCAGAGAGAGAGAGAAAGAGAGAATGGGCGTGTCAGGGCTTCCAGCCACTGCAAACGAACTCCAGACGCCTGTGCCCCCTTGTGCATCTGGCTACCTTGGGTCCTGGGGAATTGAGCCTCGAACTGGGGTCCTTAGACTTCACAGGCAAGCGCTTAATCGCTAAGCCATCTCTCCAGCCCGTAACAACCCATTGACTGAGAAGTACAAGGATGAAAATGTCAGTGCTATTCTGGTCTGGTGAAGAGTTTCTGTATCCTAGCTCATGGGAATGGGAGGGGGCTGGTGAAGCTGTGTGTTTGTTTATATTGTTCTTTGTTAGAAGTACCAATGTGTTTAGAAGTCACGAGTTTGAGAGTAATTTTAGTAAGTACATTTGTTATTGCTGTGACCAAACATCTGACAAAAAGGAACTTAAGGAACTTATTGGTTCCTAGTTGAAAAAATACATCATGCCAGAGACAACATAGTGACATACAAATGAAGCACCTTGTCACATTCCCTCCACAGTCAGGTAGCAGAGAGAAAAGCATGTTGATGCTCAGGTAGCTATTGCATGATGCTTTTCCTCTGGGTACAGCATAATACCATCTTCAAGTAAAGGATGTTTTTTTACAGTACCCATGACAACTTTGGAGCAGAAAACTACAATGATATTAAGGTCTACAGTGATAGTAATAGTTATTGTGAGGAGGGGCAAATCATAAAATATTTACCTGGAACTTTAACCATTATTCCTTTCTTCCCCTTCCCTTGCCTGCTACAAATGATATTGGGAAAAGTTAGGAAACATAGGAAGTATAAGGGAGACTTGATGATGCAGCTTCCATGAGGCAACTGTACTGGATGAGGTGGAATTTTCTGGTTATTCAGCTGACTATGATATTCTTATGCTCCTGGATGTGACTCCTCATCCTTGCTATGGAGGTAACTTTAATAAACTCACTGTTTCACCAAGAGTGAATTTTGGTGCAATGGTGCCTTGTTTTGTAATCTGAGCCATATCTGTGGTGAATGGATGTGTGTTCATGTCTCCCCAGGGAAAAAGTTTCATGTAATACTAGCTCTGTCTTTTTTATTCAGCCTGGGCCCCAAAACCATAGAATGGTGTCATTCTGGGTAATTCTGAACTTCAATTAACCTAATCAAGAAACTCCCTAACATCCATGACCAGAGATTTATTTCCTAGGGGATTCTAAGTACAATCAAATTGACAGTTTGGATTACCATGAGAAATGTAAACAAACAAACAAACAAACAAACAACAATATATATATATATATTCACACACACACACACACACATATATATATGTTGGGCTGGAGAGATGGCTTAGTGATTAAGCATGCTTGCCTGTGAAGCCTAAAGACCCTGGTGTGAGGCTGAATTCCCCAGTACCAACATAAGCCAGGTACACAAGGTGGCACATGCATCTGGAGTTCGTTTGCAGTGGCTGAAGGCCCTGGTGTGCCCATTCTCCTCCCCCCCTTCTCTCTCTTTCTCTCTCTCTCTCTTTCTTTGTCTGTCACTCTCAAATAAATAAACAAATAATTAAAAATTAAAAAAAATATATGTTGCTGGACTATGTTTGAATCTTTTATACCCACTCCGTGACACCCAGAAGACATCCAGAAGGTGTTGTTATAAGATAGTAGCTGAGTGGCAGGAAGGAATCCATTTTCTTATGTTATGCCCAGTTCTCGGTTCCCACCAAGGAGAACCAAACACATATGTAAAGCAAGGAGCTTTATTTCGGGCTTAAGCTTGGTCTCTTGACTTCACCAACGCAGTGGATCCATACAAGAGCCCTGAGCAGCAGGGGGGCAGGTTTTTTATAGGGATTTGAACAAAGAAGTAGGGAGAAGTAGGAGAATAGTTACATGATTGGTTGATTTAAGCAGTAACTGCACTTGTATTTTTCTGATAGGCTTAGGATACTGATGGGCAAAGCTGGTGGGCAGGGGACTAGGGGGATTCCAAACAGATTAGGTAACCTTTATTGTAATTGGCTATGGGTATTTGACGAACTTTAAACAAACTTATTTTAAGCAAACTTTATCTATGACCACAGGAACGCATGGTGCAGACAGTCAATTCCCCCTTATCAGGAAACTGACCTTGCTGGGAAGCAGAAACTTAGGCCTATTGATGATTCTGAGGCTTATTGTGGCTTCCTGAGTCCTTCACTTAAAGCATGTCTGTTGGCATCTTTTAATACTTTGATGTCTGATGGTGAGGCTAAACAGAGAAATTCAGTAGTCGTGGCTTGAGACTAGCGTAGAGAGCAATGATTAACACACCCGAGAAAAGAGCTTGAGGCTGTTTCACTGGGAAAACCACACAGACCAGCAGATGTGGTAGCTGAGAATGAGAAGGTTTTTCTTTCTCTTTCTTTCTTTTTCTTTCTTTCTTTCTTTCTTTCTTTCTTTCTTTCTTTCTTTCTTCTTTCTTTCTTTCTTTCTTTCTTTCTTTCTTTCTTTCTTTCTTTCTTTTTGTTTTTGAGTGAATAATAAGGAGGTAGGAAGGAAATGTATGTATTAATTTTTATCTTGCATATTGTCAATGACACTGTGTTGTTTATGACAACAATTTCATACTCATAAACAGCCACCAGGGGGTAAGGGGCACATTATCTTCCAACTGTTATCTCCATTAAAGTTCTATAAAAAGATGGGCCCAAGCATGGCAAAGAGAGAGAGAGAGAGATACCATCTAAGGGAAAACAGCAAAAGAAAAGAACAGCTTAGTCAAGTATTCACTAGGATGAAAGAGGTTTCTGCTGACTAAAAATGAAAACAAAGTACCAAGGAAAACTCTGCCAGGCATGGCATCACAGGAATTTCATCCCAGCACTAGGGTAGCTGAGGCAGCCTTGGCTATTGTGGTCATCTGATTGTGAATGCATGGCTTACATAGACTCAGGTGTATAATTAAGCTTGTAACATAGTTCTCCAGCCACCTGGATGAAGGAAGTGCCAATAAGGGTGGATCCTGGGGTCCAACCAAAAGATATGTTTGGGGGAGGACCTGGTTCCAATCCAAAGATATATAGAGCAGCTTGACCACTAGCAGATTTTTGTGTTTGCTACTTTTTGGTTTTGCTGGCTGATGTTGGTTTCTCTCCCTGCTTGAGTTTTATGAATGAGAGCCAGCTTCTTGTGCAATAAATCAAACTTCCCCCTTTATTTGTAAGCTGAAATAAACCCCTTCCTCTTATAAACTATGTCTGGTTTGGATGTTCATCTCAGCAAGCTGTCTACAAGAGCAATATATTGAGTCATTCCTTAATAGACAAAATAAATAAAAATCTAAAAAAATTTCTGATAGGATAAATAAACAAAAATAATTCATACAAATCAGAAAACAATGACTTCACCATGAGTACATGAATATAGAATGAGTTCATTTTAAGATAATAGAGAATACATAAACATATGAAGAAAAATGTTTCTATTAAAAGGGCACTTATTTAGATACATTTTTTTTTTTTAAATTTGGTAAATTCTGTGCATAGAAATAGAGAAATCTGGGCTGGAGAGATGACGTAGCAGTTAAGCGCTTGCCTGTGAAGCCTAAGGACCCCGGTTCGAGGATTGATTCCTCAGGACCCACGTTAGCCAAATGCACAAGGGGGCACATGTGTCTGGAGTTCGATTGCAGTGGCTGGAAGCCCTGGCGTGCCCATTCTCTCTCTCTCTCTCTCTCTCTCTCTCTCTCTCTCTCTCTCTGTCTGTCGCTCTCAAATAAATAAATAAAAATTACAAAAAAGAAATAGAGAAATTTTTTTTTAATAGATGAAGGAAGTTGGAGGCAGCAGTGATTTTGCTAAGAAAGGCAGTGGTAGAATATAGAGCTTCAGAGACATCTGTAACAATGCAGGCTATTAGAGCTGAAAGGCCTGTGGAAATGGTCTTCCACAAAGCACTTGGTCTGAAGAAGTGAAGTGATTTTCCCAGTGCAAGGAAAGAAGACCCCACAACCACCTGTGTTTAACAAAGACACTCAGGAGGCAAGGCTATCTCAACAAGGCAATTTACTTCTGTAATAGGCTGTATAGCATCTCTAAGTTGAGAGGGCAAGCACACTTGGTGGGCTGTTAGCTTGATCTTTTATTCCTTTACCTCATTTGCTGAATCTAATTCACAATTGGTTAAGAGAAAAAAAGTTCAAAACTGGCAGGAATGTGGAAGTTTGAGAGTCCATCTGAGTCTTCTGAGAACAATAATTCTCAGAAATTACTTAGACAAAGTTGAAAATGGAATTGTTCTAGTGTGGCAGAAAAGGCCCATTTTCCCCTAACAATTCTTCTGTATTTTTTTCATAGGTTTTCATTCTTTTCTTCATATTCATTTAATAATAGTTGACTCTCTCATGTATGGATATCTAAAAGGAGTAAATTGTTTTGGCAGGATGGGGAAGCCTGTTTAGTAAGGGCTATTTCAATATGTCTTTGAATTTGGACTCTTACACAAGGACTGATACAACATTCTCATTAATATTATGACCTCAAAAACTATAATGAGTGAAGTAATTAAAGTGTTTATTAGTCCTTTCCATTTACCAAACCATTATTCTAAGAGCTCATCAAAAGGATCATTGATGCTAAATTTTCAGATAATTCAATTTCAAGGGTATTACTGCAGTTACTTTTTCATTCCTGGGACAAACATCTGACAAGAAGCAGCTCATGGGAGGAAAGGGTTATTTTCAGGTTTATAGATTTCATGAAAGCCCCATGGTAATGGAAGATGCTGACTCACTCCATATATCCACAATAGAGACAGAAAAACCAACAAGAGCAAGCAAGAACAGTCAGAGTTCCCCAGAAGGCTTGGCCTGCCAGAGGCATAACTTGCAAGTTCCAACTTAATCAAAAATACCCCAGGCTGTGGGGAAACATACATTCCTACCACCATAGGTACTTAGACCTTATTACATCTTGGTCATAGTTTTTCTGGTGCCATATTGTTGGGAAAGAAAGTATGTCTTCAGGTCTCATTTGTAATACAGACACCTCCTTTGTCTTTCAGAATTATGTCTAATGCTAATGTTTTTTCTCAGGAGTTTACTGGTTAGTACCAGCTGTTCAACTAATCCTGTAATGGCATCCTTGGTGTTATTCACAAACCTCTGTTGGTGGGGATATCTATAGTTAATAGTCAGTATTCTTATTGAATGTTGATCACCAGAATTCATAGATTCAAAGCTATTTGGTTTCTAGCCTTGAACTCATTAAGTACCCCTCTAGAAATACCAGTGGCATCTATGCATGCATGTGACTCCCCTGTTTCTCCTAAAATGTCATGAGTGGAATAATTTTCTTCTTTTCTTCCATTCAGTGCATTCTCTGTTAAAGTATCCCTCCTCTCTGTATTTAAAACATTTGTTTTTCTCCCCTCTCTCTGTTTATTTGCTGATTCCGTGGTCCATTTTACCTTCATTGACTTGAAAATTAGAGGAATCAAGGTCCTGAGGACCACGGTACCTGTTTCTTTTTATTTCTGTGTCCAAAAGTAGAAAGCATACTTTTTTTTCTCAATTTTTATTAACATTTTCCATGATTATAAAACATATCCCATGGTAATACCCTCTGTCCCCCCATTTTCCCCATTGAAATTCCATTCTCCATCATATCCCTTCCCTATCTCAATCAATCTCTTTTATTTTGATGTCATCATATTTTCCTACTCTTATGATGGTCATATGTAAGTAGTGTCAGGCACTATGAGGTCATGGATATCCAGGCCATTTTTGTCTGGAGGGAGCATGTTTTAAGAAGTCCTACCCTTCCTTTGGCTCTTACATTCTATCTGCCAAATCTTCCGCATTAAATCCTGAGCCTTGGAAGGTGTGATTGAGATGTTACTCTGTACTGCAGTCACTTCTTTCCAGTACTATGATACCTTCTGAGTTGTCACAAGGTCACTGCCATCTGAAAAGAGAAGATTCTCCTCCCAAAGTGAGAGTAGCATTAATATAAGTATATGAATATTAAGAGAATGCTTACTGGGCAGTTTGATAAGCATAGTATACACACTAATCCAGACATCAGCAGATGTTACAAAACTAGGGTTCATGACTACCCCAGTTTTAAGTTTCTAGTATCAGGGATGTATTACCCCCATGCAGTGGGCCTCCAGTCCAATTGGAAGGCAGTTGGTTTGCACCACAACAGACGTGCCACTATTGCACACATTGGCTCATTTGGCCTGGCTGGCCAATTATAAGGCTTGCAGTGTCCACTGATGAGTATATTCACTGCTGGTGTATCTTTCTCCCATTGAATGGCATGTAGAATGGCTTCTTACAGCTTTCTGTCAGCTGGTCTACATGGAAGACGTTATCAGCTCAGTTCAAGGAGGATTTCTCAGTGGCCTTACAGCCCAAGTATGTGGAGTCTTCAGTAATAGGGTCTTACTATATATTACTGGTGGGAAATCAAGGGCCTTAGCAATTGCCTATAATTTTTTGGGGCCATCAGGGACCTCGCTGGCCAACAACTCACTGGAAGGTATCCTATCCCTGGCACTGAAAATTTTCTAGCAACAATCTATGGCTCCTGAGTGCTCCATTGTCCAAAACCAGAGGATTCCATACAATTTATTTATATCCTGTTAGATTTTGATTAGCCCTCCCCCCACATTTCCTTTTCTCAATCTCTTCCCCTAACCTCACTTTGGGCCTTTTCACCCCGTTAATCAATCCTTTACTTACATTTATAAAATACCAACCAATTAAGTAACCTATTCCCTTCCTTCCTCTTCGCTTTTGATCTCTCTCTTTTTTTTTTTTTTTTTTTTTTTTTTTTAGCATATTGGCCTATGCTACTGAGTTTTATCCTTCTCACACAGAAGCCCATCATCTATAGCTAGGAACCACATATGAGAGAGAACATGTAGCACTTGGCTTTCTGGGCCTGGGTTACCTCAGTATAATCCTTTCCAGATCCATCCATTTTCCTGAAAATTTCATAACTTTATTTTTCTTTACCACTGAGTAGAACTCCATTGTATAAATGTGCCATCTATGCTGGTTCCTTTTCCCAGATACTATGAATTGAATGTCAATAAACATGGTTGAGCACGTATTTCTAAGGAAATGACATCAGTCCTTAGGATATATGACTAGGAGTGCTATAGCTGGTTATAAGGTAGATCATTTTGTAGCTGTCATAGGAAACTCCACACTGATTTCCACAATAGCTAGACCAGATTTCATTTCCACCAATAGTGTGGAAAGGATCCTCTTTTTCCACATCCCCTCTAGCATTTATGACCATTTGTTTTCATGATGGTAGCCAATCTGACAGAAATGAGAAGGACTTTCAATGTAGTTTGAATATGCATTTCCCTGATGACTAGGGATGTAGAACTTTTTTTTTAGATGCTTATACACCATCTGTATTTCTTTTCTTGAGAACTCTCTATTTAGCTCCATAGCCCATTTTTTAATTGGCTTGTGTGATTCTTTATTATTTAACTTTTTGAGATCTTTGTATACCCTAGATATTAATCCTCTATCATATGTATAACTGACAAAGACTTTTTCCCATTCTGTAGGTTGCCTCTTTGCGTTATTCACAGTGTCATTTGCAGTACAAAATCTTTGTAATTTCATGAGGTCCCAGTGGTTAATCTGTGGTTTTATTACCTGAGCAATTGGGGTTATATTCAGAAAGTCTTTGCTGACACCAATATGTTGAAGAGTTTCCCCTACTTTTTCCTCTAGCACTTTCAGAGTTTCCGGTCTGATGTTGAGGTCTTTCATCATTTTGGACTTAATTCTTGTGCATGGAGAGAGAGAAGAAGCTACTTTCATCCTTCTAAAGATACATATACAGTTTTTCCAGCACCATTTGCTGAAGAGGCTGTCTTTTCTCCAATGAGTATTTTTGGTATTTTTATCGAATATCAGGTGGCTATAGCTACCTGGACTTACATGTGTGTCCTCTATTCTGTTCCATTGAACTACATGTTGGCTTTTGTGCCAGTACCACTCTGTTTTTGTTACTATGGCTCTGTATTATAGGTTAAAATCAGCTATGGTGATACCACCAGCCTTATTTTTGTTGCTCAGTATTTTTTTTAATATTTGAGGGGATTTTGTGATTCCAAATGGATTTTTGGAAATTTTTTCTATTTCCATGAAGAATGCCATTGACATATTGATGGGGATTGCATTAATTGTGTAGATTACCTTTGGTAAGATTGCCATTTTCACAATATTGATTCTTCTCACCTAGAAACAATGGATGTTTTACCACTTCATAGTGTCTTCTGCAATTTTTCGCTCGAGTGTTTGATAGTTTTCATTATAGAGATCCTTTATTTCCTTGGTTAGGTATATTACAAGGTACTCTATTTTCTTTGATACAATTGTGAATGAGAGTGATTCTCTGATTTCATCCTCTGTTTGTTTGTTGTTAGCATATAGGAAGGCTAATGATTTCTGTGTATTTATTTGTTATCCTGCTACATGGCTGTAGGTGTTTATCAGCTCTAACAGTTTGCTGGTAGGGTATTTAGGGTCCTTTATATATAGAATCATGTCATCTACAAATAATGATAACTTGATTTCTTCCTTTCCTCCTGTTAGAGGGGGGCTTTAATCAATATAAAGTGGCTTTTCATATCTTTCTTAAATAAGGTTGAATTGAAGTCGATATTGTCAGATATTTGGATAGCAGCCCCTGCTTTTTTTCTAGGCCCATTTGCTTGAAACACCATTTTCCAATCTTTCACCCTAAGATAGTGCCCATCCTTCATAAAAAGGTGGGCTTTTTGAAGGCAACAAATTGAAGGATCCTGCTTTTGAACCCAGTCTGCAAACCTATGCCTTTTGGTTGGGGCATTGAGGCCGTTGATATTAAGAGATATTATTGAAAGGTGTGTATTCATTTTTGCCATTTTTTTGTAGTTCTTCTGCTTTTACCTTTGCTCCTTTGTGTATACTAGTATTTGAGTACTGTTTGTTCTTTCCCAGTTCCCTATATGTCTACTTTTCTTTTTTTTCAGCATGGAGGGTTCTTTCAAGTATTTTCTATAGGGCTGGTTTTGTCTTCAAATACTTCTTTAGCCTGCTTTTGTCATGGAATGTCTTTATTTCTCCATCTATTTGATTGGATAGCTTTGCAGGATAAAGTAACCTTGGTTGACAGTTGTTATCTTTCAGGACATGGAATACATCACTCCATGCCCTTCTCGTTTTTAAAGTTTGTGTTGAGTAATCTGCTGTAATCCTGATAGGCTTGTCTTTGTAGGTAACTTTATTTTTCTCTCTGGCTGCTTTCAATATTTTTTCTTTGGTTTGTTTGTTTGGTAGTTTGGTTATAATATGGCGAGGAGAGTTTCTTTCCAAGTTTTGTCTGGCTGGTGTTCTAATGGCTTCCTATAACTACATTCGCACCTCTTTCCCAATTTGGGGGAGGTTTTCTTCTATGATTTTGTTGAGGTTGCCTACTAAGTTTTAGCAGTGAAATTCTTCTCCTTCTACTATGTCCTGAATTCTTATGTTTTATCTTTTCATAGTGTCATGAATATCTTGAAATTCCTACTCATACTTTTCTATTAGTTTGTCTTTCTCTTCATTGGACTGGATTGGATTAGATCTGCCACCTGTTCTTCTAGTTTAGATATTCTGTCCTCTCTGTCATCCATCCTACTGGAGAGATTTTCTAAAGACTTTTTTATTTCCTTAACTGTGTTCTTTATTGCTAGTAATTCTAACTTGTGTTTCTTTATTATTTCTATTTCTTTATTTATGTCTAGTAATGACTTCTTTATTTCTTTAAATTGGTTTCCTGTGTCTTCTTTGCTTCCTTTGATTTCTTCTTGAGTTCTTTTAACATATTTATAATCATTCTTTTGAAATCTTTCTCAGTCATTTCCTCTAACTCGTTCTCACTAGAGGTCATTTCGGATGCATTAGTACTTTTTGGTGGATTTATATTATCTTGATTTTTGGTGTTTCTTGTGTTATAATGTATATATTTTTGCATCCTGGATTATTTAATGATTGGATTTTCTAGTTAGTTGGGCGTTATTAGATGTATCAATCAGCCTGATGTATATCTTCAGGGTAGGAGCTTAAGGCGCTAGGTATGGCTCTCAAGACTCTCAGAGTATCTAAATAATCACTCTAGGTGTTGTGTTTGCCTGCTATGATAGTATTCAAGTTGGCAGAGTGGAACCAAATGCAGATAGTCTAAAATTTAACTAAACAATGTACACTTTCAATGAAAAACAGGACAGAGTATTTATGCAAGAGTAGGTATTATGACAAACAAATCCTTTGTCTGTCCCTTTGACTGTGTGGTGCCTCACCCCGTCCCTTAATCCTGACAACAAGGAGGTTAATATTTCTAGACTGTTGAGGGTTCCAAGTCAGCTTGTGACCACTTGAGACCCTTTCCTTAATGTATAACAGAAGAGGAAAGAGGGCCTCTACTAATCAGGAAGCAACAAATAACAAGCCCAAATACAGCTTATTTAAGAATGGCAAATCTGGGCTGGAGAGATGGCTTAGCAGTTAAGCGCTTGCCTGTGAAGCCTAAGGACCCCGGTTAGAGGCTCAGTTCCCCAGGTCCCACGTTAGCCAGATGCACAAGGAGGCGCACGCGTCTGGAGTTTGTTTGCAGAGGCTGGAAGCCCTGGCGCGCCCATTCTCTCTCTCTCTCCCTCTATCTGTCTTTCTCTCTGTGTCTGTCGCTCTCAAATAAATAAAGAAAAATTAAAAAAAAAAAAGAATGGCAAATCTGACCATCCATCACATTTAACATATAATTTATCCTGATAAGGAATGTACAATTAGGACTTCTGGTTCAGGCTTACTAGGCAGGTACTGACCTGGTGTAATCCGTGTTACTTTTTGGGATGATTTTGGTCTCAGCTGTGCTCCAGCTTGAGTCCCTCTTTGGTGCGCTGTTGGTTCATGTAGGCATGGCTGGGTCTCTGGACTGCTGCTCAGTTCATGGGAGTTGAGCATTGGTGGTTCGGGGACAGGAGCCTGCCGATGCTGCTCTAGTTCGCTCTCTGTTCCATGTGTTCTTCTACCTTGTGATCTACTCCTCTATTGTTGATTGCTGTTCTCCGTTCACATTTCTTGAGTTTGCAGAGAACTCTGGTGTGGGTGGAAAATCCCCTCATCTGACTTTCCTGCAGCTCAAGCTGAGCCTGGCAGCTGGCTGGCATGCTGCCATTACGTTCTGGTGTGTGGACCTGCCAGAGCCACTTCTGCAGGCCTGTGTGGGCCCTGGATGCTCTGGATCTCTTCTCCTTCTCTGCTTCCATTTCAATTTCCCATACACCACACTTTTTAGTAAAAGTGTGTATTATGCTGTTGTTTTCTTTTTGTTGTTGTTTGTTTGTTTTGTTTTGTTTTTTTTCCTCCCTAGGCTGCTTTGGCATGGTACCTATTCCACCATCTTAACCAGAAGTCCCAGATAGCATACTTTTTGATGTTTCTATTTCTCTTCCTTCATCTTCATGCACACTTTCTGTGCTCCCCTCAACAATTTCTCTTTCCAATTTTTCTACTTTCTGTAATATCTTTGCAATGTCCTTTCCGCTATTGTAACAAAGTAATGTTTTAATTTCCCTGGCCAAATTGTTCCTCTAAGTCAAGTCCTGTAAATTTTCTCATCTGGTCTTTGAGTCTATTTAAAAATTTGGAAGGTTCTTTGTCTTTTTCTTGCTAGCAGTGGCTCTCCTGGTCATATCTCTCTCTTTGCCAGAATATAGAATGGGCATATGAGGAATATTTATTCTGACCAAATTCATAATATGGGTTATCGGAAATGATCTGTCTACTCTGCCACTCTGAAGATATCTTTAAGGAGAGATCATAACTACTCCTTTAAGTTTCTGATTTCTAAACTGGAGAAGGTACATTTACAAACCTGATCCCAACTCTCCCAAGGGGAATGTTTTAGAGGGAAAAGAGGATGAGGGTTGTCCTCAGGGAATGGGAGAAGGAGGAGGATTAGAATATCTTTGTGACATGGTTGTAGTTATATGTATCATAGAAGGTGTGGTAATTTGAATGGATGTCTCCCAATAAATTTAGGGGTTTATTCAAGCTTGTGACTTATATTTCCAGCCCTGGATGGTGAGGTGTCACTGTGGGCAGATCCTACATTCTAGCCCTAAAGTATGTTTAGGGTCAGATCTTGAATTTCAGCCTGAAGTATAAAGAGTGCTTGAGCTCTGCCTTGGTTTCTGGAGTGTGATTGCTTATAGCCCTGGTGGTAGTATTCTCTGTGCATGGACCTGTGAAAGGGGTCCAGATTCTTCTACCATTATGGAACTTCCCCTGGGACAGTAAGCTTCAATAAGTCCCTTCCTCTCATAAACTGTACTTGTTTTGAAAGTTCCTTCCAGAAACATGAAGCTGTCTATGACAGAAAGGTAAAAGGAGGTTGAATGGGTAGAAAGGGTGGGTTAGGAGATGGTGGGGGAACAGGAGCTGTCAGGCATGGAAATGGCCCCAGCTGAGGAAGGGTATGTTCATAAGGAAGTGGTAATAAAGAAAGAGGGTCCCATGAGGGAAGAGGCTTCTTTTTTTTCTCTTTAGTATTTTATTTTATTTGCAAGCAGAGAGAGACCAATAGAGGAGAGAGAGAGTGTGCACCAGGGCCATCATCTGTTTCAAATGAACTCCAGATGCATCTGGCTTTAATGTGGATACTAGGGAATCAAATGCAGGTCCTTAGGTTCTGTAGTCAAGAACCTTAATTGATAGGCCATCTCTCCAGCTCTAGGAAGAGGTTTTTCTATATCTTTTTCCCAATATTTCAAGTTAGTAGGGAATAGGAATATGGGACTTTGTCTTCAGCAGAGAGCATAATCTAATTTCTTCTGAGAGACTGAATTTTATCAGTTACAATTTCAATTAGCACTTGATATGCCCAATACTGATCTGATCCAACTTTGGGCCAAAATACTGTGGATCATATTATTGGTGTTTGAGTCCAAATGAAACAACACTTAGTCATCTATTGCTTTTTATAGTCTTTTGTAGAGATGTTTTCATCCTAGTATTTAAGCATCCATCCTAGGGCACTGTCAGAGGGCATTTGTTCTCATATATTTTAGTCTCATTGTTCCCTTGGCTGCTTTTAATTCCATTCTGGCTACCTGATTGCCTCATGTTATCTTCAGACAATCATTTCCATTCCCTCCAATTCCTTTTTCTTGGAGATTTTCTTGCACTCGGTTTACTTTCACTTCATCCAACTCCAGCCACTTAACTAATGAAAACTTAGTGAAACTTGGCAGGTCAGTATAAACCCCTGAGCCTGATTAGAGTTGGGGTGAGTTTGACACTGCCCTAAGCTATATGTGGTCACCTCAGAACCATAGATCAGGAATCTATAGCTCTTGGTGTCTCTGACACATGTTATTCATACTCAAGCAGACTTCAGTATATCCCAATCACCAAAGAAATACTTTGCCACTTCCCTGTGACTTTTCTTATGTGGTCATTGCAGTGCCTGATGTGGACCCTTAGTCATGTTGTCAAGAGATCCCTAAGTACAGGTTTTCCAACCCAAAGGCCTATGGAGGCTCAGTGGTTAGGAGTGACTACAACAAAGCTGTGGAATCTGTTTCCCTAAAAAGTGTGTCTCATGCCGGCGTGTTGGCACATGCCTTTAATCCCAGCACTCGGGAGGCAGGCAGAGGTGGGAGGATTGCCATGAGTTCGAGGTCACCCTGAGACTCCATAGTGAATTCCAGGTCAGCCTGGGCTACAGTGAGACCCTACCTCGAAAAACCAAAAAAAAAAAAAAAAAAGTGTGTCTCATGACCCCCAGATGCACTATGAATCCTGGACAAACCCCAGTTTTTTTATTTTTTGTTTATTTTTATTTATTTATTTGAAAGCGACAGACAGAGCAAGAGGCAGAGAGAGAGAGAGAATGGGCGCGCCAGGACTTCCAGCCACTGCAAACAAACTCCAGATGCGTGTGCCCCCTGTGCCTCTGGCTAACGTGAGTCCTGGGGAATAAAGCCTTGAACCTGGGTCTTTAGGCTTCACAAGCAAGCGCTTAACCACTAAGCCATCTCTCCAGTGCAAACCCCAATTTTTTAGAAACAAAGACACTCAAGAGAAAAGTATATTTCAATGAGGCAGTTTCCTTATGTAAATGTGTTTGGGGGATTTTTAAGTCGAGGTAGTAAACACACCTACTGTGTGATCTCTCAGTCTTTTATTCTAAATGCCAGTGGGAATTGGACCCTTTACATCACTGGCTAAGGCTCGGGTCCACAGTCTAGTTCACCATTGAATAGAAAGGAAAACTGTGAAGCTGGCAGAAATAAGATTTAGAGACTCCCTTAGAGTCAATTCTAATAAGTTAATTCTTGGAACTTCCTTATACAAAGATCAGGAAGATTTCAGTCTAAAATGGAGGAATTCTACTTTGACAGAAAAGACTCATTTTTCCTAACAAAAGTTACACAACTTGGAATAATACATAAATTCTTGATTTTGAACTTCTACCCTATGCTCTACCATCATTCAAGTGAAAGCCCAGATTGTTTCAATTGTTCTCAAAAGTTTGTGGAAAAGAGGGAAACCCGTACACCTTGTATGCTAGGTATGTTATCCAATGAGTGCTTGCATACAGGTACATTTGCCACTTCATGTGTTTTAGGCTTTGCTTTACAGATCAAGAATGCAGGCAGTCCCATAATGAAACAACAAACCTTAAATGTTTCCATCACTGCTAGGGATGTAACTACCTTAGTAGTAGAGCCCTTGCCTACTACTGTGAGGCTGTGGATTGAATCCTCAGTTGCTCAAAAGTATCTTTACAGCTAGTTGTAAATACATTAAATCATGCAGTTTTGTGTTAAAATACTTTTGATTACATTATCATGTCTCATGATAAAAATGCTGTTTCCTAGGGCTCTCCTCCTGAAGGGCATCCCTGAGTGTGTCTCTTGAGTCAGTTTTACATGTCTCAGTGTCTCCATGAAAATGAAAAATATTAAGGCTATATATAAAGATATTTATTTTGTATTTTTCTGTCATTCTAGAGGTAGGATCTGGGTTTAAACTTTTTTTGTTGGTAAAAATGTAACCTGTAACAAATCATATTTTATTACCTTATTGTTGTATTTACGTCCATTACATAGTGACCTAAACTAATTTAAATCCATTTGTTGCATAAATTTTACATTGAAGCTTCATTGACAAGTTAGTAATGAGCTGGGAGTGTTGGCATACTCAGCACCAAGAAGGCAGTAATAAAAGAAGTGCTGAGAGTTCAAGGCCACCTGACAGCTCATAGTGAATTCCGGAGTGAGACCCTACCTCACAAAACAGAAACAAAAAACAAACAAACCAAAACAAAAAGGTTAGTCATAAAAATAAATGGTTTTTAAAAGTTAATAATAATTCAATTTTTAAAATTATGGTTCTCATGCAGTCATAGCAAAGCAATGAGTAAGCATATTAAAAGAATATACCATACCGGGCATAGTTGTGCACTCCTTTAATCCCAGCACTCGGGAGGCAGAGGTAGGAGGATCACTGAGAGTTTGAGGCCACCCTGAGACTACATAGTTAATTCCAGGTCAGCTTGGACCAGTGAGACCCTACCTTAAAAAACCAAAATAAAATAAAATAAAATAAAAGAATGTACTAATTGGTAATTTAAGTCATTTTTTTTTAAGAGAAGAATGTGTACTGTACTACTTCATATAAGTCTCCTAAAGGATCAATTAATAGAACACTTAGAAAAACTTAATAATTTACTTATGTATCTTATAACTCATGTTATAGTACATGGTAAGATGTGTTTTGTATCTGTTATTGTCCTTATTTTAAAATATAGTCTAAAGTTTAACAATAACAGGTCAGTATATGAAAAATATATAAGCCATTTCTTTGTGTTCCTCAATAGCCATTCATTTTTCTTTGTCTCCTCTTCTTAACATTTTAGTAGGGTCTATTGTTTTTGTAGTGGTGCAAATAATGCCTTATAACCTATCTTACAGTCACCCTTGGCCATGCAATTAAATTCAGGTCAAAAGAAGTGAAAAAAAAAATGCAAGTTGTAAGACACCTTTTAAACTGTGTTCAAAAACAAGTTACTTTCTTCTGCCTTCTCCTTCATGTTCTTGCTCACTGAAGAAATGGGCAGCAGAGGAAAAGCCTGTGACTGTGAACTTAAAGTCTTTTAGTATGGTAGATGTTTCTGTGAGGTGAGACCAGCTGTCTGTGAATTACGGGCAATTCCAGGGGACAGGCCAGAAAACTTCTCATAAAAAGAAAAACAATCTAATTAGTAGGAAAGTGATTCCAAGTCTGAAATCCAGATTTCTGCAGAAACATTTATATAAAGGGTAGCTTTAGATCAGGAATTTGGCAAATGAGGCTGCTGTGCTCCATTTTCTAGCCAAAGAACATATAGAAACACATTGTTTCAAAAGACCCAAATGAGTAACACTAGTCCTTTGATTAGTATCATTCAATCAAACATAGTGAGGAGTATTTTGCAATTCTCTCTTATTCTGTAGGAATCTTGCTTTCAAGTGTAGATAATGATGTTGTGATGTGTGTGTGTGTGTGTTCAAATAACATCAATAGCACATGTCTCATAATTATTTTTAGAAGGTGTGGTGGTTTGACTCAGGTTCTCCCATAAGCTTAGGTACGCCGAATGGTAAGTACACAGCTGATGGAGATTTGGAAATTCACTCCTCCTGGAGGCAGTGTATTTTGGGGGATGAGCTAGTGGGTATTATAGCAAGTTTCCCCTTGCCAGTGTTTGTCACACTCCCCTGCTGATGTGGGTCATCTGATGTTGGCCAGGAGATGATATCCACCCTCTGCTTTTGCCATCGTTTACCTCTGTCATCATGGAGCTTCCTCTAGAGTCTGCAATCCAGTATAAACCTTTCTTTTTCTCCCCCACAAGCTGTTCTTGGTCAAGTGTTTTCTGCCAGCAATGTAAACCTGAGTACAACAGAAAGAATAGGAATGATTTATAAATTTCCCCTTATTTTAAAACATGCCATGACTCACTGTGCAAACCAAATCTTTTTTTTTTTTTTTTTTTTTTTTTTAACAATATGCCTCTTTCTGTTTGATTCCACTAAATACATTTTTCTGGTTGGTTTCATTATATGCCTCTTTCTTTTATAGCCCTTCCAACAGCCAGCAGCTCTCAGAGAAGAGGGATATCTATATCTCTAAACTAAATTCTGTTTACACATATTTTGTAAAATTCTGCATGCCATATTATGTAGAGGGAGGCAGTAATTTTATAAATTTATTTATAGATCATGAAATTTATTAATATCTGAAGTAGTCCTTTAGATATATTTTTGAATATGTAATCATGTCCATTAGTTACATAGAGGAAAATACAAACATAAATTCTATTTGAGAAGATACACTACAATATTTAAAAATCTGAATTTCTTTTCTAACTATATGCATTGCCATAATATTTTCAATAATGATAAAAGCTTGATTTTCATTATAAAATCAGATTGTTCTGAAATTTCAATTTTTTTAAGACTAAGAGACACTTTATTAGCATAAGTAAAAGAAAGGGTAGAAAATATAGTGGGAGGCAGGAGAGGTTTGAGAGCCCACCTGGAATTATATGTCAGGTTCTACCCTTCCATCTCACCCCTGTTGTGTTGAGATTAGGGGAATTTAAAAGAGCAGGGACTTGTAAACTCAGGAGAGGTGAAAAGCTAGCAAGAGGCATGGCCCACCTGGTAAGGATCTTTTTTAAAAAACTTATTCATGCATTCATTTACTTATTTATGAGATAGTGAGAGTGAGAGAGTGGTAATGGGTGAACTAGGTCCTCCTGCCACTGCAAAATAAGTATAAATGCATGCATCACTTTGAGCATTTGGCTTATATGGGCACTAGGGAATCAAACGTGGGCCATCAGGCTTTGCAATAAAGCACCTTTAACAGCTGAGCCGTCTCACCAGTCCAGGATCTTTTTATCATTCTAGTGTGGCAGGTTTACTCTCAAACCCGGGTAAATCTGAAAGACAGCTGAGTGGTCTGGGCTCGGGGCTGCTTCAGGAGTAGGAGAGCTGATTGTATGGCTGGATCGGAAGCTGAACTCTGGTTCTGAAGAAGCGGGTAGCTGTGCTGTTTCTTCTATGGGCCCTCCCTCTTGACTAGCTACCTAGATCACACTCAGGTAATAACTATTAGATAGAAGCTTAGAATTCATATCACAGGGTGTAATTTTAACAAGTATGTAATCCTTATATTTCATTTATTTATGCTTTAAATATCCTAGTCACCAAATTAAGACAGAAGGGAAAAGTAATCCTATAAACAGCCTTATAGCAGTAGCTAGATTAATATTTACATAAATTTATTGAGATTCACACCAGATTTAAATTTTTTGGTTAATTTTGAAAGTTGTATAGCCATCTTTCATATGACTAATGTAGAAGTCAAGACAAAAATATATGAGTACAAGTCTTTAACCAAATCTTAAATTGTTCATTTCTTAGTAAGCAAGAGTACTAGGGCCCATGTTTGGAATTTTGGGGGTATATTTAAGAAATTTTGGAAATGTCACTCCTGTCAGATTGGCCACCATCATGAAAACAAATGATCATAAATGTTGGCAGGGATGTGGAAAAAAAGGAACCCTTCTGCACTGCTGGTGGGAATGCAATCTGGTCCAGCCATTGTGGAAAACAGTGTGGAGGTTCCTAAAACAGCTAGAGATTGATCTACCATATGACCCAGCTATAGCACTCCTAGGCATATATCCAAAAGACTCATCACATTTCCTTAGAAGTACGTGCTCAACCATGTTTATTGCTGCTCAATTTATAATAGCTGGGAAATGGAATCAGCCTAGATGTCCCTCAACAGATGAGTGGATAATGAAGATGTGGCACATTTATACAATGGAGTTCTACTCAGCGGTAAAGAAAAATGAAGTTATGAAATTTGCAGAAAAATGGATGGACCTGGAAAGTATTATACTAAGTGAGGTAACCCAGACCCAGAAAGCCAAGTGCCACATGTTCTCCCTCATATGTGGATCCTAGCTACAGATGACTGGGCTTCTGCGTGAGAATGGAAATACTTAGTAGCAGAGGCCGGTAAGGTAAAAAGGAGACATAAAGGGTAGAGAAAGGAAGGGTGGAGGATACTTAATAGGTTGATATTGTATATATGTAATTACAATGATTGTAATGGGGAGGTAATATGATGGAGAATGGAATTTCAAATGGGAAAGTGTGGGGGTGGGGAGGGAGGGAATTACCATGGGATATATTTTATAATCATGGAAAATGTTAATAAAAATTTTAAAAAAAATAAATAAATAACAAAAAAAAAAGAAATTTTGGAAATGTAAGGGATTTGGGATGACATTTAAGTGACCCTTCAGACCTATTTGCTCTTATATTTCCGAACAAACAAATACACAAAATAACATTTTTCAAGGTTCACCTTTCATTATGCTGTTGCACTATAGACATTCCTGAAAGTTTGGTATGTCTTATGCCACACATGTGTGTATGGCTTTCAGTGGGATTTTTAGTCTCACTGAATAATTTTTGTATTAATTTTTATTTAAATTTTATCGATATATTATCTTATGTTTCTTTTCTCCTTCCTGCTTTTTGTCTCAATCCCTATTTTTATGTTTATTATTATTAATGACATATTTTGTATGTATATTTTGTATGTTGGTATCCTCTTTTCCTTCATCCCTGCCTTCATTCCACTGGGAACTCTCCTCACTGGGGTTGCAGGTATTCACTATGGGATTGTGGTTTGTGCATTGTAGGAGCAGCAGTCAGTTATTTTTTTTTGGGGGGGAAGGGAATGACTATGGGCATGATGTCTCAACCTGTGATTTTTATACTCTTTCTGCCCTCTTCCTCAAAATTCCCTGAGCCATGTGGGTGAGTTTTAAGTCTACTTCAGTGATGAGGTCTTAGGAGCTTCTGGATCTCTGTTTGGTAGGTGTTGAGTATCCTCAGGGTCTGTCTCCTTCACTCGGGCACTGATTGCCAGGTTCAGCATGGAAGCAGCGCTGTTACTTGTCTCCCCAATTCCTCTGTGGTTTCGGCTGTGGCTTGGCTGAAGTGTGAAGGGTAATTTATATCCTCTAGTCTCGCTACCTTCTTTAAAAAGAACAGATTCCCCAAATGATAGTGAAGTCAGCATAATAGCATAATTTAAATGTGATAAGCATTATTAATTTAGAGAAAATTTGATATATGTAACCCCTCTTTTAGCCATTGACCAGTAACAGCTTGACAGTGAAGAAGATAACCTTTGTTCCCATAGGATCCTGATCTGGTTCCCAATTCCATATATGGTTCCTTTACACTGAGGGGATCTCATAGCCAATCAGAATTTTTACCCACCCAGGCTGTGTGCCACTATTACACTAGCATGTACATCCTGTCAGGTTATTTCCTTCTGATTAGCTTAGACCTCTGGCTGCTCAGACTGTTGTTGGCCACTTTCTCCCAATAGCTGATGTATCGCTTTCCAGCACTAGAAAGGCTAGATATCTGGGGTCTGGCTTTCTCCTAAATTCCACCCAGGTCTCTCCCTGCTCTGTGTCAGCAGCATATAGTGTCTTCAGCAATAGAGTTTTAAATTTTGTCTCAGGTGGGTAATCAAGTGCTTTGACAGAAAGCTGTCTTTATTTGGGGACCTTTTAGTTCTCTCTGATCAACAACTCAGTTATGTAGCAAACAATCTCTGGTACTGGAAGTTACAGGCTAAAGACAGAATTTTTTAAAATTTATTTTTATTAGTTATGGCCATATTTAGTATGTGAACAACATGTGTTGGTAACATCCTTTCCTTCCTCTCTGTCCCTTTTCTGAAGAGGCCTTCCTTGTTGTAGATGAAGGTCTTCCCCATGGGGATTGTGGGTCTTGCATTGTGGGGGCAGAAGTTAGTTATTGGGGAGAGGCAATGCCTCTGTGCAAAATGACCCAATTGGCTCTAACAATCTTTTTGTCCCCCTCTTCTGCAAAATTCTCTGAGTCATGTTGAATGTGCTTTAAGTCTACTTCAGTTATGGGCTCTTAGGAGCCTCTGGTTCACTGGTTTAGTAGGTTTCTTTTAAAATTAGGCTTCATCCCACCCTCTCCAGGGCCATACTTTTCATGTGCTCCCCACTTATTCCTTTTGAGGGTTGTATTTTTTAGACTATCTCTAAGGATAAAGATTTCTGTTACCAGCTCATTTTGGATTTAGTTTTGTGTTTATTTTCCTCTCCTCCTCTTCTCCTCCCCCCAAGCCCTTCTATCCCTATTATCTGGGCATTGAGTTGCCTATCAGATACATCAGCAACTTGCAAAGGTCCAGATTAGGAACCACAGATAAGTGACACTGTGTGGCATTTTTCTTTCTGTGATTGTGTGAGTTCACTAAGTATGATCTGTTCCAAGTCTACCCTTTTTCCTACAAATTTCTTTGTATTATATTTTCTTACTGCTTCTAGAGTTTCATTGCATAAGTATTCCAGAACTTTGGTATCTTTTCATCCACTGATGTGCATCTAGTTCATTCCAGTTCTTAGCTATAACTAATTGAGCAGCTATAAACATGGTTGAACAATTATCTTTGTAGTGATGCATGGAGCATTTAGGGTAAATGCCCAGTATGAGAGTAACTCAGTCTGTTGATAGCACAATGTACATTCTTTTCAACAATCTCAATATTGATTTCTATAGTGGTTGTACAAGTTTACATCCCCATCAACAGTGAATGAGCATTTCTCTTTTGATAGTTGTTTGCTGTATGTTAAATTATAATTAAAAATACTTGAAATGTCATCTACATGCATATATGTATATAAAATAGATATATTCCAAGGAAACATGAAATTATATCAGAATTTGTCATACCATTTTTTACCATTCACATTTACCATTCATTATTTTGCAAAACATTGTCATAATCAAATTCTGTATATGTTTACATATGAATGTTATTTTGGTTTTAGAGGTTTTTTTATTAAGAATATAATTTGTATGGATATATCATGTGTTGGTACCATCTTTTTTCCTTCTCCCTGCCCCCATTCCACTGGAGGCCCTCCTCATTGGGTTTTCTGGTATTCCCCATGGGGTGCTGGGTTATTCATTGCTGGAGCAGGAGTCAGTTAGTACAGGGAGGCTCTGGGCATGTCAGCCCAACCCGTGGCTATTACAATCTTTGTGCCCCATCTTCTGCAAAATTTCCTGAGCCTTGGTGGGTGAGTTTTAAGTCTACTTCAGTGATGAGCTCTTAGGCACCTCTGGATTTCTTCTTTGGTATGAGTTGAGTATCATCACTGTCTGTCTTGTTCACTCTGGAGTTCATTTTCAGGCTCACCATGGAAGCAGCACTCTTGCTTATCTCTGCAATTACAACATGGTTTCACCTTGGCCTTGGTTGAAATGTGAGGGGTGGTTTACCTCCTCAGGTCTCACTACTTTATATTAAAGGTAAAACAGATTCTCTAAGAGAGTGTGAAATCAGCATAGGTTAAATTGGATAAGCATTATTAATTTAGGAAGATTTTGATGGATTTAGACACTCTTTTACCCATGGACTAGTAGGAGCTTGACATTGGAGAGCATATTTTTTGTCTCCATAGGATCCAGACATGGTTCCCAGTTCCAGATATGTGTTACTTTAAACTGAGTGGATCTCTTTGCCAATCAGAAAGCCATTGGTTACTCACCAAGGATGTGTGCCACCATTACGCTAGTGTATATTTCTTGTCAGGCTGCTTACTTTCTGAGTAGCTTACATGCCTACTTGCTCACACATTGTTGGCCACTTTTCCCAAGTAGCTCATGTAGTGCTTTACAATACTAGATTGATTGTCTTTGGACTGGCTATCTTCAGGATTGCAGCCAGGTCTCTCCATATTCTGTTGGTAGTATATGGTGTCTTCAGCAATAGGGTCTTACCTTTTAACTCAGGCAGGTAATCAAGTGCTTTGACAGAAGCCTGTCTCGTTTTGGAGTTCTCATAGGCCTCTCTGATCAACAGCTCACTATGTGTAGCACCAATTTCTGGTATTGGGAGTTATAGGTAAGTGCCAAAATTTTTTTAAGGTTAGGTTTCATCCCACCATCTACGGGGCCCTGTACTCCTTTTGAGGGTTCAACCTTTTAATCTACCTTCAAAGATAAAGGTTTCTATGGTACCAGTTCATATTGGATTTAGTTTTACATTTATTTCCCCACAACTTCCCTTCCCCTTCTCCCAAATGTTTTAATCCCTATTGTCTGGGCCTCAGGTTGCCAGTATGCTAGCAACTCAAACTGATCTAGGTTATGAACCACATATGAGGGACAAGGTGCAGAGTTTGTCTTTTTGTGATTTTGTGAGCTTGCTGAGTATAATCTGTTCTAATTCCACCCATTTTCCTACAAATCTTATCATACTTTTTTTTTTCTTACTGCTGATTATAATTCCACTGTGTATATGTCCCACAACTTGATTATCCATTCATCCAATGTTGGGCATGTTGACTCCAGTTCTTAGCTATTGTAAATTTAGCAGCTATGACCATGGTTGAGAAAATTTATCTGCAGTTCTATATTCATCTTTTACAGGAATCTCCATATTGTTTTACACAGTGGCTGCACATGTTTGCATTTCCACCAACAGTGAAGGAGGTTTCATTTATCCTTTTCCCACATCCTTACAAACATGTTTGTCATTTGATTTTTTTTTTAAATCATTGCCATTCTTACTGGAGTAAGTTATTTTAATTTGCATTTCCCTGATGGTTAAGGATGTTGAACGTTTACTTATGTATGTTTAGCTATTTGTTTTCTTCCTCTGAGAACTCCCTATTCTGTTTTCTACCCTATTTTTTGAGTGGGTTGTTGGTGGCTTTATTCTTTAGGTTTTTGAGTTCTTTGTAGATTCTAGATATTAGGCCTCTGTGTGTGGTATGGCTGGCAAAACTTTTCTCCTATGCAGTGGGTAATCTAATTGCTGTGCTTATGATATATTTGTCTGTGCAAAAGCTTTATAGCTTTGTGAGATCCCATTGGTTGAGTAACTACTTAATTTCATGGGCTACTGGGGTATTGTTCAGGAAATCTTTCCCCACTCTTATATTGTGGAGAGTTCCTCCTATATTTTCTTCCATTAGGAGAAAAGTTTCAGGTGTTATATGGAGGTTTTTAATCAACTTGGACTTGATTTTTGTGTATGGTAAGATGAATGGATCTAGTTTCATTTTTCTACATGTTGTTATGCAATTTTTCCAGCACCATTTGTTGATGATGCTGTCTTTTCCCCAGTCTATGTTAATGGCACCTTTGTCAAAGATCAAGTATTTGACCTAAATTCTAGGTCTTCAACTCTTTCAACTCTGTTGTACTGGTTTACATGTCTTTTTTGTTTGTTTGTTTTGTTTTTTGTTTTTCAAGGTGGGGTCTCGCTCTAGCCCAGGCTGGCCTGGAATTCATTCTGTAGTTTCATGGTGGTCTTGAACTCACAGTGATTCTCTTACCTCTGCCTCCTGAGTGCTGGGATTAAAGGCATGTACCACCGTGCCTGACTTACATGTCAGTTTTTATACCAGTAACATGCTGTTTTGGTTACTATGCCTTTATAGCATAGCTTTAGGTTGTGTACATTGATACCTCCAGAACTGCTTCTTTTGCTGAGGATATGCTTGGATATCTGTGGTCTAATGGCATTCTTTATGAATTTAGAGATTCTTTTTTCTATTTATGTGAAGAATGATGCTGGAGTTTTTATTGGTATTGCATTAAATCTGTATATTGCTTTTGGTAGAATTGCCATTTTCACAATAGTAATTCAACTTATCTAACCAGGATCTTGGGAAGTCTTTCCATCTTGTCAATCCCTCATTGTACAAGTCTTCCATATCTTTAGTTAGTGTTATACCAAGGTCTTTTATGTATGTATGTATGTATGCATTCATTGTATATATGTGTTGTGGCTATTAAAAATGGGGCAGCCTTGCTGATTTCTGTTTCTCTATATTTGACCTTTGCATATAGAAGACTACCAACTTCATTGTTCTGATTTTGTATTCTACCACTTTATTGATGGAATTAATCACCTTTTGAAGTTTTGAGGTGGAAATTTTTGTTTCACTTACATATAGGGTTAATTTATTTGCAAAAAATGGGTTAATTTGACTTCTTCCTTTACAATGTGTATTCTTTTTATTTCTTCATCCTTTCTTATTTCTTCAGCTAGGACTTCCAGTAATATATTAAAGAGCAGCAGTGAGAGGGGGCACCACCCCACTCTTGTTTTCAATCTCAATGGGAACTCCTCAAGCCTTTCCCTATAAAGTATTATTTAGTACTTTATTTATAGGCTTTATTATGTTGAGTTATAAATTCCCGATGCCTATTCTTTCCAGGGACTCCGCCATTAAAAAGAACTCCAGACACCTGTGCCACATTGTACATCTGGCTTACATGGGTACTGGGGAAGTGAACCTGTGTCCTTAAGCTTCACAGGCAAGTGCCTTAGCCACTAAGCCATCTCTCCAGACTAAGACATTAATTTAATAATTTTATTTTTATTTACTTTTTTGAGAGAGAGAGAGAGAAAGAGGCAAATAGATACTGAGAATGGGTGCTGAAGGGCCTCCAACCACTGTAAATGAACTCCAGACACATGTGGCACTTTGTGCACCTGGTTTGCTTGGGGCCTGGGGAATTGAACCTGGGTCTTTTGGCTATCTAGGCAAGGGCCTTAACCACTAAGCCATCTCTTCAGCCTACGATATTTGTTTTTAAAGGTAGTGAAGAAACTTGTTTGAATATATAGAACAGAAAGTATAACCAAGAAAAAATATAAAGGCAGTGAAATATTAGAAAGAAACACATTTTATAATAATATTTGTGTATCATTACCTTCAATTTGAAATTGATTAAATGGCTTTTGTAAAAAGAAAAAGTCTCAAATGGTTTTGAATCATATATGCTCACTAAAAAGAAGATTACACACTGGGATATTAATTTTACTTGTGAAAATAAATCAACTTTTCAGAGATTTGTTATTACTAACAGAATTAATTTATATACAGAACTGAATTATATATAAAACATTACATTTAATATTTTATATCATATCCTACTTGATTAAATGAATCAGTATCACATGACAGTATTTCATCTACATAAAGATTTATATATATATGCATATATATATAAATCTTAATTTAGATAAATATATATCTTATTATTTATATGTATATATAAATCTTAATGTAGAATATATATATGTGTGTGTGTATATATATATATACACATATGACAGTAGAAGGCCAAATAATTAGGGGTTATGGTCTAAGGGGTATGAATGGAGAAGAGTGTGTAGGAGGAGTGTTAATCAAAATTTAAGATTTATGAATAAGCCATATAGAAACCTACTTCTTTGCTAGCTAATAATATACATATCAAAAATTAGACATTTGGGCCAAAGAATCTTGTGGAGGTAGATAATGATGTGGCCTGCAGCAATTCATTGTTATTAGAAAAATTTCTGAGTGAGCCATAGGATACCTTCCACTGAGATGTTGGCCACGGAGACAAAACTTTAAAGAACATTGCCAAGCCTCTTGGTTACCCACCAGCCTTAGAGGATAAGACCCTGTTGCTGAAGATTACACATGTTTGAGTTGCAGGTCACTGAGAAATCAAACTGGTGCTGAGCTGGAAACATCCTCCCATTCACTAGTTCTTAGGATGTTGAGGAAGGAAAATCAATCAATAATGTTAACCAGCAGTGGACCTTGAAAGCCTTCTGGCTGGCCAGACAGGACAAATGTGCCAAATAGTGTATTGGTGACATGTCTGTTGTGGGAGAAACCAAAAGATATCTGATTGAAACTGAGGCCCTCTCCATGGGAGGGAATTTCTGCCTGGTATTGAAAACCTAATGAAAAGCCTATGGAATGGGAGGCCACAAACCTTATGTTGGAAACTACTATCATCTGGATAAATGATGTATCATTCACATCAAACTGTCCTATAAATATTTATTTCTAAGCTGTAGCTTAATACTACTCTCACTTTTGGCTAGAAAAGCTTATCTTTACAGACAAGTGACAGTGGAATATTCAGCATTGTGCCATCTCTATCACACCCTCTGAGGCTCAGGTATTACTTTTGAAGAGGTGGCAAAAAGAATGTAAGAGCCAAAGGAAGGGAAGGAGTGCTTATGATACTATCTTCCAGATGCAGTGTAGCCCAGATAATCAGGACCTCACAGTGGTTGATGCTCCTTATACAAGACTTGCATAATATGAGAAAAATTTAAAAAAAGACTTCCAGGTAAGGTGGCAGCATAGTAGTCACACCAAAGCAGTCTAGGGAGGGAAAAATAGCCAAATACACTTACATACTAAAAACCAAAGGTTCACAAATTATATCAACCATAGAAGAAAAGGAGAAACTCAGATCTTCTTGAAAGGAGGAAACCAGCCAGAACCCCACTGAAGTGCCTGTGGCCCCAGTCCATGCACCAGGCCAGCTGGTACAAAGCTGCAGAAGCAGAAAGCAGGTGGAAGGATTTGCCACTCACATCAGCCTCCTCGCATAGTCAAGAAACCTGAAGGGGAAGACAGAAGGGACTAGCTGAGCATCTGCAGAATAAGAACACAAACAGGACCAGCTGATGAGGTCTGGCACAACTCCAGGCATCCTTCAAAGCATCCCACCCCCCAACCTCCAGTGCTATGAACCACCAGAGAACCCTTTCACCACTACCACACCCTGGCTGCACTGCATCCAGCAGAACTGGTCAGAATACCAGATCCACAGCACAACAGGGATGGATCGAGGCGTACACTCAGCATTTGTGAGATTGGAAGCCATCTCTACTTAACAGGGCCTACTTACACAAAGGCAGTTACATAGGCCTGCACTGGATATGCTAATCTCTTTTTCCATGTCCGGGCAGGTTATATGCTATATATTTTTGGTTGGCTTTACTATTCTCAAATAAGCTGTATTTTGGTATTAACTACTGTTGCCTTATTTATAGAATATTCGTCATTTTCTTCTGTGATTATTGTGAGCAGAGTCTGACTTGGCCCCAGGATGACCTGGAAACCATTTCAGACCAGAAATCTCAACCTCCCAGTTGTACCACACCCTTAGGGAGTTGGACTTTATTAGAATATCTGTTTTAATCCCCACCCCTGTATAAATACACTGTGCTGGCTTTGACTGAATGTGTATATTGTTCAGTTGTATTTTAGAATTTGCCAGTAAATTGCTCCATGAATAAGGAAATAGAAATAATGAAAGAATACCAATCAGAAAACTGGGCATGGTGGTACATACCTTTAATCACAGCCCTAAGGAGGCAGAAGTAAGAGGATCACCTTGAGTTTGAAGCAAAACTGAGACTACATAGAGAATTCTAGGTCAGCCTGATCAGAGTGAGACCCTACCTCAACCCCCATCCCAAAAAAGAAGAATACCAATCAGACCAATCAGAAATACTAGAAATGAAAAACGAGTAAATCAAACAGAAAACTCTGTTGAAAGTCTCACCAGTAGAATGGATCAAGGAGCGAACAAAATAGCTAAACTAGAAGACTAGGTGACAGATCTAATATAGTTCAATAAAGAGAAACATCTGCCAGTAGTAAGGCATGAATAGGGATTTCAAGACGTTTGGGACACTATGAAGAAATCCAACGTAAGAATTCTGGGCATATTAGAAGGAGAAGGATTTTACTCCAAAGGCATAGCAGGTATTTTCAACAAAATCATGGAAGATTTTTTTTTTTTCCAAATAGGGAAAGTGATGCCAATAAAGATACAGGAAGCCTATAGAATGCCAAACAGACAAAATCAGGAAAGAACCTCTCACAATCACATTTAATTAAACCACAAAACATAAAAATCAAAGAAAATATACTAAAAGCAGTTAGAGAGAAAAATCAAGTCATACAAAGGAAACCCTTGAGAATAACAGCAGATGACTCAACAGAAACTTTAAAAGGCAGAAGGGCTTATAATGATGTATTCCAAGTTCTGAAAGATAACAACTATCAGAAAAGATTACTTTATCCTTCAAAGTTATCCATCCAAAATGACAGAGAAATAAGATCATTCCACAACAACAACTGGCTAAAGGAATATTTGACCACTAAACTAGCTCTATAGAAAATACTTGCAAGGATTCTTCATGCTGATGAAATAGAAAAGCACACATTTAAGGAAACAAGAAAAAATAAACCATGTTCAAATAGTCATCAATATAAGAAAGTAAAAGAAAAACTGGAAGGACTACAAACCAAGAAGAATGGCTGGAACAGACATACACAGTTCAATAATAACTCTTCATATCAACACCCTCAATGCCCCAAACAAAAGACACAGGTTTCCAGACTGGATTAAAAACCAGCATCCTTCTATTTGTTGCCTCCAAGCAACTCAGCTTTCCATAAAAGATGGCCACTATTTTAGCGTGAAAGGATGGAAAATGGTATTTCAAGAAAATGGGCATAGAAAGCAATCAAATGTCACTATCCTAATATCTGACTGGGTAGATTTCTAGCAAAAAAAGAGTTAGGAAAAACAAAGATGGTCACTTTATATTGATTAAAGGATCACTCCAACACGAGGACATTACAATTCTAAACATATATGCACCTAACATGGGTGCTTCCAATTACATCAAACAAACAGTATTAGAATTAAGGTCACAGATAAGATAAAAAAGAGTTGTAGTGGGTGCCTCTAATACCCAACTCTCATCAACTGACAGTCATCTCAGCAAAAACTAAGCAGAGAGTCATCTAGATTAAATGAGGTCATTTAATAGAACTATAGATATCTGCAAAACATTTTGTCTAAATGCTGCAGAATAGACACTCTTTTCAGCAGCACATGAAACATTCTCTAAAATAGATCATGTATTAGGACAAAGATCAAACCTTAAAAAATACAGTAAAATTGAAATAATTCCTTGAATTCTGTCTTATCATAATGGAATTAAACTATAAGTCAACAGCAAGAAGTGCTAGCATACATAAAACCAAGAAAACTAAACAATATGCTACAAAATGATGAATGGGTCAATGAAGAAATCAAGAAATAAATTTTAAAAAGTCCATAGAATCAAATTATAATGAGTCTGAAAGGATTATACTTAGTGAGGTAACCCAGGCCCAGAAAGCAAAACATTGCATGCTCTTTCTCATATGTGGATTCTAGCTACAGATGATTGGGCTTCAATATTAGTTCGAATAAAACTGAGTAACAAAGGCCAGTAAGATAGAAAGGGGATTGAAACAGAGGGAGGAGGGACCTAAGAGGATGTTATTGTCCATATGTAAGTAGAAGAATAGAATAATGGGGGTAGAAAGGCCCAAGGGAGTTCAAGGGAAGAGACTGTGTAAAGGAAAGGTGGGAGGAGGGAAGGCTGATCAAAATCTGAAAGGGTATGAATAATTCATATGTAAACCTACTTTTTTGAACAATGGCACACCCAGAAGCCATAAATTGTTTCTACTAGAAAATTTTCAGTGTCAAGGATGGAATACCTTCCAGTGAATTGCTAGCCAGGGAGGTCCCTGTTGCCTCCAAAACACTAGAGGCCATTGTTGAGAATCTTAGTTTCCTACCAGGAATAGATGGTAAGACCCTATTGCTAAAAACTACATATACTTGTGCTGCAAGGTCACTGAAAAATCCTGCTTGAGCTGATCAGAAAAATTCCTCTGTGTAAACCAGCTGAGAGAAATGGAGCTACTTGGCACATTGCTTTTTATAATATACAATGGGCTGCAAGATAATGGCTGCAATTTATCTACAGCTGGGAAGAATAAAAACCACAATTGTTGTATGCAGTTCCTTAGGAGAGAGAGAAATCACAAGTGGAGATAAACAACAGTGGACACTCCAAGCATTAAAATTGGCCAGCCTGGCCAAATGAGCCAATGGCTGCAAGAGTGGCACGTCTGTTATGGGGGGAAACAGCTGCTCTTTAATTGGACTGGAGGCCCACTCTTTGAGAAGGAATACAAACCTGATACTGAAAGCCTATGATGGGGAAGTAATGAGCCCTATGGGTGTAATGTCTGATGGTATCTGGATAAATGTACATACTATGTTCACCAAACTGCCTGGTAAGCACTTCTGTTAATGTTAATACCCATGTATTAATACTACTCTCACTTTTGGTTAGAGAACCTTCTCTTTTCAGATGGTGGTGACCTTGGGATGACTCAGATGGCATCATAGTGCTTAAATGAAGTGACAGAGGATTGCTCAATACTGAAGCATCTCTCACATCTTCCAAGGCTCAGGGTCCATTGTGAAATAGATAGTGGAAAAAAAGAAAGAGGAGGGCTGCTTACAATGTACTCTTCCATACATAAAATGGCCTAGATGTCTATGATCTTACAGTGCCTAACACTACCTACACAAGACCATCATAACAGGAGGAAAAGATAATGACATAAAAATGAAATGGAGACTGAGAGAGGGAGAGGATATGATGGAGAGTAGATTTGCAAAGGGAAAGGGGGGGTAGGGAATTACCATGGTTTATTGTCTATAAATATTGAAGCTGTACATATACATTGTTTATAGTTCTGGAAATTGTCAATAATAATAGTAAAAGAATGAAAGAACCAGAGGAGAGTAGGACTGCTTATAATGTAATTGTTCTAATACAAACTGGCCTTGATATCCATGACCTCACATTGCCTAGTACCACCTACACAAGAAAAATATGATATCAAAATAAAAATGAGACTAATTAAGAGAGGGAGGGTATATGATTGAGAGTGGATTTCTGAAAGGGAAAGTGGAGAAGGAGAGGGAATTATCATGCTTTATTTCCTATAGTTATAGAAGTTGTCAATAAAAAATAAATAAAATAAAAAATAAAATAAAAAAATTATGGCATCAAAGTAAAAGACTAGTTTGAAAGAATAAAGGATTCAGTGGGGGCATTTGGAAGGTGAAAATGAGAAGATAGTGAGATGAGATTATGATTATGGTATATTGTTTACATTTATGGAAATTGTCAAAAAAAGTTTTTAAAAAATGTACATGATCCTTCATGTTCAAATAATGACTTAATGATTTGACTAAGTCATTGTCTCAATAGTGGAATGTTTAAGATCACAAGTTCTGTGAATTTTTGAGGTCTATTTTACATCATTGCTTCTACCTCTATAGATCCATCCTCAAAAACTTAAAAAAAATGGTGGCATATCATTGGTTTATGCCACTTATTCTATTTTGTCCCAGATTATTATTTTCCACTGTGTACTTTGGAAGGGAGATGGAGGGAGGAGAGAAGAGGAGCTATCCACAGATCTCTTCATGTTTGCTTTGCTTGTTTCATTCTCTCAACAGACTTCTCAATGTGACCATTTCTTTCACCTCAGCATGATTTAGCCCACTGTCAAAGATCATTTCATTCACAGGATGGAAATAAAGAGAATAGGAGTCTTTTAGATGTTCAAAAAAGAAACCTAAAATATTATGTAAAGACTTTTTAAAACTTTTTTAAATTTCATTTTTATCTATTTATTTGAGAAAGAGAAAGAGGCAGAGAGAGAGAGAAGGGTGGGGGGATAATAGGTGTTCCAGGCCCTCCAGCCACTATAAAGGAACTCCAGATACATCCACCTCTTTGTGCATCTGGTTTATGTGGGTCCTGGGGAATTGAACCCAGGTCCTTTGGCTTTTCAGGCAGGCACCTTAAGCACTAAACCATCTCTCCAGCCTGATTTTTTAACTTTTTAAAGCAGTGTCTCACTGAGTTCCCAGGTTATCCTCTGCTTATAGTCCTCTCTCTTCAGCCTACAAGGTAGTAATTCTACAGGTATGTGACGTGTGTCTGGCTAGAAATGTAAAACATATGAAATAATTTGTGTTCTACTAATGTAAGATAATATGAAAATAAGCTTTTCCAACCAAACTTCAATGGAGATATGTAAGGCACCATTTAGGAAATAAATTACTAAGTAGAAAAACAGCACCTATATATCTGTTAACCATAACACAATTAAATATAAAAACGTTTAAAATATATAGCTATTAAAAAGAAACTATAAAAATCTTATTTTGGTACATCAATAGAGTCAACAACAGATATATTTTTAATTATTTAATACTAAACCAGTATCATTAAAGAATTTGTAATGCTTCTGAAAATACTAAATACATACCAGCACCATCTTCACAGTCTTTCAGAGTTCCAAGACTACAGAATGACTATTTTTCAGTTTTCACACAGGGAATTCTTTGAATAGTTAGGTTAGATAACATATCCCTTGC
Source organism: Jaculus jaculus (assembly GCF_020740685.1). Taxonomy (NCBI): domain Eukaryota; kingdom Metazoa; phylum Chordata; class Mammalia; order Rodentia; family Dipodidae; genus Jaculus; species Jaculus jaculus. Next base: position 76,168,859 of record NC_059112.1, on the reverse strand, counting down.
TTCAGAACCCCAGCTGATTCTGGGGTAATGTACCCTGAAGTAGAACCCATGGATTGCCTTAAAAACATATAGATATAAAGGCAAAGCTAGCAAGTGAAATGTCTCCAACATGAAATGGAAACTGTCCGATGAATTGTAAGAGTGGGTATGAAATAGATTAACAAGATAAAAGAAGGAATAACAAGTTAGAGATTTATTCTTCAACCTCATCTTCTAGATGTTCCTGTAAAAGAAAGTACATTTATATAGTGATCACTCCAGATTCCTTTCTTAGTCTCTCAGCTCATTACCTAGAGAAGAATTACCATGCTAAAAACAATTTTAATGTGTACATATGTCCATTCAAAATTTGTTCCTAAAATATCATCTTTACTATATACTAGAGCCAAATTTTGGTTTTATTAGATTTTTCTATCATTATCTATAAAAAGGAGATGCAATAAAAGCAAAAAACATGAGCACATGTATTTATAATGTGTTTCATTCATTCATTCATTCATTAGATGCTATTTCTCAGTATTTAAAATTTAATATAATGTATCTTGTTTTATGCTAATACATATTTCTTTAGTAATCATCAGCACATATAAAGTGATTTTTTTACAAAAAATGTTTGTGCTGTTTCAACAGCTAAACCATAATAAAATATAAGACAAAACAAATTAAAATTATGAGGAACAAAGAAGCATATTCACATTTATTCATTTTCTTTTAATATTTCCTAAATGCATATATGTGACACATATGCTAAAATAAATGTATATAATTTAATTTCAAAAATAGAATTTTTGTTGTGTTTTTAGGGGCACAGAGGTTCACTGTTATCTATGGTAGAATTCAAACTCCTCCTACCACAATTATCCAGTACCTGGGATTACAAAATATGGCACCACATTCAGCTATTTTTCAGTGAAGTTTGAAGGCTATTACCTACACAGGATTAGGAAAATACAAATAAGCAGTGGCAAGATTTCTGAAAATGCTTCTTCAAATTATTTATCCATCCAATATTACCTTATCGATTTTTGACTACTTTAATACATTTTGTAGATTCATGAGCTGTCAAGAAATGAGAAATATTAGTCAATTAAGTTTTATTAGGAAAGGATAAGACCTCACTATTTAAGCAGTTGAATAGTTAACAATGAAGTCAAACAAAACAGCTGTGCCAATTACCATGTCTTAACATAGAAAGTATGATTTATCTAGACAAACTAAGACAGTAACTATGAAGAAGTACACTATAACTCAAGTGGAAATTAAAGACAAAAAAATGGTATAAATCACTCATGAAGTATGTGGTATGAGCTAGGTTACCTAAACAGAAAATAAAAGACAAATCAGAAAACATATCAAAGTAAAATAATGCTGCAAATAGTTACAAAGAGAGAATATATATTGGATTTCATATTATTAATTTAATTATTAACTCAACCAAAGAGTATAATGAAAATTGTTTATTAGTTTCAGAGACAATTAGCCCTACTGCTTTTTTTTAAATTTTTTTTTAAATTTTTTATTTGTTTATTTGAGAGCGACAGACACAGAGAGAAAGACAGATTGAGGGAGAGAGAGAATGGGCGCGCCAGGGCTTCCAGCCTCTGCAAACAAACTCCAGACGCATGTGCCCCCTTGTGCATCTGGCTAACGTGGGACCTGGGGAACCAAGCCTCCAACCCGGGTCCTTAGGCTTCACAGGCAAGCGCTTAACCGCTAAGCCATCTCTCCAGCCCCCCACTGCTTTTTAAAGATAAAATTGCCTAGAAGTTACCATCATCCAATTATTATAATTCATATGATTTCAATTTTCACGTGATCCCTCCTGGGATCATGTATGCTGGTGTTTTCAACTGGGAACTGGGTATCTGCCACCTTATAACTACTGATGTTGCCTCTGAGCTTAGATTTTCTTCTGTGGTCTATCATACTACAGTATAGATGGTCTCCAGTGGGAATTAGAAGACATCAAGTGAAGCTGTGCAAAAAACAAAACATAAAAAATGCATATCTTCCCTATTGTGTATTTTAATGTTCATAGCAAGTTCAATCCAGATACAAGAAAATAGGAAACCAACAATACTTCCTGATTAGAAAATAGCATGTAAGTATAAGGATAAAAATCCCTTACAGCTATCATTTGATAGAGCATATCACACCTAAGAGTGCTTTAAGGCCCGTATATCTCTTTTCCATGTGCATGTTTATGCCCGCACATACACCAGGGTTTCTTCTCACTGCAAATAAACACAAGGCATAGGTACCACATTATGCATCTGGCTTTAAGTGGGACTAGAACCAGAGCCAACAGGTGTTACAAGCAAGCACCTTTAACTGCTGATCCATTTCCCCAATGGCCAATTCCACATTTGAAACTCATTTGGAATTGTATAAGTTAAAATTTGGCCCACAAATAGTTGGAAGGTGTAGATATACTGTGACTGACTAAATAGTCAAGTATAAGTAGCAAACATAAAACAGCAACCAAACTATAAAATGCAGTTTGGGACCTATTGATGTTTATCTGAGTCTGAATTTCTGACATGCTATGAGCAATTATTTTCTCTTATTTCAATATTTCTTCCTATAACTTATCATTTTCATACTTATGATTATGTTATTTCTGTAACATTCCTTCAATCTTATTGCTACAAAATAAATTCTGAGAAAGCCTATAATCCTTAGAATGGAAATCTGGCATAACATTACAAAATTAAAAAGGCTAAATAATCACAGATTTATAAGAAAATATGTCTAGGGCTGGAGATATGGCTTAGTGGTTAAGCACTTGCCTGTGAAGCCTAAGGACCCTGGTTCAAGGCTCAGTTCCCCAGGACCCACATTAGCCAGATGCACAAGGAGGCACAAGGAGGTAGTTCATTTGCAGTGGCTGGACGCCCTGGCACGCCCATTCTCCCTCTCTCTCTATCAGCCTCTTTCTCTCTCTGCCTGTTGCTCCCAAATAAATAAATAAAAACAAAAAAAGAAAATATTTCTAAAATAGATATCTTAATAAAATGAAATGCTTCTATAAACTAAGAAATAATTGATAATATTTTAGGATTTATGGACTATGGGTTTCCCCTTCTTCCAGATTCCTTCATATGTTGAATCTATAGATTTGTGGAAAATTTGACTTGGCCAGAGAATAGAGATGTCTTTATCATATAATTCAGTATCCCCATCTAAAACTATAAAAGTTATGAAAACTTAATTTGGTCTGCTAATGTCAACCTTAGAGAGTTTTTATTTTCAAGATAATGTCTTCTTAAGCAAGGTAAGTAAGTAAGGAATAGCAAGTGGGGTCCCACTTAAACAGTATAAGATTCTGAGATTGGAGCAATGGTTTATCAGTTAGTGTGCTTCCTTGTGCAAGCAGGAAGGGGTCTGCAACAACACAAGTCTGAATTTCCAGAATGCATGTGTTGCAGTCCCGTTCACATTGCTGGTAGAAATCACCTAACCAAGAGCAGCTTCTGGGAAAAAGAGATTTATTTTGGCTTACAGGCTCGAGGGGAAGCTCCATGATGGCAGGGGAAAATGATGGCATGAGCAGAAGGTGTACATCACCCCCTGGCCAACATAAGGTGGACCACAGCAACAGGAGGATGTGAAAGCCCATAAGCCCGCCCCCAACAAAACACTCCCTCCAGGAGGCATTAATTCCCAAATATCCATCAGCTGGGAACCTAGCATTCAGAACACCTGTTTATGGGGGACATCTGCATCAAACCACCACAGCATGTAAATGTCTGGGTATAGCAACACATACCTGTAATCCCAGTCTTGCAGGAAAGCAAAACCCAGAGAATCACCCAAGTTCAGCAAAGACAGCAAGTTCTCTTATTAAATAAGAATTTATTGAAGAGCAATGGAGCAGGCCATCTGACTTTTTGTTGTGGCCAGTGTGGGCAAGTACCTTGCTTTGCAGTTGAGTAGATGGGTATTTCAAGAATACATACAGATAGGTACCCAGCATACATACATACACACACATACACACACACACACACACACACACACACACACACACGCATCACTAAATATACACATGAGCAAGCAAAAAATGGATAAAGCTCTATAATAAATAAGTATATCAAAAATAAGAAAATTCCTTCCCTTAAGTGAAAGCACTGGTGGTTAATGAGTTGTAATGTAGAAATTCACACAAAATGATGGATTGCATCCAGAACTCATGAATTATTTCTTTTGATACATTGGTACCATGCAAGAATTATCTTCTCACTTTCAAGAAAACAAGGTACTATGGGAACTTGATACCAATCAAATTATTATCCAAGAGAGTTAATTAATGCCATATCTATCACTATGTAGATCACAAAGCAGAAAACCAAACAGGTATGGCAGGTGGGAGATAGGGAGGAAGCAGCATGAATTCCTTTTTGTCCATTATGAAGAAGTAACATATTCGTTTTCTGAATGTTGATCTTCTTGAGGAATGAAGCCGACAGCCTGACTGAGAGGCACTGCACCTCAGTCAAAGTATGTGAAGGCCTGACACGGAGGGGATTAGACTTGTTCTTGAGTGCTGCGGGAGTCACTGAGTCTTTTCAAAGGGAAGTGGCATGATCCCAAAGGTAACTGACAACAGTGAGAAAACAGAGATAACGACAAGATACTCTGGATAAATGTCAGTTATTAAAGTTAAAGAGAAATAAAATGCAGTGAAGAGAGGATAAAAGAAAAGGAGTGAATCTGAGAGATTTATATGGCACAATAAAGGAAGTAAAACATTTCCTTAATTGGGGAAAGGAAAGGGAAGAAGAGGAGCCAAGCTTATTAGATTTAGGGGAAAACATACTAAAGTGTTTTGTAACACAGGAGGAAAATCTATGTGAGATGAAATGATTCACTGTACTTGTGAAGATAATGCATATGTTAAAAAGAAAAGTAATCTGTCTGGTTCATAACCTTGCTATAAAATTACTATTTTAGTCTAGATAAAATAAAACTTCTTATTTCATTCTAAATGAACTAATATATTGAATTAAATAGGATATTATAATCATTGAAGTCTATTTCACATTATTTCTGGAGTAAGGACTTCATTTAGAGGACAATACCAACTTAATGGCATATTGTATTTTCACCAGTTTATATTTTTATTATTCAATAATTGACATGATTTTAATTTGTAATGAAATCATGGACATGATTTGTTATTAGTTTCTACAAACTTAAATGAATAATTTTTCAATCCTAATATATTTTTTACTAAGTATAATGTGAACCTAATTTCCTCTGCATAGATAAGTGACATTGAAGAACCAGTTTTCCTCATCCATTTTGTCCTATGAAAATCCCATTGAAGGGCTGGAGAGATGGCTTAGCGGTTAAGTGCTTGCCTATGAAGCCTAAGGACCCCAGTTCGAGGCTCAATTCCCCAGGACCCACGTTAGTTAGATGCACAAGGGGGCTCAAGCATCTGGAGTTCATTTGCAGTGGCTGGACGCTTTGGTGTGCCCATTCTCTCTCTATTTGTCTCTTTCTCTCCCTCTCTCTCTGTTAGTCTCAAATAAATAAATAAAAATGAACAAAAAATATAAAAAAATTCCAACTCTTAAAAAAAAGTAAATCCCATTGAATATTACTTTTTCAAACTTGTTTTACATAAATACCACTGTATAAATATTTAGGTAAGGTAAATTATCTCAGCAAGTAAAATTTAAAAAAAAAAATTCTAGACTATAGCAAAAAACAAATTGTAGCATTAGGAAATGAATAAATTTTTCACAATAAAACTTAAGACAAAAACTCATGATGATATCAAAAATAGGCAAAAGCACAGATGCCTTTTCATCCATAAACTATCAACTTATATTTCCATAACTTCAGAATAGGTTTCCCCTATTATATAAACATTTTTATGATGAAGAAGAAAATAAATTTACTATATATTTCTTGTCACATTTTATACTTTCTAGATAAAAGTGTCACTTAATTAGTACTTGTTATCTGTTTTGAAGGATACATAACAATTCATTAGAAGTTTTGGCTTACCATTTTGTATGAGCCATATTAGATAAATTATATTTAGTTTGGTGGATAAATTTAAGTATATGTAAATAATTGTAACAGGTCCTGGTTATGAGAAGAAAAATAGTACTTGTGGCACAGAATTAGCAACCATTATGGAAAAAAATATACACCTAGAAATACCACATTATTCAAATCTCCAAGGATGGGGTATAATTCCAAAGAAATGAAATCTGACTATCAAAAGCCATTTAAGTGATCATGTCTGTTGTAGCATGATTCACCTTAGCCAAGGACTGGGGACAACTAGAGCATCCAGCATCAAATGATGAAGAATGACAACATGATACAAATAAATAATTCAATATTATTCAGATATAAAAAATAAATTCTGATATTTGCAGCATAGTGGTTGGAATGAAGATCATTAGGGTGAGAAAAATTAGCCAGATAAAGGCAAGTGCTGCATGATACTACTAGTAGGTAAAATCTACAATTGCTGACCTTACTTCTCAGATTTGAATGGTCCTGATGCATGCATGAGGAGAATAAAGATAGAAGAGGAAAGGGTCATGTGTGATAAGGAGGTTGTTAGCTCACATTTAAGTGACAAGAAATTTTGGTGTTCTACAACATAAACACTAACATGAAAACACTGTACATTTCAAAAAGCTCAAAGAAGGTATTTTATGTTTTCACCCACAAAAATGATAAACATGTGAGGAAGTAAGTATGCTGAGTATGATTTAGAAATTGTATGATGTAAACACATGATGAAACAGCATACTCTATATATTACTATATACAAGCTTTATGTTTTATGTACCAGTTAAAATTACATTGAATTTAGAAAAAAAATGTATGGTTATTTCTATTCACAACTCTTCATCTTAAATCCTTTAAATGTAAAAAGCATTCATCTTCATGGGCCCGACATTTAAAAAATTTTTAAGCACATTTATTATTTGAAGATATCTTATAATGTTTGGAAATATTAGGCAAAATGCTGTTGCATTGTGTTCTGAGTGTGTGTGTTTGTGTATTTCATGGGATGTGTAGGTGGTAAATGTGTCCTTGTGGTGCCTCACTCACTCACCAATGGAGAACGTTGGGTGTTTCACTCCATCTATCACTCTGGCACCCATTCTTTTTATTTTTTATTTTATTTATTTATTTGAGAGAGTGAGAGAGATGAGGAGAGAGAAAGGTACAGAAATAGGCATAATAGAATAATAGAGAGAGAGAGAGACAGAGAGTCAGAGAGACAGAGAGAGAATGGGTGCACCAGGGCCTCCAGCCAGTGCAAAAAAATCTCCAGATGGATGCGCCCCTTGTGCATCTGGCTTACTGTGTCCTAGGAAGTCGAATCTGGGTCCTTTGGCTGTGCATGCAAGCACCTTAATGGCTAAACCATCTCTCCGGGCCCTGAAATCCATTCTTATTTGAGCTAGAATCATTTCTTTATCTCAGAGCTTGCTATTTTTCACAAGCTTGCTATTTTTCACAATTTGCAGGTCTCTGCTCCCAATTGGTCTGGTACACACACACACATGGTCATGTCTGGCTGATTATGTGAGCACAGGGAAGGAACTCAAGAGGTCTCTCAGGCTTCTTCAAGCGCTCATGTTTACACAGGAAGTGCTGTTAACTATGGAGTCACATTTCCAGCCCTGTTATGTTGTATTATAGGCTTATGAAAACTGTATTATACGAAGAAGCAACAGAGGACTTCTTAGAAATGAGTGTTCCAGTAAGGTAATGATGTTTCCATTTGAGTGCCTGTGGTGGGTTTATGTGTGAAAACTGCCTCACGAATACTAATGTTCAGCTGAGTAGGGACAGGTAAGCTGAGGCAGCAGAAGGAAGCAAATGAAGAGTTTAATTTCATGCAGAAAAACAACATACACAGGATAAAGAACATGGTGTGTTCCAAAAACAAAAGTTTAGCAGACTTCTCAGAACTTCAAAAGTAGTCTATCAAGATATTTGAAAGGATAAATGAATGGAGTTCCATATTGAAGAACATCCTAAGATGGGCAAATGTGAATGGTCTTCATTGTGAAGGCCACAGACTTCTTCAAAAAAAAATTTTAGTAAGGGAAAAAAGTTTGGATTTAATATATCCCTGAGATAACCTGGTTGCGTATTGAAGTCATCCATATATAAGTATTTCTCTTACATGTGCCAAGTTCAGAGACTCTTTGCGGTGAAAAACAAGACAAAACATGATAGTGCAGAATAGTGATTAAGTTATATTAAAAAAATCAAATATGGTTGCCTACGCGTGGCAGGTCTGTGCGGTGCCAGCTGCTCGCCACCATGTGCTCGACCCCGGAGCCCGCATCACCCTGTCCGCCCCGCAGCCCCGGAACGTGCGCCTGGGCTCGGCGACCATGCGCAACACATGACCGAATGGCTTCCTGGGCAAAGGTCACGTCCGGAGCCAACTGTGAGTTTGATGGCAGGTTATGCAATTGAACGTCGGGGGCCAGTTCTACAAACCGTGGGCACCCTGAGAAAATGCCCTGGTTCCAAGCTGGCAGAGCTCTTCTCTGGCTCACACCCGGCCTGCGTGGATGCAGAGAGCCGCTTCTTCATTGATCATTTGGGCACCTATTTTGGTCCCATCCTGGACTACCTGCGCACCGGGGAGGTGCCCACGCAACACATCCGCGAGGCGTACCGTGAGGCCCAGTTCTATGAAATCAAGCCTCTGGTCAAGCTCTTAGAGGACATGACACAGATCTTTGGTGAACAGGTGGCTCGCAAACAGTTCTTGCTACGAGTGCTGAACTGCAGTGACAAGCTGGAGGTCCTGCTGCTCCTAGCCCGGGCAGAGGCTGTGGCCATGCGCTGGTCCACTGTGGTGGTGTGTGTGGTGGGCACCGAGGAGGAGGCTGCGCAGTGTGCAGCGCCCCTGTCCAATCTGGAGGCCAAAAAGATCCCGGTTGTTAAGTTTGGTCCCTGGAAGGTGGGTCCTGAGATCGATGACCTCAAGGACTGCTTGGAGAAGGACATTAAGGACAGGGGCTACAATGTATGCTGCCAAAAGTACTTCCTTAAGTCATCCGGGACCAGCCTCGACAAATGTTTCTGTAAATTCACTTTCACCTGGTGGTAACCCGCCCCCACCCCACCCCGGGGGTTCAGACTGCTTGTTATGGGCACTGGTGGGGTCTTGAGACATTCAAAGATGCCATCAAAAGCTATCCTCCCAAGCTGGACCTGGATTCCCAGCACTTGGGACGCAGAGGCTGAAGATTGTCATGAGTATGTGACCAGATTGGGTGATAGAATGAGACCCTATCTCAGAAAGTAAGGGGCCCAGGCTGGCCTCAAACTCACTGCAATCCTCCTACCTCTGCCTCCAAAGTGCTGGGACTAAAGGCGTGCACCACCATGCCCAGCTCTGAACAACCCCAGCAATGGAGAGGCAGAGGTAGGATCACTGTGATTTTGAGGCCAGCCTGAGACTACGTAGTGAATTTCAGGTCAACCAGGACTGAGCAAGGCCCTACCTTAAGAAAAAAAAAAAAGACATAGGGCTGGAGAGATGGCTTAGTGGTTAAGGCACTTGCCAGCAAAGCTAAAGGACCCAGGTTCAATTTCCCAGGACCCACATAAGCCAGATGCACAAGGGGACGCATGCATCTGGAGTTCGTTTGCAATGGCTGGAGGCCCTAGTGCACCCATTCTCTCTCCCTGCCTATTTCTATCTCTCTTAAATAAATAAATAAAATATTTAAAAACACAAAAAAGAAATAAACAACCCAACCAAACAACAACAATAACAAACAAACAAACCAGCCACAAAAGCCATCTTCTAGCCAAGTTGGCACACACTTGTGATTAGGAAGCCGAGGCAGGAGGAACACAAGTTCAGGGCTAGCCTGAGACACATAATGAGACTATGTCTCAAAATCAGAGCAATACAAACAAAATACTTGGGTACACAAGCAATCCAATAGCCCCACACCTGGAGCTCCCAAGGGGTTGGCTGGGTCACTTTCATAGGTGAAGCGTCAGTGATAATAGCTCACCTGCTTGAAGAAATTGCAAGGTACATAGAACTTACGTACCCCCAGGAAGTCAGGCTTCAGAGTGCTGAGCCTACAGGCATGTGCTGTTGTGCCCACTTCATCATAATCACTTCCAAAAAGAGAACAGAGAGTGACTGGGGATGTAGTTCAGTGTTGAGAGAGCTTGCCTAGCTTGCACAAGGTCCTGGGTTTGATCCCTAGAACAGGAAAAAAAAAAAAAACTACCAAAATATTAAATATAAGCTGGATGTGGTGGCACATGCCTTTAACGCCAGCACTCGGGAGGCAGAGTTAGGAGGATCACCGTGAGTTCGAGGCCACCCTGAGACTCCATAGTGAATTCCAGGTCAGCCTGGGCCAGAGTGAGACCCTACCTCAAAAAACCAAAAAATAATAAATATCATACATAATCAATTTTGGTAAAAAAAAATAAGTAAAAATAAAAAAAATAATAAATAAAATGTGATAAGCATATATATCACAGAATCAATAAAATATCTCTGAGGCTGAAGTTTGGTATTTTTTTACTCTGCCTCCTGCATATAAGTATGAAATAAAAACAATTATTTTATAAAATATCCTTTTTGTAAGTTTAAATTTCAGAATTCAAACTTATTATTGACAGATACCCACATTAATAAAAAGAAAAAAAGGAAGACAAAGATCTTATATGAACTTACAGGTCACACAAAATTAAATTTCTGTCAATTTGACAAAGTATTTTGAACTTTATTACAATTGATAAAATTGAACATATCCCAAACTCTAAGTAAAGAATACTGCTTCTTAATTAAAATTAGTCTTCTAACATGCCTTCACAAGAGAATTTATGACAGGTGTAAAATTATCAGTGAATTTTAGCATACAGCATAAACTCAATGGTAAAGTTTTACAATTAAAGAAATGAAAACATTTTCACAAACTCTAAGCTAATAATAATTTTCAAAAGTGTTTCTTTCTTTTTACAAATCCTTAAAATGATGAGCACATTTTTAAGTTACAAGGACAAATAGCAAGAAAATTAAGTCAGTTTGCCATAAGAGTGCCAAATCACAATTAATTATAAATTTGCCAAAGTCAGATCTACTTTTGTAACTTGAGAGAAATAAGTTTTAAAATTCATAACTCACACACTGGTGAATTGTGAACACCTTAGGACTACCTTAAGTTAACAGAAGCTTTAGTGCCTTAAGTGCTTTCTTTACCTGGGGCATGTCTCTGTTTGTTAAGGTGACTACACAGTGTACAGGAGACTAATCTCTTCAAATGTTCATTCTCAGGGATTACTCCAGCAATCCATACAGTTGTCAAAAGAGTGTACAATTGTCATCAAGTTTTGGGAATAAGACTTTATAGCTGCATCTCTGGGTATCATAAGCCTCCAAGGTTTTATAATAGCATTTTATTAACAACCATTTTCTTATCATTTGATCCCATTTATCAGTTGTTTTTTACTGTGAATTCCCTCGAATTATAAAGGATTTTTAAAATCTTTCTCACTTAGGGTACAGAATATTCTGGCTCTTTCTAGTATTCCTCCCTTCTCTAAGAAAATATCTGAAGCTATTATAATCAACATGATATTATTTTCACTTGGATAAGTTTGATTAAAAGCTTGTCTCATGACATAGACACATACATGACAACATACCTTTTCTCCAGTACATGTTTCTTTAAAAAGCCTACATGCTGGGAAGACATCAGGCTGTAGTAGCTTCTTGGACACCGTTCCAGCCCACATACACTTTCTCATTGCATTTTATGATCTCTTGGCAGAAAATCTAACTTGCACACAAGTTACATGCTAAACAATTTGAAGCACATTTTACCTATGTCTCTTTAAGTTTAATGTTTTAATCTTTATTCAAAATCAATGTAAACACGACCATTACTAGAAACAATCTGAAGTCACATGCTATTTGTTTTATGCTTTCAGTAGGTCTTGGATTACTCAGACATACAGGTTATGTATTGCCCTATGTTCACAGTGACTATAAATGATTATCCTGTAGCATGACTTTTCAAGCGGTGAGGAACAAGACAGTCCCATAATGTTCAGCAGTGGTCTTGACATTACCTTACACCTGTCACAAGTGTTCTATTGTCATCCTTCAGACGATGCTCAGTGTGAGAGTATATTTTGCTAGCTATAGCACTACACATAAAGTATATGGGTGTCTAAGAAATACAGGACACATAGCTTTGACATCTCTCAACACTGAATATTTGCACTTAGTCAAGTTTTAGGGAAGAGCGCAAAATAGAAATCCATGGATAGTAAAATAGGGAATGTTGAACAGTAAGAAACAAACAGATGAGCAGTGCAGCCAGAGAATGGCAGTAATAGTCACTGTAGAAATAGTCACTGTAGTAATAGTCACTGTAGAAAGATTTCTGAGTATGAAAGGGCAGAGTGTTTTGTGGAAATACTCTTTGCATGTTAAATTCCCTTATGCAATGTCAACCTGTTGGTAAGTAGAAACTGGTTTATAACATTTTGAAAAAATAAAGTTAATTGAGTATCTTTCCAGTAAGAGAAGATGTTATACTTGCACAACTACAATAGTGGTGCACAGCCATGGTGGGAAATCAACTGCTCTTGATTTGGCTAACTGATCAGCTCAGTGGAATAGAACCCATAGCTGGATCTGGGAAACAAGTCAGAACCAGATCCAAAATTGAGCCCACTCTCCGTTATCAAGCTCCCACCAATTGCGGGGCTGCAAGTAGGCCCACACCTATTAAATTCTCTCTAAAAAATAATGGTTATCACATTTATCTGGTGCTAACTTCTTTGCTCTGCATAGGAGAATCTGCTTCCCTTTTTCAGATAGACGCAGATCCTAAGGAGAGTACCACCTCATACCTCAAAAGGTCCCCAGCTGAAACTGAGAATAATTGGGGAAACATGCAAGAGGGCTGTTTTCTTGGCGAACTGGAATCTGACACAATGGTGAAGGAGATAGACACAGAGAACAATCAACCCCTACCAAACCAGATATCCAGAGACACAGAGGCTTCCAAGATCTCAACACTGAAGCAGACCTAAAATGAACCCAACAAGGCTCAGGGAAATTTGAAGAAGAGAGGGTGGAAAGAATGTCAGAGCCACACGTTGGATCATGATAAACAGAGACATTTCCTCCTACCCAAAACTGATGGCTAACCCCATGATGCATGACCCATATGCCCCAACAAGGAGGGTCCCTGTGGAGCGGGGAGGTCAGGGAGAAAGCTAACAATTGTCCAAACTTGACTGTCTTCACTGAGTTAAAAAAAAAAAAAAACTTGAGAAAAACAAAAAAGAGATGTTGAGACTTACTTTTCAGTCCATAAGTAACAAAAGATCCGTGAAACATTATGACCTCACAACATGTATTCTGTGAAAAGTGTTGAACTACAGTGCATAGTGTCATGAGGAGATGAGGAGTGTAAACCAGAAAAGCTAAACAGGAGATTAAGTTATCAGATTTTTCCATCCAGTCATCATACCCTGCTGAAGAAAGATCCCATCTCTGTTTTGAGATGATTATATGTGCACTGAGGTAGCTTCAGCATCAGGTCAGCCTCTTTTCCAATAACCACAAAACTCATGACGCCTTAGAGTTAGAGAATGCCTGTCAGCAGAGTGTGTGCACATTCACATGTTTGTGGACACATATATGTGTCTTGTATATGGAGGCCAGAGGTTGATGTTGGGGAATCTTTGTTAACTGGGCTTCTCCTGACTTACTGAGATGGGTTCTTCCACCTGAGCCTGGAGCTCACCAATGTCATTAGTCAGCTTGAGTACGCGGCTGGCTTGTCCCAAGGACACCTTGTTTCTGCCTCACATGTGCTGGTTTTACAGGCCAGTCACTTTCCTCAGCCAGGGATTTCTCAGCTAAACTAGTGCTTCACTGTTTTGTTTTGTGTTTTTTTTTTTTTTTCAAAAGTATCAACATACCCAAATTACAAAGAGAGACAGACTTAGATTTTTTTTTTAAATTTAATTTATTAGTTTTCTTTTCAGTAAATACAGGCAGTTTGGTACCATTATTTAGGCTCATCTGTGATCTACCCCCTCCCATTAGACCCTCCTTGTTATTGAAAATGGGTCGTGCATTGTGGAGTTAGCCCCCAGTTATTAGTATGATAAATGTCTCTGAAAATCATGACTCAACATGTAACTCTGACATTCTTTCCGCCCTCTCTTCCGCAAGATTTCCCTGAGCCATGTTGGGTTCATTTTTGGTCTGCTTCAGTGCTGAGGTGTTGGGGGCCTCTGAGGCTCTGGCTCTCTGATTTGGTAGGAGTTGATTTTTCTCTGCATTGATCTCCTTCCCCTTTGTGCTGGTATCCAGTTCACAGGAAAACATCACCCTTGCTTATTTCGCCAGTTGTCCTTAGTTTCAGTTGGGCCCCTTCTGAGGTATGTTGGGGCAGCTCTCTTCTTAGGATCTGCATCTATCTGGAAAAGAGAAGCAGATTCTCCAACGGAGAGTAAGTTAGCACCCAGAAAATTGAGATAACACTTACTTTTTTGATAGACAGTTTGATAGGTGTAGGCCCTCTTATACCCCGTGATTGATGGTAGCTTGATATTGTAGAGTGGGCTTGTGTTTGGGTATGGTTCTGACTTGTTTCCCAGCTCCAGCTAAGGGTCTAGTACCACTGAGTGGATCAGTTAGCCAAATCAAGAGCAATTGATTCCTCACCATGGCTGTGTACCACTATTGCACTTGTGTGGGTATCACATCCGGTTAATTGTTTCTGCTTAGGTTAAACAATGTGTTGCTTGGACAGATTTTGGTCACTTCCCCCAGTCGCCTATGTAGCGCCTTCTGGCACTAGACACGCTGACTGTCTGGGGACTGACTCTCTCCTGGCTTCCAGCCATGTCATTCCATTTTACGTGTCAGCTGCGTATGGAGTCTTCAGCAATAGGGTCTTACCACTGGCCTTTGGTGGGTCATCAATTACTCTGACAGAAGTCTGTCATTGTTTTGGGAAACCTTGTAGGTTTCTCTGATCAAAAGCTCATTGTGGATTGTAGGCCCAAGCTGGAAGTGGGGGTTACAGGTCAGTGTCCACTAAGAAATTGAGGAAAAAGATAACTAATATACAAGAGTTAGAGAGGAGAGAGATAGAGGGGAGAGGGGGAGAGGGAGGGAAGGGAGATGCAGGAGATTTAGGTCAGTCTTGATCCTACCCTCTCCAGTGTCTTGTGGTTCAGGTGTTTCCTGTAAGGGACTAGTGAAGGTTCAGCCATTTGGTCTGTCTTTTAGGAAGTAGAATTTTATGGTACCATTGCCGTTTGGGTCCGGATTACTTTTTTCCACCCTTTGATTCCCTCCCCGCCCTCCCATCCATCTTATTGTCTAGTCCATGAGGTACTTGCTGGGTATGTAAGGCATCTTGGGCAAATTCAGGTTAGGTGTTGCAGATGAGTGAGACTATGTGTCGATTTTTTTTCTGTGATTGGGTAAGTTCACTGAGAATGATCTGTTCCAGGTTCAACCATTTTTCCTCAAATTTCTTTATGTCGTTTTTTCTTACTGCTGTATAGAATTCCATAGATTTTTATTAACTAATTAGAATAATCGTCACATTTTAGAAACAACTAATGCAAAGGTTGTTTTTATCTTAGATGTTGTAGCTACATCTTCCAGTGACTATATCATTATTGTGTGCCATTCACTAGAGAACACTATTCTAAATGTTAAATTGAGTAATTTACTAAAATGACATTTTTTTAAAAATTTTATTTATTTATTTGAGAGCCTAAAATTTTAGAAGACATACAGCTCTATTTGGCCAGGGAAGCTGTCAGGGATTCAGTCACAGAATTGTGGTTTTTATTCTTCCCAGCTGTAGATAAGTTGCAGCCATTACCTTGCAGCCCATTGTATATTATAAAAAGCAGTGTGCCAATTAGCTCCATTTCTAGAAGTAGAAGCTAGAAGGAAAATTACTTGAACATGATGTAATCTAGTCAGTTATAAGAAAAATGACCTTTCCAATTAAAAAGTACTCTTTCTATTTAATATAAAAGTATTGTAATGAGGACAAAAGAGATGGCTCAGCAAAGCAGTTTGCTTGCAAACCTGCCACCCTGAATTCAATCTTCCCTAGCACTCATGTCAGCCAGAAACAGAGTGGTTAATGAAGCTGTAACCTCTCATGGGAGGTAGAGATAGGAATGTCTGGAATTGGGCCAGCAACAGCAGCAGCAAGAAAGAGTCTGTGACAAAGGAATGTGGAAAAGTCAGGGAAACACCCCAGGTTGGCTCCTGACTTCCACATGCATAGTGAAGTATGATCATAAACACACACACACACACACACACACACACCATGAATATATACACATACATGTACACATCTACATGTACAGAGATGAATAATAAAAATAAAAATAATATATTCTAATGGAAACATGTAGTGAAACATTACATCCATTTAGAAGCTAGAAGAGAAAACACAAGTGCAGGCCTACCCTATTTTGTGGGGGTGGGGCATTGAATTTAAGGAAGACTAACCTCTGGAATTTTCCTATCCAGAAGTAGACAAACTACTTGTAGGAAAAGAGGCTGGAAAATGGAGAACTAGCTTCCGGAACCCTTATCCCAGGAGTAGGCTAGCTGCCTGTGGCAGCAACCTGAGAAGGAAAATGAAACTTTAGCTTCTTCCATTAGTAAAGCCACTGCCCCTGCTGCCACTGCTGCTCTGATCTTACTGCGGCCTGGCTTCCTCTGCATTCGGGACTCATAGACATTTTTATTGAACAGTAATATCTGAACAAGTAATACATTGTATGAGCGAAGGGTAAAGAACTTTTGATTTGGATAATCATTAAACATTTATTAAAGACAGGGGACTTATGGGTGTGAACTGTTGGACTCTACTGATCCAGCACACTCATATATTCTGACCAAAAGAGTGGTCATATTAAGCCCAGCTATTGTCATCAACGGATGGGGCGGAGGGGGGCCTCATAGTTACTGACCTCCCTGTCGGCAGTGATAGAGTCAGCATTTCTTACGCATGTATGTTTGTTCTGAGTCAAGAGTCCAACCAGACCTCTGAGGAAACTGGAAAGAGCTCACTATCGGTGAGCATCTCCCAATATTGTTTTGTCAATATTGATCACCTGTGCTGTTCAAGCCAAAGGTTCACCAAGGCAAAAGAAACCTATTCATATTTCTTTTATTGAGTAGATTACATAGTTCTAAGATTAAGTTTAGGGCAAGTTGTGATTAAGGAATTTAGCATTTTCCAGCAAGAATCTCAGAAAAGTTATTTGTAATGTCAATAAGAAATATACCCACAGTTTTTTTTATCCTGTAATTTATTCTCACATTGTATTCATATATTTCATTACTGCACAGGCTTAGTGACAAGGAAACATTCACAATGAAATAAAATCTAAGTTATCTCCATATTTATAAAAGACATTATTGTGTTTCTCCACAATTTAAATGTCACGTCCACACATTACACAGGCGAGCACTGAGTCCATCATGTGCATAGTCTTATCAATTCTGATGATGTTTTATGTTCTAAAAGTTCTTTTTTTAGAATTGGTTCAGAGGAAAGGCATTCCTCTCTAAGTAGCCATGACAGAAGAGAAAGGAGCATGATAGGGCTGAGAGTATAAAAAAGTCCTGTTCACAAGAGGAGTCTTGGTTAAAATAAAAAATAAAAAGTAGGAATTTTTTTTTTTTTTTGCAAGAAGCTAATGTCTGTGGGTAAAGTTATTTTTAAAAAGAATAAAAGGTATGATGGGGTGGCTCTCAATGCATGAACCGTATACCTCAACAAGGAGGGGCCAATGGGGAGGGGGTAGGTCATGGATGAGCCTAATAATGGTACCCAACTGCCTGTATTTACTGAATAGAAAACTAATAAAAAATATAAAAGTATATAAAAAGAATAAAAGGATTAAACAATCAAGATAGATGGCAGCAGAAATAACATTTTTGCTTTTGGATGGAGCATGATGCACTAAAGCAAAAGAAAGACTACTGTGTTTTGGAAGTTAATAATGTGAGCCAAAAGGGCTGAGGATGGGAGTCAGGATTTTGGGTCAGTTAAGATAAATATATCTAATAGTTCCCATGTAATGATCAGATACATAATAAAATTGTAAATATATTTTATTAGCTAAACACTTGATAATTGTGTTCAATGTCCAAGGCAAGGTGCTATGAGAAATAGCATTTAGTTACTGGGTAAAATTCTTAACTATATGTAAGAAACTTAAATTCTATTGCCCTAATTTTATTTTTTTCCACTACATCACAACTTGCCATGCCTGAAAATCAGATATTTTACCAAAGAGAATAAAGTAATATTTTAATCCAGCACCTGAAATATAGTGGTTGTTTCAACTAGAGAGGAAAATTGTGTTATAAAAACTGAAATGTGGCCCTTTGTGTTTGAGCACACTGCCCTTCTGCCTCCTTGGATCTGCACTTAGGTCATTTCCTGCTCTGTGCTTCAGGGATGGAGGAGGGTGCTCAGGAAGCCAGAAATGATGGAAACTTGAAATTTTCCAGAATTTTGTTTGAAATGTTGCTGGAGTGGGATAAAATGAGGACACTTTATACCCCAGGACTTAGACATGGAGTTGGTGTCACTTGAAGACATAGTTGTGGTCTTCACCTGGCAAGAGTGGCAGCACCTGGATGTTGTTCAGCAAAACCACTACAGAGATGTGATGCTGGAGAACTACACCAGCCTGATGTTCTTGGGAACTGTATAATTGATCCAGATTTGATCTTCAAGTTGGAGCATGGACTTGCATCATGGAGTCTAAAAGAAGACTCACTTCAGAGGTTTCCAGGACTGCGCTCTCTTTGGCAGTATATATACTGAAACTGGGCCAATACAGAGAAGAGTAACATGGCCCCTGTGCAAGGACTTCATTAAACGCTTTAAGTAAGATATCTGTTCTACAGGGACAAAGCTGATAAAACTATCTTCAAGAGTTGTATATCATTTAAAATTGTTTGTCAGTTTGTGTTTCATAATCAATTATATCACATAAACAATGAATATCAGTTTAGAGAGACATTTCTTAAATGAAAAAAAAAATTTTTAAAGTAGATAGCTTTGTCAGGGTCCTGGGCTCTTCTTTTACTGTACTCATTAGGTAGCTACTATCATATGGTTCAAGATAGGCTGCTGAAGTTCAAACTATCCTGTCTACATTCCCAAATACATGAAGGATGATTTCATCCCCTTAAAGAAATAAATGAGTCTGAACTTGAGAGGTAGCATCAGGAGTGCCATGAGTTCAAGTCTTACCTAGGGCTACATAGCGAGACCCTGAGTCAACAACAACAACAAAAAAAAAAAAACAATTAAAGGAGTTAGTCAATTAGCTTCTACTCCACAAAAGCATGAACATTGTGTTGTCTCTATGTGACAATATTTTTTTTCTGAAAAGCAATGAAAAAAACTTATTATGGCTCACAGTTTCAGAGGGTTTAGTCTATTATTGATTTACTCTATTGTTTCTGGGCCTATGATTAGGAAGAGGAAGAAGATAGCAGTTTGTAAGGGAGTGGAATTGCTCACCTCATGGAAGGCAATCCAGGGAAATATCAAAGGACTATGATAAGTGGCACACCTTCAGTGTTCTACTTGTTCACCCACCTTCCAGCAATGCCTTTGAATTATGAACCTAATGGTGAAGTAAGTCAAGGATAGGTCCAAGCCCCCATGATCCAATCACTTTCCAAAAGCCTCAAATCTAATCATTGCACTGGGGTCCAAGAATTTGCTACATGAGTTTGTATGGACATTTAATAGCCAAAGCATAACAGAAATACAATATTTCACCTCATCTCTCAGAAAACACTCTGATAATTATGAAGCTAGGAAGGAGAGTTCTCTGAAGAAGCCACATCTATACTGATGATCTGACTGACTAGCTGGATAGAACATAATGATTCTAAGGACATGGAATGTTGCAGATCAAGAAAAAAAATATATCTTGGGCTACATTAGTGAATTTTAGTAGCCATTTAACCATCTTCCTCTGTAGCTTACCAAACCACTTCATAACTACAAAGTAAAACTCATATGATCATTATGATCACTGGCCTAGCAGGGCAAACCCTCCAGCTGAGAATGCTACATCTGTAATCATACAGGAGATTCCTTCTTCTACAAGGCCTTCCCCTTGCTCCCACCATTGCATTTGGTAAATGCATTGATTTCTTATTTTATTTTTTTCTCTGACTGTAAAGTATCATTGTGTATAGTATAACTTGAAATTTTCTCCACATTGTGGTATTCATACTGAGCTTGGTATTTCTTTTGGAGAAAGCTGTGTTTTCCACCAATAAATTATAGTAAAAAATTCCATTAGCATGTAGCATATGCACCCATGTAACTTTCCATTAATTTGCAAAAATACACTTAATAACCACTGAGGGTGGCATCAGCCCTCTCCCAGATTTCAGGACGGCTAGACAAGCTCTTTTCCCTGGAGTTATATTGAGCAGTGCAGCAGTGGCTTACACAAGTTTTCAAATATTAAGTTAGTTGATGCATATATGATACTTAGCACAATGCTCACAAAAAACTAGAACCAATAAAAAACAGTTAAAGATGTCAAAAATTTTAAAAAGACTGAAATGCATGATACTCAGGCAGGAACATTAAAGTTACAAGCTTCTGTATAGAAAGGGTTCATTCTTCTGGCCTGGCAAGAACAGAACAAAAAACACTTCATGATGAAGAATAAAGCTAAAAAAAAAAAAAAAAAAAATCACTTCCGATTTGTCTCTAATATGTTATAGTTTCTAACAACAATATCTATGTTTCTAATATGTTATAGTTTATTACTGACAATATACATAATGGACTTTAGTTAATAAACATGGGCTCCTTATACATTAAACATTTAAGTGGCAAACTTGATGAAGTCACAGATAAGCAATCTTTCAAAGAAGCAAAATTGTATTTGAGTTACTTTGTTGCTTGGAAACTCAAGGCAGAGAATGATGCAGCCCACGGAGCATTTGCCTTTTATTAGGAAAAGTACATCTGTTCATTTTCAAGGTTGTAGGTGAAGATTCAAATAGCAATAGCTAAATAACTAAGTTAAAGTGAGTACATCTCAGAGAAAGCATTCATGTCTGCTGTCAAGTTTGCAAACAAGACATAGGTAAATAATTAGGTAGTTTAAAGAGAGTATACCTCAGGATTATTTCTTATCAAAAGTTTTTTTTTTTAATTTATTTATTTGAGAGAGACAGACACAGAGAGAAAGACAGATAGAGGGAGAGAGAGAGAATGGACGCGCCAGGGCTTCCAGCCTCTGCAAACGAACTCCAGATGCGTGCACCCCCTTGTGCATCTGGCTAATGTGGGACCTGGGGAACCGAGCCTCGAACCGGGGTCCTTAGGCTTCACAGGCAAGCGCTCAACCGCTAAGCCATCTCTCCAGCCCTCAGGATTATTTCTAAAATCCAATCCTCAAAGAAGTCTATACTTGAAGGAGAATATGGATTTATCCTATCTAAAGAGAAGACAGGAAGGAGTTAGAGTTAGGGTTGCCAAACCCACATGCATGGGTGGTAAGAAAAGACATGGCCAACATGTCTGCCTTGTTAACTAGAACAGAGATGCAAAGAATATCTAAAGACAATATGTATAATAGTAATTAAGCTTATCTCTTGATGGGGATTACCACTGTGTCAGCAATACAGGCATGGAGTGAGCTAAAATTAAACTTCCAATCAAAACTCAAAGTTGTGATGGGCAGTAGAGGGCAGAAAATGAACTGTTTTTATTGTCTCTCTGGAGAAACACTGGGTTTGTACTTGAATTCATGGATATCACTATCTTTATGAACATGTAGGAATCTGACAGAATCCTAGCACACTATTAGAAATATGTATGAATAGTAGTGTTAAAGAGGAGAAGAGTTTCACACTTTACTCATACCAATTTATTCCCCAAGATGACAAAGCTTAGTTTCAAATAGACTCCCATGGCCCATAATTGTATCCACAGATTTGAAATGAGAAAAAGACAATAGTGCAATAATAAGGATTCTATATCTGTCCTTTCAGCAATAGATAGATCATAGAAATCACCAGTCAGTGATAGCATGTTGCAGTTGTACAACATGTGAGGATAGGTGAATGCAATGTAACTTGAAAATCACATGATCCCATGACATTAGGAAGGATTTTCATGTGCACACAACACATTCTTCATATCAGACTATATGCTAGGACACAAGTCTCAGATGCATTAAAAAATAAAGATAAAATAGGGTTGGAGAGATGGCTTAGCAGTTAAGGTACTTGCCTGTGAAGGCTAAGAACATGTTTGAATCTCCAGGTCCCATGTAGCCAGATGCACAATGATACAAGTGCACAATGTCACAAGTGAGTCATAAGGGGACACATGTATCTGGAGTTCATTCACACCCATTCGCTCTCTCATTCTCCCTACTTCTCTCTCTCTCTCTCTCTCTCTCTTTCTCTCTCTCTCTCTCTCTCTCTCACACACACACACATACCTACACTCAAAAATAAAGTAAAAAAATTAAAAAGACAAAATATAAAGCAGTGAATCATAAGTGGGATATTGCATTCTGGATAGCATATTGTAACATCAATACTCTTGATAATGCTCCCATTGTGTTCTCAAAATTTAAATATGAAAAGAAAAATAATATTTTGATAAGGTTTTAAGTCCAATTCAAGCTAAGAATATTTCAAAAATATATTTTATGGGCTGGAGAGATGGCTTAGCAGTGAAAGCGTTTGCCTGCAAAGCCAAAGGACCTTGGTTCGATTCCCCAGGACCCACGTAAGCCTGATGTACAAGGTGGCACATGTGTCTGGAGATTGTTTACAGTGGCTGGCACATGTGTCTGGAGATTGTTTGCAATAGCTGAAGGCCCTGGCGTACCCATTCTCTCTCCCTCTCTCTCCCTGTCCCCCTGTGTCTTTCTCTCTCTCAAATAAATAAATAAATAAATATTATATATATATATATATATATATATATATATATATATATATATATATATATAATTTATATGATAAATTAAGGCAATAACAAACCACAAATATTTTTAATAAAATTACATGTGACTGTATAATTATAGTTATCTATAATTAAAATTATCCAATAATATTTTCAAATTAAAGCTACAGTATTTTACAAAGAAACATATCTACCTTTTCAGGGTACTCATTTTACATGCTAATGTATATACATTATTGAGTTCTGAAACAGATTTCTTAAAGTCATTTACCATAATTCTCCACATTACCAGAAACATTACAGCAGGGAAATCTGATGTAAAACAATTTGATTTCCAGCTGAATAGATGGATTTGTGGTTGAGACACTTGCCTGCAAAGCCAAAGGACCTTGGTTTGATTCCCCAGGACCCACGTAAGCCAGATGCACCTGATGGTGCATGCATCTGGAGTTTGTTTTCAGTAGCTAGAGGCCCTGGTTTGCCCATTCTTTCCCTCTCTTTCTCTTTCTCTCTCCTTTTCTCTGCCTTATTCTCTCTCTCAAATAAATAAATAAAAATATTTTTAAAAAAGAATTTGGTTTCATTAACTATTACTAAAACATTATTACCAGCGAAGATTTTTGTTTTCCAATACGAATTTACTTTCTTAAGTTAAAGCATAATCTAATATTCTATAAGTATATAATATATAATATAAGTATATAAATAAATGATATTTTGTGGCATATGCACATTTTCATTTTGATAACTCTGAAAGAAGTCTTGAAATAGCCACTTTAGAATATTTCTCTTGGTACTACTAAATACTGTGTAAAACCACATAGTTTCTTGTTCAATACTAACAACAAATGCTATCTACTTACTTAATACAGAGCTGAGGATAAAAACTTGACCCTTTTCAGGAAAACCTGTCTACTACCCAGCTAAAACGCCAGCCTGTGTTAATTTTACAGAAAAGCTTGTGAGGCAACAGCAGTACTGTTATGGATAACAGAATTTGGTTTTATATTTCCCTCAAAAGTTTTTGTTTTAGAAGCAAAGCCACTAGATTATTATGAAAATTCGATTATAAATGTGTTACTAGCTGCTCCAAAAGAAATTTAAAACCTATAGGATTATCCATTCAAATAAAAAAAAAGCACAATGTTTACTACATGGCACAACTATTTTTGTGATAATAGTGGGGAAATATAAAACAAAAGCAATTAGAAATCTTAAGAAGTACACTCTAACACTCAAACAGGAGTTGTAACACTTAAAATATATTAAAATGGGGTGGAGAGTTTGCTTAATGGTCTTGCCTGTGAAGCCAAAGGACCCAGGTTTGATTCCCCAGGACTCATGTAAGCCAGATGCACAAGCTGGTGCATTTATCTGGTGTTCATTTGTAGTGGCTTTAAGCCCTGGCACACCCATTCTCTGTCTCTTTCTTTGTCATAAATAAATATCTAAAATACATAAAATATCATATCTATTCATGAGTAACATGTTGCATAAAATGATTACTTTATATATGCATGAGATAACTAATTTTTTTGCAAAAATTTTACAAAATTCTATTTCACTAAAAGTAAACTAATGCATTATAATCAGATGTGTTCCATTTCATACATTTTATAATTCTCTTTTCTTTTTAAGTAAAAATCTTAAAATTTTAGATTTTTTTTTAGTACAGACTTAACTTATGATGGATGCATCATGGGTTGGTATCATCTTTTCTCTCCTCCCTGTCGCTATCCCACTGGGGTTCTCCTCAGTATGGTTACTGGTATTCACCATGGGTTTGTAGGCATGCATTGTGAGACCAACAGTCATTGGTTGGATTTGGGGGGGGGGGGGGGCAGTGGCAATACCTTTAGGTATGATGTTCCAAAGTGTGGCTCTTACAATCTTTCCACTCCCTATTCCACAAAATTCCCTGAGCCTTGGTAGGTGTGTTTTAAGTCTACTTCAGTGATGAGCTCTTAAGAACCTCTGTATTTCTGCCTTGGTATGTGTTGAGTTTCCTTTACTTTGGCACTGATAGTCTCACCATGGAAGGAGCCTTCTTTCTGATCTTCCCAGTTCTTCTGTTGTTTCACCTGGGCCTTAGCTGAAGTATATCTGATGGTTTGTTTCTTCAGGCCTTGTTGCTTATGGAAAAAAAAAAAAAAACAAATTTTCCAACAGAGAGTAAAGTCATCATAAGTAGAATTTGATGGATCTAGCCCCTCTTTAAGCCAAAGACTGGTGGGATTTGTCATTGGAGAGCATAATCTTTGTCTCCATAGGATTCTGACCTGGTTCCTATTTTCAGATTTTCAATTGTGACAATGTTTACAACATTTCATTCATAAAAATAAGATTATTGGGCTGGAGAGATGGCTTAGTGGTTAAGTGCTTGCCTGTGAAGCCTAAGGACCCCAGTTCGAGGCCCGGTTCCCCAGGTCCCACGTTAGCCAGATGCACAAGGGGACACATGCGTCTGGAGTTCATTTGCAGAGGCTGGAAGCCCTGGCATGCCCATTCTCTCTCTCACCCTCTATCTGTCTTTCTCTCTGTGTCTGTCGCTCTCAAATAATATATATATATTATATATATATATGAGATTATCTCAAGACATCAAAAGTAAAAGAGAGACTGATTGAGATGGGGAGGGGGTATGATGGAGAGTGGAGTTTCAAAGGGGTAAGTGGGGGGAGGGAGGGTATTACCATGGGGTATTTTTTATAATCATGTAAGTTGTTAATAAAAAAATTAAAAATACATAAATAAATAAATAAGATTATCAGAGTCAATATACGACTACATCAGTAGCCTAGGAAATTAAACAAATCACTCAAATACTCAAATAATGGAATCTCATGAATGGGAAAAGCTTTTGTACAGATTAAAATATCATAAATAGAGCAAATATACTACCACTGAGAGAAGCCTGATATCTAGAATCTCCAAAGAACTCAAAAGACCTTAAGCAATAAAAAATAATCCAGTAAAAAGATAGGGCAGAAAACTGAATATGGAATTCTAATGAATTAAATATAGGTGGCTAATACTCAGAAAAAAATTAACATCCTTAACCACCAGGGAAATGCAAATTAAAACAACTATCTGAGTCTACTTTACTCCTGAAAGAATGACAATCATTAAAAGTTCAAACAATGATAAATGTTGGTGAGGATGCAGGGAAAGAGGAACTCTCCTTTACTGTTGGTAGGAATACAAACTTGTACAACCACTATGAAAATCATTATGGACACTACTGAAAAGGATTAAAATAGAGCTATCAACTGATTGAGCCATTCCTATACTGGGCATCTACACTAAAGGCTCTACTCTTCACTGGACAGATATTTGACCAATCATATTTATAGCTGCTCAAGTCACAATAGATAAGAGCTGAAATCAACCCAAATGCCTATTGTTTGGTGAACAGATAATAAAAGAATTGTACATAATAACACAATGGCATTCTACTCAATGGTAAGGGAAACTGATTTAATGAAATTTGTAGGATATTGGACGGACTTGGAACAGACATACTAAGTGAACTCACACAAGCACAAAAAGACAATTGCCTCATCTGTGGTAAACTGAAACAGCTTGAATTGCAGGCATACTTGACAGACAACTTGAGGGGCAGGTAAAAGAGATGGAAGGGCAAAGAGGAATATGGGAGGGAGGGTTGATATATAAACTAAACCAAATCCAAAAGGAATTGGTACTATAGAAATCTTCCTCCTCAATAGCAGATTAAAGATATAACCCTCAACAGGAGTATGGAGGGATTGTATGGTAAGAAATGTCCTGGAGAGGGTGGGGTGAAGCCTAATCCTAAAGCATTTGGGTCTTATTTGTAATTCCAAGTACTAGAAATTGGTTACAACCAATCTGAGCTGTTGATCTGAGAGACCTATGAGGTCCCCAAAACAAGACAGGCTTCTGTCAAAACACTTGATTAACCTATCCACCATAGGTAAAATATAAGACCCTATTGCTGAAGACTGTGCTGGCCTGTAGCATGAGAGTTGAAACAGGCCTCAAAGGAGGGAGTGGGAATGAATCTGAGACAAAAGCACAAGGAATGGAGCCAAGACAAGTTCTGATCAAGGCTCAGGTTTATTCAGGCAGACACAAGCTTATATACAGAAGATAAAATTTTCTCAATAATGCCTATATGCCTAAGGTCAGCTTCACCAGGACCATATGGTAATGCCTCTGTGTCTGGCGCCTTCTTCACTTAGGCCATATGTTAAATAATGCCTTTGTGTTAAGCAAAGACCACCTGCAGCTCCCGAAGTCAAAGAGCAGCTGCAGCTCCCCACAGAAGACACTATATACTGCTTTTGTTGAACAGCAGGAGATCCAGCTGAATCTGGAAGAAATACAGATCCCAGGGGGTAAAACCATATAGTGCTGAAAAATAATAAATGAACTGCTGTAGGAAAATAGCCAAGAAGGTTGTGAACAATCAGGGTACACTGCTATATGAAAGCAACCAGTCTAACAAGATGTACATACCTGTGAAATAGTGACACACAGACTTGATAAGTAACCAATGTCTCTGATTTGTTAAGAGATCTGTTCAGTGGAAAGGAACCCATACCTGAAACTAAAATCCTATGGAGGCAAAGGTTATGAACTCCATTGAGAAGCTCCCACTAGTCTTTGTCCAAAAGTGAGGCTATGTCCATCAAAATCTCACTAAATTAACAATGCTTATCCCCTTTAACCTATCCTGATCTCACTCTCCTGTGGAAAAATCTGTTTTTCTTTTTCAGAAAGCAACAAGAACTGAAGACAACCAACATCTATCAAGACAAGAATAAATAGGTGACTTGCTGCCAGCAGATGAACCACAGCAGCTAGGGCCCAGGTGAAACCACAGAGGAACCCGTGAGTTGAGTAAAAGTTCTTCCTCTGTTGAGATCTTGACAACCTGTGCCTGGGTAATGGAGACAGATACTGAGGATACTGAAAATGTACCATATCAGAAATTCAGAAATTGCCGAGTTCAACACTAATGCAGATTTAAAGCACACCCACCAAGTTTCAGGGAATTTTGTGGAAGAGGTCAAAAAGACTATAAAGGCCATGGGATGGGAGGGAATGCCCAGAGGCATTGCCCTCACCACAATGACTGACTGATACTTTCACAACTCATAACACATAATTCCATAGTGGATACCTGCAATCCCACTAAGGAGGGTCAATAGGGCAGTGAGGCTGGGGAGGAGGGAAATGGTAATGCCAACATATGATGTGTCCATACAAAGTTTCTACTTAACAATAATAAAAATAAAAAGCAGGGTTGCATGAATGAGAAAAAACTTAAATAAATAAAATAAGTTTGCACATTAAAAAAAGTGCATGATAAAACTACTAGGATGGGGGTTCAGATAGTAGCTTCTTGAAAAGCATTTACCTGGTATGCATGGGGCCCTTGGTAAGAGTTCCAAAAATGAATTAAAGAATGAAAGTTTAGTTATTTTTATGTGTTTTGTGAAAAAGAAAATATTAGATCCTAATTTTTTAAAAAGTAATTTATTTTCATAGATCTATAATCCTTCTTTCACAAAAATTTAGTAATTTTTATATGTCTATATGCATATATATTTCAAGTCTAATATGTATTAAAACTAATGAATTTTACTGAAGTAATCACATAGAAATCATCTGTTAGACTTACTGTAGCTGATATGTACAGCTCATGCAACCTTTAGACACCATTCATTTAAATGTGTCTACACATGGAAAAGGTAACGATATTTATGTCTATGGTAACAACAGCATCATGATCTGTTCCAGCACCTCCCGTGGGCTTTGAATAAGTGCATGTTCAGATTTTGACTTTGTCCTCCTCATATATTCCTCAGTTATATATTGGTACCTATGAGAGAACACATCCAGTATTAAGAGAGGTCTCAAGGCTCAGGTCAGCCTCTATTGTTTCCTAGTATATTGGTAACAGGGACTATAGAGAAGCTTAATTTGGACCCTTCCTCAACTCAGTTATAGCATTTGTTGTCACTTGAATGATAAAGAATATGGAAAATCTTCCACAAATAGATGTACCAAATCTATTTTATTAAACCTGTCTCTATAATGAGAATAAAAATCAAGTTCGGGCTGGAAAGATGGTTTAGCAGTTAAGCACTTGCCTGTGAAGCCTAAGGACCCTGGTTTGAGGCTCAATTCCCCAGGACCCACATTAGCCAGATGCACAAGGGGGGCACGCATCTAGAGTTCATTTGCAGTGGCTGGAGGCCCTGGCGCACCCATTCTCTCTCTCTCTGTCTCTCTTTCTCCCTCTCTCCCTCTCTCTCTCTCTCTCTCTCTCTCTCTCTCTCTCTCTCTCTCTCCCTCTTTGCCTCTTTCTCACTCTGTCTGCCACTCTCAAATAAATAAAAATAAATTAAAAAAATAAATAAATAAAGTTCTTTTTGACCAAGTTAGGGAGAATATATGCACTTCCTTCCCTTATCCTTGTCCCTTTTGTTTTTTCTATTAGCACTCATGCATTCCTCTATATATATTTTTTTTTTTTCAGAGTACAGGTCAATCACAACCATGTTAGTGTTTTTAGTAAAATGTTGGAAAGGGTCAATTTCACAAACAAATATTCTTAATTTTCCACCTGGAAATTTCTAGAGCATTAAGATAAAAATCTAAACGTGTTTCCAGTTCCAATTTCAGTGAAAGTAAAATTGCATTGGGATTCACTTTTGGTTAAATATGTCTACACTTCTGAAGCCCTCAGGTTTTCCTTTATTGACTCATGCTTATGTTCTAGGAAGATCTTATAGCAGAGAAAAGATAAAAGTAGTTTATCTTTAAGTTCCATGGAGAAATAATAAATAGCAACATTGATAGCTGTAATTCTACAGAAATAAATATTTCAACTGGTAGGAAATCATTGAACAATGATACATTTTGCTACTGAAGTGATATAGTTAGTGAGTTATGTTTCAGATATGAACTTTGATTACTGAAAATGTGTGCATGTCATATGAGAATATAAATATGAAAAAGTCTGTCCTTAAATTCTTTCCGGAGGAGAAAGCCGGTGAAATATTGCTAAGATAGTATAAAAATATTTCCTAAGTCTTGTGTAGGCTGATGCAGTTTAAAGAGATAACAATGATTTTGTGGCATAATTATATTCTTACCCCTTTGATCAAATAACAAATATTTAAAAGAAACAACCATAAAAATGTTTAATAAGAGACTTCCGGCCAAGATGGTGACGGCCTAGCTGCACTCCAGATACCAGGGGAAAAAAAAAAGGCAAGTATTCAAGGGTAATGAGGATCTTTTTGCAAGAGGGAGGGCACAGATTGGGAAAAAACAGGGAAGCACACACCCCCGTGCCCCACGAACCCCATCCCGGCATGCCCGGCACCCCCGCGCACACCGAGCCCCATGTGCCCTGGCAGCCCCGGCGCCCGCAACCCAGGCTCACCCTTAACCCCCCATCCCCGAGCGCCCCACAACCCCCAGCCCCCCCCGCACACCCCCCATGCCCCCTGCACCCCGCTGCACCCCGCACACCCTGCCCTGTGTGCCCAGTGTCCCGGCATGCCTCGCCCCCACCCTGGGGGCCCCGTGCCCCCTGTGCACCACCCACAAGCCCTGTGCCCCGTGAGGCTGTGCTCTGATCGGGCACCCACCAGCCATGCCTGCCACCCTGCTGCACTGAAGCTGCAACCTCCTACCTCTGCCTTTGTTCTGTGATCCTGTGAGTTGACCAGCCACGTGGTGCTTGGTTCGCAGGCCCGCGGGGGCCACCTCTGCTGTGAGTAGGTGGCTGCCAGATCCCCTGCTGCTGTGCTTACATCACTTGCTGCCGGTCAACCTCTGCAGTGTCCTGATCCTGTACCCGTATCAGCTGACTCTGCACTACAATTGCACATGCAGCGGGCCCAGCCCCACATCAAGTCCACAATGAGTCACTAGTGCCAGCTCAGGTGCCATCCCCTACCTGTACATTGCCACCCATCCCCACTCCCCTGAGGCGGGAAAGCGCAGACAGTTTGCAGGTCCCAGTGTTCCCAGTCAGAGTTTGGGCAGCTTCAGGGCTTGCTACCTCAGTCTCCTTTCAAGCTCGAAGGCACGCAGCTTAGGTGCATTACTGGGTGAGAATTCAGGCAACGTTGGCGCCCGAGTCAGGCTATAGATAGGCGGCTTTGGCAAAAGAGAGCAAAAACCCAGGCTGCTTGCAACTGCCCCAGGCAGCCTTGGATTCTCCTTAAGCTAGATCCCAGGCTGTTCCACCCACCTACCTGCCCATACACTGACATGGGTAGACCACAGCGCAAAAGAAATAACATGAAAAATAAAATGAAAGAAAATCCAGACAGATCACCCATCCCAACAAGGATTACATCTAACCAAAACATAGAAGAGTGTTTAGGATCAGAACATCAAGTGGAAGCAATGAACAATGCAACCCTGACCAACCTACTGCTAGCACTGGCAGGAAAGCTACAAAGGACAGATAATCATGGGATGCTACCATCACTAAGCTAGAGCAATATGATAAGACACTGGAAGGAATTCAAAGACAGCTAAGAGAGTTGAGGAAGAGTGAAAAAAAGAGGACCTTAAAAATCAGCTGGCCACACTAAATGAAAACATAAAGAAATGCAAGGATGATTTCCAAGAATCATCAAGAAAATCAGAAAATGAGACGAAAAGGGAGCTGGACAAAGCAATGGAAGTGATACATAGGAAAGTAGTAGAAAAGGCAAACTTAATTGAACAAGCCCAAAACTTCCCAGAGGGTCTCAAGAATAGAGTCAGCGAAGTGGAAGATAGAAATTCTTATCTGGAAGACAGGATGGAAGAAACAGTTCGAGAATCCAAAAATTTCAGTAAGTTCAAAAGTTCCTGTGAATAGAACATGAGAGAATTGTGGGATAAACTTAAATGTCCTAATATCAGAATCACTGGAATAACAGAAGGAGAAGAATTTCAGTCCAAAGGCATGGAGAACTTATTTAACACAATAATTGAAGAAAACTTCCCCCGTCTCTTAAAAGAAAGGCCCATCAAGATACAAGAAACAAACAGAACTCCTAACTGACTAGACCAAAGGAGAAATTCCCCAAGACATATTGATGCATAAAAGGCCTTTGACAAGATACAACATCAGTTCATGATCAAAACATTGGAGAGAAATGGCATGGCCGGTTCACATCTTAACGTAATAAAGGCAATATACAAAGCTCCAAAGGCACACATAATACTTAATGGAGAGAGACTGGAGTTATTCCCATTGAGATCAGGAACAAGACAGGGATTTCCTTTCTCACCTCTGCTTTTCAATATAGTTCTGGAAGTCCTAGCTCAAGCAATAAGACAGGAGAAGGAAATAAAAGGGATACAATTTGAAAAGGAAGAAGTTAAGTTAGCTCTATTCACTGATGACATGATTGTATATGTAAGAGACCTGAGAGACTCCATCCCAAAACTCCTGAAGGTGATTAACTCCTATAGCAAAGTAGCAGGATACAAAAGCAATGCACAAAATTCGGTAGCATTTCTGTATGCAAATGATAAAGACACAGAAAAAGAAATAAAGGACATAGTCCCATTTTCAATAGGAAAAAAAATAAATAAAATACCTTGGAATAACATTAACCAAGGAAGTAAAAGATCTATACAATAAAAATATAAAAACTCTCAAAAAAGAAATTGAGGAGGACTTGAAAAGATGGAAAGACCTCCAATGCTCCTGGATAGGCAGAATAACCATTGTGAAGAAGACAATCCTACCAAAGGCAATATATAGATTTAACGCAATTCCAATTAAAATCCCTACAGTGTTCTTCACAGAGATAGAAAAAAATCTTCTCAAATGTCATATGGAAAGGCAGAAGGCCTAGCATATCCAAACATATCCTCAGCAAAAGAAATACCTCTGGTGGCATCACCATACCTGATATAAAGCTATATTACAAGGCCATAGTAATAAAAACAGCATGGTACTGGCATAAAAACAGGAGTATAGACCAATGGTATAGACTTGAGGACCCGGATTTTGGGTCAAGCAACTATAGCTACTTGATATTTGACAAAGGCCCAAACAATATAGACTGGAAAAAAGATAGCATCTTCAACAAATGGTGCTGGACAAACTGGTTAACCACATGCAGGAAACTAAAACTTGATCCACACATTTCACCATGCACTAAACTCAAATCCAAATGGATCAAAGACCTCAACATAAGACCAGAAACTCGAATACTACTGGAAGAAAATTTGGGAAGTACTTTCCATGATATAGGAATGGAGAAAGACTTCCTGAACAAAACCCCAGTGGCTCAAGTACTTAAACAGTCACTCAACCAATGGGATCATATGAAACTGAAGAGTTTCTTTACAGACAAGCATATAATAAGCAAAGCCAATAGAATACCTACAGAATGGGAGAAAATATTTGCAGGTTATCCAACTGATAGAGGCCTAATCTCTAGAATCTACAAAGAACTCAAAACTCTAAACAATAAGAAGACAAATACCCCACTCACAAAATGGGGCACGAAGTTGAAGGGGCAATTCACAGAGGAAGATATACAAATGGCAAACACACACTTAAGAAAATGTTCATCATCCCTAATCATCAGAAAATGCAAATTAAAACAACTATGAGATTCCACCTTACCCCAATAAGGATAGCCAACATCAAAAGGTCAAATGAAAATAAATGCTGGCGAGGATGTGGAGAAGCAGGGACACTCATTCACTGTTGGTGGGAATGCAGGATGGTTCACCCACTTTCAAAAGCAATATGGAGACTCCTGGAAAAGTTGACTATAGAAATACCAACAGACCTAGTTATACCCTTACTGGGCATCTACCCTAAAACCTTCAAACCAAAGGCCAGAGAGATTTGCTCAACCATATTTATAGCGGCTCAATTCATAATATCTAAAAGCTGGAATCAACCCAGATGTCCATTATTAGAAGAATGGATAACAAAGATGTGGTATATCTACACAATGGAATTCTATACAGCAGTAAGAAAAAACAACATAAAGAAATTTGAGGAAAAATGGTTGAACCTGGAACAGATCATTCTCAGCGAACTTACCCAATCACAGAAAAAAAATCGACACATAGTCTCACTCATCTACAACACCTAACCTGAATCTACCCAAGATACCTTTCATACCCAGCAAGCACCTCATGGACTAGACAATAGGATGGATGGAAGGGCAGGGAGGGCATCAAAGGTTGGAAAATAGTACTCCGCACCCAAATGGCAATGGTACCATAAAATTCTACTTCCTAAAAGACAGACCAAATGGCTGAACCTTCACTAGACCCTTACAGGAAACACCTGAACCACAAGACACTGGAGAGGGTAGGATCAAGACTAACCTCAATCTTCTACATCTTCCCTCCCTCCCTCTCCCCCCTCTCCCCTCTATCTCTCTCCTCTCTAACTCTTGTATATTAGTTATGTTTTTCCTCAATTTCTTTGTGGGCATTGACCTGTAACCCCCACTTCTAGCTTGGGCCTACCATCCACAATAAGCTTTTGATCACAGAAATCTACAAGGTTTCTCAAAACAATGACAGACTTCTGTCAGAGTACTTGATGACCCACCAAAGGCCAGTGGTAAGACCCTATTGCTGAAGACTCCATACGCAGCTGACACGTAAAATGGAATGACATGGCTGGAAGCCAGGAGAGAGTCAGTCCCCAGACAGTCAGTGTGTCTAGTGCCAGAAGGTGCTACATGGGCGACTGGGGGAAATGACCAAGATCTGTCCAAGCAACTCATTATCTAACCTAATTAGCAACAAATAACCTGATGTGATGCCCACACAAGTGCAATAGTGGCACACAGCCATGGTGAGGAACCAACTGCTCTTGATTTGGCTAACTGATCCACTCAGTGGTACTAGACCCATAGCTGGAGCTGGGAAACAAGTCAGAACCATACCCAAACACAAGCCCACTCTACAATATCAAGCTACCATCAATCATGGGGTACAAGAGGGCCTACACCTATCAAACTGTCTATCAAAAAAGTAAGTGTTATCTCAATTTTCCAGGTGCTAACTTACTCTCCATTGGAGAATCTGCTTCTCTTTTTCAGATAGATGCAGATCCTAAGGAGAGAGCTGCCCCAACATACCTCAAAAGGGGCCCAACTGAAACTAAGGACAACTGGCGAAACAAGCAAGGGTGATGTTTTCCTGTGAACCGGATACCAGCACAAAGGGGAAGGAGACCAACGCAGAGAAAAATCAACTCCTACCAAATCAGAGAGCCAGAGCCTCAGAGGCCCCCAACACCTCAGCACTGAAGCAGACCAAAAATGAACCCAACATGGCTCAAGGAAATTTTGTGGAAGAGGGGGCGGAAAGAATGTCAGAGTCACATGTTGGGTCATGATTTGCAGAGACATTTATCATACCAATAACTGGGGGCTAACTCCACAATGCACGACCCATTTACATCAACAAGGAGGGTCCAATGGGAGGGGGTAGATCACAGATGAGCCTAAACAATGGTACCAAACTGCCTGTATTTACTGAAAAGGAAACTAATAAATTAAATTAATAAAAAAAATAAGAGAGTTCTAAAAGGAAAAAAAAAGAATACCAGGAAAAAAATATTTAATAATAATAAGGTTATATTTAACAGTTTCAGATTAATTCAGTGAAGTCAGTGTGATAGAGGTGGCTTTCAGTTTGCATTTATGACTCTGAGACTGTCAGCTGCCCTCAGAACATGCAGCTCCCGTCTGTGCGCTGTGCATCTGAGGCAGTGGGTTCGCATCAGCCATGTGCACCATCCGTGCCGGGAAGACCAGAGTGAGATTGTTAGAGATGAAATGTGTGGTGTTGTCCAGAAATAATGACTACAGTATCTCCGGAAGGATTTAATGATCTTTTTATGCTCTCCTATTCTAAAAGGTATTTATCATATACCAGTTATATACAACTAATGAATAAACTCCAAATGTGCTTTTGTTTAAAATATTGAGCCAGAAGTCTTCAAGTAGTTTCTAAAATCCCTGATGCAAGGTATTCCTAGAGGAAATAATGTGTTTAAAAGTCATATGAGTAGATTGAAGACATTCTTTTTTATTTTTATTTATTTAGTATTTGAGAGCAAGTGAGAGAGAGAGAGAGAGAGAGAGAGAGAAAATATGGGTGCATCAGGGCCTCCAGCCACTGTATACAAACTCCAGATACATGCACAACCTTGTGCATCTGGCTTATATGGGTCCTGGGGAACTGAGCCTCAAACCGAGGTCCTTAGGCTTCACAGGCAAACGCTTAACCAGTAAGCCATCTCTCCAGCCCAAAAGACATTATTAATCTCCTTCTCTTGCTTTTTGGTACATCTCCGGTAAAGGCTATGTTCCTATATGTTTCTTTCCATGGACTCCAAAGACATCCTTCCATGTTTCTAGGCCAATCCAAAGAACACTTAGCATCAAGTAGGCTGTAGAGCTGTGAAGCCCTAGGCTCACTGATGAATACTGCAGGTCATTGATATTTAGAGTAACATGTCTCTGAATAGCCCCTTCTATTCTTACCAGTGGTCCTATTATATATATATACCCTTTCTGGGCATCTACCCTAAAACGTTCAAACCAAAGGCCAGAGAGATTTGCTCAACCATGTTTGTAGCGGCTCAGTTATATATATATATATATATATATATATATATATATATATATATATATATATATATATATATATATATATATAAATAAAGTTTGGTGTTCTAGTAGTCTTAGCATAAGCACAACCACCCCTTTACATTAAATTTCTTTGGTTAAAGGATAACGGGGTTCCTATTTTGATGTAAAGGCTTTCAACAGTTGACATGGTATCTATTAAGTCAATGGTTCTACTGATTTCAGTTAGACAATCAACAGAATCCTGTCTGCAATACTTCATTTCACTTGCCTCAAGCTAACCATTGTGGAAGGTGATGCTAGCACTTGTGATGGACAGCTCTGTACTGCACTTGGCTTGTTTGGCCTTACACTGAATAGTCTGAATAGTGCTCAGGCTAGTGGTGAGAATATTTTGGAAATGTGGTTGACATTTGTAATCAGTTGGCATTAAGCAAAATTTACTGTCAACAATGTACATAGGCCTAATGTAGTTAGTTGAAGACATTAAAAACAAAATCTGCAATTTTCTTGATAAGGAAAAAAAATGCTTAATTTTATAAATAAAAATGCTACCAAGCTTATCAGATTATTGATGCTCTATGAAGATATTTAGCTTACCAGCCCACCCAGCTCATAAGACAGATGTTTTACATAGATAAGTCAGTAGAAAGATGGAAAGATAGACAGATGTTAGAAAGATTGATTTAGATGATTGATAGATGATAAATAGATATTCGATAGATAGATGAATAGATAGATGATAGATGGATGGATGGATGGATAGATAGATAGATAGATAGATAGATAGATAGATAGATAGACAGATAGATAAGGATTTCCGGTAGACTCACATGACTCTCAATTGGAGATGGGCAATGCCATAATGATGGAGGTTTTATAAATCTCACTTACTTAGTTACTCCTAATATTTAGAGCTACTAAAGAACTGGAGAAGCACAAAATAAATTAATAACTGACTGAGAGAATAAAGAAAGAGTGAAAGTGCTTACAGGTGGGTGTGGTGATGAATACCTTTAACCACAGAATTCAGAAGGCAGAGGTAGGTGAATCACCATGAGTTTGAGGCCACCCTGAGACTACATAGTGGGTTCCAGATCAGCCTGAGGTAGAATGAGACCTTACCTCCGAAGAGTGAGGGTGGGGGGAGGGAGGGAGATTGGTGGTGGAATAAGGAAGCACATTCTAGAGAGAGAAGATAAGACTTTGGTGCTTAAAGATAAAAGTCATGACTAGGGTGGTAAGGACCTCAGAGGAGCATAGAGAATGGGGCAGGTCCACACATAACATAGTGCTGACAGTTGGTTAGGCATTCTAGATTTGAATTTAAATATTGAGGAAAATGATGCCTGGGATTTGATCCAGGTAAAATAAGATGCAATTTAGTTTTGAGTTCATGCTTTCTAAATACTAAATAAAAAACAGTTGTAATAAGGAGATGCTGCAAGATGAGCAACTAATCTGTCTTTTGAGTTGAGTTGAATTTTGAATTGATAAACTTCTAAAAGCAAACTTGTATACATACACACTCAGCAACATACAAGTACAGCATCGGGTTTTAGGAGAGAAATAAGTAGCAAAGATCTTGTTCGTGAAATGATGAGACCTGAATCCTGGCATGTATTTTGCATTTATTACCCATGTAGCCTTACAAAAGTAAATTAAACTCATCCATGAAAGGAAAACACAAATTAGATGAACTTTAAAGTCTCTACTAGTTCTACCATCAGAGACAATTTAATTTTGCAGAAAGTATTATTAGCCTGAAATTTTTAAAGGTCAATTAAGCAAAATTCTCCTGGGAAATCTGCCACTAACACAAAGATTTCCACAGTAATGAAGAATAGAAATCTGTTTTTAGAACATTACAAGCAGTGTGAGCTTTAAGATAAGATGGGTTTGGTCAATGTGGAGAACCTAAAAAGAATTGAAAACTTAAAAGACTGAACATAAAAATCATATGCTCGTAATTGCTATAAAAATCCAACATAAGTAAATTATAAATAAAAATGATAATATACAGTATTTTCAAATAAAAATATATTGTACGCATATAATTGTATATATAGTATGAAATTCATTAAGATGTAAAAACAAAAGATAAAATCAGGATAGGTAGATGCATACATAATGATTTTTGTCACAGAAGAAAGGTATCTTTTTGTTCTATGTGATGCTCTCCATGCACATGCATTTACTGAGAATTTCAGGATTTGTGATTTTTTTAATGTTTTATTTATTTGAAAGAGATAGAGAAAGAGAGGGAGGGAGAATGGACATGCCAGGGCCTCTAGTCCCTGATAAAAAAAAGAAAAAAACTCCAGACACATGTGCCACCTTGTGCATCTGGCTTATGTGGGTACTGGGGAATCAAACCTGAGCCCTTTGACTTCACAGGCAGGCAACTCAACTGCTAAAGACATATCTCCAGCCCAAAATATTTATTTTAGTGATGAAAGTCTTGGAAATCATATCTAAACATCATGTTTTTCCCCACTTGCTGACAGATAACTCTAATTAAAAGACCCCTCATCTGTAATTATTTTAAATAAAGCATTTTATCTTTTTGCCTTCTAAATTTTATTCCATTCATATGGTCTGCTAGAAGATACTAAAAATTGGTCTTTCTACCACCTTGCTAGCAGGCTTCAACTATGCTACATGCAGCTATAGTCACCCTTGTCTGTAATGTATCACTAGAGCTCACTTCTCCCTTCTTTCAGTAGCATCTCATTTTTCCTTTCTTTTATCCCAAGCATTCTCCTCTTCTATGCACTCCATGAAACACTGATCCTGTGATTTTGAAAAATATAGGATATAATCAGCTTCCTTTGTCTATTTGTACATATAAAGATGCCATTCTATTACAGAACAATAGCATCCAGAATTATGTAAGAATATTTACAAAATTTTATATTTTGAAATATTTTATTTATTTATTTGAAAGAGAGAGAGAGAGAGAATGGGCATCAGGTCCTCTTGCCCCTGCAAGCAAACTCCAGACAAAAATATAGAACACTTTCTGGGCAAGGTGGAGCACACTTTTAATCCCAGAACTTGGGTTGCAGAGGTAGAAGGATTGCCATGAGTATGAGGTCACATTGAGACTACAGAGTGCATTCCAGGTCAGCCTGGGCTAGAGTGAGAACCTACCTTGAAAAATCAAAGAATAAAAACCAAAATATGGAACACTTCACTAATTTGCATATCATCCTCATGCAGGGGTCATGCTCATCTTCTCTGTATTGTTCCACTTTTAGTATATGGAATGCTGAAGCAAGCAGAAGAATCTTTACATTTTTGTTTACCATTTTCAAATGTCAAAACAAAATTTAGCTCATAAAGCCTAGGATTACATGTACCATTATTTCAGAATAAACTTCTTACGCTTCCTGTTGTGAGTTAAATACATACATTTAAGAAGAAAGCAAAGCACAGAAAATGACAATTGTTTTTATAAGATTTCATTTTATATAATTTCTATCCATGATTTTTAAATGGCAGAAGAGACTTTAGATGGAAATAGAAAGATGTAGTACTAAATTTCCCTTTTTAAAATTATTGTTTATTTTTATTTATTTGAGAGTGACAGAGGGATAAAGAGGCAGGAAGAGGGCAAGCACTTAACTGCTAAACCATCTCCCCAGCCCTAAATTTCCCTTTTTGATTTGAATGGCTAAAATTAACTCAATTTGCAAACTTCTTTGGAGATCTACATGCTTTCATTGCAGTCACTTTGAAGTAGTATACACTGTTGAGTACTTATCTGGCCTTTGCTGAGCTTTTTTTTATTGTATCTCAAAAACAATGTATAATTTTTGTAAATTTATATTGGTTAATCTTAATATAGCATAAATAATCATTTTATTTTTTGGTTGTACTTAAAAGTAGTGTTTTTTTAAATTTAATTAGTTTTGTACTCAGTGAATGCAGTCAAATTGGTACTGTTGTTAGTCTCCTCCCTGTCCTCCCCCACCCCCCTGGCTTCTCCTTGTTGAGGTGTATGGGTCATGCATTGTGGGGGTTAGCCTCAGTTATGGATAGGAGGAAATGTCTCTATGTATCATGAACAAACGTGTGGCTCTGAAATTCTTCCCACCCCCTCTTCCACAAATTTCCCTGAGCCATGTTGGGTTCATTTTAGATCTGCTTCAGTGATGAAGTCTTGGGAACCTCTGTGTCTCTAGATATCTGATTTGATAGGAGTTGATTGTTCTCTGCATCAATCTCCTTCACCCTTGTGCAGGTACCAGGTTCACCAAGGAAATAGAACCCATCCTTGTTTGGCCAATTACTCTTAGTTTCAGCTGGGGTCCTTTTGAGATAAGATGGGTGGTTCTCTCCTTGGGATCTGCATCTTTCTGAAAAATAGAAGCAGATTCTGTGACTGAGAGTGAAGTTAGCACCAGATAAATGGGATAACACATTTTTATTACATATAGAGAATTTAATACATGTATGCCCTTTCGAAGCCCACAATTGGTGCTAGCTTGGTAATGGAGAGCAGGCTCATTTTTGGATAGCTCAGGCTATGGGTTCCATTTCACAGATGATCCTTTAGCTAAATCAAGAGAGGCTGGTTTCCCACCATGACTGTGCATCACTGTTACACTTGTGTGAGCATCACAACAGGTTATTTGATGCTAAGTAAGATAGGCCATGAGTTGTTTAGACAGATATTGCTTGTTTTCTCCCAGTCACCCATGTACACCTTCTGGCACCAGACATGCTGACTGTCTGAGAACTGACTCCTCCAGCTTCCAGCCTTGTCACTCCATGTTAAGTGTCACCTGCTGTGGTGGTTTGATTCAGGTGTTCCCCAAAAATTTAGGTTTTCTGAATGCTAGGTTTCCAGCTAATGGATATTTGGGAATTAATGCCTCCTGGAGGGAGTGTATTGTTGGGGGCAGGCTTATGGGCTTTATAGCCAGGTTCCCCATGCCAGTGTTTGACACACCCTCCTGTTGCTGTTGCCCACCTTATGTTGGCCAGGGGGTGATGTCCACCCTCTGCTCATGCCAACGTTTTCCCCTGCCATTGTGAAGCTTCCTCTTGAGCCTGTAAGCCAAAAATAAATCTCTTTTTCCCAGAAGCTGCTCTTTGTTGGGTGATTTCTACCAGCAATGCAAACCAGACTGCAACAGTAAAGTGGTACCGAGGAGTGGGATTGCTGCTAAACACCTGACTATGTGGCTTCAGCCTTTTTGGAGCTGATTTTCAAGAGGAAAGTGGAAGGAGTTGAAAGCTTGGCCTAAGAGATGCCTTGTAGTTCTGTAAGTACGGCTTGATGGACTATTCTGGTCAGAACTACGGACTGTGAGGTTTGGCTTATGAGGGTGAGAAAGAGCTGTGCTTGGACTGGGCTAGCAGTTTGTGTGAAAAGCTTGCTGTTATGCCCGTGTCCTGAGAAGTTGTGCAGGGTTGCTTTGCATAGAAATGAACTGGTGTGAGCAGAGGAATATGGCACAGAAAGAAAAATTTTTGGGTGAACTCTTGCCCTTTCAGCTGCAACTGAGAGATTACAACCTTTGAGACTGGGCTAGCTGACCTGCGCTGGGGCAATAGGAAGAATGTTGACTCTTTTGAAGGGGCCTGAGTGCTCAAGGAGTGTCCTGTTTTTCAAAGTCTGCTTTATTCTCCTCTGGATTAACAAATTGGCACCCTACCTGGTATCGTGGAGTATAAGAAATGCTGGAAAGAGGTCACTGAGTTTGCAACATGGTCTTGTGATTTGGAAATGGCCATGGGCAGTGTGAAGCGGGTTTGCTGGTGCCTACATGGAGACCCCATGGGGCCATAAGGATGAACCGTGAATTGCAGTGGAGACCCAGTGGAGATGCTGGGACCACAAGATGGCTG
Organism: Jaculus jaculus; assembly: GCF_020740685.1. Lineage (NCBI taxonomy): Eukaryota > Metazoa > Chordata > Mammalia > Rodentia > Dipodidae > Jaculus > Jaculus jaculus. The sequence goes on along the minus strand of NC_059112.1, from coordinate 76,126,321 downwards.
CCAAGGAGCTGCCAGCTCGGTGAAGTTTCCCAGGACTGTGAGTAGCCTAGCTGGAGGGGTGGAATTGGAATGCCAGAGTCTTGTTGCTGGTTAGAATTATCAGACTTGGAGACTTGTCACTGACTAATTATTGGACTTAGAATCTGAGTTTAATGTTTTCCCTGGTTGTTTTAAATCTTATATTGGTTGAATGTTTCTTTGATATGCCCAATGCCATCTTTTGAAGTGTGAATATTTATTCTATGCTATTATGGGTTTTTTGAGGTTTTTTTTTTTTTTTGGTATTATGGCTCAGTTAAAAGATCTTGGACTATGGGGATGTATGAACATCATTAGAATTGATAAAACCTATGGGGCTTTTAAAGTTAGATGAATGCATTGTATTTTACATCATGTATGGATATCAGTTTATGGGGGCAAGGGGCGTAATGTGGTGGTTTGATTCAGGTGTCCCCCATAAACTTAGGTGTTCTGAATGCTAGATTCCCAGCTGATGGATATTTGGGAATTAATGCCTCCTGGAGGGAGTGTATTGTTGGGGGCAGGCTTATGGACTTTATAGCCAGTTTCCCCATGCCAGTGTTTGGCACACCCTCCTGTTGCTGTGGCCCACCTTATGTTGGCCAGGGGGTGATGTCCACCCTCTACTCATGCCATCGTTTTCCCTTGCTATTGTGGAGCTTCCCCTTGAGCCTGTAAGCCAAAATAAATCTCTTTTTCCCAGAAGCTTCTCTTTGTTGGGTGATTCCTACCAGCAATGCGAACCGGACCGCAACACCTGCATATGCTGTCTTCAGCAGTAGGGACTTACCATTAACCTTGGTGGGTCATCAAGTACACTGATAGAAATCTGTCAGTCTTTTAGGAAACATTTTTGGTCTCTTTGATCAAAAGCTCATTGTGGATGATAGCCACATGCTGGTACTGGTAGTTACAGCTCGGTGCCCACAAAGAGAAGGAAGAAAAAGAAAAGTAATATAAAAGAGTTAGAGAGAAGGAGAGAGAAAGAGAGAGAAACTCTAGAAGATTAAGGTCAGTCTATATCATACCCTCTGCATTGGCTTGTGACTCATCCCTCTAAGGTCCTGGTGAAGGTTCAACCATTTTGTCTGCCTTTTAGGATGTAGAATTTTATAGTACATTGTTGTTTGGATCTAGATTTGTGTCCCCCATCCCCTCTCTTGCCTTCCCCTTCCTTCAAACCCACGCTATTGTCCAGTTCTCGGGATGCTTACTTGGTATGTCAGCATCGTGGGTAGATTCAGGTTTTGTGCTCTTAATGAGTGAGACTATGCAGCAATTATCTTTCTGTGACTGGGTAAGTTCACTGAGAATGATCTGTTGTTCCAGGTTCAACCATTTTTCTTCACATTTCACTGTGGGGCTGGAGAGATGGCTTAGTGGTTAAGCACTTGCCTGTGAAGTCTAAGGACCCCGGTTCGAGGCTCAAGTCCCCAGGACCCACGTTAGCCAGATGCACAAGGGGGCGCACACATTTGGAGTTCATTTGCAGTCGCTGGAGGCCCTGGTGCGCCCATTCTCTCTATATATATGTATCTGCCACTTTCTCTCTCTGTCTGTCACTCTCAAATAAGTAAATAAAAACAACAACAACAAAAAAAATTCATTGTGTTATTTTTTTTCGTACTACAGTGTACAATTCCATTATGTAGATATACCATATCTTATTTATCTGTTCATCCAACGATGGATATCTGTGTTGACTCCAGCTGCAAGCTATTACAAACTGAACCACTATTAACATGGTTGAGCAAATCTCTCTGGATTGAGGCTTGGAGGTTGTAGGGTACATGCTCAGGAAGGGAATTACTGGGTTGATTGGTAACTCTATAGTCAGCTTTTTTTAGGAGTCTCTATATTGCTTTCCAAAGGGGTTGTACCATCCTACATTTCCACCAACAGTGGATGAGGGTTCCTATTTCTCCACATCCTTGCCAGCATTTATTTTCATTTGATTTTTTAATGTTTACTACCCTGACTGGGGTAAGGTGAAATGTCATAGTTGTTTTAGTCTGCATTTCCTTGAGGATTAGGGATGATGAACATTTTCTTAAGTGTGTGTTTGCCATTTGTATTTCTTCCTCTGTGAACTGCCTTTGCCCCATTTTGTGAGTGGGGTGTTTGACCTTTTATTGTTTAGGTTTTTGAGTTCTTTGTAGATTCTAGAGATTAGACCTCTGTCAGTCGGATAACCAGCAAATATTTTCTCCCATTCTATGGGTAATCTTTTGGCTTTGCTTAGTGTATGTTTGTCTGTGAAGAAACCCTTCAGCTTCATGTGATCCCATTGGTTGAGTAATTGTTTTAAGATCCTGTGCTACTGGAGTTTTATTCAGGAAGTCTTTTTCCATTCTTATATCAAAGAAAGTTCCTCCTATATTTTCTTCCAGTAGTAGCTGAGTTTCATCTCTTATATTGAGGTCTTTGATTCATTTGATTTTGAGTGTTTGTGCATGGTGAGATATGTGGACCAAGTTTCAATTTCCTGCATATCGTTATCCAGTTTTTCCAGCACCATTTGTTAAATATGCTGTCTTTTTTCCAGCCTATATTGTCAGCGCTTTTTTCAAATATCAAGTAGCTGTAGTTGCTTGACTCAAAGTCCAGGTCCTCAATTCTATCCCATTGGTCTATATTTATATCTTTATGCCAGTACCATACTGTTTTTATTACTATGCCTTTGTAATATAGCTTTAGATGAGGTATGGTGATGCCTCCAGAGGTTTTTTTTTTTTTTTTTTTTTTTTTGAGGATATCTAATGCCTTCTGCCTTTCCGTATGGAATTTGAGATCATTTTTCTATCTCTGTGAAGAACACTGTTGGGATTTTATTGGAATTCCATTAAATATGTATATTGCCTTTGGTAGGATTGTCATTTCCACAATGTTAATACTCCCTATCCAGGAGCATGGGAGGTGTTTCCATTTTCTCAAGTCCTCCTCAATTTCTTTTTTGAGTGCTTTTATGTTTTTATTTTATAGATCTTTCATATCCTTGGTTAATGATATTCCAAGGTATTTCTATGTCTTTCTTTTTTGTTGCTACTGAAAATGGGACAGTGTCCTCATTATTTTCTCTGTACCTTTATCTTTTGCATATAGAAAGGCTACTAATTTTTGTGCATTGATTTTGTATCCTGCTACTTTGCTAAAGGAGTTAATTACCTTTAAGAGTTTGGGGATGGAGTCTCTCAGGTCTCTTACATACATTAAAGAATTATGTCATCTGTGAATAGAGCTAACTTCACTTCTTCCTTTCCAAATTGTATCCCTTTTCTTTCTTTATCCTCTCTTTTCCTTGAGCTAGGACTTCTAGTACTATATTGAAGAGCAGAGGTGAGAATGGACACCCCTGTCCTGTTCCTGATCTCAATGGAATTTATCCAGTCTCTCTCCGTTAAGTATTATTTGGGCATTAGGAGCTTTGTATATTGCCTTTATTATGGTAAGATATGCACCAACCATGCCAATTCTCTACAATGTTTTGATCATGAAGTGGTGTTGTATTTTGTCAAAGGCCTTTTATGCACCTATCAAAATGATCATGTGGCTTTTGTGTTTAACCTTGTTTATGTGGTGTATTACAATGACAGATTTACATATGTCGAATCACCCCTGCATTCCTCGGATGAATCCCACTTGATCAAGGTGGGTAATGCTTTTGATGTGTTGGATTTGGTTTACGAGGATTTTGTTCAGGATCTTTACATCTAGGTTCATCAGGGAAATAGGCTGGTAGTTTTCTTTTCTTGAGGCATCTCTGCCTGGTTTTGGAATTAGGGTGATACTAGCTTTCATAGAAGGAGTCAGGTAGCTTTCCCAACTCCACTTGGCCAGCAGATGGACAGATTGAGCCTTAGCTTGTGCAGGCCAGTGGTGGAGCTGGACGGAGGTCATGCTTAGGCAGGCATAGCAAGGTGATTGCCCCTGCATAGGGAGGCAAGTGGAACTCTGCTGGCCTGGGTCTCCTTTCCTGAAGTGAGTGTGGGAGTATCCTGAGGCTGGGGCTATGGCTAGGGTGGCTGCTTGGGGGCATTGGGGGACTGATAGGCTACCCGAGAGCAAGGGCATCACCCAATTCCCTTTTTTCTCCCTCTTCACCCTCCCATTGGTGGTCTGTTAGAGATTTCTCTTCCCTAAAAGACTCAGTGAACACTTCATGTCTTGCCTTTCCTTCCCAGGGAGGTGTGGTGCTCTTAGGTGGACACTATCTTGACTGGAAATGTCTAAATAATCATTTAAACTTAATAATAATTTTTGATACATTATCAGACTATCCACAGTAGTTACAGAGAAGCATGGCTGTAAATAAAAGACAACGCAACTGGTTCTCTTGTTGCCTACTGATAATGTAATTAAAAGTAATCAAATGTATAATATTTTATAAACTATGGATATATTTACTGAAAATTTGCAAGTTTCAATGTTTACATTAATCTAAATTCATAATATAACTACATGGTAATGACATAAATTATGTCATGAAGAGTTCACAAAATAAGTAAGTTAAAACAACTTTTTAAAAATAAAATATTTTTATTTTTCTTCTTATATGTGAAAACCATCTCTTTAGTCACCCAAAACATATCCCTTTTGAAATATTTCTAGATACATTTTTAGAATACAGATAGTCACTGCCTTAAAGTAGTTCATTTAATGTTTTTTTTTTTTTGTTGTTGTTGTTGTTAATTGTTGTGAATTTACAGTGCTGTTCCCCCAGAAAAGTCATTGAAATCAGTAGTTTTCAATTTTGAATTATGGTGTTTGGAGCCACATGCAACAGAATCCTCCCTCAGACACTGGATAGCAGCAGAAAGCTGAAGCACTCTGTGAAGCAACTGATTGGAATGGCAAACAGCAGGTAATCTATATTTGACCATGATGCTAAGCTTTGAGTTTGGTAGGTAAGTGAATGAAATGCAGTTTACACATAAGGAATTGAAATATCCATTGTCAGTAATTTCTCCTTTAAAAAACAATGTTAAGTTCATAACAGTCATCATATAATACTGCTTGCTCTTATAATCATGACTTTAAAATATTTATATACTTATACCAGATTTAATCTAAAAACTATATTTTCTCTTCAACAACTATTACAATGTTGGCACTGTGGAGAAGACTCAGTGAATAAAGCTATTGGCTAAACTGAGTACCTGAGCTCAAATTCACAAACCCCATATAAAAAGTCAAAAGATATGGATGGTTTCTGTAATTTCAGTTTGCCTATAGCGGGAAGGGAAGTACAAAGGAGAAACTTTCCCAGAAACTCATGAATGAATCAGTGAATAAAAATGACAGGCTTTGACTCTGCTGAAATGGAAGTCATGGACCAAAATGAAAGTTGTCTGCTGATCTTCACACATATGTCATGTTCTAGACATACCCACATTTATATGAACACACACACACACACACACACACACACACACACACACACTCACACTAAGTATGTATAATAAAAATTACAAGGTAAATGGTCCTTTAGTGCTTGTTTGGAGTTTCTAGTGGGGGAGTGCAGCTACTTGTGTACCCTTGACAGAAGAGCAGTCCTTCTCTATTTGGGTGATAGATGTCACAGCCAGATTGCCAAAAACAAAGATTGATGGGAACTGATTAGATTTGCTGGGCTTTTTGAAACCATATCTAAAGCATGGGAGAATATTCTTGGTAGGAAAGAGACACTTTTATTATGATTTTAGCTAGCTACTATCCCTGACTTGGTACCTGTGTGAGGATTAAGCCCTTAGTCAGCTCTTGCAATTATTCAAATGATTGAAGTTTAAAAATGCTTGCTTTTTCATTAGCAAAATTTGTCATCTTACCTTTTGACATATTTGTCTGTGTGTTCATAATCAATATATTGTACCATTCTATGCCATGTACAATATTTTTGTATTAAGTATTGAAAATTTCTATTGGCAGATTTATTGGACCTAAAAGGCTATTATGTCAGGACTTTACAGCAATGTTTTCTTGGTGTGCTAGGCTTTTATATGGCATATATGTCAAACTTATAGAACAGCAGCCATCCCCCAAGAAGGGTTACAGGTGATGCTTGATAATAATCATGTCACAATATGTGGTTTGTGGGAACAGTATAGCTGGGGAAACACCAATGATTATTCTGTCCAGCCTATGAACTTCTTAATTCCTGATTTTAATGAAGATCAAGAAACCAAATGGTACTTGCCCTTCTTTATTTTCCAAGGCCAAGAAAAAGTTAATGTTGAGCAGATATTTATGCATAATGGTTTACTTAATGACAGCAATATATTCCTTTGTATATTCATTTTTGTGTTCTTGGTGGGTGAGGGATGTTTTTTGAGACAAATTTGACTACGTAGACTAGGCTGGCCTCAAGCCTGCGGCAATTCCTGCTGTTGCCACTGCCTCCTGAGCGCTGGGATCATAGGTATGTGCTGCCACTACATAGTCTTTCATTCCATGCAATAGAGTTCCTGCTGTACTTAGGATTTTAAAAACAAACAAACAAACAAACAAACAACAACAAGAAAAGAGTTTTGGTAATGAGACTCTGTCTAGTATTATTTTACCCATCTAAATCAAAAGTTGTGACCAAGCCTGTGCTAAAGCAGGGACTCAAAAGTGGTAAATAAACAACTGACATGCCCCCCCCACACACACAAATATTACAAGCCAAGAACAGGATAAACAATTCAGTTATATTTGCATTTAGTTCATTGTAAAAATCATTAATTGTGGAGTTCACACAACTGAGTAATATGTTGTTGTTTTCTCACTGATCTTGCAGTAGATTATGCTGCCTAAAAAGTTACATTTCACTAGCCTATGCAGCAACCTATCTTTCAGTTATATTCCTCTGTCCTCTGGAGGGGAGCTTTTTAGTGTACATTGTAGGTACCTTGATCCCATGTAGCCTTTGGCCAACTTCCCTTGTGGAGAGGGGGAGGTTGCCCTTGGTGTCCTGACAATTAACAATAAAATTATCTTTAACAATGAATAGTAGCTGAAATAGATATTAGTCAATACTCCTTATTCAATATGATTTTTACATTTTTGATGGTCATCTACAACACATAGACAATATACCACAACCATAATCCCCTCCTACAAACTTCTCTTCCACTTTTCTCTATTCCCCCTATACTGGAACCTTTCTCCGTTCCAACTAGTCTCTTTTATTTTGATGTTATCATTTTTGTTCCTATTATGCAGGCCTTGTGTAGGTAGCATCAACCATTGTGAGGTCAAGCCCCTTTGTGTCTGGAAGACAGTATTGCCAAGCACTCCTCCTCTTCTCTTTGCTCTTATACTCTGCTACCTCTTCCACAATGGTCTCTGAGGTTTGGAGGCTATGATAAAGATGTCTCATTTAGTGCTGTACATGCCACTGTCATTTCATCCCAACACTTAAGTGAGTTTTAAGTCTTCCTAGTAGTCACTGCCATCTGAAAAGAGAAGCTAACCAAAAGTGAGAGTAGCATTAATATATGGGCATAAATATCAGATTTAGAGGGTAGCTTTGTAGACATGGTATATTCATGTGGCCAAGTAACAGTAGTAGTTTCCATCAGGGCCTATGACCTCAACATCCATAGGCGTTAGATTATGTTTTTCGTACCAGACATGCATTTCCTCCAGTGGATTGGCCCACAAATCCAATCAGATAGCAGTTGGTTTCTCCCATGAGACATGACACCATTGTAGCACTTTGCATATTTAGGCTGGTTGGCCTATAAGGCTTCCAGGGTTCACTGCTGGTTAATACTATTCTTGGCTTTTCTCCCTAAGCAGGTAGTCAACAGGGAGGAGACTTCCAGCTCAGTTCCAGCTTAATTACTCAGCAATCTGCAACCTAAGTATGTGGAATCTTCAAAAATAGGGTCTTACCATCTAGCTCAAGTAGACAACCAATAGCCTTGACAATAGCTATAATGTTATAGGTGCATTAGGGCCCCACCTGACCAACAGCTTGTTGTAAGATACCCAACCTCTTCCAGTGAAATTTTCTTGTAACAATCTGTCTTTTTAGAATAACCTTATTCAGCCCTATAGGGTACTTCTACAAAAAATAAAGGGAGGGAGGAAGCTTTTTTACATGTATAGTATTAGCTAGTAAAGAAGTATGTTTCCATATGGCTTATTCATGACATCTTTAATCTTTATTAACCTTATCCCCCTCCTATTCTCCTCAATTTCTTCATCTGAATCTGATTAGACCATTTCACCTCCGGTATTCTGCCCCTCTAATTACATATCTTAATCAGTACCTTTTCCTTACATCCTCAGAACGCATCATGATCTACATATCTCAGTATCCTGGGCATCAGAAGAGCAACACATCCAAATCTGCAACATCCTGGTGCCAGTCTGTCTGATTAGCCTCCACAAAACTTGCTATATAAACTTTGTGTTTGTAGCACTTGGTGAGGAAGGTCTAGAGACTAGATCATTTCAGTTAATTGTCCTCTCTAGGTATTTCCAACTGGCAAAAGACTAAGATGTTAATATTAACAGTAGTGGTGAGTATTACTATCGGTTAGATAATGGCATTAAGATATTCTAGAACAAGGTACATCTGCATAGGTTTAGAAAAAACTGACTTGCCAATTAAGATACTACTAGTTTTATGCATTGATTATATATCCTGTACATTTACAAAGACTGTTTTTTAATTCAAAAAGTTTTCTGCAGTCTGTAGGGTCACACATAGGCATGATAATTGGGAATGGGGACAATTTCTCTTCTTCATTTCCAGTTTTTATTCCTGTTATATCTTTCTCTTGATTGTTGCTTTAGTAAAGATTTGGAGAATTATATTGTGTAATAGTGGAGGCATTAGGGAAATTTGTCTTAGTTCAGAAGGAATTTTATTTTATTTTATTTTTGATGTAGGGTCTTGCTCTAGTCCAAGCTGACCTGGAATTCACTATGTAGCTGTGAGATGCCTTTGAACTCATCACTATCCTCCTACCTCTCCCTACCAAGTGCTGGGATTAAAGGAATGAGCCACCATACTCAGCAAAAGGAATGTTTTAAGTTTTGACCCATTTAGTAGAATGCTGGTTACAGGTTTGTCATGAATAGCTTTGATTGTTTTTTAAAAGTGTTATTGGTCTATTTATGAGTTAGAGAGTGTATAGGTATTCTAGGGTTTCCTGCCACTACAGATAAACTCCAGATGGATGTGCCACTTTGTGCATCTTCCTTTACAAGGTACGGGGGAATTGAATCCAGGATGGCAGGCTTTGAACCGAGAGTTTTAAACCAGTGAGTCATCTCCCCAGCCTGCCTTTATTGTTTTGAAGGAAGATCTAACTATTTATAATTTTCCCATAACATTTATCATGAAGACATCTTTCACTTGTCAAATACCTTTACTGAAAGTATCAAAATGATCATATGATTGCTGTCCATAAGTTTACTTATATGTGGAATTTCATGTACCAGTTTCTATATATTGAGACAACTTTGCAACCTTGGGGTAAAATCTACATTTTCATGATGTTTGATGTGCTTGGGAATTTGTATACAAGATGAGAATTTTTGCATCTATGTAAATTGGTCTGTAGCTTTCATTTTTTGTTATGCTTTTATCCAGTTTTGGTATTGAGATAATACTGGCTTCATAGAAAGAATTTGATAATATTACTTCCCTTTCCATTTTGTTGAACAGTTTGAGAAATTTAAAAAAATGGAAAAAAAAGAAAGATAAAATTAAGCTTTGAATCAAACTGATCCTAAGCTTTGTGTGTTTGTGTGTGTGGACGAGGGGGGATTAATTCCTGCTTCAGTAACATTGTTTGTAGTTGATCTCTTTAAATTGATTATACATTCTGGATTTTATGCAGGGAGGGCATAGATATTTAAAAATAAATCCAGTTTGTCTAGCTTTTCCAGCTTCTTGGTTTATAAATTCTATAGTACACTCTGGTGATCTGGATTTCACTGGGGTCTGCTCTAATAAGTCCTTTGTCATCTCTAATGTTAAATATTTGGATATTTTCTTTCTTTCCATTTGAGGTTTCTCATTTTTGTTAAGCTTTTTAAAGAACCAACTGACAACTGCTTGTTTGAAAAGATACTATACATTGTTATTTAGTCTCTGCTTCATTAATTGTTCCCTTAATCCACATGATTTCAATCTGTATTATTTCTATATATATAATATATCTCTATATAAGTTTATATGTATAATATATACATAAGTTTATATATATAAGTTTATATATATATATATATATAAGTTTCTATACACATATATATATATATATGTGTGTATATATGTATATATATGTAAACTTTTATACTTACACACAACAAAGCATGGTATTTCCCTCCCCTCCCTTCTCACACTTTCTCCATCATAATTGTGCTCCCCATCATGTCCTCTTCCTCTCTCTATTAATTTCTCTTTTAATTTGATGTCATCATATTTATCTCCTATTATGAGGGTCTTGTGTGAGTATTGCTAGATACTGCAAGGTTTTGGATATAGTGGCCAAATTCTGTCTGGACAGTTCTATGTAGTGAGTGGTACCCTTCCTTTGGCTCTTACATTCTTTCTGCCACCTCTTCCACAGTGGACCCTGAGCCTTGTAGGGTGTGAGATATTTCAGTACTGGACACTACTCCATCCCTTCTTCTCAGCACTATGTTGCCTTTTGGGTCCTCCCAGTGGTCATTGCCATCTGAAAAGAGAAACTTCTCTAACCAGAAGTGAGAGTAGCATTAATATATGAGTATGAACATTAAGTGTAGTGCTTTCAGAGCAATTTAGTGAGAGTAATATATACATTTATCCAGACAAGAGCAGGCTTTATAAACCTAAGGCTCATGACCTCCCCTGCCATATGCTTTTGACTAGGTTTTCAGTACCAAGCACATATTCCCTCCCATAGAGTGAGCCTTCAGTCCAGTAAGAGAGCAGTTGGTTTATCCCAGACTAGACATGCCACTATTGCAATCGTTCAGTCATTTGGCCTGTATGGCCAAACTTGAGGTTTCTAGTGTCCAGTGTTTTCACCACTGATGACTTCTGTCTTCCATAAGACTGCATGCAATTGAGCTTTTTCCATCTTTCAGTTGGCTGGGCTGCAGGGAGAACATTTTCTGCTCAGCACCAACTTGATTTCTCAGTGACTTTGCCACTCAGGCATGTGAAGTCTTCAGCAATAGAGTCTTACCATCTCTTTCTCACAGGAAACCAAGGACCTTGGCAATAGCCTGTAATGTTTTAGAGACATCAGGGACCTCCCTGGCCAATGATTCACTGGAAGATATCTATCCCAGGAACTGAAAATTTTCTAATACCAATCTATGACTTCTGGGGGTGCCGTTATTGAAGAAGGTAGATTTCCATATGTCTTATTCAGAGTATCTTGAATTTTGATTGACCCTCCCCCCGCACCTTTCTTTTTATAAAATCTCTTCCCCGGACCTCACATAGGCCTTTCCCCTCCCTATAATCTATTCCTCTACTTACATTTATACAATACCATCCTCTTAATACCATCCCTGTCCTCCCTGCCTTTATAGCCTTTTTCTAGTTCTGACTTTTGGTTCCAGATCACACACAAGTCTATAGATTTGTAACTAGGATCCACATAAGAAACATTTCTGGGCCTGGGTTACTTCACTTTAACTCTGTTTGGAACTGGCTTGTTCTTGAGAGCTGCAAGTAGCACCGTTAGGTTTATTTGTGATATCTCTGATTTATTTTTAATTTTGCCCAATTATAGGTATGAACATTCCTTTTAGTACTGCCTTGATTGTGTCTCAGTGGTCCTGATACATTGTGTTATCATTTTTCATTAGGTTCTAAAATTTTTGAAAAATTTCTCAACTGATTTCCTACACTATACAAGCATTTGTGTATCTGTTAAAGATTATCTTGAATTCTAGATTTATTTCACTGTGGCCTGCTAGTATACAAAGAGATTTCCCATTCTCTATCTCTCTGTCTGTCTCTCTTTCTCATGCATGAGAGCTTGTTTTTTGAGAAGCTTCCATGTACAACTGAAAATAATTATTTGCCATTTCTTTTGGATGGGATGTTTAGTACACATATGTTAAATCTAATTAATCTCTTGTATAATTAGCTCTAAAATATCTTTGCCCATTTTAATTTGATGACCTATCTTAACATGTGAGTGAGGTATTAAAGTTTCCCATTATTATTGTTTCAGGACCAATGTGACCTTCTGTCTGTTAGTGTTGATTTTATGAAACTGAAAGCTGCAATAATTGGTGCATAAGTGTTTATAATTATAATATCTCATAGACTATTATTCCCTTTATTAATATACAGTGGTAGTCATTTCCTCTTTGTCCAGTTACCTTTGGATTAAAGTTTATTTTATCACTTGTAAGAATTGCTTTGCCCAAATACTTACAGTTTCAATTTGCTTAGTAAGTTGATTTCTATCCTTTTATGCATAGCTTTTAGATGTCTTTGCAGGTAGTTTGATATTTTAAAATACAGTAAGCTTTTAATTTTTGAAGTGACCTTATGTGACTTCCAGCCAAGATGCGACCGCCTACCTGTGCTGCAAATCCCGGGGAAAGAGAGGCAAGACATTGAGGATTCACTGGGTCTTTTAGGGTAGAGAAATCTTCAATAGAATGCCAGTGGGAGGGTATAGAGGGGGAAAAAACAGGGAATTGCTGATCCCCTCTTTGGTGGGTAGCCCTCCCCTCCCCCCAAGTAGCTGCCATATCCATGGTGCCACCAAATGCCAATTAATCACTGCATGCGGAAGCTTAGACTGCTCTTCCCACTCGCCCAATTATTGCTCTGGCCACCACACATTCAGTGAGTCCTGGCAGTAACAGGGAATGGCCAATCCCCTCACAGATGGGTAGCCCACCCCTACTCCCAAGTATACACCTTACTTACAGTGCCACTGCACACTGATATATCCCTGTGTTTGGAAAATTAGACTGCTCCACCCAGTCACTCACTTACTGCTCCTGCCGCCACATGTTCAGAGCCCAGGCCCAAAGGAAATGCCATGCAAGCTCAGACTGTGTCTGTCATTTGTGCCAGCTTAGGTGTCATCCCCTATCTGTCTGCCATGGCAGGCATCCACCATTGTCCTGGGGAGGGGGAGCTCAGACTGCTTCCGAGTCCCAGTGTTCCCAGCCAGAGTTTGAGCTGCTTCAGTGCTTGGTGCATCAATGTCCCTTCTAGCTTGAACACAGGCAGTTTTGCACATTACCACTTGAGAGATCAGGTAATTTGGGTGCCCACGCCAGGCAGTAGAGATCCAAAAGTGAGATCCAAAGCCCAAGCTGCTTGGCAACTACCCCAGGCTGCCTCAGATTCCCATTGTGCTTGAGCCGAGGCTGATCCACCCACCTATGTGCCCATACACTGTCATGGGCAGACCACAGTGCAAAAGAAATAACATGAAAAATCAAATGCAAGAAAATCCAATTAGATCACCCAGTCCTACAATGATCATATCTAATGAAAACAGAAGAGTCATTAGGATCAGAACACCAAAATGAAGCTATGAGCAATGCAACCCTGACCAAGCTACTGGTAGAACTTGCAGAAAAACAGCAAATGACCAATAATCATATGGATGCTGCCATCACTAAACTAAACCAAATAAATAAGAAAATGGAAGGAGTTCAAAGACAGTTAAGAGATTTAAGGGAGAGTGAAAAAAAAAAAAAGACCTTAAAAATCAGCTGGCCATGCTAAATGAAGACATAAAGAAATGCAAGGTTGAATACAAAGAATCATCAAGAAAATCAGAAAACAATGTGAAAAAGGAGCTTGACAGAGGGATGGAAATTATACATAGAAAAGTAGTAGAAAATGAAAACTTAATTGAACAAGTCCAAAACACTCTAGAAGCTCTAAAGAATAAAGTCAGCCACAAGGAGAATAGAAATAATGATCTGGAAGACAAGATGGAAGAAACAGTTCTAGAGTTCAAAAATGTCAGTAAGTTCAAAAGTTCCTGTGAACAGAACATGAGGGAATTGTGGGATATACTTAAACATCCTAATATCAGGATAATTGGAATATGAGAAGGACAAGAAATCAAGACCAAAGGCATGGAGAACTTATTTAACAAAATAATTGAAGAAAACTCCCCCAGTCTCTTAAAAGAAAGGCCCATCAGGATACAAGAAGCACACAGAACTCCTAACTGAGTAGCCCAAAGGAGAAATTCTCCAAGACATATAGTCATTAAGACTAAACATTGACACCAAAGAGAAAATCCTAAAAGCAGATAGAGAAAAGCAGCACACCAATTTCAAAGGTAACCCCATTAGAATTACTTCAGAATTCTCAATAGAAACCCTGAAAGCTTGAAGGGCCTGGAATGAAACACTGCAAAGTCTAATAACCTATGGCTTCCAACCCAAACTACCCAGCAAAAGTATCCCTCATAATAGATGGTGAATAAAAAACTTTCCATGACAAAACTCAGCTTTACAATCATATGAACATAAAACCAAACCTACAGAGAGTATTTCAGGAAATTCTCCAGAGAAGAAACAAATAAGAAAACTCAAATGCCTACAAGAAGCAGATCACAATAAGTGAAGTCAGACTAGGCACAAAAAACTTCAAAGTCCATGAAAACACCAACCCACATTTACCATCACAATGTGGCACGGATCAAATCAAATCTCACAGTCATTTCCCTAAATACTAATGGCCTTAATTCACCCATAAAGAGTCACAAGATAATAGGATGGATCAAAAAATTAGATCTTCAATCTGTTGCCTTCAAGAAACCCACCTCACCACTAAAGATAGATGCCTCCTCAGGGTGAAATGGTGGAAAACAATATTCCAAGTAAATGGGAATGAGAAACAAGCAGGAGTAGCTATATTATTATTGGATAAATTAGACTTCAAACCAAAAATAATAAAAAAGACAAAGAAGGCCACTTCCTACTTATCAAGGGAATGATCCATGAAGAGGACATTGCAATCATAAATCTGTATGCACCAAACACAGGGGCACCACAGTTCATAAAACAAAACCTAATTGACCATAAAACAGAAATAACAACCAACACCATCATAGTTGGGGACTTCAATACACCATTATCCGTAATAGACAGATCATCCAAACAGAAACTCAATAGGGAAGTAAGAGAGCTCAACAAAACCATACATCACTTAGATCTAATGGACATCTATAGAACTTTCCATCCTAAACCCACAGACTACACATTCTTCTCAGCAGCCCATGGAACACTCTCTAAAATTACACCATTTACTGAATCACAAAGACTGTCTCCACATATTTAGGAAGATTGACATAATTCCCTGCATGATATCTCATTGCTATATTGCTAGAAATCAATAACCAAAGACCCACCAAGAATCCCAATGGCACCTGAAAACTGAACAGAACACTTTGAAAGAATAAATCAATAGTGGATGAATAAAAAGTGAAATTTTAAAATTTCTAGAATTCAATGACAATGAGAACAAAACTCATACCAAAACTTATGGGACACAATCCAGTTGGTCCTCAGGGGAAAATTCATAGCACTCAATGCCTTCATAAAAAAGACAGAGAGATCCCAAATCAATAACCTAACCATCCACCTAAAGGCACTGGAAAACCAAGAAAAATCCAACCCAAAGTGTTCCAGAAATAAATAAATAAATAAATAAATCAGAGCAGAAATTAATGAATTGGAAACCAAGGAAACAATTAATACAATTGACAAAACAGAGAGCTGGTTCTTTGAAAAAATAAACAAGATTGACAAACCCCTGGCCAATTTGATCAACCAAAAAAATAAAAAAATTAAAAAAAAAAAAGAGAGAAGCTTCAAATTAACAGAATTCAAAAAAAAAAAAAAAAAAAGGGAGAGATCACAACTGACATAAATGAAATTGGGAGAATCATCAGGACTTATTTCAAAAACCTCTACTCCCCAAAATTGGATAATGTAGAAGAGATGGATAAATTCCTGGATGCACATCATCTATCAAAGCTAAACTCAGAGCAGATAAATCACCTCAATGAACCCATCACAGTCATGGAGATTGAAAAAGTAATAAAAAACCTTCCCAAAAAGAAGAGTCCAGGACCAGATAGCTTCTCAGCTGTATTTTATCAAACATTAATTGAAGAACTCAAACCAATCTTCCTCAAACTGTGCCATACAACCGGCGAACAGGTAAAGCTACCCAACTCCCTTTATGAAGCTAGTATCACCCTAATTCCAAAACCAGGCAGGGATGCCACAAGAAAACTACTGAGCTATTTCCCTGATGCACTTAGATGCAATGATCCTGAACAAAGTCCTCACAAGCCAAATCCAACAACACATCAAAAGCATTATCCACCTTGACCAAGTGGGATTAATCCCAGGAACACAGGGGTGGTTCAACATATGGAAATCTGTCAATATAATACACCACATAAACAAGGTTAAACATAAAAACCACATGATCATTTTGATAGGTGGAGAAAAGGTCTTTGACAAGATACAACATCACTTCATGGTCAAAACATTGGAGTGAATTGGCATGGTTGGTTCATGTCTTAACATAATAAAGGCAATATACAAAGTTCTGAAGGCCCAAGTAATACTTAATGGAGAGAGACTGGAAGAATTCCCATTAAGATCAGGAATAAGACAGGGATGTCCTCTCTTACCTCTGCTTTTCAATATAGTACTGGAAGTCCTAGCTCAAGCAATAAGACAGGAGAAGGAAATAAAGAGATACAATTTGGAAAGGAAGAAGTTAAATTAGCTCTATTCATTGATGACATGTAAGAGACCCTAAAGGCTCCATCCCAAAACTCCTGAAAGTGATTAACTCCTATAGCAAATTAGCAGGATACAAAATCAATGCACAAAAACCAGTAGCCTTTCTATATGCAAATGACAAAGATATAAAGAAAGAAATAAGGCACATAGTCCCATTTTCCATAGCAAACAAACAAACAAAACCCTTGGAATAACATTAACCAAGAAAGTGAAAGATCTATACAAGGAAAACATAAAAACACTCAAAAAAGAAATTGTGGAGGACTTGAGAAAATGGAAAGACCTCCCATGCTCCTGGATAGGCAGAATTTATATTGTGAAGATGGCAATCCTACCAAAGGCAATATATAGATTTAATGCAATTCCAATTAAAATCTCTACAGTTGTTCTTCACAGAGATAGAAAAAAAAAAATCTCAAATTTCATATGGAAAGGCAGAAGGCCTCGCATATCCAAACATATCCTCAGCAAAAGAAATGCCTCTGGAGGCATCACCATACGTGACCTAAAGCTATATTACAAAGCCATAGTAATAATAACACCATGGTACTTTCATAAAAACAAAAGTATAGACCAATGGAATAGACTTGAGGACCTGGACATTGGGTTAAGCAACTATAGGTACATGATATTCAACAAAGCCCGTAATAATATAGGCTGGTAAAAAGACAGCATCTTCAACAAGTGGTGTTGGACAAACTGGATAACCATATGCAGGAAATAGAACTTGATCCACACATTTCACCATGCATTACACTCAATTCTAAATGGATCAAAGATCTCAATATAAGACCAGAAACTCAAATACTACTGGAATAAAGTTTAGGAAGTACTTTCCATGATACAGGAATGGGAAAAGACTTCCTGAACAAAACCTGAGTAGCTCATGATCTTAAACTGTCACTCAACCAATGGGAACACATGAAGCTGAAGAGATTCTTTACATACAAGCATACAATAAGCAAAGCCAATAGATTACTACAGAATGGGAGAAAATATTTGCCTAATCTCTAGAATCTACAAAGAACTCAAAAATCTAAATAGTAAAAAGTTAAACACCCCACTCACAATGGGGCAAAGAACTGAACAGGCAGTTCACAGATGAAGAAATACAAATGGCAAACACACACTTAAGGAAATGTTCATCATCCCCAATCACCAGGGAAATGCAAATTAAAGTAACTATGAGATTCTACCTTACCCCAATAAAGATAGCAAACATCAAAAAAATCAAATGAAAATAAATGCTGGTGAGGATGTGGAGAAGCAGGAACACTCATCCACTGTTGGTGGGAATGTAGGATGGTGCAACCACTTTGGAAAGTAATGTGGAGACTTCTGAAAAAGCTGACTATAGAGATACCAACAGACCCAGTTATTCCCTTACTGGGAATCTACCCTAAAACCTTCTAACCACAGACTTGACAGATTTGATCAACCATGTTTATATTTGCTCAGTTTGTAATAGCTAAGAGCTGTCATCAACCCAGATGTCTATCACTAGAAGAATGGATAACTACAATGTGAGATATCTACCCAATGGAATTCTATACAGGAATAAGAAAAAATGACACAATGAAATTTGTGGAAAAATGTTTGAACTTGGAACAGATCCTTCTCAGTGAAGTTACCCAATCACAGAAAGAAAAGCACCACATAGTCTCACTCATCTACAGCACCTAACTTGAATTTACCCAAGATGCTTTACATACCCAGCCAGCCTCTCGTGGAGTAGACACTAAGATGTTTAGGGAGGGAGGGGAGGGCAATGAAGGGGTGGGAAACACAAATCTAGACCCAAACAGCAATGGTACCATAAAATTCTACTTCCTAAAAGGCAGGCCAAATGGCTAAAACTTCACTCGGCCCTTAGAGGGAACACCTGAACCACAAGACATTGGAGATGGCATGATGAAGACTTATCTTAATCTTCTAAAGCTTCCCACCTTTCCTCTCTCCCTCCCTCTCTCCCCCCCCCCCATCTCTATCTTGTCACTAGCTCTTGTATATTAGTTATCTTTTTCCTCCTTTTCTTAGTGGGCACTGACCTGTAACCCCCAGTACCAGCATGTGGCTATCATCCACAATGACCTTTTCTTTTTAATGTTTTTTGTTTATTTTATTTATTTGAAAGTGACAGAGAGAGAAAGAGGCAGATAAAGAGAAAGAGAGAGAGAATGGGCAGGCCAGGGCCTCTAGCCCCTGCAAATGAACTCCAGACACATGTGCCCCCTTATGCATCTGGCTAACTTGGGTCCTGGGGAATCAAGCCTCAAACTAGGGTTCTTAGGCTTCACAGGCAAGCACTTAACCACTAAGACATTGCTCCAGCCCCACAATGAGCTTTTGATCAGAGAGACCTACAAGGTTTCCTAAAAGAAAGACAGATTTCTGTCAGAGTACTTGATGACCCACCAAAGGTTAGTGGTAAGACCCTGCTGCTGAAGACACCTTATGTGTTTGACTCTTAAAATGGAATGGCATGGCTGGAAGTTGGAAGAGAGTCAGTCCCCAGACAGTTAGTGCTTCTAGTGCCAGAGCGTGCTACTTGGGCGACTGGGGGAAAATAACCAATGTCTGTCTAAGCAACTCATGCTCTAACCTACTTATCAGCAAATAACCTATTGTGATGCTAACTGATCCCCTCAGTGGTATGGGAGCCATAGCTGGAACTGGGAAACAAGTCAGAACCGTATCCAAACATAAGCCCACTGTCCATTATCAAGCTACCATCAATCATGGGCTACAAAAGGTCCTTCACCTATTAAATTCTCTATAAAAAAGTAAAGGTTATGCCATTTGTCCTGGTGCTACCTTACTCTCCATTGGAGAATCTGCTTCTCTTTTTCATATATTGGAGATCCTAAGGAAAGAGCCATCCCATCATACCTCAAAAGGGCCCCAGCTGAAACTCAGAAAAATTGGTGAAATAAGCAAGGGTGCTGTTTTCCTAGTGAACCAGATACCAGCACAAAGGGGAGGATATCAACACAGTGAAAAATCGACTCCTACCATATCAGAGAATCAGAGACCCAGAGACCCCCAACATCTCATCACTGAAGCAGACCAAAAATGAATCCATCATGGCTCAGGGAAATTTTGCAGAAGAGGTAGCAGAAAGAATGTCAGAGCCACATGTTGGGTCATCATATGCAGAGACATTTATCTTATCCATAACTGTGGGCTAACTCCACAATGCATGACCCATATACCTCAACAAGGAGAGGGCCAAGGGGAGTGAGCATGTCATGGATGAGTCTAATAATGGTACCAAACTGACTGTATTTGCTGAATACAAAAGTAATTAATAAAAAAAATTAAGTGAGCTGATGTTGTTCATGTTTGTTTTATTACTGAAAGTGTCTTTTCTGTGAGTTTGTTGGGTTATATTCTGGTGGATTGGTTTTGTGAGTTTTACTGGTTCACTGAATTGAACATGATTGATTGTTTTCCATCTCTTCTTCATTCATGTTTTCCTTTCATGGTGGGTATTCTTTCAAGTCTTCTGATTGGGGAGTCTTTTATTTCTTTTTCCCTTCCTTCATGGTTTTCTGTAAAGCTGATTTGGTTGTCCAGATTTCCTTAGTGTGTGTTTGTCTTGAAGTATATTTTCCTGTAACTTTTGAAAGGTAACTTTACTGAATATTACACTGTTGTTTGGAGGATATTTACTTTCAGGATTTGAATGTCATTTCATGCTTTTCTAGTTTTGGGTGTTACTGAAGTTTTTTCTGATATTCTTGTCTTTGTATGTGAATTTTTTTTTTTTCCTTAACAGCACACGTGTGTGTGTGTGTGTGTGTGTGTGTGTGTGTGTGTGTGTTGTTCTTTATTTTGTTTTCTTTGGAATCTTGGCTATGTCATGACATTGAGTGGTTCTTTTCTGGATGCCTGTATTTGCAGTCCAAAATGTCTCTTATATTTGGATGTCTACTTCTTTTTCTAATTTTATAAATTTTTGTTATAATTTCTTTAAGTAGTGTGTCTACTCATTTTGATTTTAATACAATTCTTTCATCTAATTCATGAATCTAAAGTTTGGTCTCTTCTTGGAAGTATTGTTCATGTTCCCTCAACTTTTTCTTTATATTTTCATATATGATATTGTCTCAACTTTGTCCTGTGTCCCTGAAAATTAATTCTTCTGCATTGTCTTGTCAGTGGTGTTATTTTATGTGTTTGTTTATTATCATGAGTATGTGTGCTGTTTCTGTATGTGTGTGTGTTGGGGGTGGCATGTTGCACAATGCCACCATGAGCATGTGGAGGTTTGTGAAGCACTTCAGGGTGTTTATGTGGTCTTTCTACCCTACTTGAGGCAAGAGTCTCCCTTATTTGTCTCCTCACTACATTTTTGTCTGTTTAGCTGGTGGCAAACTTCTCACTTATTTTGTTTGGGATTATAGAAATGTGAACCACTTTGCATCTGGCTTTATATGGAAGTTGAACTTGGACTGGAAAGTGTGCAAGCAAATGTTTGTAACCACTGAGGTGACAGATATATCATCCCATGATGTATGTGTGGGGGTGTGTACACTTGATTGATTGTTCTGTTCATTTCTAAGATAAACTGAAGATGCTTTATGTGGCTTGCTATTTATTCAAGGATATAGTCATACATGTTTTCTTTTCTTTTTTTTTTTTTCTTTTTGGTTTTTCAAGGTAGGGTCTCACTCTGGTCCAGGCTGACCTGGAATTAACTATGTAGTCTCAGGGTTGCCTCAAACTCTTGGTGATCCTCCTACCTCTGCCTCCCAAGTGCTGGGATTAAAGGTGTGTGTCACCATGCCTGACTGTCATACGTGGTTTTGTAAATATACAAAGTAGCAGATATGGAATGCACATAACTAGATAGCAGAATTATGAGTATTTTTACAATGTTCTTCCCTTACAATTATATAATTTTGGAAAGACTGTAAAGTACAGCATAGACAAGAGATATTAAATCATTTGTGACTATTTTCCAATGGACTATAATAATTTTCTTGTTGTTTTTACTGTTGATGATTGTTCATGGGGTTACTAGTTTAAAAACTATGGGTGAAATGTTTATGTAGAACCAGTTGTCATGGCCCTGTCTTTGGGCATTGCAAATATATCACTATAGTAAGAGATAGACTTTTAGCTGTCACTTATTATCAAATAATCACATAAAACTTTATAATTGCTCAAGAGAAACAGAATCGTTATTATTCTTAAAATTCAGGAACAGTAATGATAAGTAATTATTTTTTATTTGTGGTGGTCTGAACATAAAAATGTCTCCTGTAGACTGATATATTTGATACTCAATTCACAATTGTGTTGTTCCAAAATGTGTAAGCTTTCCAATGTGGAGCCTTTTTCGAAGAAGTGTGTCACCAGAGGTGGACATTGAGGGATTTTAGCCTGTGCCATGAGCTCACTCACCATGGTGGATTCTGCCCTTTGGAATTTAAGATAAAATGAAAACTGTCCTCTAAATTGCCCATTTTTCCCAGTAACTAAGAAATAAGTAATACACTATGATAAATATCAATGGTGTTTGAACAAATGTAGTACTTATTAGCCATAGTATGCTTACACTGTGTGTGTATGTGTGTATGTGTGGGTGTGTGCATGTGCATGCACATGTGTGTTCATGACGTGTGGGTGCACACAAAATATATATGCATGAATATGGAACAACAGACACTTTAGGTGTTTGCCTCTGTGTAGTCCAACTTTATGGGATAGAATCTCACACTGGACTGGAAATTACATAACTAAGTTAGACTGACTTACCAATAAGCACCAACCATTCATATGTCTCCATCTCTTTTGGGCTGGGATTATAAGCAGAACTATTATGCCTGGCTCTTTTGTTGACATGATTTCTGGGAGCTAAACTCAAGTATTTATGCTTGCAAAGCAAGCACTTTACATCCGCAAGCACTTTACATCCTTAGCCACCTCCTTAACACCTTGCCAATATTACTGATGATAATCAGATTAACTATATCTGAGCCGCACATGTTACCTCCCAAGTTAATAACAGACATAAGAAAAATATTGAGATGGTACTGTATTTCTGATTAATATTATTTTAATATCCACAGAAATATCAGTGTTAGCGCAAATATATTCAAATGATAAATCAAAAATTATTGCCCTCAAAGCCCATTTCATATTTCTTTCTGAAAAAGATATGTGGATAAACTAAAGGTAACTGTGATTACTCTTAACCACTGACATAATTGTAAAACTACATAGTATTTTTATTTGACCTGTGATTTCCAAATATATTAACATGCATGTCATGTTCCTTAATACAAAATATCTAGCCTTTCAGAAAAATCCAACCAAGATTCTTAGAAATTCTCCACAAACTAAGTAAAATGTACTTTCATGCAAACTAAACAGACTAACAGTCACAAGAATTTACAGCTCTGAGAAAGGCGAGAGAACAAGACTAACCTTCCAATTTGTCAGTATCCTTCCTTATCTTTCTAGTCTATTCTTAATGTTGCATATTGTTAGATTTTGACATTTTTAACTTTGTCATAACTTTGGTACATGTATTCTTTCTTATCTTCATTTGTATTTCCAGACACAGTGATCTTTGTGCTTGTACTTAATTTAACCAACTCAAGAGTTTCCATCCTCTACCTAATTACCCGGATTAACAACTCAATATATACTCCTGAAAAGGAGTCTACTTTATTATTTTCATATTTAAAGTTCTGCAAGTATAGAACTTAGAATACAAGTTAGCACAATGTTCATGTTGAATATCTATAGCCCTACTGGCAATGTAGCCACTAGGTGATGTGATGATGTTAAACAATGTTGGGTTTATGCATGCTACAAGACAGCTTGTTTTATGTAGAAACATTCCAGTCTTCTATGGCAGGATTGTTCAACTTCTTTCAAAGTTTCTACCCATCTTAAAGGTTGAATAATTAATGTGTATGGATGAAATATGTAATATTATATATCTCCAGTAGGTTCTGCCTTATGAGAACATAATCTTTATTTTAGAAGACAAATAAACAAATGTAAACTTGAATTTATTAAGCAAACTATCACAGACAAACAAATAATAGTTGGTTAAAAGGAAAATTTTGCTACATAGATTACCTCCTGCTGCAAATAATACAAATATTATAGGTAACATAAAGAACCATTATGTAGACAGAAATAAACCAATAAAAATGACTTGATGCTAAGGAAAGCCAGAGCTTCCTTAGGGAATGTGTTTTTATCACTTACAATGTTGAGGTAGCCTTTTCCTTCAAGGTCTATCACAAAACTCACACCTACTTATTTTACAGCTGGATAAAATGTTCAGGCCCCTTTCGAAACAGATACTCTTGCTTCAAATGAACCCAAATAACTGAGAAATATGAATTGTACTTAGAGTATAGATAACATGCTATTAAAAAATTAGATGAGGAAAAATAACCCATGAAGATAGTAAAGAAATGAGTATCCAATATTAACACTCTAAATACTGACTCAACTACCTTTGGTGAGAAAAAAAAAAAACAAAAAAAAACAGAGACTCCAACAAAGTTCTTCTTGATAGTGGGAAGCCAGCTAACAGCAGTGTTGAAAAATTAGTGCTGGTAGAAGCTGATCTGATTCTCAAAACTCAGCTTCAATATGATCAAGTTGAAGAGAAAAAAGAAATCTTTAAAAAATCAGGAAAAGAAACACCTCTGGAGGCATCACCATACCTGATCTAAAGCTATATTACAAAGCCATACCGACAACATCATGGTACTGGCATAAAAACAGACATAAACCAATGGAATAAAATTGAAGACCAGACCTTATGGCAAGAAACTACAGCTGCTTTACCATTGTCAAAGTTGCCAATAATGTAGACTGCAGAAAAGACAGCATCTTCAACAAGTGGTGTTGGAAAAATTGGATGACCATGTGTAGAAAAATGAAATCAGACCCACTCATTTCACCATACACAAAAATCAAGTCCAAATGCATTAAAGACCTCAATAAAAGACCTGAAAATCTTCAACTACTGGAAGAAAAAAATATGAAGCATTCTCCGATGCCAGAGACAGCAAGCATTCCATTTTAGTGTCACGAGGAATGGAGCACTGAAGAGCTGCATGGCCCAGTTCCAGCCTAGCTGTCGCTTCTTTGGAGTCCAATGTGGCCACTCTCTAGAAACATCTTTGGCTCTCTGCACTACAGATATCTATGGTTTTCTGTATAATGTTTGTCTTTTTCTGTCTTTCACTTGGTGCACCAATCTCTAAGTTTACTTTTCCAGCAAAAACAGATGTTATTAAATTGTTGGTCAATGTATCTGAAAGAAGCTCTGGCATAGAATTGGAAAAATAAGAAAATAGGTCAGAACTAATTTTTTCTCCTTAAGGCCTTAAAGGAAGTCAGGCATGGAGTACAGTATACTGAGGAGGAAACAATGAACCTCCTGGAACAATGTTAAAATTGTTCTATAACTAATTTTTTCTGAATGGTGGCAATAGCAGCAAACTATGACTCTTTACCAAGAATCCTTACAGGAAAAATAGCCAAAGTCAGAAAGAGTACAATCGGGGGGGTGAGGTGGGGTGGAGGGGCAAAGTCTAAGTATTGGAGTGACATGGAAAGCAAAATTCTAAAGAAATGGTTGGGGGATAAATGGGTTCATTGGATCAATGGTGGGAGCCCCCATTTTGCAGTTGTTCTGTCTCTCACCTTTAATACAGTAATTGAAAGTAGGAGCTCATGAAACTGCAAGAGCTTAACCTCACGGGCATGGGGAAAATGCAAAAACAGTTAATCATTATAGGGGCCTGACCACTGTACTTGAGGTAAATAATTATGAGATTGTTCGATATGTAAAAAAAAATTAGCAAAAAAATTCTATGAATTCTTTGGAACTTTTCCCTTCTTGAAGTTTGTTCTTGCATGACATGATCAGTAAAGACTGAGGTTAAGAGCCATGGCAACAGAGAGAGAAAGAGATGGAGAAACTCAGCTGCCTTCAGCATTAGCCTGTTAGTGTGCACCTAAACTTGACTTCGAGTCATTATTGCACCGCTCTTTTTCATACCTCTTCGGGGACCTTCCTTCAATCATTTTGAAGACTCCTGAAAAGGATAAATATAGAGTTACCAATAGACTTTGTTATTCCCTTACTTGGAATTTTTTTACCCTAAAAGCTCCACATTTAAGTTCAGAGATATTTGCTCAATCATGTTTATAGCTGATCAATTCATAATAGCTAAAAACTGGAATCAACCCAGGTTCCCATCATTGGATGACGGATAACCAAGGTGTGGTATAACTACACAATGGAATTCTATTCAGCAGTAAGAAAAAAAAAATCACACATTTTCTCTCTCTCTTTCTCCATCCTTCTTTCTCTGTCTGTCTGTCCCTCTCAAATAAATAAATTTAAAAAAAATGACACATTGAAATTTGTATGAAAATGGTTGAACTTGGGACAGATCATTCTAAGTGAATTCTCAAGATCACAGAAAGACAACCATCATACAATCTCACTCATCTGTAGTTCCTAACCTGGATCAGCCCAAGTTGCTGGCATAACTGAATAGCATCTTGAAGCTTGGTCAATAGGGAGGGTATGGCTTGTCGGAAGGGAAAGGGTGGGGAAGGACCTAAAACTGACTTGGTTTTCAGTACCCAGTATCAATTCCCTCCCACTGAGTGGGCCTCACCATATCAGAGAGCAGTTAATTTTCCCATACCCTGTGTGCCATTATTGCAACACTCTGCACATCTTGTCTGGCTGTTTGATTTTGTAGGTGGCAGGATCCACTGAGTGTTCATGTTGCTCTTGACCATGATCCCCAGTAGTGTCGTACTAATCAAGGTTCCAGAGGCTCAGAAACACAAGTCCCCATGTTTTTACTCTCATTTGAAGATCATAATATGGAATAGATTTATTTATTTATAGGTTGTAGTAATCAACCTATAGTAGCAAAGAAGCAAGAAGAAAGAGGCTTGAAGAAAGGTGGAACAGGGATGATAAAGAGGGGATACCAGAAAGACAAGTGAAGGGGTAGAATACATAGGGGAGAAGCGTGCTGGGGGAAACTGGGGTAAGGGAGAGTGGGAGGGATGAGATAAACATTAAAAGTCATAACCTTTTATTAAATCCTTATTTTATTTATTTTACAGAAAGAGAGAGAGAGAGAGAGAGAGAGAGAGAGAGAGAGGGAGAAAGAAAGAAAGAAAGAAAGAAAGAAAGAAAGAAAGAAAGAAAGAAAGAAGAAGAAAAAGAACAAGAACAAGAAGAAGGAGAAGGAGAAGGAGAAGGAGAAGGAGGAGAAAGAGGAGAAGGAGAAGGAGAAGGAGAAGGAGAAGAAGAAAGAGAATGGATGTGCCAGGGACTTTAGCTACTGCAAATGAACTTCAGATGCATGCATCACTTTGTAGATCTGGCTTAATATAGGTATTTAGAAGTGAACCCAGGTTCTTAAGCTTTGCAGGCAAGCGCCTTAACAGGTGAGACATCTATCTAGGCCATAGAAGTCATAATTCTTAATAAGAGATGAAGGGGATAGTTTCAGCCGAAATATACGATAGGGGGAAGAGAATGCTTTATCTTGATGGTAAATCCCAGTGCCCAAAGTGGGTTACCTTCCGCAGTGACCTGTTAATCAGGGAGAATCATGAAGCCCTCGAAGCAATGTAGGTTACCAAATTACCACCAGATCTAAATGGTAAGATCCTATTGCTGAAGACACCACAGGGCATCAAGAGATCATACTTGAACTGAGATGGAAGGCAGCTGCCTGGGGGCTAGCTCTCAATGTGCAAAAGCCTCCTATTCTCCTTTGATTCCCACTGCTTCTGTGTAGGATTGCAGTGGTCATGACAGACTGGATGCTCACTTCCAAGAGATATCCTACTGGTGGATCCCTCTATCTGCTCTTTCTCTTTTGATAAACGTGTTCTCTTTGATCATTTTCCTCCTCTAGTTGTTTAGCTCCTTCTAAGGCCATCTCCCATGCTGGATAATGTTAATCCTTGCCTAAAAATCTCATCTGTTTCACAGAACATAACATTTGTTTCCCATGCTCCTGGATAGGTAGAATTAATATTATGAAAATGGAAAATCTATCAAAAGCAATATACAGATTCAACCTTTGTTAAATATTAATGTTACCAGTTTGGTTTTCAGGGTCCACTCCATTGTCCTCACAAGTAAATTACAAGCAAGGACAGCTGAAGATCAAGCAAGCCAAGTTTTACTCAAAGTGAAAGCAAAAGAACACTCTGTATGATGGTGAAGAAACAGGTCCCAGAAAAACACTTGTACAACTAGAACTTCAGAAAGGAGCTTTTTATGTTACCAAGGAGCTTGTCTTTATATTAATTAGACATGGACTTGGGGTGAGATTTACTAGTACAATTTGAATGCATGTAAAGGCCATGACTCTTTGGTTGGTCAAGGAGAAGAGCATGGATTCAGAGCCTGCCAGTAGTAAAAGGAGTGCTCACACAGTTCTAGAAGGAGGTAGAACAATGAAGTAAAGAGAGCTAAGGGCTGCCCATGATCTTCCTGAGATGAGCCAAGTTTAGGTTCAGGCTAGAGCTGCTTCTGGTCTCCCAAGGCAAGTTAATGTTCACGTGCTTCTGGGCCTGTGTCTCCAACTACCTACCCACAAAAGATGGCTTCTCTGTTCCTAATCCCTATCATATAAGAAACTTTAATTCAGGCAATGGCACCAGTCTATTTTATGTGTATTTTATTTTATATTTATGTATATTTTATTCCTTTAAGGTTAACTTGTACATTTTTTCCTTAGAATATTGTCTTTATATTGATGGTAACTATCATGGCTTACTTTGTTATTTTTCTTGTTTGTGTTTTCAGTTATGCTTTCAAAGTTTAACTTGAAATGTCTGTGTTGAAAAGAGTGTGTGAAGAAATATAAAAATGTTTTTATAACCACTGTGAACCCATCACAATTGCCTGAGCAATTCCTACATGGTTAAAACTTATTGATCTCCAAGTCCATCTTGTAATTTTCTTCTATTTCTCAATTTTTGAGTATCTTGAATTTATGTTCCTTTTTTTGGCCTATTGAAAATTTTCACTAAAAGTTGGTGCCCTAGTAGCTAATAACACCTGGAATTAAATAATTCCAAATGCTTCTGGGCACACACACATACACAGACATAAACACTTTCACACAGCACAATGTCTCTAGAATGGTTGAGTAATCACAACATTATCCATGTTTTCAATTGAATTCCATTTTTTTTTTTACCACTTCATGTTCTAAGATGGAAGTAAATGAATGTAATGCACAGAAAAAATGTTACCTGAGTAGTCTAGGAAATAAGATGAAATTTATTCATGACATTCTAGAATAAAACTAACTGAAAATCACTAAATCTACTTTTACTCATTAAAATACTCCCTTAAAAGTCAAAATATGTTCAATACATGAAATGTATTGGTATCACAGGATACTTCAGCCCAATTAATCATTTTGTTTCAAAGAAAATGGAATGACAAAACATACATCATGTAAGTATATTGAAAGAAATTTGATGTACAATAAATTTTTATAAATTGAGGTTTTATATAGGATAAGTTCAGAACAATATGACACAACAAAAATTTCTCACTGTGATCAGGAAAATGATGGGTAATAATCACATTGATGGGCTGGAGAGATGGCTTAGCGGTTAAGCGCTTGCCTGTGAAGCCTGAGGACCCTGCTTCGAGGCTCGATTCTCCAGGACCCATGTTAGCCAGATGCACAAGGGGGCGCACGTGTCTGGAGTTTGGTTTGCAGTAGCTGGAGGCCCTGGCGCACCCATTCTGTCTCTCTATCTGCCTCTTTCTCTCTCTTTCGCTCTCAAATAAGTAAAAATAAACAAAATAAATTTTAAAATAATCACATTGATCAGTTTGTTTTTCTTATAATTGGTATAGAATAAGGGGTGAGACTGATGATATTCATCAATGAAGTCCCAAATCAATGAAAACCGGTTTCACTCAGAAAAAAACAAAACAAAACAAAACAAAAAAAAAAAAACTGACCTGAATACAACACATCTTTATAAGATCTCAGAATCTGGTTATATCATACAGCAATGGCTGATTCAGGGGTGTCCTTTAGGAAACTACAACAGACAATGCATTAAGAAACCTTCACTACTACATTAGTAGGTCATTCAGAACTTCAACTTATATCATTGTTAGAAAAGAAATTTGACAAGCATTTTCTCCACATGATTGTTTCTCTCATGTGGATAGTCACAAAATTAATGATTTTTAAAAAAATCTTAGATCATTTGGTGATTTACAAAATGAGTATTTTTACAAATACCACAGTAGCACTATCTATGATCTTCTGGAAGTAGTATGGACCAAAAGAAAAATCATAGTTTTAATTCTATGCATTTTATGAGACCAAGAAGTTCCATCTGGACACACTGTTTTCCTGGATCAAGTATAGCTGCAAGATTTATAAAAGTTAAAATCAGAAAAGTCAGAGTCTGTCCTTGTGGTGTTTCTCAGCAGTCTATACTTCATCTTTCTTTTCTCCCACACTGACAGCAATCAATACCTCAATATCTTCAAAATTCTGGATATTACTTTAAAAATAATATCCAGAGACAGATATACAACTTGAACCATAGTTCAAGTTTATGTTAACTTTTGCTTGAGGTTCTCAGCTTCGAAGCTGTTATGAAAATGATGTTTTTCCTTGTTGTTGTTTTGTTTTGCTTTTGTTTTTCAAGGTAGGGTCTCACTCTAACCCAGGCTGACCTGGAACTGACTACATAGTCTCAGGGTAGCCTGGAACTCACAGTAATCCTCCTACCTCTGTCTCCCTAGTGCTGGGATTAAAGGTATGCACCACCATGCCTGGCTTGAAAACAATGGTTTTCAATGTAATACTACAATCTTTTGGGGGTGGGGGTAAAATCTGAGCCTTGCTATCTTTTGACCTCAAAAGTATATTTGGGGGGCTGGAGAAATGGCTTAGCAGTTAAGTGCTTGCCTGTGAAGCCTCAGGACCCCGGTTCGAGGCTCGAGTTCCCAGGACCCACATAAGCCAGATGGACAAGGTGGCGCATAAATCTGGAGTTCATTTACAGTGGCTGGAGGCCCTGGCCTGCCTATTCTTTCTTCCCCTCCCTCTCTCTCTCTCTCTCTCTCTCTCTCTCTCTCTCTCTCTCTCTCTCTGCCTCTTTTTCTCTCTGTCACTCTCAAATAAATAAACATAAACAAAAAATTCTTTAAAAAAATATATTTGGCATTTATCCTGGTGTTTAGCACCTGCTCACTAAATAAAATGACATTGTTAAATAGTATATAACTAGATGAGATATTTTCTGTGGTAGTGATTGTTTCTTTTTTTTTATGTTTTAATTTATTTATGAGAGAGGGAAAGAGCGAGAGAGAATGAGTATGCAAAGGGATCTAGTCACTGTAAATGAACTTCAAACACATGCACCACCATGTGCATCTGGCCTATGTGGGTTCTGGGGAATCGAACCTTGGTCATTAGGCATCACAGACAGGTGCTTTAACTGCTAGGCCACCTCTCCAGCCCCTTTTGTTTGGTTTTGAAAGTTGAAATACAAAGAAATTCTCATGTAAAATAATTATTGACATAGGAGTCAATGGAAAGATTAAGAATATTGGATGCAGGAAAGGAAAAATATCAACCAAAATGAACACTACTTCACTTCTGACTTTAGTCATTTTCCAAGTAAAGATTAATGTTGAATCAACTTCCTTCTTTCAAATACCTCAGCACAGTTTTAGAAACTATTCATCCAGATTCACTACCACTTTGCTTTACATTGATGATGGCAGATGCTCGGTTTGCCACAAAGCATACTAACTCTCATTTTGCTTGTCATAGCATAACATTGAACACTATCCCATGTCTTATAGGCTATGATTACTCTTTATGGTAAGAAGAATAATACCGATTTTGCTCAAACATATCCACATTTAAATTCCAGTAACCTATGAATGTTTGCTATAATGTGGTCATAGAAATGGAAATCTGGAGAAGTAATGAAGATTTGTTTTTATCTCTCTTGCAAATAAGGAGATTATCATGATGAATCTTGATTGGGCAAATGGACTTACAAGAACATTTTAAAAAATGTTTAAAGAGAAGCTTCATGTCAGGGAGAGATTTGACCCTGCTATTCTGCATTCTTTGCAATGGTTGTTTTGTTTTTTGATATCTGAACATCTTTGTTGAGCTGGGTATTGAACCTAGGGCCCTGTGCATATTAAGCAAACATGCAACCACTAAGCTATATTCCTAACACCTTCTTGTGGTTTGATTCAGATGTCCCCCATAAATGTGGGTATTCTGAATGCTAGGTTCCCAGCTGATGGAGATTTGGGAATGGGTGCCTCTTGGAGGCAGTGTATTGTTGGAGGTGAGTTTATGGCTGTTATACACAATTTCTCCTTGCCAGTGTTTGGCACATTCTCCTACAGCTGTTGCCCATCTGATGTTGGCTAGCAGGTCATGTCCATCCTCTGCTCATGCCATTGCTCTCCCTTGTCATTGTGGAGCTTCCCCTTGAGTCTGTAAGCCAAAATAAACCCTCTTGTTCCCTCAAGCTGCTCTTGTTTGGGTGATTTCTGCCATCAATGCTAACCTGACTGCAATAAACCCTCTACGTGCTTTGTAAATGAAAGGGCATGAAATGCTGTAGAAGCAAAGAAACTGGCACTCCTCATAGTAGCTCAGCTCTACCAATGGTTTCATTATAGACATGGTAAACTTTAGCACTAAAAAAATACTATATCAACTACTTTTGGAATCAGTAAGTTTTAGCCAGTTGTAACCACAGACACAGAAAACTAATTCACTGACTGACTCCTCCTCTGATCAGAATGACTGGATATTAATTAGACAATACTCTGGCAGTCCTAAAAGTCCATTGAATACTATGCTTTAAGACAGTTTTGTATGTCCATTTCTGGAAGCATGTGGTTTTCAAATCCTATATTACCTACCAGACATAAATAAATAGCTATATTTATTTTGGCACAGCTCTGGTATGGCTTCTTTAAATGTACATTGTTGTCAGGAATTCTTTAAGACAATTTAAGACTTGTAATGCTGATCATATTTTTATACTATATTTCAATTACCATATAAACATCCATGGACAAAGCTAGTTTAATATAATCTTAGATTACGTTATTTGTATGTGTTTCTTCACTTTAATATCACTGGTACAATTAAAGATGTAAGGAGTTCAGAAGGTCTTAGGCAGATAGAGAAAGGTTCTGGGGGATTGCAGACACATGGAAACAGCAGAGCAGACAGAACACAGTGAGACTTTTTCTTTTTTTCTTTTTGCCAGGAGACTCAAAAATTCTAAAAGCAGAAGTTAGGAAAGAAAAGGGAGGGAAGAGGTAAAATGGCCAGCTGTTTTGAAGGCCACTGCCTTATGTGTCTGGTGGTGGAGGATAAGGGGATGAACTAAACCTCCATTTCTCATTACAATGACAGGAAGGAAGGAGGGAAACCCAAACCTTAGAAAAACCAACCATGGAACCCACTCCAATGGACACCAGCTCTGGGGCTCCTCCCAGAGGGAGCTTTTGGTTTCAGCTAAAAAATAAAGTTTACCCTCTCCGTCCACCTCTCCTTCTCCTCTTCATAGTCTGTCTTCATTCTGGAAGCCTAAAAAACCTTTATTGGCTTCTTTTTTTTTTGCAATGTCACTTTTTTTTTTTTTTTTTTTTTTTTTTTTTTTTTTTTTTTTTTTTAGTTTTCTATTCAGCAAATACAGGCAGTTTGTTACCACTATTAGGTTCATCCTTGACCTACCCCATCCTCAATGGCCCCTCCTTGTTGATGTATATGCGCTGTGCATTGTGGAGTTGGCCCACAGTTATTGGTATGATAAATGTCTCTGCATATCATGCCCCAACATGTGGCTCTGACATTCTTTCCACCCCCTCTTCTGCAAAATTTCCAAGCTGTGTTGGGTTCATTTTTGGTCTGCTTCAGTGATGAGGTGTTGGGGGCCTCTGAGGCTCTGACTCTCTGTTTTGGTAGGAGTAGATTTTTCTCTGTGTTGGTCTCCTTCCCCCTTGTGCTGGTATCCGGTTCATCAGGAAAACAGCACCCTTGCTGGTTTTGTCAATTTTCCTTGGTTTCAGGCAGGGCCCTTTTGAGGGTATCATTGGCTTTTGACCCACAAGGGGGCAGCAGTTTTCCCACATCAGAAGATATATTCTACCTTTTCAGTTGTCTCATTGGCTTTTCTTTTAAAACTTCATTAAACACTGCATGAACAAATTGAGTTAATAATAAATAATTAATTAATTAACAGAACTGTAAAAACTAAAAATACAAACAAACAAACCAAAAAAAAAAAAAAAAAGACACTTTCCAACTCAACTCTACTTGTTTTTGGTGTAGCCAATTCTTCCAAAATGCAATGTTCCCTGTTAGAGGAATGAGACAGGGCCATAAAACACAGGAATATAATAACACTTGCAACACTCAGAAAACTCACAGCATTTACTTGTCTCAAGATACTTAAAGTTGTTCAAATCACTGGGTCCCTCCTCATGGTTGTATAAGCAACTCTTTGGAGGAGCTTCATGTATATAGAGCTGGGATTCACCAAGCCAGATTAGGGAAGAATTTTTTCTTTGGTCGGTTTTAGTTCTTTGTATAGGATGAACAGGCATTTGTTCATGGCTTACCAGGAAAAGTCCACACACAGTAATATATAGCAAGCTTAATGTATTTGTTATATACAAAATACCTTTACATCAAGTCTGCTATTTGTATTATCAACCCTAAAGGAAATGAATTCCATAATAACACATAAATATCATAGTAAACCTATAGAGTAATATAGAGTAGATAAAATTATTTAAAAAAAAACTCCTAGCAAGTTATAAATAAACCATGTATAGCTTAAGTAATCAATAAAATGCTAATGACCCAGCATATTATTTGATGGTTGACCATGAACTTTATCAACAGCAAATTTCAAAATTTCTCAACATCTTTTTAAAAATATTTTTATAAATTATGTGTTTTTTGACTTGCTTATAGCAGAACACATAAATTTTATTACCAAAAAATTTATTTCTTATATAGTCACAAATAATTGGGCAATATCACAAAGTTTCTGTGCATTGGCTATATGTCATATTAATTTTATCATATTTTTGGTTAGGGAAAATAAAAATTGCTATTTTAGAAATTGTGCACTAAAATTAACATCTACATAAAAATGTCTCATCTCTACTCAATTTTATATTATTATTATTATTATTATTATTATTATTATTATTACTAATTATTTTGTGGTCTTTTGGTTTTTAAAGAAAGTTCTCACTCTTGCCCAGGCTGTTCTTCAATGCACTCTGTAGTCCATACTGGGACTTGAATTCATGACCATCTTTCCACGTCAGCCTCCTACTTGAGTACTGACAAGGGCTGGAGAGATAGCTTAGCAGTTAAGGTGCTTGCATACAAAGCTAAAGGACCTTGGTTTGATTCCACAGGACCCATGTAAGCCAGATGCACAAAGTGGTACATGCATAGGGAGTTTGTTTGCAGTGACTGGAAGCCCTAGCATGCCCATTCTCTCTCTTTCTCTCTCTCTCTCTTGCTCTCGCTCTGGCTCCTTTCCTCTCTCAAATAAATAAAAATAATTTTAAAAAGAATACACATGACAGAATGATTATTTTTGAAGTTTAAGAACATGCAAAAAAAGTGCATGATTAGTTTTGGTATCTGGTAAATTTCCTACAATATCACAAAAGCATATTCTGTCAGTCTTTCCAGTCAAATTCAAAATCTGCAGAATTTCCTCTCCTCTTTTATCTAAATACTTTCCCCCAAATTTATCCTTTACTCAGTTATTTTGGGGGCTTGTTAGGAAGATTAAATAGAATCATTACAGAATTACTTAAAAATGCCATAATTATCTATATCTAATCTGTATATTTATCTATATCTATATCTGTATCTACTATTTATATCTATATCTGCTATAACTATCTATATCTAGTGACAAGCTTTTA
Organism: Jaculus jaculus; assembly: GCF_020740685.1. Classification (NCBI taxonomy): domain Eukaryota; kingdom Metazoa; phylum Chordata; class Mammalia; order Rodentia; family Dipodidae; genus Jaculus; species Jaculus jaculus. The sequence goes on along the minus strand of NC_059112.1, from coordinate 76,090,533 downwards.
TTTTGAAGGAGGTAACTATTTTGGATGACTAGGTACATAATAATGAGGGAAACATTTGTGTGGAATTTCTTTCATGGTTGTTGGTGGTGATGGTGGTGTTTATAATGTTTTACTAATACCCAAGCCTTATTAATGAGTTAGACAATATCTGACCTTCCCTTCCATAGAGGTTGATTATTACCTACTGAACTGTAACATTAAAATTAAAATAATCAGTGTACTGTATTACAGATAGAGTTTAGATGAATTTTGTGGTAGAGGTAGGATTGAAAAATCTCTGATCTGGGTGGGACTTAAAATTGTAGATGAAGATAAAGCCTTGTAAATCTTGTTTTTCTTCTTGGCCTTTGAATAGTATGTGGACAGTCAATGCCCTGATGTTTTTCACTTTGCCTTTTATGTGAAAACATGAACAGCTGATATGCAGACAAATTCACATGAGAATATTTGACCTATTCTCAGAGAACACTTCAGTGAAAACAAGAGCCTCTCATTACATTTATAAATACAAAAATAAGAAATCAAGAATATGTGAAAAATCCTATCAAATGCTGATTTTGTAAACAACATAAAATAGTATTCAAATCTATAAACTTTTAAAATTATATATGGACATATTTAGTATGTAAATAACACATGTTAGTATGATCCTTTCCCTCCTCCCTGCCCATTTCTGAAGAGGCCTTCCTTGTTGGGGATACAGGTCAACCCCATGCCTATTGTGGGTCATGCACTATACATGGGGGGAGTCAATGTCTGTGTGCCAAATGTACCAACTTGTGGCTCTAAACAGTCTTTCTGCCTCCGCATCTGCAAAACTTCATGAGCCATGCTGGGAGCATTTTAAGTCTACTTCAGTGATGGCTCTTAGGAGCCTCTGGATCTCTGGTTTGGTAGGTGTTGAGTGTCCACAGCATCTATCTCCACTACCCTTGTGCTGGTATCAGATTCACTAAGAAAGCAGCACTGACTTCTGGTTAACATAGCAGCATAGGTACCATGCCAAAGCAGCATAGATGGGTAAAGCCAAAAAAAGCTCCCAGCAAAATGCACACTTTTACTAAAAAGAGAGGTATATAGGAAATTGAAACAGCAATAGAGAAGTAGGACATATCCAGAGCATCCAGAGCCTGCATGGGCCAGCAGAAGCTGCTCCAGCAGGGCAGGTCCACTCACCAGACTGCAGTGGCAGTGCTTGGCTTGAGCGGCAGGAAAAGCCAGGCGAGAAGATTTTCCACTCACACTGGAGCTCTCCACAAACTCAAAAAACATGAAAAGAGAACAGCAGTGAACAATGGTGGAGAAGATCTTAAGGCAGAAGAACAACAAGCAAACTGAGCAGCATCCGCTCCTTCCCCTTCCCCACCCCCAGTGCCCAGCCCTGAGGAACAGAGCAGTGGTCCAGGGACCGCCCAATCATACTTGAACTGATTGAGCACCAATCAGGGACCGAATCAAGAGTTCAGCTGAGACCAAAATCATCCCAAAAGGTAACTGGGAATACACCAGGTCAGTACCCGCCTAATAAACCTGGTATATATGACTGAACTAGGAGTGCTAATTGCACCTTCCATAGCAGGATAAATTACATGTTAAATTGGATGGATGGTCAAATTTGCCATTCTTAAATAAGCTGTATTTTGGGCTTGTTATTTGTTGCTTCTTGAATTATAGTGGCTTTCTTTACTCTTCTGTTATACATTAGGGTAGGGCCTCTCCTGGTCACAAGCTGACTTGGAACCCTCTACAGACCAGAAATTTTAACCACCTTGTTGTCAAGATTAAGGGAGTGGGTGAGGCACCACACAGCCAAAGGGATAGACAGAGGATCTGGTTGTCATAATACCTACTCTTGGATAAATACTCTGAGCTGTCTTTCCTTGACAGTGTACATTGTTTAGTTAAATGTTAAAATCTGCCTGTATTTTGTTCCTCTTAGCCTACTTGAATACTCTCATAGCAGGCACACCCAAAACCTAGAGTCACTTTTGTAGATACTCTGAGAGTGTTCAGGGCCACACCTAGGGCCTTATCTCCTACCCTGAAGATATATAACAATAGATTGATTGACACATCTCATAATGCCCAGATAACTGGAAAATTCTATCATTAAATAATCCAAGATGCAAAAACATATGCATTATAACACAATAAACACTAAAAATCAAAACAATATAAATCTTCCAAAAATTACTAATGCAGCAGAAATGACCTCCAGGGAGAATGAGTTAGAGGAAGTGCCTGAGAAAGATTTCAAAGGAATGATTATAAATACACCCAAAGAACTAAAAGAAGAAATCAAAGGGAGAAAAGAAGACACAGGGCACCAAATTAATAAATAAGGAAACATAAATAATAAAGAAAAACCAGTTAGAAGTACTAGAAAGAAAGAACACAGTTAGTGAAATGAAAACAAACAAGAAAAAAACCTCTGGGGACTTCTGGCCAGGATGGCGACTGCCTAGCTGCGCTGCAGACACTGGGGAAAGAAAGGCAAGAAATTAAGGGTTATCAGGGTCTTCTTGCCAGTGGGAGGGCACAGAGTGGGAGAAACAGGGAATCACGGATCCCCCCTTGGGTGGGTATTCTACCCCCCCATACAGCCACTGTGCCCTGCGCCCCAGGCGGCTGTGTTCCGAATGCATGCCTTCCAGCCCATCGTGCATGCGCTGGCCTACTGCGCTGACGCAGGGACCTCTGCCTTTGTGCTGTGATCGTGCGCATTGGCCCTGCATGCTGTACTCGGTTTGCACACCCTTGGGGGCCACCTCTGCCATGATTAGGCGGCTGCCAGAACCTGGGCTGCTGTGCTCTTGCCCGCTGGCCAGCCTCTGCTGTGTCCTGATCCCGTGCCCGCATCAGCAGCCTATGCACTACAATTGCACATGCAGCGGGCCCAGTCCCACAGCAAGGGACACACAAGCCCACACTGAGTCACTAGCGCCAGCTCAGGCGCCATCCCCTACCTGTCCATTGCCACCCACCCCCACTCCCCTGAGGAGGGAGAGCACAGATTCTTTGCAGGTCCCAGTGTTCCCAGTCAGAGTTTGGAGCTTCAGGGCCTGCTACCTCAGTCCTGTTTCAAGCTCGAAAGTCAATCAGCTTTGGTGCATTACTGGGTGAGAATTCAGGCAACTTTGGCGCCCCTGTCAGGCAGTAGATAGGTGGCTTTGGCAAGAGAGAGCAAAAACCCGGCTGCTTGCAACTTCCCCAGGCTGCCTTGGATTCTCATTGAGCTAGAGCCCAGGCTGCTCCACCCACCTACCTGCCCATACACTGACATGGGTAGACCACAGCACAAAAGAAATAACATGAAAAACAAAATGCAAGAAAATCCAGACAGATCACCCAGTCCGATAAGGATTATATCTAACCAAAACATAGAAGAGTGTTTAGGATCAAGTGGAAGCTATGAGAAATGCAACACTGACCAACCTACTGCTAGAACTTGCAGGAAAGCTACAAAGGACAGATAATTGTGTGGATGCTACCATCACTAAGCTAGAGCAATATAAGACACTGGAAGGAATTCAAAGAGAGCTAAGAGAGTTGAGGGAGAGTGAAAAAAAAAGAGGACCTTAAAAATCAGCTGGCCACACTAAATGAAAACATAAAGAAATGCAAGGATGAATTCCAATAATCATCAAGAAAATCAGAACATGAGGTAAAAAGGGAGCTGGACAGAGCGATGGAAGTGATACATAGTAAAGTAGTAGAGAATGCAAACTTAATTGAAAAAGTCCAAAACTCGCTAGAGGCTCTCAAGAATGCAGTTAGCAAAGTGGAAGATAAAAACTCTGATCTGGAAGACAGGATGGAAGAAACAGTTCGAAAGTCCAAAAATTTCAGTAAGTTCAAAACTTCCTGTGAACAGAACATGAGAGAATTGTGGGATACACTTAAATGTCCTAATATCAGAATCATTGGAATACCAGAAGGAGAAGAATTTCAGACCAAAGGCATGGAGAACCTATTTAACACAATAATTGAAGAAAATTTCCCCTGTCTCTTAATAGAAAGGCCCATCAAGATACAAGAAGCACACAGAAATCCTAACTGAGTAGCCCAAAGGAGAAACTCCCCAAGACATATTATGATTAAGACTCTAAACATTGACACCAAAGAGAAAATCCTAAAAGCAGCTAGGGAAAAACAGCACACCAATTTCAAAGGAAACCCCATCAGAATTACTTCAGACTTCTCAATGAAACCATGAAAGCTAAAAGAGCCTGGAATGAAACTCTCCAAACTCTAAGTATGGCTTCCACCCCAAACTACTCTACCTGGCAAACGTCTCCCTTATAATCGATGGGGAAAGGAAAACTTTCCATGACAAAACTCAGCTTTACAATTATATGAACACAAAACCAAAACTACAGAAAGTATTCCAGGAAATTCTCCACAGAGAAGAAACAAATAACTAAACACAAATGCCTACAAGAAGCAGATCACAACAACCAAATCCAGAGTGGACACCAAAAAAATTCAAATTCAATGAAAACACCAACACACCTCTACCACCACAACATGGCAGGGATCAAATCAAATCTCACAGTCATCAACCTAAACATTAATGGCTTAATTAACTCATCAAGAGATACAAGCTAACAGGGTGGATCAAAAAATTAGACCCCTCAATCTGCTGCCTTCAAGAAACCCACCTTACCACTAAAGACAGAAACCTCCTCAAGGTGAAAGGGTGGAAAACAATATTCCAAGCAAATGGGAATAAGAAACAAGCAGCTGTAGCTATATTAATATTGGATAAAATGACTTCAAGCCAAAAGAAATCAAAAAAGACAAAGAAGGCTACTTCCTACTTATAAAGGGAACAATACATTTGGAAGGTAATTACAATCATAAATCTGTATGCAGCAAACACAGGGGCACCAGAGTTCATAAACAAAACTTAATTGACAATAAAACAGAAATAACCACCAACACAATCATAACTGGGGACTTCAACACACCATTATCAGTAATAGACAGATCATCCAAACAGAAATTCAACAGGGAAGTAACAGAGCTCAACAAAATCATAGAACACTTAGACGTAACGGACATCTACAGAACTTTCCATCCCAAATCCACAGACTAAACATTCTTCTCAGCAGCCTATGGAACATTTTCTAAACTAGACCATATACTGGGTCACCAAGACTGCCTCCACATAATTAGGAAAATCAAAATAATTCCCTGCATGATATAAGATCATAATGCTATATTCCTAGAAATCAACAACAAAAAACCACCAAGAATCCCAACGGCAACTGGAAACTGAATAGCACACTATTAAACATTAAATGGATAGTGAATGAAATAAAAAAAAATGAAATTACAAAATTCCTGGAATTGAATGACAATGAGAACACATCATACCAAAACTTATGGGACACAATGAAGGCAGTCCTCATGGGAAAATTCATAGCACTCAATGCCTTCATAAAAAAGACAGATCCCAAATCAATAGCCTAACCATCCACCTAAAGGCATTGGAAAAACAAGAAAAATCCAACTCAAAGAGCTCCAGAAGGAAAGAAATAATTAAAATCAGAGCAGAAATTAATGACTTGGAAACCAAGGAAACAATTAAGGCAATTGACAAAACAAAGAGCTGATTCTTTGAAAAAATAAACAAGATTGACAAACCTCTGACCAATTTGATCAAGCAAAAGAAGGAGAGACTCCAAATTAACAAAATTCAAAATGAAAAAGGAGAGATCACAACAGCCAAAAGTGATATTGGCAGAATCATCAGGACTTATTTCAAAAACCTCTCTTCCACAAAACTGGAAAATGTGGAGGAGATGGATATTCCTGGATGAATATCATCTACCAAAGCTAACCTCAGAGCAGATTAATCACCTCAATGAACCCATCACACTCACGGAGATTGAAAAAGTAATAAAAAACCTCCCAGAAAAGAAAAGTCCAGGACCAGATGGATTCCCAGCCTAATTTTATCAAACCTTCATGGAAGAACTCAAACCAGTCTTTCTAAAACTCTGCCACACAAATGAAGAGCAGGGAAAGCTACCCAACTCCTTCTATGAAGCTAATATCACACTAATCCCAAAACCAGGCAGAGATGCCACAACAAAAGAAAACTACCGGCCGGTTTTCCTAATGAACATAGATGCAAAGATACTGAACAAAACCCTCACAAACCGAATCCAGCAACACATCAAAAGCATTATCCACCTTGACTAAATGGGATTTATCCCAGGAACACAAGGGTGGTTCAACATACGAAAATCTGTCAATGTAATACACCAAATAAACAAGCTTAAACATAGAAACCACATGATCATTTCAATTGATGCACAAAAGGCCTTTGACAAGATACTACACCACTTCATGATCAAAATATTGGAGAGAATTGGCATGGCCGGTTCACATCTTAACATAATAAAGGCAATATACAAAGCTCCAAAGGCACACATAATACTTAATGGAGAGAGACTGGAGGAATTCCCATTGAGATCAGGAACAAGACAGGGATGTCCTTTCTCACCTCTGCTTTTCAGTATAGTTCTGGAAGTCCTAGCTCAAGCAATAAGACAGGAGAAGGAAATAAAAGGGATACAATTTGGAAAGGAAGAAGTTAAGTTAGCTCTATTCACTGATGACATGATTGTATACGTAAGAGACCCGAGAGACTCCATCCCAAAACTCCTGAAGGTGATTAACTCCTATAGCAAACTGGCAGGTTACAAAATCAACGCACAAAAATCAGTAGCATTTCTATATACAAGTGACAAAGATATAGAAAAAGAAATAAAGGACATAGTACCATTTTCAATAGCAACAACAATAACAAAAAATACCTTGGAGTAATGTTAATCAAGGAAGTAAAAGTTCTATACAAAGAAAACATAAAAACTCTCAAAAAAGAAATTGAGGACAACTTGAAAAGATGGAAAGACCTCCTATGCTCCAGGATAGGCAAAAATATCATTGTGAAGATGACAATCCTACCAAAGGCAATATATAGATTTAACGTAATTTCAATTAAAATACCTACAGTGTTCTTCACAGAGACAGAAAAAATGATCTCAAATTTCATATGGAAAGGCAGAAGGCCTCGCATATCCAAACATATCCTCAGCAAAAGAAATATCTCTGGTGGTATCACCATACATGATCTAAAGCTATTCTACAAAGGCACAGTAATAAAAACAGCATTGGTACTGGCATAAAAATAGGAGTATAGACCAATGGAATAGTCTTGAGGACCCGGATTTTGGTCAAGCAACTATAGTTACTTGATATTTGACAAAGGCCCGAACAATATAGACTGGAAAAAAGATAGCATCTTCAACAAATGGTGCTAGACAAACTGGCTAACCAAATGTAGGAAACTAAAACTTGATCCACACATTTCACCATGCACTACACTCAAATCCAAATGGATGAAAGACCTCGACAAAAGACCAGAAACTCAAATACTACTGGAAGAAAATTTGGGAAGTACTTTCCGTCATGTAGGAATGGAGAAAGACTTCCTGAACAAAACCCCATTGGCTCAAGTACTTAAACAGTCACTCAACCAATGGGATCATATGAAGCTGAAGAGTTTCTTTACAGACAAGCATATAATATGCAAAGTCAATATAATGCCCACAGAATGGGAGAAAATATTTGCAGGTTATCCAACTGATAGAGGCCTAATCTCTAGAATCTACAAAGAACTCAAAACTCTAAACAATAAGAAGACAAATACCCCAGTCACAAAATGGGGCATGGAGTTGAAGGGGCAATTCACAGAGGAAGATATACAAATGGCAAACACACACTTAAGAAAATGTTCATCATCCCTAATCATCAGAGAAATACAAATTAAAACATCTATGAGATTCCACCTTACCCCAATAAGGATAGCCAACATCAAAAAATCAAATGAACATAAATGCTGGCGAGGATGTTGATAAGCAGGAACACTCATTCACTGTTGGTGGGAATGTAGGATGGTATAACCACTTTGGAAAGCAATATGGAGACTCCTGAAAAAGATGACTATAGAAATAACAACAGTCCCAGTTATACCCTTACTGGGCAGCTACCCTAAAACCTTCAAACCACAGGCCAGAGAGATTTGCTCAACCATGTTTGTGGCAGCTCAATTCGTAATAGCTAAAAGCTGGAATCAACCCAGATGTCCATCATTAGAAGAATGGATAACAAAGATGTGGTATATCTATCTACACAATGGAATTCTAAACAGCAGTAAGAAAAAAATGACACAAAGAAATTTGAGGAAAAATGGTTGAACCTGAAACAGATCATTCTCAGTGAACTTACCCAATCACAGAAAAAAAAATCGACACATAGTCTCACTCATCTACAACACCTAACCTGAATCTACCCAAGATACCTTACATACCCAGCAAGCACCTCATGGACTAGACAATAGGATGGATGCGGAGGGCGGGGAGGGCATTGAAGGGTGGAAAACAGTAATCTGGACCCATACGGCAATGTTACCATAAAATTCTACTTCCTAAAAGACAGAACAAATGGCTGAACCTTCACTAGAACCTTACAGGAAACACTTGAACCACAAGACACTGGAGAGGGTAGGATCAAGACTAACCTAAATCTTCTACATCTTCCCTCCCTGCCTCTCCCCTTCTTCCCTCTCTCTCTCCTCTCTAACTCTTGTATATTAGTTATGTTTTTCCTCAAGTTCTTAATGGGCACTGACATGTAACCCCCACTTCCAGCTTGGGGCTACCATCCACAATGAGCTTTTGATCAGAGAAACCTACAAGGTTTCACAGAACAATGACAGACTTCTGTCAGAGTACTTGATGACCCACCAAAGGCCAGTGGTAAGACCCTATTGCTAAAGACTCCATACGCATCTGACACGTAGAATGGAATGGCATGTCTGGAAGCCAGGAGAGAGTGAGTCCCTAGACAGTCAGCGTGTCTAGTGCCAGAAGGTGCTACATGGGCGACTGGGGGAAATGAACAATATCTTTCCAAGCAATTCATTGTCTAACCTAATTAGCAACAAATAACCTCATGTGATGCCCACACAAGTGTAATAGTGGCACACAGCCATGGTGGGGAACCAACTGCTCTTTATTTGGCTAACTGATCCCCTCAGTGGTACGAGACCCATAGCTGGAGCTAGAAAACAAGTCAGAACCATACCCAACCATAAGCCCACTCTCCAATATCAAGCTACCATCAATCATGGGGTACAAGAGGGCCTACATCTATCAAACTCTCTATCAAAAAAGTAAGTGTTATATCAATTTTCTGGGTGCTAACTTACTCTCCGTTGGAGAATCTACTTCCCTTTTTCAGATAGATGCAAATCCTAAGGAGAGAGATGAGCCAACATACCTCAAAAGGGGCCCAACTATCACTAAGGACAATTGGCAAAACAAGCAAGGGTGATGTTTTCCTGATGAACCATGTATCAGCACAAAGGGGAAGGAGACCAATACAGAGAAAAATCAACTCCTACCAAATCAGAGAGCCAGAGCCTCAGAGGCCCCCAACACCTCAGCACTGAAGCAGACCATAAATTGAACCCTAAATGTCTCAGGGAAATTTTGTGGAAGAGGGGGCGGAAAGAATGTCAGAGTCACATATTGGGTCATGATATGCAGAGACATTTATCGTACCAATAACTGTGGGCTAACTCCACAATGCACAACCCATTTACATCAACAAGGAGGGTCCAATAGGAGGCAGGAGGTCATGGATGAGCCTAAACAATGGTACCAAACTGCCTGTATTTGCTGAAAAGAAAACTAATAAATTAAATTACAAAAAAAATAAATAAATAAAAAACCTCTGTAGAAAATCTCACCAGTAGAATTGATGAAGGGGTGGACAGAATATCTAAGCTAGAAGAACTAGCAGCAGATCTAATACAGTCCAACAAAGAGAAAGACAAACTTAAAGAAAAGTATGAGTGGGAATTTCAAGATATTTGGGACACTATGAAAAGATCAAACATAAGAATTCAGGGCATAATAGCAGGAGAGGAATTGCACTCCAAAGGCATTGTTGGCATCTTCAACAAAATCATAGAAGAAAATTTCCCCCAAATAGTGAAAGAGGTGCCAATATAGACACATGAATCCTTTAGAACACCAGCCAGACAAAACTTCTCCTCACCATATTATAATCACACAACCAAACATACAAACCAAACAAAAATTATTGAAAGCAATCAAGTTACCTACAAAGGCAAGCCTATCAGGGTTACAGCAGATTATACAACACAAAAAGCATTTGACAAAAACCCAACATCCCTTCAGGATAAAAGTCTTACAGAGACTGTGAATACAAGGAACATATCTCAATATAATAAAGGCTATTGATGACAAGCCTAAAGCCAACATATTACTTAATGGGGAAAAACTAGAAGCTTTTCCACTAAAATCAGGAACAAGACAAGGGTGTCCACTATCCCCACTTTTATTTAATAGAGTACTTGAAGTCTTAGCCACAGAAATAAGGCAAGAAACACACATGAAAGGATGCAAACAGGAAAAAAAAAATCAAGTTATCATTATTTGCAGATGGAATGATTCTATATATAAAGGACTCTAAACACTATACTAGCAAACTGTTAGAGCTGATAAACACCTACAGCCATGTAGCAGGATACAAAATAAATATACAGAAATCAGTAGCCTTCCTATATGCTAACAACAAACACACAGAGTATGAAATCAGAGAATCACTCCCATTCACAATTACATCAAAGAAAATAAAGTACCTTGAAATAAACCTGAGGAAGTAAAAGATCTCTAGAATGAAAATTTTAAAACACTCAAGTGAGAAATTTCATAAGACACTAGGAAGTGGAAAAACATCCCTTGTTCCTGGATTGAAAGAATCCATATTATGAAAATGGCAATCTTACCAAAAATAATCTACACATTTAATGCCAACCCCATCAAAATCCCAAAAGCATTCTTCATAGAAATAAAAAAAACAATCCAAAAATTCATTTGGAATCATAAAAAACCTTGAATATCTAAAATAATACAGAGCAACAAAAATAAGGCTGGTGGTATCACCATACCTGATTTTAACCTATACTACAGAGCCATAGTAACAAAAACAGCATGGTACTGGAACATAAACAGACATGTAGATCAATGGAACAGAATAGAGGAAGCAGATGTAAGTTCAGGTAGCTATAGCCACCTGATTTGATAAAAATGCCAAGAATACACATTGGAGAAAAGATAGCCTCTTCAGTAAATGGTGCTGGGTAAACGGAATATGTATCTGTAGAAGGATGAAAATAGATTCTTCTCTCTCTCTCCATGCAGAAGAATTAAGTACAAATGGATTAAAGACCTTAACATAAGATCTGAAACTTTGAATCTGCTAGAGGAAAAAGTAGGGGAAACTATTTAACATACTGGTCTTGGCAAAGACTTTCTGAATACAATCCCTTTTTTTAGGCAATAAAACCACAGATTAACCACTGGAATCTCATGAAATTACAAAGATTTTGTACTGCAAAGGACACTGTGAATAAAGCAAAGTGGCAACCTACAGAATGGGAAAAATCTTTGCCAGCTATATATCTGATAGAGGATTAGTATCTAGGATATGCAAAGAACTCAAAAAATTAAATAATAAGAAATCAAACAAGCCAACTAAAAAACGGCTATGAATATAAATAGAGAGCTCTCAAAGGAAGAAATATGGATGTCATATAAGCATCTAAAAAAATGTTCTATGTCCCTAGTCATCAGGGAAATGCAGATTAAAACTACATTGAAATTCCAACTCACTCCTGTCAGATTGGCTATCATCATGAAAACAAATGATCATAAATGTTGGTGGGGATGTGTAAAAAGAGGAACCCTTCTGTTGGTGGGAATGCAATCTGGTCCAGCAATTGTGGAAATCATTGTGAAGTTTCCTAAAACAGCTAAAGATTGATCTACCATAAGACCCAGCTATAGCACTCCTAGTCATATATCCTAAGGACTGATATCACTTCCTTAAAAGTACATGTTCAACCATGTTTTTTGATATTCAACTCATAGTAGCTGGGAAATGGAACCAGCCTAGATGTCCCTTAAGTGATGAGTGGATAATGAAGATATGACACATTTATACAATGGACTTCTACTCAATGGTAAAGAAAAGTGAAGTTATGAAATTTGCAGACAAATGGATGCATCTGTAAAGGATTATACTAAGTAAGGTAACCCAGGCCCAAAAAGCCAAGCACCATATGTTCTCTCTCATATGTGGATCCTAGCTACAGATGATTGGGCTGCTGTGTGAGAAGGAAAAAACTCAGTAGCAGAGGCCAGTAAGCTAAAAAAGAGATACAAAGGGAAAAGAAGGGAAGGGAGGAGGGTACTTAATAGGTTGTTATTTTATATATGTAAGTAGAAGAATAGATTAATGGGGGTAAAAGGCCTAAAATGAGGTCAGGGGAAGAGATTAAGTAAAGGAAAGGTGCAGGTAGGGCTAATCAAAATCTAAGAGGATATAAATAAATCAAATGGATTCCTTCAGTTTTGGACAATGGAACACTCAGGAGCCGTAAATCATTGCTAGAAAATTTTCAGTGCCAGGGATGGGATACCTTCCTATGAATCATTGATCAGGGAGGTCCCTGATGCTCCCAAAACATTATAGGCCATTGCCAAGGCACTTGGTTTCCCACCAGGAATTGATGGTAAGACCCTATTGCTGAGCACTCCACATACTTGGGCTACAAGGCCACTGAGAAATCCTTCTGGAACTGAGCAGATAACCTCCTCCATGTAGGCCAGCTGACAGAAAGCTGGAAGAAGCCATTCTGCATGCAGTTCAGTGTGAGAAAGAGAAATCACCAGTGAAGATACTCAGCAGTGGACACTGCAAGCCTTATAATTGGCCAGCCAGGCCAAATGAGCCAATGGGTGCAATAGTGGCACATCTGTCATGGTGGAATCCAACTGCCCTCCAATTAGACTGGCGGCCCGCTCCAAGGGAGGGAATACATCCCTGATACTGAAAACTTAAATACAGGGGTAGTCATGAGCCCTAGGGGTGTAACATATGCTGATGTCTGTATAAGTGTATATACTATGCTTATCAAACTGCCCAGTAAGCACTTCTCTTAATATTCATACCCTTTTATTAGTGCTACTCTTACTTTGGGTAGTGAATCTTCTCTTTTCAGATGGCAGTGACCTTGGGACGACTCAGAAGGTGTCATGGTGCTGGAAAGAAGTGACTAGAGTACCAAGTTACACCTTGATCACACCTTTTAAGGCTCAGAGTCTTATGCGGAAGAGGTGGCAGAAAGGCAAAGGAAGGGTAGGACTCCTTACAACGTGTTCCCTCCAGACAAAAAAAATGGCCTCGATATCCATGACCTCATTGTGCCTGACACTACCTACACATGACCATTGTAAGAGAAGGGAAGAATCATGGCATCAGAATAGAGGAGAGACATTGAGATAGGTAGGGGATGTGTTGGAGAGTGGAATTTCAAAAAGGAAAAGGTGGAGAGGCTGTGCATTACCATGGTACAATTTTTATAATCATGGAAAATGTTTAAAAAATTGTGAAAATATTAAATTAAATTTTGAAGAAAGGAAGCAGCACTCTTGTTCATAACCCAATTCCTCTGTGGTTCCAGCTGGGGCTTAAGTGGAGTACTCTGAGTCATTTATTTCCTCAGGCCCAGTTCCGTTTCTGAAAAAAGAGAATCAGGTTCTCCAATGGAAAATGAAGTCAGCAACAGTTAAATGAGATAACAATTACTAATGTAGAGACAATTTAAAGGATATAGATCCTCTTTATAGCCCATGGTTAGTGTGAGCTTGACAATGGAAAGCAGAGTAATTATCTGGATATGATTCTAACTTGTTTTCCAGTTCCACATATGGCTTCAATTCCACTGAGCAGATCTGTTAGCCAATCCAAGAGCAGTTGGCTACCCACCATGGCTGTGTGCCACTATTGCACTTGTGTGAGCATTGTGTCAGTTTGTCTGCTTCTGAGTCAGAGTTTGAGTTGCTTGGACAGATGTTGACCACTTTCCCTTGGTAGTTCATGCAGTGCCTTCTGGCACTAGACAGGCTGACTGGGGACTGACTCTCTTCCAGATTCCATCCAGGTCTCTCCATGGTCCATGTCAACAGCTTACAGTGTCTTCAGCAGTAGGACCTTATCGTTAAGTTCTGGTGAGTAATCAAGTGTTCTGACTGAAGTCTGTCTTACTTGTTTGGGGAAATCTAGCAGGTTTCTCTGCTCAACAGCTCATTGTAGATGTAGGTCATATTCTGGTACAGGGAATTACAGGCCAGTGCAAAGGCAAATGAACAAAGATAAAAGAAAAAAGACAAAGAGAAAGAGAAACAGGAGAAAATTGAGGTTAGGTTTTGTCACACCCTCTCCATGGCCCTTTGATTCAGGTGCTCCCCCTAACAGAGAGAAAGAGAATTAGAGGGAGGAGATTGACACACAAGGTCCTCCTGCCATTGCAACAAAAGTCCAGATGCATGTGCCACCTTGTGCATCTGACTTTAAGTGGGCACTGCATTTAAATGCGTTCAATCCTTGGACCATCTCTCCAGCCCATGAAATCTATAAACTTTTGATCAAGAAGAAAGAATAGTTATGAAAGAAAAGATTTTAATCTGTGAAAAACATAAAAAGTCCAAAATAAGAATGATAATTAAGGCAGAACTATATTTACAAACAAAAAAATCAACTTTTTTCATTATCTATGTTTCTTTTTATTCAAATTATATTGTTTATAAATAATTATATCTATAATGGATAAAGTGATATTGGATAGATGTCCACATGGTGCAGTGAATAAATTCACTTCATATATTTATCTCCTCAAAGCATTTCAAGCAAGAACAAATGTCTATCTTTTTAACATGTGCATAAAATAATTGTCACTATGTCATTCTAGTGCACAGTAATACAATGGAGATTCCTGTTCCTGTGTAGCTGTGACTAAGTGTCCATTGAGAAACCTTACAATGACTATTTCCTTTATCCAGGCTCTGAGTTTTTCATTAACCATCACTCCAGTTTCAACATGTCTGAGATTAACATTTCTTATATAAATGCAGAGGAAAATTATTAGAGTGCTAATTTCATGTTTAATACTTTAATCACAATAAATATGCTCTTTAATGCTGTGAGAATATTTTTCTCTCACAAATTATAAGGATGTAAATAATCCTTTAAAGGTAGTCAAGGTGAGTAAAAGTATATATAAGAAACACCAATACAAGCAACATACTTTTATTTCTACAAACAGTATAATGTTAAAGAGTTATATGAGATAGTAGTACCAATATAGTTACAGTTTAAATGGCATCTACTCAGTAAATTGTTACAAAAAAATGTAAAATAATCCCTCATTTCCAACTGACTCCTTTTTAGTCAATTACAAATTACACCCACCAAGGTAATTAACTTCACTGATGAATTATTATGCCATGTATCAGATGTGTAATTCATAATATTAAATATTATTTCTTTTTTATAAATTAGAAAAATTACATCAGCTAATAGTATAACTCAAACAAAGCTAAGAGCAATAAAAGCAACATGGTACTGGCATAAAAACAAGAGTATAGACCAATGGAATAGAATCAAGGACCTGCACTTTGTGTCAAGCAACTACAGCTACTTGATATTTGACAAAGGCCCTAACAATATAGGCTGGAAAAAAGACTGCACCTTCAACAAATGGTGCTGGAGAAACTGGATAACCATACACAGTAAATTGAAACTTGATCTACACATCTCACTATGCACAACACTAAAGTCCAAATGGATTAAAAACCTCAATAAAAGACCAGAAACTCAGCTACTACTGAAAGAAAATATAAGAAGAACTTTCCATGATATAGGAATGGAAAAAGACTTCCTGAACAAAACCCCAGTAGCACAGGATCTTAAACACACAACCAATGGGATAACATGAAGCTGAAGAGTTTCTTCACAGACAAAATACAATAAGCAAAGCCAATAGATTCCCCACAGAATGGGAGAAAATATTTGATGAATATCCAACTGACAGAGGTCTAGTCTCTAGAATCTACAAACAATTCAAAAACCTAAACAATAAAAAGTCAAACAACCCACTCACAAAATTGGGCACAGACCTGGATAGAAAGTTCACAGAGGAAGAAATACAAATGGCAAACACACACTTAAGAAAATGTTCATCATCCTCAATCATCAGAGAAATGCAAAATATAACAATTATGAGATTCTACCTTACCACAGTAAGGATAGCAAACATCAAAAAATCAAATGAAAATAAATACTGGTGAGGATGTGGAGAAATAGGAACCCTCATCCACTGCTGGTGGGAATGTAAGATGGGACAACCACTTTAGAAAGCAATATGGAGACTCCTAAAAAAGCTGACTGTAGAGATACCAACAGACCCAGTTATTCCCTTACTGGGCATGTACCCAAAAACCTTCAAGCCTCAATCCAGAGAGATTTGCTCAGCCATGTATATAACTGCTCCATTTGTAATAGCTAAGAGATGGAATCAACCCAGATGCTCATCAGTAGAGGAATGAATAACTAAGATATGGTATATCTACACAATGGAATTCTACACAGCTGTAAGAAAAAATGACACAATGAAATTTGAATTAAAATGGTCGAATCTGGAACAGATCATTCTCAGTGAACTCACCCAGTCACAGAAAGATAATCTCCGCATAGCCTCACTCATGTACAACACCTAACCTGAATCTTCCCAAGATCTTGACATACCCAGCAAGCATCTTGAGGACTGGACAGTAGGATGGTTGTAGAGGGAGGGGAAGGCAAGGGAGGTGGTAGGGAACACAAATCTGGACCCAAAAGGCAATGGCACTATAAAATTCTACATCCGGAAGGGCAGATCAAAAGGTTGAACCTTCACCAAGCCCTGGAGAGGGTACGATGAAGACTGACCTTAATCTTCTATTGCCAGATGCACAAGGGGGTGCACATGTCTGGAGTTACTTTGCAGTGGCTGGAGGCCCTGGTGTGCCCATTCTCTCTCTCTCTCTCTCTCTCTCTCTCTCTCTCTCTCTCTCTCTCTCCCCCCTCTTCTCTCTAACTCTCTTATATATTACTTATCTTTTTCTTCCTTCTCTTCCTGGACACTCACCTGTAACTCACAGTACCAGCAAGTGGCTATCATTCACAATGAACTTTTGATCAGAGAGACCTACAAGGTTTCCTATAAGAATGACCAATTTCTGTCACTGTAGTTGATGACCTACCAAAGGTTAGTGCTGAAGATACCATGTGTGGTTGACACGTAACATGGAGTGACATGGCTGGAAGTTGGAAGAGAGTCAGTCCCCAGACAGTCAGTGCAAAGTGTGCCAGAATGTGCTAGCTACATGGGCGACTGAGGGTACTTGAAATATTCAGGTATTTAGCATATCTTACTTTAGTACTGAGGTGAAAATTATTCAAGAAACTAAAGTACCATTAAAAATTTCAACATAAAAAATTCAAATTTGCAGATTAATTCTGGAAACAAGATATCATGAAACAGAATTTTTACAGACTCATCACATTTAAATATTTTGTTATTTTTTTAGTTTAGCATAGGAAGCAACAGATTTTGTCTTGTTATGTTCATTCAAACATGTCATACTTTGTTCTCATTTAGTACTGTCTCCTTATAGTTATTATATATTCAGAAAAAGTTTTGCATTCATTTTTAGAATACTTATGTCAGTGCACATGACTGTGATTTCTATCATTTCTTATGGATATGTATATATTATATATATATATATATCATATATATGTATTATGTAATACATATATATTATATATATCTCATGTGTGTGTTTGTGTATGTGTCCTTAACAACTAATAGAAATCACAGTCATGTGTGGGTCAGATTTTACAAAACTGCTTATAGAATTTATAGCAATAACTAATGAAAGAAGTATATATCTGCTAATGTCATAGTTTTGGATAGAAATAACATATCTACATAAGTTTTTGGTGATTTGAAGTATCAGTAAAATATTGGTAGATAACATTAACTGAGCAACAAGCACTACTGTATATACTGTGTCTCCATACTCTTATTAAAAACTGAATACTTGAGGAGTAACTATTATTCTTATTACAGTTACAACTGAAAGAATGTGATTCAGATAATTAAAGAATGTTTACATAAAATACTAACTGAATTGCCAATAGTGCTTGAATGCAACTTTAAAAAGCTGAAATTTCATTCACTTAAATGCTGTGATACACATATTTCTATGATAATTTATATGGTTTATTGTCTGTAAGTATAGAAGCTGTCAAATACATACCTACACACATATATCTATATCTATATCTATATCTATCTATCTATCTATCTATCTATCTATATTTATTTATTTATGATCTTATTCACTTACAGTCAATTATTACCCATCTTCATGAAGGACCCAAAAGATTATTCTCATAAATGCCAAATGAGATTTAATAAAACTTTATAATAAAAATAATTTTCAACAAATTAGGAATGAAAAAGATGTACTATACTGTAGAAATATGGCAACTTCATCTGTCATTATACTGAATAGTTGAGCATTTATAGAATATATTTTCATGGATTTCTTTATTTTTAATATCAAAATCAATTATTGACTTTAAAAATGCATAAGAAACTTTTCTATAACTTTCATGTTATTGAATTCTATATGAAATAAACATCATTTCTTTGTTAAATGTTTGGTAATATTGTACCCTGAAACTGTCCTTGTTGAGTTTTTAACTGCATATTCCTTTTCTGTGCTATAAATGGGCATATTCACTTACTTTGTTTTATGTTGGTATGCTTTGAAAGATTTGTCACTTATCAAATTGGAAGTTTTTCTAGGTGGTGAAATGTGTAACCATGCAATTCATTTGCAGCCTTCTTTTAGTGAAGTGCTCATATGTGTGCTTTATTTTACATTTATTGCTTGCATACTTTTCCTTCCCTATTTGCCTAGTGGTATCTTCTATCACAAATGACAGACTTGCTAGTATCTTCTCAAATTTTCAGGCTTTCAAAATAAAGAGTTTTTACTTTCTCTATTTTTTTTTTAATTTTCAATTTAATTATTTGGAGCTCTGTTTTTTTTTAATTAATTTTTATCCCTTGTGCTTTCTATATATTTATCCAGTGTGTTAACAGATAAACTAGGTTTTGTCTTCCTTCCTAAGCAATGAATCATGGAAATATACAGCTATAAGTATGCCTTTGTGTAGTTACTTATAAGATCTACCCACAATAAGGTGCATGTCTTTTTTTGTGCAAGTACCATTCTCTGGTTCCATTTTGGTAGGGCCTATGTGCATAGAAATCTCTCCAGTTTTCTAGGCTTCCCAATATACATGAGTATATTTTTTCAAAATATCCCTAAATAGATGTATAAAATTCACTGATATGTACTGCAATAATGTTTTTTTTGTATCTAATTGTATTAATTTATTAATATAATTAATTAATTTTCTCCATTGGTTAGTTTCAGTAAAAGAGTGTAAGTCTTATTTAATTCTTCAAAGAAATGAGTGTTTCCTTGATCATTAAAAACGTTTGGCTTTCATTTAATTAGTTTAGACTTGGATCTTCATTATCACTTTCCTACTAAATTTGATATTGACTTGTTATATTTTTAATCTTGAGACAAATTGTGTTGTGTTTTTGTTCTCTCTCACTTTTTAAAGTAGCACATATCTATAAACTTAGCTCTTTGAATTGCTTTTCTAATATCCATGCATTATGTTATGTGTTTATTTCATTTTCTGGGAATGTTTAAATTTCTCATCTTACTTCTTCCATGTACTATTGATGGTTCAAGTTCAGATTCAATTTCCATTGCTTCATATATTGTTTGTAGTTATTCTTTTCACTTTATTGTATTATCATCTCATAATAAAATAATTCTCATTTTACATTCCATAAAATGTGATTTATTTTAGAGAAAGTTTCAATGTTGCTGTGAAGCATGTATGTTTATTAGCTATTGAATAGAATACCAGCCTGATATCTGTTGATTTAAGAATATAAGTGTTAAATGACCTTGCTAAATTTTTTCTAGATTAGATGACAATGATACTAGTGTTGAAATCTCCCATCACCAATGAATTTGCATTTGTTCTTTGTTCTATTAAATACAAGCATCAATATTGGATATCTATGTGTTTATATTATTCTATCTTCTTTATTGTTCCCTTTAGTTACATATAGTAATATTCTTTATATCTTTTTTTTAAATTTAATTTATTAGTTTTCTTTTCAGTAAATACAGGCAGTTTGGTACCATTATTTAGGCTCATCTGTGATCTACCCCCTCCCATTAGACCCTCCTTGTTAATGAAAATGGGTCGTGCATTGTGGAGTTAGCCCCCAGTTATTGGTATGATAAATGTCTCTGCAAATCATGACCCAACATGTGACTCTGAAATTTAGTTGAAGTCTACTTATTCATATTTGAGCATACTTTTAGATCTTTTGTTTTTCTGTTATTGTCCTTTCTGTCCCATCAGCTTGAATGCACCTTTACCAGTAAGGCAGATCTCTTATTTACAATAAATACTTACATCTTGTTTTATAATCCAACCAGATAGTCAGTGTTTTTAATAATATATTTAAAGCCATTATGTATATTTAGGATAATTGTTTAGGGGGCTATGTGAGTTTTCCTATAACTCATTTTTCTGATTGATTTTGAGTACTCTTTTTTAAATTATTTATTTATTTATTTGATGGCAACCGAGAGAGAGAGAGAGAGGCAGAGAAAGAGAGACAGACTGGGCACATCAGGGCCTCCAGCCACTACAAACAAACTCCAGATGCAGGTACCAACCCTTATGAACTTGGCTTATGTGGGTACTGGGGAATTGAGCCTCCAACTAGATTCCTTAGGCTTTACAGGCATACACTTAGCCGGTATGCCATCTCTCCAGCCCCTTGAGTACTGTTTTTATATTTATTTATTTTTATTTATTTGTCAGAGAAAGATGGATAGACAGAGAAAAATGGGTGCACTAGGGCCTCCAGCTACAGCAAATGAACTCCAGACATGTGGGCCCTCTTGTGCATCTGGCTAATGTGGGTCTTGGGGGAATTGAACCTGGGTCATTTGGCTTTGCAGGCAAATTCTTTAACAGCTAAGCCATCCCTCCAATCCAATTTAAGTACTATTTATTGTGCATTTTTCCCCTCAGTCACCTAAGGATTTGTATTTTTTCCTGAATTTATCTATATTTATTTTATTTTTCTAATTATCATCAATCATCTGTTCCTCTAATAAAAGTCATTCTTTTTGAATATCATGTGGTTGTTAATAGGTTTACTTCCTTCTCTGTGTACAGTATTCCCTTGATTATTTTCTGTAATGTTGGCTTTACCAACTTGGACTTGGACTGCTTTTATTTATTTTTTTTATTTATTTATTTATTTTTTTTTTGAGGTAGAGTCTTGCTCTAGCACAGGCTGACCTAGAATTCACTATGTAGTAGTATCAGGCTGGCCTTAAACTTACCTTAAACCTCTTAACTCTGCTTCCCAAGTCCTGCTGGGGTTAAAGGTATGCACCCCCATGCCTGGCTTGCTTTTATTTTTTACTTATTTAAAAAGGTCTTTATTTTTCTTCCATTTTTAAAGGATACTTTTGCTAGATATTGCTATTATCCTTGGAATTTATTCACTTTTATTTCTGGGCTTTTAGTGCTTACCTTTTGAGATCTCTTGATTTTTTTAAATTTATTTGTTTTCATTTATTTGTAAGAAAGAGAGAGACACATAGATAGGGGGAGAATGGACACACTAGGGCCTCTAGCTGCTGCAAATGAACTCCAGATACATGTGCTGCCTTGTGCATCTGGCTTTATGTGGGTCTTGGGGAATTCAACCTGCTTGGCTTTGCATGCAAGTGCCTTAACCACTAAGTCATCTCTCCAGCCCGAAATCTCTTGAATTTTTGATAAAGTTGCCTTTGTAAGTATATTGTTACTTTTCTCTTTATGATTTCAAACTTCTTGTTCTGTATGCCTGATGTTGTAACTATAATGCTATATGGAAGGTTTTTACTTCTGATATCTATTTTGGGTTTTCAATGAGTCCTGTGCTTGACTGTAATTACCTTTTGGTAGATTTGATGAACTTTTGTCCAATAATTGCATTGAATACATTTTTCTGTGCTTTCCATTTGTATCTCAGTCCTTTCCTGTCCCTTAGACATTTCTAGCTTTTATTGATGGTGTTCTACAAGTCTCACAAGTACTAGTCATGATTAGTTTTTGATTACTATATAATTGCCTTCATGTAGTGATTTTTATTTTTTAAAATATTTTATTTTTGCTTATTTATTTTAAAGAGAGAGAAAGAGAGAGGAGCATAGAGAGGGAGAAAGGGTGCATCAGGGCCTACAGCCTCTGCAAACAAACTCCAGGCACATGCACCACCTTGTGCATCTGGCTTACATGGCTCCGGGGGAATTGAACTGAGGTCCTTTGGCTTTGCAGGCAAGTGCCTTAACTGCTAAGCCATCTCCCCATCCCCCTATAATGGTTCTTTAATCTTGTATTATTTCCAAGCTATTTTTTATGCTTGATCTAGCCTATGTTAATGTTTGTATTGTGCTTTTTACTTTACTTATACAGCTTATCATTTCTAATAGTTCTGTTCTTTTTTGAAAGAAATGTAATGCTTGCCAAATTTCTCACCTATGTTTTAAATTTAAGTTTTTTTTTTAACTTCATCTATTTATTTGACTCTTCTCCAAGATTATCAGTAAGTTTTACAATTAGACTTCTGAATTCATGTTTCTGCCATTTTTGGATTGACATATTGCAATATTAGAAACTTTTGGAGGATTTATATTGCCTTGTATTTATTTACTTCCATGAGCACATTTGGTAGGCTATAAACATTCTTCAAGGTTACATGGGGTCATTTTATTGCATGCTCAAAGAATGGGGCAAGGAAGCATTGATTTTCCTTATCTATGGAGTCCCAAGTGTTTAGACCAGAAAGGGATTATGTGTTTAGCTCACTTGGCTCCTCACATACAGTATTTTGGCCAATTGGTAGTTTATAATTCCTGCCATGGTTTTCTGTATCAAGGTGTGGGGACCTCTAGGAGTGCAGTAGGAGTCATTATTGAACTGTTATTGACAACCTAAGCCAGGGCATAGGCTATGTACAATTAGACTGCATTCCTTTAAAGTGTCTCTGGGACTCTGAGCACACAGATAACAGCCAGACTAAAGCCATTTACAATGGCAGCATGAATCATGGTGATATTGATCATGCTGATTTCAATCCTAGAATATATCCCAGCGGTTGGACTACACAATCTCTCTTGATAAGACTTCCCATCATAGCATTATTGAGCAAGCTAGTGAGTAAAGCAGCTACTTCTCTGGGCTCTACATGTTGTATGGACTGAAAACCTCCCATCTCAATATGTATATATTTGCAACATCACACTACACGCCTATTGAATTCTTTAAGGGTAGTTCTGTGTTGTAATGTTAAGTATTCTGGCATACAAAGCCTTCTTGCTCTTTTGGGGGTATATATCTCCCACCTTTCCTACTGCTTTCCTTAATGTCATATTTTAGGGCCTGCTGTTTCTTTTGAAAGTTTAAAGTTTAATATTTCTGGTTGGACTGTACTATTTACTGTTGCCTTTGTGTGTTGTCTGTTGACACCACTCATTTTCCCCTATTGCCACACAACCATTTTTGGTTTTGCTTTCAGTCTCTTGAACATGCTCTAATCTACCATGTTCACTCTTCATCTCTTTGAAAATCAATACATTAAATTAAATATATTGAAATCAATTTTTCATGTGCATGAATCTTTCTGAAAGGTTTTAACTTAATGAAGATACATATTTTTCTATATCATATACTTTTGATGAAAATGTTTCAATCCATTCTGTGAGGTGAGCTTTTGTGTTTCCTAGAAAATAATTGCTTATTTTTCAATTGTAAAAGATGTATTCGCTGAGTATAAGTTTTTGCTGTTGTTATTTTAAGGTAGGGTCCCACTCTAGCCCAGTTTGATCTGGAATTCCTTCTGAAGTCTCAGGCTGTTCATGAACTCACAATGATCCTCCTACCACTAATTTCCATTTGCTGGGATTAAAGTGTGCCACCAAGCCAAGCTGTATTCCGTTTTGTTTTTGTATTTGTTGTTGTTGTTGTTGTTGTGTTTTTCCCTCTGACAAGGCCAAGAAAGTTAGCCTGTTCTGAATGTTTAGACTCAGAGAACACTGCTGCAGCTCTCATTGATGAGCCTCTTTCCTTAATGGTGCAATATTTTCTGCTTCTCATTAATTTTATCTCAATGGCTATTACCAGCCTAATGATATTGATAGAGATTAGGAACCAGATAGCTGGTATTTTAGGCAGTTTAGACCAGGTGCTATGACTAAATGTTCCTCAAGGAGAATTAAACTTCCATTTGTTCCAATAATCTAACTAATACAACAAGAAGGAGAGTTCAGAGGCTGAAATTCTAAGAAAATTACTCATCAAAATAGTGGCTGCAAACTCCTCAGTATACTAGCTAACCACTTGGCTTTTCCCATTGTTCTCCCCCGACTTCCTGACCCTTAAACCTAGAATTTTGGTGTGCTCCCCTTACTCTTGTGCAATCTCACTTTACCTGCTCAGCAGAGGCTCCTTGGTGTACTTGCGTAGATTTATCACACTTTTACCTATTTGGATGTCTGCTTTCCATATGCATCATCACTCCCCAACATCTAATCTCTGAACTTTATTCTCTTCTTTTGTGAAAAATAGCCTGAGTATTAGTATGGTTTCTCTTTATGCTTATACCATACATAAGTTTATACTCTTCTACTCATTCATATTCAAACTTCATCAATTATATAAACATAAATGTTGAATTATTATTCTATCTCTTGTAGTCAGGTATGCATTGCTGGCACAAAAACAGCTTATGGAAAAAAAAAGTATTATGTTGGTTTACAGACACAAGGGGACACTCCATGATGAAAGGGGAAAATGATGGCAAGAACAGATGGTGGACATCACCTCCATACCAACATCAGATGGAAAACAACAGGAAAGTATGTCTAACACTAGCAAGGAGAAACTGGTTATAACACCCATAACCCTGCCCCTCAACAATACACTGCCTCCAAGAGACTTCAATTACAAAACTGCCACCAGCTGAGGACTGAGAATTCAGAATACACAAGGTTATGAAAGATACCTGAATCAAACCACTACATTCTGTCCCTAGCCCCCATAAACTGATAACCAAACATGATATAAAATATAATGCATTTAGTTCAACTTTAAAAGTCCCCACAGTTTTTATCAATCCCAATGATGTTCATTCCCGTAGTCCAAAGTATTTTAACTGAGCTGCAATACCAAAAAAAAAAAAAAAAAAAAAGGAAACCGCATAATGGCACAGAGTAAATATTCATACTGCAAAAGATAGCACTGAACATAGCAAAGAAATAGTCAACCAATACAAGGTTTAAAACAACCAGGGCAAACATCAGACTCTGTATTTCCAAGTCCAACAACTTTAGCCAGCGTAAAGTCTCCAAGTCCAATAATTCTAACTCTGGAATTCTCATTCTACCCTTCCAGATAGGCTATTCTCAGTCCTAGAAAACTTCATCTGTGGCTGGCAGCTCTCCTTAGCAGTCATCTCATGGTCCTAGCATCTCCATTGGGTCTGTATTGCAACCTATGGTTCATTCTCATGGTTCCATTGGGTCTCCATGCAGGCATCCAACAAACCTGCTTCACAGTGTCCATGGCTGTTTCCAAAACACAAGACTGTGTTGCAAACACAATGACCCTCTTTTTCCTGCATTTCTTATACTTCAGTATACATTCATATGCCTTTACAAATTTATTGAATTAATATTTTATAGGTGAGCAACATTTTTCTCTTTGCTATCCTCAAATTTTAAGATTCAATATTTTTGTTGTTACTTCAAATAATAGCTTGTCTAAAATTTTTTATATTACATTACTAACATTTTAAAATTATAATACTCTTCAAAAACTTTCTACTGACAATTTTCATTTTTTATTTCAATTTTTTTTAGGAGTCTTTTGTATTCTGTTTTATTGTTGTCTTTTTAAGTCTTTATTTATTTAAGAGACAGAGAGAATGTGCATGACAGGAGCTCCAGCCACTGCAAACAAACTCCAAACACATGTACCACCTTGTGAACCAGGCTTGCATGAGTCCTGGGGAATTGAATATGGGTATTCTGGTTTTGCAGGAAAGCACCTTGACCACTAAGTTAACCCTTCAGACCAATAGTCTTTTTCATTCTGATTTCAATTGTAAAGACTGCCAAATCAAGACTGGATCCATCAATAGGCAACATACAAACTGTGGAAGGGAAGTGAAATACAAAACTAAATTCAGATATAAAATACAGCTTTTTCCAGATTTCATTTTTGTAAAAATGTATAGTCCCAAATACAAATTTTGTGACAAAAGTGAAAAACAGGGGAAAGTCTCAAAATCCCACAACAGGCAATGTGTTTCTTTAAATTATAAATCCATATTGCAGTAATTTTTTCTAGGTAAATTATATCAGGTGTGTATCTTTTACATAGAAAAGACAGTGCATCTTAGGTTCAGATCTGTTTAGAAAATACAGTCATCTGAAATCCCCCAAGAATCTGTTCTGTGGAATACAGTCTTAGATACCAAGAGTCTATGATAATTTATATGATCAACTGAATATAAAATTTTACCCTAAAACTTAACCAAAAATGATATATCTGTTCAGAAAATGATTTGAATCTGAGTATTTTAACCTCAAATGAATTAAAATAAATTTTGCCAAAATATTCATTTTAACTACCATTTGCATGATAAAGGAAAATTAAATTTACTTATACAAAAACACGTAGCAATTCTCACATAATTTGTTCAATGGTTTCCCTTTTGAACATATACTGAGATGTTTTAATTGGAAAAAAAATCAAATACAGACAGATTGCTTTAAATTCCAAATTTTTTGCTCAGTTAAACTGTTTTGTTTTAAATATTTTATTTGTTTGCAAGCAGTTAGCTATGTGGGGTGGGGGAGGGGAGCAGATGGGTGTGCCAGGGCCTCTAGCCACTGGAATTAAAACCAACTTTTAGGGACAGACAGAAACATTTCAGAAATAGGAGACATTAAGAATAAAATAAAGCCGGGCTTGGTGGCCCATGCCTTTAATCCCAGCACTTGGGAGGCAGAGGTAGGAGGATCTCTGAGAGTTCGAGGCCACCCTGAGACTCATAGTGAATTCCAGGTCAGCCTGAGCCAGAGTGAGACCCTACCTCGAAAAACCAAAAAAAAAAAAAAAAAAAAAAAGAATAAAATAAGTGTACTGTCTGGCAACTTTAATAGCATGGTAATAATGTGTCTTGAGCCAACTTATAGATTTAATAAAGAAAATCATAAATTATTAAATGGCAATACTTCAATAATAATAATAATAATAATTCAATAATAATAAGCAGACATCCTATAAATAGGCAAGGATATTCATTCCTAAACTCATATATTGCAGATAGAGGACAACTGAATGACAGCTACAGAAGGAAGTGATCATACTCAATTACGATAGCTGATGGACAGGATTCAGCCTGAAATAAAATTTACAGTGGCTTCAAAACTTTAAAGAGGCTGTGTAGTAATAGTTCACCTATCATTTATGACTTACCATGCTTGACTGGAATTTTCAATGTTAAACAATACATAATAAGGGCATAATATGTTTCTAAATATAAACCTAAGTAGAGAAACAGAAGACTGCACAGAACCATGAAATGGCATAGACATTAGATGAGAAATATTATTTTTTTTATAAATCCAGAGAGTCAAGAAGTAAAGTTGTATTGGCTGGGCAGATGACTTTGCTTTTAAAGATGCTTGCCTTCAAAGGCTGTCTGACTTGGTTCAACTCTTGAGTACCCACATAAAGCTAAGCTCAGAAGTTGCGCGCTTACCCCTGCATCCCTCCCACACACACATGGAAATAAACAAGCCAGTGAATATTAAAGAAAGGTACAGTTATAAATTATTTTTATTATACATATATATATTGGAATTCTGCTTCTAAAAGGAAAATACAAACAAGAAGCAAATCACTTTTCCAATTTCGAGCAAAATCTGGGGGAAAGCCTTATTGAGAGTATGCATGTTAAGATGGATAACTGGTAAGAAGTGGAATGAGGGAAGAAATGACAGGACTAATAGTAAAATTTCGTGTGGAGAGAAGGGATGTGAAGAAACGGTACTACTTTCTTTGGAGTTCCATGAAATTTATGTCTATTTTCTTAACTTGATGATCTGTTTATCATATGTTGATGGATATCTGATGGAATGTGATGGCAGTTATAATAGTAGAGTACTTTTGTATTTGAAACAAATTAGCTATGTGATTATTTGAGCAGAAGTCATGAACACCCAAAACAAAACATATTTAACTCAGTTTGCCTTGTGAAGCTTTATAAAGTCTATATTTCCCCAATGAACAATGTATACAACTATCACATTATTTAGAATCCAAAGATAATTGTATGGTATTTGTGGCCCTCACCACAACTGCAAATATTTAAAAAATGGAAATGCATAAACATCATGTTTTCATGTGACACTGTGCTTGTTACATCTAGGCATCCCTACATTTTTCAAACAAATGTTAAATATTATATCTACATAAAATAAAGAAGCATGTGGAGAATACTATGAAAAAGAAAATGGTCTAGAGAAAGGTGATCTGGCTGTGGGGAACACCCATCATCGATCAAATTCAGTCCCTTAATGTGGAAGGCATATTGAAGTTGTCCAAGGAGTTTTTTGTTTTGTATGAGAATGCCTCATTACATATTTATATTTTATTTACTAAATTGTGCTAGGATCCATTACTTCAATAATTTTGCACAGCAGTTATTTCTAATGAAGTATCATTGACATTTATATTAAGTTCTTCTTTTTCCCTTTGGATTTTCTGAGGTAGGGTCTTGCTCTATCCCAGGCAGACCTTTAATTTACTATTTTGTTTCAGGCTAGCATTGAACTCATAGTGATTCTCCTACCTCCCTAGTTATTGGATTAAAGGTGTGCATCAGCACATCTAGCTAAATTACATACTTTGTAGAATTTTATGGAGATTTTTGGCAAACTTTTGTAAAACTTGGTAGTAAAGATAGTAAAGCATTTATAATAAAGGTTCTCAGAGTTCTCAGTTTTCAGAGGCTGGGAGGAGAGCTTAGTGGGCATTTTCTAGCAGGAATGAGACATTGGATTTGATTTACAACACTACATATAAATATGCATTCAAGACACCAATATCATGCTCATTTGTTACATCAGTAATTGAAAACAAAATACATTTTTCCTTACATATATTTGAGTTGAGAAAATTGAATAAATTTAAGAAGGAAAAGTGAACTAACTACAAATTTGGTGAGGTGCTGCCTGACTCTTGTCCTATTTTGAAGTACATGGCTGAGTCAGGCTTCCAAGTTGATTCTTAAGAAGATTCTTTCAAGCCTTTAGTCCCAGCACGCAGGAGGCAGAGGTAGGAGGATGTTTGAGAGTTCAAGGTCACCCTGAGACTACAGAGTGAATTCCAGGTTAGCCAGCTAGAATGAGACCCTACCTCAAAAAAAGGTTCTTTCTAGAAAATAAATTATGTTCATAATTTTTCATATTCAACAGTTCTGTAGTTTCATATTTTATAACCCCTGATGTCAATCCTACCACCAAATCCTTTGGCCTGAACAGGAGGCCTTATCAAAGTTTCATATACAGAATCAGCTTGTGTGGGATGACACATCAAATCTTTGAGAGGAAAGCAGTGTGTACTGCACTGGGTCAATATCCCCCAGACACTTGTATAGGAAAACTTTTGGAAGGGAGTAGGGACTATATTGCTATGTGAAAGGAATAAATATCTTAAAGATATGTACTCATCTTATGAAAGACTCATTCCCAGTTCTTAAGAGTAAACCTCACAGCAGAAGCATCAGCATCCATAAAACCTGAAAAGTGGCTAGAAGTGGTGAGAACATAGTGTGAAGCTCGGGGGTTAAGACTGTGTGCACATGGGTATGTTTTATTTTGAGAAAAATAAACATTGAGTGTATTTGTTAATGATTTTATTGAATATAGACACATACATACATTGATGAATTAAATTCACATTTCTCACATAAGAGAAGGGCTCAGATTATTTGCTATTTCATTATATTGCTTAGGGAGAGTGGATATTTCCAGCACAGAAGTCTTAAATAATCTAGTCTGAGTTCTGAAAGTTAATAATCAATCTTTTGTTTTGTGATGGAATCACTACTGCAGTAAATGTCAACTCTCAGTTGAAAGATAAAGTATGTCATAACTGGATCCCTCATAGGAAAATTAACAACATTTATCCTGATGTGAAAGTACCAGGAATATCTGTGTGTATGCATTCCAGTCTTATAAACTTATCTGCCTTTTTCAATACAAGACATTCTTTATTTATCCTACAATAAAAAATTATGGGAAACAATGATATATACACTAGATAAAGGTTTAGGAAATAAACCACTACTAGGCAACTCAGAATTAAGAGGCAGTAGAAGAAAGATCTGTCTACTCTTCAAGAAAACCAAGGTTCTCATCTTTGATATACTTGCCAAATCACCAGGCCATCTTTGGTTCAGCAAATGGCTTGGGTTGCCTTTGTGTTACTTTGTGCACCTATGTAACAGATTAGTTCAGGATTTACAGCTTAAAACAATAACTATTTTATGAGCACACATTCTCTGTGGATCCAGAACCCAATTACAGATTAGCTGGACTCTCTCCTCTAATCTGGAAATTTGTAATGTAGGTATCAGCTTGGGCTGGACACTTGGGGACCCCGCATAGATGTTGATACCATTGTAACTGAGTGGCCCTTAGCAGCCAAAGGTCTCCTGACTACTTAGACAGTTTACAAATGTGTCCTTGTGTCCTTGGAGTTCATTGGGATGAAGCTTCTGAAGCTTCATTTGTATCTGAAGACAGGTACTGAAAATAATCCCTTTCTTGAAAATAAAATTAACACATTAAGGAATTTAATTAAATCAGAAGATTTTCCTTAAATGTACAAGTGTTTATGGGAGTAGCACTCTTTACTTACACTTGCAGATAATGAAGACATATTCACTACCAGTCAGGAATCTTGGGAGATGCCTGAGAATTCCAGATTCAATATAAATTCAGAAGAAAACTATCTAGGATGTCTCTATAGCCACTTGCCATCTACCCTCCAACACCGGTCCACTTCTAAAACACAAAGCTTCCTTTCACAATACAGATATTCTGCAGCTGCAACGTTTGTGGCACTGAATTAATGTTATTCTATATCATTTTTTTTCTGAAAACCTTTTTCACTAGTTACCTTTTGAAACATTTGGCATTTACGTAATTTTATCTAATAACTTATCATCCATCCATCTATCTATCTGTCTGTCTGTCTGTCTGTCTATCTATCTAACATTGTTGACCAAATATGTGTGTGCTTGTCCTTCATAAATAGAATAAGAGGGCTGAGAGAACAGTATGATTGTCTAGCATGTATGAGGCTCAGGGTAAAAAGGGAAAAGAGATAAAGGAAAATGAGGAGGAGAAGGATTGTCAGTAGAGGGAAAGGAAAAGGGAAAGAATTAAAAAAAAAAAAAGATTTTCTTTACCTCGAGTAATGACAAATTTGATACTTTGGATTGGGAGTATCACTCCTATTGAAAATTCATGTCCTATAAAGACTGTATAATTTTTACAATTCTCAATATATCACTCAAACAGTTTCATCATGCTTAATTCTTAGAAATAATTAAATGAATACATGACTATAAAATAAACCTCGTATAAATTAGAAGTTAGCTATAGAAACTGTTGTGTACTTTATCAGCACCATATATTTATTGCCCACATTGGATTGTTAAAAAAGTGGCTCATATGTATACTCAGAAATATATAGAACACAGAACTGATACCCAGATTTTTCACTGGTTTCTTAATATTATCAACCTAACAGATTGTTTCATAGTTTGCATTCTAATATAACATTTGTGGGCCATTGTTGGTTTTGTTATTCATAGTCTGTCTCACCCACGGTATAGGTAAACCCAGTGTCTTCTTTACATAAAACACAGATTATAATAATCATTTCAATTATGCTTTCAAAATTAGGGCCTATAATTATTTTTAAAATATTTTATTTTATTATTTATTTGAAAGTGAGAGAGGCATGCAACACCTAGCATCTGCCTTACATGGATCCTGAGAAATGAAACCTGGTTCCTTAGGCATCACAGGTAAGTGCCTTAACCCCTAAACCATCTCTATAGCCCTACAATTATTTTTACGCACTATTTCCATTTCATTTGCCAGACTGTGTCCAGTGAATAAACTACAGCACAATGACACTTGTTATAATCAACAGCATTTAATGGTAAGCAGCATTAAAGAAATGGATGGGAGAGAAGCAGGATCTTCGTGGCATGGAGAGCTACTTTGTTCATGCCTTCTTATCTAGTGTCACACTAAGGAACAGAATATCAGCTGTGTCCACCATAGACATATTATATATCTATAGAGTGACAATTCACATAAACCTCCAAGGCATCAAGAGAAAGCTTGACTTAAAAATATACAATACTATATATTTTGAAACTTCATGGATGCCTTGCATCAAAATTATAAACACAAGGACTGGAGGTATGGCTTAGTGGTTAAAGGCATTTTCCTGCAAAGCCAAAGAATCCCTGTTTGACTCTCCAGGACCCATGTGAGCCAGATGCACAAGGAGGCACATGCATCTGGAGTCTGTTTACAGAGGTTGGAGGCCCTGACATGTCCATTCTCTCTCTCTCTCTCTCTCTCTCTCTCTCTCTCTCTCTCTTTCTCTCTCATAAATAAATAAAAAAAAATATTTTTTTAACTATAAATTCAAATGCCTGCAGGATAACAGGCATGATGTTAGTATATTTCATTTCCTGTGTAATTTAGATGTTGATTTCTCTTTTCATGCCACAGTGATCCAAATATGATGTTTTTCCCCTGGTAGGTTTTCTCTTTCAAAAATTCAATATATATTCTTTGATTTTTCTGCATATTGTGCAGCTGACAGATTACATGATCCCATATTCAAAAAACGAAAAATACATGAATCAAATGCTAAAATTAATACATAACTTTAATATATTTGTGGCACACAAAATAAGCATTAAGGGCTATTGACACAGCTTAGTTGTTCAGGCACTTGATTGAAAAGCCTAATTACCCAGGTTCAGTTCCACAGTGCCCACATAAAGCTGGATGGACAGAGTAGCACATGCATCTGGAGTTCATTTGCAGCAGCTGGAGGACCTGGCACACCAATTCACACACACACACATTATCTGTCTCTCTCTCTGTCTCTCTGTGTCTCCTTACCAATAAACAAAGATTAAAAATCACATTCTTTTTTTTTAAATTTAATTTATTAGTTTTCTTTTCAGCAAATACAGGCAGTTTGGTGCCATTGTTTAGGCTCATCTATGATCTAACCCCTCCCATTGGACCCTCCTTGTTGATGTAAATGGGTCTTGCATTGTGGAGTTAGCCCCCAGTTATTGGTATGATAAATGTCTCTGCAAATCATGACCCAACATGTGACTCTGACATTCTTTCCGCCCCCTCTTCCGCAAAATTTCCCTGAGCCATGTTGGGTTCATTTTTGGTCTGCTTCAGTGCTGAGGTGTTGGGGGCCTCTGAGGCTCTGGTTCTCTGATTAGGTAGGAGTTGATTTTTCTCTGTGTTGTTCTCCTTCCCCTTTGTGCTGGTATCCGGTTCACAGGAAAACATTACCTTTGCTTGTTTCGCCAATTGTCCTTAGTTTCAGTTGGGCCCCTTTTGAGGTATGTTGGGGCAGCTCTCTCCTTAGGAGTTGCATCTATCTGAAAAAG
Organism: Jaculus jaculus; assembly: GCF_020740685.1. Lineage (NCBI taxonomy): Eukaryota > Metazoa > Chordata > Mammalia > Rodentia > Dipodidae > Jaculus > Jaculus jaculus. The sequence goes on along the minus strand of NC_059112.1, from coordinate 76,056,569 downwards.
AGAAGCAGATTCTCCAACGGAGAGTAAGTTAGCACCTGGAAAATTGAGATGACACTTAACTTTTTTGATAGAGAGTTTGATAGGTGTAGGCCCTTTTGTACTCCATGATTGATGGTAGCTTGATATTGTAGAGTGGGCTTGTGTTTGGGTATGGTTCTGACTTGTTTCCCAGCTCCAGCTATTGGTCTAGTACCACTGAGGGGATCAGTTAGCCAAATCAAGAGCAGTTGGTTCCTCACCATGGCTGTGTGCCACTATTGCACGTGTGTGGGCATCGCATCAGGTTATTTGTTGCTAATTAGGTTAGACAATGAGTTGCTTGGACAGATATTGGTCATTTCCCCCAATCGCCCATGTAGCACCTTCTGGCACTAGACACACTGACTGTCTGGGGACTGACTCTCTCCTGGCTTCCAACCATGCCATTCCATTTTAGGTGTCAGCTGCATATGGAGTCTTCAGCAATAGGGTCTTACCACTGGCCTTTGGTGGGTCATCAAGTACTCTGACAGAAGTCTGTCATTGTTTTGGGAAACCTTGTAGGTTTCTCTGATCAAAAGCTCATTGTGGATGGTAGCCCCAAGCTGGAAGTGGGGGTTACAGGCCAGTGCCCCCTAAGAAATTGAGGAAAAACATAACTAATATACAACAGTTAGAGAGGAGAGAGATAGAGGGGAGAGGGGAAGAGGGAGGGAGGGAAGATGTAGAAGAATTAGGTTAGTCTTGATCCTACCCTCTCCAGTGTCTCGTGGTTCAGGTGTTTCCTGTAAGGGTCTAGTGAAGGTTCAGCCATTTGGTCTGTCATTTAGGAAGTAGAATTTTATGGTACCATTGCTGTTTGGGTCCGGATTACTGTTTTCCACCCTTCAATGCCCTCCTCGCCCTCCCATCCATCCTATTGTCTAGTCCATGAGGTGCTTGCTGTGTATGTAAGGTATCTTGGGTAGATTCAGGTTAGGTGTTGTAGATGAGTGAGACTATGTGTTGATTTTTTTTCTGTGATTGGGTAAGTTCGCATTCTTCTCTCTCATAAATTAATAAATATATGGAATAAAAATGTATTTAGGGATGGAGCCATCCAAAATTCCATTTTTCTAGTGGGCAGTCAGAGCAAGTGTGGGTAACCTGTGAACACATAGTCACAAGAACTATTTCATACTGCAACACTGAGAACTTTTATATAGTAAGTTTATTTTGGGCTTCATTCATGACTCTTGTACTCCATCCCTATCCTACTACTATTTATATATATATATCCCTATTCTACTACTATTTTCCCTCTTAATAAGATTTATGGTGTTGATTTTCACACTCTTCACTGAGTGGGAAACTCTGTGAGAAAGCAAACAAAAGGAGATAGGAAAGGTAGTGAAGGAGTGAGTTATAATACTAACAAGAGGACTGGAGAGATGGCTTAGCAGTTTAAGTGCTTGTGTATGAAGTCTAAGGACCCAGGTTCAATTCCCTAGTACCCACATAAGCAAAATGCACCACGTGGTGCATGCCTCTGGAGTTCATTTTCAGGGACTAGAGGTCTTGGTGACCTTGTGCACTTGTGTTCCTCTATGTCTGGCCCACATGGGACCTGGGGAGTCCAGCATGAATCGTTGGACTTTGCAGAAAAGCACCTTAACCACCAAGCCATCTCTCCAGCCTGCATGATGCATTTGTAATGGACATATTAGATGATGAATTTTAATTACCTTAATGAGTAGTGATCAGGTATTTTCTAAAATTTAATTAGATTTAATAAAAGATGAGCCTACTATGAATTTAAATTACCACTTAAGGGTGTCTTCACATCGTGCAAATATTAAAATATTTGTTTCTTGTAAAATACTACACACATACAAACACACTTAATATTTATAACAAGGATTCCTCATTTTTAATTTATTTTATTCCAAACTACCCCTAAGTGTAAGTTATTTGTCACTGTTGTAAGCGATTTAGTTCTAAGAAAGTCACGGGAATTACAAACTTTGGGACAGTGGTATCACGCCTTTACAATCTTAGTATGGATATATTATAAAACAATACCCATTATGCAACCATTTATTACACTTTTGTTTTACTCATCATAAATTGCTCACTCTTTCTACACAGATGAATGACTGATCCATGAAAGGCATATATGAATTTAATGCAACAATAGGCGCATGAGCACATGCTTCACCTTCAAAATTAAAGCAAAACACATTAGCTCTTTCTAATACAAGACCTTTCCTTTATTTATTTTGGCTAAGTATACAAAATGTTAATGTCAAATGCATTGGCATTTGACTTCCCCTAGCATTTTTCATAATGAAGAATTTCTGGTTCATGAAACACCTTCCCCTAGAGCAGAGTTCTGGAAGTTACTGTGCACCTGCAGCACTTGAGAATAGTGTTCAGGTACACTTTCTGATTCAGAGTAGCAAGGATGGCGCTGTGGATGCTGTGTCTCCAGTGAACCTACATGGAATGCTAAGGCCTCTTGTGCAAGGACAGGTGATCTCCATCCAGGTGGTGCTTCCCTAAGTCAGGTAGCTCTGTAAAATTTCCATTAATCTGCAACAAAAAGAGTAGTGTGGAGTTTACAGCTCTGAGATTATACCTAAAAGTGGAATTTCAACCTTCTTTCTGTTCAAGAGAAACATTGTTTGAATTAGTCAGGTGAATCATCCAGGTGCAATATACATACATGCTTATATATGCACACATGTACACATATATCAACATGTTTATGAACACATATGTGCAGTGAAAGATACACACCATGAAATCAAGTAATTTGTGATATCACATTAAATTAATGTTTGCAATATCAACAGCTGTTTTAATGCTTGTTATTACTGCCCAAAGAAATGGAAGTATTTAAGACATTTAAAAAAAAAAAAACTACAGGTTGTAGTCTACTATAATCAATTTTAATTGGAAATTCAATGATTCAAGTCAGCACCATAATTATTTGAAAATAACATTATGGACCTTTGTCTATAATGAAAAATAAAGTCCTGAAGTAAGTCCAGAAAAAGTGCACCCACTTCTATATTTTGCACTTCTCTAGTGTTGATTTGTATCATTTTGAAGAAAAGGCTTTTATTTCTGGTGACAACTAACATGGTAAAGAAAGATTTTCAGCAGGGATGTGAATGAATAATGACTACTGCATCTTCTTGGTGATTGAGCAGTGATGGAATCCATTGTAATTTTAGTCAAGAATCATTTTAGTTGCTGGAGTTTTTGCATGTGTATGTGCATGCATGTGGTGTGTATGCATGTGTGTACATATGTTTGTATGAATGTAGAGGTGAACAAGTACATGGGTATAGCTGTGTGTATAAGCAGAAGCCAACATAGGAATTATTTTAATTAATTTTACTCTGCCTTTTTAGAAAACTCTGTCATTGAATTTGTGCTCACTGACCTGGATAAGTTAACTAGGTAGTGAGACCTAAGGATCTATTCCAGTGCTTGAATTGCAGGAATCCACTATTAAAATGTTCAGCCTTTACATAGTGGTGGGGATCTGAACTCCAGTCCTCATGATTGTTCAGAAAGCAAATTACCCACTGAGCTATCTCCACAGAATCATAGTTGAGGATTTTGATGGTTGACTCTGGCAATATTTTTAAGGGAAGTTAGGGGAGGCAATGTTTATGTCAAAATCTTAAATGAATAATTCAAAGACTTTATTGTATCTTTTACTATGGAGAATAATTTGGAAAGTAAAAGTATGTATCAGGGCTGGAGAGATGGCTTAGAGATTAAGGCACTTGCCTGCAAATCAAACAGACCTCTGTTTGACTCCCTAGGACCCATGTAAGACAGATAGATAAGATGGCACATGCATCTGGAGTTCATTTGCAGTGGCTAGAAGCCCTAGCATCATGCCCATTCGCTTTCTCCCTCTCTCTCTCTTTCTTTCTCTCTTTCCCTCTCTTAAATGACTAAATAAAAATAAAATATTTTTTAAATATGTTTTAAAACTGTATGGGCAGTTTTAAAACTTATGGGGAGAGATGGCTTAGTGTTAAGGCACTTGCTAGTGAAGCCTAGGGACTGATGTTTGACTGTCCAAGTCCCACATAAACTAGATGCACAAGGTGACACAAGCAGGTACATGTCTGGAGTTCTATTGCAGTGGCTGGAGGCCCTGCAAAGCCAATTCTCTCTCCCTTATAAAAAATTTACAGTTGTGGGACTGGAGAGATGGCTTAGTGGTTAAGTACTTGCCTGTGAAGACTAAGGATCCCGGTTTGAGGCTCAATTCCCCAGTGCCCACGTAAACCACATGCACAAGGTGGTACATGCATCTCGAGTTCATTTGCAGTGGCGCTCTCTCTCTCTCTCTCTCTCTCTCTCTCTCTCTTTCTCTCAATTAAATAAATAGAGATTTAAAAAAATTAAAAAAAAATTTACAGTTGAAAAACACAACATATATGGGCATCTCAGATTCAAATGCAAATTAAGTGAATTAATCTTTAGACGTTGACACTGTCAAATCCAGAGATTCTCTGATTGAAATTAATTATGTCTTTAATTATATGGTCATCAATGACAGAAATCTGGAATGCAAGCACATCTTTCTCACATTAAACATCTATGTGATCTTCATATTGAGTTCCTTGAGTGAATTTATACTATAGAAGTCTATTGTCAAAACATTACTAGGAGTTTCATTATCATTTCTGTGTCATATTAGCATTATTGTAAGTGGCTTTCATCTTCAAGGTATGCACAGTACTGGGTAAAATTGTTGACAAATCCAGGATGGTAAAAATTGGTCAAATCCATGTTTGTCTTATTTCTTTTACTTTCTTATATTGATGGTGCCATAAAGCACTGACATTTTTACTACTAAAAAATAAAGGAAAAAAATTCATATAGTGTAGCAATTTCTTAAACTCCACAAATTCTAACAACTAAAAAATGTGTTATTTCGGTTGACATGTTTAAGAAGGTACTGATATTTTATATTTAATTCAATTTTATAGAATAAATATCTTGAATTGATGTTCTCATATAAAATTAAAAGACAGTGTTTTGTTGAGATAGAATTTGGAACTTTGTTTAGTAAAAGTTTTATAATATGCCCTATACATGCCTTATAACACTGACGTGAACTTAGTTATCAGTCTTCCTAATTCATATTCAGTTAATGTGCATAATATAAATTGAAAATGCTACAGTCAACATAGAGAGGGAATTTTGTATTCTACAGATGTAAGTCAACAGTCTGTCCAGGGCTTCTCTTGAAGTATGGGCATTTTACTTCATTCCTTGTAAAAGTAGTGTTGGAGCATTATCATCAGGTTATGGTACTGTTTATGACAACAACTGTCAACTAAGAAATGCCATCTCATTTACGAGAAGGAATTGGCTTTCCTGAGGTGGCCAACATAAAGTCTTCTGGTGTGGCTCTGTTTAAATCCACAGCTGTAATACTTAAAAACATATTGTAAATTAGGAGTCCCTTTCAAGCTAGGGATGCATGAGCTATTTTATTAAAAATTTCTACAATTATATGATTAATATTCACCTTTATTCAGGAAACACATTCACTTAAAAGGAACTATTTGTAAACAGACATGTTACATTCTGGTAAGAAGACTGGGAGGAAAAGAAAATCCCTAGTGACACTCTTGTGTTAGCATGGAAAATTCAATCCTTTCTCTTGATTCTCTCAGTGAAGACTCTTTACAAACAGCACTGAAAATAGCAAAAAATTTCCCAGTAAAATTTTCCTGTGTGACTTCCTAAAGACTAACTATAGTCTCCACCCACACTGACAGGAAGCCCAGTCCTTTCCTCAACAGAGAACATGGTAGGCTTAACCTTCAGGCATTTAGGTGATGAAAACTCAGAGTTTTCTCCCCAAACCTCCCATGTATGCAGAACCAAATTCAAGATGCCATATGAAAAATTATTTTCAGTAGTTAAAGAATGAATGGAAAGTCTTTGAACTAAGCTATATCTTCCTTCAAGCTCTTGAATTATGTCCAAATATCTAGATAATTGTATTACTGTTGCAGTCAGGTTCACATTACTGGTAGAAATCACCTAACCAAGAGCAACTAGTGGGAAGAAAGACGTTGACTTTTGGCTCACAGACTCAAGGGGAAGCTCCATGATGGCAAAGGAAAATGATGTCATAAGTAGAGGGTGGACTTCACACCCTGGCCAACAAAAAGTGGCAATAGAAACAGAAGAGTGTGTTAAACCCTGGCAAGAGGACACTAGCTATAACATCTACAAGCTTCCCCCAACCACACACTGCCTCCAGGAGGTGCCAATTTGTAAACATGTCTGTTTACAAATAGTTCCTTTTAAGTGAATGTGTTTCTTGAATAAAGGTGAATATTAATTATATAATTATAGAAATTTTTAATAAAATAGCTCATGCATTCCTAGCTTGAAAGGTACTCCTAATTTACAATATGTTTTTAGGTATTACAGCTGTGGACTTTAAACAGAGCCACACCAGAGGACCTTATGTTGGCCACCTCAGGGAAGCCAATTCCTTCTCATAAATGAGATGGCATTTCTCAGCTGGGAACCTAGTACTCAGAACACCTAAATTTATGGGGGACACCTGAATTAAACCACAACAATTGCCATAATTTTAATCTGCCTTCCATACTCATAAATGAACAAGAATTTTTTTTTCAAAGTTGGCATTGTAGAATAGTCTTAAAATGTTTGGGAGTTTTGGTAAAAATCAACATGAATAGTAACAAGAGTGATAGTGACAAGGGAAGGGCACATTGAATGAGAAGGCATTGTCAGCCTCCATTTAATTCAGTACTGAAGAGTAACTGCAAGGATTCTCTGATTTTAGATTTTAAGGTCTTTTTTTGTGTGTATGAAGGTTTTTATAATCTACTAGCTTGGTTGAGTCAACATCAGAAAAATGTACAGAATATAAGAAAATGAAATGTTTAGCAAGCAATCATGAGACAAATACAAATACAATTGTTTTGGAGATAGTTTTTAAAGAGTCAACTGATATATAAAATGCAATGTGCTACTGAAACAAAGTTCATCAAAATTCTAATGGTACTTCAGGAAGAAAGATTGACTTGTTTCTACAGGCTTACTTTATTTCATTCTAATCACATTTTGGTAGATGTGATTCAAGAAAGTAAGTAAAATCCAAGTCAGGGTGAAAGTTGTACATAGGGGTAAAATAAAAATCAGTCAGTAACAAATAAAATATATTCCATTTTTCCCAAGAGGAACAAAATAGCTTCACATTAGGAGAGTTCTGACTACTCAAAGAAATGCCACATAACATAATAACTACAGCAGGACTGGAATGGATGATTTATAAAGCCAGAGGAAGAAGCCAAGTACAGTGGTACACAAATATATGGGCAGGTGGGAAATGCTTATGAATACCAAAAGAGATGAGAGTGAATAAGAGGATACTTTTTGATTGTGTTAATTAGGTAAAATTAAATGGGGAACCAGTACATACCTGTTTTAAAAAAGAGTAATATATTTAAAAATAATACCAAAGAAGCCTTATAGAAACTAATTTTTCATGTTAGAAGGAAAGAACTCTAAAAAGCCTTTGGTAGTGTATAACTTCAAGTTCTATGTTAAATATATATATATATATATACACATAAATACATACATATATATATATATGTACAGAGAGAGAGAGAGAGAGAGAGAGAGAACAGACAAAGTAATAGATTTTATTTAATTCAAACTATTGGTATTAAAAGCCTGAGATCAATTGTATGATTTTTTTTCAGTCAATAATTTCATTTCTTCAGTAACAATGTTTCTGATTTTAGGTTAATATCTTGCAAATTTTCGAAAGTGAATAGGTAATTCTGCAACCAGCAAATAACTAATGATGAAATTATATTTTAAGTACATAAATGAGTAACACTGCAAAACAGTTAAAATATAAAAATGCTTGTTTGGGGCTAGATTTTAAAAAGATGTCAGGAAAAAATATAAACATGCCATTAAGCCAGTATGTAAAATACTAGACCATTTATCCAGTTTCACCTTCCATAGTTTCTATTTCTTAAGGTTCACTATAGTCTAAAAATATTAAGTGGAACATTATGGGATAAACACCTCTAATCCTTACACTTGGAAGATGGAGGTAAGAAGATCACAAATTTTAGGGTAGTTAGGGCCAGGAATACATAGCAAGTGCAAAGCCATCCACAGCTGCAATAACAAGACCCTGTCTCTAAAAAGAAAAAAAAAAATAAGGGGCCGGGTGTGTTGGTGCACACCCTTAATCCCAGCACTTGGGAAGCTGAGGTAGGAGGATCACTGTGAGTTCAAAGCCACCTTGAGACCACATAATGAAATACAGCTTAGCCTAGGCTAGAGCAAGACTCTACCTGGAAAAGGCCCACATAGATAGATAGATGGATGAATAGATAGATGGATGGATAGAAATTCCCATGATGCTCCCTTTCTTGCATTTGTTGTACTCCCTAGTACCAATGTGCTACCAAATAATTTGGGAAAGGGGAATAAACATGAAACTCTTGGGGAATTCAGACATGTTATTCTCAAAAACGTCTGCATTCTTTCTGCTGTACCAATGCAGATCATCTGGCCCAATTTCAAAGTTTGTTATCACCCAAACAATGGCAGCTGTACAGGCAGCTGTTTTAGCTCAAAGTTTTCATTTCTTTCTCTGTTGTATCTTTCCTCTCACACCAATCCATTTCTAAGCAATGAAACACAGAACAAGTTTTGAGAACACAGAAAGCCTCTCACACAAACTATTTCTAATGTCAGTCCCAGCAAACATCTTTCTTCCCCTCATAAGCCAAAATCACAATCCATAGTTCTTACTGCGTCTGGGTCTTTCAACTCTGACCAGCATGTTACAGAAAACCTTGCCTTTAACACTGCAAGTCATCTCTTAGAACAAAGTTTCAAATCCTTCCACATTCCTCCCACAAATCAAATCCTGAAGGCTAAAAGACACACCAACAAATTTCTAGCAACAACAACCCCTCTCTTGGTACCAACTTTAAAGTCAAAGTTACTCTTTTTTTTTTTTTTTTTTTCCTGATACAAGTACCAAAAGCAGCTTATGGGTGGAAAGGTTTATTTTAGTTTTACTGAATCCAGGGCAAGTTCCATAATGGTAGAATAAGTTAGCTTAATCCAGCATCTATAACTGAAGGAGACACCACCAACACTCAGAAAATATGAAAAGCCAGAGCTCATCACCAGCTGTTAACATCTCATAAAGCTAGACTACAATATCCACCCCCAGTGACACCTTCTTCCCAGCAGAGCACTGCCCACTGGAGACTCAAATTGAAAGCTCAAATAATCAAAAATTCATGAGGCAATAGAGGGTGTATATTCACATTAAACTAATATGCCTTCTTAGTTGGTGAATATTCTTACATAACATAAAAGATAATAAATTACTCTAAGGTAATTGAGTATCTTCAAAACTTTCTAAATGGGCTGGAGATGGATTGGTGGTTAAGGTGCTAATAATCCATTTTGATTCCCCAGTATCAATGTAAGCCAGATTCACAAAGTGGTACATGTATCTCCAGTTCATTTGCAGTGGCTGGAGGCCCTAGCATGTCTACTTTTATTCTCTCTCTCTCTCTCTCTCTTCTTTCTCTCTCTCTCTCTCTCCTTGCAAATAAATAAATATAAATGCTTTTTAATTTTTTTAAAATTCTGTACACACACACACACACACACACACACACACACACACTCACTCACTCATACATACTGTGCATGTGTTTGTATTTTTATCATTATCCCCATTTTCTCTTGATTCCTTTCCCCATCACTTTTGCTGAACCCCTTTGTCCTAGACAGACCCTCTTCTACTTAGAAGTCTTTTTCTTTCGTATGTGTGTGTAACCAACTATGCTTAATTATGTCTTTCTACACGAGAAAGGGAGCAGTGATATGACAGTGGAAGGACAGGATTCAGGGTGCTGCAGTTACCTTCACATAGCTTGGAGAAGAACCCAACCACAAACAGTTTATGGGAAGCAGGGTTTATTTCAGGCACCATCAGTGGCAGAAGAAGCTGGCTCATTTCACCATACATCACCATAGCAGAGAAAGAGAAAAAGCAATGGCCCACAAAATTTAACAGCAAGAGCTCCAATTGACCTGAATACACCTTGCAAATGGACTTGAGATCCACCCTCAGTAACATACCCTCCAACAGGCTAATGGATGCTTAGGTTGCAAACTTAATCAAAAATACCTCAGGCTACAAGGAACATACTTGTCATCCAAACAACCACATTAGGGATGAAAGTGGCTAAGGGAAAATAGGGGCAGAGGAAGAGAGGGACAGAAAAGCCCAATGAAAACTAAGACATGGAAAAACCATATGGAAAATGTAATGGTATGTGTAAGATGCTCCCCAAAACTCCATGTGTTTTGAGTGCTTGGACCCCATATGGCAGCAACTTGGGAAGAGGAGCCTTGCCTGAAGAGGTGGGTGGCTGGTAGTAAACTTAATATGGTTACAGCCCAGCACGTCCCTTGCCAGAGCTCTGTTCAGTCTTGCTGCTTTCTTCTAGCTATTGTGGAAAAAAAGTGATGTCCACTCTCTGTTGTCTGTTCTCTGTCATGATGAAGCTTCCTTTCCAGATTATAAGCCAAAATAAACACTTTCCTCCCATATTCTGCTTTTAGTTGGATGTTTTTTTTTTTCCCAGCAATGTGAAGGTAACTACAACAGAGCCCCATTTCTATGACAGCTAAATATAAATATTATTTTAAAAATGAATATGAACAGGAACACCTTGTATAGGCAGATAATGATGTTCTCAAGAACCATAACTTATCATAGGAAAATCCTAGTAACAAGATTCAAACACCTACCAATGAATGGTTGTCAAGAAGATCCTATGTTTCCCTAAAAATACAAATTATTGGTGAGGTCTTATTTGTCCAGCAGCAATAGTTGGTAATACTCCATTACAGAAGTCACTATTTTTTTTTTTTTCAGTTATAGGCAAATTATAGCTCCTTCCCTGCTGGCTAACTGTTACCAGACTAAAAGGTGCTATGTAGGCTTCTGTGGAAGAAAAATAGTCATAATCTTTCTCAGGAGTGGAGCCTATGAACTACACATGAGATCAGCCTGGCAGATGTGCTAACTGGTGTAGTAGTGGGATGATTGCTATGGGGGTAATCAGCTGTGTTCATACTTTTAACAAAACATATTTCTTAACCCTGATTCTTCATGAAATTTTAGGAGACCAATGAGGCTCTTAGAGAAATATTCTGTATCTTCTTTAAAGGCCATTTTACTATTTTAGCTGTTATTTATACAATCATCCATCCTAACAGAATTTATGTCCATCTCAATTTATGTTTAATTCAACCATGATAATTTATTTTACTTGAAACAAAATGTCAGGCCTATAATCTAATGAAATTGATTATATTTGGAGAACTAAGTAAACAATGAGTTGGTAATAGTAATTTTTAGAGATTTCTTCCCTTTAAAGAAGTAATATTCTTATTATGCCTCCTTTTATCTCTATAGATTTGTCTGAATCACCATTCTTCTCTAGCCCTCCTACCTCCCTCCATTCATTTTATCTATCCTAACACACATTCTCTATCTTTCTCTCTCTCTCTTTCTGTACACACACACACACACACACACACACACACACACACACACACACGAGAGAGAGAGATTTAAAAAAAAAATTTTTTTTTTAATTTATTTATTTGACAGGGACAGACACAGAGAGAAAGACAGATAGAGGGAGGGAGAGAGAATGGGCGCGCCAGGGCTTCCAGCCTCTGCAAACAAACTCCAGATGCGTGCGCCCCCTTGTGCATCTGGGTAACGAGGGACCTGGGGAACCAAGCCTTGAACCGGGGTCCTTAAGCTTCATAGGTAAGTGCTTAACCGCTAAGCCATCTCTCCAGCCCGAGAGAGAGATTTTTATGACATTTAGTGTAATTTTGGCTCAGTTGGCATGAGTTGGCTCAGCAGAGATACAAGTTGCCCCTTGATGCTAATTTTAAAAGTTTCCCATTCTTAAGAGGCTCCTTTTAACTTAAAACTTGCATGAACATATGCTCAGCCACAAAGATGTCATGTATTTTCTCTAAAAATATATGAGGTATGTTCGTTGGAAGTTCCACTCAATTAAACTACTGACCAATATCTGTGGTTCTTCTTTAGTATTTATTTATTTATTATTAATAACATATTTGTATGGATACATCATGTGTTGGTACAGTCTTTCCCCTCATCCCTGCCCCCTTTCTACTGGGGACACTCCTTAGTGCAGTTGTTGCTATTCCTTATGGGATTGTAGATTCTGTATTATGGAAGCAGCAGATATCTTTGGGGGGAAGGCAATGCCTGTAAACATGACTTTTCAACATGTGGCCCTTAAATTCTTTTTGCTCCGTCATCTGCAAAATTCCCCAAGCCATGGTGGGCATGTTAAAGTCTACTTCAGGGTTGGAATGTTGGCTTAATGCTTAAGGCATTTGCCTGAAAAGCCAAGGGATCCCAGTTTGATTCTGCAGGACCCACATAAGCCAGATGCACAAGGGGGTACATGCATCTGGATTTCATTTTCAGTGGCTAGAGGCCCTGGCACGCTCTCCACCTCCCCACCTGCCTCTTTCTGTCTCTCAAATAAATAATATAGTAAAAAATAAATAAATAAAATCTACTCTGGGCTGGACGGATAGCTTAGCAGTTAAGACATTTGCATGCAAAGCCAAAGGACCCAGGTTCAATTCCCCAGGACCCACGTTACCCAGATGCACAAGGGTGTGCATGGATCTGGAGTTTGTCTGCAGTGACTGGAGGGCATGTCATGCCCATTCTCTCTCTCTCTTTCTCTTTCTCTCTCTCTCTCTATCTCTCTGTCAACTAAATAAGAGTAAAATATTTTTAAAAATTCTACTTAAGTTTTGAGCTCTTAAGAAGTTATGGATCTCTGTTTGTAAGTGTTGAGTATCCTCAAGGTCTGTCTACATTACTTTGGTGCTGTTTTTCAGGTTCACCATGGAATCAGCTTTTTTTTTTTTTTTTTTTTTCCTCTTATCAATTCCTATGAAGTTTCAGATTTGGATTGGCTGAAGTATGAGGGGTAGTTTATCTCCTCAGTTCTTGCTACCTTCTGAAAAAGAACAACAGATCTTCCAATGGAGAGAGAAGTTAGCATAGTTTAAATGGGATAAGCATTATTAATTTTGGGAGAATTTGATGTCTGTAACCATTCTTTTAACCAAAGACGAGATTGGAGACCACAATCTTTGTCTCCATAGTATTCTGATCTGGTTCCAAATTCCAGATATGGGTTTCTTTACACTGAGCGGATCTCTTAGGCAATGAAAAAGCTATTAACTACCCACCAACACTATGTGCTACTATTGCACTGGTATGCACATCCCATAAGGCAGTTTGCTTCTGAGAAATTAGACTTCATGTTGCTTAGACCATTGTTGGCCAATGTTGCAGTCAGGTTTGCTTTGCTGGTAGAAATCATCCAACCAAGAGCAGCTTGTGGGGAAAAAAGAGGTTTATTTTGGCTTACAGGCTCAAGGGGAAACTCCACAATGGCAGGAAAAATGATGGCATGAGCAGAGGATGGACATCATCCCTGTCCCACATAAGGTGGACAGGAGGAACAGGAGAGTGTGCCAAATGCTGGCAAGAAGAAACTGGCTATAATACCCATTATCCCACCCCCAACAATACACTGCCTCCAGAAGGCATTAATTCCCAAATCTGCATCAGCTGGCAACCTAGCATTCAGAACACCTAAGGTTATGGGGGACACCTAATCAAACCACCACAGCCTCTTTCCCCCCGTATCTCATGTAGTGCTATCTAGAAGTAGACAGGCTTTCTGGGGATTGGCTCTCTTCAAGTTCCAGCCAGGTCTCTCCATGCTCTGAGTGAGCACCATATGGTGTCTTCAGCAAAAGGGTCTTAAATTTTGCCTCAGGCCGGTAATCAAGTGCTTTTACAGAAGCCTGTCTTCTTTCAGTGATCTAGTAGTTCTCTCTGATCAATAGATCATTGTGAATAGCAACCGAAATTTCTGGTACTGGGAGTTACAGTCCAGCAACATTTTTATTTTTTAAGGTTTGGCTTCATCCTAACCTCTCCAGGGCCCTTCTTTTCAGGTGTACCCCATTAGTCCTGTTTAGGGTTATATTGTTTAGTCTATCTTCAAGGATAAAGGTTTCTATGGTTCCAGTTCATTTTGGATTTACTTTTGTATTTGTTTTCTCCCAATATCCCCCTCCCCCTTCCCAAAAGAAAACATTCTATTCCTATTGTCTGCCTCTTGAGTTGCCTATCAGGTATGTCAGCAATTCAAGCTGGTTCAGGTTAACAACCACAGATGAGTGAGGCAATGTGGCATTTGCCTTTCTGTGATTGTGTGAATTTATTGAGTATGTTCTGTGCCAAGTATCCACATTTCTACAGATTTCATTATATATTTTTTTCTCACTGCTAAGTAGAATTCCACAGTATAAATGTACCACAACTTCATTATCTATTCATCCATGTTGGGCATCTGGGTTGATTCCAGTTCTTAGGTATTATGAATTGAGCAGCTATAAACACAGTTGAGCAAATATCTCTGTAGTGAAACATGGAGTATTTAGGATAACTGCCCAGTAAGGGAAGAACTGGGTCTGTTGGTAGCTTTATATGCACCTTTTTCAGGAATCTCCATATTGATTTGCATACTATTTGTACAAGTTTACATTCCCACAACAGTGGATGAGGGATCACCTTTCCCTACATCCTCACAATCAATTATTTCCATTTGATTTTTTAAAGATTGCCATCCCTACTGAAGTAAGGTGGAATCTCATAGTTGTTTTAATAAGAATTTTGCTAATGGTTAGGGATGTTGAACATTTTCTTAAGTGTGTATTGGTCATTTGTCTTTCTTCCTCTGAGAATTGCCTATTTAGTTGTTTGCATTTTTGGACTGTTGTTCAAATAGTTATTGTTTAATTTTTTGTGAGTTCTTCATAGATTCTAGATATTAGGCCTCTCTCAGTGGTATGGCTGGTGAAAATTTTCTCACATTCTGTGGGTAATCTAGGGGTTCTGCTTGCAAAAACATTTTAGCTTCATGAAATCCTACTTTCCATTGGTTGAGTGATTGACTAAGTTCCGTGGATTTGTTCAGGAAATTTTTCCCCACTCCTATATTGTGGAGGATTTCTCCTATCTTTTCTTAGAGCAGGAGAAGAGTTTCATGTATTATACTGAGGTCTTTAATCCATTTGGACTTTATTTTTGTGTATGGTAAGATGAATATGTCTAATATCATTTTTTTAAATTTTATTTATTTCCGCGATAGGCAGAAAGAGAGAGAGAGAAAGTGATTGAATGGGCACATGGTGGCCTTTAGCCACTGCAAAAGAACTCCAGATACATGCACCACCTAGTATGTCTGGCTTTTGTGGGTCCTGGAGAATCGAATCAGGGTCCTTTGGCTTTTCAGGCAAACATCTTAACTGCTAAACCATCCCCCTAGCCCTGGCTTCATTTTTCTACATATGGTTATCCTACTTGTTCAGCACCACTACTTGAAAACACTGTCTTTTCTCTAGTCTATGGAATTGGCACCTTTGTCAAAGATCAGGCAGCTCTATTTACTTGACCTAAGTTCTATGCTTTCAATTCTGTTCTGTTGTTCTATATTTCTCTTTTTTTATGCTGGTGCCATAATATTTTTTGTTACTATGGCTTTTGTAATATAGCTTTAGACCAGGTGTGATGAAAGCTCCAGAGGTGTTTCTTTTGCTGAGGATATGTTTGGATACTCAAAGCCAGCTGCCATTCAATAAAAAGTTTGATATCATTTTTTCTATCTCAGTGAAGGATGATGCTGGAATTTTATTGTTATTAAATTCAATGGTTATAAAACTTTTCATAAAATTGCCAATTTCATAATATTAATTCGAGCTGTCCAGAAGAATTGGGGTGGGGGGATTTCTTTCCAACTTCTCAAGTTCTCCTCAATTTCTTTCTTGAATTTTTTTTTTAATGTTTGCATTGCATAGGTCTTTCACATCCTTGATTAGCATTATTCCAAATTAGTTAATTTTTATTCCTGCTATTGGAAATAATATTTACAATTTCATTTTTGATTTCTTCCACAACCTGTTCCTTGTTTAAAATGTGTTGTTCATCTCCAGGAACTGGTGGTATTTCTGAAGTGTCTCTTGTTAATTTCTAGCTTTAAAACATTGCAATCTTATATGATGAAAGAAGCTACTTCTTAAACTTTCCTGAATACATGGAGGCAGGCTTTATGTTCTAACACATGTTCTGTTTTGGAGAAGGTTTCGTGGGCTGCTGAGAAGACCATGCATTCTGTAGAACTGGGGTGGACGTTCTATACAAGTCCTTTAGGTCTAGTTGATGTATGGTGTTGTTGAGCTCTATTACTTCCCTGTTGATTTTCTGCTTTGATGATCTATTGGTGAAAGTGGAGTATTGAAGTCCCCAACTAGGATGGTGCTGGCATTTATTTCTGGTTTGTTGTCAAGTAGGTTTTGTTTTATAAATACAGTGCACCTGCATTTGGTTCATATTGATTTATTATTTTGATGTTCTCCTGTTTATTTGTTCACTTGATGAGTAAGAAGTGGCCTTCTTTGTCCTTTTTGATTACTTTTGGTTTGAAGTCTATTTTATCAGATATAAGTAAAGCACCACCTGCTTGGTTTTTATTTTTACTTGCTTTGAACATCATTTTCCATCCTTTCACCATGAGAAATGTGAGGAAATTCTGATGGAATTGCCTTTGTATGTAGTGAGCTTTTTTTTATTTTTTATTTTTTAATCTCTAGTTGCTTTAGCACACTCTTTATTTTCATTGTTGAGAGTTTTAACAATGATATGCCCTGGAGAGTTTCTTCTTTGGTCTTTTCTGTTTGGTGTTCTGTGACCTTCTTATATCAGGATGAGCCTCTCTTATGCAAGATGGGGAACATTTTCTTCAATAATTTTGTTGAATATGTTCTTGTGCATCTGACCTGGATTTCTTCTCCTTCTAGTAAACTCGTGCTATGGATGCTTGGTTCTTTTAGGGGATCACACAGTTCTCTCATAATCTGTTCACGGGATTTTTTAAACATTATATACATACATGTGTACATATATACATACATACACACATTGTAGACATACATATATAACATATATATATATATATATATATATATATATATATATACATATATGGTTTTTTAAGGTAGGGTCTCACTTTAGCTCAGGCTGACCTGGAATTCACTATGTATTCTTGGGTGGCCTTGAATTTACAGTGATCCTCCTACCTCTGCTGCCTGAGTTCTGGGATTAAAGGTGTGTGCCACCATGTCCAGCTTTAGAGATATTTTTAAAAGCTGTATTTGATGTTTATTTTCTGTTGTGTTATTTTGCATAATGTCCACCTCTTCTTTGAGGTACAATTTCAGTTCTGGGTCTGTTTTTCTCGATGATATTCATTTTTCCTGGATTTTGTTATTGCATTTGCTTGTGTCTTCATTAAGGTTAATCAGCTGGTTTTTGAGATCCTCTATTTGTTAACTGGCTTGAAATTCATTTCTATCTCTTTTGAGTCTTCTCTGGTCTTCTTCAATTAAATTAAGCCAATTATTGACAAAAGCTGAGTGCTCTAAGAGACAAGTCTACACAATTTCATTTATGGGACCGTTGGTTTTTGATATTTTGCTTCCAGTACAGCAATTATTTGGTTAGGGTCACATAGCTTGTTGTGTTTTCATGTTGAGGTTCAATTAATTTTGGTTTCTCTGTGAATTCATTGATGGCTTACATTGTGGTAATTAGACAACCTGGTAGAGATCTCTCAGTTTCCTGACTTGGATTTTTTTTTTAATTTTTTTTTTTTAATTTATTTATTTGAGAGCGACAGACACAGAGAGAAAGACAGATAGAGGGAGAGAGACAGAATGGGCGCGCCAGGGTTTCCAGCCTCTGCAAATGAACTCCAGATGCGTGCGCCCCCTTGTGCATCTGGCTAACGTGGGTCCTGGGGAACCGAGCCTTGAACCAGGGTCCTTAGGCTTCACAGGCAAGCGCTTAACCGCTAAGCCATCTCTCCAGCCCCTGACTTGGATTTTTATTGCATTGTGCTCTACCAATCTTGAGGAAAAGTTTGATTTTATTGAGGGGGAATTAAGTATTTATCCTTGTAGGATCTTTAGTGAGTGTTCTGTTTTAATTGTGAACCATACTGGTGTAAGATGGGGTTATAACCACATATGCGCAGATTGTTGTGATTGCAAGTAGTTCAGAAGTACTTGAGGAACTAGGATGTGGGGAACTGGGAGCTCTGGCCTACTTACTCCACTTGCACTAACTCCTCAGCACAAGAGAAAGAGGGGCTGAGGACCCAGGAGCCAGAAATCTGTGGAGCCATTAGCAAGAGTTCAAGTCCTACAGTGGCCCATACACCCTCTGGTTCGGGGGAATAAGGATTTGGGTCCCAGGAGGTAGGTCAATCAGAAAAGCATAGCAAAATACCTGCTTCCTCTGCACACATGCAGAGACTAGGCCACTCAAACCAGTAGCAGGGTTACTGATAACAGGCAACTAGAATGAGCCCAGAGCTTTGGCCTACTCACTTCTTGTATGTATCCTTTAGTGCAGGGGATCCATAAATTGGGGGCACATGAGCTGTTTATTCTGGGAGACAGAGCAAGGAGTTTGCTTCTGCAGCATGCTGGCAGGGGCCAGGCAACTCCAAACCAACAGTAGGGGAACAGGGACCAGGCAACTGGGAGGAGGGGAAGGAACTGCTCATCTTTATCTTAAACAAGATACACAATGACATAAGTTTGGGAAATTCTGTGTTTTATTACCTCTCTTTTTATAATTTCCCAAGGTGATCTTATTTTATATCTGTATATCTGGCATTAGGGACTTGTATCCATGACTGCTATACTAGACAGGTGATGGCCACCGGAGGTTACAGTCAAATTCTTTCAGTGTACTTATTTTAAAAATAATGCTGGATGGAACCATTTGTTCCATCCATTTGGCAGATTAC
The DNA here is from genome assembly GCF_020740685.1 of Jaculus jaculus. Classification (NCBI taxonomy): domain Eukaryota; kingdom Metazoa; phylum Chordata; class Mammalia; order Rodentia; family Dipodidae; genus Jaculus; species Jaculus jaculus. Next base: position 76,037,511 of record NC_059112.1, on the reverse strand, counting down.
AGGGAACACTGGTGACTGCATGTCTAACTGGTTCTTAATATTCAAACAGACATTTGTTAGCTCGTAGTTTTCCAGGAGGGCTTCTAAGGCCCATATACTTAAGAGGATTGCATAGTTATATTGATGCTAATGCTCCGGCAAGTTAGTCCTCCACAGAAGATGTTAACTCAGAAAAATTTTATGATCTCATGGAGGCTGATCCACAATATAAGAGTGGTTAGGCTGCATCAGAGAAGTCTGACATTCATAAACACTTCCAACAAGAGAAAATTACAAATACCAGAAATCTCTCAGAAACCAGCATTCCTGAAAATTGCAGATTATTGAAATTTGGTAGCTTTTTAAATAAAAAGAAAACTTCAAGTATTAGACCAATATCACAGAAAAGGAGACTAGAGTATTTGGAGCTCAGAAAATTCTTGCAAGTATGCATGTGCTGTTTTGGTAACATATGGTGAATAGGTAAATTAAACTGACTGGAGACACTTATAGGGCTGATGACTCAGAGCACACTCAAGTAGATGGCCTCATGTAAACACCCTGAATGGACTCTGCTGATCCTTTCAGAAAAAGTTAGAGAAGTCAATTTCTGGATTTTGTGAATTATCAGACTAAAGGGGGACATAGAAAAATTAGTTCATAGAAGAGACATCTCTTCTCTTGGGGGCTGTGGTGATTTTTTTTTTTTTTTCTGGAATAAGTATATAACAGAGTTAACACAATCCTTAGTTTATCTTTGTGTCTTGGTCTTGCTATTCTTTGTTTCAACCATGAAATTATGTACATTTTCTAAGTGCTGAAAGGTGCAGACACATTACCTGGCTCTCAGCATGGCAGATTCAGCTTTTAACCACAATGAAATTTGACAAATGAAAGAAATTTTTCTGAATGCATAAAGCATCCTAAAACTATACAGTTCTGACAAGGTCTCCTTCATGAAGGAGAAAACAGATGACTTGTGATTGCCTTCTTGTTGCTTGGGAAAAGACCAACCAGAAGTAGGTCATGGAAAGAAAAAGTTTATTTCAGGCTTACTGATTTTGAATGAAGTTTCATCATGGTGGAGGAAACTGCCTCAATTCATCAAACATCCACAGCACAAAAAGAAAGAGAACAACCAGAGTTGTAGCTGGCTTAAAAACTACCTTAGAGCTGCAATAAAGTGACACAACTCCTCCGGCAGGGCTCCACCTTCCAAATGCTCCAAGCTGAAGCCTAGACAAGAAACTTAATTACAAATGGCAATCTTACCAAAAGCGATGTACACATTTAATGCAATCCATATCAAAATTCCAAAAGCATTCTTCATGGAAATAGAAAAAACAATACAAAAATTCATTTGGAATTACAAAAACCTCGAATATCTAAAATAATACTGAGCAACAAAAATAAGGCTGGTGGTATCACCATACCTGATTTTAACCTATACTATAGAGCCATAGTACCAAAAACAGCATGGTACTGGCACAAAAACAGACATGTAGATCAGTGGAATAGAATAGAGGACCCAGATGTAAGCCCAAGTAGCTATAGCCACCTGATATTCAATAAAAATACCAAAAATACTCATTGGAGAAAAGACAGCCTCTTCAGCAAGTGGTGTTGGGAAAACTGGATATATATCTGCAGAAGGATGAAAATAGATTCTTCTCTCTTGCCATGAACAAGAATTAAGTCCAAATGGATTAAAGACCTTAACATCAGACCTGAAACTCTGAAAGTGCTAGAGGAAAAAGTAGGAGAAACCATCAAACATATTGGTCTTAGCAAAAACTTTCTGAATACAACCCCAATTGCTCAGGCAGGAAAACCACAGATTAAATACTGGGACCTCATGAAATTACAAAGATTTTGCACTGCAAAGGACACAGTGAAAAAAGCAAAGAGGCAACCTGCAGAATGGGAAAAAATCTTCACCAGCTATATATCCGATAGAGGATTAATATCTAGGATATACAAAGAACTCAAAAAGTTAAATAATAAGGCATCAAACAAGCCAATCAAAAAATGGGCTATGGAGCTAAATAGAGAGTTCTCAAAGGAAGAAATACGAATGGCATATAAGTATCTAAAAAAATGTTCTAAGTCACTAGTCATCAGAGAAATGCAGATTAAAACTACATTGAGATTCCATCTCACTCCTTTCAGATTGGCCACCATTATGAAAACAAATGATCATAAATGCTGGCGGGATGTGAAAAAGAGGAACCCTTCTACACTGCTTGTGTGAATGCAATCTGGTCTAGCCATTGTGGAAATCAGTGTGGAGGTTCCTAAAACATCTAAAGATTGATCTACCATATGACCCAGCTATAGCATTCCTAGGCATATATCCGAAGGAATCATCTCATTTCCTTAGAAGTACGTGCTCAACCATGTTTATTGCTGCTCAATTTATAATAGCTGGGAAATGGAACCAGCCTAGATGTCCCTCAACTGATGAGTGGGTAATGAAGATGTGGCACGTTTATACAATGGAGTTCTACTCAGCAGTAAAGAAAAATGAAGTTTTGAAATTTGTAGAAAAATGGATGGACCTGGAAAGGATTATACCAAGTGAGGTAACCCAGGCCCAGAAAGCCAAGTGCCACATGTTCTCTCTCATATGTGGATCCTAGCTACAGATGACTGGGCTTCTGCATGAAAATGAAAATACTTAGTAGCATAGACCAGTAAGTTAAAAGGAGACATAAAGGTAAGAGAAAGGAAGGGAGGAGGGTACTTAATAGATTGATATTGTATATTTGTAAGTACAATGATTGTGATGGGGAGGTAATATGATTGAGAATGGAATTTCAAGGGAGAAAGTGTGGGGGGGGGGGAGGAAGGGAGTTAACATGGGATATTTTTTTATAATCATGGAAAATGCTAATAAAAAATTTAAAATTAATTAATTAGTTAATTAATTAAACTTAAAATTTTAAAAAAAGAAAATTTCAAACATGTTAGACTATGGGGACATTTTACATTCAAACAATCACATGGGTCTTATGTGTTGAAGACTCAAAATCAAGGGCAAGTGTGACCTTATTTGAAGGTGGAGATTATTACAGAATTTAGTTATTCTGCAAAATTATGATGCAAAATATGATTTATTTCATTATGAAAGGGAGAAGTTCGAAGCCAAACCATACATTTGGAGGATAGCATATATAAATAAAATGCTTCTTTATTCAAAGCATATGAAAGATTAAAAATAGCCCTTCAGGGGATGAAGAGAAGACTTAGGGGTTAAGTGTTTGCCTGTGAAGCCTACGGACCCTGGTTCAAGGCTCTATTCCCCAGGATCCACATAAGCCAGATGCACTAGGTGGCACATTCATCTGGAGTTCATTTGTAGTGTCTGAAGGCCCTGGTGCACCCATTCTCTTCCTTTCTCTCTCTCTCTCTCTCTCCCTCCCTCTTTCTCTCTCTATCACTCTCAAATAATTAAATAAAAATGAATGTTAAAAAAATATTCAGAAACTAGGGGAGAGGCACAGATCAAGTTCTTCTTCATGGCTTTCTGATGAAAAGAACACCTTCAACAGTGGATTTGAAGCTTCAGATTTATTCAATGAGTAAGTTTCTGGGTACCTTAGCCACAAGTATCTCTAGCCAATCATCATATTTCTTCAGAGATAAAATTTATTTTTCAGAGGAAGCTATAAGTAGTGTCCTTTCTAACACTCAAAGAGCCATCTTTCCAGTGGAAATGCCACTTTTGACTGAAAAGTCTTCCATAAGATATTCTATTCTCCTGTGTCCTTAGAACATGACCATAACGCTACATCACTGCTGTGTCTGGTGCTGAATTAACATCTATGACTACTATTAATGGTTTGTTTTCTATATTGCTCTATGAAGAACACAAACTGAGCTTGTGGTCATCTAAAAAATTCTATCATATAAATTTACTAGACAGCGCTCATCAGCATTATGCTGTCAAAACAGTGGATGAACCCAACTACAATGTCACCTTTTGGCAGGTGCTCTGGAAATGTGTGTAGACTATAGTGATACAGGGGAAGGAGCATTTATTCTAATATGAACAAGTAAGGAGATGTTGCAGCTGTCACTTGTTCCACGTTCCCAAAAGACTTTACTGTATTTATTTTAATAAGGTATCATTTCTGAATGTTTTATAATATCCTTTGTTTTTATTTTTATCTTTTCTTCTATGGGCAAATTAAAAGTTTGTTACTTATTTTAAATATTTCATGATCCCCTGTATAACTCATTATTATGATATACTGATTTCAATTCTTTCTAGGCAGAGATCATTTTCTGCATCTCTTTAGTGTTTTCAAATTTCTGGAGAATTGTTCACTGTTCCTTGATCTAATATATCCTAGTAAATGTTACACATGAACTTGAAAAGAAATTTCAACATTAGTTAAAAGATGTTGTGATCCCATTTTGATTAAGTAAATGACTATGCCTCTATGTCTAAAATTTGGAAATAAGATGATAAATTTATGTCTGTAAAATGTTTAGAATGCTTCTTCTGCCCTGTACTTCTGTCAGTGTTTTGCAGCATTTTCATTGGATTGTCACTTTCTGGAGTGCTTTCCAGGCATGTATAATGACATGGCCCTGCTTTTCAGCATATCACTCTAGAAGCTAGATATGGTGGTGAAAACATGTAAGCCCAGCATCCAAGAAATGGATGAAGGATGATTAGAAGTTCAAGGTTATATTATAGGACTAAGGGAATTTAAGGCCAGCCTGGGATAAATGACAACATGCCTCAAAAATATAAATAAGTAAATAGGAAATAAATAGAAAAACAGCAGATAAAATAAAAATTCTGTATAGAAATCTTTTCACATTTAGGATTATTATGATGTTCTGATAACTTGATCATGTATAGGTATAAAATCTTTTTCCTCAACATTTCACATACTCCTTGGCTGCAAACTACTTTATCAGATTATACCCATTCCAGCATTTTCATATATTTTTTTCTTTCTTCCCGCTTGTGTGTCTGTATTTAAGCATCAGCTATAGTTAACACAATATTTCATTTATCTTTGGCTATTTCTTCATATTGATTTTAATTATATATATTCCCTGATTATAATGTTCTATTCTTATGTTTTTAAATGAGGTTTTTAAATATTTTAAAGAAGTTCTCTTTTGCTCACATTGCACAGTTTCTAGTAAGGTGGTTGATTTGTTCCTTCATCTGATTTGGTGCATCTACTCTTTTCAATCTAAGGTTTCTTTCTCTCTCTCTCTTAAATAATTACTTTTAAAAAAGATGATAGTTATGAGCAACATGAAACTCACTAAAATATGACTGAAATGGTTGATTCAACTATGAAACTTGTTTGAGATAATAGCAGTTTTGTAAAATGTTCTGTGATTTGCCTTTTCAATGCCCTTTACGTGAGTGTTATCACAATTAACAAACAAAGGAACTGATAATATTTGGAGTCTGAGCCACACACACATGTCCTTTATGTATTTTTATGTATCTATTACATATGAGGCAACTTTTAGAATCTATCAGGTCAAAACACAATCTTCACATCAAAGGGAATAAAACGGAGTTTATTATTGGGCCAAATATGAGTAACCAAGTCCAGGGACCACATAATGAAGTTGCCCCAATTGATATGATTTAAAGTGGAAACAGTTTCTTGAAGTTATTACAGATATATAAAAAAAATAAAACTACTGATCTAGGCATTTTAAAATAAATTTGTGAAAACATTAGGTAAGTGAGTTATAGCAAAGTTGGGAAATATTTCTCTGGGTCTCAGATGCAATTTGAAGATACTTTTAGATTTTGGGTTGGTGGAAAATAGTGAGTGGTTTACAAAGTTAGTAAAATAAAAAAGTTTCACCTGATAGTCACAGGGATGTTAGGTCAGGAGAACAAAAGGGCGATGAATTATTAAGAGGACATAAGGTAAACCAAGACAATTTTACTCTAGCTCTGCAACATATCAACTCTCCACAATCAGTAGTCCCTCAGCTTTTTAATTATTTAATATCAGTGTGGGCTATTCTGGGAATTTTTGTCGCATGCAGCCTACACTGGACAGTCAGATAGGCCTACAGCATCAGCAACAATCAAACTTTTTGACTTATTATAAATGAAGGGGACACTGCTAGCTGTCATGTGCATTCTCTGGTATAGAAGTGCATCTCAGATAGCCAATATCAAAATATCTACTTTTTTATTTATTTGTTCATGAGAGAGGCTATATATAGAGAGAGGCAAAGAGAGAGAAGGAAATAGAGATATAGGGAGATAGATGATACATAGATAGATAGATAATTGACAAATGATATATAGATAACAGATGATTGATAGATAGATGATAGATAGATAGATAGATAGATAGATAGATAGATAGATAGATAGATAGAAAATCAGGCGTACTATGGCCTTTAACCACTACAAAAAATAAACTCCAAATATATGTGCCACTTTGTTCATCTGGCTTTATGTGGGTACTGTGGAATTGAGTCTGTGTCCTTAGATTTGCAGGCAAATTCCTTCTCTGCAGAGCCATCTCTCCAGTTCCCCAAATTCTTACTTCTAAAAATAGTTGTAGGCCTGGAGAAATGGCTTAGTGGTTAAGCATTTGCCTGTGAAGCCTAATGACCCCGGTTCGAGGCTCCATTCCCAAGGACCCACGTTAGCCAGATGCACAAGGGGGCGCACACATCTGGAGTTTGTCTGCAGGAGTTGGAAGCCCTGGCATGCCCATTCTCCCTCTCTCTCTCTCTCTCTCTCTCTCTCTCTCTCTCTCTCTCCCTCTTTCACTCTCTGTCTGTTGCTCTCAAATAAATAAATAAAAATAAACAAATTTTAAAAATAGATGTAAATCAGCTTGCATTTAGGACTTCACAAATGGCAGGTTTGTCATATGAATGGTACTGAAGATAAATAGCAGAAATGCAAGAAAATGTATTGAACTGATAATATTTCAGCTTACATAAATTTGAGACACAAATGCTATATATGTTTTAGTCATACACATGTGTAATGTTAACTAAAATAGTTACTACAATTACAAATAATTACTTATTAAATGATCACTTAAAAGATATGAATATAAATATACAATTCAACCTTGACTTTAAGACTGTGTCCTAAAGAGGAAAAAATCTGACAAAATGAACAGAAAACATAAAAAGAATCTCATTGAAACATAACATTTTTTACTTTAAGACACTTCTTTTCCATTTGTTTTGCATGCATATGTGTATATGCATACATGTTCACATGTGTTTATGACAGGAGACAGTAACTGCCTAGGCAGCTTGGGGCTGACACAGCCCAATAGTTTTACCTTGTCTAGCTGCGGGAATTGCCCTTGGGCTTGTAGGGGATACATCTGGCCTTTCCTTACCACCACTGTCCCCTTAGGAAGCCCTTCCTCTCCCTTCCTAGAGAATTAAGATTCATTAGAATTGATCATGAGAGCAGCACCTAAATCCAAGATTATCCTGGCTAAACAAGCTGCCCATCCATAGGATCATAAAAATCCAGACCCTGAGCCTCAAGGTGGACTTCCCAAATGGTGCTTCTCACACCACCTCCTGCCTCCCTGGGCAAGAGCTCCAACTTGCTTCCTTCTCTTAGGTTCTGGGCTTAAGTCCCCACTTATATGTTCTTATCTACCTGAGTGTGGATATCATTCTTGCAATTTATAAGACAATGACGCAGGAATACTCACAAATTATTGGTACTTTGGTAAATATAGGTAAGTTTGGACAGGAACCTCAACATACATGTATCATTTATGCACACATGTGTGTGTGTCAGTGTGCATACTTGTGGAAGCCAGAGATTTACCTCAGGTGTCTACCTTAACCAATCTCCACCTTATTGACTAAAGCTGGGTTTTTTTTTACTTAGATCAAAATTTCACTATTTAGCTAATCTAGCTAGCTAGCTTGTCCCAGGGATCTCCTGCCTCTCCCTTCTGTCCTTGGTGCTAATTTACAAGACATAGAAACAAAAAACAATTTACAGCAGAGGCTTAAACTAAAATTAAATGTTCTTAGTTCATTTCTCTGTCATAAATACAGTTTAGATTAAACTAACTGTTTAAACAAGACAATGCTGCCTTTCTTTATAAACTTAGGTTTGCCTAAATTCTGAAAATTATTAAAATGTGTGTCTATTAAATATTTTATATATAAAACATTAAAGTCATTGAGTACACATTTAAAATATTTTTGGATGAAGAGATTGCTCAGTGGTTAAGGTGCTTATGTGCATAGCCTAATGACCCAGGTTCAATTCCCCAGTATTCACGTAAAGCCAGATACACATAGTAGTACATGCATTTGGAGTTGATTTGCAGTGGCTGGAGGCCCTGGTATATGCATTCTTTCTTTCTTTCTCTCTCTGCATGCATGCAACTAATGAATAAAATATTTTTTAATAAGCATATTTTCTACTTATGTATTTTTAAAATTTCTTACAGAAAACCAGGTTTCCCCTTGGCATTTTCATGCATACTTTGTTTTGGTGTATACACTCAGTCCCCATATCTTGCTGGCCCATTTTTCCTACTATATCCTTTACTCCCTGTTTTCTCTTCCACATTACTATCTCATATCTTCTATTTTAATCTTCCTCACCCTGTCCCTTAGGTCATCATTTTATCAGTCTCATGAGCCTCTTTCTAATTCCCTGGCCTTTCCCCACATTTACTCCCACTTAGATACAGAAATCCAGTATTTGGAAGCTAGTGACTGCATGTAAAAGAAAATATGTGCTTCTTGTCTTTTGGGAACTAGTCCCTCTTCCTTAGTAAAATGTTTGCTCATTCCATCCATTTTCCTGAAAATTAATTATTTCATCTTTTCTTTATAACTGAACAAAAGTGCATTGTACATGTGTACTACCATTTTATTATTCATTTATCAATTGGTAGACATCTAGACATTCTACTTCCTTGCAGTGGTGAAAGAGCAGTGGTAAACATGGATGTGCATGCATCTCTGTGGACTGATACAGAATCTTTGGCTATATGCCCGGAGTGTTATAGCTGGGTCATATGACTTACTAGCATTTGTTGTCACTTATTTTTTTGGTGGCAGCCCATCTTGACAGGAGTACAATACAAATGCATAGTGGGATATCTTATGTTCTAAAACAAGTATTCTAGAAAGACATCAAGTATATGAAATACTTTACAAACTGTTATATGAAATAGCATCCAGTATCCACTGATGAGTTGCTAGACAATTATTTTGTTAATTTACAAACTTCCACATTTGTTACATATATTTAACTAAGGAATTACTTCTAATGTTCAATATAAATTAAATGAGAACACAAATGTTTTATGTTTAGCAAAATGAATTACTTTAATTAACCTTTTAAGTAACTGTTTTGTGGCTTTTCTTGATTAATGGAGGTTACAAGTATGAATTTGCTGAGAAATATAAATATTAAGACATAATTTTTAAAAATAAGAAATGTCTTAACCCTGAGGAAGAAAGCTGCCGGCACGCGTCGTCCTCGGGGCTCGCTCTCCCCGGGCCGCCGTGTAATTTTTGAGCTACCAACCCGTGCATTTTTGCGGATAAATCTCGTGTGTCCTGATCGCCATGGCTCAGCTCCAGGCACGCTTTTACACTGAAAACAAGAAATACACAGTCGATGATGTTCCCTTCTCAATTCCTGCCACTTCGGAAATTGCTGACCTCAGTAGCATCATTAATAAACTACTTCAGGCCAAAAATGAGTTGCACAAGCATGTGGAGTTTGATTTCCTTATCAAGGGCCAGTTTCTGCGAATGCCCTTGGTCAAGCACATGGAACTAGAGAACATTTCATCGGAAGAGGTTGTGGAGTTAGAATATGTGGAGAAATACACCGCACCCCAGCCAGAGCAGTGCATGTTCCATGATGACTGGATCAGTTCAATTGAAGGGGCGGAGGAATGGATCTTAACTGGTTCTTATGATAAGACTTCTCGAATCTGGTCCTTGGAAGGAAAGTCAATAATGACAATTGCGGGACATACAGATGTTGTGAAAGATGTGGCTTGGGTAAAAAAAGATAGTTTGTCTTGCTGGCTCCTGAGTGCCTCCATGGATCAGACGATCCTCCTGTGGGAGTGGAATGTGGAGAGGAACAAGGTGAAAGCCCTGCACTGCCGCAGGGGTCATGCCGGCAGTGTGGACTCCATAGCTGTCGATAGCTCCTGGACTAAACTTTGCAGTGGTTCCTGGGATAAGATGCTAAAGATCTGGTCTACAGTCCCGACAGATGAAGAAGATGAAATGGAGGAGTCTACAGATCGTCCAAGAAAGAAACAAAAAACAGAGCAGTTGGGGCTGACAAGGACTCCCATAGTGACCCTCTCTGGCCACACAGAAGCAATTTCCTCAGTACTGTGGTCAGATGCTGAAGAAATCTGCAGTGCATCTTGGGACCACACAATTAGAGTGTGGGATGTTGAGTCTGGTGGTCTTAAGTCAACTTTGTCAGGAAACAAAGTGTTTAATTGTATTTCCTATTCTCCACTTTGTAAACGTCTGGCATCTGGAAGCGCAGATAGACATATCAGACTGTGGGACCCTCGAACTAAAGATGGTTCCTTGGTGTCACTGTCCCTGACCTCACATACAGGCTGGGTCACATCGGTGAAGTGGTCTCCTACCCATGAACAGCAGCTGATCTCAGGCTCTTTAGATAATATTGTCAAGCTGTGGGACACAAGAAGGTGCAAGGCTCCTCTCTATGATTTGACTGCTCATGAAGATAAAGTCCTAAGTGTGGACTGGACAGACACGGGGCTGCTTCTGAGTGGAGGAGCGGACAACAGGCTGTTCTCTTACAGATACTCTCCTACCACTTCCCACGTGGGCGCGTGACGACCACGGATAATTTCATCACGGACGCTTTTTCTTGTTGGGATTTTGTTTTGTTTTGTTTGTTTTTGAGATTGGTAGAGTCTCACTGTAATGCCATAGACACTTTATAAATTAAACTGGTAGAGAATCATCAGATTACATCATTAACACAGAGGCGGAAAACGCCCTTTTAAAGTTTGCATAATGGTTCACCCTTCATAATAGGGAACATTTTACTATTATTGTGTCTTTCTTTTGTGTTTATGAAATTATAGTATGTGGCATGTATTCTCTACCTTATGTAGACACTTAAAATTAAACTGGTTTAAAATTAAAAAAAAAAAAAGAAATGTCTTTAAAGGATGTACATTCATAAAAATAATTTCATTATAATTTTACTACGAATTTATTTCCCATACTCATTCATATACAATTAATACATATGGGATTTTTCTAAGGCTGTGATTCATGTAAAAGCATGAATATTTGTTTTCAAAAATCTATTTACTACAGGAGATTCCATCCTCTCCAAACAGTGGCATCCAGAATCTAGATAGGTATGAATATGACTCTGGATAGAAGTGCTCAGTTTCATTGGTTGATATATCCCAGCATGCTGAACATGAAAAGCACAAGAAATGTTCTAACATTTGAGAGAAAATGGCTTAATGGACAAAGATGTAATATTCTATTAAGATAACCACTTAATTCTAATTAATTTTGACAGATATTTTACTACTTAGAAAAATCAGTTTTACTAATGTTAACATTAAATTAATAGAAAAAAATGGAAAAGGAACTAAGTTATTAAGTGTTATAAAAAGAAAATTAATTGATGCCTTGTATTTAAAGGGCAATTTAAGTTCAAAATATGATTTTGTTAAATGTTTATATGATTTTCTCATGAAAATGTAAAACCTAAATTTCAAAGACAAAAGATAAAACATGAAATGTTGGATCATATATATGAATACTTTTCCTTGCTTTATGGACTTTCCTTCATATAAAAAATGCTTATATCTTGTGAATATTAAAATGGGGCATTTTTTACTACTGGATATTAATGGTATTGTTATTAATCCATCCCTAATAAACAATATAGTTTTAATAAATACATGAGATTACATATCTTAATATCTGAGCCTATCCATATATTATACAATTAGGATAAAAGCAGTGAAATCCAAAAATAGATAATTTCTAATTTACAGTCTATGTCCATTGGATTATTATACTAAATATTTATGTTTGTAACAAAATTGTTCATGTGATTTGTGTAAGGGAATACTACATTTCCATCTTTATAGCTATTTCATAATATCATAATATATAAATAAGCCTCACAGATGCAGAACAATAGAAATGCCATTATAGATTTTTGTGCATTATTTTTGATTTTCAGATATGTTTACAAGTGTTTTATATGCTGAGCAGCTTTTAGTAGGGACTGATTTTAAAAACTAAGAAAAAAATGATATAGTGTTGTAGTATTTCCTACTAATTTTGTCATGGTATTGACAGTGTTGCAACTCATTTACTTTTCAATTTATATTGAAATATTTAATGAACAATTTTTAGCTTTGGTTCAATAAAGTTATCACATAAACAAGATATTCTTATGCACTAGGTGCTAAGTTTATTTATGTTCACTGATATTCTTTTTTGTTCAAAAATGCAAATGAAGCTTCCAAATGTTGATTTATCTAAAATATTGTCTAGGTCAAAATTTAAGACACTAGAGCCGGGCATGGTGGCACATGCCTTTAGTTGCAGTACTTGGGAGTAGATATAGGAGGATCACTGTGAGTTCAAGGCCACCCTGGGACTACATAGTGAATTCCAGGTCAGCCTGAGCTAGAGTGAGACCTTACCTTGAAATACCAAAAATAAATAAATAAAAATTAAGACAGTAGTGTAAAATTAGAATTGAAATATTTTTTGTCCAAGAATAAAAGACTTCCATTAGAATATTCTTCTCTGAGAAAGCAAATTTAAAAAGATCATATGTAGACAAAAATATATTTTTTGTTTGTTTGTTTGTTTTTGTTTTTTTGAGGTAGGGTCTTACTCTGGTCCAAGCTGACCTGGAATTAATTATGTAGTCTCAGGGTGGCCTTGAACTCATGGCAATCCTCCTACCTCTGCCTTCCAAGTGCTGGGATTAAAGATGTACACCACCCTGCCCAGCAAAAATATATTTCTTAATGTGTATTCAATGACTTTAATGTTTCATAAAATATATATAATAGATACAAATGCACATTTTGATTTTTAATAATTTTTAGAAGTATCTATGATTACAAATGCAACATTGTCTTATTTAAACAGATAGTTTAATCTAAACTGTGTTTATAACAGAGAAACAAGAACATTTGCTTTTATTTTAATCCTATGTTGTAAATTGTTTTTTGCATCTATATGTCTTATAAGCCAGCACCAAGGACATTTGAAAGGTTCAGATACCAACCTTTCTGTCAGGAAGCTCAAAATTCAAAATTCATTCATAAGAAAAAAATGATAAAATAACATATTTTAATTTAGGAATACAAAAGATGGTAATTGTATTGCACATTTTAAAAAATTTATTTTGAGAGAGAGTGAGTGAGAGAGAGCAAAAGAGAGAAAGAATGGGCATACCAGGGCCTTCAGCCACTGCAAACAAACTCCAGACACATATACTCCCTTGTGCGTGTGTGTGACACTGCATTTGCATCACTGTGTGTGTGGCTTAGGTGGGACCGGGAGATTTGAGCATGAGTTCTTAGGCTTCACAGGCAAGCACTAAACCATCTCTCCAGCCCCCTGTATTGCTCATATGTTAATGCAAACAAACAATACAAAATCAGTCATAGGTACATTAATTAGCCAGTTATGCTTAGAACCTCTTGGAACAGGGTAAATTTTTCCCATGCTGATTGAGAAACTTAGCTTGGTGGCTGAAGCAAAAATTAATGGCAGGTTTTCAGGCTAATAGTATGAAAAGCACTCATATTATATCAGCTGGTACCTCTGTAATGTTTCCTGCATTAGATAGATGTGATGGAGATTATTTGTCCTATAGAAGTCACTTTTCTTTTCTTGTACTAATGGATCATGTGTCTCCCCAATATTTGTTTCCATCTGTAAAAAGCAGAATCTTTAGTGACAAGAATGATAGTGATAGACACTGAGGAGAATCAAAACTCATCAACATTAAAGGAGACTTATAACACATTCCAATCACTGGGAAAGGTTAGCTCAAAGAAAGTAAAAGCCACTGGATAGAAAGGTGGATCTGAGGCATTGCCCCACAATGATTAGCTGGTTCATTCCTGACCCCACCATGGTTACTGCTAATCCCAATGAGGTGGGCCTTCAGTGAAATGGGGACATAACACAAGAAACATAGAATATATCGCAATGGGAAAAATGACCAATTCACAATATGTTCACATATTAAAGTTTTTAACAAAAATAATTTTTAAAAGAACTAATTTGGGGGAAATTGGGGGTTCAGAATGTATTTCCTTTTTTATTTCAAATGGGAGTCTATTTTTTTCAACAATCTCACAGCTGAAAGAAACACAGAGCACATCTGTACCTCAGGTACAAAGGATCACTTACAAAATAAAAATTGCTTAACAAAGAGAAGGTCTAAAGACTTAGGGTACAGGTACATCACAGCTTAATATTTTCATACACCAGAGGTTTATAACTATTTAATGTACCATTAACTATTTCTCTGATTATTTCATAATAAAACCATTGGTTGTTCAAGCTGTCTAAGAATCACTGATCCAAATATTAAAATGTTAATGGTTTTTAAGGGCTTTTCTGTGAAAGACAATGATGACTTCTTATGTTATTCCAGGGGCAAACATAGAAAAATTGGAGATAATTGGAGGAGACAGATTAACTTCTTATAGTGAATTACTATCAGTTTACATAGTTTAGATTTTCTTTTCTTTCTTTTTTTTTTTTTTTTTTTGTTTCTCATGGCAGTGTTTTAGAGTTTTGCTTTAGCCCAGGCTGACCTGGAATTCACTATGCAGTCTGAGGGTGATCCCTGAACTCATGGTGATCCTCCTACCCCTGCCTCCTGAGTGCTGCAATTAAAGGTGTGTAATACCTTGTCCTGCAATCTTTCAATTTAGTCCACTACATTAGCAGGATTACTACAAAGCTATCTCTGTTATCATTATCAGTTGCAAGATATGGAGTAGAATTTTGTTTTAGGAGGAAAGTGCCTTGAGCCATGTTCATTAATATAAAACCATTAGTACTCATTTTCCAATGAAAGACTGAAATATTTTAATTTAAAGAAAACTAGAATGTCCATATATATGTATTAAAATATTTCATGCATCAAATAATGAACTTGCTATTCAAAAATCCCTAATTTACTGACTTAGCTATTTTCTCTCTGATGATGATCTTTGAGTAAGCAGCTATTATTAGAATTACCATTACTATTCACCACATTATTAATTTTCCCAAATGACATTTGCCAATTAAAACTACTCTTATAAACTGTGAATGACAAAAGAAATTTCTCATTCTGAAAAATACCTATAATCCTAGAGTTCTATACACAAGCATCTATTACTATGTTATTTTCCCATCAACAATGATAGTGTATGTGCTGGCTTGAGAAAGCAAAGACATTAATTCAATATTAATTCAATAATTCACCCATTAGTTTATCATCAAGAAGAAATGAGTGCCTGGAAGAAGTTAAGCATGTGTGTTCTAAAGAATGGTCTATTTAGAAAGATGTTTTTAGGAATGTGATATTTTTGGAGTCCTCCCAATGGTTGGGGTACATTTTAAACTTGCTATTTAAATTATGGCAAGCTAAGTTTACTCCACATTTTACTTCAAGAATTGTTAGTAAAAAAAAAAATGACAAAATTTATACATTTTTCATGACAATCACTTAACATGATATCCAGCCTTATATTATTTTTAAAATTCAAAATATTATTTAATATATGCACAATAGTACATTTACAATGTTCTATAATATGCATGTAGCACATATTATTTCTGCATTTATATAATAGTGAATATTTGTGTTGTTTCAGAGAGCTCTTTAAGAAGATGATTTTAATTTGGAGAATATGCCCAAAAGTAGAGTGAACTTCTTGAGAAAAGACCTTATTGTTTTGAATATCTCTGAACCATTTTAGATTTCTACCCATAGTGTACCAGATTCCAAATTCTTCCAAATCCTTACCATCATTTACCTTTTCTGCTAAATAAGAAATATTTATAAAGAAAAACTTTTGTGGTGGTTAGATTCAGGTGTCCCCCATAAACTTAGGTGTTCTGAATGCTAAATTCCCAGCTGATGGAGATTTGGGAATTAATGCCTTCTGGAGGCAGTGTATTGTTGGGTGTGGGCTTATGGGTGTTATAGCCAGTTTCCCCATGCCAGTGTGTGATACACTCCCCTGTTACTGTTGTCCCCCTGATGTTGGCCCGGGAATGATGTCCACCCTCTGGTCATGCCATCATTTTCCCTGCCATCATGGAGCTTCCCCCTCAAGCCTGTAAGCCAAAGTAAACCTCTTTTTCTCACAAGCTGCTCTTGGTTGAGTGATTTCTACCAGCAATATGAACCTGACTGCAACAGTAAAGTGTTACCAAGGAGTGTGATTGCTGCTAGACTGTGTGGCTTTGGCATTTGAGCTGATTTTCAAGGGGAATGTGGAAGGATTTGAAACCTTGGCCTAAGAGATGCTTTGCAGTGCTGTAAGTACAGCTTGATGGACTATTCTTGTCAAAGTTGAAAGACCTGAATGCAGTAAGAACTATGGACTGTGAGGTTTGTTTATGAGGATGAGAAAGAGCTTTGCTTGGGCTGGGCTAGCAGTTTGTGTAATAAGCTGGGTGTTATGCCTGTTTCCTGAGAAGTTATGTAGGGTTGCTTTGTGTATAAATGAACTGGTATGAGCAGAGGGATATGACACAAAAGAAAAGTTTAGGCTGAAACTGTTGCCTATTCAGCTGCAATTGAGAGATTACAACCTTTGAGATTGAGCCATCTGACCTGCACTGGGGCAACAGGAAGAATGTAGACTCTTTTGAAGGGGCCTGAGTGCTCAAGAAGTGTCCTGTTCTTTAAAGTCTGCTTTATTCACCCCTGTATTAACAAATTGGCACCCTACTTGGTATTGTGGAGTATAAGAAATGCAAGAAAGTGAGGGTCATTGGGTTTGCAACATGGTCTTGTTTTTTTTTGGTTGTTGTTGTTGTTGGTTGTTGTTGTTTGTTTGTTTTTTTTTGTAAATGACCATAGGCAGTATGAAGCAGCTTTGCTGGATGCCTGCATGGAGACCACATGGGACCATTAGGATGAACCCTAGCTTGCAGTGGAGATGCTGGGATCACAAGAGGGCTGCTAAGGAAAGCTGCCGCCCCAATGAAGTTTCCCAGGACTGTGAGTAGCATAGCTGGAGGGGTGGAATTGGAACTCCAGAGACTTCTTGCTCGTTAGAATATCAAACTTGAAGTTATAGAGTTTGATGTTTGCCCTGGCTGTTTTAAATTTTGTATTGATTGAATATTTCTTTGCTACACCCAATGCTATCTTTGGCAGTATGAGTATTCTGTGCTATTAATGCCTCCTGGGGGCACTGTATTGTTGAAGGTGGGTTTATGGGTGTTACAGCCAGTTTCCCCTTGCCAGTGTTTGGCACACTCCCCTGTTGCTATTTTCCACCTGATGTTGGACAGGGAGTGATGTCCACCCTCTGCTCATGCCATTGTTTTCTCCTGCCATCATGGAGCTTCTCCCTCAAGCATGTAAGCCAAAATAAACCTCTTTTTCCCAGAAGCTGCTCTTGGTTGGGTGATTTCTACTAGCAATGTGAACCTGACTGAAAGTGGAGTAAATACAGAATGGGTGTAGCAGAAGGCAGTTACAAATAACAAACCCAAGCCACATGACCAGTTACAGAAACAAGGATTGTAATTGCAATGTTTCTGTCCTGCCTTGATACAGAGTGCTTGCACATATCTACACCAATATTAAGATTATATCACTAGCTAATGGTTGAATTTATATTAGACCTATTATATTAGAGGCTAAGCCTTCCTGAAGTAACTTTGCTTTGTTTTGGGTGGAAGATTTTGTGGTTCTGGCTATATGTGGGATAGTTAGGTGGAATTATGAGCTTGTTACTGTTTTCATTTGGAAATTATGGTGTAAGGAGATAAAGTTTGGCGTTAAGATGACAAGGGGTGGACTTGTGATAGTTAAGGTGTTGTCAAATTGATCTGTTTAGTAATCCACAGAAATCCTTTTCTGGTCAGTCTCTAAGGTTGCTTCTAGGAAGGATTAATTGAAGAAGGAAGTCCTTCCACCAGAGTGAGCCCTTCCCTCAAAGCAGGCAGCCCCTCTCAGAGGGGGCCTTTATATAAGGAAGCTCTGGGTGAAAAGACCCCTCCTACCTTCTTTCCACTTGCCTGCTGGAGCTGCTGGCTGCCTTCCAGTGTGGATTGAAGACCAGCATCAACTGAAGACCCACAGGGATCAAATCAAAGCACCTCCTCAGGAAGCCTCCAGGCCTTCCAGCACCATCTAAAGTGCCAGTTCAAGACTGCTGAGACATCTGGCCACATGGACTGAGCAGCTACCAGGTTCCTTAATTCTTGGGCCTGCAACTCCTATTAGACTACTGTAAAGACCCA
Source organism: Jaculus jaculus (assembly GCF_020740685.1). Classification (NCBI taxonomy): domain Eukaryota; kingdom Metazoa; phylum Chordata; class Mammalia; order Rodentia; family Dipodidae; genus Jaculus; species Jaculus jaculus. Next base: position 76,019,022 of record NC_059112.1, on the reverse strand, counting down.
GTGGAGATGCCAGGACCATCATATGGCTACCAAAGAAAGATGCTGGCCCCAGGTGAAGTTTTTCAGGACTGGAAGTAGCCTAGCTAGAGGGTTGAAATTGGAACTTCAGAGATTTGTTGCTGGTTAGTATTGTTGAACTTGGAGATTTGTCACTGGCTAGAGTAGTTGGACTTGAAGCTACAGAGCTTGATGTTTGCCCTGGTTGCTTTAAATCTTGTATTGGTTGAATATTTCTTTGCTATGATATCTTCTGCAGTATGAATGTGCCATTATGCGTTTTGGGGGACTTTTTGGTATTAAGGCTCAGTTAAAAGATCTTGGGTAAGGAAAGGAGGGGAGACACAAAGCTGGACCCAAAAAGGCAATGGTACCATAAAATTCTACATCCTAAAATATAGACCAAATGGCTGAACCTACCCCAGGCCCTTAGAGGGAACACTGGATTTACAGGGCCCTAGAGAAGGAATGACAAAAACTGTCCATTATCTCCTCCTATTTCTGCCTCTCTCTCTCTCTCCCGCTCTCTCTCTCTCTCTCTCTCTCCCTCTCTCATTCTCTCTCTCTCTCTCTCTCTCTCGCTCTCACTCTCACTCTCGCTCTCGCTCTCTCTCCCTCTTCTCTCTCATCTCCCTATCTCTTTTATATCACTTATCCGGTTCTTCCTTCTTTTCTTGGCTGCTGAACTATAACTCCTGGTTCCAGCAGGTGGTTATCATCTACAATGAGTTTTTGATCACAGAGACCTACAAGGTTTCCCAAAAGAAGACATATTTATGTCAGAGCACTTGAGGGCCCACCATAGGTTAGTGGTAAGACCCTACTGCTGAAGGTACCATACACTGGTGGTATGTATTATGGAGCAACGTGGCTGGAAGATGGAAGACAGTCAATCCCCAGACAGTGTATCTAGTGCCAGAAAGTACTACAAGAGTGACTGGGGAATGTAGACCAATATATGCCCAAGCAATGCATGGTCTAACTTACTTAGTAGCAAACAACTTGACATGATGCTCATACAAGTGCAATGGTGGTGCATAGCCATGGTGGGGAACCAACTGCTCTCAATTTGGCTAACTGATCTGCTCAGTGGAGCAGAACTCATAGCTGGAGCTGGGAAACAATTCAGAACCATATCCAAAAATGAACCTGCTCTCCATTATACTCTCTCTAAAAAAACAATGGTTATTACATTTACTTGGTGCTAACTTTACTCTCTGTTGGAGAATCTGCTTCTCTTTTTCAGATAGATTCAGATCTTAAGGAGGGAACCACCCCATCATACCTCAAAAGGGCCCCAGATGAAACTAAGAATAACTGGGGAAACACTCAAGAATGCTGTTTTCTTGGCAAACCAGGAACCAGCACAATGGTGAAAATAACAGAGAATAATTAACCCCTACCAAACCAGACACCCAGAGACACAGAGGCACCCAAGATCTCAACACAGAAACAGACCTAATATGAACCCAACATGGCATGAGGAATTCTGTGGGGGGGGGGGGGAGAGTGGGGAGAGTGTCAGAGAATGTCACAGAGACATTTCCTCCTACCCAAAACTAAAGGCTAACCCTACAATGCATGACCCATATACCCCAACAAGGAGTGTCCCTGTGGAGGGTGGAGGACAGGGAGAAGGCTAACAATGGTACCAACTTGACTGTATTCACTGAGTACAAAAATTTTAAAAAAAACTAGTAAAAATAAAATAAAATAAAGACATTGGAGTATGGGGATGTTTGAACATCATTAGAATTGATAAACACTATGAGAGCTTTTTTTATTTATTTATTTATTTATTTATTTATTTATTTATTTATTTGAGAGCAACAGACACAGAGAGAAAGACAGATAGAGGGAGAGAGAGAGAATGGGCGTGCCAGGGCCTCCAGCCTCTGCAAACGAACTCCAGACGCGTGCACCCCCTTGTGCATCTGGCTAACGTGGGACCTGGGGAACCAAGCCTCGAACCGGGGTCCTTAGGCTTCACAGGCAAGCGCTTAACCGCTAGGCCATCTCTCCAGCCCCACTATGAGAGCTTTTAAGGTTGGATGAATGCATTGCATTTTGTATCATGGATGCAGTTTATGGGAGCAGGAGCAGAATGTGGTGGTTTGATGCAGGTGTACCCCATAAACCTAGGTGTTCTAAATGGTAGGTTCCCAGCTGATGGAAATTTAGGAACTAACTCTTCCTGAAGGCAGTGTATTGTTGGGGGCAGGCTTATGGGAGTTATAGCCAGTTTCCCCACGCCAGTGTTTGGCACTCTCTCCTGTTGCTATTGTCCATCTTATGTTGGCTGGGGGTGATGTCCACCCTCTGCTCATGCCATTATTTTTCCTGCCATTTTGAAGCTTCTCCTCAAGCCTGTAAGCCAAAATATACTTTTTTTCCCCCACAAGCTGCTCTTTGTTGTGTGATTTCTACCAGCAATGCAGACCTGACTGCGACACCTTTTAACCAGGATGCCTTAAAACTAGAGAAAGTATAGTTCCTTCAATAGATGAAGCTGGAAAATATACACATTAAAATGAATGAATTCATCTAACTGTCTAATATAATGAACAAAAGACAAATACATATTATTACTTAATCATAACACACATAAACTATAAACTATATATTTCTAATAAGAAAATATAGGAATAGATCTAGGCATTTTTCTAAAGAAAATATAGGGATATGGGCTGGAGAGATGGCCTAGCACTTAAGGCACTTGCCTGAAAAGCCTAAGAACCCAGGTTCAATTCTCCAGATCCCATGTAAACCAGATGCACAACGTGGCACATGCATCTGGAGTTCATTTGCAGTGGCTGGAGGCCCTGGCATGCCCATTCTCACTTTATCTCACTGTCTGTCCTTCTCTGTCTCTAATAACTATTTTTTAAAGCAAATATAGGGATGGCCAAGCCAACAGGTGGATGGCAAGTTGTTCCATGTGAGTAGTCCCAACCATAGCATGTAGGTAGCCCACTAGCAAAAGAAGTTTTATTTTATAGTTAGAATATTTTTACTCACTGATCTATGAAAAAATACCCAAATTTCCTCCTTTGAGTTATTGTCCTCATCTGATTATGCCCAGCACATCTATTTTTCCCTATTTCTTCAAGCCTTCTGGATTGACCTGTTCTCTCTCTCTGTTGACTAAAGTGACTTAAAAGAAAGGGCTCATGTCATAAGAGTTAAGAGTAAACTGTCTTTAGTCAAATGTTTGTTAGCTATAACTTGTAATCAATGTACTTTTCATAATAGGGGACTAAAAGACTATTGAGGTAAAGTTTCTGTATGTTGTCAATGAATGAGGGGCCACATGAGCTTCTGATGCAAGCAACTGAACCAAATGTGTTAAAATCACAAGAAAAATAACTAATTCTCATAATAAAAAATATTATTACTTTTACACATACTTATGATAAATACAGTATTAAATGAGAAAAATCAACATATTACCTCATCCAGAAATTTTGAATGAGTTAAGAATGGTGTTAATGATTTAATACCAGTATTTTTTTTTGCAACAGGATAATGCCTATATCCTATTTGGCAAACAACACACTTTCAATGTAACTTATGGCATAAGCAATAAAACAAAACATACATAGCATGCATAATATAATATTACAACAACATAACCTCTGCATATGGTGAAGAGGAGCAAGCCATAGAGTAGGTGGAAGAGTCTGTATCTGGTACCAGATAAGTCACACAGTATGAAAGAGAGTCAATATCTGGTAAAATTGGCCGGCTATCTTACATCATGTTTCCCCACACAAGCACCAAGAACAGTATCTTGGTCATAACTTTGCCATCTGAAAATGAGAATGGTATACCTCAAAGTGGCACTGAATATTTATCCTTCAAATTATTTATATGCAAAAGATTTAATAGCCAAGCACACTTAGGGTCCATCAGATTTGATTTTCTATACTCCTTTGAGAAACCACAGAAACTGTCATGGGAAGCATCTGAAGGCTGCTGAAGCAATGAAACAATTCTTACATGTACTGGTATTGACCTTTCCCAACCTAGTCACCAACATATCTGGAATAATGGCTTTAAAACTTTTGGAAAATCTACCTCGACTTCCAAGAATAAGCACAAGAATTGACAAAATATTTTGGAGTTATGTTGAAATATATCTCACGTAACAGCACAGTCAGAGGCCTGTAGAACCTCCTGAAACAAATTGGGTACATGTTGTGGAGATGGCTTACCCATTACAGCACACACTCATTAAACACAGGGGTCTCCTTAGGTAGAGACCACCAAGTTTGACTCCCAGAACAAATGTAAAAATGGGTGGGGCCAGGGAGATCTATCCCCACAGTCAGAGGGAGTGGGTTGCTGGAAAATCACTGGAGCTTGCTGAAAGCAGTTTCCAGTTGAGAATGAGAGAACCTGAATCAATGAAATAAATATATGGATAAGTAATAAAAGGACACCTGACTTTCACCTCTGACCTGTAGTTGCAGACATGTTGGGCACATCCATCTGCACATGCATCACACACACACACACACACACACACACACACACACCACTCCACAATCAGGACTGGAGAGATAGCTCAACAGCTGAGTTGCTTCCTGAAAAACTTGGAGGCCTGACAGAAATTATGAGCAATAGGGCATATAAGAGAGCAAATAAGCCTATTTTGTGGGCATTTAGTCAGGATCACAGCCCCAGACCAACAGAACATCATCTACATGCATCAACAAATACTAGCAGCAACCTAAAAGAACATTTTGTAGGGTGATTCTATAGTGAAGACAGGCCCAGGAACCTCAGCTGGAAGCCACATGGGCACTGATTACCAGCCTCTGATAAGGCATGTCCAGGATAGAAATCAGTTATTTCAGGCTGATGTACTTTCTTACATTCAATGTGATGGCTAGAAGGAGGAAGGGGAGAAAAGAAACTCCAGACCTCATTGAAGGCCTTATTCAAGCTGTTGTACTCTCCTTTATACCAATAAAACTACTTCATTGTCAATTGTATATAAGCCACTGGTCTCCAGTGCTACTTGTCCATGAGTTTGGGTTCCCTCTCTACTGCAGAAAGCTTGTTCTGTCTGCTTCTCTTGTCATATATTGGTATATATGAAAGAATTGGCATGCCAGGGCCTCTAACCACTGCAATTGAACTCCAGACACATGTGCCACCTTATTCACTGGTACAAACTTGTGTGTTTGTGTCTCCTTGTGTATCTGGCTTACATGGGATCTGAAGAGCTGAAAATGGGTCGTTAGGCTTCACAGACAAGCGCCTCAACCATAAAGCCATCTCTTCAGCCCAAGTTTATCTTTTTTTTTTTTTTTTGTTAAGTATAAAGTTAGTATGAACACATCATGTGTTGGTACCATCATTTCCCTACTCCCTTCCCCCATTCCACTAAGGGCTCTCCTTGATGGGATTGCTGGTATTCACCATAGACTTGTGGTTATGAGTTGTGAGAGTAGCAGTCAGTCATGGTAGGTGACCTGGAACTCACTATGTAGTCTCAGGGTGGCCTTGAACTCACAGTAATCAAACTACCTCTGCCTCCCGAGTGCTTGGATTAAAGGCATGCACCACCACGACCAGCTTCATTTTATTTTTTAATTTTAAACTTTTATGTTTATTATAATAATAATTATTATTAACTAGATGTTTCATGTACTCATATATTCATATACACAATGCACACATCATGTGTTGGTACCTTCTTTTCCTTTGTTCCTGCCCCCATTCTGTTCTTCCTCTAGCTAAGACTCTCCCATGTAGGAGTGCAGACACCCTGAATCTGTTCTCTCTCTCATTTGCTGCGGCAGTGAAGTTTATCCAGTTGTCCTAAGAGCACACAGTGTCTCAGGGACTCAGCTTGTCTTGAAATCATTGATCCCAAGACCAATGCGTAATATCACTGATCTTCAGAGCAGTGATCCGCAAGGCCTTCCTAATTATGGCTGTCCTTTTCCATTTTCAGATGCATGAAACAAGTGCTTGACCACACCTGAGTCATCTGCCTAAGAGCTGTTTGTCAGTGTTTGTTAGAGTTTTATACCACAGGTGTAAACAAGTTTCTGGGTCTTGATCTTTAGTCAGAAAAACCTTAGGAACATTCTTTCTCACAATACTTAAATATGAAATTGTTTTGGGGATTTTATTTAATAATCCACAATGTATTTCTTTTCAAAGAAAATAATAAAAACATATTTCCTAAAATTTACTCTATATATTTTAAGCCAGTTTATGTATCCTGACAAGTATTGGGATAATAATAGTATGATAATATGATCATTTTCCAATGGGTTTGTAATATCTCAAAATTCACTGCTAAAATATAATTTCCTGTAGATATAATTCAATATTAAGTAATGTGTTCTAAAATGGTACAATTATTTTTGTTTTCTTATTTATCCAGATTTAGTTACTTAATTATATGAGGACATAATTATTTAGATTACTATGCATATTCAAACTCAAAGTAGTGAATATACTTTTAAACAATGAGAAAGCTTGAGTCTATATATTTTTTCAGTACTCATAGGTCTCCTGTTATTCAGTAGGTTATCAGTATATTATTATTTCTCTCCCATGTTGCCAGAGTTGTGACCTTTGTAATTGCTCTCGACACCATTCATAAAGGATGACAAGAAGAGATATTAAACTGAAATTAGTCTCCTTGTTAGTCAGTCACTGAGTCAGCAAAGACCTGCTGAGTGCATATAGCATATAAATTATAGCAATTTTCTCTGTGATAATCCCTTAGTCAGACAGAAGCTCATGTTTCTAAACCTTTTTGTATTCACTATAGTTTTCCTGGTTTCCTTGTTATTCTTTCTGTCTCAGTACACATTAGTTATTAATTTTTATTTTACCAGTAATTATTTTATGTCATAGAAAAAGGTCATGCATACAATTTTAAAAATATCTTTATTAGTTCTGGAATAAGATGATATCAGTCTAGTAACCCTTCATAATAGCCTATATTATTTTCTGAAAAAAATACTGGTAAGCATTTTTTAACCTAATGATACCAGAGGTTTGAAGGTCAAAGCCTGGGTCCTGACATCTCTAACAAGGTAGAATTCATAGCTCATCTGCAATAGGACAGCTAAAAATCAAAGTAATCTGGAAAAGTAGAGGAATACCTATTTAATGAGGCCCTATTTTAAAGAAGAACAAAGAATTAGTTCCATTTTGGGGATCCTGACATGAGATTTAGGTTTGAGTAAAAGGTGAGAGTATTGCATAGCTAAGAAGTCCAGATCAAGGAATGCCCTGCCAATCACTGACCCATCACTGTGTAGACTTCTAGTCTTTCCTGCAGGCTAGTCTGACAAGGTGGCAGAACAGTGTGAAATCTCTTCCTGGGGAAAAAAAAATACTTTCTCTGGATGACATCTGCTTTCAGCCCTTTCCATATCTGAAACTAAGATTCCAAGGTAAACTACATTGCTTGGGGTCTATCCTTCCAATAGCCTGAAAGCCCGATAGCCTGATAGCCAGTGGAGGCTCTCAATTGTCTTTGTATAGGGTATCTTCTAAATGTGTTAGGATGATTACATTATCTTCCCTGTTATCAAAAGAATTCAGTCAATAATTTACAATAATATGGAAGAACATTCTGGCAACTACAGTAACCAGAAATTTTAAGATCATTAAAGAAAACTGCTTTATGCATTAAAGAAGAAAGGATATGCTTCTTCTTTGGTACAAAATAAGAAGTTTTACAAGAAATTTTAGGACTTTAGGATAGTATTTCTCCAGGCCAATCATCAGAACTTTGATATCAATAATGATTATAGTAGAATAGTCTATGCATGGGTTTTGTTGTTTGTGTTCAAAAGGATAAATAATAAAGTAATTTTGGACATTAAATTTCACATGTAGTTTTCAATGTTTAATTCTCTAAGTTGTGCTCTACATAGGGCTGTAGAACATCTGGTCCCACTGGTCTCTTCCTGTGGCTGAATGGGATGGTGAATGTCAGCGACTCAGAATCTCTCCTAGTCACCGGAGAAAAACCACACTGAGTCAGGAGACTTGTTGAAGCAGGATTTCACTTTATTGTTATAGGCACTTGCCTATATCATGTTGAGAATGAAGGTGGGGATCTCAGGAAAGGATGAGGTGTAAGGGCCAATAGCATACTGAGACTTTTGAAATCACTGTTTTTTTTTTTTTTTGTTGTTGTTGTTGTTTTTTGTTTTTTGTTTTTTTTTTTTTAGTTTCTTATTCTGCAAGTACAGAAAGTTTGGCACCATTATTAGGCTCATCCATGACCTACCCCCTCCAAATTGGCCCCTCCTTGTTTAGGTATTTGGGTTGTGCATTGTGGGGTTAGCCCACAGTTATTGATATGATAAATGTCTCTGAATATCATGACCCAACATGGGGCTCTGACATTCTTTCTGCCCCCTCTTCCGCAAAATTTCCCTGAGCCATGTTGGGTTCATTTTTGGTCTGCTTCAGTGATAAGGTGTTGGGGGCCTCTGGGGCTCTGGCTCTCTGATTTTGTAGGAGTTCATTTTTCTCTGTGTTGGCCTCCTTTCCCCTTGTGCTGGTATCCGGTACATCAGGAAAACAGACACCCTTGCTTGTTTCACCAATTTTCCTTAGTTTCAGTCAGAGCCCTTTTGAGGTATGGCGGGGTGGCTCTCTCCTTAGGATCTGCATCTATCTGAAAAAGAGAAGCAGATTCTCCAACAGAGAGCAAGTTAGCACCAGGTCAAATGAGATAACCCTTACTTTTTTATAGAGAGTTTAATAGGGGAGGCCCTCTTGTACCCCATGATTGATGGTAACTTGATATTGGAGAGCGGGCTGATATTTGGATATGGTTCTGACTTGTTTCCCAGTTCCAGCTATGGGTCTCATACCAATGAGGGGTCAGTTAGCTGAATCAAGAGCAGTTGGTTCCCCAACATGGCTGTGTGCCCCTTTTTGCACTTGTGTGAGCATCACAACAGGTTATTTGCTGCTACATAGGTTGGACCATGAGTTGCTTGAATAGATATTGGTCATTTCCCCCAGTCGCCCATGTAGCACCTTCTGGCACTAGACACGCTGACTGTCTGGGGACTGACTCTCTCCTGGCTTCTAACCATGCTGTTCCATTTAACATGTCAGCTGCATATGGTGTCCTCACCAATAGAATCTTACCACTGGCCTTTGGTGGGTCATCAAGTACTCTGACAGAGATCTGTCATTCTTTTAGGAAATCTTGTTGGTTTCTCTGATCAAAAGCTCATTGTGGGTGATAGCCCCATGCTGGTACTGGGAGTTACAGATCAGTGCCCCCTAAGAAAATAAGGGAAATAGGTAACTTATATATAGGAGTTAGAGAGGCGAGAACAAGAGATAGAGATAGAGATAGAGAGAGAGAGAGAGAGAGAGAGAGAGAGAGAGAGAGGGAAGGAGGGAGGGAGGGAGGGAGAGAGGGAAGATGTAGAGTACTTAGGTTAGACTTGACCCTACCCTCTCCAGTGTCTTGTGGTTCAGGTGTTTCCTGTAAGGGCCTGGTGAAAGTTCAGCCATTTGGTCTAACTTTTAGGTAATAAAATTTTATGGTAACATTGCTGTTTGGGTCTAGATTAGTGTTTCCCACTCCTTCGATGCCCTCCCCACCCTCCCTCCCCAGCCCTCCTAGTGTCTAGTCCATGAAATGCTTGCTGGGTATGTAAGGTATCTTGGGTAGATTCAGGTTAGGTGCTGTAGATGAGTGAGACAATGTGGCTATTTTTTTTTTTTTTTTTTTCTGTGATTGGGTAAGTTCACTGAGAATGATCTGTTCCAGGTTCAACCATTTTTCCTCAAATATCTTTGTGTCATTATTTCTTGCTGCTGTATAGAATTCCATTATATAGATATACCACATCTTAGTTATCTATTCTTCTAGTGATGGACATCTTGGTTGATTCTAGCTCTTAGCTATTACGAATTGAGCTGCTACAAACATGGTTGAGCAAATCTCTCTGGCCTTTGGTTTGAAGGTTGTAGGGTAGATGCCCAGTAAGGGTATAACTGGGTCTGTTGGTATCTCTATAGTCAGCTTTTTCAGGAGTCTCCATATTGCTTTCCAAAGTGGTTGTACCATCCTACATTCCCACCAACAGTGGATGAGTGTTCCTGCTTCTCCACATCCTTGCCAGCATTTATTATCCTTTGATGTTTTGATGTTTGCTATTCTTATTAGAGTAAGGTGGAATCACATAGTTGTTTTAATTTGCAATTCTCTGATGATTAGGGATGATGAACATTTTCTTAAGTGTGTGTTTGCCATTTGTATTTCTTCCTCTGTGAACTGCCTGTTCATCTCTTTGCCCCATTTTGTGAGTGGGGTGTTTGACTTCTTACTGTTTAGATTTTTGAGTTCTTTGTAGATTCTAGAGATTAGGCCTCTATCAGTCTATTCCATTGGTCAATACTCCTGTTTTTATGCCATTATCATGCTGTTTTTATTACTATGGCTTTGTAATATAGCTTTAGGTCAGGTATGGTGATGCCACCAGAAGTATTTCTTTTGCTGAGGATATGTTTGGATATGTGAGGCCTTCTGCCTTTCCTTATGAAATTTGAGATCGTTTTTTCTATCTGTGTGAAGAACACTGTAGGGATTTTAATTGGAATTGCATTAAATCTATATATTCCCTTTGGTAGGACTGTCATCTTCACAATATTAATTCTACCTATCCAGGAACATGGGAGGTCTTTCCATTTTCTCAAGTCCTCCTCAATTTCTTTTTTTAGTGTTTTTATGTTTTCGTTGTATAGATCTTTTACTTCCTTGGTTAACATTATTCCAAGGTATTTTTGTTGTTGTTTCTTTCTCTGTATCTTTGTCATTTGCATATAGAAATCCTACTGATTTTGTATCCTGCTTCTTTGGTATAGGAGTTAATCACCTTCAGTAGTTTGGGGATGGTCTACCCACCCATGAGGGGATCCACAATTCCCTGATTTCTCCCCTTCTGAGCCCCCCACTCTCAAGAAAACCCAGAGAACCTTTAATTTCTTTCCTTTTCTTCCCCAGGATTTGCAGGGCAGTTAGGCATTCACCATCTTGGCTGGAAATCCACAAGTAATCTAAATAAATGGTTCTAAGCATGTGTGGGAACTCTAACTTTTTTGTAAAATAGCAGGCCAGAGGCAATTTGGCACCCTGCTGAGTCCTAGCTGGCCAGACAGGTTGCCAAACTTTAGCTAGGCTCAGGAAATTCCACTAGGCCTCAGATCCAGGCCCCTCAAAGCCCAATATCTCCCCCTTTTGTTTTTGTAAGCATGGTGGAAAACATGGCCCCTGTCTCAGGTTGTCCCCCTCTGGGGATCTTACCCATCACTGGGTACCATATATCCAGCTCATTGAGAATCCACTCCATGTTCTGTCTTAGGTTGTCCCAGCCTGTCTGAGATCTTAGCCGTTATTGGTCAAATGGAGGGCAGAGGAGGGATGCTCATCTGAGGACAGCCAGTCATATGAGGAGCTTGACTACTGAGTAGCAAGCCTATGATAACGTATTTCGATCTGATGAAGTTTTATTGCCTCTAGCCATTAGTGAATAAATTGTGTAATCTTATTAATTACACAAGGCCCAACAGTGAGGAGAAGGAGAAGGAGAGGCCCAAGTAAAGGGAAAAGGTAGGGTAAGAAGCCATGTAAGCCTGTCCACAGAGGGTTGTCCTGGAGGTCCCACCACCTCCTCTCCAAGTCTTCCTGGAGCATCATAATCTTGTTATGGACAATCCCCAATTTACTGGTGTAAAAGCAACATTTTTCCTGTAAAAACAAGCATATGCCTCCCTTTTCAGCTGTTAGTAAGTCTAGTCCCCTCCTGTTTTGTAGGATTACCTCAGCCAGGGAATCTAGCTGTTGTTGGAGATCAAGGATAGTGTTGGACACAGCTGTTATGTTACTGATCAACTGGAGAGAGAGCTTTCAGTGGAGATTGACTGCCATACCCATCCTGGCTGTTCCGTTGGCCATGCCTGTGGTTATTCTTATCCCAATGAGTAAAGATATCATTTGTACAGCTCTCGTAGGTCTCTCTCTGATATAATCAAAAGAGATCATAGGAATGGCCTCTTTTCCCACAATGATATCTACATCTGGGATTAAGGTGGCTGGGGCAAAAAGGCCCATCCAATTGGTGGGCAGAAAGTCATAGGCCATCCTGCCTCCACAAACATAAACCATTCCAGAAGGCAGGTAGTGTTGAGTACTGGGCTCAGTTGTGTTAAAAGTACAGAAGGAAGGATGAATGTATCCCACATCTATACTGGGATTATTAGGGGAAGACAGGGGCCAAATGCAATTTCCAGTAGACATTGGGAAAAGCTAGAAGGGGATGGGGAAGGTCGCTGAGCAATTTTTTAGGGTCGTATGGGCAACTCTAGTTGTATCATTGGTGATTACTGCAAGCATCCGGGTAGACCCAGATCAGAGGCAAAGCCAGCAATCCTCCACAAGGGAGAGATTGTTTGGTTTAGAAGGGTGAAGACCATTTTAGGAACAGTCCTCAAAGGTGGGACACTCTCTGGAGAAGTGATTGTTAGTGTCCTTTTGTTGGGACAAATATTTTAAGTCTCTCACTGGTTCCAAAATGGGTCTTTTTTCTTCTTGAAGGAAGACACATCCAAACCCTCTCCCTGCTGTGAGGAGTGGGTCTGGTCTTCTCCAGGCCCCACTCAATGGGTCCCTCCATCTTACCCAGATAGAATTGTAGGTAACAGATGAGGACCAATGCTTTTGAAAAGGGGATAATTGTTTATCTTCTTTAGAAAAATTTAAAATATTTAGGGTAAATAATGCCTTTTTTAGTTGGTCATATGGGGGTAAGGATTCCCCCTTTTGTTTTTTGTAATTGAGACTTGAGAGTCTGATTATATCTTTTAACAATAGCCTGGCCCCGGGGGTTGTATGGGATGCCTGTAGAATGTGAGATTTTCCAGATATGGAGAAAATCTACAAAGGCCTTGCTTACAAAACAGGGGCCATTATCTGTTTTAATTTGGTCAGGTAGTCCAAGGGTGGCAAATCATTGAAGCATATGGCTAATAGCATATTTAAATCCCCCCCCCCCCCCGCATGTGCCGGTGCCCAGTAGGTGCAGGAAAAGGTATCGACTGAAAGAAAAATATATTTAAGCTTTCCAAATGGAGAATAGTGTGTGACATCAATTTGCCAAAGATGATTAGGGTAGAACCCTCAAGGATTGTTTTCTATAGTTTCAGTGGTGATAAAAGCCTCAGTTTCTCCAAGTATATCCTAACCTAGGAGGTTGGCCATTAGTCCAGACACCACCAGAAGGAGTACCTCCCCATGGTCCATCAGGATCAGTCCAGGGCTGCCAATTTGCCATTTCCCAGGATGTTGACTGTCCACCCACACCAAATAAAGGTGGACCAGGGACTAACTGCTGTGAAGGAGGGACTTCCTCCTTTCTAATTAGCATTACACTGAAGCATAGAAGCCATTTTATAAGCCAAATTGTTTCCTCAAGAGAGACAGTGTGGTTGTCCCCAGTGTCATTTTTGGCCTTAGTCCAGGAATCAGGGATATGGACCAGTATGTAACAGGGCTGGGGATATCCCCTGGGGGAGTTTAAAGGCTCACCCTGAAGGCTAAACTTGGATTTGCAATCCTTGGCCCAATGGAAACCTTTCTTGCACCTGGGGCAGTGAGTATGTGGCATGTTAGGGGCCACAGGGACTGTTGGGTTACTTTTGCCCAATTGGAATACTCCCTTTCAAAGTGACCTTCTTTGTCACACCCAAAACAAGACCTCCCCTTTCCTGTTGAAACCCACAAACTAGGGCGACCATAGCTTCATGGTGAGCAGCCTGCAAGGCTGACGCCATGGCCCTAGCTTGATGGGAGCTGGATCCCATGCTTTGGTGGCTATAATCCATTTACTACTCATAGAGTGATCTTTTAGTCCAGCGCAGGCCAACTTATGGTCACTTGTCATGCCTCCCCAGACCAGCATTTTAATGAACTGATTGCATAGGGGACCAGGGGGCATCTTTATGTAGGCTCTTTTCAACCCTCTCTATGAAGGTGGCCAAGTCTTCACTAGCCTTTTGTGTGATTCCTGTGATGGGTGCTCAGCTGGGCCTTCCTCTAGTTTCCTCCATGCGGCCATTCCCAGAGCCTGCACCTGATCCCGTTATGGATCACAGATGGCAGCTTCCTGGAGGCCCATGGAAAATGCATCAGCAGTGCCCAAGAGCAGGCCGAAAGTGATTAGGACTGGGGCCTGAGCAGCCTGATTCCTCTCAGCCTGAGTACGGCACTCATCTGGAAAGAAGGCACACCACTTTATGTACAAGGGGCCAGAAAGAATGGCTTTAGCAAGGTTTTTCCAATCTTGGGTAGTACACTGATGATAAGCCAAACCCTGGAGGATGGTCTCTGCCCAGGGGTAATTAGGTCCATCCCCTGAGACAGCCTTTTTAAGGCCTAGGCCAACAGCAACACACAAACACAGGAGTACAACACAATCACAAAGGACACCCAAAATAGCTAAATATGCTGAAGAATTAAGTTCAGATTTAGATTCGTGATGGCCAGATGAGTCTATGTCCTTAGAGGACAGCTTAATGATACTAAACACAGTATGGTTGGGAGCAGATCTCTCCAGCACATTTGCTCTGTCTTCTGGGATGGAGTCCCCATTCATACGCCTCAAGTCTCCTCCAGTCTGCCTATACAGTGTGTCCACCAGGGTCATATGACCTGTTCAGAAATACAGACACCACAGATACAGTTTGCTGGCAAACTGAAAGAGAAAGGAAACAGAAAGGGAATGAAGAGATGTTGACAAGCAAGCAGAGGTTACAGAAGCAAAGTTTTGCACATTAGGTATGAGGACTGCCTTATAATTTATGAGGGTACACTCACCCACAGACCACTTGGCCCATCAGCGTTCTTCCACTGGAGAGATTCCACCACATTGAGCACCAGTGTGCCGGGCTCACCGGCAGGTAGGGCTGTAGGAGAGCCGGTCCCGCTGGTCTCTTCCTGGAGCTGAGCGGGATGGTGAGTGTTGGCAACTCAGAACCTCTCCTAGTCACTGGAGAAAAATCACACTGAGTTGTGAGACTTTTCAAAGCAGGATCTCAATTTATTGTTATAGGCGCTTGCCTATATCATGTTGAGAACGAAGGTGGGGATCTCAGGAAAGGATGAGGTGTAAGGGCCAATAGCATATTGCAACTTTTGAAATGGTTGGTTCTAAGTGCTTGTGGGAACTCTAACTTTTTTGCAGAAGTAGCAGGCCATAGGAAATTTGGCACCCTGCTGAGTCCTAACTGGCCAGAGGTAGGTTGCCAAACTTTAGCTAGGCTCAGGAAGTTCCACTAGGCCTCGTGTCCGGGCCTCCCAAGGCCCAACAAGCTAGCATCTACTTAGTGATAAACACTGCTCTCAATCAGGTATCACTATCAAGCATTACAGACAAAAATGAGAATATGATAATTTATATGTGGAGAGAATGTGTGTGTGTGTGTGTCTGTGTGTGTGTTAGTTTGAATGTATGTTCCCCATAGATTCAGGTGTATTTTCTTTTTTTAAGAGCTCACTTATTGAAGATGAGATTTTGGATTTTATTAAAGCTCACAAATTAGATTTCTTGCCACCTGGCTTAAGAGATATTACTGGGGATGAATCCTGGGGTGCAGCCCTGAGGTGTGCTTGGGGGTGGATCTGATTTCAGTCCTACAGTGTAAGAGAGTTTGTGTTCTGGGGATTGCTGGTGCTTTTGTGTTTGTTGCTTTTGGTTTTTACAAGCTGTTTGGTTGTTACTCTCTGCTTGGATGTATGGAAGCCATTGGTAGAACTTCCCCTTGGTTCTGTAAGCTGAAACAAATCCTGTTCCTCTCATAAACCTGGATTTGAGCTGGGCATGGTGACTTAATCTAAGCACTCAGGAGGCAGAGGTAAGAGGATCATGTGAGTTCAAGGCCACCCTGAGACTACATAGTGAATTCCATGTAAGCCTAAGAACCTACCTCAAAAAACATAAACAAAATCAAAAAATCGATATTTAGTTGTACGCTCATTTCAGCAACAAGAAGCTCTCTACTACAAGATATAAGTGAGAAAATTTAAGAAAAGTTAGATTTTATAAAATAATACAGATATTTCATCTCACTTAGAAAATGAGTACTGGTCACCTCTATTGGACTTGCCCTGCTGACCAGCAGCTCAGTAGGAGTTGACTGTTGGGGCAGCTTATATGAGTTACAAACACTGAAGTCACAGCTCTCACTCTTCCTTGTGTCTTTCCCTTGGCTTCTCACCTTCACTGGAAGAACCACATAATTTGAATTTACTATCTTTGCTCTATTAAAGCAGAGCATATTTGCATGACAAATGTGTGTGCATTGGTTAAATCTGCAGTTTTCATTATTTCTAAAAGCCATGTATCTTCATTTCCCAAACTTTTTCAGTACGTAAGTGGTTTAATCAGAAATAAATTACTAAAAAAAATTGAGGTGCAAATTCATTTTAAGCAAGAATTTCTGAGATTCATTTTTTATTTATGAAAATGTGTTTGGAATGTGAAAATAATGACTCCTGACATGCCTCTGTTGGATTTTTATTTAAAAAAGAAGAAAAGAAAACTCAGGGCTGCAGAGATAGAGCAGTGAGTAAGGTTCTTGTTTACAAAACCTAATGACCTGGTTCAATGATTCAGTATGCACATAATGCCAGAAACACAATGTGGCACATGCACTTGGAGTCTGTTTGCAGTGGCTACAGGTCTTGGTGTGCCCATTCTCTGTCTCTGTCTCTGCCTCTCTCTCTCTCTCTCTCTGCTTGCAAATAAATAAATTAATAAAAGTATTTTTAAGGGCTGGGTAGATGGATTAGTGGTCAAGGTGCTTGCCTATAAAACCTAGATTTGACTCCCCAGAACCCACATAAGACAGATACACATTGTGCATGTGCCTGGAGTTCATTTGCAGTCGGTGGAGGCTTTAGTGTGTCCATTCTCTCTCTCTAATAAACAAAAAATGAAATATTAAAAAAATATGTTTATTTATTTATTTATTTATTTATTTTTATTTGAGAGTGACAGACACAGAGAGAAAGAGGCAGAGAGAGAGAGAGAGAATGGATGCGCCAGGGCCTCCAACCACTGCGAATGAATTCCAGATGCGTGAGCCCCATTGTGCATCTGGCTAACGTGAGTCCTGGGGAATCGAGCCTCGAACCGGGGTCCTTAGGCTTCACAGGCAAGTGCTTAACCGTTAAGCCATCTCTCTAGCCCTAAAAATATATGTTTTTAAGAAGCTCAAAATTGGGGCTAGAGGGATGGTTTAGTGGTTAAAGAGTTTGCCTGCAAAGCCAAACTACCCAGGTTCAATTCCCCAGGACCCATGTTAGCCAGATGCACTAGGGTGCACACACATCTGGAGTTCATTTGCGGTAGCTGGAGGCCCTGGCACACACATTCTCCCTCTCTCTCTCTCTCTCTCTCTCTCTGTCAAATATATAAATTAATTAAAATAAAATATTTTAAAAAGCTCAAAAATAAAGGTCAGGGGCTGAGTACTTGTCTCAATTGTGAAAGGAATTTGTTTTCAGATCTTGCTGGTGTGAGTTTGAATCCTCAGCACCTACAGAATAACAGATGTAAAGTGGTACAAACATCTGGTATTCATTTGCAATGGCAAGACACCCAAGACTGCCCATAGACATGTACACACACACACACACACACACACACACACACACACACAAATAAAAAAAATATTTCTTCTATTATTATTATTTTAAATTTGTGTGTGTGTGAGAGAGAGAATGGGCACACCAAGGCATCCAGACATTGTAAACAAGCTCCAGGTGTGTGTGTCATCTTCAGCATCTGTCTTAAGTGGATCCTGTGGAATCGAACCTTGGTCCTTAGGCTTCACAGGCAAGTGCCTTAACAACAATGCCATCTCTGTAGCCTGATAAAATGTGAATAATTTGAGTAAAAAACAAAACAAAACAAAAAACTCATGAAGGCAATTTTTGTTAATAATGACTTATAAATGCATTCTTCAGTTTGAAAATTGACGTCACAAAAACTTCTGAGTTCCTGAAGGATTAAATGTCCCATGAATAAACCATTCATATCACATTGCTCACATGCTACTCTTCTTTTGATGGGCTTTGTACAATTTTACTTAATTAGAGCTTTCTAGACTTGAAAAATTTTTAAAACATATGTTGACTCATAAAACATTTGAACAATATTATCTAACATGTGATCATTATATAGCATATTACAATATCTCACATATCACTTGTTAATATATTAATTATTATTACCTAAAACCTGTAGTGGTTGATTAAACTTTGATTTATTAAATTAGATAGTAAGACCACATAGACTTGATTATTTATAATAATGTAACCAATCTGCCCTCTTTCTCTTATTACTAACTGCAAATAATTAAATTAAAGTTTCTGAAATATTTTTGTTTTACTTTTATGTTTATTTTAAATCTTGCCAGTAAGGTAAAAAACTGAGAAAGGCATTTACAATAATGCTTTCCTAACTGTTCTTATGCTTTTAGCATATTTAAAGGAATAAAATATATGAATAATAGCATGATTCAGTAGTTTAATATTTTTACCACTGAAATATCACATATAGGTGAAAAGGGTTGAATTTTATTTAACAGGTGATTGATTTTAAATTACATTTCTATTTGAGCTGAGTGTAGTGGTGCCTGCCTGTATTCCCAGCACTTGGGAGGCTGAAGCAAGAAGATGGAAAGTTTAAGGCCACCTTGGAGTCCATAGCAAGAAGACGATTTCTCAGTGGTCAAAGAAAATAATTATACAGAAAATTTATTGTATATTTCATAAATCCAAACATATTTAAATGTAATAAAGCTATAAAAAATTAAATAGGAAATGTACCAAAGTATAAATTTTAATGTTGCTTTAAAATTATCACTATCATTAAGTTTACCTTTTTATATATAAGATTATATATCTTAAATGTACAAATACAGACATACCAATATGCAACATCAAACTATTGATAATCACACAATAAATAATTAAAACCTTAGACTTTGAAAGATATTAACACACTTTTGTTAATATAAATAGATATTAAATTCAAGCTAAATAGCTTTCATTAAGAAAAGCTGTTGTCTCTCTAATGAATAAACAATGACATCTCATGGCCTTTTCAATGCAAATAAATTGTGTCAATGTTGTCATATATCAGGACAAGAAGACATGCTAGTTTGAAAGAATGTGTGCCAGAATCAACAGGGTTATAGGGGAGATCAGCTCAGTTGAAAGAGTCACCTATCACTGTCCTCTTCATCCACTAGTATTCATAAATTGTGAGATAAAAGATGGTTTCTATTTCAAAGAAAAATATCTTATTTGCTTTTTTCTTCCTCTTATGGCTATTAGTTTTAAATGCATAGCATTTAACATCAAGCCTTTAGTCTTGAATATTCTCTCCTTCAAATATATTTTAAAACTTGTCTGAGTTCTTCAAATGATTCAATAAAACAAAGCTCTTTGTAGATAGGTAGTTTTATTAAAAATTATTATATAAATCTAATATATATTTATCAATTCGCTTAAATAATTGATACAGATTAGGGGCAAGATAACTTTATTTTGCAGATATTCAATTTTAGGGGCAGAGAACAAGAAGGATATACTTACTTCCCTGCTCTGGCGAGACTAAAAGAACTCAAGTCTAACTCCAAGTGGTGATGACAGGAGCAGTTTTCTGATTCTTCCTCCTTAATAATTTGTGTTCTTTTTCCCTGTTGGTGGGCCCTTCCTGCGTGTGCAAAAACCTTCCTGGCTCACAAACCAATCAACCAAACAATCAAGGCCGTTCATATAATTCTGAATTCTGCAATAATGCTTATTGCATCTATAATTATTAAATAAATTAAATTAAAAATAATTAAATTATAATTTATAAAGTGGCTTGATCTAAGTCACCATATAGATTTTCTCAGGTTTTCCCTCTTGGGACCACTTCCATCTTGGTGAGGTGGGTCCTCCCTCTTTTGGGAGCTTTTCTGCTTTTGTTTTACTCTTATTTCTATTCTCTCTTAAAATAAATCTTTTTATAATTTAGCCTTATCTCTGTTTCCATTAATCAATTATTTGTTACTTATAAGACAAGAACATGTGTGATTCAATAAATAACAATCTGACTCTCATATTGGCTTCTGTGTTTTACTCATTGCTACCTCATATTAACACATAGTCCCAGGAGTATACCACCACAAACCTCAGAGGAAATGAGGTACAAGATGTTAAACTGAGTGATAGTATTGAGAAAACAAATTGACTTCAAATCACCTGCTAATAGATACTTGGGGACTTTAAGAGTATTTACATCATTCTTGAGGCCCACTGGCTTGGAAATTATTGTCTCAAATATTGTCTGAATATTTCAGATATTCATACACAACCAATAAAAAATAGAAACATGAATGCTGAAGAGAGAGTAAGCCAAGGAAATTTTTTGAGAAAACAGTAACTGGTCCCAAAATGTCACGTCAAACATGATTAGGATGCCAATATCCAGTGAAGAGAAAGAAAAGAAGACAAAGTAAAAGTTAAACTTTCTGAGTGAAAATCAGCAAAACAGGTAGGCTCAGCAGTCTGCTAGCAACTACATTGAATGAGAGGCTTCGGGAGGCAAAAATGCATTGTCTCATTCAGGGATAAACATTCTTCCCTCCTCTTCAGCATGTCTTTAGGTGAGAAGTTTTCTCTTAACTAAGTGATAGTCTCAGTTAAGTCAACTGTGAAGTAGAACATAATCTTTTCACATCCACACCTGAGCCAGTGGTAAAACTCAAATGAACTTCCCTTCCACAAAATCCCTGAACCTTCCATGTCCCATTCTAATCTCATATTTTAAATCTTGTAAAACAGCAATTGTGATTTTAGCTTTACTAATGCTACCAGTGAAACAGGAGGCTGGGTTTGTCTTTCAATTACCTCCATACCTAACATCTGCCTAGACTCCTATCACTACTTGTTTGACTTAAGAAACAAGTTCTTAAGAAGTCTACAAATATATCAGGTCATGATTTTAAAGAAAGCCGAATTATAGATGCATACTTACCAGAGGCAGATCTGAGTTTTGAACTTCACAAGTTTGCCATCTATTCCTAAAAGATCTGTGTACTATTCAGTTATACACCATACAGAAGAGTATAAAACATTTATATGATTAAAATTGTCATGACTAATGACCAATCAATTAATTCAACAACATTTATGGGTCTCTTAAGAAAAGAGAATCTGACTGGACGATAGCTTTTCTATAGACATAAATCTAATATAAGATTTTAGATCTGTGATGGATTGCTAGAAAAAATAAAGGTTTGACTTGAGGGCATAGAAACTAGACAAGCTGATAAGACAAAAATCAGGAAGGAAAAAAAAAACATTAAAATACTAGCTATTTTACTGTCAATAAGTAGCAAATTTAGGGGGACAGAGTGTAAGGGACAGTGGCTTATAACACAAGGTGAAGATACCATATATTTTTTACTTCAAATGAACAGATCCCTCTAACTCACAGTTGGTTTTTCAACTCATAAATCTATTGGGAATTCCTATGCCCAGAACAAGATAATCTCCATCTACTATTAAGGAAATTGAATAATCCCTCAACTCTGGGTGGGGTTGACATTGCAAGCCACCCTGCTCAAAAGGATTCAAAGTTCAACATATGTAAGTCATATTGAATCACTAGCGTTTACTACCCCACCATGAGTCTCAAACATCCCATGCAAGGCCCCTGCTTTATAGTGCAGTTTTTCCTTCAACCATCTCTAAAATTTTCCCTCTGTCTCCTTACTCAGCAGGTGGTGGTTTGACTAAGATGCCCACCTTAATTTCTTGTGCTCTGAATTGCCACCTCCCTGGTAATTTTGGAGGTGGAGCTTTGATGGAGAGATGTATTCCTGGGAGCAGGTGTGTGGGTGTTACAGCCAAGTTCCACTTCCACTGGTAGCTCAGTTTTACTCTTATGGATAACTTCCACCTGCTGTGACAAGGTGTGATGTCCAATCACTACCATCTTTTTCCTGATATGATGCAGTTTCCCTTCAAGACTGTTAGCCAAAATGAACTCTATTCTCCTATCAGCTGCTGTTAGTCAGGTATTTTGTCCCAGTCACATGAAGTGAACTGTGGCATAGGGTTACAAAGCTTCTTTCCTTTCTCTTCAGAGCCCATCATTTTCTCCTGGCATTCAGTAAATAGCTTGAGGCCTAAGAAACTGTCTTGGTCTTGTGACCTGACAAGTAGAACATTGTCTCAAACCTGACAAATAGAATATTCCATAGCATACATATAATAATTTGGAAATGTTAAACTATTATTTCCTTATATCATTTAAGTGAATTATCCTACTTAATATTATACATTTAACTATAGTTAGATTGCCATATTTAGCAAACTCGTACTTTTAGAAAAATTATTTATCTGTTTTAAAATTATTTTAGAAAAAATATTTTTTTTAAATTTATTTATTTATTTACTTATTTGAGAACGACGGACACAGAGAGAAAGACAGATAGAGAGAGAGAGAGAGAATGGGCGCACCAGGGCTTCCAGCCTCTGCAAACAAACTCCAGACGCGTGAGCCCCCTTGTGCATCTGGCTAACGTGGGACCTGGGGAACCGAGCCTCAAACCGGGGTCCTTAGGCTTCACAGGCAAGCGCTTAACCGCTAGGCCATCTCTCCAGCCCTAGAAAAAATATTTATCTGTTTTAATAATTGTCACTTATTTTTATTTATTTTTTGTTTGTTTGTTTTGGTTTTCGAGGTAGGGTCTCATTCTAGACCAGGCTGACCTAGAATTCACTATGGTATCTCAGGGTGGCCTTGAACTCATGGTGATCCTCCTACCTCTGCCTCCCAAGTGCTGGGATTAAAGGTGTGCACCATCATGCCTGGCTATTTTGATTTTTAAAACTGAAAATAAAAGAATAAAAAAGAAAGAAAAGATTTGAAAATTTCTAGAATATAAAATTTAAAACTTCTTTTTTTTAAAAAAAAATTATTTATTGATTTGAGAGCAACAGACACAGAGGGAAAGACAGAGAGGGAGAGAGAGAGAATGGGCGTGCCAGGGCTTCCAGCCTCTGCAGATGAACTCCAGACGCGTGCGCCCCCTTGTGCATCTGGCTAACGTGGGACCTGGGGAACCGAGCCTCGAACCCGGGTCCTTAGGCTTCACAGGCAAGCGCTTAACCGCTAAGCCATCTCTCCAGCCCTAAAACTTCTTTGTTATGAACATTGAGTTTATATATTCTAGTATTTACAAGCATTGTACAGTTCATAGTTTCATTAACAGTCTTTTTAAAAATTGATTTGAAGCCAGGCATGGTGGCACTCACATTTAATCCTGGCACTCGGGAGGCAGAGGTAGGAGGATCGCCATGAGTTCAAGGCTACCCTGAGACTCCATAGTGAATTCCAGGTCAGCCGGGACTAGAGTGAGAACCTACCTTGAAAATACAAATAATTCAGGCTGGCAAGCTTTGCAAGTAAGTACCTTTAATTGTTGAACCATTTCCCTGGACCAGATTAATAGTCATTTAAAAAAATCCAATTAAATATAGGTAATTCTGAATGTTTGATGTCTGGTTTCTCTGTACATTTCCAGATGCTGTATTATGCAGCACTCCTTCTTGTTAACCTTTACTTCCCAAGTAATCTAGCTTTCTCCAAGATCACTTGCATCTGGGGAGAGGGCAGTAGGGAACAAAAGCTGGAATCCTAGGTGAGGGGTTTCTGACCATCCTCCCCATTGACTAAAGAATGTCCATAGCTCCAAAACCTTATCCATACACCTGGTTCACAGTACTGCTCTGCTCCAAAGGGGCATGACTACTAGAACAAAGCACACTCTAGTACAAGATGGAATCATGCTATGCTGAGAAGAAAAACACAATACAACAACTTTGTATGCATTGAATAATATAATTCTAAATGCATTTGTAACATATAATGACAATTCATACGTAAATGCACCATTTCAATGACTAAAACCCATAGATCAGAGATTAAGGTCTAGAAATATTTTATTATAGGGAGAGCATAGAACTTAGGAGAAGGAAAGAATACATGGCTCCTGTCCAACTGGACAGTGGTGGTGTTCCCAGAAAATAGGAAATGCCTATCCTGAGACCCAGATTGAGATTTTTTATTATTTATTTATTTTCAAGCAGAGTGAGAAAGGAAGAAGAAAGACAAAATTGATGCCACAGAGCCTCCAGCCACTGTACCTGAACTCTAGGTGCATGCTCCACCTTGTGTATTTGTCTTTATGTGGGCACTGGGAATAGACATCGGTTCATTAGGTTCTGCAGGCAACTACTAAGCCATCTCTCCATCCCAAGACTGAAGTTTTCTATAGGATTAGGGATTGACCTCCTCAGTTCTGTCATGATACCAGATATCTAGGTAGAGGGTTATGATTTCTGAGAAAGGGCAGTCTTCTCAAGTATCTCAGATAGATTCAGGTTTGTTGAGAGGAACTTCCAGACCCGGTACAGTTATGGAAGAAGGGATTTATTGAAGCTTACAGATCCAGGGGAAGTTCCATAATGGCACAAAAAGCTTGCCTGTTTTCACAGGACAAAACACACAGAGATAAGCACAAGTCTAAAAGTCAAAAGCCACACAGCATGCTCAGGAACTCCTGCTAGACACACTATGTATATCTTTAAGTTGAGATCTGAAGCCCACCAGAACGCCCAAAGATCAGTCCAGTGACACCTCCTCCAGCTAGGTGGCTGCAGATGCAAACTACAAACTAATAAAATACTGAATATATTGGGGGCCATCTATTCAAACTACCACATTCTGCCCCTGGCCCCCATTAGATTCATAACCATCACACCATGTAAATTGTACTCAGTTTAATTTCAAACATCCCCACAGTCTTGAATAATTTAAAATAGTAAGTCCTGTACAACTAGTTAATACTTTCAACATATAATGGAACAGAGTAAATATTTTAAACTGGTATAATGCATAACAAGAGTAGACTAAAACAATATAAATTCAACCACCGTCAAACAAACATCAAACTTCTGCAGTTCAAATTCAGAATAACGATAGATTGACAGTCTCCAAAGTTTTCAATTCCACTTCCCTAGCTGGACAGAGTATCTATGGAACACTTCCATCATAGGCCAACAGTGCACTCTGCCCTGCCCAGCAGGGAGTCAAACAAGAACCCGAGGGGAAGTTAACCAGAGTGGGAAAAGGCAAACAGACACAAGAAGGAGACCATACTAGGTGTTTGTGAAGGCCTCGAGAGTTTATTCTTACATGTAGGTTTATATAAGGTTGAAGGGGTAAGGGGACGTAATCAGGCCAAACATCACAGAATTACTTGTTAAGCTGCAATGCCTTTGTTTCTTCATCAGCTACCGGCAGCATGGGGGAGTAATCAGCCAAGCATACGATCCCTTTGTTTCTGCTAGTTGAATATTAGGTGAATATTAGCTTTGTCCTGTTAGGGAAAAAAGGAGATTCTCTCAGTGAAGTGTTTCTTCCCTGGATATGTGAGATGTCACTGGAGGATCATCAGCTTGTTTTAAAGTCATTTTCTTTGGTGTCAAACAAGCTTACTGATCCTCAGCCCCAAATGAGTACTGGATCTAGGTCAGTCCATTTTAAGGTTAAAGGATCTTTCTACATGGCTTTGGCAAAGGTGTGCCAAAAGTTATCAGCAGCTGAATTTCCCTGAGTATCAAGGGTTAAAAAGTTTAGGACAAACAAGCCATAATGAAGAATGTTTTTTGGGGAGCCTTTTATGGGATATAAATCCCCTGTTTTTAACTTTTGGAGGGTAAATGGACCCAGAAGAGGGGCCCCTCCTACCAGAACACCCCAGTGGGTGTAAAGTCAGTGGCACAAATAACCAGGAGAAGAGGCTTCTTATAAGAGATAAAAGTGACCCTTTGGCTCAGAATTGCAGCCTCCACTTTCTTCAGAACCTCTAGGGCAGGGGCTGTTAATGAGTGGCTGGAGGCAGAGTCTGGGTCTTTTTTGAGGATGTCAAACAAGGGTTTAAACTCTTGAGTCTGGGGGACACATGGCTTAAACTTGCATGGGGTCTGAGATAAAGGGGGTTCCATCCATTTTTTTAATTTTTTTCAGAGTACAGCTTTCCATGAATTTAAGTAGCATATGTTGGAAAGCAAGAACAAAATGAAAGTACAGAGCAGAGAGACAAGTATCCTGATATTTCTTATCCTATTCTGAAGTTGTTTGTACATAGCAAAATTACCCATTTGCAAAACACAAGGTGATAGACTCTTGTCTATGTTTATCCTGGTTAAACCTCCAATTACATCTGTACTTATGACTTGTGACCCACCCAGCATAGGCATCACCTATGTCTAATACAAAATGAATTTAGATTAAGACTATGTCCCTATTTAATACTTTTAGAGTAACCTTAAGTGTTTGTAAACATTTGAAAAATCTCTAACTTTAGGCATGACATTTAGGTTTAGCCTGAAAATTCTTTCCTATACATGCACATCTTTATTCACATACTTTAACATTATCATCTAAGTACCACTCAAAAGGCATTTGTAATGAGCATTCTATGTTCCAACATTGAAAAATTTCTTCCCAGTTACTTCAATCAATTTATCTTATCCCATTATTAACCACCTTTCTTATAAGGCTATTATGAAAAACTATACCAAACTAATTAATCCCATTACTCACTAACAAGTGAGTAGTCTAAAGACAATTTTATGTCACTAATACCAATAAGACATTAAACTAAGGCAAATACTGTTGCTATCATGAGTTAGGCTGGCCTAGAAGTCAGGTCAGTTTTCTCCTCCTTTTAAGTACATTACAATTATTATTTTTTTTAATACCTGACAAATTATAAGTTTCCACTTTAGAGAGAAATCTGTTGTTTTTAATAATTTTCTATGAAAGTTGAAGTTGACCTAGAACATAAATTTAGTAATTATATTCATGATATCATGTAACAAAGGACACATTTTTTTACATAAAACTTTAGTTCTTTATAGGCTGCAGTTAAATGTGACCTCTTTTTTTTTTTTGCCACTTTTTGGTGTGCTGTTGTGGCTAGGTGGGGCTTGTATCACCTTAGATCAGCCCTGCCTTACTCCTGACACTTCCCAGGGGTCTGGTCTAGTACACATGGAGGTAATGGCCAAGAAGACTGCTGGGAGGCCAAGATTTGTCACTACCTGAAGGTGAAGGGGGAGGGGGGGCTCCAGGACTGCCAGGAGGCCTCTGAAGAAGGCAGTCTTTTCTTTTTTAACTGTAAGGACAGTTTTTAGTGATTGGGCTTCCCGGGAAAGTTGGTGGGTTGCCTGTCAAGTGACTGTTTCTAAATCACAATTTTCAGGGGCACAGAAGTGACGTGGCTTAGGCTTGTGAAGATAAGGTGGAGGGTTTGCTATGGGTGCCGTAGGAGGTGGCAAGTCAGGGTTATGATATCTGGCAGCCTCACCCTCTAGCTCTGATTCTTCATCTGGGGAAAGACGGGCATTAGAGGGAGGGGTAACTGTAGATTTGGAGAGAATAGGATAAATAGATTTAGGGGCAGGTGGGTCAGGTGGGTCATCCTCGGGCATAGGAACAATGACAGAAGGGCAGGGTGAAAGGGAACCATTTGTCCCGCCCAGTACCTTTTCCTAGGGACAGCTGCCTTGATATCCGCCTGGAGGGCTGGGCGGTTCAGGGAAGAGAGCTGCAGCTGCTGCAGCTGCTGCTGCACAGGGATCTTGAGGGCAGGGCATTAGTTTTAAAATGGGAGAGGTCTGATTAGGTTTAAGGTTATTTTTAAGAAAGAGTTCTCCATCCCTAACAACTTTTGAAACATCTAGTTAGCACCAGTGAATCTGTAGGACATCGTTTATTAAATTCCAATAGGAGAAGACCTGAACCGGGACTTTCTCAGGGCCAAAGGTCTTACAATAGTCTTTTATACAATCTCCTACTCTCCCCCATCATCCTTTCATCAATGGTACCTTCCTGGTGAAACCATGGACATAAATCTTCTAAGAAGAAGAAAAAGTAAACAAGGTCTTTTTTCTTAACTTTTGTCCCATGAGTCTTGAAGGAGTCTTTAAGTCCCTGGATAAAAAGTTCCTGCTTACTTAGGGTCTGCCTCATGATAGAAAAGGAAAGAGGAGAAACAACAAGACCAGTGGGCAATATTTCTGGTCAGAGAACCGGCCCGGGGTATTCCCCAGTGGGCTTTATGCAAACCTGTCCACAAATTTAAGAATCTGGCAGCCACCTTAAGGGCATTTATTGACTGTTGTGTAACCAGTTTCATTGGTAGGAAGAGAGGCTAGATAGGAGGTCTTTGCCACGCCTGAATGGGCTGTCAGGATTTGCACAGGGAGCTAGGGGTCTTCAGCTAATGACAGAGGGTAGCCCTAGCCAAGATGCTTCAGTTGCCCTGTCGCTATGTTGTAATTCCATGTGATGGTGCCAACCGAAAGTAAAAGAAGGAAAAGAAGTTTACAAAAAGCAACAAAGAAATCCCGCAATTCTTGTGGCTTGCAAATCTGACTAAATAACCTTTAAATGGTTTGCCTAGAATTCCTCACTTGTCTTACCTTAGTGGATCTGTATCACAGGTGGGTTTTTTCTGTGGTGATCACGGTACAGATCTGTATTACAGGTAAATTGCCTGTAGTGATCTCTATGAAAACCTTCACTCACCCTCTGGTGGGGTGGTGGTCCAATTGCTGGGATGGCCATCTACTTGAGTGACGCCCAGGTCACACTTTGTACCTCGAGCCGATGTTCAGGTTCCACTTGCCCCAGCCAGCAGAGAGTTGGACAAGGACCCGAGGGAAGTTAACCAGAGTGGGAAAAGGCAAACAGACACAAGAAGGTGCCCATGCTAGGTGTTTGTCAAGGACTCTAGAGTTTATTTTTACATGTAGGTTTATATAAGGTTGTAGGGGGAAGGGGACGTAATCAGGCCAAAGATCACAGAGTTACTTGTTAAGCCGCAATGCCTTTGTTTCTTCATTAGATACCGGCAGCATGGGAGAGTAATCAGCCAAGCGTATGATCCCTTTGTTTCTGGTAGTTGAATATTAGGTGAGGAAGTAGAAACTTAACTTGCCATATGGTGGTTTCTGTTAACATGGTCAATGTTTGGTTCATAGCTCCCAACAGCACTCCATGGTAGCCCTTGCATAGTCCTAATATATCTGGACTATTTTCAGGTCTTCATGTAAACCAAAGTCTATCTTTTAAAGGCTCTTTCAGCCTATCAGGACATTAGGCCCTGTCTCATGTTGCATCTTAGCAGTGGCTCCTGGAACCGTGTGAAATTCAGGACCACCCCTCACATTTTTCATGTTTCCAAACCCAATGCTAGTTGTGCAGGACACGGACATATTCTTAATTCAAGGACAAAATTAATCTTAATCTTGAAAAGCAGGTTCAATCTTCAGCTAACTGTTTCCAAGAGTTTGCTTTCCTATGATAGTCTTTTCTCAGGTATCCTCTCCATTTTTTTTTTTTTTTAATGTAAGAAGTTGGAACATCTTCCTTGAAATTGCTAATGTGTTGACAATGGCATGCTTCAGTAATCTAAAACCAGTAATTTTTGCCTGTAATTTTAACTTGTTTGAGGTTTTCCTACTTTTAAATCTGAAATCTCTCAATCCAATATCTTTAGCCAAGCGCATCACTCCATTACAAACTGGGTCTGGGTAGCAGGATGCAGCCAACCCTTATGACAGTACCCAGTACCTGTGAGGTCAGGACAAAATGGAGCTACAACAGGAGGGCAAACTGAATCATCCACATTCCTCAAGAAATTGTCCAGCCATTATTCCTCCCCTGCCTAACAAGTCTTCAGAACTAGATTTACTGCCCCCTTATCTCTCACTGGCTCACTTCTGGTCTCACCCTATGGCTAATGTAAAGAACAGAGAACTACTGCCCCAACAAAGAAATTCCTTCCCTTCCTCACCCTCCCCCAACTGAATAGCCTATAAAACCCACTATCTGTAACCCCAAGCTCACTGCTCTTCTCTTGAGAGTCAGTCCTTGCAGCTCATGTTTTTCCCAGAATAAAAACTTCTATCTTTGCCTCAAGGAGGTCTCTGTGGTCCTTGGTCACTCCTGATCCTTACAGGTAGTGCCTGACTCAGATAGGAAGGCTTCTGATTTCCCTCTTGGATAGCCAAACGTCCTTTCCTCCTGACCAGACCACCGAGCTGCCACTCGACCCTCTGAAGGCCTCAGACCATCTCTGCCTGATACATCACTCACACCCACCGGGATTTGCCTCACTGTTCTTTTTTTAGTCTCCTCCCCTTCTCGGTAAGTGTTCTCCTCTCTCTAGCCCCCCTCTCTCCCTCTCTCCCTCCCTCTCTCTCTCTCTCTCACACACACACACACACACACACACACATTGGTCTGTCTTGGGTTTCACCCCTCCTCATGGAAGAAGCCATGGTGGCACTTCAGGCTACACACCTCAGCCACTAGGTCCCAACTCCAGGTCTCCAGAAAGATGCATTCCAGACATCTCTCTCTCTCTCTCTCTCTCTCTCTCTCTCTCTCTCTCTCTCTCTCTCTGGTGGATCATACCCTAAGGGGCTCCTTTTGGTTTGGTTGCATCATTCTGGGACTTGCCCTTTCCCTCCCTCATCTCCTGACCTCTCATCTTCCACTACCAGCAACTTTCACCATCAAGAACACAGTTGCCCTCCTTGCTAAAACAGGCTAAAAAAAAAAACAACAGTTGCAATCTGTATGGATTCTGTCTACATGGGAGGTGCAGGGACCATTCACCCTAACTGGCCAGGGAGTCAGAGTGGTGTTCTGTATAAACCCAGTTTAAGCTTTGGTTTATTTTTTTCTCACCCTTCTTTTGATCTTTCCCTGTCTCCTTATCTTTCTCTGCAACTCTGCCTGGCCACATCCAAAAGCTGGATAATAGGTCAAAGTGGCCTGAACATGATCCTTTTGATTTCCAAATTCTCACTGAATTTAAACAATCTTTTGCCAATGTACAGGCAAATGGTCTATAGCACCCTATTTTTCACCCTGTATGCAAGGTCTTCTCTCTGCTCTACCTGCCATTCTCACTAGGTCCTAGCCAAGGTCTCAGAAATGCATTCTCACTCAACCCCTCCCCCATACTACTCTTTACCCTCTGCTTTTGAACCTAATATCATAGTGAACCTCCCCCCAATAGCTCCTCAGTTTGCTTTTAGTCTCTGGAGTTGTAAATAGAATAGAAATTTAAAATGGGAACGCATAACTTCTGAATTAATGAATGAATGTGTGAAGGGAAGATGATTGTCTGGAGACTATATGAAAACTGGACTTAAACTGAATGTGTGTGTGTGTGTGTGTGAATATGTATGTGACTCACAGCCCTAAGGTTGCAAAATACTTTCCTTTCTGAGTAGTTCCATTTCATTTTGGGGATGTTTACCACCAATCCCACTATCCTAGATACCTTAGCCAATTTATACTGTTGAGTGTCCACCAGAAGGAACACTAAAAGTTATTAAGATAATGGACAAAAAATGTTAAGATTCTCCTACTCATAAAGAGTTGGAAAATGACAAATTCAAAAAGCTGCCTTATAACCCTGAGAGAAGATCAAAACTCTCCCTGGAATTTTCAGGGGCAGGGAGGGAGTCTCTTTCTTAGCTTCCCTAACTTGCAGAGCCAGGGAACTGCAAGCACAGAGAATGTCAGGATCCTGGCCCCTGAATGACAATAAATGAATGCCAAGTGGCTAGGGGACGTCTTATAAGAAATTTGTAACTGTTTTACATTTACGTTGTCTTTATATGCTTCAATGGAACTACTAGCAGAGAGCAGCCTCAAGATTTATGTTTAAATTTAAAAAAATACTAAATTTGTAAAAAAAATTTCTCAAATCTCTAATAATGTTTAAATCTGCTTCCATATTTAAAAAAAAAAAAACAAAAACTGTGCCTCAGGAATGTTATAAACAAAAAACAAAGTTCCAAAATCTATGTTTATTCTGGGTAAATAGCATAAGTCAAATCTTATCTTTAAAAACGTCATTTCAAAAAGCCTTTTGAGGGGAAAAACGGTCATATTAAAAGTGTTATGGTAATGACAATAAAAGTTTTTATTGATAGTTATGAGATGCACATGAATAAAGAAGATAAACTGGAGAGAAAACTTTAAATGTTAAATGACGAAAAAGATTGTTACAGAGTGGTTACTTGGATTGTAAGGTACAAGCATGTAGACGAAAGTATGAATAAAGTATGTAGATGAAGATATGAGCAAGCTTAAACATAAGGTTGATTACAAAATGCTTAATCAAATTACAGAATTCTTAAGACATAAAATGACTTAGCCTAAACAAGTTTACCAAATTATCACAGGCAGAATTATAGAGTTGGTTAAGGTTCAAATAGTTAAAGATTGTGTCATAAAATTTTTTGTATGTTAAGAGAACAAAAATATTTCATTTTGGCTCAGCAGTTAAAGGTTCTTATTCGCAAAGTGGAACATACATTTGAAAATTGTTTTGAAAATAATTTGCAGTGTCAAGTGGCCCTGACATGCTCATTCCCTCTCTTTTTGATAAGACTTATCTCCTTTTTTATTAGATCGTGGCAGTTTAATCCACCTCTCTTCTTTGGTTATGTTAAATATAACTAAAGTAATCTTAAAAGCTGACTTATAGATTGAATGCACATCTTATTTAGCTTTAAGTGTGTTAAATCTTCTCAAAAAAGTATGTATATAAGGATATCCCAATTGTGATAAGCTTAAAAGTTATAAAATTTTTCATGTCTTCATATTTAAGTCAATAATGTTGCTACATAATATAGATTTATTTATTTTAAATTCTGTCAGCAGATCTTTGGTTTATAGTTTACTCTCTGTAGCCTCATGTGCCTTAAGTATGTAAATTCTACTTTTTGTTACTATCAAACTTTTCCAGAAATCAGAATATTGTAATTTGGTTTATACAAAGTCCAGACATCAATAGACATACATCATAATGTCTGACTAAAACTCTAAAATTTTATAATGGTTCTTGTCTTGTTGAAGCTGATTTTGCTAGATGACTATCACTGAAGTTATAATCTAAGTCTTATCAAAAGTAACTTGTTGTGATTTTTGTTCTTAGAAAAACTGAAAAAGTTCCCCATGTCTTATAAAAATCCACTGTATACAATGATTATGTAGTATGTCTAAGCTTCATGTAACAGTCATAAGTATTTCTTTAGTTAAGCCTTAAAATTGTTCAATGTTAGAAAAAAAAATAATTGCTTTGTGTCTGTCATATTGTCTCTAACGAATGTCAGAATTAGGCTTGCTTAACTCAACAATGACCAGCTTTTATTTTATTCTTGAGCTATGTATAATCAGTCTCAGTCAAAGTGTCATTTAATTGCCTCATTTCTGATATCTTAAGTTCATTACTTATAGAGATATTGATACATGTTTCCTGCCCTAAAAAATAATCTTAAATTGCCTTTCTACTTCCAGATTTGGGGAAAATTGGTACTTGCATTAATATACAGCCTAACAAAAGTTGTTTTCAAACACAAATGCTAAGTTTTTATACTGTCTTGTCTTTTCCTAACATAAAATTTCTAAATTAAATCAATTTCCTTAAGGTTATTGATAAAATATTGTTTTCAGGGCTACTGAAATGTTCTGCCTATACATATAACTGACAGATAATTAAAAGATAAAATGTGTATGCTTTATATGTCCCAGATACAGCTTACACTGTTACCTGACAACTAAGCTTAAATTTTAATCATCATAATTTTAAACGATTGTGTCATTTTCTAACTAGATCTGCTTTGCTTTGCTAACTAGATATGTTCTACACCCTTTTTAACTAGTTGGTTTTGCTAATCAAATATGTAAAGTCTCTCTGAATGAGTAATAACCATATGTAGAAGCAATAATCAATTGGAAACATTGTAGTTAAAAGAATTACCAATATTTTGGTTCCTGCTCCCAGTTCAAAAGGCTACAGGAGATGATGGAACACTTGAACTTCTAGCCTCTGCTAAGCTACCTGTCTTCTTGATCAGAGAGGATGTGGAGACCCAGAAATGAATTCCAAGTCAGTACATCTGCAATGGGAGAGTCACATTGGAGGAAAGTTAGTCCTCTAGACTTTCCAAAAGTGGGAGGGCCACCGGGCCAGCATTGTCTTGACTTATCCTAGCAGATGATAACACTGAGAGTCATAGAACTCCTCACAGGTCCCTAAAAGTCTCTCCTACAGAGCCATTATTGACCTCCAAAGTATACAGCTAATTCTGACAGCCTACATGGTCTTAATCACCCAATAAGAAAAATATAACTACAATATAAACAATGACTCAGACTAATAGGCTCCCCTGATACTGATTTACAATAATACACTCTAGCATTAACTCATGCCTTCTCCCTCTGCATGGCCCTGATTAACTTCACCTACCATGACCCCAGCTCCTTCCACTTGCCTTAGCCAAAGTCAAGGTTATTCCTTGGACCTACTCTTTTCTTATCCCCTACCATCTCATCCAGGGATAAGTACATGTGACCCCAATGGACATTCTCAAACTGAAACTCTCTTATGTTCCTACTCTTTTCCTGATCCTAGAATGCTCCTCTGCATTCTCTTGCCCCAAGCCCACTATCTCCTGCCTCTGAATACTCATCCTCCCTTTACTCTTGGAGTTTTGATGTCTTAGCTGTTGACAAAAAATAACAAGCTCCCTTATTCTCCCTTCTGTCTTCTCACAGAACATGTACAGCCCATTTCTCTTACCTTCTCTATAACAGTGTCTGCCAGCGACTGCCCTGATTACAAGAGAAGTCTCTCCTTCACTCAGGACGAAGTCATAACAACACACTACACTGAAGCTGCTTACTCACCACTCTGCCCCTCTAGCCACCATAAAACTGCCTCCTCATCACCTGCCCTGAAGACAGCACCATTGACTGCCTCCCCCCATAAGAACTCATTGCCCTTACGGTCAGCACAAAACATTAACCTTCAACTCTTATCATTAACAAAAGGCTGAAATGTAAAGTCAGGACAAAATGGAACTATAGCAGGAGGATGAACTGAATCATCCACAGTCCTCATGAAATTGTCCAGCCATTATCCCTCCCCTGCCTAACAAGTCTCCAAGTCTAGATTTATTGCCCCCTTATCTCTCACTGGGTCACTTCTGGTTTCACCCTATGGCTAATGTAAAGAACAGAGAGCTACTGCCCCGACAAAGAAATTCCTTCCCTTCCTCACCCTCCCCCAACTGAATAGCCTATAAAACCCACTATCTGTAACCCCAAGCTCACTGCTCTGCTCTTGAGAGTCAGTCCTTACAGTTCATGTTTTTCCCAGAATAAAAACTTCCATCTTTGCCTCAAAGTAATCTCCATAGTCTTTGGTCACTCTTGAAACTTATAGTTCCAACAAAGTCCTCTGTAGTCTTTCCTTCCCCTTAGAAACCTCAAAGTTTAATGCTGTCTGCTCTTAGTATTCTCAAATTCTCATCACAATAGTCCATAACACTTGGCTTACCACTCCAGAAGGCATCTTCAGTTGCAAGCACAAAGTCCATGCCCATTCCTCCAAAACACAGATTCCAAAATACCAACATCCACATGGTCATGTGTATCTCACCCCACTCTCAGTACCAACTTCTGTAGCAGACAGATTCGGGTTCACTGAGATGAACTTCCAGACAAGGCACAGTTATGAAGGAAGGAATATATTGAAGATCCAAGGAAAGTTCCATAATGGCACAAGAAGCTGGTCTGTTTTCACAGGAACAAACACAGAGAAAGAAACACAAGCCTAAAAGGTAAAAGCCACAGAGTACAGCACACTTCAGGAACTCCTGCTTTGTATATGTTTAGATTGAAATCTGAAACCTACTATCACACAGTAAGATCTGCCCAATGACACATCCTGTAGCCAGTTGGCTGCAGATGCAAACTACAAACTACTAAAACACTGAATACTTTGGGGTCATCTATTCAATCTACCACACCAGGATTCTTAACTCTCCAGGAAAGTTATACCTTTGAGAAGAGGATGATTATATCTCTGAGGAAGGAGAAATGCCTTTATGGCAAAGAGATAAGGGAAGCCCAGATCCTTTGGATATTTCTTAGCTCTAGCAAAAATAACCCAGATTCTTCCATATTGTCCTAAGGACACAGTTCACATTAAACTATTCACTTTGAGAGTACTTTTACTCTTAAACTACTTCAATAATCTTCAAAATAATTTTTTGCCATTTAACTGATGAGAAAATAGAAGTAAGAAGGATATAGCCAGCTTTACTTCACATGGTCTTTACAGGAAATTTCAGTACAAATCAGGGTTTTAATTTTCCAAACAGGCACCCAATGGATGGATGATGAGGAGCCACAGATTCTTATTGATTTCACCCCTTGCTGATTCATGATGCTCTTTCTACTTCATAATGCTTCATGGATCAGCAATGGAGCGTAAGTATAGGGGAGCAGAGCACATGGATATGGAGGTGCAATAAGAAGTAATGTGTGGGGCTGGAGAGATGGCTTAGCGGTTAAGTGCTTGCCTGTGAAGCCTAAGGACCCCGGTTTGAGGCTCGGTTCCCCAGGTCCCATGTTAGCCAGATACACAAGGGGGCGCAAGCGTCTGCAGAGGCTGGAAGCCCTGGCGCGCCCATTCTGTCTCTCTCCCTCTATCTGTCTTTCTCTCTGTGTCTGTCGCTCTCAAATAAATAAATTTTAAAAAATTTTAAAAAAAGAAGTAATGTGTGGTAAGTCACTTTTCAGAGAGGAAGATTTATGAATCACTATAATTGAAACTAGAGAATGAACAATATCAAATGGATGGAGATGTGAGTCTGTTTGATAGGGTGCTTGCATAGCAAGCATGAAGCACTGGGTTCCATCCATGCACCACATAAAACCAGGCATTGTGGTACCGGCCTATAAATCCAACACTTGGGAGGATGAGACAGAAGGATGAAAACTTAAAAGTGATCTTCACATATATTGCAAATTCAATACCATTCTAAGACAGAGTAGATCCAATCTCAAAAGAAAAAAAAAAAGAAAAATAGAAATGAAAATCAAAGACTCTGAAACATAACCAGAGCTGAGTTTTTGTATATATGGTTTGAATACTTCATTTTAAACCAACATTTCTTTGCTGCTAAAATGTTGAACTTTCCATGAACCAGCAAGATGAAAAAGTGAACCCTTGCAGAGTTGTCAAAATAAATCACACAGTCCTCACCTCAAAGGCAATAAGGGTTTATTCTGAAGCTAAATATAAGTGACAATGGCCCAGGAACACACTCAAATCCCATGTTTCAACCTATTAACATTTCATGAGGTTTTGAGATTAACATGACCAAAAATATGCCATAAACTTAGTCACTTTTCAAGTGCATTGGTAGATACATCAGGTAGGTGTGTTACAGCAACATGGGCAATCTCTATTGATCAGAGATGCTCCTTGGTGACATTCTTACCTTCCAGGCTGTGGAAGAAAAGGGGTATATTCATTCATTTCAACAAGATTTTTTTTTTTTTTTTGCCATATAATGTTAAATCAGACAAAAAGGTAGACGTTAATTGCCCTTCAAAGGGGCCCAGTGATGATTTGACTGTGGACCTGCAACATTCTTATCTCTGGTTAGAGGCAATGCCTGTAGAACAGGAATAGCTTCATTTATTTTTTTTCAGGAAGTTCAGTTCACAGTGTATAATTTATCTTTATATTTTAATTAATTTGTGAATTTACTTAATCTCCAAGCAAATTCCATAGGCAAGTATTCTCTGATGTTAAGATTTTAGTACATATTTATTCTCTTAGATGTGGAGAACATCAGTGTTATTTTTTATGTGAGCTTTATGTGCAAACATATTAGTCACATTGAGCACTTAAGAGATATTGTATGAAAATATACATTTATAATAAGTCAGCAACATCTTCTCCAACATGTAATTGAAATGAATTCATTTAAAAAACAAAAAATGGGATATTAGAGTGTTATGTTTTATATTTTATCAAAACTCTAACATTTGTGTTACTACCAAACAAGTTATTTCTTTCCACAGTCAATGATCTGTTGTATCAGATATCATGCCACCTCTAGAAAACCCAATACAACATATTTGAGCAAATTAAAATTTTTAAAATTGCAAGTATATTTTCATCATTTAAAATAATAATTTCATTTTATGAGCCCCTGACAGATCACATCCACAAATTAAAGACGGAGACTGACAGACCTTAGAAATAGCATGCCAAATGGTCAACTTGGATGAAGACAGAAAATCACATGTCAGGGTAGGCTTATTTGGGAGTTACATCCAAGTGAACTCCAAAGAAAATTACTTTCAGTCAGACTAAAGAAAAGTTTGCCCTTTATATACAGATGTACAGACACCGATTACACACATATGGAAGCCTAGAAGAATATCCAACATAAATCATTATCAAAGTTGTCACTTGTCTGTCACTTATTTTTCCACACTTTATTAAAATATAGACTGACAATGTTTGTTCTGGCTTGGACTTTAAAATTATTATAAGAAGGAAAACTTTAGTTTAGTTCCATGATACTTTTAGAAGTTTAGGCAAAGGGTTTAGGGATGAATGGTGACAATGGGCAGTGGAATGGGGTCCCAAAAATTAATAAAAAAGTTAGGACTATGTTACCTTTCATGATAAAAAGGACATTTTAGATATGATTAAATTAAGGACACTGAGATGTGGCAGTTATCTTAAATGTGGGTAATTTGAGACCATTGAGATGTGGAGTTTATCCCAAATAAAGTCAAAAAGAGATGTGGGGCTGTAGAGATGGCTTAGCAGTTAAGCGCTTGCCTGTGAAGCCTAAGGACCCAGGTTCAAGGCTCGATTCCCCAGGACATATGTTAGCCAGATGCCCAAGAGGGTTCACGCATCGTTAGTTTGCAGTGGCTGGTGGCCTTGGTGTGCCCATTCTCTCTATTTGCCTCTTTCTCTGTCTGTTGCTGTCAAATAAACAAATAGAGTGTGGCAGGAAGAATACTTAGAAATACTGCTTGTGGCAAATGGCATACTTTAACATAAAGCCATAAGCCAATGGATATAGGGGCCTTTCAGAACTGGAAAAAAAGAAAAAAGAAAAAAAAGAAATAGCATAGATTTTCTCTAGCAGTCTCCAGAGCAGAGTATTTCTGACACCTCACTTTTAAACCGAGTGAAATTAATAAGTAGATTAATTTTCAAATTATTTTTATTATTTATTTGTAAGCAGAAAGAAAGAGCAAGGAGGCAAGCAAGCACATGTGCATGAGAGAGACAGAGGGAGGTATATATAGAGAGAGATGTGCTATGTCCTCTCCAGACACATGTGCCACCTTTGTGCATTCAGTTAGGTCCATACTAAGGAATTAAACCCAGACCATAAGGATTGGCAAGCAAGTATTTTTAACTGTTGAGCCATTTCCCCAGCATAATGAGTATATTTTCAATGTTGTCTTTCATTCATTCATTAATATTAGATGCCTTACTTAGAGTGGTTTCAGACAATCTGATTGTGCTGCTAAACTATGGAATGTGTGGTAATTTTTCCAGCACCAGGAAAAACAAAACAAAGCAATACATTTTTCAAGGAATTGTCATGATGCTTTAACACTAAAGCCATCAGTGTACCAGACTGTGAATAAGCCAATGTTTAAGGACACCAGCTCTGGAGACAGACTGCTGCAATCATTCTAAATTAAGAACTAGTTTCGTGACTTTGGAAAAGACACATACTTTGTCTATCTTTATGTCCTGGTGCCTATTATGTGAGCAATAGTAGCATCCTGTTCTTACAAGGTTAGGACAATGTGCCAATCTTTTATTAAACACCTAAAATAGTGGCTAGCAACTATGATATATTTGATATATTTAAAAATCTAAACCAAGGAAGAGGAAGGCCACTTACTGTTCAATGGGAATTAGTCTTCTATTTTGCTTGGTGAAATTTTATGGTGAAGAATCGCCTCTAATGGCTTAGAAAATAGATTATTGGGTAAAATGCTGGATGCACAAGAATTAGCAACTGAGTTCTAGACCTTCAGTGTTCTGACCTATTTAAAATAATAATAATAGAGAAACCCTAGGGTGGCAACATGTGCCTGCAATCTTAGTACTGAGCAGCAGACAAAGAAAAGTGGCTCAGCTCAAGCTTGCTAGCTAACTAGTCTAGCCAAAATAATGAGCTGTAGATTTAGTGAGAGACTCTGCCTCAAAAAGTAACTAGGATGGCACTTGAAGAAGACATGCAATGTTGAAGTCTGGCTTACACACACACACACACAAACACACACACACACACACACACACATGCATGCATATACACATGCATGCACACACTCCATACACACATATATACACAGGAACATGGCGGGGGGAGGGAGGCAACCCAAGCTCTATATGCTGGTGAACACCTGTGTACCAGTGCTCTATGGTCTAAAGAAAGGAAGATTGAGCATTCATGGTCAGCCTGGGCTACATTACAATACTCTGATTCAAAATAACCCTATCAACCCAAAACAAAGAAATGACCATGATCACGACCAAAAGTATTCTTTACATCAAATATTTAGGAAAATATTGATTTTATAAATGCTATTGATATATGTATTCTTTTTATCAGACTGTTTGTTAAGCACATGGAAACATGTTTGTCATACACACAAAAAAAATCAAAATTACAAAGAACTATTAATTCTTAAGGAAAAATTGAAGTCTAATGATCTAATAGAGGTAAAGACATAAAGACGAGACTGTCATTATAACCTCTAGTTTGGGGGCTGGAAAGATGTTTCAGGGACTAAGTGTGCTTCCTGATCAAGCATTAGGGCCTGTCCGAGTTCAAATCTTTACATCTGAATAAAACAGCTGGGCATGGCCACACACACCTTCAATCTCAGTCCTGCATGGAGAAAAGACCTGAGAATTGTTGGAGCCCTCAAGTTCATGAATCAGTGAAAAGAGACTGGTCAAATCTAGATGGGGTGGTAGAGAAAAGGAGTTGCTATACTACATTCCACTCCAGCCTTCAAAGGAGAGAGACACACATGGAGGTGAGCACCAAAGGGGCACACACATACATGTTCATGCATATACACATATGTGTGTACAAACACACGCCAAAAATAAATAAATAAAGCAAATTGTCAAACCTCTAGTTTTTCTTGAAATAATATCGCAGATCTGAATAGATTATTGGGTTTTGCAAGAGTTATCAGACCAAATTTACTTTTTGGACAGTCTTCACTTTGGCAAGCTAAGAATTTTATATTCCCAGGACACTTACACAAGCACATCTTATAAAATAATGACAATAAAAGCTAATTTGGGCTGGAGAAATTGCTAGGTGGTTAAGGCACTTTCCTACAAAGCCTAAGGGCCTGAGTTCAATTCCCCAGTACCCATATAACGCCAGATGCACCTGGAGTTCACTTGCAGTGGCTAGAGGTACTGGTGCACCCACTCTGTACCCCCACCTCTACCTAACTCTCTGCTCTCAAACACATAAATAAAATATTTCAAAAAGAAACTTTACATGAGATTTGTGCATTAGTGGTTTTTTTTTGTTGTTGTTGTTTTATTTTGGCCTGGAGATGTGCCTCAGCAGTTAAATGCTCTTGCTTGAAATCTTGATGAATCAAGATTTATTCTGCAATAACCACATACAGAAGCACAAAGTAACACAAGCACCTGGAGTTTGTGTCTGTCTCTTTTCTCTCTCTTTTTGCTTGAAAATAAATAAATAAATAAAAATATCTTAAAAATTAATTTCCTTATTTTGAACATTTATTAAAAAGGATTTGTTTCCCAGTAAATTGCATTGCAAAAAAATAAAAGGGGTAATTATAATAAACACCTTCTATTTTTAGCTTTTATAAAGAGAGTAATAATACAAAAAAAGCTGGATAATGGAAGTTTCCTAACCCTATCCTTACCTTTTATTAGGCTTTGTTGGAAATATATTTTCATTCTTTGTGTTCTTAGACTATTCCTCTTCATTTTTTGTGTGACATTTGTGTATTTTATAATATAAACTTTCAGTGTAAAAAACATGTCTTGTTACCAAAACACAACTAGTTGCAGCATTTTCATCCCATAAAGTTATGGTAGGCATTGAAAAAATCAGCCTGCTAATCTGTTTGCAACAAAACATATAAACTACATGCTGCTAATCTCCTAAAGACAGTACATGGTCAACATTCATTGTCCTTCCCTCTAAGGAATAACACTTTATAAAATCATCATCATAAGTTTGCTTATGAATTTGATGTGTTTTATTATGAACATATCAAGTAAAACTCTAATTTGTGTGAACTGACTCAGGAAAATAACTTGATTTTATAATTATTTGAAGAGAATATTCTCAGAACTATAATATTTAAATGTCAAGCATTCTTTTAGAAATAAGCTGTGTACTATAAGTAAGAAAATGTTTAAAATGCACATGTTGATATATATCATATATATAACAACCGGATTTTACTTCTGTTTTACTCATTCTCTCCTTAAAGATGCTCTGTTCTTAGAGATAATGAATCAAGTGGACATTAACATATCACACTTGGAGTTTGATTGGATGTAGTCATGGAAACCAGAAGACCACAATGTGTGCTACTCAGCTAGTAAGTGGCATGACTAAAAGTAGATCCTCGTTCCCTTAAATCCTACGAGGTATGGTTCTCCTATTATTTTTATTAAGGTATAATTTACACACAGTACATACTGGTTTTGTGTGCAGTTCTGTCAGGAATCCTAAATGCTAGCAGTTTGGTGACAATCACTACCATGCAGATATGAAGGAGAAGTGCCATCCCTCCAAAGAATACTTACCTGTCCCCTGTTGTCAGCCCCTCCTTACTAACAGATTTACCTGTTTTTGAATGCAATGTATGTACAATCATCGTCTAGATTTTTACTTACTGAAATATATTGAGACAGTGAAACTGGCATGTGTCATAATTCTGTCACATCTATTGCTGAGGGTGCCATGGGATATATCACTACCATGTTTTTATCCATATCCCAATTGAGTGGCATTTGGCTGTTGGTAGCTTTTTAGAACACCAATAAAGCTATCATAGCTTAAAAAAAAAAAAAGAATGTGCTAATGTGTATTAGAGGAGCTCTTATTGACAGTAAAAGTAAAATGGTAAAACAACCTTAACCAATTAAACCTGAAGGCTTAAGATAAGATTTTTCCTTTCTTGAATTTGATATGAAACACATTGAATATTTCTCTTTCTAGTTACTTAGTGAGTATAATGGTATGTTCCATATATCCATATATTTTATGCACAGTATAACAAACGCAAAATTCCTATATTCAAGAGACATTGTAAATTAGTAAATAGTACTCTTGAAAATATTACAAACTAGTTCTACATGGTGTTGCAGTCAGGTTTGCTTTGCTGGTAGAAATCACCCAACCAAGAGCAGCTTTTGGGAAAATGGGTTTATTTTGGCTTAGAGGCTCTAGGGGAAGCTCCATGATGGCAGGGGATAATGATGGCATGAGCAGAGAGTGGACATGACCCATGGCCAACATCAGGTGGACAATAGCAATAGGAGAGTGTGCCAAACACTGGAAAAGGGAAACTGGCTACAAAACCCATAAGCCCACCCCCAACAATACATTGCCTCTAAATCTCCAACAGTTTGGAACCTAGCATTCAGAAGATCTAAGTTTATGGGGGACAATCAAACCACCACATATGGCTAGATAATAAAGAAGAAATATTTTCTTAGACATATAAGATTGGTAATAGAGAAGGCCCTTGACAAAATACAATAACACTTCATGAGCATGACACTGGAGCAAATAAGCAGAGAGTGTTTATATGTCAACACAAATGCAATATATAAAGCACATAAGGCCCAAATAATACTTAAGGTGGAAGGACTCATGGAGTTCCCACTAAGATTGGGAACTAGACAGGGGTGCCCACTCTTACCACTGCTCTTCAGCAAAGCACAAGAAGTCTTATCATAAGCAATAAAACAGAAGAAATAAATAAAAGAGATACAAATTGGAAACGAAGAAGTCAGACTAGCCCTATCTGCAGATGACATGATCCTATAAATGAATGACACAAGTTTCCATCTTAAAATTTCTACTGGTGATTAATTAATTCAGTAAAGTGGCAGGATACAAAATCAACACACAAAAATCAGTAGCCTTTCTATATGCACAGGATAAATACATAGAGGAAGAAATCAGTGAGGCTGCCCAATTTTAATAGTAACAAAAATTTAAATACCTTGGAACAACACTAGCCAAGAATAAGAAATACCTATATGATGAAAACATTAAAGAAAAAAGCTCAATAAATAAATTGAGGAGGATGTGAGAAAATGGAAAGACTTCCCATGCTCCTGGACAAGTAGAATTAATATTGTGAAAATAGTAATTTTATCAAAAGCATTATACAGACTTAATTCTAAACCAATAAAAATCTCAGCATCATTCTTCACAGAGATAGAACAAAGGATCTC
This sequence comes from Jaculus jaculus, assembly GCF_020740685.1. NCBI lineage: Eukaryota > Metazoa > Chordata > Mammalia > Rodentia > Dipodidae > Jaculus > Jaculus jaculus. Next base: position 75,974,466 of record NC_059112.1, on the reverse strand, counting down.
AAACTTCATATTGGAATGGCAGCAGTCCTCAGATATATAAACATATACTCACAAAAGAAATGTCTCTGGAGTTATCACACTACCCGATCTAAAGCTATATGATGAAGCCATGGTAACAAAAGCAGCATGGTACTGGCATAAAAACAGAAACAAGGACCAATGGAACAGAATTTAGGATGCAGATCTTAGGTCAAGTAATGACAGCTACTTGATCTTTGACAAAGGTGTCAATATTATAGACTGGAGAAAAGACAACATCTTCAACAAATGGTGCTGGACAAATACGATAACCACATGTTGAAAAATGAATTTAGACCCAGTCATCTCACCATACACAAAAGTCAAATCCAAATGGATTAAAGACCTCAATATAAGACCTGAAACTCTTTTCCTACTGGAAGGAAAAAAAAAAAATAGGACAATCATTTCACATTATAGGAGTGCAGAAAGACTTCCTGAAAACAAACAAACAAACAACAACAAAAAAAAAGCAGCCCTGGAAATTTTAAAAAATCACTCAATGAATGTGCTTTTGCACGGGCAAACATACCATAAGTTGAGCCAATAGATTACCCAATCAATGGGAGAAAATCTCTACCAGCTATACAATTGACAGAAGCCAAATATCCAAAATCTACAAAGATTTTTTTTTTTAAGACACCAATAAAAATCAAATTACCCACTCCAAAAATGGGTCATAGAGCTGAAAAAGGAGGTTTTAGAGGAAGAAATACAAATGGGCTAGGACACAATTAAGAAAATATTCAGCATCCCTAATCATCAGGGAAATGCAAACTAAAACAACTATGAGATTCCACCTTACTTCAGTAAGGATGAGAATCATTAAAAAAAAAAACAAACTGTAACAACAGCAAATGTTGGCAAGAATGTGGGGAAAGAGGAACCCTCGTTATTGTTGGTAGGAATCTAAACTTGAACAACTATTGTGGAAATCAATATGAAGATTCCTGAAAAGGATGACCATACAGCTATCAACAGACCCACTTATTCCTTTACTGGGCATTTATCCTAAATGTTCCATGCTTCACTACAAAGATCTTTGCTTCAACATGTATATAATTGTGCAATTCGTAATAGCTAAGAACTGGAACCAACCCAGGTGTCCATCATTGGATGAGTGTATAATGTAGCTGTGGTACATTTACACAATGGAGTTCTACTCAGCAGTAAGAAAAAATAATACAATGAAATTTCCAGAAAAAAATGGGCAGATACTAGGCATAGTGGTGCATGGCTTTAATCCCAGCATTTGGGAGGCAGGGGTAGGAGGATTGCCATGAGTTTGAGGCCACCGTAAGACTTAGTAATAGTAAATTCCAGATCAGCCTGAGCTAGCATGAAACCCTACCTTGAAAAATGAAAAAAAAAAAAGAAAAATGGACAGACTTAGAACAGACCATACTCAATAAACTCACACAATCACAGAAGACCAATGCCACCTGGTCTCACTTATCTGTGGTTCTTAATTGGGACCAGCTTGAGTTGCTGAGATACCTAATAGACAACTCACGGCCCAGACAATATGGATGGAAGGATTTGGAGGAAGGAGAAAGGAAAGGTGGGAAAAAAAAACAAACACAAGACTAAATTCAAAATGAATTGGTACCATAGAAACCTTTATCCTTTGAGACAGACTAAAAGATATAACCCTAAACAGCAGTAAGTGGGGAGCCCCTGACAAGAAGGCCTTGGAGAGAGTGGAATGCAGCCTAACCCTAAAAAAAAGATTTTTTTTTTTTTTTGTCTCTGTCCTGTAACTCATAGTACCAGGAATTGGTTGCTATCCACAATGACCTGTGAAATTCCCCCCCCACCAGACCAGACAGATTTCTGTCAAAGCACTTGATTACCCACCTGAGGCAAAAGCTAAGACCCTATTACTGAAGACACCATATGCTGCTGACACAGAGCATGGAGAAAACTGGCTGGAATCCAGAAGAGAGCCAGTCCCTAGACAGTGATTCCATCTATTTCTGGAAAGTGCTATATGAACTACTGGGGGAAATCTGAGGAACCAGAGATCTAAGCTACTCAGAAGCAAACATCCTGACAGAATGGCAGTGCAATAGTGGCACACAGCCTTGGTGGGTAACCAAGAGCTTTCTGTTTGGCAAAGAGATGTGCTCACTATAAAGGAGCCCATATTTGGAGTGGGGAAGCAGATCAGAATCTTATGGTGTCAAGGTAACAGTAGTCTTTGGCTAAAAGAAGGGTTACATACATAGAATTCTCCCTAAATTACTAATGCTTATCCAATTTAACCTATGCTGACTTCACTGTCTGTTGGGGAATCTGTTCTTTTTCAGAAGGCAGTGAGACCTGTGTATATAAATTACTCCTCACACTTCAGCCAAGCCACAGCTGAAACAACAGAGGAATTGGGGAGGTGAACAAGAGTGCTGCTTCCATGCTGAACCTGATAATCAGTGCCAGCATGAACAAGACTCTGAGTATTCTCAGCGCTTACCAAAGCAGATATCTAGAGGCTCCCAAGAGCTCATCACTGAAGTATACTTAAAACTTACCCACCACAGCTCAGGGAATTTTGCAGAAGAGGGAGCAGAAAGATTGTGAGAGCCACAGGTTGAGACATCATGCCCAGAGGCATTCCTTCCTCCAAAAAATAACTGACTGCTACTCTCACAATACGTAAAAATAACCCCATAGGGAACACCTGCAATCCCACTGAGGAGTGTCCCCAGTGGAATGGGGGCAGGAACAAGGGAAAGGAGGTACTAAGGTATAATGTATCCATATAAAATATGTTGTTATAATAACAGTAATAATAAACAAAAATGATTGATAATATACAAAACAATGTGTGAGTTTAAAAAAAGACCTATCTGTGGGAATAGTGGGGCATGCCTTTACTCCCAGCATTTGGGAGACAGTGGTAGGAGGATTGCTATGAGTTCAAGGCCACCCTGAGACAACAGAGTGAATTCCAGGTCAGCCTGGGCTAAAGCAACATCCTACCCTGGAAGATATAAATAAATAAATAAATAAATAAATAAATAAATAAATAAATATGATCTAGCAAGTTCTTTCCCAGAATAACAATATAAATAAACTGTCCAATTAATAAGTAATAAATAAAAAGAATATGTGTAAGATTTCTCATATTAATGTACCATTTTGATAGCTACTGAAGCCTCTTTAAGTAAAATATGACATTCTGCATTTTAATGGAACATGCCTAGTTGTTTTATGAATTCTCTCATCAATGCAACTCTGGAAATAAAACACATTTGTGAATGTATGTATGATGGAACTCCTGCTTCCATGAAGTCTCTGCATCCATAAGCCATAAAGATTGAAGGCTTCCTCAATTCTGTACCATTAAATCAGAATTAATTTTCAAATAGAGAATTATTTCCTATTCTTTTTACTTGAGTATATAACATATTTGAAAATATTTTATAATGATATCAAATAATGCCAAATCACCACATTGCACTCTTTGCCTTCTAAGAATGGTATACAATATCAGCTTGTTAAGTTTCACCCATGATAGCACATTTAAATATTACATCATGTATTACAAACTAAGATCTGTGTATGAGGTAGAACATGTGTTTTTATTTACTTATTTATTTATTTTCTGAGTCTGAGTCATCTCAAAGTTAGAATTGTAACTGAGAGTAGTGTAGCTTACCTTCTCATTGCTGGAACAAAGCACCTGACCAAAAGTAGCATATGGATGAAAAAGAGTTTATTTCAGCTTACAGTCTCAAGGTTAAGTTTTATCATGGCAGGATAGAGCACAGGCAGATCATCAAATGTTGTCACAACAATGGGGAGGTAGCAATAACCGTGAGCTGCTCCAGACAAGAAGGGTTTTGGTTATGACACCTTAAGGCTCACCCTACACAATACATCTTCTAGCAAGGCTCCGCCTACCCAATTGTCAGCAATTGAGTATAAGGTTTTATCACAAACACCAGTGTCTTGACAAGGGCTGGGGGAGGACATTTCATATTCATACCACCACAGGCCGATAATAAGAGGATAATAAGAGATGACAGCGAAGTGCGATGAATGAAAGACAAAAGAATACAGCTGGTTCTTAAACAGAAGCATGAAGGGTAGGAAGGGGAGAAGGATATCAGGCAGTAGAGGCCTGAGGGTATCTAAAACATATTCAATTTGAAAATGCCATAATAATGCCTAAAACTCTGTCTGCTAAATAAAACACAAAGTATAAGAAAACAATTATATAATACTACCAATGATGGGTCTCAGATTATGTAAGTATAAAAATATTTATGTTCACAAATATGTATATATGCATATAATTACACTAAGACATTCATTTCCAGATAAGCATTTATGTTTTTATCTTTTTGTATTATGATAGTAATTGAGAATTTTCAAGTAATACTAAAACCATCTTATATCTATAATTTTATAATTTAGTCCTTCCAAATCCCTTTAAAGTAGGAATAATGCATTATTAAGCTCCCATAATATTCAATATCCTAAAATACATATTCAAATCAATATTACCAAGTCATCTTCTAAAAAAATGTGATTTATCACATAATTTATAAATCCAACTATTTTGTAATTTATCATAAAATTCCCTGTTATTCACAATGCATTTGGATAAGTGATATATCTGGAGTTAATAAAAACCCTTATTTTAATTTTTTATTTATTTATTTATTTTCTAACAGAGTGGGAGAAGAGAGACAGATAGAGAGTTGGCATGCCAGGGCCTCTAGCCATTGCAAATGAACTCCAGATGCATGTGCCCCCTATGCATCTGGCTTATGTGGGTTCTGGGAGATCAAACCTGGGTCCTTTAGCTTCTCAGGCAAATGCTTTAACTGCTAAGCCATCTCTCCAGCCCACCATTTTTTTAAACATGAAGGAAATGCTATATGTAAACATTTTGAATACATAAAGTATTGACTCTACTCACACTTTGGAAAATTGCTAATATGTATATATGATACTTTTGTATATCATGCACTGCTGACTGAACAAAACTATTATTAAAACACAGCATTCAAAGTTAACCCTTACTTATTAAGAGCAGACACTAGAAAGATTGAGCAGCAATAAAGGTAAAGGGAACAGTTTAAACTTTTTTTTTTTTTCAGGTAAGATTAATCAATCAAGATGTAATGAAACATCGTTTTACCCGATAACTATGTACCATTTCACATGTGTCCTAGTTAAAAACAAATTTAATTCGCATTCAAACAATAAAGCAGAAGAAAAAAATAATGCTGAGGAAAGAGAAAAGAACAAATAGAATTTTGAGCTGGGTTGCGTCAGAAGTCAGTGTGAGATGGCATTGTGGAGACTGTTTGCAGGGTGATAAGGACAGGAAAACCGAAACTACAGCCATGTCTTCAGCAGCATTAATTCCCTGGTGAAGAGATCCATTTGAGAAGCCACACAGATGTGGCTGAGAGAAGCCTGGCCTCAAGACTCACAAGACTTCAGACACTGGTGAGAATTGCAGAAGGAAGCAAATGACAGATTCAGTAAACTGCCAATCAGGGAATCCTGGATTCTGTAGGGAGACAGGAGTTAAGGCCAGGTGAGTTTGAAAGACTTTTACACTCACATTCATAGCTGTGTATGATAATGTGAGAGAAGGGGATCCTGCATATTCTTCAAACTAATGATGCAGAGTATAAGTCTAATAGAAAGAAATAGTACTGAGCACAATAATAACATATAGTACAGGGCAAAGTTTTAAAAAGAATACTTTTAGAAATATATATCATGTTATATATGATATCTTTCTCTTTATAATAGATCATGCTAAATGAGAGATAAATGGAAAATTGTTTTATTTACTTTTGTGTCATTTTGATGGTTTCTGAAACTGAAAACAAACGAGATGAATATGAAATAAAGAAATTTCCACAATAATAATAGAAATAAAACGGAGAAAAAGAAGCAGATGAACAAAACAGAAGATAAGGAAATAAAATTGTGGTTCTAAAATATTGAAAATGTGTCTGGAATAATAGAAGTATACAGACATAGCATTTGATAGTGGTGAAAGTAGTGAGTGAATAAAATACCAGCAAAAATTAAAAATAAAATAACTTTCACACCACTTCTATTGACCAATGTGGAAAAACACATGCATTTTAAAGTGTGTGTCAACATACATGTGATTCAGTTGGTGAAATGTGTGGGTTAAAGCATGATTTGAAGTCCAGGTGTCTAAAGTTTATTGAATTATAGATGGTTGATGGCAGGACAACTTTGCAGTTATGTCCTGTGTGTGGAATTAATACAAGAACATGCTTAGCATGCTTTTGGATGTCTACAAGTTGGCATACACATCCCTGGCAGAGGACATTAGAGGCAACGGAAAACAATACTTGTCATCTTGGGAGTAGATGTGAGCCTGGAAAGTATCTATGGCCAAATATTATCTCTATATTGAAATCTGGGCTACAGACAAGCAATCTGAGTTGTCATGTAAAAGTAGGGTTTTACAGTCAGACTGTTTCATTTCTGTCAAGCCAAGTGCTGGATGCCAAACACTAGATCATTTCAAGTTCTAGCTTTCTCTTCAGGGAGTGAAAACTAGAATGAGCTCACAAGAAGCTTCACATCACAGTTCATGCAGAGCTCCTAGTATGTCATTTGCATACTAACAGCATTGCAAAGTGATTGACTATGGTTATCACATTTAATGTGCAAGGTTCCAATATGGAAGAAATGTGCAGCCAGACTGTCAGAAGACAGGCAGGAATAAACCCTTCAAACTTGATTAAGTGTGGCTATTGTCTGAGGAATGAAAAAACGGCACCCCTGTTTCAGTGTCAAACCTTTCTCATAAGAAGGTTAGCTTTGGGTACAGCTGCAATCTTCACATTTATAACCAGCTCCCTCATATTTGCCTTACAAGCCATGATATTAAAAAATAAAAAGAAATCTCTTTACATAACATGGAATGCACAATCAGTCAGATAATATTAGATAGCGATTCTCTATTTCAGGGCAAGTAATTAATGTTAAGTTATAGGTAGAAAGTTCCAACTTTTGTTATTCAAGAAACAAAATTAGATATGAATAAACATTTAAAATAAGTGTCACATCAGTTATAATATCATCTATGCAAGCTCTAAAGACAGGCAGCAAAATACTTGTGAAGCAACTTCAGTTATGAGTATTATAAGCAAAGGAACTAAAATGTCACATGACACTGATTTGAGTAGTTCTGAAAAGAAGTAACCTTAAGAGTTGAGCAAAATGGTGGTCTAGAAAAAAAATGATGATTAAAAGTACAAAACAATGGAAGAAGAAATAAATGGATAAAGATGGAAATTAATGGTGCCTACTTAAAATTATTAAAATTTGAAATATTTTTGATATTTTATATTTATATTAAATGTTTAGCCAATTTAAATTAAAATACTTTAGAAGATATATTTCAGCTTTTGGTTTAAAAATTATTATCATTTAAACAGATATTTAACTCCATGATTTCTGTAAAATACATTATTTTTATGTCATAATTGCCTTGTATACCATTTATTTATATTTTATTCGATAGTTGTTAATTTTAATTAACAGATTATATTTCTTGAACTGTTAAGATGGACCAACATTCTAAAATTTAAGAATGATTCCTGTTTCCTATCTGTTGCATTTTTGTCTTTTCAGATCTTTCAAAACTTTTCAAAATAATTTATTTCATATTAGAATCTTATTGATGTTCTGCTATTTCTTTGGCATTTTCTTTCCCTTGATTCTAGAATATTAATTAAATCCTTTTCAAATGACCTAATAACAACTCATTTGTTTTCTTAATTTTTATATAATATGAATGCATTGAAAACCAGGAAAGTTTTGTTTATTTCATAGAGTACTGTCTGTGTGCACAGGTATCCACTCATTCTAATTTTAATCAACAAATTTTATATAATAATTAATAAATATTTGCTATAATTCTGATTGTAACATACTCACTTATTGAAGTTTTACTCTCTTACAGGTATTGTCTAATTTTGAAATTTTATTTATTTATTTATTTGAGAGCGACAGACACAGAGAGAAAGACAGGTAGAGGGAGAGAGAGAGAATGGGCACGCCAGGGCTTCCAGCCTCTGCAAACGAACTCCAGACGCGTGCGCCCCCTTGTGCATCTGGCTAACGTGGGACCTGGGGAACCGAGCCTCGAACCGGGGTCCTTAGGCTTCACAGGCAAGTGCTTAACCGCTAAGCCATCTCTCCAGCCCATGTATTGTCTAATTTTGTAAACCTCTTGTGTGGTCTGTAGTCTGTATGTCTAAATGTTTGCAATGGGGAGAATCCAGGGTCTCCTACTCCATCCAGAGCTCAGTAAATATGCATAGAACACTTCTGTCTGCTTGCTACTCTCCCTCAATCTTATAGCCTAAAAGGCAGAGTACATGCATCTTATTAGCTCTGGTGTTTTTTTTTTTTTCTGACTCTTTTTTAAAATTTTTTGTTTATTTTTATTTATTTGAGAGCAGCAGACAGAGAGAGTAAGAGGCAGAGAGAGAGAGAGAGAATGAGAATGGGCGCGCCAGGGCCTCCAGCCACTGCGAACGAATTCCAGACGCGTGCGCCCCCTTGTGCATCTGGCTAACGTGGGTCCTGGGGAATCAAGCCTCGAACTGGGGTCCTTAGGCTTCACAGGCAAGCACTTAACCGCTAAGCCATCTCTCTACCCCCCCCCTTTTTTTTTTCTGACTCTTGATGGCAGGAAAAGCTGACTATATCCCTAAAGCTGCCACTTTCTCCCTTGAATTCTACTCTGTAACTGTCCTATGGTTAATCATTTTCATATTTACCTTTCTCATGATGAAGGGAGTCATGGCCATTAACATAGTCACAAGTTCATTGTCACCTACTTGAGTGGAAAGAAGTGTCTTTGAGAGTCAGTATGAAGACCTGAGCCACATTGGTGTGTGCTTGGTCCCTGAATGGATGTACTCCAGTGAACTCGATTTGGAGTAGGAAAAACATTGTTTTACTACAACAATAAAATATTAAATTTCAGATCCATGTAGTAGTATTTTATTTACATAAAGTAAATATATTAAATGTACAAGGTAGGAAATAAAATTATACACATTAGATGCTTGTGGTGATTTGATTCAGGTGTCACCAATAAACTTAGATGTTCTGAATGCTAGGTTCCTAGCTGATAGAGATTGGGAATTACCACCTCAATGAGGCAGTGTATTGTTGGGGGAGGGGGTGATATAGTCACTTTCCCTATGTCAGAGTTGGACACATTCTCCTATTCCTGTTGTCCACCTTATATATACCAGGGGGTGATGTCTACCCTCTTTTTATGCCATCATGTTCCCTGCCATCATGGAGCTTCCTCTTAGAACCTATAAGCTAAAATAAACCTCTTTTTCTCACAGCTGCTTTTGGTTGGGTAATTTCTACCAGTGATGTGAACCTGACTGTAACAGTAAATTGATACTAAGGAGTGGGATTGCTGCTATACACATAACTGTGTGGCTTTTGCCTTTTGGAGCTGATTTTCAAGAGGAATGTGGAAGGATTTGAAACCTTGGCCAAAGAGATGCCTTGCAGTGTTGTAAGTACAGTTTGATGGACTATTCTTGTCAGACTTGAAAGACCTGAATGCCATAAGAACTATGGACTGTGATGTTTGGCTTATGAGGATGAGAAAGACTGTTTGACTGGACTGGGCTAGCAGTTTGTGTGAAAAGCGTGCTGTTGTGCCTGTGTCCTGAGAAGTTGTGCAAGGTTGCTTCACATAGAAATGAACTGGTATGAGCAGAGGGATATGGCACAGAAAGAAAAATCTTTGGGTGAATTGTTGCCAGTTCATCTGCAATTGAGAGAGTCCAAACTTTGAGATTGGGCCAGCTGACCTGCACTGGGACAACAGGAAGAATACACTCTTTTGAAGGAGCCTGTGTGCTCAAGGAGTGTCCTGTTCTTCAAAGTCTGCTTTATTCCCCATTGGATTAACAAATTGGCACCCTACATGGTATTGTGGAGTGTAAGAAATGCAGGAAAGAGAGGGTCATTGGGTTTGCAAAACAGTCTTGTGTTTTGGAAATGGCCATGGGCAGTGTGAAGCAGGTTTGCTGCATGCCTGCATGGAGACCCCATGGGGCCATGAGGATGAACCATGGATTGCAGTACAGACCCAGTGGGGAGTCAGGGACCATGAGATGGCTGCTAAGGAAAGCTGCCACCTGGATGAAGTTTTCCAGGACTGTAGTAGCATAGCTGGAGGCGCAGAATTGGAACTCCAGAGACGTTTTGCTGGTTCGTGATATCAGACTTGGAGACTTGTCATTGACTAGAGTTGTTGAATTTGAAGCTACAGAGTTTGATGTTTGTCCTCGTTGTTTTAAATCTTGTATTGGATAAATGTTTCTTTGCTGTGCCCAATGCCATCTTTTGCAGTGTAAATGTTTCTGTGCCATTATGGGTTTTTTTGAGGTTATATTTTGGTATCATGGCTCAGTTAAAAGGCCTTGGATTATGGGAATGTATGAACATAATTGGAATTGGTAACAACTATACAACTATGGGGGTTTTCAAACTTGAATGAATGCATGACATTTTACATCATGGATGGTTAACAGTTAATGGGAGGCAAGGGCGGAATGTGGTGGTTTGATTCAGGTGTCTCTCATAAACTTAGGTGTTCTGAATGGTAGGTTCCTGGCTGATGGAGATTTGGGAATTAATGCCTTCTGGAGGTAGTATATCGTTGGGGGTGGGCTCATGGGTTTATAGCCAATTTCCCCTTGCCAGTGTTTGGCACACTCTCCTGTTGCTATGGTCCACCTTATGTTGGCCAGGGGGTGATGTCTACCCACTGCTCATGCCATCGTTTTCACCTGCCATCATGGAGCTTCCCCCTAGAGCCTATAAGCCAAAATAAACCTCTTTTTTCCAGAAGCTGCTCTTGATTAGGTGATTTCTACCAGCAATGCGAACCTGACTGCAACAATGCTACAATGCACCCAACATTTCCCACATGTGTATTTGTTATGTCTATTTTACCAATGGAGTAGAATGTTTAAATAACTCACATACTCAGCTAATAATTTCTCTAACTACCTCTCTATTTACTGCGACACTATCCTATATCTTATATATGTAAAGGGATCTAACATAAATATGGTATACCCACTTAATGTTATATTTCATACACATTCCTATAGTCAAAGGTTACATTTTATTTGGTTTGGCTAATTAAATTGATCTGTGAGAAAATTTTTAGCAGATGGAACTGTAATAAGTTTATGGTGTCTGTAGAAAAACCATTTAGTGTCTTAGGGCAATTATGCATCCTATATTTAAGATGGGAACTATTTTCTTTTTTTTTTTTTTTTAACAATCATGAGGAGTGAATTTAGGACCCCCTAAACATTAGGCAAGCGTGTACACTGGGCAATGTGAATTACCAGCAAACCGCCTTTTATGCTTTTTTCACATTGTAGATGTTTAACAAATCTAATTATAGTAACGAATCCTCTTCTTCTTGATCAGTGGAACTTCAGTATTCAACAGTGTGCCTCTTAAGAGTATGTTTTGCTTGGATCTCAGAAGTACAGAATGTAGTGCTTACTTTTAGTAATAAAGTGTCACATGTGTACCCTGTGTGGTATTCTTCTGTATTTGCTGTGAGTGCATAAGTCAGTTATAAGATGTGTTCCTTATTTATAAATAGTTATTAGCATTTGTCTTATCTATATAATATTAATTTAATATGTTCTAATTTTTAAATATTATGAACAGTGAGAATAAGCATAATTTCAAAATCGTGTTTTATTTCAAATTATATGTAATCTTTATAATTTATTAAATACTTCAAACCATTTGGAGCTTTTTAATAATCACATATACAAATAAATATTTGACATTAGTAAAATAAAACAACTGTGTTATAAAGATAGAGGTTTAAATTAAAATGGGCATTAAGACTGAGGATATAGCTCAATAATCAAACATTTTCCATGCAATGGATTTGGTCCCAGTACCACTAATACACACACACACACACACACACACACACACACACAGTGTGTATGTATGTGAAATATATTTTTATTGAGGTACACACATGCCACATGCAAATGCACCACAAATGCCCAATAAATGTGTCACAGAATAAAATACTGGCAAATTCCCTTAAACAAAGTACTTTCAATGTTTGAGGATTTTATGATTTTATTTAGCAAGCCCCCCATTTTAATTTTTTTGGTTTATTCTTATTTACTTATTTGAGAGTGACAGAGAGTGGGGGGGAGGGAGGCAGGCAGAGAGCAAGAGAGAGAAGGGGTGTGTCAGGGCTTCCAGCCACTGCAAATGAACTCCAGATGCATGTGCCCCCTTGTGCGTCTGGCTAATGTGGGTCCTGGGGAATAGAGCCTCAAACCAGGGTCCTTAGACTTCACAGGCAAGCGCTTAACCACTAAACCATCTCTCCAGCCTTTTTTATTTTTTGAGGCAAGGTCTCACTCTGTAGCCCACACTGATCTGGAATGTGCTATGTAGTCTCAGGGTAGCCTCCAACTCACAGTGGTCCTCCTACGTCTGCCTCCCAAGTGCTGGGATCGAAGGCATGGGCCACCATCCCCGGCTAATACCCTTCATTTTATATATCAAGGTAGCATAACTCTACATTTCTGAGGCCTTCTGATTAAGTTAATATTAATTAGTCTAGTGCTTGAGGAAGGCTTAATCTCTAATATAATAGGTCTAATATAAATTAACAACAGTTAGCTATAGATATAACCTTAATATTGGTGTAGATATGTACAAACACTCTGTATCAAGATAGGAAAAAAAAAACTTGCAATTACAGTCCTCATTTTTGTAACTGGTCATGTGGCCTTACTGGTATTTGTAACTGCCTTTTTCTATTACCCATTCTGTATTTCCTCCACCTTCAGCAAGCTCAGCAGGTTTTGGTTCTTTACATGGAGGTATGACCCATGCCTTCATTCCTGAAGGATCAGGGCCATTTATCACACTACTTATATTGAATTGTTGCAGTTGTCCATTGACTTTGATAATAGGGCATGTTAACACTAAGAGACACCCTAAAGGATCTCCTGCTATCCAGATAAACTCTTCCTTACCTTTATTGTGGAGGAGCGGGCCAATTTCCCCCTGGTAGTCTGGATCAATCACACTTGCTAACACTGTAACTCCATTCTTAGACTGTTGACTGGAGGGAATCAAGAGCCCAAAGTGCCCAGAGGAAAGTCATAGCTTCCAGTTCAATAGATTGTTCTTTTGTGCATCCTGGCAAAAGCACCAAACCCCTCTAGCACCAACCTCTAGGTCAGCAGAGGCTCAGGTTGGGGGAACAAGAAGCCAAAATTTTGCTAATGGGTCACTTGGGGTGATGGTAAGTGGGACCATTCCTATTTTCACCCCTTGTTTCCTGGATACATGAATCTGGGCAATAGGAGAAATAGTACCATATATAGGATGATGATTCAGAGCATATACTCCCTGCTGAAGGACACTCCCCAGCCCTCCAAGCTATTGCCACCTAGTTGGCTCTGTGGTTGTTTACTTAAAAGGCCATTCTACCTGCTTCAGGGTGGTGGGGAACATGGTAAGACCAGTGAATTCCATGAACATGAGCCCACTGCCATACTTTCGTAGTTGTGAAGTGAGTTCCTTGGTCAGAAACAATACTGTGTGGAATACTGTGTCAGTGGATAAGGCATTCTGTAAGCCCATGGATGGCAGTTCTGGCAGAAGCACTACATGCAGGAAATGCAAATGCATACCCAGAATAAGTGTCTATTCCAGTAAGGACAAAATGCTGCCCTTTCCATGATGGAAGTGGTCCAATGTAGTCAACTTGCCACCAAGTTGCTGGCTGGTCACCCTGAGGAGTAGGGTTGCACAGAGTTGTTCTCTGCTGCTGGCAAATTTGGCAATCTTCAGAAGCCATAGCCAGGTCAGCCTTAGTTGGTGGAAGTTCATGTTGTTGGGCCCATGCATAACCTTCATCTTTGCCATCAGGGCCACTTTGCTCATGGGCCCATTGGGCAATGACAGGAATGGCTGAGGAAAGGGGTTAGATCACTATCAACCGAATGGGTCAACTTATCTACTTGATCGTTAAAGTCATCCTCTGATGAGGTCACCATCTGATGAGCAATAACATGGGATATAAGTATCTTTATATCCTTTGCCCATTCAGAGAGCTCTATTCACATACACCTTCCCAAAATGTCCTTCTCACCAATGTTTCATTTGTACTTCTTCCAAGTCCTGGATAGTCCAACCAAACCATTGGCCACAGCCCATGAATAAGTGTATAACCACACATCTGACCATTTTTCTTTCCAAACGAAATGTGCAACCATGTGCACTGCCCAAAGTTCTGCCCATTTTGAAGACTTCCCTTCACCACAGTTCTTCAGACTATGTCTGTAATGCTGCAGCTGTCCACTTCTGGGAGGTGACCACATAACATGTTGAACCATCTGTAAACCATGCTCTTGTCCTCTCCTCCTCAGTCAATTGATCATATAGCACATCCCATGGTGCCATAGATGTATGCTTGGGGACAGAAGGCACTTTTACAGGAGTAGAAACCATAGGCACTTGGGCCACTACCTCAATGTGTAACTTCAGGGCCTCCTCATGCCCGATCACACATATGCCACTTTCATTTGATGATGGACTGCTGCTGTGCATGTCCAAATTTATGGCCTGGTGGGTCAGATAACACCCAGCTCATAATGGGCAACTAAGGTCACATAGTAACTTGATATCCCATTGTCAAATGTTCAGTTTCCATTAAGGCCCAGAAGCAGGCCAAAGGCTGTCTCTCAAAGGGAGAAAAATTGTCTGCAGTTGATGGCAGTGCCTTTCTCCAAAATTACAAGGGCATCTGCTGAGATTCACCTATGGAGTCCTGGAAAAGGCTCCAAATAGCATTCTTACCTGCCACTGACACGTCAAGTACAATAAGATCTGCTGGATCATATGACCCAAGGGGCAGAGAACCCTGCACAGCAGCTTGGATCTGTTGATGACCCTTCTCTTGTTCTGGGCCTCACTGAAAACTAGTAGCTTTTCGTGTCACTTGGCATATGGGATAGAACAACACACCCAAGTAAGGAATGTTCTGTCTCCAAAATCCAGATAGATTCACTAGATGTTGTGCTTTTTTCTTAGTGGTGGGAGGGGCCAGATGCAACAACTTATCCTTCACCTTAAAAAAAAAAATCTCTACATGCCCCACACCAGTGAACTAGAAATTTCACATAGGTGGAAGGCCCTTGAATTTTAGATGGATTTATTTCCCATCTCCTGATGCACACATGCTATACCAGCAACTCAAGAGTGGTTGCCTCCTCCTGCTCATTTGATCCAATCAACACAATGTCTTTGATATAATGGACCAATATGACACCTTGTGTAAGGGAAAGGAGATCAAGATCCCTACAAACTAAGCTATGACACAGAGCTGGAGAGTTAATATAACCTTGAGGTAAAACAGTAAAGATGTACTTGCTTCTAGTGGTCCTTATGGACAGGTTTGGAGAAGAAAACATTCACAAGACCAATAGCTGCATACCAGGAACCAGGAGATGTGTATCTGCTCGAGTAGTGAAACCATATCTGGTACAGCAGCTATAATTGGAGTCACCACCTGATTAAGTTTCTGCTAATATTCTGTCATTTTCCAGGATTTGTCTGTCTTACGAATAGTCCAAATAGGAGAGTTAAAGGGAGATGTTGTGGGAATCACCACCCCTGCATCCTTCAAGTCCTTTTTAGTGGCATTAATTTCTGCAATCCCTCCAGGGATGCAATACTGTTTTTGATTCACTATTTTCCCCAGTGGTAGGAGTCTCAATGACTTCTCTTTGGCTTTTTCAACCATAATAGGCCTCACTCCACAAGTCAGGGAACCAATGTGAGTGTTCTGCCAATTCCTAAGTATATCTATCCCAATTATGCATCTGGTACAGGGGCAATAACTACAGGGTGATTCTGGGGACCCACTGGACCCACTATCAGTCTAACATTTTCCAAACATCCATTGATCACCTTACCTCTTTAGGTACCTACTTTAACTAGAGGGCCACCATGCTTTTTGGGGTCTCCTGGAATTAATGTAAATTTAGAGTCAATGTCCAGTAGGCCCCCAAAGTTCTGATTATTTACTTTTCCCCAGTGTACAGTTAGTCTAGTAAAAGGCTGCAGGTCCCTCTGAGGAAGGATAGGTGTAAGCTTAATATTGAAACTTTTGGGGGTTGTAGGAGGGTCCTTTCTCGAAGTGACCTGGCCACCCTTTAAGTCAAGGAACTCAGGATCTATAAATTGGCTCAATTTTAGAAACTGATTAAGAGGCCTTGATTCTCTGTTGCTATAATTCAAAGTCACTTTATGTTCCTTTGCTCTGGACCTTTTCTGCTAATACAGATCAAGTAGGAACTCAGTAGGCTTCTTATCTGTTTGACTTCTGGGAACACCATGATTAATCAGCCTAGTAATAGGCCTAGAAGCAAAGATGGGTGGGAACTGAGAAGTATCAGTACCTCCTGCTGATTTCTCAGGCTCAGACAAAGAAGGATTAGTTCCCTCAGACAAAGGTGGGGAGGGAAATACTTCAGGGTGTGAAGGTGGGTATACAACTGCTTCTAAGGGAGGGGAGGTCACATTTTCATGCAAAACAACTTCTTCAGAATCTGGCACTTCAATGTCCCCAGATCAGATTCTTCACGGTCTTCCCACGCATCACCATCCCAAATTACAGGATTCCACTCTTTTCTAATCAGTGCCCTCACTTTAACTTTTGATAGCCACTGAGTCTGGGATTTGAGTTTACTATGCAAGTTCACCAATATTACAATGAAAGCTTGGGTTTGGTTTCCTGCAATTTGAGCCCTGCTCTGGCTAAAGAGGAGACTCCTCCAGGGCACCCTTAAAAACCTTCAGATCATGTACGTTGGTCTTAAGCTTGGAGTTTTTCTGTTGGAGCTTCTGCTGCTCTCTTACTAGTTGGTTCTGAGATGCTAAAAGCAATCAACCAGCCTCATCATTTGTCTTACTCTTACTCAAATAGTTCAGATACAGAGACACTAAATTCCTTGCTCTTCACTAAACATGACTCAAGATTACCAAATACATCTACCTCATGGAGTTCATTAAATAGGTCACACCATGGATTATTAGTGCCCTCCTTAATTCCAGTAAAATCACTCATTACAAGTAGGGCCTTTAGTAGTCTGAAGTTGTAATGCCAACCCCAGATAGCACCAAAAATACTAGAGAAATCTATCCTTACAATTTTGTTTCTCTAAAATCACTTCTGGTACCAAAATCTATATTATTCAGGGTTCTTTAGAGGACCAGAGCTGCTAGAATGAATTCTATTAAAAGGGAATTTATTGGATTATTTTACAGTAGTCCAATAGCAGTTGCAGGCCTGAGAATTGAGGAACCTGGCAGCTGCTCGGTCCACATGGCCAGATGGCTCAGCAGTCCCAATCCAGCACTGAAGGCCTGTAGGCTTCCTGAGAAACCAGTCGTTTTCAGTCCACAGGGGTCTTCAGTTGATGCTGGTCATCAGTCCACACTGGTCTTGAATGCACTCTGGAAGGCAGCAAGCAGCTCTAGCAGCCAAATGGAAGGAAGGGGCTCTTTTCACCCACAGCTTCCTATCTGAGAGGGGCCGCTGGGGGAAGGACTTTCTCCTTCAGTTAATCCTTCCTGGAAGTGACCTCAGAGACCCACCCAAAAGAAATTTCTGTGGATTACTAAACAGATCATGTTAACAACACCTTAACCATCACATCTAACTTGTTAGCAGATTATATATTTTGTAAATAGTTTTGCTAGGTACACAAACCTCCCACTTTACCAAAACCAATGCTAGTGGAGATGCAGAGAGACATTAGGCAAAAACCCAGTGTTGAATAAAGAAACATTGTCTTTTATCAACTTAGTAGTAACAAACATGCTACTAATCAATGTTGACCTCAGGACGAAAACAGAATAATAATAATTTTGAATTTAAATTTCACATAATGAATTAGAAACAATCAATATGAAACTCTTTCTAATGATAGATTTACCATTTAATGTCATGATATCAAAAATGCTCTGCACTAGAGATTAAATTCACAACATATGATCTGTTTTAATTAAAAATATCTTCATTGATTTTTTATTGTTGTTTACATAACTGTTCAAGGATACATATGATACATTGAACAAATTATAACCACCAAGTGTAATTCTTGGGCTTAAAATAAACATCTTAATTATAGCATATTTAAACAGTGTATAAATAATGTGGCTAAAGTATTAGGCAACATAGATAGTAATCCCTCTAAAGAAGAGATAATGACATTTTTTTTAGTGCAGAGCTTTTATAAACCTCTTCAGTCATTGATTCTGTAAAGATAAATTCTCACTAGTATAAGACATAGAGCATGATGCAAATTAGCTATATTAAAGGAGATTAAGCACTATTCACATATACAGCACACTGAATTAGGAAGTGTTGTAACAGAAAAGATTACAGAACTTAAAGTGGCTTACATCCCAGCAACAGAAGCACAGCAAGCAATGAACATAGCCAGGGCACTGTGAACATTGAAGAATGTTAATAAATATTCTATGATTGAATGTGACTTGCTTAGATACTGACAAATTAATTCTATGCAGCTTCTGAATTCAGTTAGCCTAGTATCAGTGATCTATTGGCTTAAAACTGTCATCTTCTTATAGCATAGAACAACCTCTTCAAACCTCAGTTTCCCCTTTTAATGCTATAGATATTCTGGAACTACTTGGTAAAAGGTACGAAAGATTAGGTCTATTCAGACAAACATTTAGGCAGTAAAACTATCCTAGTTATTTTTTATTTTTTTTCAAATAAATGTAAGATAATTTATAAAAACAAAATTCTCATTGTCATAGTAAAGAATTTCCCTATTTGAGACCATCTCTCAGGGGAAATTAATTTATATACATGTCACTATTAAATTCCTAAAGAGTGCCGAGTGGTTAAAAGCTGCAAAAATGGTATTTGCCTAGGCATGAGGAAAAGTTATGTTTGTGGAATTGTGGGCATGTTATGTGAGAAATTTGTTTAGCAAGATGTGATTTGTCTCAGTAGGATGCTTCTATCACCTCCAAATAGTATATATAGATAATATTTTTGGAAAAACATTTTAACATTACCAACTGTCATTCAAATGGCAGCCTAGCCTTGAAGATGCTATATCATTATAACTGCAAGGCTAGAATTTTCTACAAATGTTTTCTAGAACTTGAGATCAACAAATACAACCTGAATGTAGCCTCAATGCAACATCTTACTGTCTTACAATTATAGTTAAAGCCAGTTTCTTTCTTTCTTTCTTTCTTTCTTTCTTTCTTTCTTTCTTTCTTTCTTTCTTTCTTTCTTTTTTGTTTTGTTTTGTTTTGTTTTGTTTTGTTTTTGGAGGTAGGGTCTCACTCAAGCTTAGGCTGACCTAGAAATCACTATGTAGTCTCAGGCTGGCCTCAAACTCACAGAGATCCTTCTAAATCTGCCTTCTGAGTGCTTAAAGGCATGTACCACTATGCCCTGCTTAAAAGTACAGTTTATTTAATATTAAAGATATTGGCTAGGCATGGTGGCAAACACCTTTAATTCTAGCACTTGTGAAGCTGAGGTAGGAAGATCATTGTAAATTCCAGGCCACCCTGAGACTACATAGTTAATTCCAGGTCAGTCTGGATTAGAGAATGAGACTGTAACTCAAAAAGCCAAAATAATACCAAAAATAAATTAATTAAAAAGACAGTTTTTGCTGTATGCATGGAATCCTAGAAACTCTGGAGAGTGAAAACGTAGGATCACCACATTAAGGACTGTCTTCACCCAGAGTGAGTTTGACACCAGCCTATTCAACTGGGTGAGGATTTGTGTTAGGAAAAATAAATGACTTCCTTCTGTACAAGCAGAGAGTGATGGCATCATCTATTTTGACTTTTGATTTTGTTCTGTTTTAGTAATGTTTCTCATATGTGTGTGTGTGTGTGTGAATTTCATGGATCTAGGGTCTGTAGCCTACTAATTGTTATATCATGTGTATGATTACTAAATATATAAATAAATAACAAAATCGTTAATATAGCTAATTGAAATGTTTATGAAAGCTGTCATTTTTCCCTAAAATGTCATTATTTAACTTTAACCTTAATTGACTCAATTTCAAATCTTTTGTATATTTTTACTAATTTAAGTAGATAACCACATGTTTTAACATACTGTATGTTTTATCATGTTTTGTGGTAGATATAGATGAGAAAACCAAACTCAAATAGATTATATTTCAGAATAAGACATTTGAAGGTAGACAGGCAGTAACTCCTTTACAAGTGTTCCCAGTAAATCTTACAATCAAGTATGGTCTGGGACTGAAGTCTTGCTAATGAAATGAATGGATATGATGGGTACTATCCAGTTTTGTATGATGGTATGTTGTTGATCCTTGTACTAGATTCTTTCTTTGTATCTTTCACAGGAAAGTTAATATGCTTGTGAGCTATGCATAGGAACCAAGACCTTGGAAAAAGACAAAGCAATCAAAGAAAAATGACCAAGTATATAAATTCATTCTCTAACTGGACCTGTCAACCAAAAGTATAATATATTTGTTTATTTGTTTATTTTATTTATTTATTTAACAGAGAAAGAAGGGGGGAGAGAGAGAGAAAGAGAGAGAGAGAGAGAGAAAATGGGCATGTCAGGGCTTCCAGCCACCCCAAATGAACTCTAGACACATGTGCCTCCTTGTGCATCTGGCTAACATGGGTCCTGAAGAATAGAACTTGGTCTTACATGCTTAGGCAGGACAGCATGGCAACAGGAGCATGTGTCAGAGGACATCTGTTCACGTTATATTCACGCAGGCAACAGAGACTAACAGGAAGAGTTAGGAACTCCCCCATTTTGTACTTCCTCCACAGTTACCAAAGTTTCTAGGACCACTCACATCAGGTCCAGAAGCAAGGGACCAAACATCCAAAACACAAACCTGTGAGCAACAGTTCAGGTTGAAACTATAACAAGATGAGGAGGATATGTGACAGCAGAGGCAGTGACTATAGCAATACAAGCACAAGCTAAGGAACATTGTCTCCAGAGTTTTGAGAACATTGGCCTGGTTGAGGCCTTTACCTTGGCAAGTGAAAAAGTGTAGACTTCTTTTTAAAATATTTTATTTTGGGGCTGGAGAGATGGCGTAGCGGTTAAGCGCTTGCCTGTGAAGCCTAAGGACCCCGGTTCAAGGCTCGGTTCCCCAGGTCCCACGTTAGCCAGATGCACAAGGGGGCACATGCGTCTGGAGTTCATTTGCAGAGGCCGGAAGCCCTGGCGCGCCCATTCTCTCTCTCTCCCTCTACCTGTCTTTCTCTCTGTGTCTGTCGCTCTCAAATAAATAAATTTAAAAAAAAATTAAAAAAAAATATTTCATTTTTAATTATTTATTATTTGAGATAAAAAGAGAGAGGGAAAGAGGCAGATAGAAAGAGAATGGCCATGCCAGCACCTTCAGGCAATGCAAACGAATTCCAGATGCATATGCCACCTTGTGCATCTGGCTGATGTGGGTCCTGAGGAACTGAACTGGGGTTCTTTAGATTTGCAGATAAGAGCCTTAACTGCTAAGCTATCTCTCCAGGCCAAAGTGTGGACTTCTAATTAGAAAATTGTATGCATTATTCATGTATAATTCCTATAATGTAGGCTACATATAATTATTCAATAAAAGTGATATGTAAATGCTATTCCCAATTGTAAAGTTAGAACAATGTAGACTATGAAATCTAACTTTGGAAGTCATTCATAAGTACCCATGGTTACCCATGCCAATAAAAGTACCAAAAGGTTACCCCTATGTTTTTTTTCAGTTTTAGAATAAAGTACTTATATAACACCAATAATTCCCTAAGCATTTATTATTTCTGTTTAAATTTATGAGCAATTACATCTGAGTGATATAAGGACTAAGAATTAATTAGCTAAATATATTAACTACAGTGGTTAATAAAATTTAAATAGTTTAAGTGGCTTCCTTCTTTTTATAGACTATTCTCAATGAATTACCTGCACAAACCTTTTTGCTACAAACTGAAGAAATATTGGTTGGATTTCCCTCTCCAAGTCAGCAAATTCACTTACTTGGTCCTACTTTGGCAATTAAATTAATTGTACCCATTACAAAATGCTATTTTACTAGTGTTTCAGCTTACTATTTATTTATGGAGAATATTTATAAATGAAATATCCAGTCACATGTGAAATTCCCTATATGGTTTTCTAAATTTTAAGCAATTAATTATCCAAAATAGTAGGTCAAAAATTTTACTATGCAGAAATAAGAAAATGACTGTAATACCAATATAATGGGAAAGATTTCAGCATGAATTAAAGGTTAATGGTAAACACACCTTGCTAATTTTTTGTTTTGTTTTGTTTTTCAAGTTAGGGACTCACTTGAGTCCAGGCTGACCTGGACTTCACACTGTTGTCTCAGGGTGGCCTCAGTATCATAATCATCCTCCTACACTCACCTCCCAAGTGCTGGGACGAAAGGCGTGCCCACCGCCAGGCTAATGCCTTATTAACTTTAAATTAAGTGAACTGGCACCGTAGCACAAGTGCACCAACCAATGGTTACATATAGGAAAACACAGCTGCTGCTGCTGCTGCTGCTGCAGGCTGAGGCGCACTCGGGTAAACAGAACTAAGTGTGGAAACATCAAACTATTGGTAGGATTATAAAGACAAAATTCCTGAGGTAAGAGTTAATGCAGGCAAAAACAAACCCTAAAAGAAAATTAAAAAAAAAAAATAAGCAGATCTAATAAAATGTTTTGTCTGTTGGAACCTAAAAGTTGAAGAATAATTATGTTAGGCTAATCCATCTGAGTCCTAAATCCCTTAGATGGTAGATCTCATACATTTTAAAAGGCAAAAATACATTTCCACCGTATTAGATATAAACCCTTATTTAAGACTCTATTTAAAAAAAAAAACAACTATGTACTTTAGAATCATGTCAAAATAGATGTAATATTTGTGCAAATTACCAGAATGTGAGTGGATGTGGGTGGTACTACTTAGGATTTCTATGATTCTAAATGGGTCAGCAATCTACACAAAAACATCAGAATCTCTGAGTAATCTTTGTGATAATTCCTGTGTTTCTAATAATAAAGTCAAGTTTCTAACCAATTTTGCAACAGCATTTTTTGAAATATTTTTTTTTTATTTAAAAGAGAGGGAGAGAGACAGATAGTGTGAAAGAGAGAGAAAGAGAGAGAAGAAGAGAGAATGAATATGCCTGGGCATATAACCATTGCAAAGGAAATCCAGACGCATGTGCAACCATGTGCATCTGGCTTAAGTGGGTACTGTGGAATAGAACCTGGCTCTACTGGTTTCACAGGCAAAAGCTTTAACTGCTAAGCCATATCCCGAGCCCTATAACAACATTTTGACATGGACTGTCACTTACATCAAAGGAGATTTATTCCACTAGAATAGAAAGATAACTGTGGCATATAGTTAAAACACTAATGATTGAAAATAGTATAACTAAAGGACAGATACAACATAGAAACAAACCAAGAAATCAAGATTGGCTATGATAAATCTTGTAAGTGAAATTTAAGACTGATTTTTTAAAATTACTTATCTATATAATTTTTTGTTATTCATTGTGAGAAAGAGAAACAGTGAGAGAGAGAGAGGGAATAAGAGAATATGGGTGACCAGGGTCTATTGAGCCTCATATTCAACCCCAACTGGTGGCCATTTGAAAGGGAGAGCCTTGTTGGTGGTACTGAGATACTTGGGACAGGCATTGGAGTGTTATATTCTGAAATTCCACTTGCCAGAGCTAGCTTATTGTTGCTGATACCTCCTTTGGGGCAAGATGTGACGTCCAGCCTCTGCTCTGCTATGTCATGATGAAATGTACCTCTCAAGACTCTAAGCCTAAAGAATCCCTTTCCTCTCATAAGCTGTTTTGGATCAGGTGTTTTCCCAGCAAGGGGAACGTAACTGTAACATCTATTCTTCATGCCCCCAGCTCAGCACACTCTACCTGAAATAAAAGAGCACAAGAAGGTAACAAAGTCACTTGGACAAGATTTTATTGGGGAATGTGTCATAGCACTGGGGTGTTAAACAGGAGAGAGGTTTTCAGGTGGGGTAAGAAGAATGCTGACCCTATAACCATCTATGCACAGTAGCTGCAGTGGAAGGATTGGTCCTCCATCTCAACCTGATGGCCTACCACTGAGAAGAAGTCTGGATGGCTCTGGGTGAGGTGAATTGTGTCATCTGAATTTGTCATGGTTGAAAATTCCCTAGTATGCATGTGGTGTAGGATTCATACAAGAAACATGTGTGATGAAATGAAGGTTCCCTAGGCTGCACCGTGTCACCTCCTGAAAGTGGAAGCTGCTTTCTCAGACAATGAGGGGAAGGAGTTTTAAAATGATACTTGAGAATGCCCCTTCCAAGTCAGTCCTGAGTGCTAACATTATTATTCACAATCTGAGACTGTGAAAATAACAGCAGCTTCTAGTCCAGCCTTCACCTCTCTTTACATCTTAGACATTTGCTGGATTTTACACATAAGTAATTGCTGTTACACTGTGGGCAATTATCAGTCAGGCAACCAAAGTGCCCAATCATGATAACTTCCAATATTTAAAAGAGAAAAAAAAATCAAGAGGGACTTACTACAAAGATTCATATGATTCATATTTCTGAGCAATTCCTTTCTAACAATGCTTCAACTTTAGGCAAATAAGGTGTGGAAGTATTATGTCCACCTCATTTGTCTTAGAAACATGCCACCAGTCCTGGTTTTTAGTATGATATGATAGTACATATGTTTGACATTGTCTTATTTGGAGAGTGAATCAACAAGCGAAAGACATAAAAGTATGTGTGGGTGGTGAATCTGACAAATGATGGAAGAGATGGAGAACATTCCTGGTTCCCCTCATTCCATTCAACAGTAGAATGCTACTTCAAGTTTAATTGTCTCAACAGCAATTGTATCACTTACTTTCATGTTGCTGTCAACAAATATCTGACCAGAAGCAATTTGTAGGAAGGGTGGATTCATATTTGGCTGGTAGTTTTCAAGGGAATTTTCATGGTGGAGTAGGTTTGGCTTCAAGGATGAGAACAGAGCTGGTTGCATTGCAGAGGATGAACCAGAAGTTGGAGCAGGCTACATTACCTAAAGACCTACCCCCAGCGAGTCACTTCCTCCAGCAGCATTTCATTCCCTAGTGTCTCCACATCCTTCCCAAACAGTTCCATCACCTGGGAGTCAGCTATTCAAACACATGCCCCCATAGAGGGTTATGTTCCATTCAATCAACAACAGCAGTCAAGGTAAGGATTCCATGTACTCGATCTCTTCATTTCCAGGAGTGTCCTCTGATGGTAATCTGAGGAATGCGATGTAAGAGCAATGTGTATTTTCCTAGCTTGGGCTGCACAGGAAAGTGATGATTTCCATTGATTTCCTCACATCTGGATACATAGAACATGAATGAGTTATCTTATGAAATATGTGATGTAGTTTTGTGCAGAGTTAAAAGCCATGTTCCAAGAATGACAGAACATAACTGCTCCCTTAACAAAACCAGCCACAGCCCTGAACTGCCTATCATAAAACTTTAATTTTATAGGCAAATCTCTTTGTTGTTTGATCCACTGTTGGTTTTAATTTTATTGTACTATACTATTATAACACATAATCCTTATATCATAGCTAATAGGCACATCAGTACTCAACTCTAGATACTGTTGTAATAAATTCAACAAGGGCTGGAGAGATGGCTTAACAGTTAAGATACTTGCCTATGAAGCCAAAGGACCCAGGTTTGATTTCCCAGTACCCACATTGGGGCACATGCATCTGAAGTTCATTTACAGTGGCTAGAGCCCCTGGGGTGTCCCCCTCTCTGCTTGCAAATCAATAAATAAATAAAATAAAAAATATTTAAAAAATAAATTCAACAATACCAATATTGGTTGTGTAGAAGCAAAACCCTCTATGATAACCTAAATAATGCTGTTGGTTATGTGATTTCTTTCCTACATTTTACATGTGAAGAAACACACACCTTATAAACCAATTTGTAGATGAAGATATTCTTTTCCCACTTACAATGAATTTGAATTGTTTTACCCAAAATTCCCCAACGAGTTGCTATGCTTGTAACAGCATTTAGCTATTATCCATTTATAACTCCAAGTCAGTGGCTATGACATTTTTCTTGGAGATATTGATTGTTAAAAAAAAATAAATAAAGTTAATAACAAAAGTCAATATATTTGATATACTCTTTGTACAATTACAACAATTGGGAAATAAATTGAGCAGTTAATATGTATAGTGAGTTGGCAAGCTCAAGCAGATGGGTAAGAATCTGCCAGAAAAGGTTTATGAAGAATTCTATCACACAGTGAGTGATTGGACCACATAACACCCAGGGATCTAGTATTCCTTCTAGGCTTTATATTTTATAGAATCTTTGGGTGACAAAATGCTTAAGATTGAAGAAAAAGTCAAAAGTTAAAGGAAAGTTTCTAGATGATTTGTATACTTATGAAAAATGATGTACATGTATGCATGAAAAGGTGTAAATGTACAGATTTGAGTCAGTGTCACTTATGGTGGTGCCTGTCATCTTAGTGATTCTAAATTTTGAATTTGGGGTCAACATCCATGGGATGGTAAGTTGTACAACCCCTTGGGCCATGGATATGCAATGATTTCAAACTGAGATCCTACATCACATGGAAACTTGAGAGCAAAGGTCCATAGAAATGCATTCAACTAAGAAAAAAATAATAGTTATGAATTTAAGAAAATACTGGGCATTGTGTCTCTGCTTTTTAATCCTAGTACTCAAAAAATTGAGGAAGGATGGGCTTAAGTGATGGCTTAGTGGTTAAACATTTGCCTGTGAAGCCTGAGGACCCTGGTTTAAGGCTTAATTCCCCAGGACCCACATTTGCCAGATGCACAAAGGGGCCCCCACGTCTGGAGTAAGTTTGCAGTGGCTGGAGGCCCTGCCATGCCCATTCTCTCTCTCTGTCTGCCTCTTTCTCTCTCTGTCGCTCTCAACTAACTAAATAAAAATGAACAATTTTTTTTTTTTTTAAGAAATTGAGGAAGTAGAATTGTCATGAGTTTTAGGTCAATCTGGGTTACAAAGTGAGTTTTGTGCCAAACTAAACTAAAAAGAGACCCTGCCTCATTAAAAAAAAAAAAAAAAAAAAAAGAAAAAAATTCACATTTCTGTTTAGTCTCTGGTAGGAGAAAGATTTTTTTCAGAAGAAAACTTAAAAAAAAATACCTGCTTTATTTGAAATATAGTTTGTACTTACATTGCCTCACTTGAAATTTTAATTCCAGCTCCTTCCGGCCAAGATGGCGACCGCCTAGCTGCACTCCAGATACCAGGGAGAAAAAGGCAAGAAAATAAGGGCTAACAGTGTCTTTTTGCCAGTGGGAGGGCACAGAGTGGGGAAAAACAGGGAAGCACACATCCCTGCGATCCCCCCCCACGCATGACCCAGCACGCGTGCCCTGGCCCCGGCACTATCCACGCCGCCCGCGTGCCCTGCACCCCAGCTCTCCCCGGGCAAAGAAAGGCAAGAAATTAAGGGTTATCAGGGTCTTCTTGCCAGTGGCAGGGCACAGAATGGAGAAAAACAGGGAAGCATGCATCCCCCCCCGAGTGGGTAGTCCACCTACACACACACATACAGCCACCGCACCCCACGCCCCACACCCCATGCACTGCGCCCTGTGCCACGTGGCTGTGCTCTGTTTGTGTGATTGCCAGCCAATCGCATGCCTGCCAGCCCGCAGTGCTGACGCGCAGGGATCTCCTCCTTTGTGCTCTGATCGTGCATGTTGGCCAGCCATGCTGCTCGGTTCCCACGCCTGCAGGGGCCACCTCTGCCTTGATTAAGCTGCTGCCAGACCCCCTGCTGCTGTGCTCCCATCGCTTGCCTGCCAGCCAGCCTCTGCTGCTACCCATCCCCCACCCCTCTGAGGCAGGAGAGCTCAGAAAGTTTGCAGGTCCCAGTATTCCCAGCCAGAGTTTGGGCAGCTTCAGGGCTTGCTGCCTCAGTCTGCTTCCAAACTAGAAGGCAGGCAGCTTTGGTGCATTACTGGGTGAGAATTCAGGCAGCTTTGGCGCCCCTGTCAGGCTCTAGATAGGCGGCTTTGGAAAGAGAGTTCAAAAACCCAGGCTACTTGTAACTGCCCCAGGCTGCCTTGGATTCTCATTAAGCAAGATCCCAGGCTGCTCCACCCACCTACCTGCCCATACACTGACATGGGTAGAGCACAGCGCAAAAGAAATAACATGAAAAACAAAATGCAAGAAAATCCAGACAGATCACCCAGTCCAACAAGGATTGCATCTAACCAAAACATAGAAGAGTGTTTAGGATCAGAACATCAAGTGGAAGCTATGAACACTGCAACCCTGACCAACCTACTGCTAGAACTGGCAGGAAAGCTACAAAGGACAGATAGTCGTGTGGATGCTACCATCACTAAGGTAGAGCAATATGATAAGACACTGGAAGGAATTCAGAGAGAGCTAAGTGAGTTGAGGGAAAGTGAAAAAAAAAGAGGACCTTAAAAATCAGCTGGCCACACTAAATAAAAACATGAAGAAATGCAAGGATGATTTCAAAGAGTCATCAAGAAAATCAGAAAATGATGTGAAAAGGGAACTGGACAGAGTGATGGAAGTGATACATAGAAAAATAGTAGAAAATGCAAACTTAATTGAACAAGTCCAAAACTCGCTAGAGGCCCTCAAGAATAGAGTCAGCGAAGTGGAAGATAGAAACTCTGATCTGGAAGACAGGATGGAAGAAACAGTTCGAGAGTCCAAAAATTTCAGTAAATTCAAAAGTTCCTATGAAAAGAACATGAGAGAATTATGGGATACACTTAAACATCCTAATATCAGAATCATTGGAATACCAGAAGGAGAAGAATTTCAGACCAAAGGCATGGAGAACTTATTTAACACAATAATTGAAGAAAACTTCCCCTGTCTCTTAAAAGAAAGGCCAATCAAGATACAAGAAGCAAACAGAACTCCTAACAGACTAGACTCAAGGAGAAACTCACCAAGGCATACTATCATTAAGATGTTAAATGCTGACACCAAAGAAAAAATCCTAAAAGCAGCTAGGGAAAAACAGCTCATCACTTTCAAAGGAAACCCCATCAGAATTACTTCAGATTTCTCAATGGAAACCCTGAAAGCTGGAAGGGCCTGGAATGAAACTCTCCAAATTCTAAGAAACTATGTCTTCCAACCCGAACTACTCTACATGGCAAAAGTATCCCTTATAATAGATGGTGAAAGGAAAACTTTCCATGACAAAACTCAGCTTAACAATTATATGAACACAAAACCAAACCTACAGACAGCATTCCAAGAAATTCTCCACAGAGGAGAAACAAATAACCAACCACAAATGCCTACAAGAAGCAGATCACAGAAACCAAACACAGAGTAGACAGAGAAAATGCTAAAACCCATGGAAATGCCAACACACCTCTACCACCACAACATGGCAGGGATCAAATAAAATCTCACAGTCATAACCCTAAATATTAAAGGCCTTAATTCACCCATCAAGAGACACAAGCTCACAGGTGGATCAAAAAATAAGACCCCTCAATATGCTGCCTTCAAGAAACCCACCTTACCACTAAAGACAGAAACCTCCTCAGGGTGAAAGGGTGGAAAACAATATTCCAAGCAAATGGAAATAAGAAACAAGCAGGTGTAGCTATATTAATATCAGATAAAGTTGACTTCAAACCAAAAACAATCAAAAAAGACAAAGAAGGCTACTTCCTACTTATAAAGGGAACAATCCATCAAGAGGATATTACAATCATAAATCTGTATGCACCAAACACAGGGGCACCACAGATCATAAAACAAAACCTACTTGACAATAAAACAGAAATAACCACCAACACCATCATAGCTGGGGACTTTAACACACCATTGTTAGTAGTAGACAGATCATCCAAACAGAAGCTCAACAGGGAAGTAAGAGAGCTCAACAAAACCATAGAGCATTTAGACCTAACAGACATCTACAGAACTTTCCACCCCAAATCCACAGAATACACATTCTTCTCAGCGGCCCATGGAACACTCTCTAAAATAGACCATATACTGGGTCACAAAGACTGCCTCCACAAATTTAGGAAAATCGACATAATTCCCTGCATGATATCAGATCATAATGGTATATTCCTAGAAATCAACAACAAAAAAAACAACAAGAACCCCAATGGCAACTTGAAACTGAATAGCACACTCTTAAACAATAAATGGATAGTGGATGAAATAAAAAAATGAAATTGCAAAATTCCTGGAATTGAATGACAATGAGAACACATCATACCAAAACTTAAGGGACACAATGAAGGCAGTCCTCACGGGAAAATTCATAGCATTCAATGCCTTCATAAAAAAGACAGAAAGATCCCAAATCAATAGTCTAACCATCCACCTAAAGGCATTGGAAAAACAAGAAAAATCCCAACCAAAGAGCTCCAGAAGGAAAGAAATAATTACAAACAGAGCAGAAACTAATGAATTGGAAACCAAGAAAACAATTAAGGCAATTGACAAAACAAAGAGCTGGTTCTTTGAAAAAATAAACAAGATTGACAAACCTCTGGCCAATTTGATCAAGCAAAAAAAGGAGAGACTCCAAATTAACAAAATTCAAAATGAAAAAGGAGAGACCACAACAGACATCAGTGAAATCGGCAGAATCATCAGGACTTATTTCAAAAACCTCTACTCCACAAAACTGGAAAATGTGGAGGAGATGGATAAATTCCTGGATGCATATCATCTACCAAAGCTAAACTCAGAGCAGATCAATCACCTCAATGAACCCATCACACTCATGGAGATTGAAAAAGTAATAAAAAACCTCCCAAAAAAGAAGAGTCCAGGACCAGATGGATTCCCAGCCGAATTTTATCAAACCTTCATGGAAGAACTCA
This sequence comes from Jaculus jaculus, assembly GCF_020740685.1. NCBI lineage: Eukaryota > Metazoa > Chordata > Mammalia > Rodentia > Dipodidae > Jaculus > Jaculus jaculus. The sequence goes on along the minus strand of NC_059112.1, from coordinate 75,943,345 downwards.
AACCAATCTTCCTAAAACTGTGCCACACAATTGAAGAACAAGGAAAGCTACCCAAATCCTTCTATGAAGCTAGTATCACCCTAATCCCAAAACCAGGCAGAGATGCCACAAGAAAAGAAAACTACTGGACTATTTCCCTAATGAACATAGATGCAAAGATCCTCAACAAAATCCTCGCAAACCGAATCCAACAATGCATCAAAAGCATTATCCACCTTGACCAAGTGGGATTTATCCCAGAAACACAAGGGTGGTTCAACATACGAAAATCTGTCAATGTAATTCACCACATAAACAAGCTTAAACATAAAAACCACATGATCATTTCAATTGATGCAGAAAAGACCTTTGACAAGATACAACACCACTTCATGATCAAAACATTGGAGAGAATCGGCATGGCCGGTCCATATCTTAACATAATAAAGGCAATATACTAAGCTCCAAAGGCCCAAATAATACTTAATGGAGAGAGACTGGAGGAATTCCCATTGAGATCAGCAACAAGACAGGGATGTCCTCTCTCACCTCTGCTTTGCAATGTAGTTCTGAAAGTCCTAGCCCAAGCAATAAGACAGGAGAAGGAAATAAAAGGGATACAATTTGGAAAGGAAGATGTTAAGTTAGCTCTATTCGCTGATGACATGATTGTATATGCAAGACACCCGAGGCACTCCATCCCAAAACTCCTGAAGGTGATTAACTCCTATAGCAAAGTAGCAGGATACAAAATCAATGCACAAAAATCGGTAGCATTTCTGTATGCAAATGACAAAAACACAGGAAAAGAAATAAAGGACATACTCCCATTTTCAATAGCAACAAAAAAAATAAAATACCTTGGAATAATGTTAACCAAGGAAGTAAAAGATGTATACAATAAAATTATAAAAACTCTCAAAAAAGAAATTGAGGAGGACTTGAGAAGATGGAAAGACCTCCAATGCTCCTGGATAGGCAGAATTAACATAGTGAAGATGGCAATCCTACCAAAGGCAATATATAGATTTAACACAATTCCAATTAAAATCCCTACAGTTTTCTTCACAGAAATAGAAAAAATGATCTCAAATTTCATATGGAAAGGCAGAAGGCCTCGCCTATCCAAACATAACCTCAGCAAAAGAAATACCTCTGGAGGCATCACCATACCTGATCTAAAGCTATACTACAAAGCCATAGTAATAAAAACAGCATGGTACTGGCATAAAAACAGGAGTATAGACCAATGGAATAGACTTGAGGACCCAGATTTTGGGTCCAGCAACTATCGCTACTTGATATTTGTCAAAGGCCCAAACAATACAGGCTGGCAAAAAGATAGCATCTTCAACAAATGGTGCTGGACAAACTGGATAACCACATGCAGGAAATTAAAACTTGATCCACACATTTCACCATGCACTACACTCAAATCCAAATGGATCAAAGACCTCAACAGAAGACCAGAAACTCGAATACTACTGGGAGAAAATTTAGGAAGTACTTTTCATGATATAGGAATGGAAAAAGTCTTCCTTAACTAAAACTCCAGTGGCTCAAGTTCTTAAACAGTCACTCAACCAATGGGATCATATGAAACTGAAGATTTTCTTTACAGACAAGCATATAATAAGCAAAGCCAATAGAATACCCACAGAGTAGGAGAAAATATTTTCAGGTTATCCAACTGATAGAGGCCTTATTTCTAGAATTTACAAAGAACTCAAAAGTCTAAACAATAAGAAGACAAATACCCCACTCACAAAATGGGGTGCAGAGTTCAACAGGCAATTCACAGAGGAAGAAATAGAAATGGCAAACACACACTTAAGAAAATGTTCATCATCCCTAATCATCAGAGAAATGCAAATTAAAACAACTATGAGATTCCACCTTACCCCAATAAGGATAGCCAACATCAAAAAGTCAAATGAAAATAAATGCTGGCAAGGATGTGGAGAAGCAGGGACATCTATTCACTGTTGGTGGGAATGCAGGATGGTACAACCACTCTGGAAAGCAATATGGAGACTCCTAAAAAAGCTGACTATAGAGATACCAACAGACCTAGTTATACCCTTACTGGGCATCTACCCTAAAACCTTCAAACCACAGGCCAGAGAGATTTGCTCAACCATGTTTGAGGTGGCTCAATTCGTAATAGCTAAAAGCTGCAATCAACCCAGATGTCCATGATTAGAAGAATGGATAACAAAGATGTGGTATATCTACACAATGGAATTCTATTCAGCAGTAAGAAAAACCGACACAAAGAAATTTGAGCAAAAATGGTTGTACCTGAACAGATCATTCTCAGTGAACTTACCCAATCACAGAAAAAAAAAATCGACACATAGTCTCACTCATCTACAACACCTAACCTTAATCTACCCAAGATACCTTACATACTCAGCAAGCACCTCATGGCCTAGACAATAGGATCGAAGGGAGGGCGGGGAGGGCATCGAAGGGTGGAAAACAGTAATCTGGACTCAAATGGCATTGGTACCATAAAATTCTACTTCCTAAGAGACAGACCAAATGGCTGAACCTTCACTAGACCTTTATAGGAAACACCTGAACCACAAGACACTGGAGAGGGTAGGATCAAGACTAACCTAAATCTTCTACATCTTCCCTCCCTCCCTCTCCCCTTCTCTCCTCTATCTCTCTCCTCTCTAACTCTTGTATATTAGTTATGTTTTTCCTCAATTTCTTAGGGGGCACTGGCCTGTAACCCCCACTTCCAGCTTGGGGCTACCATCCACAATGAGCTTTTGATCAGAGAAACCTACAAGGTTTCCCAAAACAATGACAGACTTCTGTCAGAGTACTTGATGACCCACCAAAAGCCAGTGGTAAGACCCTATTCCTGAAGACTCCATATGCAGCTGATATGCAAAATCGAATGGCATGGCTGGAAGCCACGAGAGAGTAAGTCCCCAGACAGTCAGCGTGTCTAGTGCCAGAAGGTGCTACATGGGCGACTGTGGGAAACGACCAATATCTGTCCAAACAACTCATTGTCTAATCTAATTAGCAACAAATAACATGACGTGATGCCCACACGAGTGCAATAGTGGCACACAGCCATGGTGAGGAACCAACTGCTCTTGATTTGGCTAACTGATCCCCTCAGTGGTACGGGACCTATAGCTGGAGCTGGGAAACAAGTCAGAACCATACCCAAACACAAGCCCACTCTACAATATCAAGCTATCATCAATCATGGGGAACAAGACGGCCTACACCTATCAATCTGTCTATCAAAAAAGTAATTGTTATTTCAATTTTCTGGGTGCTAACTTACTCTCCATTGGAGAATCTGCTTCTCTTTTTCACATAGATGCAGATCCTATGGAGAGAGCTGCCCCAACATACCTAAAAAGGGGCCCAACTGAAACTAAGGACAATTGGTGAAACAAGCAAGGGTGATGTTTTCCTGTGAACCGGATACCAGCACAAAGGGGAAAGAGATCTACTCAGAGAAAAATGAACTCCTACCAAATCAGAGAGCCAGAGCCTCAGAGGCCCCCAACACCTCAGCACTGAAGCAGACCAAAAATGAACCCAACATGGCTCAGGGAAATTTTGCGGAAGAGGGGGCGGAAAGAATGTCAGAGTCACATGTTGGGTCATGATTTGCCGAGACCTTTAACATACCAATAACTGGGGACTAACTCCACAATGCACGACCCATTTACATCAACAAGGAGGGTCTAATGGGAGGGGGTAGATCATAGATGAGCCTAAACAATGGTACCAAACTGCCTGTATTTGATGAAAAGAAAACTAATAAATCAAATTTAAAAAAAAGAAAAGAAATTTTAATTCCAAATTTCGTTAATATTTTGTATTATTATTCTATCTACAATGAGGGCATTAAATGAAGATACACACATAACCTTCTTTGTATATTTCTTTATTGAATACAAGATCATATAGTGAAAGCAAGCTTGTTTATTAAAACAAGTCTCCATAATTAACCATATTACACCAAAACGGTGAACACCAGAAGCAGTCCAGTATCTTGTTGCATTAAAAGTTAGATGAGGGGTAAGGTAGGGTATTACCATGGGGTATTTTTTATAATCATGGAAGTTGTTAATAAAAAAATTTTTTTAAATTAAAAAAGTTAGATGAACCATTTGATGTGATGCCTGAATTTGCTTCATTGACAGGCATGTTAGCTTTGAGCTAAGGGAATCAAGATGCTACCAGGGGCTTATCACCACCTCTCCATCTTCTTTTTCCATCCAAATGCAGATATGAATCCTCTTTCACTGGAGATGACTCTAGACTTTAATCAGTACAGAGAGAGTTCTAGAGCAATTTTCAAATAAATCTTATTCCATTCCTTTCTCCCTAGTGTTCACTTTCCCACTTTCCATTTATCCTGCCTCTGCTATTTGCTGCTGCTGTTTAGCAGATAGCACTAATCCTCTTCACTGAATTGTTTGCCATTGATGTTTTTTTTTCCACATGGCTTCAATTGCATGCATTAATAAATCTACTTGCTGTTCTGTTCTTGAACTTGTTGGGATTTAAATACTGAGATTCTTATGAAGAGCTAAAATGAGTATAGAGAATTCCTATGAAAAGCTCAAATGGGCAGAAGTGATTTATATAAAGCAAGAGTGAGGGAACTGCTGCTAAAACATTTAATAATTCCAAAGTGCTAAGAGTGCTCTGGATACTGGGGGACACAGAATCAAAATTCAGGGGAGTATACAAAAAAGATACAGTTGTTTGTGGTCATTTTTTTGTCTATCCTGTGTATAGAACTAGATCTGGAGAGCTTGCAACTCATGTAGGCACATGGCAGTGCTCCCATGGTAATAAATAAATAAATAAATAAATAAATAAATAAATAAATAAATGGCATTCCTTTGAAAGATCATGAATTCAGTAAGAAAAAGTGAGTATGAGACCCAGCTTTGGTTTCAGAATGCGTTAGTTAATTTTGAAAGTTCATTAATAGATGCTGAAAGTTTAAGAACTACATAAAAGTTATAAAATGAGGGCTGGAGGGAAAGCTTAGTGATTAAGATAGGATGCTAAGAACCCAGGTGCAATTCCCAAGCATCCACCCTTAAGCCAGATGCATAAGGTGGCACAAATGTCTGAAGTTCATTTGCAGTGGTTATAGGCCCTGGTGAGTCCATTTCTCTCTCTCTCTCTCTCTCTCTCTCTCTCTCTCTCTCTCTCTCTCTCTCTGTCTTTCTCTCTCTACCTCTCTCTCATAAGTAAATAAATAAATAAATAAATGAATAATAATAAATGTTACAAAATGAAGTGCTTCACCTTTTCAATGAGAAAGGGAGATAAAACAGAAAGAGAAGAGAGGAGGGAAAGTGAATAGACTAAGTGTCACATTCAGACCATCATGGCATGAAGACACGGGTGGTGAGTCAGTCCCTGTGAATGGGAGCATGAGGGTATAACCAGGACCGGATAACCTTCAAGCCCCGTCCCCATGGAACCACTGCTACTCTCTAGGGCCTTCTTCCAAGGTTCCATAACCTCTCATATCGGCGCCACCGCCTGGCTGTGAAGTGGCATCACGCGGGAGACTGGGAGGAAGAGTTCAGACTCAACTTAATGAATACCTACCTCATTGCTCTCGCACTGCCGTCTGCTGGGCAGGTTTATCAAGTATGTTCATGATTGATAATAAATGTAACTATTTTTATACTTAAATTTGTTTATTGGAAGAAATCATATAATTATCCATTCACTAGCCACATATTTATAATTCCTTGTCAATTAGTATAATAAGCATTCATGTAAAATAATAAAATGTCAAGGACATTAATTTCAATGACACAAGGAGATTCTAAAATAGAGATGGGGTGGGGAGCTTAACTTGTTTATGAATCCTCAAATGGCAAAGGCATCTGGCTCATGGACAGTATAATGATTACTTTTCACCTTTGTTCTTATCCCACCGGACTCATGACTGGCAGGATCAAAAGAAACAGATAAATGAAAACATTTATAAGTACTGGACAGAAACAATATTGTTGTTTTAAATTAGAAAGAATATCACTAGTTTTATCACAAGGAATTTGTGTTGAATTAATTTTTAAGTGTGATAAACACCCATCAGAGAAGAAAGACTTATTGTTCCTGTTTTTTTTTTTTAAAGGAGAAGATTTCACTTTGAAAAGGAAAATTATACTATTAGTAGAGGAATTCTGATAAATGCAAATGATGAATGCAGTGATTGACCATTCTCAAAAGACAGCATCTCCTACCACCTTATAGCTACTGTTCCCAAATGATGTTGCCTATCGCTAATTGTTTGATTAATGAGCACAAACAAGAAGCAGAATAGTTGGCAGTGAACATCCTTTTTGAAATGAGTGCCCACAGCTCATCAGGATTCTGTTTGATGTTAGGTTGTCTTAAATGCAAAGAAGACAGTGTAGATTGTTTCTCACAGTGAACAGTTATTATAAGCAGCAACTATTTTAAGCATTTTGCCTTAATGAATACAAAAATGAAATGCTTCAAAACTAAAAGAAGTCACAATATGTCAAAAGCAAGGGACTTCTGTGATTCAAAAGAGATTCTATCATGAAAAACTTGCTGATATAAACAGCAGCACTTTACAATCATGTCTATTTTGTCCTTTAAATTCAAGAGAATATATATATATACACATATACGTATATACACACACACACACACACATATATATATATATACACACACACACATACATACACATATATCCACACATATATGCACACACACATATATACATATACATATATATATGTATATGTATATATATATAATCTCAGCTGGAAAGCTAGAATAAGTGGTTATAAAGAAAAAGGAATCCACAAAGACAGAAAAAAGTGTCTAATTTGATATATTAGACAAATTTAATATTCATTGAAGAAGTTTCCTGAAAATTGTAAAAGAATCATGGATTGACAAAATAATGAGAAAGATGATGTTCACAAAAAGGCAAGATGACAATTCAGTCTATGGGTAACAAAACAGAAAAGAAATATACCATTTAATACCCAATATTGAAAGTTATTCTAAACTGGGGTAGCATGTTCATTAAGAAATATCAAAGTATTCTAATAGCAAATATCTTTTCACTGAATTTCAAGTATTCTAGTTAAAAATAAAAATAAGCATTCAATTAAGCCAGAGGGAGATGAGGAAAAGACAAATAAAAACTATAAACAGACCAATAACATAAAAGGACATTGTTAATAATGATAAACTGAAGAGATTTATTGGGAAGAAAGGTGTAAAAGAATTTGAAACAAAAAGAATACCAAATCCAAGCACTCTCCATTTAGCCTTATTTTTCATGCATGAAGCAAATAGATGTTCCTGACACATAGTAGGTGCTTACAAATTATTCACTGACTAAAGTAATTAAAGCAAATATTCAGTAATTCTATCACTTTTCCTGAATTAATTACATCAGTACAATCAATCTTTGAAGCAGGATGAAACAAAGCACAAAGTGAATGTAAAAGACAAAGAAAAAATATTGTGTCAATAACAGATAAATGTTGAATCAACTTTATCATGATCAGTACTGTAAATTGGTAAAATATATTATAAAATTAATAGCATCTTGCTCAAATATTATAAAACATCCACAATATAAATTTATATAAATATACATGCACCTAAATGTGTCATGTTTAATAAATAAGTACAGTTTATTATTATATGGAGAAATTTTGGAAATTCTGTAGAGGTGTTCATCATTTACAGAGGGAGTTGATAATTCTCTTCATTCTTTACATTGTAATACTATGCTTGTGCTTGTGTATGTGTGTGTGTGAGCACAGGTAGGCACATGTCTGAGTTACTGAAACAGCAAGACTTGATTGGGAGGGCAATGGCAGACTGTGTTTCACAGGTGTGTCTTTGGGTATGTGTTATGCTTAGAATTACGAGTTATTTCTTGAGTTTCCCTCTCATGGATCCAAAGCTGCTCAGGCATAAAGTTTATGAGACTTTCAGGTAACTAAAGAAATCCCATTATCACTTTAGATCACAAAAGGTATTTCTGGTAAAAGAACTTAAATGTCTAGTACCTCTGAATAAATTTAATCCTCAAATTATTCTAATTCCCATGGGCCACTAATGAAAGTGGGATTAGGGCTGTGCTTCTCTTTCTTCCTTCTACATACATGGTTCTCCTTTCTCAGACACACACAAAAAATAGCTGTGATTTCAGATGATGGTGAAATGGAGCTGGGACATAGAACAGAAAGGGAATAAAGGAAAATCTTCCTTGAGGCCTGACCATTATACACTCAAACACTTGGGGGCTTAGTATATAGAAAAGTCTAATGTGTCATCTTGAGAAAACTGTTCTGGCACTAAAGATTTCAGGTCTTCTTACTATGAAAAGCAAATTCCTTTAGGATTTTCACTTATTCCTATCTCAAAGGAAACATTTCAACTTGTTTTAGCTAAGATCTGTTTCACCTTCTTGGACAAAATCCATGCATAGAATTGGGCATCTTTGGGAGTAGGTAGCTATGAACAAAAATATACAACTGAACTATAGCAGTCTATGTGTTTGTAGAGACTGACTCCACCTTCGCAAACAGCACTATCACAAGGGCATTAACAGGTCCGTGAGCATTCACAGAGTGCTCCTAGGTCATTTCCAACCAATCATTCAGGAATAACTGCTGCCTTTACTTATCTGCCTTGGATAATTTGGCTTGCTTATGAATTTACAATATTAGAATCAGAATGTGTGATCTTTTGGGCCTGCCTTTTGTTATGAAATTCATATTATTGAATGTAATAATAGCTTTTTCATTGTCATGGAAAATTATCATATTGTATATATCATATGCACACAATATTTTACTCATAGTTTTTTGTTCTAAAAATCAAGTAGGCTTCAACTGGAAATTAGGTTTATGTTAATATTAAAAGTTATTATTCTTTATAGAATACTGACATGAGATTGAATCAAATATTGAAATCACATGTCTAAATTGATGGTTCAAATATAAGATATAATTTCTCTTCCTTGGTTCATATTTTAAAAGTCATTTAGTAAATGTCCAACAAAATGTATACACAAGAATACATTATTCATAATATATTTTTAAGTAGAATAAAGACCATAAAAAACACAATGATATGCTAGGTATCCATCAAGTCAACAAACAAGTAAATTATGATATATTTACCCAATGCATCATTGAGGACTATAGTTTCCACAACATAGGAATTAATTTCACATGGAAAAATGCTTACTCAATAGACAATTCCTGATCATACAAAATATAAAATATGAATAATCCCTATAAAAACAAAACAAAATATTGTAATATGACTTAGGGTTTTACCTTAACTTGTAAAAGCTGCTTCTGATAATATAGATTATTGAGAAACTAATTCTGAATAAAGGGTATAGAGCTAAAAAGTAACATATGGGCCGGGCGTGGCGGCGCATACCTTTAGTCCCAGCACTCGGGAGGCAGAGGTAGGAGGATCGCCGAGAGTTCGAGGCCACCCTGAGACTACAGAGTGAATTCCAGGTCAGCCTGAGCTAGAGTGAGACCCTACCTCGAAAAACCAAAAAAAAAAAAAAAAAAAAAAAAAAAAAAGTATGGTAAAAACATATGGTAGTTTTAAAAAATGCTGTTAAGGTTCTAGTTCTTAGAATATGAGGTATATCCACAGTTTTAATTGACATTATGATTAAAACCTGTATTATTGTTTTCTATATGTAAGAAAAAATTAAAGGAGGCTTGTCTCTATCTTCTTGTAAAATAGCTAATGAGAAGAAAAATAAAGACTACTTTACAAAAGCGTTGTAGGAGGGGCCAGTAAGATAATGCTGTGGTTAAAGGCACTTACTTACAAAGCCTAATGGCCTGGGCTTGATATCCCACATACCTATGTAAAGACACATGCACAAAGTGGTATATACATCTGGAGTTTGTTTGCAACAGCAAGAGACCTTGGGGTGTCCATTCTCATTGTCACTCTCTCTCTCCTCTTGCAGATAAACAAGCATTTTCAAAGGAGTTGGCCAGGAGCCTCTGGGAGGGTAGGAGGACAAACTTGAAGAACTAATTGAGAGTGTTTTATCCTCTAAGCTCTATGTGCAGGCCCCTCTGGTTAGTTTAGAATTCATCTTTTCTTCTGTTTTGTAAATTCTAAATATACAGATATTGTTATAGAAAATCAAGGCCTGTTAACAGAACTTTTCTATAGAACTAGGTCTTCTATTTATAAATAAATATCTTTTTTTTTTCCATTTTAGTTACAATGTCCTTAACATATAGCACAATTTTGATAACCACCACATGTGCTTTTTTTTTTTTCCCCAAGTATCACTCTGTTCAACAGATTGAACTCACCCTTGGGGTAACTATAGCTGGCCCCAACATGTATGCTTTAAATACAATAAAGTGATACCAATTTAATCAATGAAACTAAAAATATTGAATCTAATGATGAGATATATAGAACCTGAAAGTCAAAAATTGCTATATTTAGTAACCCCTGTATGCCAAATGGTCATTTCTTACCCACTATCCTTTTTAAGAGAATGCCATCAAAGCCAGAGATTCATGCTTGTAATGCAAGCCAGTGAAGGCAGAGGCAGGAAGATTGAGTTTGAGGCCATTGTGGCTTCACAGCCAGACCCTGTCTCAAAAACAAATGCAAACAAATGAAGAAGGGAGGGTTTTGGTAGAAAGAAAACACAGTTTCTTCTTAAAAAGAGTCATTTTGGTCTCTAAGAAAGATATAAAAAAGTTCAATTAGAATTTATTGGCAAAGAAACAAAAAATAACAAGGTCTTATTGAAAAGATTAATTCATATTTGAAAAAAAATAGAAATCTGGGCTAGAGGAATATCTTGCGCTTAAGGCACTTGCCTACAAAGCCAAAGGACCTAGGTTTGATCCCCCAGGGCCCACATAAGCCAGATGCACAAGTTAGCGCATGCATCTGGAGTTCCTTTCAGTGGCTGGAGGCCCTGGCACACCCATTCTCTCTCCTTTTCTCTCTCTCACTGCCTATTTTCCTCTCTCAGATAAATATAGAAAAAATTAAAATAGAAATTAACCATTTGTCCACAATCTTGAAGCCCTAATAATAGAAGAAAAAACCTTTTTGGTATGATTATAAGTAGATAACCCAAAACACTAAAGACAGAAAAGAAGTTACATAGTATTTTAAAAAAAGATAGCACTCCAATGATAACTTACTTCAAATATAAACATGATATTACAATATTAATGTATAATGTTTGTAAAGCTACAATTTTAGCTTCATCTGCCACATTTTTATACTATATTTTAATTAAATAAGCTAATTTTCATATCCCTTAATTGACATATATGTTAATGGATTCATCTTGTCTTAGGAAAATGAAGTTAAATGCTACAGAGTCTGGCAATATCAAATCTTTCTGTATAGAGGAATATAAGTGGAGATCATCTGTTTTGCATTTCTATAGCATTAAAACAGGACCTACTAATGTAAATTTAAAAATGTGTAATTCAGGGTTATATTTTCATTTTTGTTTTATTTGTAAGCATGGAGAGACAGAGAGAATGGGTGTGCCAGGGGCTCCAGCCACTGCAAATGAACTCCAAATGCTTGTACCACTGTGCATCTTGTCTTTACATAGGTACAGGGAAGTTGAACCTGGGTCTTAAGGCTTTGCAGGCAAGTGCCTTAACCACTGGGCTATCCCCCCAGCCCAATACGAGGGTTTTATTTACATGAATACAAATTGCAAAAGTTTACATTTATTAAAATGTCTCTGTTCCAGATGTCATTGGGCTATTGGTTTATTTTAGTATGAAACTTGTATCACCATTGTTTCAGTCAGCTTCATGTTACTGGCACAAAGAACCCAACTACAAGCCATTTATAGGAGGAAAGATTTTTATTGGCTTACAGACTCTAGGGAAAGCTCTATGATAGCAGGGGGAAACAATGGCATGAACATAGGGTGGACTTCACCTCCTGGCCAACATCAGGTGGAAAACAGCAGCAGGAGAGTGTGCCAAACACTGACAAGGGGAAACTAGCTATAAAATCAATAAGCCCTCCCCAACAATACCTCTAAGAGGCTATAATTCTCAAATTGCCACCAGCTGGAGAACTAGCATTCAGAACATATAAGCTTATGGGGCACAACTGAATCAAACTACCACAACCACGAAAGATTTTTGAAAGAAAATAGAAATAATTTCAAAGGACATATACTTCAGGAAAAATTAAACCAAGTTCTATTGTAGCCTACTACCTTCCTTATATAGCAAGCCTGATATATTTACTTGCAAAGTTTATATTTAAATTTTCTTTTAAGGATGAAGATCACTAACATGAAAATCAAAAGCATTTCAATGTTAGCTAGAAGCTGAACTCTTGCTGCTTATGAAATTTTTATCAAGTCATGAAGGAAAATACATGGGGTCACCTTTCTTTGCTTGTCCTTCTATATGACAGTGACTTCCCATCTGAAGTTCAGATCGGGTAGAGTGGGAGGCATTCATGTGGAGATAAAAGATTCACAACTCCCTCTGCTTGCTTCTAGCCTTAGGTATTTGATGTTAATGCATGTTTAGTTGTGAGATCTCTGAACTTTGTGATTTATTTCTCCCTTTCATCACATTGGAATTTTTCAGCCTTTATTTATTTTTTTTAATAAAGACTCATTCCCTCATAAGTTGGTGATAGAGTGACTTGTTCTTTCATTTCTGCTTCATTGGTACACAAGCCAATGATCCATTGTCTGCAAATCTGCCATGAATTCCTTCAAATGTTAGCAAGTACATTAAAATCTCTGTAGGAATGTGCCACTTAAATATCAACAAAAATTAGATTCATGTGTTTTTATCTCCCATTCTCATGCTGATGCATGAATATTGAGCTAATGTTAAAACAGAAAAGAAAGTAGTTTATCTGCCACAACTACTGTGGGCAATCTATTTCTCTGAACTCCATTGGGAAGTTAAATCTCTTACGATCTTACTTTTTAGAAAATATTGTATACAACTAAATTATAGAGCAGGGAGTGGAGAAGGAAGATTTGCGTCCCCTGGAATAACATTTCTGTCACAGTATTAAGGGAACTAAGAGTAGTCAAACTCTAAAATTCTAAGTGATATTGTTTTCTTGACAAGCTAACAATGAACTTCAATATTTTTTGCAAATAGTAATCAAATGTTCATTGACAACATGGGTAATGTACAAAATAATTCAAGTGATAAATCAATATATAAACATGTTTTTTTATTTCTGCTTTAGCTAGACAATCATGGCTATTGATAATGCAACTGAATCTAAGATTAATATAAAAAGTTTCAAGAAACAAAAGTGTTGAGTTTCTTTGGTTAATAAGATAGTACATTTAATAAAAAGTTAAGTTTTAAGACCACTATATGTATAAGAGGGAAAATGTAAGTACTTAAGAATTCTTATACAATTATCATGTCCTTTTCAGAAGTTTCACAATAGGCCTTTGTATGTATTTTGCATTACATCCTGTCATATGTATTTGCATAATAAATACTAAGATGTTGGTCTTGCTAACCCAAAACTATGCTATTTATTTATTTATTTATTTTAGTGTTAGGATCTCACCATAGCCCAGGCTGATGTGGAATTCGCTATGTAGTCTCAGGATGTCCTCGAACTCACAGCCTTCCTCCTACCTCTGCCTCCCAAGTGCTAGGATTAAAGACATGCACCACCATGTTTGGCTATCTATGCTATTTTGTTAAATCTGAATAAATGTCAATGCTAATTCTTTTTCCTCCTGAATGATTCTATGAGTGACTCTCTCACCTTATAATTTCACAACCATATGTTTGATTAGAAAAAGAGATATTGAATTTTCTTATTATAAATTTTTATGGCACATTTTTCAAAATGACAATGTAATTATTGAATCCTGGTAAAAATGAATACTTCATATGGTCAATTAGCTATGACTCAAAATACTTCCTCAATTTAGTTTCTACCTGCTATTTTATGAGTGATCAGTCTTCAAAGTCACAAATGCATATTTTATGTTGAAAAAAAAAACTTTGTAAATAAAGTCTTTTGATTTAGTTAAGATCACTAAATTAACTGTTGAATGTTAGTCACATGATCCAAATTTCTTGTAACTTTTTAAAAATGTTAGTTGGTTGCTTTATTTTGGATGTATTAATATCAAAAATCAAATTTTAAATTTACACATTGATGTTTGTTTCTTTGCAGTTTCTGAGGTAGATTTTTCTGTATCCCAGGCTGGCCTGAAAACTGCTAAGTAGCTGAGGTTGTCTTTGAATTTCTGATCTTGCCACTACCTCATCAAAGCTTGGATTACAGGTATTGGAATTGTATCCGTCATGCCTGGATAAGTACTAATATTTCTGTAAGATAAGTTTAAAATATATTTAATTAAAAGTATTCAGGACAGCTAGGCATGGTGGTGCATGCCTTTAATCCCAGCACTCGGGAGGCAGAGGTAAGAGGATCACTGTGAGTTCGAGGTCACCCTGAGAGTACATAGTGAATTCCAGGTCAGTCTGGGCTAGAATGAGACCCTACCTTGAAATACAAAACAAAACAAAAAAATCATGACAGGGCTGCAGAGATGGCTTATTGTCTAAGGCCCTTGCCTACGAAGCCTAAGGGCCCACATTTGACTCTCCAGATTCCAAGTTGGACAGACACACAAAGGGGAGGGATGCACAAGGTCACACGTGCTCACTAGTTGGTGCAAGCATCCGGAGTTTGATTTCAATAGCTGGGGTCCTTACATACCAATTCTCTTTCTCTCTAAAATAAAAAATAATTTTAAAAAAGATTCATGATGAAAGATTCATGTACTTATTATTATACCTTCTTGTACAAAAGCTAAGCAATATCTTAGTATTAAAGGTGTGAGGAAAAGTGGGAGAAGAAATTGGTCAGTTCTGCACTATTGAAGAATATGTAACAGAAAATAAAGTAGAATATGTCCTGTGTGCCTCACCACTCTTGCAAGGGGCTATCTACTTCAACATGTGAGTCACATAATTAAATAGTGTTTAATTATTAAAACAGTAGCCATCATGCAGAATAAGGGGCAGATGTTATTCCTCTCAAAATGACAGTTTACATTGTGAGATCAGAAACACTATAAATGTTTGAATATGAACATAAGTGTATCACTCAGGTGCAGCCAAACAATTAATAACAATCTTAATTTGCCAAGCAAGAAACTGTAAGCAGGAGTGTATTCATCCTGATGCTATAACATGTAAATGCCTTTTATAAAAGTGTTAAAGAAAGTGGGAAGGAGGAAAGAGGAAGTGGATTAGCAGTTAAAGGTGCTTGCTTGCAAAGCCTGTAGGCCACTGTTTGGCTCCCCAGTACCCACTTAAAGCCAGATGCACAAAGTGGCATATGCAGCTGGAGTTCTTTTCTAGCAGTGAAAGGTACTGGTGCCCATTCTCTTTCTCCTCTCTCTCTCTCTCTCTCTCTCTCTCTCTCTCTCTTTCTCTCCCAATTAAAATACACAAAATAGTTTCAAGGAAACATGTGGGAAGGAATAATTAGAATTTATGTAATAAATGTATATCTTAGGTATTCTCAACTAAGAAATAATGTGAAAAATATTGTATTTGAAGTACTGAAAAGGAAGAAATGGTATAACTATGAAGTCAGTTTCATATTTTCTATATGTATTTATTTGTTTGCTTATTTATTTCTTCGCTTTTGCTGTGGGGAATGCTTTTCCATGATAGGACATATATGATAATCCTGTGTGAGTCACTAAGCTACCCTTCCAGTTCCTGCTTTGCTCTGTAGTGCATGGGAAGAACCATATGGTCCGAGCCTCTGACTCCTAAAACTTCATTTGAAAACTCTTCCACAGTCTAATTTTTAATGGCAAGTCTCATTTTTAATGTATAATGAGTAGCATGCTTTTATAAATATGTTTGCTTTTGACTTCAGTTATCCTTCAGTGAATATATTTCATTTCAAGGTTAAGTTCCATTAAATTTCCATTCAAATTAGCAAAGCACCAGCATTAAAAATTTTAGAACTATATGGAGAATATTTGGATAAAAATATAGTCATATGATCTTGTGACGGACAGAATGTTGTATTTTCTGGTATTTATAGCATGTCCTACTTTTGAAATCATTATAAACTAGTCAAAATATTAAAAAATCATTTCCAATTCAAACCCATTTTGCATTAGCAGACCAATATAAATGAATGTGAGATGTATTTGAAGACTAATGGACTATGTCTTAATCAAACAAGAAGCTTGAGAAATTCCTTGATATTTTATCCTATAAGTGTGCACAAACATTGTCTCTATATAACTTGCAAATTTAGATACTTTCAACTGGATATTAGATATGTGTATATATGTTTAGAGAACAGTACACAGTTAAATGTTCCTTATTTGATTATCACCTAAGAACTCTGAGCCTTTCTTCAATTCAGGTGTAGCTAATATTTTTTGCTTAGAGATGTATGTTTCACAAATTAATTTTTTTATGTTTTTATTTGAGCTAGTAGAAGGCTAATATATGAGGAAAGGATATTCATTTAGCCAACAGCTTAAGAGGCCCAAGAGCACAGCACTGCCACACATGCGGCTTTGCTTACAGCTCCACAATGGTGGGAGCTCATACAAATGTGAATGCTCTGTGAGATATACATAAAGCAAGGGAGGCCCTGGGTCACTCTGTAGCAACTCACCCTTTTCATGAGTCAATTTATTTCATCTGAGAGAAGTGCTTCCAATTTACTGACCACTTTCCAATAGGCCCTGTTCTTCAAAGGTTTCTCCATCTTTTAAAACTGTCACATAAGAAACCAATATTATAATACTAGGATCTTTAAGGAATTATACTTAAATAAATCTTAGTTAAAAATGGTAGTGATTGCTAATAATTATCAAATATCCTCCCCCCCCCCCCTTATTTTCCTTATCTTCTGGGCCCAGGGAGCAGAACAGATTAGAACTCAAATGAGTAGTGTTTCCTCTGGGGCCTCCTGTGGTCTAATTCTTGACCTGGTTTAGTGAAGGAGCTCTCCTTCAGTTTATGCCTTTTTTGTGTTAGAGCACCTGAGTTTGGAGGAAGCACTGTATGATCACCTCATGTATAGGATGAATGTTGTGCCCAGGAACTTCTTAAATTCATGTTGAATGTATGAATGGCAGGTGTTGTCACTTATGTGTTTTCTGATTTATCTTTTTCCAACAGTACATGGAAAGCCACTGGAGGCTGCAAGATGAACTTAGTTCTTATTATTTTTAACAAACTATTAGAAAAACTAGAGTCAGAGTCCTGAGTTATTGTTTTAATTTTTGGACAGGTCCAGTTAGTGACCCTCAATCCTATGTGATTAGATGAATCGTACCTTGTCTGTTCTGTATGTCAGATGAATGTTTAAAATTTGGTACTGAGTAACCTCTGAGAAATAAGAGCTTATTGTATGGAAAACTATCATGCATACTTACAAAGAGAGGAGAAAGTAGTAAGTGAAACTTATCTCAGTAATGGAATTTTGGTAGAATGTCTTCCATCTGACATATAAGTCCTTCAGGTCCCCTCCTTTATTACTCAGTGCACAACACATCTTCTCTTCTTCCTAACACCTAGGTTATTTTTATTTTATATTTCACTGACTAGAGTTTAATGAGAATCTTTCAGATTTCCATCCACAAATACTGAAAGATACTTTCCCTACCTTTCTATGACCATAAATAGACTCACATGGCTTCTACAAGAGGCAAATCTCCTTAGTATTCATTTTGTTGGAGCATCCAATCTCACTATCCTTCTGTGGTCCATACTGTAATTTTTTTTTTCTAGTAGCAAAATAAAAACATTATGGGGGGGTCTCATGGAAAAGAAAATAGCTTGTGTTCTGTCAGTTCCTAACTATTCTGTCTTCAAATACTTTCATGTCAATTGTAAACTCATTCTAGCCAGATTTGTATATAACTAATTCATCAAAATCCATCTTAGGAAACTTCTGGTTAAGATGGTGTCATAGGTACCATGCCAAAGGAGCCTAGGGGGCAAAAGAAAAAAAAAAAAAAACAGCAAAATACACACTTTTACTAAAACGTGAGGTGTATAGGAAATTGAAACAACAGCAGAGAAGTAGGATAGATCCAGAGCATCCAGAACCCACACAGGCCAGCAGAAGCAGCCCCAGCAGGTCCACAGGAACACAGCAGTGGCAAGCCAGCCAGCCGCCAGGCTCGGCTGGAGCCTCAGGAAAAGCCAGGTGAGGGGATATTCCACTCTCATCAGAGCTCTCTGCAAACTGAAGAAATGTGAAGGGAGAACAGCAATGAACAACAGAGGAGAAAACCACAAGGTAGAAGAACACATGGAACAAGAAGAGAACTAGAGCAGCATCAGCAGCCTCCCCCAAGCCCACCTCCACCAGTGCCCAGCTTTAGCGAACGGAGCAGTGGTCCAGGGACCTGGCCAAACCTACTTGAACTGACAATGGCATTCAAGCAGGAGCAGAGACCAAAATCATCCCAAAAGGTAACTGGGATTACATCAGTTCAGTACCTGGCTAAAAACCCTGGTATATAGGCCTCAACCAGAAGTGCTAATTGCACCTTCCATATCAGAATAAATTATATGTTAAATCAGATGGTAATATTTGCCTTTATTTATTTATTGATTTATTTATTTTGGTTTTTTGAGGTAGGGTCTCACTCTGGTCCAGGCTGACCTGGAATTAACTATGTAGTTTCAAGGTGGCCTTGAACTCTTGATGATCCTCCCACCTCTTCCTCCCAAGTGCTGGGATTAAAGGCATGTGCCACCACACCTGGCCAGATTTGCCAGTCTTAAATAAGCTGTATTTTGGGCTTTTTATTTGTTGCTTCATGATTTATAGTAGCTTTGTTTCCTCTTCTGTTATACATTAGGGAAGGGTCTCACCTGATCACAGACTTAGAACCCTCTACAGACCAGAAATCTAAACCATCTTGTTGTCAGGATTAAGGGAGTGGGTGAGGTACCACACAGCCTAAGGGACAGACAGAGGATCTGGTTGTCATAATACCTACTCTTGGATAAGTACTCTCTGCTGTTTTTCATTGAAAGTGTACATTGTTTAGTTAATTTAGGAACTATCTGTATTTGGTTCAACTCAGCCTACTTGAATACTCTCATAGCAGGAAAACTGAACACCTAGAGTCACTTTTGTAGATACTCTGAGAGTATTGAGAGCCACAACTAGCACCTTAAGCTCCTACCCTGAAGATATATAACATCAGATTGATTGATACATCTCATAATACCCAGCTAACTAGATAACTAGAAAATGCAATCACTAAATAACCCAGGATGTATGTATTTTATATATATATATTATAACATAAGAAACACCATAATCAAGACAATATCACTCCACCAAAAAGTATTAATGCATCAGAAATGACCTCCAGTGAGAAAGAGTTAGAGGAAATGCCTGAGAAAAATTTCAAAAGAATAATTATAAATATGTTCAAAGAACTCAAAGAAGAAATCAAAGGAAGTAAAGAAGACAAAGGACACCAATTTAATGAAATAGACAGGTCAATACTAGACATAAATAAGGAAATAGAAATAATAAAGAAAAAACAGTTAGAATTACTAGCAATAAAGAACACAGCTATTGAAATTAAAAAAAAAAAAAAAAAAACTCTGTAGAAAATGTCACCAGTAGAATGGATGAAGTAGAGGATAGAATATCTAAGGTGGAAGACCAGGTGGCAGATCTAATACAGTCCAACAAAGAAAAAGACAAACTAATATAAAAGAATGAGTGGGAATTTTAAGATATACAGGACAGTAAGAAAAGATCCAACATAAGAATTCAGGACATAGTAGGAGAAGAATTTCACTCCAAAGGCATTGTAGGTGTCTTCAATAAAATCACAGAAGGAAACTTTCCCCAAATTGGGAAAGAGGTGTAAATGCAGACACAGGAATTCTTTAGAACACCAGCCAGATAAAACCTGGAAATAACCTCTCCTCACCATGTTATAACCAAACTACCAAACACACAAACCAAAGAAAAAATATTGAAAGCAATCAGAGAAAAAAATCAAGTTACCTGCAAAGGCAAGCCTATCGGGATTATAGCAGATTACTCAACACAAACTTTAGAAGCCAGAAGGGATTGGATTGATGTATTCTAAGTTCTGAAATATAACAACTGTCAACCAAGATTACTTTATCCTGCAAAGGTATCCATTCAAATAGACAGAGAAATCAGAACATTCCATAAAATTCAAGCCAAAGGAGTATTTGGAGACAAAACCAGCTCTACAAAAAATACTTGAAAGAATCCTCCATGCTGAACAAAAAAGAAGGACTCACATAAGGAACTGGGAAAAACAATACTCAAATAGTAGTTAACACAAGAGAGCAAAGAGAAAACCAGAAGAACTACAAAAAATGGCAAAAATGAATACACACCTTTCAATAATATCTATTAATATCAACAGCTTCAATGCCCCAACCAAAAGACATAGGTTTTCAGACTGGGTTAAAAAGCAGGATCCTTCAATTTTTTTCCTCCAAGAAACCAACCTTTCTACAAAGGATAGACACTATCTTAGGGTGAAAGGTTGGAAAATGGTGTTTCAAGCAAATGGGCCTAGAAAACAAGCAGAGGTTGCTATCCTAATTCTGAAAAGGTAGACTTAAGGCTAACATTAGTTAAGAAAGATAAGGAAGGCCAGTTTATATGGATTAAAGGTACCCTCCAACAGGAGGACATAACAATCCTAAACATATATGCACCTAATATGGGGGCCCCAAATTCATCAAACAAATGCTATTAGAATTAAAGTCATAGATAACACCAAATCCAGTGGTAGTGAGTGACTTCAACACCCTACTCTCATCAATTGACAGGTCATGCCATTAAAAAATAAACAGAGAGCCATCTGGACTAAATGAGGTCATAGACGGAATGGACCTAACAGATATATACAGGACATTTCATCTAAATGCTGAAGAATATACTTTCTTTACAACAGCACATTGATCATTCTCTAAAATAAACCATATATTAGGACATGAAGCAAATCTTAACAAATGCAGGAAAATTGAAATAATTCCTTGCATTCTATCTGACCACAATGGAGTCAAATTATAAATCAATAGCAACAAGGCTGTAGAGCATACACAAAATCATTGAAATTAAACAACACACTACTAAATGATGAATGTGTCAATGAGGAAATCAAGAAATAAATCAAAAAAATTATAGAGTTAGGACAGACAAATGAGATAACCCTTACTTTTTAATAGAAAATTTAATAGGTGTAGGGTATTTTGTTTGGTGGTTGCTTGATAGTGGAGAGCGTACTTTTTTTGGATATGGTCCTGACTTGTTTCTCAGCTCGAAAATGTTCTGCATCTCTAGTCATCAGGGAAATACAGATTAAAACTACATTGAGATTCCATCTCACTCCTGTTAGATTGGCTACCATTATGAAAACAAATGATCATAAATATTGGCAGGGATGTTGAAAAAGAGGAACCCTTCTACACTGTTGGTGGGAATGCAATCCTGTCCAGACATTGTGGAAATCAGTGTGGAGGTTCCTAAAACAGCTAAAGATTGATCTACCATATGAGCCAGCTATAGCACTCCTAGGCATATATACTAAGAACTCATTTCATTTCCTTAGAAGTATGTGCTCAGCCATGTTTATTGCTGCTCAATTCATAATGTCTGGGGAATGGAACTAGCCTAGATGTCCCTCAACTGATGAGTGGATAATGAAGATATGGCACATTTCTACAATGGAGTTCTACTCAACAGTAAAGAAAAATGAAGTTATGAAATTTGCAGGAAAATAGATGGATCTCGAAAGGTTTATACTAAGTGAGGTAACCCAGGCTCAGAAAGCCAAGCGCCGTATGTTCTCCCTCATATGTGGATCCTAGCTACAGATAATTGGGCTCCTGTGTAAGAAGGATAAAACTCAGTAGCAGAGGCCAATAAGCTAACAAAAGAGATACAAAGGAAGAGAAAGGAAGGGAAGAGGGTACTTAATAGGTTGGTATTTTATATGTGTAAGTAGAAGAATAGATTAACAGGGGTGAAAAGGCCCAAAGTGAGGTCAGGGAAAAAGATTGAGTAAAGGAAAGATCGAGGGAGAGCTAAATCAAAATCTAACAGATATAAATAAATCATATGGAATCCTCTGGTTTTGGACAATGGAACACTGAAGAGCCATAGATCATTGCTAGAAAATTTTCAGTGCCAGGGATGGGATACCTTCCAGTGAGTTGTTGGCCAGGGAGTTCCCAGATGCTCCCAATACTTTAGAGGCCAATGTCGAGGCCCTTGGTTTCCCACCAGGAATAGATGGCAAGACCCTATTGCTGAAGACTCCACATACTTGAGCTGCAAAGCCACTGAGAAATCCTGCTGGAACTGAGCTGATAACCACCTCCATGTAGACCAGCTGACAGAACTCTGAAAGAAACCATTCTACATGCAGTTCAATGCGAGAAAGAGATACCACCAGTGAAAATACTCAGCAGTGGACACTGCATGCCTTATAATTGGCCAGCCAGGCCAAATGAGGCAATGGATGCAATAGTGGCACATCTATCATGGGGAAAACTAACTGCCCTCCAATTGGACTGGAGGCCCGCTCCATAGGAGGGAATAATCCCTGATAGTGAAAACTTAAAACAGGGGTAGTCACGAGCCTTAGCAGTGTAATATCTGCTAATGTCTGGATAAATGTATATACTATGCTTATCAAACTGCCCAGTAAGCACTTCTGTTAATGTTCACACCCTTATATTAATGCTACTCTCACTTTGGGTAGAGAATCTTCTCTTTTCAGATGGCAGTTACCTTGGGACAACTCAGAATGTATCATGGTGCTGGAAAGAAGTGACTGGAGTACTGAATGACATCTCGATCACACCTTTCAAGGCTCAGGGTCTAATGTGGAAAAGGTGGCGGAAAGAATGTAATAGCCAAAGGAAGGGTAGAACTCCTTACAACGTGCTCCTTCCTGACATAAAATGGATATCCATGGCCTCATAGTGCCTGACACTATTTGTCACAAGGCCATCATAAGAGGAGGAAAAGATCATGATATCAAAATAAAAGACAGACTGATTGAGATGGGGAGGGGATATGATGGAGAATGGAATTTCAAAGGGGAAGGGTGAGGGAGGGTATTACGATGGGATATTTTTTATAATCATAGAAAACATTAATAAAAATTGAGAATAAAATCCATCTTAGGGCTAAGGGGATGCTCAGTGGGTAAGAACGTTTTCTGCACAGAAACGTGGACCAGAGTTTGATCCCTAGTGTTCATGTTAAAAAGCTAGACATGGCTGTTTATGCCTGTAACATCAGCCTGTGTGTTGGGCCCTAAAAGGCCCAGGCGTGAGGCCTAGTGGAACTTCCTGAGCCTAGCTATAGTTTGGCGACCTGTCTCTGGCCAGCTATGACTCAGCAAGAAGCCTAATGGTTTCTGGCCTCCCACTTCTGTGTGGCAATTGTAATTACCATTTCGATAGGTAAAGTTTACTATTGGCCCTTACCTCTTCCTCCATCCTAAAATCCCTGCCTTCGTCCCCAACATGATATAGGCAACTGCTCAGAGTAATAAAGCGAGTTGTTTCTGTGAGTTCCTGCATTGAAAAGACTCCTGACTAAGTGTGGTTTTCCTCCGGTGGCCAGGAGAGGTTTCTGGGTCATCCGACGCTCATCATCCCCTCAACCCCTAGGGAAGAACCAGCAGGCCTGGTCCTTCCCTCGGCTCTACCTGAGTGAGAAGAAGCCCCACACCTGTGGGGTGGCAAGACAGAGAAAAGAGACAATAAAACAAAAGCAAAAGGAAAAAAAAAAAATAGATATACTTGGCAAAAGTTCAGTGAGAGACTCTTCTTAAAGGAGAAACTGTGGAAGACCAATAAAAAACCCACCTGACTTCATGTACCATCTTGCCATCCTTATATCTGTGAATGGGGTACACCCATTTGTACACACACACACACACCACATATCCTACACATACTACATACATACACCAAACAAAAAACATGTCAAGGTCAAAATTATTCACATTGAAGTATGCAATATTTAATTTTATGTCATGCTGAAACAATACTTGGTATTCACATATTTTTTTTTTCTCCCTGACATTAAAGGTAAAATTAAATTAAGATACCCTGGGCTCCCTGGACAAAATATTTACTTTTGCCTTGATTCTTGCCTTACTAGATGCTCTTTCTAATCACTTACAATATTTTTTTTTCTACTTTTTCAAACTGTTAGTTGCTAGAGTTATGAAGCTTATTCATTTGTCCACACCTTCTTCAAAAATCCTGTTAGCACATTAATTTCATTGGAAAATGTATATTCTCTCTTTTCTTTAAATACTGTACACCACTGCAGAACTAGCAATTTTTTAAAATTTTCATTGCCAATAATATTTGTGAGTTTTACCTACTCCCTACTAGTGATATAGTATTACGTAAGCATGTTCAAATTAAATGTATTTCCTTCTCATCCCAACTTTATCTTCTTATTTTATTTAACTTTTATTTTTTTAACTTAATCACTATGGGAGATCATTCTAATCGCCTACATTATCAGGCCCAATCACTTGTGCTCATTCTTTATATCCCCTTTCTGAAATTAATCAAGAAGTTTCATTATAGCATTTTCATGCATATACATCATCATACTTTGTTTATTTTTATTCCCCGTCCCAATGCCCTTGAAAATTCCTTCTGCCCACTTCTTGCTGCTCAACTGAATTATCGCAATGCCAAAAACAGTCCATTTTCAACAAAGTAGTCTCAGTACTTATACTGAAGATGACTGAGTTTTAATGTATTCTTATAATCCAAAATCTCTACAGCTTTTGTTATAATAACGTATATGTCAAATGATTCAAAATTTATATTAACCTATAGCATGAAAACATCCATGACCCTACTATACTACATCTCTCCAACTTTATTTCTTGAGTTAATTTCACTCCAGACATAATGTCTTCTTTGTAATCCCATGATACCTGATATGTCAATTTTAAGATTTTGTAACAATTATTCCTAAAATGCATGTTCCTTTGGAAGCTACATGGTACTTTGCCTCCTGGTTCCACTCATTAGCTGGCTATGTTTGTTTGCTTCTACTGCTTATTAACTAAAAATATATTACAATATCTTATAACTATGTTTATTTGTGTAGACTTTCTGCTAATGAAAAATGAATCTCAAGTATTTAAAATAAAGTGGGTACTCAATAAACAGTAAATATTGAGACATAAATGGCAGAAAGAAACAAATTTTAATCCTTGCTTCAGAAAGTGCAGGGAATAGAGTTGTGTTGAACAAGAGTAATTACCCAATATATTATTAGCAGGAGAAGGTGATGAAAATTAATTTGTAAATTGATTACAAGTGACAAAATAACTAGGGCTTTTTTCAAAGATATATGATCATAGAATTAGTTATTGGGCAAAACTCATCTTGTCAACAAGAATTTGATTATTGTAGAGGTAACTAAACTCTGTTTCATCTTTGATATTATACTGATTATAGATGGACATAAAAACTTGAAATATGTCATAAAATCTTCATCCCAAATCCCAATGGCATCTTAGCTATTTATGTCTCTAACATAATTTTACAAGTGCCCTAAAGTTCTAGTCTCTGTACTTTACATATTTTCTCACTTGTTTTCCTCAAAAAATCTGTGTCATCTCCAGGAAATTTGTCTTGTACTTGTTCTCACAATTTAGCTTGGAAAATCAAGTGAGAATCCTGAGACAGAAAATATGTGAATGTTCTATACTTCATGTTTGCATAATAATATTATGCCAAATAAGCAATATTTACATGTTGTTATATTTGTGCTCAATAAAGATACCTGCTCATTGTTTTTATAATATATACCATGTGTTTACATGTCATGAAAAATTTTTAAAGAATCTCTTCTGTTTGATGTTAATATTATTTTTATTATCAACAAGATGTTTTATATGGATACATTATGTGTCGATATCTTCTTTTCCCTAATCCCTACCGCCAATCCATTGGGGTTGCTTCTCAGTGGGGTTGAAGGTATTCCCCATTGGGTTGTGGTTTATACATTTTGGGAGCAGTAGTCAGTTATTCTGGGGGGGGGGGGGTTGTGTGAGGGAATGACTCCTGGTATGAAGTCTCAACGTGGCTCTTACAATCTTTCCACATGCTCTTGTGCAAAATTTCATGAGCTGTGATGGGTGTTTTAAGTCTACTTAAGTGATGAGCTCTTAGGACCCTCTGCATCTCTGCTTTAGTAACGGTTGAGTGTCCTCAGTATTTGTCTCCTACAACCTGGCGCTGATTATCAGGAATAGCATGGAAGCAGCACTCTTGCTGTGTTCCCAGTTCCTCTTTGGATTCAGCTGTGGCTGGGCTAAAGTGAGGGTTAGTTTATCTCATCTGGTCTTGCTACCTTCTGAAAAAGAAGAAAAGATTCTCCAATGGAGAATGAAGTCAGCATAGTTCAAATAGGATACACATTATTAATTTACTTATAATTTGATATATGTAACCACTCTTTTAGCCAAAGACTAATAAGAGCTTAACACTGAAGAACATAGTCTTTGCCTCCATAGGATTTTGACCTGGTTCCTAATTCCACATAAGGATATGGATCTTGTAGCCAATCATAAAGCTATTGGTTAACCACTGAGGCTGTATGTCACTATTGTACTGGCATGTACATGGTGTCAGGCTGTTTTCTTCCCAGTAGCTCAGACTATTGTTTGTCATTTTACCTCAGTAGCTCAGGTAGTACTTTCCAGCCCTAGGAAGGCTGTCTGGGGACTGGCTTTCTTCTGAATCCAGCCAGGTCTCTCCATGCTCTGTCAGTAACATATGATGTCTTCAGCAATAGGGTTTTAGCTTTTGCCTCAGGTGGGTAATCAAGTGCTTTGAAAGAAAGTTGTATTGATTTGGGGAACTTATCAGTCTCTCCAATCAACAGCTCAATGTGGGTAGAAACCAATCTCTGGTACTGGGAATCACAGGTCAGAGACAGAAAAAAAAAAAAAAATCTAAGTTTAGGCTTCATTCCATCCTCACCATAGCTATACTTTTCAGGTACTCCCCACTTACTCCTTTTGAGGGTTGTATATTTTAAGCTATCTCCAAGGATAAAGGTTTCTATGGTATCAGCTCATTTGGGATTTAATTTTGTATCCCCCCCCCCACCTCTTCCCTTTACTTGCCCAAAACACTTCCATGCCTATTGTCTGGGCCTTGAGTTGCTTATCAGGTATGACAGCAACTCCATCAGGTCCAGGTTAGGAACCACAAATAAATGATGCATTACAGGGTTTGTCTTTCTGTGATTGTGTGAGTTTGCTGACTATGATGTGTTCCAAGTCTTTACATTTTTCTACAAATTTCATTGTTGTCATTTTTTGTTACAGCTGATTAGAATTCCATTGTGTAAATGTACCACAACTTCTTGATCCAATGATGGACATCTGGGTTGATTCCAGTTCTTAGCTATAATGAATTGAGCAGTTATAAACATGGTTGAGCAAATGTCTCTGTATTGATAAGTGCTTTTAGATAAATGCTCAGTTAAAGAATAACTGGGTCTGTTAGTAGCTCAATGTTCATCATTTTCAGAAATCTCCAAATTGATTGCCATAGTGGTTGTACAAGTTTACATTCCCACCAAAAGTGGATGAGGGTTCCTCTGTCCTCACATCCTCACCAAAATTTGTCATTATTAGATTACTTTTTTATGATTGTCATCCTTACTGGAGTAACATGAAATCTTATGGGTTGTTTTAATTTGCATTTCACTAATGGTTAGGGATGTTGAACATTTTCTTAAGTTAGCCATTTGTAATTATTCCCCTGAGAACTCCCTCTTCAGCTCCCTGCCCAAATTTTGGAGTGGGTTGTTTAATGTTCTCATTGTTTAGTTTTTTGAGTTCTTTGTTAATTATGGATATCAGGCTTATGACAGTGGTATAACTCGTCAAGATTTTCTTCCATTCATTGGGTAATCTCTTGGCTCTGCTTATGGTGTGTTTGTCTATACAAGGCATTTTACCTTCATGGGATCCCATTAGTTGAGGAAGGTTTTAATGTCCTGAAGTACTGAAGTTTTATTCAGGAAGTCTTTCCCCACTCCTATATCAAGGAGAGTGTCTCATATTTTTTCTTCTACTAGGAAAAGATTTCAGGTCTTATATTGAGGTTTTTAATCCATTTGCACTTGATTTTTGTGTATGGAGAGATGAGTGGGTCTGGTTTCATTTTTCTACATATACTCTTCCAATTTCCCAACACCTTTTGAACATGCTGTCATTTCTCATGTCTACATTATTGCCACCTTTGTCAGATATCAAGTAGCTGTAGTTACTTGACCTAAGATCTGCATCTTCGGTTCTCTTCCATTGGCCTATATGTCTATTTTTATGCTCATATCATGCTGGTTTTGTTATTATGGCTTTGTAATATAGCTTTAGATTAGGTATGGTGATATTTTCAGAGGTAGTTTTTCTTGTTGTTGCTGCTGATGATATTTTTGTAAATCTTAAGTCCGCTGCCATTCCATACAAAATTTGAGATCATTTTCTCTATCTCTTTGAAGAATGATGCTAGTATTTTGTTGGTATTGAATTAAATCTGCTTATTGCTTTTGGTAGAATTGCCATTTTCATAGTATTAATTCTACCTATCTAGGAGCAAGGGAGGTCTTTCCAGCTTCTCAAGTCCTCCGTGATTTCTTTCTTCAGTATTTAAAAAGAAATGTTTTCATTCTATAGTTTGTTTTACATCCTTGCTTAGTGTTGTTACAAGGCATTTAATTTCTTTTTGTTGTTGTTGATATTAGAAATGGAACAATCTCACTTATTTAGTTCTCTGTATATTTTCTTTTGAGTATAGAAACTCTACTGCATTGATCTTTATTAAAGGAGTTAATGAACTTCAGAAGTTTTGAGATGGCAACTTTTTGTTCACTTATGTATAGGAAAATGTCATTTGCAAATAGGGTTAATTTGACTTCTTACTTTCCAATTTGAATCCATTTATTTCTGCTGTCTTATTGCTTGGGCTAATACTTCTAGTTGTTAATAAAAATAGATAAATAAAAACTTAATCAGTTATTGAGATGTTCCATTTTTGACTCACATTCAATTCATTCATATCTCTTTTCAGAGTGCTAATGATTTCTTCAGGCAACTTAAGACTACTACAAAAGCTAAATGCTCTAAGAGACAATTCTGTTCAATTTCATTGATGCAGTTTTTTTTTTATGGTTTTATTCCAATTCAGCGATTCTTTTGAACAGTGTCTCATTGGTTGTTGTGTTTTTATTTTGGGTTTGAATTTCTGTTGATTTATCCATGATTTTACTGGAAGCTTCAATTGTGAGACTATGCTTCCTTGGTAGAGAACTCATATTTCTGACTTTCATTGGCTTCAGTTATTCTGTTGAAGAGGAAGCAAATTTTTGTCTTTGTAGGATTTTCAGAGAGTGTTGTGTTTTAAATGTGATTCATATTTCTGTACTGGTGTACAAAGGGGTTATAACCAAAGACTTGGATTGTGGAGATTGCAAGTATATTAAAGGAAACTAGGTAACTGGGATCTCTGGCCTATTCACTCCACTTGGATGTGCTCTTCAGCATATGGGCATCATAGTTTAGGAAACCAGACACCAGGAAGCTGGAAAGCCAGAGGCAAGTGGTCTGCTCCTACAGTGTCCCATGCACCTCTGATTCAGGGGAATAGGGATATTGGTACCCAGTGGCCTGTCAGGATACCAGAGCAAAAATCCTGCTTCCACAGCCCCCACATAGGGACCAGGCCTCCCCATGCTAGGTGCAGGGAGACCTAATGGGTCCAGGGAACTGGTAGAATCCAGGGATCAGGGAACTGGTCCAATCACTCCATGTCACTCATACTCTCTTGCACAGGGTATCTAGGAATTGGGAACCCAGGAGCACTTTGATCAGGAAGGCAGAACAAAGGTCCTGTCTCTACAGTAAGCTTGTAGGTTCCAAGTAGTCCCATGCCAGCCTCAGGCTCAGGGAGACCTATTGCAACAAGGGAACTGGAAGGATCAGGGAACAGGGATCTGTCCTATTCACTCTGTGAAGTGCACACCCTCTGTTATGTATCCTCCATTGCAGGGTATCTGTGCTTTTATTAATTTTTATTTATTAAAATTTAATTTATGTATTTATTTGAAAGAGAGAGAGAGAGGGAGATAGAGACAGAGAGAAAGAATGGGCATGCTAAGACCTCTAGCCACTAAAAACGGACTCCAGATGCATGTGCCATCTGGCTTACATGGATACTGGGGAATTGAACATAGGTCCTTAGGCTTTGCAAGCAAGTGCTTTAACTACTAAGCCATTTCTCCAGCCCAGCAATGTCCTTTCTTAGCTTTCATATCCATAATGCAAAAAATTCTATCAGAGCTCTGTAAAATCCAAGACAATATGCATAAATAAATATCATGTAGGAAACATTGCCAGTATAAAGACCATGCATGTCTTGATTAGAAGATGAGATCTACAACTACTGTACACAGACCATCTGAAAAGGGGGTAGGAGAAAAAAATGTCCTTCATCTCACATTTTGCAGTGGGATAATATTTGTTGTCTCCATTTTCATGGGATCCTGCTTATATACTGCATGCCTTTGTGAATATGGCAGACTAATTGGCAGACCACATCATAGAAGCCTATCTATCATATGAAATCAAAGGGAGTCACTGTGGGTTAGAGGTGAAGTATCATTCAGAACCCAGGCAGACCTGGTTAAAGTAAAGCATATGAGTGAAGTGTATACACAGAGCTTTCACTAACAAATATAAAGATGATTGGTAGATTATTTTGTTCTCTTCAAACAAACAAAAAAATATATAATAGCAGTTGAAAATTATAAATGCAAAGTAATAAATCTGCATTTGTTAAATGAAAATAAAAAGTGCCTGTATTAGGATTTTTTTAATTAGCATTCCCCAACCCTACAAAATGGTACTTTCAATTAACTACTTGTGAACCATATTAAAGTAGAAAACCCACTGAGATTGAGCCCCATAGATATTTTGTAGCAAAATCAAGGACACAACATGTATATTTCCTACTCTGATCATTACACTGAAATCATGGTAGTGTGTAAATGAAATGTATGCACATATCCTTTAAAACTTTTCCCTGACAGAGATAGAGACCAATCCCTTCCCTTCAAGTGTAAATTTGAAATGATGGATGAAAGTAATAAGGCACTGCTGTTTCTTGTTTTCTGTCCATTTCTCTGGCTTATTAAATCTGGGGTCTGGGAGCACATTAAGAGAATTTTATTGGAACAGGAATATAGCTCAGTCAGTACAGTGCTCACAATGAAAACTTGAGGGCTTGAGTTTGATCACCACAACCCAAATTAAAGAAAAGCAACAAACAAGGCAACGTGAGACACTTATATAATCCCAGTGTGGGAAAGACACAAGAAAATCCTTGGGGCCCATTTGCCAACCAATCCAGTCTATTAGAAGAGTTCTAGGGCATTACATGTTTCTGTCTCAAAAAAAAAGGGGGGGGGGGTAAAAGAAATTGAAAAAGAAAGAAAATAAGGCATACAATGCATGAGGAATGTTACTAAAGGTCTTCTTCTCCACACACAGGCATACCCAGCAAAGAATGTTGAGGAAATTTAATTAAAGCCTCCATTCAATGGTAGTGTAAATGAGCTATCTTGGACCATATAGAACTCAACATCCTTTAAAAATATTATTTATTTATTTAAAAATAGAAAAGGTGGCACACAGAGAGAAAGAAAGAGAGAGAGAATATGTGCATGTCCAGGCCTCCAGCCACTGCATACGAACTGTAGATGCATGTGCCACCTTGGACAATTGGCTTATGTGGGCACTAGGGAATTGAACCTGTGTCTTTATGCTTTACAAACAAGAAATTTAACCACTAAGCCATCTCTTCAGCCCTCAGAATCAACATCTTAATGACAACCTCCTATGGAGTAAAGCAACACACCAAGCTGCTTCTAGCAGGCTCAACTTAGAAAAGCAAGATAGTAACTGCTAATTGTTTAAGATGTTACTCTTGAGGTTAATCTGTTATATTGCAATACATTTGTATGTAACATCACTTGAGGAATATTTCTGTTATACATAAATTATATATAGGAGTATATGCCTTCATTATGCCTAAGTAACCAAGTCACAACTTCTTAAGTTTTGGCCATAGAAATCTACTTTTATTTTAATTTTCAGACGTTGGTCTAGACTTTTAGACCCATCATGTGCCCCATACATTTGTCTTTATGTCTAACTTGGATTCTTTTGACTTTTCATATTTCCACATTTCCTGATATATTTTTAACACAGTATTTGTTATTGTCAGCTATTGTTCTAAAATTTTCTCTTATTCACCAGCATATCTTATTTGGAATCCCAAAACATGCTTACAAATTAAAATCATATTAAATTGTATGGTATAATTCTATGATATAAATTCCAAGTTTGAAACTAACATAACTATAAGCATATTTATTTTAAACAAAATTTCAAAAGTATATTATTATAAATAAATTAATTACCATGTATTCTTTTTACTTTACAAGTTCATTAAAATTAATTATGCATAAGATGTCTCTGAATGAACTATGTCATGCTTTCAACATTTTTCAGACAAACTAAATCAAATAAAATTGTAGTTTCTATTCATCTCAACTATCCTTTTATTTGAACATGAAGTTTGAGAGATGCTTACTTCATGCATATATAGAGAAATACTAAAACAAGGCAAAAGTTGGTACCTGAGTGTTCTCATATGCTAATATATGATATTGAGAGGAATATTAAAACTTTTATTGTTCTTTCTTTTAAAAATTAACAATTTATAGTAGAAAGACAAGTCTAAGTCTAAGAATTTGAGGTAGCTTAACCATTGAGGAACTTTTACATGTAAGTCATGTTGATAATGAATTTCTCAATGAGATCAGGTTGTGCTCTGGAAATAATCCATTGGTGTGGGATTCAACGTGTGTCATCAGTTGGTGGAAAGAAGGTACAGAAAAAGTAACCAGACTTCCTTTTTTAACCACTATTTTTTTTTTCAAGGTAGGGTCTCACTCTGGCTCAGGCTGACCTGGAATTCACTATGCAGTCTTAGGGTGGCCTTGAAGTCACAGTGATCCTTCTACCTCCCAGGTGCTGGGATTAAAGGTGTGTGCCACCATACCCGGCTCCACAATTTTTTTAATGCTTGAATTATTTATTTTATTCTTAGTGTATTTTCTTATGTAAATGTGTATGCATATTTTAATATTCTTATGTATGTGAGCATACAAATGTGTAACTATAGACATGTATGGGTACATGTTAAAGCCAAAGGTCAACACTGGTTGTTTTCTATCTTACACTTTCAAGATACTGTTCTCACTCAACCTGGGTCTCACCCATTTGGTGAGACTAGCTAGCCAAATGACAAGCACTTTTCCTACTGAGCCATCTATCTAGCCCATGGAGCATGTTAAGTGCATAAAATAATGAATATATTTGTGACATTTTCATATATGCACATAATGTAACTATGAACTTTCATTATATTCACTCCCACTACTCTAGTTTATTACCCTCCAATAAGTCCCTTTCACTTCTTGAGTTATTCTCCTTTCTAATGTCATGTTTTCTTTTTCTAGCTTCTAATGTCAAAGAAAGCATCATGTCATTTAACATGAAGAAGTCATACTCCATTGATTTGCATAAAATCATTTCATTTCCATACTTCAACATTCTTCACAGCCAAATAATATTGCATTGTGCACGTGGACATATACATGTTGCTTTTACATTTCCCCTTTGATAGGTATGTAGTCAGATTCTAGAAGTAGGCTGTTTGAAATCACCATGAAATATATTGGAATGCATAGGAGATCTATCTATCTATCTATCTATCTATCTATCTATCTATCTATCTAATCTAATCTAATCTAATATTATCTATCTATCATCTGTCTATCTGTCTGTCTATCTATTATATACTTGAGTGATAAAGATGGATCAAATCAAATGGTAGCTCTATTCATAGACTTGAGGAACATTCAAACTGATTTTCACAGTTGCTGGACCATTTTCTATTCTTACTACAATGTGGTAGGCTCCACTTGTTGGTCCACGTTTTTTTCTTTCTATGCAGGTAGAATTTTAAAGTAGTTTTGATTTGCATTTTACTGATGGCTTAAGATACTGAATATCTCCTACATATTTATTAGAAATTTGTATTTATATTTGATAACTACATTCCATTATTTTTTTATTCCATTTATTTGACCAAATGTTCTTTGATAACAAATCCAGCCATAAAATGATAGTTAATCAAAAGAATGTGAGTTCTTTTATGATCTGATAGCCCTCATTGTATTAAAAACTTTTTCAAGGTTGAGAAATCTCAACACTGTCCCATGGAAAACACACTCTAGTCATAGCTGTTTCTTAAGTGTAATA
Organism: Jaculus jaculus; assembly: GCF_020740685.1. Classification (NCBI taxonomy): domain Eukaryota; kingdom Metazoa; phylum Chordata; class Mammalia; order Rodentia; family Dipodidae; genus Jaculus; species Jaculus jaculus. The sequence goes on along the minus strand of NC_059112.1, from coordinate 75,908,829 downwards.
GTTTTCATTTGTGTCCCCCAATAGGCTTATATACTTAAATGTTTATTAAAGCTTATAATTTGGATTTTCATCCATATGGCTGGAAAAGGTGTCTCTGTGAGTGGGTCCTGGAGTCTAGCCATAAGGTCTTATTGGGGTGGATCTATTTCCAGTGTAAGGTACTCAGAATGCTTAGAACAGGACTCCCTGCTGTTGGTTTGGTGCTTGCTTTTGTTGGTGCTGACAGGGTTTCTTCTTATTCTTCATAGATCTGCAAAAAGTGACTAACTTCTGACATTATGGAACTTCCTCTGGATCTGTAAGCCTGACAAAAGTCCCTTCCTCCCATAAATTGTGTCTGGTCTGGAGGTTTATCCCAGCAGCATATGGCTGACTATGACTAAAATTGGTATCAGAGAAGGTGGTTATGACTGAGCAATGGAGCAAACCATGTGGATTTTGGTCTTTGGAAACTTTTGCTTTAGAGTAATGGACATGGACTTGGTACTTCCGACTGAAGATAACTTCCAGTGGTAAGCCAAGTTTTATGGACTATTATGGAGAAAGTTTGAAAATTAACAGTACAGAGAGAATTGTATTTGGAGGCTTTGCTTATGAACTTTCAAAGGAGACTGAAATACTGCAGAGAACTTTGTTGGAACTTGGATATTGGCATGAGGATTGGCTGTGTTCCACTGCACATGCCCAGAGAGTTTCATTAAGATTAAATTTGTAATAGACTGGTGTGCTCAGCTAAAGATATAGAACTTAAAGGTTTGAGATTTAAAGTTGGAAAATTTCATACAACTTTAATGTTACTGACACAGAGACTGAGTTTAGTTTACTGAAGCTGATATTGTCAAACACATTAGCAAAATTAAAGAAGATGACCCAGTTATTTTACATATAATCAATGGGAAGGATGCCTGAGGAAAGACTGAGTTGTAGGAATGCAAGTTCTCATTTTTAATATTTTATTTATTTAATTACTAAAGAAAGAGCAAGAGGGACTTCTGGTTAAGATGACAGCGTAGGTACCACACCAAAGCAGCCTATGGGGGAAAAAGAACAAAAAAACTCAGCAAAATACACACTTTTACTAAAAAGTGAGGTGTATAGGAAATTGAAGCAGCAGTGGAGAAGTAGAAGAGTTCCAGAGCATCCAGAGCCTGCACAGGCGGGAAAAGTGGCTCTGGCAGCTCGGCCAACCACCATGACCGTGGCGCACCAGAAAGCCACCAGGCTCAGCTCCAGCCACAGGAAAAGCCAGGTGCGGGAGCTTTCCCTCACACTGGCACTCTCCGCAACTCGGGAAACATGAGGGGAGAGCAGCAGCGAGCAATGGAGTAGCAGACCGCGAGGTAGAAGAACGCTTTGAGCAGCAAGAGAACCAGAGCAGCTGTGGCTCCCTCCCCTCCCCCACCACCTGAGCCCAGCTTTGGCGAACAGAGCAGTCCTGGGACCCAGCCACGCCAACTTGTGCTGACAGTGGGACCAAAGCAGGAGCAGAGTTCGGCAGCAACATCAGCGGCACCAGCACCGATAACAGCGGCCACAGCAGCAGCAGACCCAGGGGTGGCAGCAGCAGCAGACTCGGCAGCAGCAGCTTCAGGGGGAGCAGCGGCAGTGGACACAGCAGCAGCAGCTTCAGCAGCAGTGGTGGCTCCAGCACTGGCAGCTACAGCAGCAGCAGAGGCAGCAGCAGCGGTGGGTCCAGCAGCAACACCTTCAGCAGCAGTGGCTACAGACCCAGCAGGGGCAGCTTGAGCAGCAGCAGTTCCAGCAGCAGGGGTGCTGATCTGCAGGGCCACACTTGCCAGGCTCAGTTTACCCCGCAGGAAAAGCAAGTGCCCAGCTCCAGAAATCAGAACAGCAGTCTGACGACCCAGGCATCAACTTGACTGAGACCAAAATCATCCAACGTAACTGGGATTGCACCAGGGAAGGGTCTCACTTGGTCACAAGCTGACTTGGATCCCTCAACAGACCAGAAATCTTAACCTCTTTGTTGATAGAGGATCTAGTCGTTATAATAACTCCTCTTGCATACATACTCGGGGCTGTATTGGATTGAATGTGTACAGTGTTCAGTTAAATTTTAGAATCTACCTGTATTTTATTCCACTCAGCCTGCTTGAATACTCCTATAGCAGGGAAACTCAACCCCTAAGAACATCTTTGTAGATACTCTGAGAGTCTTAAGAGCCACACCTAACACCTTAAGGTCATACCCTGAAAATATATTACATCAGATCAATTGATACAGCTAAGAATATACAGCTAGCTAGAAAATCCAAGCATTAACTTAATCCAAGATGCAAAAATATATCCATTATAACACAAGAAACACTAAAAAGCAAGACGATACAAATCCACCAAAAAGTACTAATGCATCAGAAATGTTCTCCAGTGAGAAAGAGTTAGAGGAAATGCCTGAGAAAGAGTTCAAAAGAATAATTATAAATATGTTCAAAGAGGTCAAAGAACACATCATAACAATCAAAGAAGAAATCAAGAGGAAATCAAAGGAATCAAAGAAGATGCAGGACACCAATTTAATGAAATAAAGAAGGCAATACAAGACATAAATAAGGAAATAGAAATAATAAAGAAAAACCATTCAGAATTACTAGCAATGAAGAACACAGTTACCATAATAAAAAACTCTGTAGAAAATCTCACCAGTAGGATGGATGAGGGAGAGGACAGAATATCTAAGCTAGAAGACCAGGTGGCAGACCTAATACAGTCCAACAAAGAGAAAGACAAACATATAGAAAAGTATGAGTGGGAATTTCAAGATATTTGGGACAGTATGAAAAGATCCAATATAAGAATTCAGGGCATAGTAGAAGGAGCAGAACTCCACTCCAGAGGCATAGTAGGCATCTTCAACAAAATCATAGAAGAAAATTTCCCCCAAATTGGGAGGGAGGTGCCAATGCAAACACAGGAAGCCTTTAGTACCCCAGCCAGACAAAACCCAGAAAGAACCTCTCCTCACCATATTATAATCAAACTTCCAAACACACACACCAAAGAAAAAATATTGAAAGCAGTTAGAGAGAAAAATCAAGTTACCTACAAAAGCAAGCCCATCAGGATTACAGCAGATTATTCAACACAAACTTTTAAAGCCAGAAGGGCTTGGAGTGATATATTCCAAGTTCTGAAAGATAACAACTGTCAACCAAGGTTACTTTATCCTACAAAGTTATCCATTCAAATAGATGGAGAAATAAAGACATCCCATGACAAAAGCAGGTTAAAGGAGCATTTGAAGACAAAACCAGCTCTACAGAAAATACTTGATAGAATCCACCATGCTGAAGAAAAGGAAAAGCACACATATAAGGAACCTAGAAAAAGAAAAGCAATACTCAAATACTAGTTAACAGAAGAGAGCGCAGGTAGAACCAGAAACACACACACACACACAAATGACAAACATATATACACACCTTTCAATAATATCTCTTAATATCAACGGCCTTAATGCCCCAATGAAAAGACATAGATTTGCAGACTGGGTTAAAAAGCAGGATCCTACAATTTGTTGTCTCCAAGAAACTCACCTTTCTACAAAGGATATACATTATCTTAGGGAGAAAGGGTGGAAGACGATGTTTCAAGCAAATGGGCCGAGAAAACAAGCAGGGGTTGCTATCCTAATATCAGACAGGGTAGATTTTAGTCCAACGTTAGTCAAGAAAGATAAGGAAGGTCACTTTATATTGATTAAGGGCACACTCCAACAGGAGGACATTACAATCCTAAACATATATGCACCTAACATGAGGGCTCCCAAATTCGTCTAACAAACACTATTAGAACTAAGGTCACAGATAACACCAAACACAGTGGTGGTGGGTGACTTTAACACCCCACTCTCATCAATTGACAGGTCATCCCGGGAAAGTATAAACAGAGAGGCATCTGGACTAAATGAGGTCATAGAAGGAATGGACTTAACAGATATATACAGGACATTTCATCCAAAGGCTGCAGAATATACATTCTTTTCAGCAGCACATGGAACATTCTCTAAAATAGACCATATATTAGGACACAAAGCAAATCTTAACAAATTCAGGAAAATTGAAATAATTCCTTGCATTCTATCTGACCACAATGGAATTAAACTACAAATCAGTAGCAAGAAAGGCTATAGAGCATACACAAAATCATGGAAACTAAACAATACACTACTAAATGATGAGTGGGTCAATGAAGAAATCAAAAAGGAAATCAAAAAATTTATAGAGTCAAATGATAATGAGAACACAACATACCAAAATCTCTGGGACACAATGAAGGCAGTTCTAAGAGGTAAATTTATAGCTTTGAGTGCCTATATTAAGAAATTAGAAAGGTCTCAAGTAAAGGACCTAATGCTTTGCCTTAAAGCCTTGGATAAAGAAGAACAAGGCAAACCAAATATCAGTAGACGGGAAGAAATAATAAAGATTAGGGCAGAAATTAATGAAATAGAAACAAAAAGAACAATCCAAAGAATGAAACAAAGAGTTGGTTCTTTGGAAGGATAAACAAGATTGATAAACCCTTAGCAAATCTGACCAAAAGAAAGAGAGAAGAGACACAAATTAATAAAATCAGAGAGAGATAAACAAGGTAACATCACAACAGATTCCAGAGAAATTCAAAAAATCATAGGGACATACTATAAAAGCATATACTCCACAAAGTATGAAAATCTGAAAGAAATGGATGATTTCCTTGATCTATATGACCTACCTAAATTAAATCAAAATGATATTAATCACTTAAACAGACCTATAACAAACATGGAGATCCGAACAGTTACCAATAATCTCCCAACTAAAAAAAGCCCAGGCCCGGAAGGATTCACTGCTGAATTTTACCAGACTTTTAAGGAAGAGCTAACACCATTGCTTCTTAAGCTTTTCCAGGAAATAGAAAAAGAAGGAATTCTATCAAACTCCTTCTATGAGGCCAGCATCACCCTGATACCAAAACCAGGCAAAGATAGAACAAAAAAAGAAAATTACAGACCAATCTCCCTCATGAACATAGATGCAAAAATTCTCAACAAAATATTGGCAAACAGAATACAAGAATATATCAAAACGATCAATCACCCTGACCAAGTAGGCTTTATCCCAGAGATGCAGGGATGGTTCAACATACGCAAATCTATAAATGTAGTACATTACATAAACGGGTTGAAGGATAAAAATCACATGATCATCTCATTAGATGCACAGAAAGCATTAGACAAAATCCAACATCCCTTCATGATAAAAGTCCTACAGAGACTGGGAATAGAAGGAACATATCTCAATATAATAAAGGCTATTTATGACAAGCCTACAGCCAACATATTACTAAATGGGGAAAAACTGGAAGCTTTTCCACTAAAAACAGGAACAAGACAAGGGTGTCCACTGTCCCCACTTTCATTTAATATAGTTTTTGAAGTCTTAGCCATAGCAATGAGGCAAGAGACACACATAAAAGGGATACAAATTGGAAAGGAAGAAATCAAGTTATTATTATTTGCAGATGACATGATTCTATACATAAGGACCCTAAAGACTCTACTAGCAAGCTGTTAGAACTGATCAAAACCTACAGCAATGTAGCAGAATACAAAATAAATACACAGAAATCAGTAGCCTTCATATATGCTAACAACAAACACACAGAGGATGAAATCAGAGAATCACTCCCATTCACAATTGAATCAAAAAATAAATAAATAAATAAAGTACCTTGGAATAAACCTAACCAAGGAAGTAAATAATCTATACAATGAGAACTTTAAAACACTCAAGCAAGAAATTGCAGAAGACAGTAGAATGTGGAGAAACATCCCTTGTTCCTGGATTGGAAGAATCAATATTGTGAAAATGGCAATCTTACCTAGAGCAATCTACCCATTTAATGCAATCCCTATCAAAATTCCAAAGGCTTTCTTCATGGAAATAGAAAAAACAATCCAAAAATTCATTTGGAATCACAAAAAACCTCGAATATCTAAAATAATACTGAACAACAAAAGAGAGGCTGGTGGTATCAGCATACCTGATTTTAACCTATACTACAGAGCCATAGTACCAAAAACAGCATGGTACTGGCACAAAAACAGACATGTAGATCAGTGGAACAGAATAGAGGACCCAGATGCAAGCCCAAGTAGCTATAGCCACCTGATATTTGATAAAAATGCCAAAAATACTCATTGGAGAAGAGACAGCCTCTTGAGAAAATGGTGTTTTGAAAACTGGATATATATCTGCAGAAGGATGAAAATAGATTCTTCTCTCTCGCCATGCACAAGAATTAAGTCCAAATGGATTAAAGACCTTAACATCAGACCTGAAATTCTGAAACTGCTAGAGGAAAAGTAGGGGAAACCCTTCAACATATTGGTCTTGGCAAGGACTTTCTGAATACAACCCCAATTGCTCAGGCAATAAAACCACAGATTAACCACTGGGACCTAATGAAATTACAAAGATTTTGCACCACAAAGGACACAGTGAAAAAAGCAAAGAGGCAACCTACAGAATGGGAAAAAATCTTCGTCAGCTATTTATCTGATAGAGGATTAATATCTAGGAAATGCAAAGAACTCAAAAAGTTAAATAATAAGGCATCAAACAAGCCAATCAAAAAATGGGCTATGGAGCTAAATAGAGAGTTCTCAAAGGAAGAAATATGAATGGCATATAAGCATCTAAAATAATGTTCTACATCACTAGTCATCAGGGAAATGCAGATTAAAACTACATTGAGATTCCATCTCACTCCTGTCAGATTGGCCACCATCATGAAAACAAATGATCATAAATGTTGGCGAGGATGTGGAAAAAAAGGAGCCCTTCTGCACTGCTGGTGGGAATGCAATCTGGTCCAGCCATTGTGGAAAACAGTGTGGAGGTTCCTAAAACAGCTAGAGATTGATCTACCATATAACCCAGCTATAGCACTCCTAGGCATATATCCAAAGGACTCTTCTCCTTTCCTTAGAAGTACGTGCTCAACCATGTTTATTGCTGCACAATTTATAATAGCTGGGAAATGGAACCAGTCTAGATGTCCCTCAACAGATGAGTGGATAACGAAGATGTGGCACATTTATACAATGGAGTTCTACTCAGCGGTAAAGAAAAATGAAGTTATGAAATTTGCAGAAAAATGGATGGACCTGGAAAGTATTATACTAAGTCAGGTAACCCAGGCCCAGAAAGCCAAGCGCCACATGTTCTCCCTCATATGGGGATCCTAGCTACAGATGACTGGGCTTCTGTGTGAGAATGAAAATACTTAGTAGCAGAGGCCAGTAAGTTGAAAAGGAGACATAAATGGTGGAGAAAGGAAGGGAGGAAGATACTTAATATGTTGATATTTTATATATGTAATTATAATGATTGTAATGGGGAGGTAATATGATGGAGAATGGAATTTCAAATGGAAAGTGTGGGGGTGGGGAGGGAGGGAATTACCATGGGATATATTTTATAATCATGGAAAATGTTAATAAAAATTAAAAAAAAAAAACAAAAGATACCATAAAAAAAAAAGAAAGAGGAAGAGAAACAGGCAGGTTTTAAGGGTGGATGGGCATGCCAAGGCCTCTAGCCACTGACAATAAACTTCAGATGCATGTGCCACCCTGTGAATCCGGTTTATGTGGGTAATAGGGATCAAACCTGGCTCCTTAGCCTTCTCAGGCAAGTGCCTTAACAACTAATCCAAACACCTTAGACAGACAGAACCTGCTCTTAAAGGTCACAATTTCTTTTGTCCTTGGATTAAGAATATGGATATGTCCTGCATACCTGGTTTTGGTTTCAGAAGCATGAAAAGTGTATGAAGTGGGTCCTGAAGATCACATAGTTCCAGGTACCACTGCCTAGACATGTCACAACAAAGAGGCCAGTGAAAGCATTGGAGGTTGGACCATGATTGACATGGCGACATGAAGATATTTTGGGTATACCAGGACTGTACAAGGGCTACCATGGATTACTATTGGCTCAGAATGGCAGTTTTCCTTGGTTACTCAGTCCAGCTGGAGGAGCAGAATTAGAAAATCCAGACTTGTAAGTGATCACTTTTTGTAGATATTGATCTTAAACTGCAATATATTTGTCTAATATTTGTTGAACTTGTATTAGTCCAGTCTGTCCTTGTTATGCCATATAGCAATGGAAATGTTTACTCTGTGCCATTATATGCTGGAAGTATGTAACTTGTTTTGATTTTACAGGACTCACAGTTAAGAGATAATCTTAAATCTTAGATGAGACTTGGACTTTGGAACTATCTTATGTTGGCAAAGATTATGACACCTTTAATGTTGGGCTGAATGCAGTTTACAATGTGAGATGGCTATGGTTCTATTAGGGGCCTGGGACAGATTGTGGTAGCTTGAATTTATGTCCCCCAGTAGACTCAAATGTCTAATTAAAGCTTGTAGCTTGGATTTCCAGCCACCTGACTGGGAGAAGTGTCACTGTGGGTAATTCCTGGGGTCCAGCCCTAAGGTGTTACTGTGGGTGGATCTGAATTCCAGCCTAAAGGTATGCATACTGTACAGCTCACCTCCCATAAACTGTTTCTGGTCTAGAAGTTTATCTCAGTAAGTATGAAGCTGACTACAATATCAAGTGATCCCATAATATATATTGCTATACTTAAGCCTGATTCACTAAATCTACTATAGTAAGAGAAACAATTTTAGTGGTGTTACAATAAAAGATAGTCATGCAGATATATTTTTAGGGTGTTAGTTTCTGGGGACATGGCCTAATGCAGGCTCATGTATGAGGAAAACATATGGGTATTGAGAACATTATGTGGTATAATAAACACAAAGGTGCTGCTCTAAAAGAAAAAAAAATTGACAGGTAAAATATTTGATCAGCTAGCTACTTACTCAGGTAACTAACTGAATGTTCTGATATGAGCGATATTTGCTTAGGTAAGAGAGCCATTTATCTGCTTATATTGCTTGAAATCAATTTCTTTATGCAAAAAATGAGTTATTGTTTGACAATCTAATATTTCTAAAAAGTATCCTGGAATTTATGATAAAGTCATATTAATATGCATACTCTTTGTTTTTTTTATTAAATATTAAGTTATATACTAACTTCTCAGAAGTGTAGATATTATACGCAGTCCACTGGCTCATTTCTTTAATATTCTTTTAAAAATACATAAGGCTGTTTAGATTCTTTTCAATATTTTATTAAGCAAATAAGAAACAGCCAAACATCCTTTCGTAATAGACTCATACTTTGTAAAAATGAGATACATATTTCTACATTACATATTCATGCATCTATCCTGTGTTTATATCTAGATATATCTTTACTGAAGTTCAAATATGCCCATTCTTTTACATATTGTATCTATTTTTTGTATTAACATTCATTCATAGTAGATCCACTAGAGACCTTATGTTCCCCATACTACATTATTTACTATCTAACTCTTTACTTTGAAAAAGCATTCACCAAGCCCTATTTTCATCAATTAAATAAATAAATAAAACTTAAGTGTGAAAGGGGATTTTTTGATGAAAATATAGCATTAAACTGATAAGGAAAATATAGCATTAAACTGCTATACAAAGTAAGATATGCCTTGTTTCTTTTTTCTTGATTTGATACAGTATGTTATACCTTGTATAAGGTATTATAGTGTTTCTATGACATTCTTGAGAGTAGATATCAAGATGTGGAAAGAAGTGGTTATTCCTTAGCTGGATGTTGTGACAATCACCTGTTTTCTGGCACCTGGGAGATTGTTACAAAAAGATCAAGAGTTCAAGGAGATCCTTAGCATATAGTGACTTGGATGCCAGCCTGGGTACATGAGTTGCAATTTAAAAACTGCAAAACCAAAAAATCCCTAAGATTCAAACAAATATTAGTGAGAATGATGGTAAAAATTCATGTATTTTGCAGTTGTGTCAGGAAAAAAAACATTATTTTTAATGATTAAAAATAAAAGATCTTATCTACAAAGGAAGATTGGTTGTGTTCAAAATTATACCAATATTATATTTGAATGTTATTTAAGAAAGAGAAACATTTTCCCTGTGAGGTATTCTTGTAAGTAGTATGCATATTCTTTTTAAATTGAGTTTCTGTTTCTTATATAAATCTGTTTTCCATAAGAACTAATGAAAGCAAGGAGGATTAGACCCCAAAAATATGCTAAACCAGCTGAGGAAGTATAAATTTCAGTAAGATTGATTTACCTGTATAATGCACATGGAGAAGAAAGTTATATGAGGTAATCACTTTCCCTTTCCATGATATTTCAGGTGACTGAAAATAAATAAAAGGGGGGAGCATGAAAGAGGGATACCTAAGAGCCCCTTGAAGCACATCTGATGAAACTAAAAATGCAGCACCTCTCAAACTGTGCAAATTGCAAGATTCCACCCACTTTCTCATTTGGACATTGTCTTGCAGGCCTAAACATTCCATCTCTTATAAAACACACACACACACACACACACACACACACACACACACATATATATATATATACATATATATATATATACATATATATATATATATATATATATATATATATATATATATATATATATATATTTAAAAACCATACTAAAGTACCCTACAAAATCTTCAAAATAAGCTGTGAATGTCACTATGGTGCACTGGCTGCTCTCTGTCTTGCTATATATGTGCGCACACACACTATTAGTACTATAAAAAAAGTTTGCGGAAATAAAGTATTAAAATCTTAGAATAGGAAATCAAATTCTTATGACTTATGTGTAAATGAAAATGTATTGTCCTTTGGGGAAGTGTTGGATATGATCTCTCAAAACACCTGCATAAGTAGTGCACATTTAGTAAATATGTGTTTAAGAGAATTGATGTTGAAATGTGTATTTGGCATAAGCTTGAGTACTAAAATGAAATGAAACACCATGAGGAATATCAAGACAGAATCAGTCCTTGCCTGAATAATAGATCCTTATTAGACAGGTCGGAAGAAACAAACTGTCCATAAGGGTATTTGTCAATTTAACCCTATGAAGTAATGTCAGGAATGCTTATACTAAGAGGAAGTATTTACTATAAGCACCCTTTATTGTTTGCTTTCACTTTTCATTTAAATAAGGAACACTGTCTGTAGCACAACAAATGTGATCTTTTAGTTAACAGCTGTATTAGTCAGGGTTCTCTAGAGGAACAGTACTGCTAGAATGAATTATTTTTAAAAAAGGGAATTTACTGGATTATCTTACGGTAGTCCAATAGAAGTTGCAGGACTGAGAATCAAGGATCCTTGGTAGCTGCTCAGTCCATGTAGCTAGATGCCTCAAAAGTCCTGATCTGGCATTGAAGATGGAGATGGAAGGCCTGGAGGCTTTCTGAGAAGCTGCTCAGATTTGATTTATGTGGATGTTCAGTTGATGCTGTTCTTCAGTCCTCAATGGTCTTCAATCCATGCTGGAAGACAGCAAGCAGCTCTGGAAGGAAGTCAAGTGGGAAGAAGGATAGGCTCTCTTTACCCAGAGCTTCCTTATATGAAGTCCCCTTCTGAGTAGTGCCACTGGCTCTGGGGGAAGGGATAACTCTGGGGGAAGGTTTTTCTCCTTTAGATGATCCTTCCTGGAAGAAACCTCTGAGACTCACCAGAAAGGGATTTCTGAGGATTACTAAACAGATCAAGTTGAAACACCTCAACTATCACAAGTCCACCCCTTGTCAACTTGGCACCAAATCATATCTCCTTATATCATACTTAATTTCCAAATGAAAACAATACTAAGCTCATAATTCTGCCTAACATGGTATAACTATCCCACATAAAAGAACCACCAGGGCTGGAGAGATGGCATAGTGATTAAGCGCTTGCCTGTGAAGCCTAAGGACCCCGGTTCGAGGCTCAGTTCCCCAGGACCCACGTTAGCCAGATGCACAAGGGGGCGCAGGCGTCTGGATTTCGTTTGCAGAGGCTGGAAGCCCTGGCGCGCCCATTCTCTCTCTCTCCCTCTACCTGTCTTTCTCTCTGTGTCTGTCGCTCTCAAATAAATAAATAAATAAATTAAAAAAAAAAGAAGAACCACCAAATCTTCCTCCCAACACATAGCTTCTAATATAATAGGTCTAATATAAATTCAACAGTTAGCATGTGATATAACCTTAATATTGGTGTAGATATGTACAAACACTCTGTATCAAGGTAGGACAGAAACACTGCAATTATAATCCTCGTTTCTGTAACTGATCACATGGCCTTAGCTGGTATTTGTAACTGCCTTCTTCTACTACACATTCTGTATTTCCTCCACCTTCAGAAAGCACCTCAGTAGGTCTTGGTTATTTACCTAGAGTGGTGAACCATATCTTCATTCCTGAAAGATCTGGGCCATTTATCACACTACTTCTGTTGGGTTGTTGCAATTGTCAATTGACTTTGAAAACAGGGCATTGTAACACTAAGAGATGCCCTAAAGGATTTCCTGCATTCCAGACATACTCTTTCTTACTTCCATTGTGGAGGAAGAGTCCAATTTCCCCCTGGTAATCTGGATCAATCATCCCTGCTATCATTGTACCTGCTTTCTCAGCACTCTCCCCTCTGGAACCAAGCCAACAGATCATAAGGTTTCAGGAACAGGAAGAAAAATTTAGCATATGGGTCACTTGGGGCGATAGCAAATGGGACCACTCCCATTTTTACCCCTTGATTCCTGCACCTGTGAATCTGAGCTATAGGAGAAACAGTACCATATATAGTATGCTGAATCAGAGCATATACAGCCTGCTGGAAGACACTCCCCCAGCCCACCAAACTATTGCCACCTAGTTGGCACTGTAGCTGTTTCTTTAAAAGGCCATCCCACCATTCTATCAAGCCAGCTGTTTCAGGATGGTGGGGAACAGGGTAAGACCAGTAAATTCCATAGTCGTGGGCCCACTGCCGTACTTCCTTGGTGGTGAAGTGAGTTCCTTGGTCAGAAGCAATGCTGTGAGGAATGCCATGACAGTGAATAAGGCATTCTTTAAGCCCAGGAATGGTAGTTCTGGCAAAAGCACTACATACAGGAAAGGCAAATGCATACCCAGAATAAGTGTCTATTCCAGTAAGGACAAAATGCTGCCCTTTCCATGATGGAAGTGGTCTAACGTAGTCAACCTGCCACCAGGTTGCTGGCTGGTCACCCCAAGGAATACTACCATACCAGGGACTCAGTGTTGTTCTCTGCTGCTGGCAAATTTGGCACTCATCAGCAGCCATAGCCAGGTCAGCTTTAGTTAGTGGAAGTCCATGTTGTTGGGCCCATGCATAACCTGCATGTCTGCCACCATGGCCACTTTGTTCATGGGCCCATTGGGCAATGACAGGAATGGCTGAGGAAAGGCGTTGACCACTATCCACAGAATGGGTCAGCTTATCTAGTTGATTATTAAAGTTATCTTCTGATGAAGTCACCTTCTGATGAGCATTAACATGGGACACAAGTATCTTTACATCCTTTGCCCATTCAGAGAGCTCTATCCACATATACACCTTCCCCAAATGTCCTTCTTACCAAATTTCCAATTGTGCTCCTTCCAAGTCCCAGTCCATGCAGCCAAACCAATGGTCACAGCCCATGAATCAGTGTATAACCACACCTCTGACCATTTTTCTTTCCAAGCAAAATACACAACCATGTGCACAGCCCATACTTCTGCCCATTGTGAAGACTTCCCTTCACCACAGTCCTTCAAAGTTGTCCCAGAAAGGGGCTGTAATGCTGCAGCTGTCCACTTCTGGGAGGTACCTGCATAACATGCTAAATCATATGTAAACCATGCCCTTGTCCTCTCCTCCTCAATAAATTGATCATATGGTTCACCCCATAATGCCATAGGTGAATGCTTGGTGACAGAATGCATTACAATAAGAGTAGCTTCCATAGACATTTGGGCAACTTCCTCATGTAATTTACTCATACCTTCAGGGCCTACTTGAGCCTGATCACGTATATGCCACTTCCACTTAATGATGTGCTGCTGCTGTGATGTGCAACTTTATGGCCTGATAGGTCAGATAACACCCAGCTCATAATGGGCAGCTTGGGTCACATAGTAACTTGATGGTCCATTGTCAAATGTTCAGTTTCCACTAAGTCCCAATAGCATTACAAGAGCTGTCTCTCAAATGGAGAATAATTGCAGATGATGGCAGGGCCTTGCTCCAAAATCCCAAGGGCCTCCACTGTGATTCACCTGTGGGGGCCTGCCAAAGGCTCCAAAGAGCATCCCTGTCTGCCACTGAAACCTCATTTACCATTGGATCTGCTGGATCATATGGCACAAGGGGCAGAGCAGCTACACATCAGTCTGGACCTGTTGAAGAGACTTCTCTTTTTCTGGGCCCCAATGAAAACTAGTAGCTTTCTGAGTCACTTGGTATATGGGATGGAGTAAGACACCCAAGTGAGAATGTGCTGTCTACAAAATCCAAATAGGCCCACTAGACATTGTGCTTCTTTTTTAGCAGTAGGAGGGACCAGATACAACTTATCCTTCACCTTAGAAAAAATATCCATACATTAGGCTGGAGAGATGGCTTAGCGGTTAAGCACTTGCCTGTGAAGCCTAAGGACCCCGGTTCAAGGCTTGGTTCCCCAGGTCCCACGTTAGCCAGATGCACAAGGGGGCGCATGCGTCTGGAGTTTGTTTGCAATGGCTGGAAGCCCTGGCATGCCCATTTTCTCTCTCCCTCTATCTGTCTTTCTCTCTGTGTCTGTCACTCTCAAATAAATAAATAAATAAACAACAACAACAACAAAATATATCCATACATGCCCCAAACCAATGAACTAGAAATTTCACAGAGGTGGAAGTTCTTGAATTTTGGATGGGGTTATTTCCCATCCCCTGATGTGCACATGCTATACCAGCAATTGGCGATTCACTGCTGCCACTTGGCCCTTGTTACCCTGAGATCCAGTTATACCCATTGCATCTAAATTATCTAATGCAGCAACTGCAGTTCCCACTGTGAGGTCTTTACATAAAAGACCAATGATAGGGGACTTTAAGTATTCTGGTGTTCGCCTCACAAATCTGTGTCTTATAGTATTAATGAAGGGCATATCTTATGGATGCTCCCATTGTGGGGGCAAAGATGAGTTAACATGGCAAATCTATTCCAGCATTCCAAGTTCTCTTAGCTTTTTTTAAAAAAAAAGTGTTCATTTATTTTTATTTATTTATTTGAGAGCAACAGACAAAGAGGCAGATGGAGAGAGAGAGAGAGAGAGAGAGAGAGAGGGAGAGAGAGAGAGAGATAGAAAGAATAGGTGCTCCAGGGCCTCCAGCCACTCACTGCAAATTAACTCCAGATGCATGCACCCCTCTGGTTAACGTGGGTCCTGGGGAATCCATCCTCAAACCGGGGTCCTTAGGCTTGACAGGCAAGTGCTTAACCACTAAGCCATCTCTCCAGCCCTTTCTGAGTTTTTTAATCCCTTCATCAACATTAATCCAAGGGATATCAGGCAGCTCAAGTTCATTCACAGTAGGCCATCTTTGGATCCATTCTTCAGCCTACCAGTCAAATAAACTATTGGCACCCATTCCAATTGCATGAGTTGCAGTATTAAATCTAAAATCTCTGCTCAATGGGCCTATTTCAGTAAAGTCAGCCTGATCTAATTTTATGTTCCTTCCTCCATCTTCCAAAACCCTTCAATTGCATTCCCATACATATTCCCCATGCTTCTGCCTGTACAAGGTAAAATCTCCTGAAGTTCTTTAGGGGTGTATGTCACCTCCTCTTGTGTCACACTTTCTATCTCACCTTTAGGGGCCTGGCTATAAGCCTAGAGGCAAAGATGGGTGAGAACTGAAAAGCACCAGTACCTATTCCTGATTCCTCCAACAAAGATGGATTAATTCCCTTAGGGAAGGATGGAGAGGGTAATACTTCAGGGTATGGATTGTGGTGATACAACTGCTGCTAAGGGAAGGGACATCATATATTCATCCAAAACAACTCCTTCAGAATCTGACATTTTGATGTCCCCAGGTTCTTCAGGGTCTTCCCACACATCCCCATCCTATGCCACCAGATACCACCCTTTTTCAATTTGTGCCCTCCTTTTAACTTCTGAAAGTGGTGAGGCTGTGACTTGAGTTCACATTGCAAGTTAGCCAATCTCACAATGAGAGCTTGGGTGTGATTTTCTGCAATCTGAGCCCTGTTCTGGCTAGAGAGAAGATGATCTTCCAGCGCACCCTTAGAAACCTTGAGATCATGTATATTGGTCTTTAGCTTGGAATTTTCCTTTCTAAGCTTCTGCAGTTCCCTCACTAGTTTGTCCAGAGATGCTAAAACAACCAACCAGTCTCATCATTTGTCTTAATTTTCCACAAATATTCAAATGTTTTAAATACAGAATCACTAAATTCCTTGCTCTTCACAAGACATGACTCAGGATCACCAAATGCATCTATCTCATGGAGTTCTTTAAATAGTGCACACCATGGATTATTAGTGCCCTCCTTATTTCCAGTAAAAGTGCTTTCCTTATCACCAATAGGGCCTTTAGTAGCATTGAAGTTGGAAAGCGAACCCCAGCTAGCACCAAGCCCACTAGAGAGATACATGCTTACAATTCTGTTTCTCTAGAACCATTTCTGGTACCAAAATCTGTATTAGTTAGGGTTACCTAGAGGAACAGAACTGCTAGAATGAATTATTTTAAAAAGGGAAATTATTGGCTGTATGGTAGTCCAATAGCAGTTGCAGGTCCAAGAATCAAGGAACCTGGTAGCAGCTCACTCCATGTATCCAGATGCCTCAGAAGTCCAGATCTGGCACTGCATATGGTGCCAGAAGGCCTGGAGACTTCCTGGGGATCTGCTTGGGTTCAATCCATGTGGGTCTTCAGTTGACACTGGTCTTCAGTCTACGCTGGAAGGCAACAAACAGCTCCAGCAGCCAAGTGGGAAGAAGGAAGGGCTCTCTACAACCAGAATTTTCTTATATGAAGTCCCCCTATGAGCAGGGCCACCTGCTGTGGGGGAAGGGCTCACATCTAAAGGACTTCCTCCTTTAGATGATCCTTCCTGGAAGCAACCTTGGAGACCCACCCAAAAGGGATTTCTGTGGCTTACTAAACAGATCAAGGTGACAACATCTTAACTATCACAACAGCTATCAGACTTTCCCCTTATTCCATGCTGCCTTGAACAGAAGTCTCCATCTGAGTAGGCCATGTTGGGGACCACTTGGGGTAGGTAATGACATTCTACCTTCAAGAAATTACACCACAACTACAATTAAACCCTGTCACAACTTTGATGCTAATGCCACAGCCTTCTTCTTCAGGGGGTTTTGCTCCATCATGTGTATCAGGCAAATTGAATGGGCATAGAAGACTCCACTCCAAGAAAGACAAGCCTCTGTGGGCTCTAGATGTCTCCTCCTAAAGTGGAGCTCTTCTCTATTCTGAAGGAAGAGGATGCACTTGCCCACAAACTCAACAAGTCTGTTACTGGTACAATGTGAGTCTCATAGCATTGTATAGTCTCCTATGCTAGATTCATAAGCACACCATTTGGAAGGCTTTTGGGGTTACCCTAGGAACTTTCTCTCCTATGTATTATCTACATTCTCCCAGGTGTTGCAAAATTATAATCTAATAACAGCTTCTCCCAAATAGTTTTTTGCTTGTCATTTGTGCCATGGGTTAATCAGGTGGGGATGGTTGCACAAATAGGCACGGCTGAAGAGATAGCTAAGTGGTTAAGACCTGCAAAACCTAAGGACCCAAGACAGATGCACAAGGTGGCACCTATGTCTGGAATACATTTGCAGAGACTAGAGGACCTAACGCACCCCTTCTCCCTGTCTCTTTCTCTCTTTCTTTATCTATCTTCCACTTTATCTCTCAATAAATAAATAAATAAATAAACAAACAAGCAAACAAGACCATAGAGCTGTGAAAGCAATGAGAGTAATGACCAGATAGTGGTTGTGAATACACCAGAATCTGAGTAATCTGATACCCAACACTGCATAATTTACTTCACTTTATTTTTTAGAATTTCCATATATCAGTATACTGTCATTTTATCATTATAATCTCCCATTACCTTGTTTTGTCCCCATTCTCCCACTCCCATTCTACTGAACCTCTTCTTTTCAATTATCCCTTTTTCTATTTAATACCTTAAAAAAATTCAATTTCTTCTTTGGGCAGGAGCTTTCCCACCATCCATGATAGAACGGTAATGTGTGCAACATTTTTCAGGCATTTTGGAAGTAATGACAACTGCTATGAGAACATTAATACAAGAGGCACTTCTTGTCCAGAGGACAGCTTCTCAAAGTACTCCTCCTCATCCTCTGGCTCTTGTATTTTTCTGTACTCTCTTATTTCCACCCGATCTTTTCCTGTGTCCCTTGAGGCTTGAAAGTGTCTCATAAATGTCTTATTTCATGCAGAGCTCCCAATGGGGATTTCTTTTCATCAGTTTACTGATATTTAAATCTCCTTAGTATCCACCCCCATCTGCAAAACAGAGCTTCTCTAAATCAAACATGAGAGCAGTGCTGATCTATCGGCATGACCATCATAATGATTTTAGAGTACACTTATTTATGTATACATATATGTGTATGTTTGCACACACCAGAGTTTCTTTTCTGGTGTCAATTGATGCCAGATACATGTGCCACTTTAATAATCTGGTTTTATGTGGGTGCTAGGGAATTGAACCTCAGGTTGGAAGGCTTTGGAAGCAAGTACCTTTAACTCTGAGCCATATACTCAGCCCTTTTAAAGGATGATTCAATGAGGACACCATACCCGTTTAGTTGAAAAAGAGTAACACCTTCTTTCCCTAGGGTATATCACCTTCAGGCATTATTGGACAAAATATCCAATCATGATCAAAATGATGGAAAAAATAGGCATGGGGTGGGTTATATATCAACAAAATAAATGCTATATATAAACTGGGCATAGTGGCACACGCCTTTAATCCCAGTACTCGGGAGGCAGAGGTAGGTGGATTGCTGTGAGCTCAAGGCCACCCTGAGACTCCATAGTGAATTCCAGGTCAGCCTGGGCTAGAGTGAGACCCTACCTCGAAAAAAAAAAAAAAAGAAAAGAAAGAAAAAAAATACATGCTATATATAAATCACCTAATGGCTAAAAAATTCTTAAAGGGGACAGACTCAAAGAGTATACATTGAAATTGGGGAAAAGACAGGGGTGCTCATTCTCACCACTGCTTTTCAACATATTACTAGAAATACTATCCCAAGCAACAATATGGAAGAAAGAAATAATAGGGATTAAAGTTGGAATGGAAGAAGTCAAGTTAGCCCTATTTGCATATGACATGATCCTATACATAAATGACCAGATATTCTACACCTCAAACTTCTAAAGATGATTAATTCTATCAGTAAAATGGAAGGATACAAAATCCATGCACAAAACTCAGTAGCCTTTCTATAAGCAAGGACAAATATACAGAGAAAAATATCAGCAATGCTGTCTGTCCCATTTTTAAGAGCAACAAAAAAAAAATTCAATTCCTTGGAATAACACTAACCAAGAATGAAAAAGACCTACATAATAAAAACATATCAATATTCAAGAAATAAATCAAGGAGGACTTGAGAAGATGGAAAGACCTCCCACACTGTGGGGCTCCTTCCCGCACAGGTAGTGCTGAGGGAAGGACCAGGCCTGCTGGTTCCTCCCTAGGGGTTGAGGGGATGATGAGCATCGGACGACTCAGAAACCTCTCCTGGCCACTGGAGAAAAACCACACTGAGTCGGGAGTCTTTTCCATGCAGAAACAACTCCCTTTATTACTCTGAGCAGTTGCCTATATCATGTTGGGGACGAAGGTGGGGATTTTAGGATGGGGGAAGAGGTAAGGGCCAATAGTAAACTTTAACTATTGAAATGGTAATTATAATTAACACACGGAAGTAGCAGGCCAGAAGCCATTAGGCATCCTGCTGAGTCATAGCTGGCCAGAGACAGGTCGCCAAACTTTAGCTAGGCTCAGGAAGTTCCACTAGGCCTCATGCCTGGGCCTTTCAGGGCCCAACATCTCCTCCTTTTGTTTTTGTAAGAGCATTAGTCACCGTGGTCCCTGTCTTAGGTTGTCCCCCTCTCGGGATCTTACCTGTCATTGAGTACCAGGTGTTTAGCTCGCTGAGAAGCCACTCCATGGCCTGTCTTAGGTTGTCCCCCCCTGAGGATCTTACCTGTCATTGGTCACATGGAGGGCAGAGGAGGTGGAAGTGGGTCATCTGAGGAACTTAATTCCTGAGTTGCCAGCCTGTGGTATCTCGACCTGACGAAGTTTTATTGCCTCTAGCCACTGGTGAATAAATGGTGTAATTTTGTTAATTACACAAGGCCGGACAGTGAGGATAAGGAGAAGGGGAAGGAGAAGGAAGGGTAGGGGTCCAGGTAGAGGGAGGAGGTAGGGTAAGAAGTCATGTAAGCCTGTCCGCAGCAGGTTGTCCTGGGGGTCCTGCTGTCTCCTCTCCAAGTCCTCCTGGAGCTTCTTACTCTTGTCCAGGACGATTCCCGATTTATTGGCATAAAAGCAGCATTTTTCCTGTAAAAACAGACATACACCTCCCTGATAGTAGGTCTAGTCCTCTCCTGTTTTGTAGGACTACCTTAGCCAGGGAATCTAGCTTCCAGAAATGATATCTACATCTGGGATTAAGGTGGTTGGGGCATAAAGGCCCGTCCAATTGGTGGGCAGAAAGTCATAGGCCATCTCACCTCCATAAACATAAGCCATTCCAGAAGGGAGGCAGCATTGAGCACTGGGCTTAGTTGTGTTAAAAGTACAGAAGGAAGGATGAATGTATCTCACATCTATACTGGAATTGTTAGGGGAAGGCGGGGCCCAAATGCCCAGAGGAAACATTGGGAAAAGCTGAACGGGGATGGGGAAGGTGGCTGAGCAGTTTTTTAAGGTCGTATGGACAACTGTACTATAATTAGTCAGAGAGGCCCAGATCGGAGGCAAAGCCAGCAATCCTCCACAAGGGAGTGAGTTATTTAGTTTAGCAGGGTGAAGGACCACTTTAGGAACAGTCCTCAGGGGTGGGACATTCCCTAGAGAAGTGATTGTCAGTGTCCCCTTGTTCAGACAAATATTTTAGGTCTCTCTCTGGTACCCAAATGGGTCTTTTTCTTTTTACAAAGTTTTTCCATGGGGAAAATTTTTATGAGCTTCACACAAGTTTCTATCAAAAACCTCCTTTCTGTTGCAGAGTTTTTGTATTTTAATTACTTCTCAGTACAAAAGACTATTAAGGCCAGCCAAATGGCTTTCGACACTGAATATACATAATCTTGCTTACATGTAGGTGCTAATGTCTTGCTGTCAGAACGGCATCCTGACAATGAATATACATAATCTTGCTTACTGTAGGTGCTATAGTTTTGCTAAAGCCTTGGTATAGTTTTGCTAAAGTGTTGCTGCTGAAAGCCCAGAGCCAGGGATACAAGTCCAGCCAAAATGGCTCCTGACAATTCCCCCTTTTTTATTTATTTATTTATTTTTATGAACCGGGCCCCACTGGGCCTCGGTGCAGAAAGACTGTGTCTGTCTTAGGTTGTCCTCTACGATATTTAGGCCTTACCCGTCATTGGTACATGAATTCCATCATTCATGCCCTGTCTTAGGTTGACCTAACTCGAGAGAATCTTACCTGTCTTTGACTACCAGCCTCTGCAGGGGATTTAAGATAATGTCTCAGGAAACTGAGGTCGGGTCTATAGCTGTATCCTATGTATTTCTGCATGGATATCCATAATGGATCTCAAAAGGCATTTAACGAGTATGGGCAGCAGACACAGAATAAGCAAAAGACAAACACCTGTAACAGCAAAGCTTCCTATCCAAGAAGTGAGAGAATTCCATCCAGGCAAGGCAGACTTAAAAGCAGATATTAAGTCATCAGCAGCTTTAGCTGCATCAAAAGTAAGATGATTATTTTGTAAAGACAAAATCTCTGAATATAACTGAATCAGATCTAAGGAAATATTATCGTTGTGCCAAATATCTCTTAACTGTATTTCCCCAATGCTGTTAACTGTTATATTTTTTAGAAGTAACACAAATCCATTGAAAATCTACATGACACTCCAAACGAGTTTTAACTTTAACCCTAGTATATAGAGCATCTAATAGGTATCTATGTATGCATCTATAGTAAGGATCAAGCCCAAGATCTTAAAGGGAGATACAGTTTGAACTTTCTCAGGAACTACTTTAAAGCTGTGAGTATGAAGGATAGTTAGACATTAAAAGTACAAGCCTAAAGCCACAGCACACTTTAGGAACTCCTGTTAGGCACACTTTGTATATCTTTGGATTGAAATCTGAAACCCACCATCACACCTTAAGATAAACAATTGAATATATTGGGGGCTATTTATTTAAATTATCATATTCTGCCCCTGGAGCCCAATAGATTTATAACCATCACACATTATAAATTGTTAGAAAAAATTAAAATATGTAGGGTAAATAAGGCTCTTTTTAGTTGGTTGTGTGGGGGTAAGGATTCCCCCCTTTTTTTGTAATTGAGACTTGAGAGTTTGATTATATCTTTTTAAAAAAATATTTTTATTTATTTATTTGAGAGTGACAGACATAGAAAGAGGCAGATAGAGAGAGGGAGAGAGAATGGGCGTGTCAGGGCCTTTAGCCACTGCAAAGAAATTCCAGATGTGTGTGCCCCCTTGTGTATTTGGCTAATGTGAGTCCTGGGGAGTCGAGCCTCGAACCTGGGTCCTTAGGCTTTACAGGCAAGCGCTTAACCGCTAAACCCATAATTATATCTTTTAGTAATAGCTTGCTGGGGGTTGTATAGGATGCCTGTGGAATGTGAGATTTTCCAGGTCTGGAGAAAATCTATAAAGGCCTTGCTTATGAAGTAGGGGCCATTATTTGTTTTAATTTGATCAGGCAGCACAAGAGTTGCAAAACATTGAAGCCTATAACTAATGGTATGTTTAGATTTTTTTTTTTTTTTTTCTGGCATGTGCCAATGCCCAGTAGGTGCTGGAAAAGACAGTGAGCCCAGTCACCACGAGATGGCAGACGTCTCCCCTGTCCCTACCTGGGTCAGTCCAAGGGGGCCACATGGCAGTCTCTCAGGAGGTGGATTGCCCGCCATTTCCCAGTAGGGGAGGGTCAGGCACAAGCTGCCAGGAGGGAGGCCATGTATTTAAATTACAAATTTTGCCCCTGGCTCCCAATAGATTTATAACTACACACAGTCTTGACCAATTTAAGATATTAAGATCTGTAAAATTAAACAAGTTAAACACTTAACATATATAAAGTCACAGAGTAAACATTTTTAACTGGTATAAGGTATAGTAAGGAGAGACTAAAACAATGTTTATTGAATCATCATAACTTAAAATTTGTCTCAGTGCCCATAATTTTAACTTGCTTGAGGGTTTTTAGCTTAAAATCTTAAGTCTCAGCCAGGCGTGGTGGTGTATACCTTTAATCCCAGCACTTGGGAGGCGGAGGTAGGAGGATTACTATGAGTTTTAGGCCACCCTGAGGCTTCTTAGGGAATTGCAGGCCAGCCTGGGCTAGAGTGAAATCCTACCTCAAAAAACCAAAACAAAGAAAAAACAAATCTTTAATTTTTTAATCCAATATCTCTAGCAAAGCATATCAGTCTGTTACAAATTTAACCTTGATTAAACTCTTTTTGGGCCTGGGCAGCAGGACGCAGCCAGCCCTTATGCCAGTAGCCCAGTTCCAATGAGGTTCCCTGTAGTCTTTCTTTCCTCTTAGAAAGCTTATAAGTTACACCTCGAAGTTTAATGCTGTCTGTGCTTAGAATTTTTAAACTTTCATCTGAATAGTCCATAAAATTTGGCTTACCACTCCAGAAGACACTTTTAGATGTAAGTATCAAGTCCATGTCTATTTTTTTTAAAGCAAAGTTTCCAAAAGATCAACATCCACATGGTCAGGTTCATCTCAGCTCATTAGACAGCTTTAGGTTTGCTGAGATGAACTTCCAGACCAGGTACAGTTATGGAGGAGGGAATATTTACTGAAGCTTAGAGATCCAGGGGAAGTTCCATAATGGCAGAAAAAGCTGGCCTGCCTTCACAGGCCCAAGCAGAGAGAGAGAGAGAGAGAAGAGCACAAGCCTTTAGAAATACAAAAGCCCCCGGCGAACCAAAAGTGAAGGGGAAGACAAAGGGAACGAAGAGATGTCGACAAGTAAGTACAGGTTATAGAAGCAAAGGTTAGTGCACTAAATATGAAGACTGCCTCATAGCTCATGAGGGTACTCTCACCCACACACACAGATTATCTCCTCAACAACTGCCTCTCACGGAGTGCACTAGTCTGTCGAGGTCCCAGAGCCGCATGTGGGGCACCAGATGCGGGGCTCCTTCCCGCACAGGTAGTGCCGAGGGAAGGACCAGGCCTGCTGGTTCCTCCCTAGGGGTTGAAGAGGATGATGAGCGTCAGACGACTCAGAAACCTCTCCTGGCCACTGGAGAAAAACCACACTGAGTCGGGAGTCTTTTCCATGCAGAAACAACTCCCTTTATTACTCTGAGCAGTTGCCTATATCATGTTGGGGACGAAGGTGGGGATTTTAGAATGAGGGAAGAGGTAAGGGCCAATAGTAAACTGTAACTATTGAAATGGTAATTAACACACGGAAGTAGCAGGCCAGAAGCCATTAGGCATCCTGCTGAGTCATAGCTGGCCAGAGACAGGTCGCTAAACTTTAGCTAGGCTCAGGAAGTTCCACTAGGCCTCACGCCTGGGCCTTTCAGGGCCCAACACCACACTCCTGGATAGGTAGAATTAATATTAAGAAAATAGCCATTTTACTAAAAGAAATATATAGATTTAATGCAATACCAATAAAAAAATACCAGCATCATTCTTCATAGAGATAGAAAAAGTGATCTCAAAATTTATATGGAATGGCAGCAGGCCTCAGATATCCAAACATATCCTCAAGAAAAAAAAAAACAAAACATAACAAAACAAAAAAAAATGAAGGTCTCACCATAACTGATCTAAAGCTATTTTACAAAGCCATGGTAACAAAAATAGCATGGCACAAGCAAAGGACAGAAACATAGACCAATGGAACAGAATTGAAGACACAGATCATAGTTCAAGTAACTACAGTTACTTGATCTTTGACAAAGGTGCCACTAATGTAGACTGGAGAAAAGACAGCATCTTTAACAAATGGTGTTGGGCAAATTCAATGACAATATGTAGAAGAATGAAATTAGACCATTCATCTCTCCATATATAAAAATGAAGTCCAAATGGATTAAAGACCTTAATATAATTCCTTAAATACTTCTCTTTCTAGGGGAAAAAATAGGATGAACTCTTCATGATATAGGATTGGGTCTAAACCATCTCTCCAGCTCTCTTTCTACCCTTCAATTTGCGGCAATTATGGTAATTTTTTTTTATAACAGCCTGAGCTAATGCCAAATTTATTTCTAAAGAAACAGCAATTTTGAAGGGGTTCAAAATTAAAAAAAAGTCCTAATCTGTCACTAAAATACTATTTAAACATTTTTTGCCTTCAAGCTAGATTAGAAATATAGATTATACAAACCTCAGAACATAGTAAGGTGAAAGGGAATATCAAATTCAAGGTCACCTTGTGATACATAGGGAGACCTTGCCTCATGATGTTTTAGCACCTCAAAAAAGAATTTAGTAAAATTGAGTAACTCATAATTTTTGAGTAATCTCTTGCCTGAGTTTTAAAAGCAGAGCCTTGTAAATTTGTCTTACTTAAGGTATCAAAATTATTTCTAGAACCTGAAATGGAATTGGATTCAGTTCCATGCCATCCTGCAGAAATTCAGTGTAGTATATATTATTTTATTTTAATTAAGTTATTTATTTGAAAGTGGAGAGAAATAGGGAGAAGAGAGATAGACATAGACAGAATGGGAAGAGTAGAATCTCCAGATTGTTCAAGTGCTGCTGGAGCACAGTGGACAGAGCTCAAAGGATTTTCTTTAGAAAATACTTTCATGAGTGTGAAAGAAAATTATTGATCATCTTCCACAAGTCTTCTAAGTATTTTATCACATCTAATACAGTTTGCATCCTTCTTTGGAGAGGTCCAGTTTGATCAGGGAGAGGAGGTTACTTGGTTTTACATCACAGTATTCTGGGAAGTTATACCAGACTTGTATCATTAAGCCAACTTATCTGAAATGTAGTGTCTTAAACAACACAAATGCATTGAATTATCTTTGAGGTCCTCAATCTAAAGCCCATATTGTGCTGGATGTCCTGGGGGTGACAATATTTCCTAAACTTTGTTCTTTTTGTCACATTCCTTAGCTGATTGTCACTCTTTTTCTACTCCTCTCGGAAGGATCTCCTTCATCATTGAATTTAAACTACCTGAAATTGGATAATTTTCACATCTGCTTTCCATGGGTGAGCTAAAGTATTACAGATTCCATGATTTGGACATGTTTTTTTTGTGTGTGTGGAATAGGAGTAAGAAATATCATTTAACTTTCCAGTATCAACATTGACTTGTGCTTTTCTTCATTTCCCTTCTTTAACCTCTTTTTTATACTCAAATTTTTACTAAAAATGTGATCTTTTACAATGTAAATGATAGCAAGAGATAATTCTTTATGTAATATTGTCCCCAGTAAATATCAAGGACCTGGACTATGCCACATACCTAGCAATTCTTTCATTTATTAGTAACAATGCTTTCTGAAAAAAGGAATTTAGTGGCTTATTTAACAAATATGTAAGTTTGCTAATGCAAGAGGTCCAGCAAAGCTCACTGTGGTATTGTCTACACAATGACTTGTAATGGCATAAATAGAAGAAGGACTTTAGCCTGGCTCCTGAAGCTTGGGTGATTTTAAATAGTTATTCATTGCCTCAATACAAAGAATAATTAAACTGCATTTCACTAACCACAGAAGGAAGTAATAACTAGATATTTTATGTCATTATCACATTTCATAAACATTTACTAAATATTGAATGTGGTTATGACACAAAATCTTCCTCAAACATATGAATCTTAATCATATCAGCTAATGTCCTCTCAAACTGAAACATTAATGAGCTACAGAGCATAACATAATATTTCTTTTATGTCCTAAAATTTGCCTTAAAACCCATTGAGTTTTGCATCCCAGTCTATGATTTGTTGATATCTGATACAGATTAAAATGTTACTCATATTTGCTATCTGCACTTTTCTCTCTCTCAGTCACTCTCTCTGTCTCTCAAATAAATAAATAAATAAACAAAATATTTCTTTTATAAAAGGGACAGAGGAAAAAAGAAAAGAAAGGAGAGCTTTAGGGATTCCTTAACAGTTAAAGTGCTTGCCTACAAAACCTAAGGTCTCAGGTTTGATTACCAGAAACCACATATAAGCTAGATGTACATGGTGGCAAATGTGTCTCTGAAGTTTGTTTCCAATAGCTACTGGCCCTGGCTTGCCCATCTTCTCTATCTTCCTATTTCTTTCTTATAAATAAATAAAATATGTTTTAAAAATGTGACTCATTTTTATTTAAGTATCTAGGAAAAGTATTATGTTCCACCTCACCTTCATATGAGGGCCTAGTGTAAGAATCACTGGTAAAGAAAGGGAGAAGGAAATATGAGTCCTTGAGTAACAGGACCTGTGAAATCCTACTCTAAATAAATTTAGGACTCAGTAGTCAGAAGTGGTACATAATTTTTATCTAAAATGAATTTTATTTAGTTTTATTTACTTGTATTTTATTTTATTTATTTGAAAGAGAAGAGAGCCAGAGAGGAAAGAGAGAGAGATAAAGAAATAATGTGGGTGTGACAGGGCCTCCAGCAGCTGCAAATGAATTCCAGATGCATGATCCACCATCTGCATGTGGCTTACAAGGGCCCAGGGGATTTGAACCTGGGTCCTTTGATTTACAGGCAAAAATCTTAAATACTAATCCATCTCTCCAGCTGAATTTTATTAAGGTTTAATTTACCAGAAATGCCATACCATTTTAACTTTCACTTGTCTGTATAGACAGTAATCTGTAAGGCACTACTTTGTTAAATTATAGCAATTCTTTTTTCTGCATTAACCTATTCCTTTCCATTCTCTTAATAATGTTAAATAAATATTCCCAAAGTCCATGGCCTTTCTTTCTTCTTTGCTAAAAATGTTGAGATCCTACTTTAAAACGTGAACTTGAGAGGACATTTCATGCCATATGAAGCATCCTGTCTTGTCCTATAAATTGTTAAATGTTGAGTGAGTTCTTCAACATTACCAAAATGGGTTTCTCACATTCATGTCTAGGTGTGCTCAAAGCATAATGAGAATGCCAATGACAAATCCCAACATTCTGTCTCAGTCTTCCAGGGCAATTAAATGAGTGTGGTAGATATCTACATATTTTCTGCTTTGAATATCACTTTCTCATTCTGTAATCAAATTTAAAGTTAAATTAACCAAAATAAACTGAATTCTCTTCAGTGCCACATTTTTCCATAGTATGTACAACTTTATTTTTCAGCATAATTGGATCTCTTCTCTACTTAACATCTCCAAATCATTCACTGTATATTTATAAAGTTAAATTTGCTTGGGGCTTCATGTCCTATCTTTCATGTCTGTGAGATTTAGTATTATAATAAGATTCAAGTGTTATATAGAGAGAAAATGGACTCTGCCACAGCAAAGCTGAGATGGGCTTCAGTGTACAGTTGCTTTACAATAGACAGAAAACAGACTCAGAATTAGCAATGACAAAATTAACTTCTGTCATGTCTAGTTTGTCTAAAGGTAACTGTACACACAAACATAATTCTTGTTATAACTCTATGAATAGAAGGTAGCAACTATTCATTTTAATTTAGACTACATAATTGAGCTACAAATGTAACTGTGTACACATCTACACTTATACCTGTGGAAACACATTAACACAAGCACAATAAACATATGTCTTAAGAGATTTTCTTGCTTAAGTATACAATATCAATGAATTTGAACACAGGCATACATAAACTTTAGTTATCAATTACTCAATACATATTAAATAAGCATAAAAATATAGTACTATAAGTAGTTGAATCATATCTGTGGATAATTTCTTAAAATGGAAGAAAACTTAGGAGTAACATTCCATGATTTAGGAATGGGCAAAGACTTCCTAAACAAAACCCCAGTAGCACAGGATCTTAAACAATTAACCAATGGTATCACAAGAAGCTGAAAAGTTTCTTCACAGACAAACACTAAGCAAAGCCAAAAGATTATCCAGAGAATGGGAGAAAATACTTGCTGAATATCTAACTGACAGAGGCCTACTGTCTAGAATCTACAAAGAACTCAAAAACCTAAACAATAAACAGTCAAACAACCCACTCATAAAATGGGGCAAAGAGCTGGACAGGCAGTACATAGAGGAAGAAATAACAAATGGCAAACACACACCTAAGGAAATGTTCATCATCCCTAACCATCAGGGAAATGCAAATTAAAACTACTATGAGATCCCACCTTACCCCAGTAATGATAGCAAACATCAAAAAATCAAATGTAAACAAATGCTAGTAAGCATGTGGAGAAATAGAAACCCTCACCCACTATTGGTGGGAATGTAAATTGGTACAAACACTTTGGAAAAAAATATGGAGACTCTTATACAAACTGACTATAGAGTTACTTACACACCCAGTTGTTCACTTACTTGGCATGTACCCTAAAAGCTCCATGCCTCAGTTCAACCATGTTTATAGCTGCTCAATTTGTAATAGACAAGAGCTGGAATCAACCCAGGTATCCATCATTAGAGGAATGCATAACTAAGATGTGGTATATCTACATTATGGTGTTCTACACAGCAGTAAGGAAAAACGACACAATGAAATTTGAAAAAGCAATAGTTGAACTTGGAACAGCATATTTTTAATGAACTCACCTAATCACAGAAAGATAATCACCATAATAGTTTCACTCATCTACAGCTCCTAACCTAAATATACCCAAGTTGCTGACATACCTACCAAGCATCTTGAGAACTGGACAATAGAGAGGGTGGGAAGGATAGGGAGGGAGGGGAGGATAAGGGAGGGAGGGGGAACACAAAACTGGACCCAAAAGGCAATGGTACCATAAAACTATACATCCTAAAGATAGACCAAATGGTTGAACCTCCACCAGGCCAGGCCCTTAGAGAGAACACCAAATTCACAAAGCCATGGAGAGAATATAACAAAAAACTGACCACTATCTTCTCCTGTTTCTGCTTCTCTCCCTATCTCTCTCCCCCCCCCCTCTCTCTCTCCTCTCTCATCTCTCTCTCTCTTTTCTATCACTTTTCCTTTTCTTCCTTCTCTTCTTGGGCACTGACCTCTAACTCCCAGTACCAGCAGGTAGTTATCATCCACAAGGGGCTTTTCATCACAGAGACCCACAAGGTCTCCCAAAAGAAGACAGATTTATGTGTGAGTGCTTTTTCTCTTTACAGTGTAAGAAATGAAATTTTTAGAAAATAATGTTAAACTAAATTATTATCTTTGTTTCTAGCGAATCAATGAAGGCAATCCAAACAGAGTACAAGATCTGACTGCTTGAAAATTGTCCTTAACTGTGTCTTCATTAAGACTTTAATCCCAATTCTGTGTGATAATCCGAATTCCCATACATAGATTTAAAAAATATTTAAAATTATTTTATTTACATATTTGAGAGATAGAGCAGATGAGGCAGATAGAAAGAGAACGAATGGGCATGTCAGGCCTCTAGCCCCACTGCACACTGGTTCCAGATGTAGGTGCCAGTTTGTATACCTGGATTTGTGTGTCTGCTGGGGAATTAAACCTGGTTCCATTGGCTTTGCAGGAAAGTGCCTTAACTGTTGAGTTATCTCTCCAGCCCCAGACATCCATTTTTTAATGTCAGTTGAGGTTTCTACACTATTTAATTTTGAGAAGATGCTGTAAAGAAAAAAAAAATCAACTCAAAATGTAAAAGTAAATAAAAACAACTATCTTTAACTGTGTTACTTTATTCATTTTAGTTTTCAAATTCATTACAGAAACAATGAAGTGAAGAAAAGGCTTATTTTGGCTCATAGTTTCTGCTTTCCCAGTCCCTCAAGATAAGGAAGGCTGGCAGAGTCCACTGTAGCTGGAGCACGAAGTGAGGACCCATTACATCCTGGTGAGAGACAGGATTCAAAGATCTAGACCTGCACTAAAGCAAGTACAAGTACTATCTTTTGAGACAGACCTTCTCATAGGCCCATCACAAAATTTACTTAAACTCCCAAAACAGAAAGAGTAGACGAAGTACTAAAACATGAGCTTGTAGGGGTGTTCTGCATTCATAGAAATTGACCCAAACTCTCAAACATCACATTCTTGATATTAGCTGTGTGCAAATTCTGTAATTCATTTTTGAGAAATGTGTTAATATGTTGGAAACCAATAAAATGTAAAAACCTGTTAAGACTTATAATATATATTAGATAATGACTATACTGTTTATCCATTTAACATAAAGATACAGCTCAGAATGCTGATATAACCTTTTCAAAGTCATGTGGTTTTGGATCATAAGATCATAAGATGTTTGGATCATAAGACACAACATAAAACTGTACCCAACTGTAATGGTTGTGTTTGTTGCCAGTGGTACCAATTACCTGGTAAATAGCAACTTAAGTGAAGAAGGTTTGAATTTGGCTCACAGTACCAACGAATTCATTCTGTCATACTAAGAAGGCATAGTGATAGGGAAACAGAGAAAGGTAAATGCTAGTGATCCTCCACTGGTGTTCTTCTTTGTCCCTTTATAATTTATTTATTTCAAAGACACACACACACACACACACAGAGAGAGAGAGAGAGAGAGAAAGAGAGAGGGAAGAGAGAATGGGTATGCCAGGGCCTTCAGCCACTGCAAATGAACTCCACATATACGCCTCCCTGTAAGCATGTACAACATTGCATGCTTGAGTAACTGTGTGTCTGGGTTTATGTAGGACCTGGAGATTTGATCATGGGGTCTTAGACATTATGCCTTAATATATAAGCCATCTTATCAGCCTTTTTTGTCATTTTTGTTCATTCCAGGACCCTAGCCTCACAAATGATGCCACCCATGTTCTGAGTGGTTTTCATTTCTCAGTTAAATTTCTGTGGAAACACTTTCAAAGACATACCCAAAGGCACACTTATTAATGCCATACATGTTTGTTAATCCAATAAAATGGCATATTAGAATTAACTGCACCTTCTAATCAAATATGATATCTATTAATATATCTAGACTATGTGAACTAGTATGTGTCCAGGATCTCTGTGTAGTTCCCATTCTGATAAATGAGATAGCACTTTACATACAATTACAAGACATTCTTATTTTCAGAGCTGAATCATGACCCCTTAATAATCTCATTGAGCAGAAGTAAAAGGGAAAAATGACTTGTAACTTTCCAAATATAGGAGGCACTAGTTCACTTATCTTACCTTCCACATGAAAAATTAAAAACAAGAAGTTGACCAAAGAAGACAAACTACTTAAAATGATGTCTTATGCAAAGTAACTTAATAACTGCTACATTTAGTTCTTCCTTGTAGGCATCACAAGCTCTAGAGAAATAATATAGATATGGTTTTGCATGCATGCACATGTGCACATGAACACACATGCGCGCACACACACACACACACACACACAGAGGGTAAGAAAGAACAAAGTGAAAGTAAGAGAGTAGAGAAAGACAGAGAGAGAAAGATGGAGAGAAAGACAGAAAGACTGAGACAATGAATATTAAACTAAAGCTATTTGGACAGAATAAATATTGCTATAATAAAGTTCATAAAAATAAGTAATAGTTACTGAAGACCCACTTACCATGTGCTAAGGGCCCCCATGGGAAAAAAAAAAATCAAAACGTGGCTCTGCAATTGACAATGGCACAGAAAAATATCAATTCCCTGCCCACATTTGGGAAACAGTAGTACAGAACAGGTAATAAAGAAATGCTTTGTCAGTAGACAATAAATGACAATAAACAGAACCTGTTATAGCATAGTTTTCATTTTAGAATCACTCATTTTTGGCAAGTCTAAGCCACATTGATGACAAAATACCCTATCCTGTAGAAGCATACTTCCTACAGCTACCCTTCCTATTGTAGAGTGTTTAAATAACACTTCTAAAGAAATCCTCATAACCACCAGAATAATTAATCCAAAACATTTATACTGAATTCATAAAAAATACTATTACATTATGCAGCACCCCCATGAATCTTTATATTTACAGGGTAGTTTTAGTTTTATAAATTACTTCTAGTGGGCACCATTTTCATTTAAAATATTAAATTCTAATCCATTTTCTGTCATGTCATTTTCTCTGCACTGTTAATTGATGCATAAATATTCTACCTGGGATATTCAGTACCTAGAAACTGTGTAATTTTTAAATAGTAAACATATCCATCTCCTTGAATATTTATATTTTGTTTTTATTACTGAGCATCAGACTCAAGCCACCCACATACTGAGCATGTGCTCTACTATCAAGATATACTGCATTCACATTTTGTTAGATTGAAAATATACTTCTAACATAAATGCTTATTATTTTATGGCATATTATCATTGGATATAGTCACTGTAATATGAAACCTTATACCAGAACTTCTTTCTCCTATGATTTATAACTGAAAAATCAACCCAGTGTGTTTTTGTAAATATTATTATGAATTTTTAGTGGTAACTTCTAAACCAATTCAATACTTCTAAAACTAAATTATGAAAAGACATGAAATTGAATGTTAGTCAGAGAACAGTGAGTCCAATGTAAAAACACCTGAGCAAAATATTCTCAATTATCTTCACAAGATTATCCTTTCTTCCCAGGTGTTGTGTGTCAATATATGTCTGAAGCTGCTGTAGGTAACTAGTAAGCATGAACAGGCTAGTTCTCAGTGGAGAGTGAGTCATTAATCAATGTGTACATTCAGTAATATTTATTATATGCCCCCATTTTATGCAAGACATTTAGAAATATAGAATGCTCTGGTATGTAAGTTCTTAGAAAGCATATGGCTATTCTAATATTTTGTGAACTGGATTTACTTATTCCATAAAAGCTGTCAGAGTTTATAATTACCTTGGCTGCCAATTACAACATTTATAATGTCAGGAAGATGAGAGCAGACCTCTTGGCTCCACTGTAGAACTCAAAACAATGTCTAATATATAACAGATATCCAACAAATATTAATGACTAAGTGAGAACATAGAGGAATGAGCCCCCTGCACAATAAGTTATTTTTCATTGATTTGGCATGGCACCAGTTTTTTAATCCAATTTAAATATAGCAAAGAGAGGCTAGGCATGGTGGCTGAACCCTGTAATACCACCATTTGGGAGGCTAAGGCAGGAATATTGCCATGATTTCAACATCTGCCTAAGTTGCATAATGAGTTCTAAGAAAGTTTGGGCTATAGCATAAAACCTGGTTTCAAAACCACATCATATGGAAATAAATAGATAGTTAGATAGATAGATAGATAGATAGATAGATAGATAGATAGATAGATAGATAGATAGAAAAATAGATAGATAAAAGATAGGTAGATAGGGCTGGAGAGATGGCTTAGCGGTTAAGCGCTTGCCTGTGAAGCCTAAGGACCCCGGTTCGAGGCTCTGTTCCCCAGGTCCCACGTTAGCCAGATGCACAAGGGGGCGCACGCGTCTGGAGTTCGTTTGCAGAGGCCGGAAGCCCTGGCGCATCCATTCTCTCTCTCTCCCTCTGTCTTTCTCTCTGTGTCTGTCGCTCTCAAATAAATAAATAAATAAAAAGATAGGTAGATAGATAGATAAAGCAAAGAGATTGTATCAGAGAACACTAGACAAGTTAATATTATCCAAAAGTATAGTTAATATAAGAAAAATAAGGCAAAATGAGTGAGTCTACTTACTACCTAGAGCAATGGTTTTACGATAGATAAAGTTTTAATTTTTTTGGAGACACAGTTTCATATAGCTCAAGTAGATCTCATGCTCACTATGAAGCTGATGTTGGCCTTTAATTTCAAATCCTTCTGCATTTACAAGAATGTGCCAAGATATATATTAATATCTAATTGTGCATAACAAGGAAATTTGTTACCCTCTTTCCATGCCTTTTCCATTATCTTTAGTCCTTAATGATATTAGCATAGAAACCTAAATTCATATTTTATTTTTTTCTTCTTTAATTTTTCTATGCTCAGGATTATCCTACTGTAGTTGATCTTGTATCTCAATTTGCAAATTATATTCCTTAAGTAACGTCTTTATTCTGAATTTTTCATAAATATGCAAATTACATTAGAAGTACAGATTTACATCATTGAAATGAGTGAGTTAAAGCTGTCATGTGATGCAATATTTTAAAGTGGTAGATATCTAGGATAAAACTATGGTTTTGTGTTACTGATAACTTCATCTTGATTAGAATTCACTATATACCTATATTACTACCTCTCATGGCTAAACAGAAGAATAGAGCTTCACTTGTGAAGTGGGATAATTTTCAATAAATTTATAGTGTAATTGCTTAACTCAGTAACTTTTAGTGATATATTGTGGTTACAAGAGGATTGCAGAGGTGGTCCTTTGGTTAAGAAATTTACTTTTAAATGTAAAGACCCAAGGTCAGTCACCTTAATTCACAGGTAAAAAGGTGGCATGGCAGTGTGAATTTGTAATCTTAGCATTTGGAAAAGCTGTCAGGTTCCCCTGCAGAAACTCTGGGACTTGCAGACCAGCTAGTTATCTAGACAGTTTGGTAGACAGTTTGGTTAGGGCACAACCAATGAGAGGCTCTATCTCAAATATTCTATATCTACACACACACACACACACACACACACACACACACACACACACGTATATATCTTCAGGGATAGAACAATGGATTAGCAGTTAAGGTGCTTACCTTCAACTCCAAAGAACCCAAGTTTGATTACCCAACACCCACATAAGCCAGATGCACAAGGTGATGCATGTGCCTGGAGTTTGTTTACAGCAGCTGGAGGTTCTATTACACCCATCTTCTCTGTCTCTACTTGAATCTCTCTGTTGATAGATATATAGACAGGCAGACAGACAGACAGACAGATAGATAGGTAGATAAAATATCTTTGGTGCTCAAGTGATCATTATACTCAATGCAGTCCTCCACATATAGGTGCACACACATGCTTACCTCACCCACACAGGCAGCCCTTCACATGAACACACACATATATAATTTACAACAAATATTGTATTTATTTTCTTTTAGAGACTCACTTGTATGATTTTTTTCAATAACCTAATAATTTTTTTTCAAATGTCCATGTCTTATACCACTGGGTTTTATTTCAAAAATAATTTAGAAACACTGAATTGTGCATTTAGACAAATAAAAATAGGTAAAGCATAAAATAATTAATGTAAAACAACTAAGTAATCATTTAAATCACTAACTAGCATCTGACTGAAACTGTGGGAACCACACTATTCATTGCAGCCTTCTGCTGATTACATTTATAATTTCTAATATAAACTTAGAAAGAAGGCTTAGGGTTTCCAGTTTTATTGAAAGAAATGTTGCTGATGACAAAGTTATGGAATAGCAATTATTTTCAATATTGTTTAGTGGATGACTTGCTTACATTCTGTTCTAATTTATATTATTTTGCAAAAACAAATTATAAACTAGCTTCCTTAGAAATAGAAAAACAAAATAAATGCTACAGATGCACATTCATCAAGACCCAAGAGCAAATTCAAGTTAGATTTCTTTTACAAAATCACCTTGACTTGAAAAGGTCTAAAATGACTGCTAAGACTTGAAACTATGATGCCAAGAATGCACTTACTATTTAGTCACATGGTTAAAATAAAATGGTTGTTTCCAAAAGTATCATTAGGGATCTATCTTCACTAATAATATAATTATTTTCCTTATGATAGAATCTTATATTTTTACATTGTATATGCTTTTATTATTTTTTTTGAGTTTTATTTATTTATTTATTTATTCACTTTGTTAGTTTATACTCCGTGAATACAGTCAAGTTGGTACCATTGTTAGCCTCCACCTTCCACAGGGACCCTCCTTGTTGGGGTACGTGGGTAGTACATTGTGAGGTTAGCCTTTAGTTTTGGGTAGGAGGAAATGTCTCTGTGTGTCATGACCCAATGTGTATCTCTGACACTCTTTCCACTTTCGCTTCCTCAAATTTTCCTCAGCCATGCTGGGTTCATTTTAGGTCTGCTTCAGTGTTGAGGCCTTGGAAGTCTTTCGATACCTGACTTGGTAGGAGTTGATTGTTCTCTGTGTCTATCTCCTTCACCCTTGTGCTGGTATCAGGTTTACCAAGAAACAGCACTCTTTCTTGTTTACCCAATCCTTCTTAGTTTCAGCTGGGGTCCTTTTGAGGTATGATGGGGCTGTTCTTTCCTTAGTATCTGTGTGTATCTGAAAAAGATAATCAGATTCTCCAGTGGAGAGTAAAATTAACACAAGATAAATGGTATAACCATAATTTTTTAGAGAGAATTTAATAGGAATAGGCCCTCTTTTAGCCCATGATTGGTGGGAACTTGATAATGGAGAGTGGGCTCATTTTTGAGTAAGGTTATGACTTGTTTTCCACCTCCAGCTATGGGTTCCATTCCACTGAGAAGTTGGTTTTACACCATGGCTGTGTGCCACTATTGCACTTGTGTGAGCATCACATCAGGTTTTTTATTGCTAAGTAGGGTAGACCATGAGTTGCTTGGATGGCTATTGGTCATTTTCTCCCAGTTGCTCATGTAGCACCTTCTGGCACTAGATGTCCTAACTCTCTGGGGACTGACTGTCTTCCAACTTCAAGCCCTGTCACTCGATTATTACTTATCAACATCATATGGTGTCTTCAGCAGTAGTACCTAACCACTAACCTTTGGTGGTTCATCAAGTACTCTGACAGAAGTCTGTCTTCTTTCGGGAAACCTTGTAGGTCTCTCTGATCAAAAACTCATTGTGGATGATAGTCATCTGTTGGTACTGGGAATTACAGGTCAGTACCCAAGAAGAGAGGGAACAAAATGATAAGTATTATAAAAGAAATAGAGAGATGAAAGAGAAAAGGGAAGAAGGGAGAGAGAGAGAAACAGAAACAGGAGAAGATTAAGGTCAGTCTTCCTTTTACCCTCTTCTTGGCCTTGTGACTCAGGTGTTCTCTCTAAGGCTCTGTTGAAGGTTCAGCCATCTAGTCTGTCTTTTAGGATGTAGAATTTTAGGGTACCATTGCCATTTGGGTCCAGTTTTGTTTCCCCCACCCCATTTCTTACCATCCCCTCCTGTCCCATCCTCCTGATTGTCTGGTCCTTGAGATGCTTGCTAGGTATGTCAGCATCTTGGGTAGATTCAGGTTTGGAGCTGTAGATGAGTGAAACTATGTGGCAATTATCTTTCTGTCATTGGGTGAGTTCACTGAGAATGATCTATTCATGGCTTGACCATTTTTCTTCAAATTTCATTGTGTTGTTTTTCCTTACTGCTGCGTAGAATTCCATCATGTAGATATACCACATCTTAGTTACCCATTCATCTTATGATGGACATCTGGGTTGATTCCATCTCTTAGCTATTCTGAACTTAGCCACTATAAACATGGTTGAACAAATCTCCCTGGAGTGAGGTGTGGAGCTTTTAGGGTACATGCCCTGTAAGGGAATAACTGGGTCTGTTGGTAACTCTATAGTCAGTTTTTTTAGGAGTCTCCATATTGCTTTCTTAAGTGGTTGTACCATCTTACATTCCCTCCAACAGTGAATGAGGGTCCCTATTTCTCTACATTCTCACCAGCATTTATTTTCATTTGATTTTTTAATGTTTGCTATCCTTGGTATCATATGGAACGAGAAGGTTCTCTAACCAAAAGTGAGAGTAGCCTTAATATATGGGTATGAACATTAAGAGAAGTGCTTGCTGGGCAGTTTGGTAAGCATAGTATATATATTTAGAAAGACACCAGCATATGTTACACCCCTAGGGCTCATGACTACCCCAGATGTAGATTTTTAGTATCAGGGATGTATTCCCTTCAATGGAGTGGGCCTCCAGTCAAATTAGAGGGTGGTTTGTTTTACCCATAACAGACATGCTACTATTGTACCTGTTGGCTCATTTTCCCTGGCTGGTCAATATAAGGCTTGCAGTGTCCACTGTTGAGTATCTTTCTTGGTGATTTCTTTTTCTCCCATTGAACTGCATGCAGCATGGCTTTTTCCATCATTCTGTTAGCTGGTCCACATGAAGGAGGCTTTCAGCTCAGCTCCAGCAGAATTTCTCAGTGACCTTGCAGCCCAAGTATGTGGAGTCTTCAGCAATAGGGTCTTACCATCTATTCCTGGTGGGGAATCAAGGGCCTTGGAAATGGCCTGTTATGTTTTGGGAGCATCAGGGACCTCCCTGGCCAACAACTCACTGGAAAGTAACCCATCCCTGGCACTGAAATTTTTCTAGTAACAATCTATGGCTCCTGAGTGTTCCATTGGCCAAAAAAGAAGTTTTCCATGACTTATTTATATCCTCTTAGATTTTGATTTGCCCTACTTCCACCTTTCCTTTACTCAATCTCTTCCCCTGACATCACTTAGGCCTTTTCACCCATTACTTGCATATATGCAATACCATCCTATTAAGCCTCCCCATTTTGCCTTTTATTTTTTTTTTATTTACTAGAGAGAAAGAGAGAGAGAGAGAGAGAGAATATGGAGAGAGCCTCTAGCCATTGCAATCAAACTCAAGAAGCATGTGTTACCTTGTGCATCTCAGTTATGTGGGTACTAGGAAATTGAGTCTGAATCCTTAGTCTTCGCAGGCAAGTGCCTTAACCACAAAGCAATCTCTCCAGCCCTGCATTTTTATTCCTAGAAATGGTACGATAGCTGTTAGCAAACAAATTACCTCAGATAATTTGAAAACTGGGTAGTATAAACTTCACTGACTTTTTTTGGAAAGCTTCTATCTTAGCCACAGCTTTAGGAGCCAAAATGCCAGAGAAAGGACTGGCTTACTGGCATACAAGCAGTGATATACTGTTTCTGTTGAAATTTCAGGTTTGCCTTTACTACCTGTACCCAAAGGTTTTTACTGTGGTTTCTTCTCATCCTCTGAAGCAAAGTTGGCATTAAATAAAGAGATTTAGCATACAGTTAACATAGGAAGAGAGAGAGAGCGAGAGAGATTTTAGAAGAAAAAAAAAAGAACAGTAAACACTGAAGACTTGTGTGAGGCTGGCTTCTCAAGGGAGAGTTCTTTGTGTTTTCATTGCTATATACTTTGACACTGTGGTGGTTTGATTCAGGTGTCCCCCATTAACTTACGTGTTCTGAATGCTAGGTCCCCAGCTGATGGATATTTGGGAATTAATGCCTCCTGAAGGGAGTGTATTGTTGGGGGCGGGCTTATGGGCTTTATAGCCAGTTTCCCCATGCCAGTGTTTGGCACACCCTCCTGTTGCTGTGGTCCATCTTAGGTTGGCCAGGGGGTGATGTCCACCGTCTGCCCATGCCATCGTTTTCCCCTGCCATCATGGAGCTTCCCCTTGAACCTATAAGCCAAAATAAATCTCTTTTTCCCAGAAGTTGCTCTTGGTTGGGTGATTTCTACCAGCAATGCGAATCGGACTGTAACAGTAAGTTGGAACGAGGAATGGGGTTGCTGCTAGACACATGACTGTGTGGCTTCGGCCTTTTGCAGCTGATTTTCAAGAGGAATGTGGAAGGAGTTGAAACCTTGGCCTAAGAGACACCTTGCAGTGCTGTAAGTACAGCTTGATGGACTATTCTGGTCAGAGCTGAAAGACCTGAAGGCAGTAAGAACTATGGACTGTGAGGTTTGGCTTATGAGGGTGAGAAAGAGCTTTCCCTG
Source organism: Jaculus jaculus (assembly GCF_020740685.1). Classification (NCBI taxonomy): domain Eukaryota; kingdom Metazoa; phylum Chordata; class Mammalia; order Rodentia; family Dipodidae; genus Jaculus; species Jaculus jaculus. Next base: position 75,867,827 of record NC_059112.1, on the reverse strand, counting down.
GACTGGGCTAGCAGTTTGTGTGAGAAGCTTGCTCTTATTCCCATGTCCTGAGAAGTTGTGCAGGGTTGCTTTGCATAGAAATGAACTGGTGTGAGCAGAAGGATATGGCACAGAAAGAAAAATCTTCGGGTGAATTCTTGTCCATTCAGCTGCAACTGAAATATTACAACCTTTGAGACTGGGCTAGCTGACCTGTGCTGAGGCAACAGGAAGAATGTTGACTCTTTTGAAGGGGCCTGAGTGCTCAAGGAGTGTCCTGTTCTTCAAAGTCTGCTTTATTCCCCCCCTGGATTAACAAATTGGCACCCTACCTGGTATTGAGGAGTACATTGAGTTTTCAACACAGTCTTGTGCTTTGGAAATGGCCATGGGTAATGTGAAGTGGGTTTGCTGGTTGCCTGCATAGAGACCCCATGGAGCCATGAGGATGAACTGTGGCTTGCAGTGGAGACCCAGTGGAGATGCCGGGACCATGAGATGGCTGCCAAGGAGCTGCTGGCCCCGATGAAGTTTCCAGGACTGTGAGTAGCCTAGCTGGAAGGGTGGAATTGGAATGCCAGAGACTTGCTGCTGGTTAGAATTATCAGACTTGAAGATTTGTCACTGGCTAGAGTTGTTGGACTTGAAGCTACAGAGTTTGATGTTTGCCCTGGTTGTTTAAAACTTGTATTGGTTGAATGTTTCTTTGCTATGCCTAATGCCATCTTTTGCAGTGTGAATATTTATTTTGTGCTATTCTGGGTTTTTTGAGGTTATATTTTGGTATTACATTTCAGTTAAAAGATCTTGAACTATGGGAATGTCTGAACAATATTGGATTGATAAAAACCATTGGGAGCTGCAGCCTCTCTTCGACCTCAGGAACTGCAGCTGCTCTTTGACCTCTTGACACAGAGGCAATTAACATGAGGTGGGCACCAGGCACAGTAGCCTTATCGTATGGCCTAGAAGAAGCAGGTGCCAGACACAGAGACATGAATTATCATATGGCCCTGGTAAAGCTGACTTCAGGTTTGTAGGCATTGTCAAGAAAGTTTTTTATTCTGTATATAAGCTTGTGTCTGCCTGAATAAACCTGAGCCTTGATCAGAACTTGTCTTGGCTCCAGTCCTTGTGTTCTTATCTCAGATCCATTCCCACTCCCTCCTTCTGGGTCTGTTTTGACTCTTGTGCTACAGGCCGGCACAAAAAACTATGGGGGCTTTTAAAGTTAGAAGAATGCATTGCAGTTTACGTCATGTATGGTTATCAGTTTATGGGGGCCAAGGGTGGAATGTGGTGGTTTGATTCAGGTGTCTCCCATAAACTTATGTATTGTGAATCCTATGTCCCCAGCAGATGGATATTTGTGAATTAATGCCTCCTGGCAGGGGTGTATTGTTGGGGGCGGGCTTATGGGCTTTATAGCCAGTTTCCCCATGCCAGTGTTTGGCACACCCTCCTTTTGCTGTGGTCCACCTTATGTTGTATGTCCACCGTCTGCTCATGCCATCATTTTCCCCTGCCATCATGGAGTTTCCCCTTGAGCCTGTAAGCCAAAATAAATCTCTTTTTCCCAGAAGCTGCTCTTGGTTGGGTGATTTCTACCAGCAATGGGAACCAGACTGCAATAGACACATTTTGCGATTTCTTTTTTTTATATATTCATTGTTGAATGGGTTACTTCAAGTATATTGCCTTATTACTAGCTACATATGCTTATTTTAAAAATACTATCTCTTTATTTATTTATTTGGATAAACAGAAACAAGGAAGGCATATGGAGAGGAAAGAAAGAGAAAGAGAGAGAGAGACAGAGAGAGAATGGGAATGGGTGTTCCAAGGCCTCCTGCCACTGTAAATAAATCAAAATGTGTGCACTGCTTTGTGATCTGGCTTTATGTGGGTAGAAGGGAATCAAACCTGGGCCATCAGGATTTGCAAACAAATGCCTTCTTTTCTTTCTTTCTTTCCTTCCTTTTTTTTTTTTTTTTTTGTAAGGGTTGGGGGTGGGGCAATGCCTCTGGACATTCCCTTCCACTCAGTGGCTCTTACAATTTTTCTGCCCACTTTTCTGCAAAATTGCAAGGCATGTTGGGTGTGCCTTTGACTTTAAAGCTTGAGCTATCTCCCCAGCCCATACATATTCTTTTTATATGCATGATGTTTCTTTCTAAGAGGCAGAGATATGATGGTTATCATTTTAATTCATTAGCCCACTAATCTGAGGTCAGACTGTGTAATTTGCCATTTTAAATGCCTAACAACTTGTTTTTGTGTTAAACCTAAAGAATTGTCTGTTACTTTAGATGTATCATATGAACGTGCTGTCTGCACTTATGTCCTAATGTATAAATTATACCAAAGTGGTTGACAACATTATGCAAAAGTAGTAAGGAAATTGTTTTTTTTTCCTCCCCTCCGGTCTATTTTACAATTGCTAAAGAATGAATTTAAATGTAATGCCAGAATTTTTGATCTCTAATGTTTCTAGATCTCATATTAATTTATGTAATAAACAGGCATTTTGAGTTAAATGAAAGTCAAATAATGAGACCTAGAAATATAAACAAAGTTAATAAAACATTCTTTACTGTCTTCTTATCAGAGGGGGAAAAAGCCTACTTTATAATATGGCATATTTAAAAGGCCTCCAGAGTATAATCCCAGTTACTTTAAAATTGTATTGTTTTAATATTTCATTCCTTTATGTGCAAGCAGAGGGGGGGGGTGAAGAAGGAGGGAGTGAAAGAGGGAGAGGGATAGAATGATAGCACTAGGACCTCTTGTTACCACAAACAAACTCCAAATACATGGGCTTTGTGTGGGTACCGAAAATCAAGCTCAGAACATCAGCTTTGCAGGCCAAAGCTTTTAACCACTGAACTGTCTCTACCCCTTAATTTGTTTGCACTTTAAGTAATATGAAATAATGGAACTATAGGAGAGATTTATTTGTAGTAAAATAACAGGTGACATTATAAAGGCATAACATTGTAGAGCTTCACTGTTTACTATTTTACTTTAAAGGAGGGAGAAAAAATGTTAAGGAAAATAGGATGTTACCTACCAAATTATGTATATTTATTTCGAAGTTTGGAGAACTTTATTTTGGCATTTATATTTCTTTTGGATTATAAAGAGATAAATTACATGAAAAAAATTAGTTTGGGGGCTGGAGAGATGGCTTAGCATTTAAGCGCTTGCCTGTGAAGCCTAAGGACCCCAGTTCGAGGCTCGGTTCCCCAGGACCCACGTTAGCCAGGTGCACAAGGGGTGCAAGCATCTGAAGTTTGTTTGCTGTGGCTGGAAGCCTTGGAGCTCCCATTCTCTCTCTCTCTCTGCCTCTTTCTCTCTGTTTGTTGCTCTCAAATAAATAAATAAACAAATAAAAACCAAAAAACATTAGTTTTGGAAGATAATTATGCTTATCTTCAGTTATTCTTTTATCTTTTTTCATGACTTCTTACATTGCCAGAGCTAAGAGAATAAGTTTTTTTTTTTTTTTTTTTTTTTTTAAGGTAGGTTCTCACTCTGGTCCAGGCTGACCTGAAATTAGCTATGTAGTCTCAGAGTGGTGTCGAACTCATGGCAATCCTCCTACCTCTGCCTCCGGAGTGATGGGATTAAAGGTGGGTGTCACCATGCCTGGCTAAGAATAAGTTGTTTTTTATTAAATTCATTTATTTACTTATTTTTAGTTTTGCAAGGTAGGGTCTTACTCTAACCCAAGCTGACCTGAAATTCACTATGTCATCTCTGGCTGGCCTTGACCTCACAGTGATTCTCCTACCTCCCCATCTCCTGAGTGCTGGAATTAAGTTGTGTGCCATCACACCCATCTATTCTTTAGTTAATTAACTTGCACATATGTGTGTGTGTGGGGGGGGTGTGCTCCAAATTCTCTAAGCACTGCCAACAAACACCAGACACTTAAGGCAGCTTTTGCATTCAGCTTATGTGGGTGGAATGGAGAGAATAAAACCCAGGTTTTCAGGCTTTGCCAACAAGTGTCTTAACTGATGAGCCATCTTCCCAGCACCTGAATGTCTCTGTTATAGAAAATATGTAAAGATTTTAAACTCATTAATGAAGGAGCAAGGAACATGGTAGTGTTGATTCAGACAGAATGTTCTAGAGTAAGTGGCACAGCAGTCCTACAGTGTAGTTACTGGTTAACTATGAAAGTTACAATAGAGGGTATGACTTTTTTTTTTTTTTAATTTTTTTTGTTTTAATTTTTATTAACATTTTCCATGATTATAAAATATATCCCATGGTAATTCCATCCTTCCCCACCCCCACACTTTCCCCTTTGGAATTCCATTCTCCATCATATTACCCCCCATTAAAATCATTGTAATTACATATATACAATATCAACCTATTAAGTATCCTCCTCCCTTCCTTTCTCCACCCTTTATGTCTCCTTTTCAACTTACTGGCCTCTGCTACTAAGTATTTTCATTCTCACGCAGAAGCCCAGTCATCTGTAGCTAGGATCCACATATGAGAGAGAACATGTGGCGCTTGGCTTTCTGGGCCTGGGTTACCTTACTTAATATAATACTTTCCAGGTCCATCCATTTTTCTGCAAATTTCATAACTTCATTTTTCTTTACCGCTGAGTAGAACTCCATTGTATAAATGTACCACATCTTCATTATCCACTCATCTGTTGAGGGACATCTAGGGTGGTTCCATTTCCCAGCTATTATAAATTGAGCAGCAATAAACATGGTTGAGCATGTACTTCTAAGGAAATGAGATGAGTCCTTTGGATATATGCCTAGGAGCGCTATAGCTGGGTCATATGGTAGATCAATCTCTAGCTGCTTTAGGAACCTCCACTCTGTTTTCCACAATGGCTGGACCAGATTGCATTCCCACCAGCAGTGCAGAAGGGTTCCTTTTTTTCCACATCCCCGCCAACATTTATGATCATTTGTTTTCATGATGGTGGCCAATCTGACAGGAGTGAGATGGAATCTCAATGTAGTTTTAATATGCATTTCCCTGATGACTAGTGACGTAGAACATTTTTTTAGATGCTTATATTCCATTCTTATTTCTTCCATTGAGAACTCTCTATTTAGCTCCATAGCCCATTTTTTGATTGGCTTGTTTGATTCCTTATTATTTAACTTTTTGAGTTCTTTGTATATCCTAGATATTAATCCTCTATCAGATATATAGCTGGCGAAGATTTTTTCCCATTCTGTAGGTTGCCTCTTTGCTTTTTTCACTGTGTCCTTTGCGGTGCAAAATCTTTGTAATTTCATTAGGTCCCAGTGGTTAATCTGTGGTTTTATTGCCTGAGCAATTGGGGTTGTATTCAGAAAGTCTTTGCCAAGACCAATATGTTGAAGGGTTTCCCCTATTTTTTCCTCTAGCAGTTTCAAAGTTTCCGGTCTGATGTTAAGGTCTTTAATCCATTTGGACTTAATTCTTGTGCATGGCGAGAGAGAAGAATCTATTTTCATCCTTCTGCAGATATTTATCCAGTTTTCAAAACACCATTTGCTGAAGAGGCTGTCTCTTCTCCAATAAGTATTTTTGGCATTTTTATCAAATATCAGGTGGCTATAACTACTTGGGCTTACATCTCGGTCCTCTATTCTGTTCCACTGATCTACATGTCTGTTTTTGTGCCAGTACCATGCTGTTTTTGTTACTATGGCTCTGTAGTATAGGTTAAAATCAGGTATGGTGATACCACCAGCCTCTTTTTTGTTGCTCAGTATTATTTTAGATATTCGAGGTTTTTTGTGATTCCAAATGAATTTTTGGATTGTTTTTTCTATTTCCATGAAGAAAGCCTTTGGAATTTTGATAGGGATTGCATTAAATGTGTAGATTGCTTTAGGTAAGATTGCCATTTTCACGATATTGATTCTTCCAATCCAGGAACAAGGGATGTTTCTCCACTTTCTAGTGTATTCTGCAATTTCTCGCTTGAGTGTTTTAAAGTTTTCATTGTATAGATTCTTTACTTCCTTGGTTAGGTTTATTCCAAGGTATTTTATTTTTTTTGATGGAATTGTGAATGGGAGTGATTCTCTGATTTCATCCTCTGTGTGTTTGTTGTTAGCATATATGAAGGCTACTGATTTCTGTGTATTTATTTTGTATCCTGCTACATTGCTGTAGGTTTTGATCAGCTCTAACAGCTTGCTAGTAGAGTCTTTAGGGTCCTTTATGTATAGAATCATGTCATCTGCAAATAATGATAACTTGATTTCTTCCTTTCCAATTTGTATCCATTTTATGTGTGTCTCTTGCCTTATTGCTATGGCTAAGACTTCCAAAACTATATTAAATAGAAGTAGGGACAGTGGACACCCTTGTCTTGTTCCTGATTTTAGTGGAAAATCTTCCAGTTTTTCCCCATTTAGTAATATGTTGGCTGTAGGCATGTCATAATTAGCCTTTATTATATTGAGATATGTTCCTTCTATTCCGAGTCTCTGTAGGACTTTTATCATGAAGGGATGTTGGATTTTGTCAAATGCTTTCTCTGCATCTAATGAGATGATCATGTGATTTTTGTCCTTCAACCCGTTTATGTAATGTATTACATTTATAGATTTGCGTATGTTGAACCATCCCTGCATCTCTGGGATAAAGCCTACTTGGTCAGGGTGAATGATCTTTTTGATATACTCTTGTATTCTGTTTGCCAATATTTTGTTGAGAATTTTTGCATCTATGTTCATGAGGGAGATTGGTCTGTAATTTTCTTTTTTTGTTCTATCTTTGCCTGGTTTTGGTATCAGGGTGATGCTGGCCACATAGAAGGAGTTTGGTAGAATTCGTTCTTTTTCTATTTCCTGGAAAAGCTTAAGAAGCAATGGTGTTAGCTCTTCCTTAAAAGTCTGGTAAAATTGAGCAGTGAATCCATCCCGGCCTGGGCTTTTTTAAGTTGGGAGATTATTGATAACTGTTCGGATCTCCATGTTTGTTATAGGTCTATTTAAGTGATTAATATCATTTTGATTTAATTTAGGTAGGTCATATAGATCAAGGAAATCATCCATTTCTTTCAGATTTTCATACTTTGTGGAGTATATGCTTTTATAGTATGTCCCTATGATTTTTTGAATTTCTCTGGAATCTGTTGTGATGTCACCTTGTTCATCTCTGATTTTATTAATTTGTGTCTCTTATCTCTTTCTTTTGGTCAGATTTGCTAAGGGTTTATCAATCTTATTTATCCTTTCAAAGAACCAACTCTTTGTTTCATTAATTCTTTGGATTGTTCTTTTTGTTTCTATTTCATTAATTTCTGCCCTAATCTTTATTATTTCTTCCCATCTACTAATTTTTGGTTTGCCTTGTTCTTCTTTTTCCAAGGCTTTAAGGCGAAGCATTAGGTCGTTTACTTGCGACCTTTCTAATTTCTTAATATAGGCACTTAAGGCTATACATTTACCTCTTAGAACTGCCTTCATTGTGTCCCAGAGATTTTGGTATGTTGTGTTCTCATTATCATTTGACTCTATAAATTTTTTGATTTCCTTTTTGATTTCTTCATTGACCCACTCATCATTTAGTAGTGTATTGTTTAGTTTCCATGATTTTGTGTATGCTCTATAGCCTTTCTTGCTACTGATTTGTAGTTTAATTCCATTGTGGTCAGATAGAATGCAAGGAATTATTTCAATTTTCCTGAATTTGTTAAGATTTGCTTTGTGTCCTAATATATGGTCTATTTTAGAGAATGTTCCATGTGCTGCTGAAAAGAATGTATATTCTGTAGCCTTTGGATGAAATGTCCTGTATAGATATGTTAGGTCCATTCCTTCTATGACCTCATTTAGTCCAGATGCCTCTCTGTTTATTCTTTCCCTAGATGACCTGTCAATTGATGAGAGTGGGGTGTTAAAGTCACCCACCACCACTGTGTTTGGTGTTATCTGTGACCTTAGTTCTAATAGTGTTTGTTTGACGAATTTGGGAGCCCCCATGTTAGGTGCATATATGTTTAGGATTGTAATGTCCTCCTGTTGGAGTGTGCCCTTAATCAATATAAAGTGACCTTCCTTATCTTTCTTGACTAACATCAGACTAAAGTCTACCCTGTCTGATATTAGGATAGCAACCCCTGCTTGTTTTCTAGGCTCATTTGCTTGAAACACCGTCTTCCAACCTTTCACCCTATGATAATGTCTATCCTTTGTAGAAATTTGAGTTTCTTGGAGACAACAAATTGTAGGATCCTGCTTTTTAACCCAGTCTGCAAATCTATGTCTTTTCGTTGGGGCATTGAGACCGTTGATATTAAGAGATATTATTGAAAGGTGTGTATTTATGTTTGCCATTTGTGTGTGTGTGTGTGTGTGTTACTGGTTCTACCTGTGCTCTCTTCTGTTAACTGGTATTTGAGTATAGCTTGTTTTTTCTAGGTTCCTTATATGTGTGCTTTTCCTTTTGTTCAGCATGGAGGATTCTATCAAGTATTTTCTATAGAGCTGGTTTTGTATTCAAATACTCCTTTAACCTGCTTTTGTCATGGAATGTCTTTGCTTCTCCATCTATTTGAATGGATAACTTTGTAGGATAAAGTAACCTTGGTTGACAGTTGTTATCTTTCAGAACTTGGAATATATCACTCCAAGCCCTTCTGGCTTTAAAAGTTTGTAATGAATAATCTGCTTTAATCCTGATGGGCTTGCTTTTGTAGGTAACTTCATTTTTCTCTCTAACTGCTTTCAATATTTTTTCTTTGGTTTGTGTGTTTGGAAGTGATTATAATATGGCGAGGAGAGGTTCTTTCTGGGTTTTGTCTGGCTGGGGTTCTAAAAGCTTCCTGTATCTGTATTGGCACATCTTTCCCAATTTGGGGGAAATTTTCCTCTATGATTTTGTTGAAGATGCCTACTATGCCTCTGGAGTGGAGTTCTTCTCCTTGTAGTATGCCCTGAATTCTTATATTGGATCTTTTCATACTGTCCCAAATATCTTGAAATTCCCACTCATACTTTTCTATATGTTTGTCTTTCTCTTTGTTGGACTGCATTAGGTCTGCCACCTGGTCTTCTAGCTTAGATATTTTGTCCTCTCCCTCATCCATCCTACTGGTGAGATTTTCTACAGAGTTTTTTATTTCATTAACTGTGTTCTTCATTGCTAGTAATTCTGACTGGTTTTTCTTTATTATTTCTATTTCCCTATTTATGTCTTGTATTGCCTTCTTTATTTCATTAAATTGGTGTCCTGCCTCTTCTTTGATTCCTTTGATTTCCTCTTTGATTTCTTCTTTGATTGTTTTCATGTGTTCTTTGACCTCTCTGAACATATTTATAATTATTCTTTTGAACTCTTTCTCAGGCATTTCCTCTAACTCTTTCTCACTGGAGGACATTTCTGATGCATTAATACTTTTAGGTGGATTTATATCGTCTTGCTTTTTAGTGTTTCTTGTGTTATAATTATATATTTTTGCATCTTGGATTAAGTTAATGCTTGGATTTTCTAGCTAGCTGTGTATTCTTAGCTGTATCAATTCATTTGATGTAATATATTTTCAGGGTAGGACCTTAAGGTTTAAGGTGTGGCTCTTAAGACTCTCAGAGTATCTACAAAGATGTTCTTAGGGGTTGAGTTTCCCTGCTATAGGAGTATTTAAGCAGGCTGAGTGGAATAAAATATAGGTAGATTCTAAAATTTAACTAAACACTGTACAAATTCAATCAAAAACAGCCCCGAGTATGTATGCAAGAGTAGTTATTATAATGACCAGATCCTCTATCAACAAAGAGGTTTAGATTTCTGGTCTGTTGAGGGATCCAAGTCAGCTTGTGACCAAGTGAGACCCTTTCCTGGTGCAATCCCAGTTACCTTGGGTGATTTTGGTCTCAGTGAAGTTGCTGCCTGGGTCGTCGGGCTGCTGTTCTGATTTCTGGAGCTGGGCACTTGCTTTTCCTATGGGGCAAACCGAGCCGCTGCTGCTGCCTCTGCTACTGCCATAGCTGCCACCACCGGAATCACCACCGCTGCTGAAGCTGTCGCTGCTGTGTCCACCGCCGCTGCTCCTCCCAAAGCCGCTGCTGCGGGATCTGCCGCCGCTGCCGCTCCTGGGTCCACTGCTGCTGGGGCCGCTGGTACCGGTGCTGGAGCTGCTGAAGTTGCTCCCGAACTCTGCTCCTGCTTGGGTCCCGCTGTCAGCCCAAGTTGGCGCGGCCCGGTCCCGGGCCGCTGCTGTGTTCACTGGAGCTGGGTTCAGGCGGTGGGGGAGGGGAGGTAGCCGCAGCTGCTCTGGTTGTCTCGCTGCTCCACGTGTTCTTCTACCTCGCGGTCTTCTCCTCCGCTATTCGCTGCCACTCTCCCCTCACATTTCCCGAGTTGCGGAGGGCACGGTGTGAGGGGAAGCGCCTGCACCTGGCTTTTCCTGCGGCTCGAGCCGACAGTCTGGCGGCTTTCTGCTGCGCCACGGCCGAGCTGCCGGAGCCGCTTTTCCCGCCTGTGCAGGCTCTGGATGCTCTATAACTCTTCTACTTCTCTGCTGCCGCCTCAATTTCCTATACACCTCACCTTTTAGTAAAAGTGTGTATTTTGCTGAGTTTTTTTGGTCTTTTTCCCCCCTAGGCTGCTTTGTCGTGGTACCTACGCCGCCATCTTAACCGGAAGTCCCGAGGGTATGACTTTTGATGGGCCAGTGAATACTTCATACTCATATAAATAAAACATTTGCAGTATACTTGCTTACTTTACTTTTGTGACTAATTTCTACTTCAGGAAGACACCTTTCTTACTTAGGGTCCCCCTGCTTCCTGCTACTCCTTCATATACTCAGAGCACATTCTTTGTAGCAGTTACCTAGCCCTCTACAGCAGAGATGATTGCTCTTCCATTTGAAAACCTCTATAACTAATTATAGCATCCTGAACATATGACATGATATCCTTGGTAAAATTTTGAAATTAATGTTTCCACCTATGCATAGTGTGTTGTTACCATCTCATTTATCTTATGAAGCCTTGAGAATGTCAGATGTACTAATATAATAATCAACTATTATAACCTTAAATATGAAGGTCTTTATGGATGAAAATGAAAGTTTAAATTTCTCAGTTTTATTCAATTTAGATGACCAAATTTTGTTGGCAATACACAAAGTATCCAAAGTCAAATATGCCTTCTGTTCATCCTGACAGGGTATTGACCTTGGCCTCATCAATGTCATAGAGCGTCCCCACTGCCTGCCTTGCCATTGGCTTTGATATCCACAGTCAAAACAAAAGTGATGACAGCTGTCTGGTTCATGAGGACATGGTCAGAGCTATTGTGGTGACAGTAGACAAGCTTGTTTTTTCTGGGGATGCTGTGCAGAGGATAGTTTTCTCAGAAACAAGTGTTTGGGCTTCTTGAATGTAGGGCACATGATCTTTAGCTTTGTGTGTTTATGTTTTGTCTTGGATGACTTACTGACTTGTTGGCTTTTAGATCCATCACTCAGCATCAGCTTTGGGAACGGTAGAGTGGCCTCTAGTGTCTGCACTCTTTTGGTGAAATGGATCCTAGGATAAATCAAAACACAAAACATGACAAAAATTTCCATGCAAAGATTATTAAAAATATGTATCTACTCACTGGAATAAAAAAGACCTTGCATTAGGCACACTGACTCTCCTTCAAGATGAATATAAGGGCACTGAATACAGGAATGAAATGCTGAAGTAAATAATGAAGCCAAATGATAGTAAATTCTAGTACTGTTTATTTATTTTTATCTTTTTCATATTATGGTTTGGAAGGTAGAGTCTCACTGTAGCCCAAGCTGGTCTAGAATTCACTATATAGTCTCAGGTTGGCCTTGAACTCATGGAGATCCTCTTACCTCTGCCTCCTCAGTGCTGGGATTAAAGACATGTACCACCACACCTGGCCCCACTTATTTTTAATAAGATATTTTATACACAGAGTGTATAAAGTCTGAAGAGCTATATTTAAGGATAATACTCCCATACTTATGGTCTGGTCTAAGAGTGAAACATTTTGTAATGAATGCCACTTATCTTTCATCTTATACATGCTATTCAACTGTACTTTGAAATTGGGCTTTTAACTATCCTGTTGTATAACATGAAGCCAAGGTTCATATATGGTAGGAAAAAGTAGAATACATTTTAATTCATCTCTAGATTCTTCATTGCAAAGTATGCTTAAAAATATCTCTTTTTATTCACTTTTTGTTTATACCTTTAGTAGTGCACTAATGTTACTACTAAGAGGAACGGCACGATCAATATCTCCTTCTACTATTAGTAGTTGATATTTTGATTGTAAGCATTCCACCCATCCTATCACAATAGTGTGTGCACATCTTAAACAACAAAGCACACTTGTATGGAGGTTTTCAAAGAGAGTTTACCCATGGGAGCATTGGCTGGCTTCACTAGTCTTTGGAAGCACTCGTAGGGGCAGGGTCTATCAATAATCTATTGATAATTATTAGTTCCTCCAGAATTGGGAAGCATTTGGGAGACATAAGATATATGATCATTTCAGTTAAATGTGTTTTATCCAGTATATAAAACATACATATTTTACCTGTTTATGGGGTACCATATGATATCTCAATACATGCATACCTTAGGTAATATTCAAATCAGTAAAATATGCTCATGTCCTCATGCATTTGCCATTACTTCTTGGTGAAAACTTTGAAAAATCCTTGTTTCTACATATATAAATGCACAGTACAACACTGCTATCTTTAGTCACCCAGGTGTGTGATTGTACACCTGTACTTCATATTTCTTTGTTGTTGTAGATAATTCCCCACTCCTCCTGTATCTCAACTCTAGCCAGGCTCTGGTAGTTGGCATTCCATTTGTAACTTTTATGAGATCAATGTTCTTAGATTCCACATATGAACAACATCATTTGTTACCTTCTGCCCTGGACTTATTTCACTTTATACAAAATTGTCATGTTCATCCAAACCAAGAAATAGCATCCCACTGTGAATACATACCACACATTCTTTATCCATGCATCCTTCCTGTGATGGTTATTAGATGTGATGCTATTTCTTGGCTGTTGAGAATAGTGTAGCAATGAAGGTAGGGTAAAGATGTCCACATGACTTTCTAGCATCATTTTCTTTGAATATATGCCTATCTGTGAGATGTCCAGTTACATTGTAATATAATTTTTAATTTTTAAGGAATTTCTATACTGTTTACCTTAACCATAACCAGTCTATAAATTAGCAGTATTACTGTACAAAGAAACTGTGTGAAAGTGTCCTTATTCTCCACATCTTCCTAAGCACTTATCTTAGTCATTTTGATGATAACTATTTGTTTTCTTGTTTTTTGGTTGGCATTTTCTTAATAATCAGTGGTACTGAGATTTTTTTTTTTTTTTTTTTTAATTTTGTAGTCAGTAAATACGGTCAAGTTGGTGCAATTGTTAGCCTCCTCCCTGCCCCCCCCCCATCCACAGAGACCCTCCTAGGTGGGGCATATGGGTCCTGCATTGTGGAGTTAGCCCACCATTGTACTGGTTCCCAGTTTGCCAAGAAAACAGGGTTCTTGCATGTTTCCCCAATAATTCTTAATTTCAACTGGGGCCCTTTTGAGGTATGATGGGGTGGTTCTCTCCTTAGGATCTGCATCTGTCTGCAAAAGAGAAGCAGATTCTCCAGTGAAGAGTAAGGTTGGCACCAAGTAAATGTGTTAACCATTGTTTTTTATAGAGAGTTTAGTGGAGAGCAGGCTCATTTTTGGATATGGTTATGACTTGTTTTCCAGCTTCAGCTATGGGTTCCATTCCACTGAGCAGATCAGTTAGTCAAAATGAGAGCAGTTGGGGCTGTAGAGATGGCTTAGCGGTTAAGTGCTTGCCTGTGAAGCTTAAGGACCCCGGTTCGAGGCTCGGTTCCCCAGGTCACACGTTAGCCAGATGCACAAGGGGGCGCACGCGTCTGGAATTCGTTTGCAGAGGCTAGAAGCCCTGGCGCGCCCATTCTCTCTCTCTCCCTCTCTCTGTCTTTCTCTCTGTCTCTGTTGCTCTCAAATAAATAAATAAATAATTAAAAAAAAAAATGAGAGCAGTTGGTTTTCCACCATGGCTATGTGCCACAACTGCAATTGTATGAGCATCATGTCAGATGGTTTGCTGCTAAGTAGGTTAGATCATGAGTTGCTTGGGCAAATATTAGTTATTTTCCCCCAGTCGCTCATGGAGCACTTTCCAGCACTCGATGCACTGTCTGGGGACTGACTCTCTTCCAGCTTCCAGCCATGTCACTTCATGGTACATGCCAACAGTGTATGGTGCCTTCAGCAGCAGGATCTTACCACTAACCTCTGTGGATCATCAAGTGCTCTGACATAAATCTGTCTTCTTTTGGGAGACCTTGTAGGTCTCTGTGATCAAAAGCTCATTGTGGAAGATAACCTTTTCCCAGTACTGGGAGTTACAGGTCAATGCCCAAGAAGAGAAGGAAGAAAAGGATAAATGATATAAAATGAAAGAGAAGACGGGGAGGGAGAGAAAGAGAGAGAGAGAGAAGGAGAGAGGGAGAGAGAGAGAAGCAGAAATAGAAGGAGATGATGGACAGTTTTCATTATACCCTCTCCAGGTTCTTGTGAATCTGGTGTACCTTCTAAGGGCCTGGTGGAGGTTCAACCATTTGGTCTCTCTTTTAGGATGCAGAGTTTTATGGTAACTTTGCCTTTTGGGTCTAGTTTTTTGCCCTCCCCCCCTTTGCTTTACTCTCCCTTCCTTCACCACCCTCCCTATCCTCCCTGTTGTCTAGTACTCAAGATGCTTGGTAGCTTTGTTGCAAGTTGGGTAGATTCATGTTAGGAGCTGTATATGAGTGAGACTATGTGGCAATTATCATTCTGTGATTGGGTAAATTCACTGAGAATAAATAGTTCCAGGCTCTACCATTTTTCTTCAAATTTCATTTTATTATTATTTTTTATTTATTAGTTTTGTATACAGTGAATATAGTCAAGTTGGTATCATTTTTAGCCTTCTCCCTGTCTTTCCCCCTTCCCCTGGTCCCTCCTTCTTGAGGTACATGGGTCATGCATTGTGGAGTTAGCTCTTAGTTAGGGTAGGAGGAAATGTCTCTGCATATCCTGACCCAATGTTTGGCTCTGACATTCTTTCTGCTCCCTCTTCCACAAAATTTCCATGAGCCATGTTGGGTTCATTTTAGCTTGGCTTCATTGATGAGGTCCTGGGATCCTGTGTGTCTCTGCATATCTGATTTGTAGGAGTTGATCGTTCTCTTGGTCGATCTCCTTCACCTTTGTGCTGGTATCAGGTTCACCAAGAAAATGGCACCCTTGATTGTTTTGCCAATTATTCTTAGTTTCAGCTGGGGCCCTTTTGAGGTAGGATGAGGTGGTTCTCTCCTTAGGATCTGCATCTATCAGAAAAAGAGAGGCAGATTCTCCAACGAAGAGTAAGGTTAGCACCAGATAAATGGTATAACCCTTATTTATTTTACAGGGATTTTAATAGGTGAAGGCACTCTTATAGCCCACGATTGGTGGTAGGTTGATAATGGTGAGCAGGCTCATTTTTGGGTATGGTTCTGACTTGTTTCCCAGCCCCAGATATGGGTTCTGTTCCACTGAGCAAATCAGTTAGCCAAATCAAAAGTGGTTGGTTTCCCACCATGGCTATGTGCCACAATTGCACTTGTGTGAGCATTACAACAGGTTATTTTCTGTTAAATAGGATAGACCATGAGTTGCTTGGACTGATGTTGGTCATTTTCCTCCAGTCGCCCATGTAGCACCTTCTGGCACTAGACGCGCTGACTGTCTGGGCACTGACTCTCTTCCAGGTTCCAGCCATGTCACTCCATGTTACTTGCCAATAGCATATGGTGTCTTTAGCAGTAGTGCCTAACCACTAACCTTTGGTGGGTCATCAAGTGCTTTGACAGAAATATGTTTTAATGACAATATGACTTGGAGAGTTTCTCCTTTGGTCCACTCTGTTTGGAGTTCTGTTACCTTCTTGTATCTTGATAGGCCGTTTTTTTTTTGTTTTTTTTTTTTTTTTTTTTTTTTTTTTTTTTTTTTTTGAGAGAGAGAGGGGAAAGTTTTCTTCGGTTATTTTGTTGAATAAGTTCTCCATGTCTTTGGTCTGAATTTCAATTTCTTCCCCTTCTGGTATTCCCTTGACCTGAATGTTAGGACATTTGAGGGTATCCCATATTTTCCTCATGTTCTGTTCACAGAAATTTTTTGAACTTATTAAAACTTTACAACTCTCAAACTGCTTCTTCTGTCTTGTCTTCCAGATCTGAGTGAGTTTCTATCTTCCACATGGCTGACTCTATTCTTGAGATCCTCTAAGGTGTTTTGGGCTTGTTCAATTATTTTTCCATTTTCTTTTATTTTTTAATTTTTATTTTTATTAACATTTTCCATGATTATAAAATATATCACATGGTAATTCCCTCCCTCCCCAACCATACACTTTCCCATTTGAAATTCCATTCTCCATCATATTACCTCCCCATTACATTCATTGTAATTACATATGTAAATATCAACCTATTAAGTATCCTCCTCCCTTCCTTTCTCTACCCTTTATGTCTCCTTTTTAACTTACTGGTCTCTGCTAGTAAGTATTTTCATTCTCATGCAGAAGCCCAATCATCTGTAGCTAGGATCCACATATGAGAGAGAACAAGTGGCGCTTGGCTTTCTGGGCCTGGGTTACCTGACTTAGTATAATACTTTCCAGGTCCATCCATTTTTCTGCAAATTTCATAACTTCATTTTTCTTTACCGCTGAGTAGAACTCCACTGTATAAATGTGCCACATCTTCATTATCCACTCATCTGTTGAGGGACATCTAGGCTGGTTACATTTCCCAGCTATTATAAACTGAGCAGCAATAAACATGGTTGAGCACGTACGTCTAAGGAAATGAGATGAGTCCTTTGGATATATGCCTAGGAGTGCTATAGGTGGGTCATATGGTAGATCAATCTCTAGCTGCTTTAGGAACCTCCACACTGTTTTCCACAAGGGCTGGACCAGATAGCATTCCCACCAGCAGTGCAGAAGGGTTCCTTTTTTTCCAAAGCCCTGCCAATATTTATGATCATGTGTTTACATGATGGTGGCCAATCTGACAGGAGTGAGATGGAATCTCAATGCAGTTTTAATCTGCATTTCCCTGATGACTAGTGACATAGAACATTTTTTTAGATGCTTATAAGCCATTCGTATTTCTTCCTTTGAGAACTCTCTATTTAGTTCCATAGCCCATTTTTTGAGTGGCTTGTTTGATTCCTTATTATTTAACTTTTTGAGTTCTTTGTATATCCTAGATATTAATCCTCTATCAGATATATAGCTGGCGAAGATTTTTTCCCATTCTGTAGGTTTCCTCTTTGCTTTTTTCACTGTGTCCTTTGCGGTGCAAAATCTTTGTAATTTCATGAGGTCCCAGTGATTAATCTGTGGTTTTATTGCCTGAGCAATTGGGGTTGTATTCAGAAAGTCCTTCCCAAGACCAATATGTTGAAGGGTTTCCCCTACTTTTTCCTCTAGTTTCAGAGTTTCAGGTCTGATGTTAAGGTCTTTAATCCATTTTGACTTAATTCTTGTGCATGGCGAGAGAGAAGAATCTATTTTCATCCTTCTGCAGATATATATCCAGTTTTCAACACACCATTTGCTCAAGAGGCTGTCTCTTCTCCAATAAGTATTTTTGGCATTTTTATCGAATATCAGGTGGCTATAGCTACTTGCGCTTACATCTGGGTCCTCTATTCTGTTCCACTGATCTACATGTCTGTTTTTGTGCAGTACCATGCTGTTTTTGGTACTATGGCTCTATAGTATAGGTTAAAATCAGGTATGGTGATACCACCAGCCTTATTTTTGTTGCTCAGTATTATTTTAGATATTTGAGGTTTTTTGTGATTCCAAATGAATTTTTGGATTGTTTTTTCTATTTCCATGAAGAAAGCCTTTGGAATTTTGATAGGGATTGCATTAAATGTGTAGATTGCTTTAGGTAAGATTGCCATTTTCACAATATTGATTCTTCCAATCCAGGAACAAGGGATGTTTCTCCACTTTGTGTCTTCTGCAATTTCTCGCTTGAGTGTTTTAAAGTTTTCATTGTAGAGATTCTTTCCTTCCTTGCTTAGGTTTATTCCAAGTTACTTAAATTTTTTGATGCAACTGTGAATGGGAGTGATTCTCTGATTTCATCCTCTGTGTGTTTGTTGTTAGCATATATGAAGGCTACTGATTTCTGTGTATTTATTTTGTATCCTGCTACATTGCTGTAGGTTTTGATCAGCTCTAACAGCTTGCTAGTAGAGTCTTTAGGGTCCGTTATGTATAGAATCATGTCATCTGTAAATAATGATAACTTGATCTCTTCCTTTCCAATTTGTATCCCTTTTATGTGTGTCTCTTGCCTTATTGCTATGGCTAAGACTTCCAAAACTATATTAAATAAAAGTGGGGACAGTGGACACCCTTGTCTTTTTCCTGATTTTAGTGGAAAATCTTCTAGTTTTTCCCTATTTAGTAATATGTTGGCTGTAGGCTTGTCATAAATAGCCTTTATTATATTGAGATATGCTCCTTCTATTCCCAGTCTCTGTAGGACTTTTATCATGAAGGGATGTTGGATTTCGTCAAATCCTTTCTCTGTGTCTAATGAGATGATCATGTGATTTTTTGTCCTTCAACCCATTTATGTCATGTATTACATTTATAGATTTGCATATGTTGAACCATCCCTGCATCTCTGGGATAAAGCCTACTTGGTCAGGGTGAATGATCTTTTTGATATACTCTTGTATTCTGTTTGCCAATGTTTTGTTGAGAATTTTTGCATCTATGTTCATGAGGGAGATTGGTCTGTAATTTTCTTTTTTTGTTCTATCTTTGCCTGGTTTTGGTATCAGGGTGATGCTGGCCACATAGAAGGAGTTTGGTAGAATTCGTTCTTTTTCTATTTCCTGGAAAAGCTTAAGAAGCAATGGTGTTAGCTCTTCCTTAAAAGTCTGGTAAAATTGAGCAGTGAATCCATCCCGGCCTGGGCTTTTTTAAGTTGGGAGATTATTGATAACTGTTCGGATCTCCATGTTTGTTATAGGTCTATTTAAGTGATTAATCTCATTTTGATTTAATTTAGGTAGGTCATATAGATCAAGGAAATTATCGATTTCTTTCAGATTTTCATACTTTGTGGAGTATATGCTTTTATAGTATGTCCCTATTATTTTTTGAATTTCTCTGGAATCTGTTGTGATGTCACCTTGTTCATCTCTTATTTTATTAATTTGTGTCTCTTCTCTCTTTCTTTTGGTCAGATTTGCTAAGGGTTTATCCATCTTGTTTATCCTTCCGAAGAACCAACTCTTTGTTTCATTAATTCTTTGGATTGTTCTTTTTGTTCCTATTTCATTAATTTCTGCCCTAATCTTTATTATTTCTTCCCGTCTACTGATGTTTGGTTTGCCTTGTTCTTTTTTTTCCAAGGCTTTAAGGCAAAGCATTAGGTCGTTTACTTGTGACCTTTCTAATTTCTTAATATAGGCACTCAAGGCTATAAATTTACCTCTTAGAACTGCCTTCATTGTGTCCCAGAGATGTTGGTATGTTGTGTTCTCATAATCATTTGACTCTATAAATTTTTTGATTTCCTTTTTGATTTCTTCATTGACCCATTCATCATTTAGTATTGTTTAGTTTCCATGATTTTGTGTATGCTGTTTAGCCTTTCTTGCTATTGATTTGTAGTTTAATTCCATTGTGGTCAGATAGAATGCAAGGAATTATTTCAATTTTCCTGAATTTGTTAAGATTTGCTTTGTGTCCTAATATATGGTCTATTTTAGAGAATGTTTCATGTGCTGCTGAATAGAATGTATATTCTGCAGCCTTTGGATGAAATGTCCTGTATATATCTGTTAATCCTTTCCTTCTATGACCTCATTTAATCCAGATGCCTCTCTGTTTAGTTTTTCCTGGGATGACCTGTCAATTGATGAGAGTGGGGTGTTAAAGTCACCCACCACCACTGTGTTTGGTGTTATCTGTGACCTTAGTTCTAATAGTGTTTGTTTGACAAATGGGAGCCCCCATGTTAGGTGCATATATGTTTAGGATTGTAATGTCCTCCTGTTGGAGTGTGCCCTTAATCAATATAAAGTGACCTTCCTTATCTTTCTTGACTAACGTCGGACTAAAGTCTACCCTGTCTCATATTAGGATAGCAACCCCTGCTTGTTTTCTAGGTTCATTTGCTTGAAACACCGTCTTCCAACCTTTCACCCTAAGATAATGTCTATCCTTTGTAGAAAGGTGAGTTTCTTGGAGACAACAAATTGTAGGTTCCTGCTTTTTAACCCAGTCTGCAAATCTATTTCTTTTCGTTGGTGAATTGAGGCCATTGATATTAAGAGATATCATTGAAAGGTGTGTATTTATGTTTGCCATTTTTTTGTGTGTGTGTTTCTGGTTCTACCTGTACTCTCTTCTGTTAACTAGTATTTGAATATTGCTTTTTTTTCTAGGTTCCTTATATGTGTGCTTTTCCTTTTCTTCAGCATGGAGAATTCTATCAAGTATTTTCTGTAGAGCTGGTTTTGTATTCAAATACTCCTTTAACCTGCTTTTGTCATGGAATATCTTTATTTCTCCATCTATTAGAATGGATAACTTTGCAGGATAAAGTAACCTTGGTTGACAGTTGTTATCTTTCAGAACTTGGAATATATCACTCCAAGCCCTTCTGGCTTTAAAAGTTTGTGTTGAATAATCTGCTGTAATCCTGATGGGCTTGCTTTTGTAGGTAACTTCATTTTTCTCTCTAACTGCTTTCAATATTTTTTCTTTGGTGTGTGTGTTTGGAAGTATGATTATAATGTGGCGAGGAGAGGTTCTTTCTGGGTGTTGTCTGGCTGGGGTTCTAAAGGCTTTCTGTATCTGCATTGGCACCTCTTTCCCAATTTGGGGGAAATTTTCTTCTTTGATTTTGTTGAAGACGCCTACTATGCCTTTGGAATGGAGTTCTTCTCCTTCTACTATGCCCTAATTCTTATATTGGATCTTTTCATAATGGCCCGAATATCTTGTAATTCCCACTCATACTTTTCTATATGTTTGTCTTTCTCTTTGTTGGACTGTATTAGGTCTGCCACCTTGTCTTCTAGCTTAGATATTCTGTCCTCTCCCTCATCCATCCTACTGGTGAGATTTTCTATAGAGTTTTTTATTTCATTAACTGTGTTCTTCATTGCTAGTAATTCAGACTGGTTTTTCTTTATTATTTCTATTTCCTTAATTTTGTCTTGTATTGCCTTCTTTATTTCATTAAATTGGTGTCCTGCATCTTCTTTGATTCCTTTGATTTCCTCTTTGATTTCTCTTTGATTGTTTTCATGTGTTCTTTGACCTCTTTGAACATATTTATAATTATTCTTTTGAACTCTTTCTCAGGAATTTCCTCTAACTCTTTCTCACTGGAGGACATCTCTGATGCATTAATACTTTTAGGTGGATTTATATCGTCTTCCTTTTTATTGTTTCTTGTGTTATAATGTACATATTTTTGCATCTTGGATTAAGTTAATGCTTGGATTTTCTAGCTAGCTGTGTATTCTTAGCTGTATCAATTGATTTGATGTAATATATTTTCAGGGTAGGACCTTAAGGTTTAAGGTGTGGCTCTTAAGACTCTCAGAGTATCTACAAAGATGTTCTTAGGGGTTGAGTTTCCCTGCTATAGGAGTATTCAAGCAGGCTAAGTGGAATAAAATACAGGTAGATTCTAAAATTTAACTAAACACTCTACACATTCAATCAAAAAGAGCCCTGAGTATGTATGCAAGAATAGTTATTATAATGACCAGATCCTCTATCAACAAAGAGGTTAAGATTTCTGGTCTGTTGAGGGATCCAAGTCAGCTTGTGACCAAGTGAGGCCTTTCCCTGGTGCAATCCCAGTTACCTTGGATGATTTTGGTCTCATTCAAGTTGCTGCCTGGGTCGTCAGGCTGCTGTTCTGATTTCTGGAGCTGGGCACTGGCTTTTCCTGTGGGTCCAACCGAGTTTGGCAAGTGTGTCCCTGCAGATCAGCTCCCCTGCTGCTGGAACTGCTGCTGCTCAAGCTGCCCCTGCTGAGCTGTAGCCACTGCTGCTGAAGGTGTTGCTGTTGGACCCACCGCTGCTTCTGCCTCTGCTGCTGCTGTAGCTGCCACTGCTGGAGCCACCACTGCTGCTGAAGCTGCTGCTGCTGTGTCCACTGCCGCTGCTCCCCCTGAAGCTGCTGCTGCTGAGTCTGCCGCTGCTACCATTCTTGGGTCTGCTGCTGCTGGGACCACTGTTACCGGTGCTGGAGCCGCTGATGTTGCTGCTGAACTCTGCTCCTGCTTGGGTCCCGCTTCTGCCCAAGTTTGTGTGGCCAGGTCCGGGCCGCTGCTGTGTTTGCCAGAGCTGGGCTCAGGCGGTGGGGGAGGGGAGGGAGCCACAGCTGCTCTGGTTCTCTCGCTGCTCCACGCGTTTTTCTACCTAGCGGTCTGCTCCTCCGTTGCTCGCTGCAGCTCTCCCCTCACGTTTCCCGAGTTACAGAGAGCGTGGTGTGAGGGGAAGCTCCCGCACCTGGCTTTTCCTGTGGCTGGAGCCGAGTCTGTTGTCTTTCTGGTGCACTGCGGCCGCGGCGGTTGGCCGAGCTGCCAGAGCCACTTTTCCCGCTTGTGCAGGCTCTGGATGCTCTATAACTCTTCTACTTCTCCGCTGCCGCTTCAATTTCCTATACACCTCACTTTTTAGTAAAAGTGTGTATTTTGCTGAGTTTTTTTTGGTCTTTTTTTTCCCCTAGGCTGCTTTGGCGTGGTACCTACGCCGCCATCTTAACCGGAACTCTCTATTTTTCCATTTTCTATTGCTTTTCTTTGTTTGGTTTCCATCCCTCTGTCAAGTTCCCTTTTCACATCCTTTTCTGATTTTCCTGATGCTTCTTGGGATTCCTCCTTGCATTTCTTTGTCTTCCTTTAGCATAGCCAGCTGGTTTTTCAGGTCCTGCCCACCCCCCTTCTCTCCCCCCTTCCCCCGCTTTCCTTTATATTCATCAACTGTGTTTGGACTCCTTCTATTTTCTTATTAGGTCTAGTCTAGTGATGGCAGCGTCTACATGATCATCAGTCCTATGTTACTTTTGTGCAAGTTCTACCAACAGCTTGGATCTTGGTCAGGTTTGTATCCTTCATTTTTTGGTTTGATCCTATTGTCTCTTCTATGCTTTGATTAGAGACATCTATGGTAGGACTGAGAGATCTTATTATATTCTCTTGAATTTGATTTTTTATGTTATTTCTTTTGCGTTCTGGTCTGACCATCAGTGTGGGAGCAGGGAGAATGGGACTGTGGTCTGAATGGGCTGGGGAGGTGGTGCAGCTCCTGGGTGGTGGAAATGGACAGCAGGGGTGGGGGTGGAGCTTGGGATGAGGTTGTGAGGTGTCTAGATAGAGTATAGATGGTCAAGATTTGCTTGGGGGCAGGGTGGGGTGGAGCGGAGGAGGTCTGAATTCAGAGGGTCAAGGTGTGGGGGCCTAGCAGAGTGGAGCAGAGCATGTCTGAAGTCCAGTGGGTGGGGTGGAGCAGAGTGGAGGGAGTCAGAATTCCTGTGGGGCAGGGCTGAGCAGGGCTGATCAAAAGTCATGGGGGCGTGGCCTAGTGGATCAGATCAAAGGAAGTTGTGGGGAGGTGCACTGGGCAGGTAGAAGAGGCAGGGAGGGGCAGAGTGGAGTGAGGGATTAAGTTGGGTGGGGAACACAGGAGCATTTTGCATCAGACAGAGTGGGGAGCTTCAAGACTCTCCTGGGGTCAAATTGGGGGTGTTGCCAAGCATGTCTGAATTTGCAGGGGGTGTGGGCAGGGTCTGGAGCAGAGCTGAGCAGAGCAGGTCTAATGTCTCCCTCCATCAGGTTAGATCTGAAGTCCTGGGGGCTGGGCAGGTGTAAATTGGGGGTGGGAGAAAGGCAGGGTGGAGTGATTCTGATGTCACTGTGGGCTGAGACTCTGGTTAGGATGGCCACTTGGGGTGATTAAGGGAGTGGTGGGTTACCTGAGAGCATGGGAATCAGCCGATTCCTTTTTTTTTTCCCCTCTGCCCCTCCCACTGGTGATCTATTAGAGATTTCTCTCCCCAAAAAGTCCCAGTGACCCCTTGATTCCTTGCCACTCCTTCCCAAGTTTCAGCACAGTTAGGCAGATGCCATCTTGGCATTCCTGGGTTCCATTCTTAGCCTGTACTGAGAATTTTTAAAACTATATCTGTTGATCACTTGTAAATCTTCTATTGAGGATTGTCTGTCTATGGTCCATGTTTAATTTGGATTGGGTACTTTCGCAATTGAGTTTTGGATGTTTTATTTTTCACATATTTTGGATATCAACACCGGGTCAGGTTTAGAAACATTTCCTATCTGTTGGTCGTGCTTTCGCTCTGTTGGCCATTTCCTCTGCTGCTCAGAAGGCTTCATACTTTGATGCAATATCATTTGTCTTATTGCTTTTGTATCCCATGCTTTTGAGGCATTGTAAAAAATTATATTTTATTCATGCCATTGTCTTGAAGCATTTATTTAATTTTTTCATTTCTTTTATAGTTTCATGACTCATGTTTAAGCCTTTATTCTTTTATGAATTGATATTTTTTGGTGGTGCCATTATTGGCTGGATTCCCAGGTTTTCACATGGATATACAATTTTCCCAGTACTATTTATTTAAACAATGTCCTTTCTCCAGTGAAAGTTCTTGGTCCTTATTATATAAACCCATTGGCCATGGATTCATGGCTTAATACAAAGTTTTATATATTTTACTCCTTTAGTCTAATAGCCTGAATTAAACACTGTTGTTTTGTTCGCTATAATTGCATAGTAGATTTTGAAATATGGAAATGTAATACCTACTCTTTTCCTCTTCTTTGGATAAGAGCATTTTGAAATGTTAGGTCTTAAGGATTACATATAAATTTTACTACTTTTATTTTAATTTCTTTGAAGGATATCATGGGTGTTTTGCAAACACCCATTTGCTTAAACAATATGTAAATATAAATAATATTTTTTAAAGCATAAACGGGTGTTCTGCATTTTCAATATTTTCATGTCTTTGTAAATTTCTTTTATCTGTATTTTTTTTGTATACAAATCTTTGGAAATTTCAGGAAATACATACATATGTCATTCCATGTTAACATCAAGATTGGCAAAGGTCATGGTTTTGAAATTACTGAGAGATAAAATCAGTTCTAAATTGATGTATTTTTTTTGGTAGTCTGATTAGTTAAGTAGCAGATGGCTTCCTCCATGCCTACTGGTAAAGCAGTTGTACCCAGGTGAGGTTTATAATTAAAGGAGTAAGCCTTTTTTTTTTTTAAATCTATGTTATATTGTTTGATATCTCATAAACACATTTTATTTGGATACGTGATTATTATTACATACCTGAAAATGTTATATGATAAAGATTCATATAATATATCACAGAAACAGGATTTTAGTTTTTAAAGTTACTTCCAGCTTAGATCCTAGGCTTCTAAGAAGGCTATGCTCTGACTTCCGGTCAAGATGGCGACCGAGTAGCTGCACTACAAGCAACAAGGGGAAAAAAAGGTAAGTATTCAAGGGAAATTAGGAACTTTTTGAAGAGGGAGGGCACAGATCAGGGTAAAAGAGGGAAGCACACACCCCGCAACCCACGCCCCGCCACCCCGCCCGCCGCGAATCGCCACATTGGGCGTGGCCCGGCGCCTCAGCCGCCCAGCGCCCCGTGCGCACCAAGCCCCACGCGGCCCGGCGACCCGTGCGCGCCCCACAACCCCTGCGCCCCACACCCGCGCCCCCTGCCCCCCCCAAGCGAGCCCCTCCCCCCCCAGCATGCCCCACGCTCCCCATCCACACGCAGAGGCGCAGCCGGCGTGAACCTAAGCTTCCCGCACCCCGGGCGACCAGGCCTGCCCCGTGCCCCCAAGCCCCCCCCCCCGCAAGCCCCACAACCCCCCGCGCCCCACCCCCGCACGCCTCGAGACACCCCCGCCCCGCTCGCCCCAACCCCCGCGCGTCCCACCCCCCGCGCGCCCCACCCCCCGCACGACCCATGCTCCCTATCCACACTCAGCGCGCCCCATGCCCCGGGCGCCCAGGTGTACCCCGCAACCGTGCGCCCTGAGACCCCCGCGCCCCACCCCCACGCACCTCGAGCCCCCCCCGCGCACCCCGCCCCCGCCTCCGCCTCCCCCCGCGCGCCCAATGCTCGCAACCCACTCACGGCAGGCGCGCTCCAAGTGCCCCTGAGCGTCCCGCGCCCCGGGCGCCCAGGTGTGCCCCGCGTCCCCTGCGTGCCCCGAGACCCCTGCGCCCCACCCCCGCGCTCCTCGAGCCCCCCGCCCCCCATGCACCCCACCCCCGCCACGCGTCCAGAGTGCCCCGCGGTGTCCTGCAGCGTCCCCCAGCGTCCCACGCTCCATCTTACCTCAGCGTGCTCCACACCCCCTGCAAGACCCGCGACCCGCTTGACCCCCTCCCCCACACGACCCGCCACTCCCCCCCAGTCCAGAGCACCCCGCGGCTTCAGCCCCCCCCCCCCCCCCGCTCCTAGCCGTCCACCCTCCCCACGCGCTCTGCGCCCTCACCCCCACGCGCCCCGGAGCATCCGCGCCCTGAGCCCAGTGCGCCCTGAAGCACTCCCTGCTCCCCCGTGCCCTGCCCCGGCGCCTCCCGCCCCCCACCCCACAGGCTCCTCGTCCCCCGCCGCAGGCGGCCCGGGCGCCCCTGCGTGCCCAGGCGTGCCCCCTGTGCCCCACACCCACGCGTCCTGTGCCCCAGAGTGCCTCTACCCCACACCCCCTCCATGTCCCGCGCCCCACACGCGACCCCCTCAACCCCCCCGCAAGCCCCACACCCCCCCGCATGTCCAGAGCACCCTGTAGTGTCCCTTGGCAACCCGCACCCCGGTGTGCCCCGCACCCCCTCCCCCCACGCGCACCCTGCGCACCCCCCAAGTACGCTGTGCCCCTAGCCCCCCGCGCCTCCCGCAAGTTCCTCCGCGCCCCCGTGCGCACCCCGTGACCCCCCCACGCGCCCCGCGCTCCCCCTTGCGCCCCCCAGGTGCCCTGCACCCTGCCGTGCCCTGCACACCCCCCCCTGCATGCGCACCACCCCGCACCAACAGCGCGCCCCTTGCCCCCTAACTGATCAGACCGCCCCACGCCCCCCGCCCCTCCAGGGCACTCCACCCCGCGCCCCCTGAGCCCTGCCACCTCCCGCACACCCCACCCTGATTGCCCGGTGCCCCGGCGCATCCCGACCCCCTCCCCGCCACGCGCCCCACTCACTCCATACACACCATCGCACCCCACGCCCCCTTCTGCCCACCCGCCCACACACCCTCTGCACATCCCGCGTGGCTGTGCTCTGATCGGGCACCCACCAGTCACGCCTGCCACCCTGCTGCACTGAAGCTGAGACCTCCTACCTCGCACTTGTTCTCTGATCCTGCGAGTAGACCAACCACATGGTGCTCGGTTCGCAGGCCTGTGGGGGCCATCCCTGCCGTGAATAGGTGGCTGCCAGATCCCCTGCTGCTGTGCTCACATCACTTGACGCCGGTCAGCTTCTGCAGTGTCCTGATTACGTACCCACATCATCTGCCTCTGCACTACAATTGCACGTGCAGCAGGACCACCCCACAGCAAGAGCCATATAAGTCCACACTGAGTCACTAGCGCCAGCGCAGCTGCCATCCCCTACCTGTACATTGTCACCCAGCCCCCACTCCCCTGAGGCGGAAGAGCACAGACTGTTTACAGACCCCAGTGTACCCAGCCAGAATCTAGGCACCTT
Source organism: Jaculus jaculus (assembly GCF_020740685.1). Lineage (NCBI taxonomy): Eukaryota > Metazoa > Chordata > Mammalia > Rodentia > Dipodidae > Jaculus > Jaculus jaculus. The sequence continues at coordinate 75,839,978 of NC_059112.1, read as the reverse complement.
CAGGGCTTGCTACCTCAGTCCCCTTTCAAGCTCAAAGGCAGGCAGCTTAGGTGCATTACTGGGTGAGAATTCAGGCAACTTTGGTGCCCCTGCCAGGCTATAGGTAGGCGGCTTTAGCAAGATAGAGCAAAAACCCAGGCTGATTACAACTGCCCCAGGCTGCCTTGGATTCGCATTAAGCTAGATCCCAGGCTGCTCCACCCACCTACCTGCCCAGACACTGACATGGGTAGACCACAGTGCAAAAGAAATAACACGAATATAGAAATTCTGATCTGGAAGACAGGATGGAAGAAACAGTTCGAGAATCCAAAAATTTCAGTAAGTTCAAAAGTTCCTGTGAACAGAACATGAGAGAATTGTGGGATACACTTAAACGTCCTAATATCAGAATCATTGTAATACCAGAAGGAGAAGAATTTCAGACCAAAGGCATGGAGAACTTATTTAACACAATAATTGAAGAAAACTTCCCCCGTCCCTTAAAAGAAAGGCCAATCAAGATTCAAGAAGCAAACAGAACTCCTAACCGACTAGACCAAAGGAGAAACTCCCCAAGGCATATTATCATTAAGACTCTAAACATTGACACCAAGGAAAAAATCCTAAAAGCAGCTAGGGAAAAACAGCACACCACTTTCAAATGAAACCCCATCAGAATTACTTCAGACTTCTCAATGGAAACCCTGAAAGCTAGAAGGGCCTGGAATGAAACTCTCCAAACTCTAAGAAACTATGGCTTTCAACCCAAACTACTCTACCCGGCAAAAGCCTCCCTTATAATAGATGGTGAAAGGAAAACTTTCCATGACAAAACTCAGCTTTACAATTATATGAACACAAAACCAAACCTACAGAAAGTACTCCAGGAAATTCTCCACAGAGAAGAAACAAATAACCAAAAACAAATGCCTACAAGAAGAAGATCACAGCAACCAAACCCAGAGTAGATAGAAAAAAAAAAAAAATTAAATCCCATGAAAATGTCAACACACCTCTACCACCACAACATGACAGGGATCAAATCAAATCTCACAGTCATCACCCTAAACATTAATGGCCTTAATTCACCCATCAAGAGACACAGGATAACAGGGTGGATCAAAAAATTAGACCCCTCAATCTGCTGCCTTCAAGAAACCCACCTTACCACTAAAGACAGAAACCTCCTCAGGGTGAAAGGGTGGAAAACAATATTCCAAGCAAATGGGAATAAGAAACAAGCAGGTGTAGCTATATTAATATCAGATAAAGTTGACTTCAAACCAAAAACAATCAAAAAAGACAAAGAAGGCTACTTGTAAAGGGAACAATCCATCAAGAGGATATTACAATCATAAATCTGTATGCACCAAACACAGGGGCACCGCAGTTCATAAAACAAAACCTACTTGACAATAAAACAGAAATAACCACCAACACCATCATAGCTGGGGACTTTAACACACCATTGTTAGTAGTAGACAGCTCATCCAAACAGAAGCTCAACAGGGAAGTAAGAGAGCTTAACAAAACCATAGAGCATTTAGACCTAACAGACATCTACAGAACTTTCCACCCCAAATCCACAGAATACACATTCTTCTCAGCGGCCCATGGAACACTCTCTAAAATAGACCATATACTGGGTCACAAAGACTGCCTCCACATATTTAGGAAAATCGACATAATTCCCTGCATGATATCAGATCATAATGGTATATTCCTAGAAATCAACAACAAAAAAACCAACAAGAGCCCCAACGGCACCTGGAAACTGAATAGCACACTCTTAAACAATAAATGGATAGTGGATGAAATAAAAAATGAAATTGCAAAATTCCTGGAATTGAATGACAATGAGAACACATCATACCAAAACTTGAGGGACACAATGAAGGCAGTCCTTAGGGGAAAATTCATAGCACTCAATGCCTTCATAAAAAAGACAGAAAGATCCCAAATCAATAGCCTAACCATCCACCTAAAGGCATTGGAAAAACAAGAAAAATCCCAACCAAAGAGCTCCAGAAGGAAAGAAATAATTACAAACAGAGCAGAAACTAATGAATTGGAAACCAAGAAAACAATTAAGGCAATTGACAAAACAAAGAGCTGGTTCTTTGAAAAAATAAACAAGATTGACAAACCTCTGGCCAATTTGATCAAGCAAAAAAAGGAGAGACTCCAAATTAACAAAATTCAAAATGAAAAAGGAGACCACAACAGACATCAGTGAAATCGGCAGAATCATCAGGACTTATTTCAAAAACCTCTACTCCACAAAACTGGAAAATGTGGAGGAGATGGATAAATTCCTGGATGCATATCATCTACCAAAGCTAAACTCAGAGCAGATCAATCACCTCAATGAACCCATCACACTCATGGAGATTGAAAAAGTAATAAAAAACCTCCCAAAAAAGAAGAGTCCAGGACCAGATGGATTCCCAGCCGAATTTTATCAAACCTTCATGGAAGAACTCAAACCAATCTTCCTAAAACTGTGCCACACAATTGAAGAACAAGGAAAGCTACCCAAATCCTTCTATGAAGCTAGTATCACCCTAATCCCAAAACCAGGCAGAGATGCCACAAGAAAAGAAAACTACTGGACTATTTCCCTAATGAACGTAGATGCAAAGATCCTTAACAAAATCCTCACAAACCGAATCCAACAATGCATCAAAAGCATTATCCACCTTGACCAAGTGGGATTTATCCCAGAAACACAAGGGTGGTTCAACATACGAAAATCTGTCAATGTAATTCACCACATAAACAAGCTTAAACATAAAAACCACATGATCATTTCAATTGATGCAGAAAAGACCTTTGACAAGATACAACACCACTTCATGATCAAAACATTGGAGAGAATCGGCATGGCCGGTCCATATCTTAACATAATAAAGGCAATATACTAAGCTCCAAAGGCCCAAATAATACTTAATGGAGAGAGACTGGAGGAATTCCCATTGAGATCAGCAACAAGACAGGGATGTCCTCTCTCACCTCTGCTTTGCAATGTAGTTCTGAAAGTCCTAGCCCAAGCAATAAGGCAGGAGAAGGAAATAAAAGGGACACAATTTGTAAAGGAAGACGTTAAGTTAGCGCTATTCGCCGATGACATGATTGTATATGTAAGAGACCCGAGAGACTCCATCCCAAAACTTCTGAAGGTGATTAACTCCTATAGCAAAGTAGCAGGATACAAAATCAATGCACAAAAATCGGAAGCATTTCTGTATGCAAATGACAAAGACACAGAAAAAGAAATAAAGGACATAGTCCCATTTTCAATAGCAACAAAAAAATAAAATACCTTGGAATAACGTTAACCAAGGAAGTAAAAGATCTATACAATGAAAATATAAAAACTCTCAAAAAAGAAATTGAGGAGGACTTGAAACAATGGAAAGACCTCCCATGTCCTGGATAGGCAGAATTAACATTATAAAGATGACAATCTTACCAAAGGCAATATATAGATTTAACGCAAATCCAATTAAAATCCCTACAGTGTTCTTCACAGACATAGAAAAAATGATCTCAAATTTCATATGGAAAGGCAGAAGGCCTCGCCTATCCAAACATATCCTCAGCAAAAGAAATACCTCTGGTGGCATCACCATACCCGATATAAAGTTATACTACAAAGCCATAGTAATAAAAACAGCATGGTACTGGCATAAAAACAGGAGTATAGACCAATGGAATAGACTTGAGGACCCGGATTTTGGGCCAAGCAACTATAGCTACTTGATATTCGACAAAGGCCCAAACAATATAGACTGGAAAAAAGATAGCATCTTCAACAAACGGTGCTGGACAAACTGGATAACCACATGCAGGAAACTAAAACTTGATCCACACATTTCACCATGCACAACACTCCAATCCAAATGGATCAAAGACCTCAACATAAGACCAGAAACTCGAAAACTACTGGAAGAAAATTTAGTAAGTACCTTCCATGATATAGGAATGGAAAAAGACTTCCTGAATAAAACCCCAGTGGCTCAAGTTCTTAAACAGTCACTTAATCATTGGGATCATATGAAGGTGAAGAGTTTCTTTACAGACAAGCATATAATAAACAAAGCCAATAGAATACCCACCGAATGGGAGAAAATATTTGTAGGTTATCCAACTGATAGATCCTTATCACTAGAATTTACAAAGAACTCAAAAGTCTAAACAATAAGAAGACAAATACCCCACTCACAAAATGGGGCACAGAGTTAAACAGGCAATTCACAGAGGAAGAAATACAAATGGCAAACACACACCTTAGAAAATGTTCATCATCCCTAATCATCAGACAAATGCAAATTAAAACAATGATGAGATTCCACCTTACCCCAATAAGGATGGCCAACATCAAAAGGTCAAATGAAAATAAATGCTGGCGAGGATGTGGAGAAGCAGGGACACTCATTCACTGTTGGTGGGAATGCAGGATGGTACAACCACTTTGGAAAGCAATATGGAGACTCCTGAAAAAGCTGACTATAGAAATACCAACAGACCCAGTTATACCATTACTGGGCATGTACCCTAAAACCTTCAAACCAAAAGCCAGAGAGATTTTCTCAACCATGTTTGTAGCAGCTCAATTCGTAATAGCTAAAAGCTGGAATCAACCCAGATGCCCATGATTAGAAGAATGGATAACAAAGATGTGGTATATCTACACAATGGAATTCTATACAGCAGTAAGAAAAAACGACATAAAGAAATTTGAGGATAAATGGTTGAACCTGGAACAGATCATTCTCAGCGAACTTACCCAATCGCAGAAAAAAAATCGACACATAGTCTCACTCATTTGCCACACCTAAACTGAATCTGCCCAAGATGGCTTACATACCCAGCAAGCACCTCATGGACTAGACAATAAGATGGATGGGAGGGCGGGGAGGGAATCAAAGAGTGGAAAACTGTAATCTGGACCCAAACGGCAATGGTACCATAAAATTCTACTTCCTAAAAGACAGACCAAATGGCTGAACCTTCACTAGACCCTTACAGGAAACACCTGAACCACAAGACACTGGAGAGGGTAGGATCAAGACTGACCGAAATCTCCTACATCTTCCCTCCCTCCCTCTCCCCCTCTCCCCTCTATCTTTCTCCTCTCTAACTCTTGTATATTAGTTATCTTTTTCCTCAATTTCTTAGTGGACACTGACCTGTAACCCCCACTTCCAGCTTGGGCCTACCATCCACAATGAGCTTTTGATCAGAGAAACCTACAAGGTTTCCCAAAACAATGATAGACTTCTGTCAGAGTACTTGATGACCCACCAAAGGCCAGTGATAAGACCCTATTGCTGAAGACTCCATACACAGCTGACGCGTAAAATGGAATGACACGGCTTGAAGCCAGGAGAGAGTCAGTCCCCAGACAGTCAGCGTGTCTAGTGCCAGAAGGCGCTACATAGGCGACTGGGGTAAATGACCAAGATCTGTCCAAGCAACACATTGTTTAACCTAATTAGCAACAAATAACCGGATGTGATGCCCACACAAGTGCAATAGTGGTACACAGCCATGGTGAGGAATCAATTGCTCTTGATTTGGCTAACTGATCCACTCAGTGGTACTAGACCCTTAGCTGGAGCTGGGAAACAAGTCAGAACCATACCCAAACACAAGCCCACTGTACAATATCAAGCTACCATCTATCACGGGGTATAAGAGGGCCTACACCTATCAAACTGTCTATCAATAAAGTATGTGTTATCTCAATATTCCGGGTGCTAATTTACTCTCCGTTGGAGAATCTGCTTCTCTTTTCCAGATAGATGCAGATCCTAAGAAGAGAGCTGCCCCAACATACCTCAAAAGGGGCCCATCTGAAACTAAGGACAACTGGTGAAATAAGCAAGGGTGATGTTTTCCTGTGAACTAGATACCAGCACAAAGGGGAAGGAGATCAACGCAGAGAAAAATCAACTCCTACCAAATCAGAGAGCCAGAACCTCAGAGGCCCCCAACACCTCAGCACTGAAGCAGACCAAAAATGAACCCAACATGGCTCAGGGAAATCTTGCGGAAGAGGGGGCGGAAAGAATGTCAGAGTTACATGTTGGGTCATGATTTGCAGAGCCATTTATCATACCAATAACTGGGGGCTATCTCCACAATGCATGACCCATTTTCATTAACAAGGAGGGTCTAATGGGAGGGGGTAGATCACAGATGAGCCTACATAATGGTACCAAACTGCCTGTATTCACTGAAATGAAAACTAATAAATTAAATTTAAAAAAAAAGAAGGCTATGCTCATACAATTAAACAAATGTTTTTCTTAATCAATTGATTCAAAGAATTACAATAAGTTAATCTTTGCTATAGCTACTCACTCTCACTTCCATTTGGAAACCAATAAAAAAGTTTCATAGAGATCATGCAATCTATTCTCTATTATATTTAGTTATTAAGAGGTGGAATAGAAATTTGGATGCATTCCCTTTGAGTTCAAAGTTTATTTGCTTTTTACTATGTTGTCACATTGGAAGATTTTTTTTTTTCCTAAAGCTGGAAAGAATAGGCAAAGGTACCACCTTTTCCAAAAATATATTTATCTAACTTTTAAAAATATTGATTCTTCCAATCCAAGAAGAAGGAATGTCTTTCCTAGTTTCTTCTGCAATTTCTCACTTGAATGTTTTAAAGTCTTCATTGTAGAGATCCTTTACTTTCCTGGTTAGGCTTATTCCAAGGTATTTTTTTTATTTGTTTGTTTGTTTGTTTATTTTGATGCAATTGTGAATGGAAGTGATTCTCTGATTTCATTCTCTGTCTGTTTGTTGTTAGCATATAGGAAGGCTACTGATTTCTGTGTGTTCTACATGGCCATAGGTATTTATCAGCTCTAACAGTTTGCTGGTAGAGTTTTTGGGGCCTTTATGTATAGAATTATATCTTCTGCAAATAATGATAACTTGATCTCTTCCTTTCCAATTTGTATACATTTTAAGTGTGTCTCTTGACTTATTGCTATGGCTAAGATTTCCAGTACTATACTAAATAAAAGTGGGGGCAGTGGACACCCTTGTCTTGTTCTTGATTTTAGTGTAAAAGCTTCAAGTTTTTCTCCATTTAGTATTATGTTAACTGTAGGTTCTATATGAATTGGAACAAAACTCAGTATCAGAGACAAGTAAGCTAGAAGTGGGATATAAAGGGAATAGAAAGGGAGGGAGGAGGCACTTAATAGGATGGTATTATATATATGTAAGTAGAAGAACAGATTAATGGGGGTGAAAAGGCCTAACTGAGGTCAGGGGAAGCGACTGGGTAAAGGAAAGGTGGAGGGAGGCCTAATCAAAATGTAAGAGGATAAGTCATATGGAAACCTACATTTTTGGACAATAGAACACTCAGAAGCTATATATTGTTATTAGAAAATTTTCAGTGCCAGGGATGGGATGCTTTCCAGTGATTTGTTGGCCAGGGAGATCACTGATACCCCCAAATTATTACAGGCTATTGACAAGGCTCTTGGTTTCCCATCAAGAATAGATGGTAAGACCTTATTGCTGTAGACAAACTTGGGCTGCAAGGTCACTGAGAAATTCAGATGAGCTGAAAGCCTCCTTCATGTAGAGAAGCTGACAGAAAGCTGGATAAAGCTACACTGCATGCAGTTCAATAGTTAAGAGAGAAATCACCAGTGGAGGTACTCAGCAGTGGACATGGCAAGACTTAAATTTGGCCGGCCATGCCAAATGAGCCAATGAATGCAATAGAGGCATGTCTGTTATGAGGGAAACCAAATACTCTCTAGTTGGACTGGAGGCCTGCTCCATGGGAGAGAACTCTGATACTGAAAATCTACAACAGGGGTAGTCATGAGCCTTAGGTGTGTAATGTCTGGTGGTGTCTGGCAAAATGCATATACTATGCACACCAAACTTCCCACCAAACACTTCTTTTAATATTCAAGCCCATATATTAATGCTACTCCCACTTCTGGTTAGAGAAGCTTCTCTTTTCTGATGGCAATGACCTCAGGTTGACTCAGAAGGCACCATAGTGCTGAGAAGAAGTGATAGAGAAGTGCTCAGCACTACAAGATCTCTATCATACCTTTCAAGGCTCAGGGTTCATTGTGGAAGAGGTGGTGGAAATAATGTAAGAGCCAAAGGAAGGGTAGGACTCTTTAAAACATGCTCCTCCAGACACAAAATGGCTTGGATATCCATGACCTCACAGTGCCTGACACTACCTACACAAGACCATCATAAGGAAGAAAAGATCATGACATCAACACAAAAGAGAGACTGATTGAGGGAGGGAGGGAATATGAAGCAAAATGGAATTTCAAAGGGACAAGTGGGGGTAGGGAGGGAATTACCATGGGTTATTGTCTACAATTATTGAAATTGTCAAAGAAATAAATTTCAAAAAAAAGAAATGGCAAAAAATGTATTCCCCATAAAGATGAACAAGTCACAGTGAAGTCTTGAAATATCAATATGTTTATAATTAAGCTGTTGTATTGCTAACAGCTTTCTCTCATCTCCTTCCCATCATTTATTGGCATAGACATACTGATCATATGGCATTACAAAGTGGTTGATGATGTGGAAAAGAGGTCAGACAAATAGAAATCAGTATGATACTCATTAGTTTCATGTTATTGGTTAAACCAAATTTTATGGTCATTAATAGCTTGCTTAGATATGATAAAGGGAAAACAAAGTGAATTTGATTAGCAATTATTTGCAAGCAACATACAGATTCAATTTCAATGTGTAATAATTATATTTTAATTTTATTGCAAGTCAAGTTATCTCCTATTCACCAGCCAATGATATTTATCTCTTTTTGAAGCCTAAATCAATATTTAGGTATATCAATGATGCAAGTTAACTTTACAAATAAAGATTAATGATAAGATCACATGCTTAAAAGACCTGTGATCATAGCAATAATGTAGAAGATGAAAAGGTAGAAAAGTAAACTGGAACTTAGGAAACCAGTTAGAAATATACTTTAGAGTCTAGACAATAGCTGAGGAGATGGCTCAGTGATTAAAGGCAACAGTGATTAAAGGCACTTACTTGCAAGGCCTCAAAGCCTGAGTTTGATTACCCAGTATCCATGTAAATCCTGATACACGGAGTGGCACTTGGGTCTGGAATTAATTTGCCATGGCAGGAGCCTCTAATATGCCTATTCTCTTTCTCTCTCTCTCTCATGAGCATATAAATAAATAAATAAATAAATAAATAAATAAATAAATAAGGATTTTTATGTTTTTATTTTTATTATTAACAAGATATTTGCTATGGATACATCATGTGTTGGTACCTTCTTTTCCCTCATCCCTGCCCCATTCTGTTGGGGATGCTCCTCAGTGGGGTTGCAGGCATTTCCTATGGAGTTGTGACTTATGTACTGTGGGAGCAGCAGTCAGTTGTGTTTTGGGGGAATACCTCTGGACATGGGGTCTCACTGTGTGGCTCTTACAATCTTTCTTCCTCTCTTCTGCAAAATTCCCTGAGCTGTGGTGGGTGATTTGTAGGTCTACTTCAGTATTGAGCTCTTAGGGGCTTCTGGATCTGTTTTGGTAGGTAAATAGGATAAGCATAATTAATTTAGGGAGAATTAATACATCAAGTTCTCCTTAAAATAATAATGCTTGTACCGTTTAAATAAAATATTTTAAAAGTGTCTCAGCTATGCATGGTGGTGCAAGCCTTTAATGACAGCACTCAGGAGGCAAAGGTAGGAGAATCACTCTCAGTTTGAAAGTGTCTCAGCTATGCATGGTGGTGCAAGCCTTTAATGCCAGCACTCAGGAGGCAAAGGTAGGAGAATCACTCTCAGTTTGAGGCCAACCTGAGACTAAACAGTGAATTCTAGGTCACTCTTGGCTATAGTGAGATCCTACCTCCGAAAACAAAAAACAAGCCAAACCAAACCAAATAAAGAAAAAAACAATATCTAGACAAGTGATAATGTGTCTAGAATGTGATGACAGTGGATGAGAGACAGATAGCACTTTCCTGAGTCACTTTGACGCACTCTTATAATAACATAAAAACATAAGGAGTTTGGATTCAGGAAGAGAGGATTGGTTTGGAATGCAATGGTCATGAGATTGACAAGTTGTTGATGGTTAGGGGAAAGCAACATATTGAGCTTTAGATTTGCAAATATACCAAGGACAATAATGACGGGTCACTGGACAAGCAGAGCAGTAGGGAATGAGGGAGAACCCTTCAGTAGGTTTAATGGAAAACCTAAAAGGAAGTTGATGAGATTCCTAGAGGAAGACAGGACATCTTTAGTCAGTAATTCTAAGACCTGCTACTGAAATGACACCTTTAACTTTTTTAGCTTGTTCTCAGGTGGTTTGGTGGGAAACATTTTAGGAGCTCTTTCACAAGCAAAACTTTCCATCCAGATGATCAGAAGCCATGCATGTTCATTCCACTATGCACAAAAGCCTTTCCACCTTCACTCAATATATTGGTACATTCTATTAACTTGATCAGATCAGGAATTAAGGGTGACTCATGCCTCTTGGTTCAGTCTATGAGGATGTTTCCAGGAAAGTAATAAGAACTTCCACAGTGGGCAGCCCTTTCAGGACCAGCACAAGAAAATAACAAAGAAAGTGTATTTGGCTAAGGTGTCCTTCCTACTTGCTGTAATTGGCATTTACCCTGCCAATTCTCTCCTCTGAGGACACCAGAAGCCAGTTTCTCAGATCTCTCCCTACACAGGCTAAAGACCAGCAGCTTTCCAGGTGCCCTCTAGGTGGTCATCACCAAACTAGGACTGCTGAGGCATCTAGCTCTGTGGACTGAGAAACCGTAAGGGTCTGAGAATTGCTGAAGAAAGACCCTGGACTCAAATAGTATGTAAAAACATTTATATTATATTATATTATATCATATTATATTATGTTATATTAATTATATTATATTATAATCAGTTCTGTTATGGACTGCTGACCAGTACACTCAGGAAGCAAGTGGCCACCAGGAGAATCACTGTGGCCACATTGAAATAGTTTCCTAGTGGATGTATACCCAGTACATAGGTGTAACTGGTGTGATTGAAGGGTTGCCCAGACAAGGGAAGTAGACTGCAAATCCTTTGACAAATGGGAGTCTTGATTTTTTTTTTTTTTTAACTTGAATATCAGCTTTGTATGGCTGTGAGTAGGCAAGATCATTTGATTCCTATACATCACTTCTCTCCTCAGCATTCATTGATTTGGTTTGTTTTCCACATTCTCCGGATATTGTTGGAAAGGTGTCTGTTGCTCAGGCAATCACTGGGCACTTGGTCATACTGACATGCAAACAATGATTCAAACTCACAGTAGAAGTAGCTTTAGGTCAGATTCTATACACCTAAGATTTCTGGTCATATGACCCTAGATGGAGCTCAGCCCAGCGATCACAAAAGTTCAGGCATCCCCTAGAGAGGCAGGGTCATGACCATGCTTATATTAGTCAGAGTTCTCTAGAGAACTGCTAGAATGAGTTATTTAGAAAGGGGATTTATTGGATCAGCTTACAATAGTCCAATAGCACTTGCAGGCCCTAGAATCACCGAACCTGGTAGCTGCTCAGTCCAGTGGCCAGATGCCTCAGCAGTCCCAACCTGGCACTGCAGATGGTACCAGAAAGCCTGGAGGCTTCTGAGGAGCCACTGGGCTTCGATCCATGCAGGTCTTCAGTTGATGCTGGCCTTTAATCTGCACTGGTCTTCAATACATGCTAGAAGGTAGTGAGCAGCTCTGATAGCCAAATGGAAGTGGAAGGAAGGAAGGGAGGGAGGGAGGGAGGGAGGGAGGGAGGGGCAGGCTCTTTTTACCCACAGCTTCCTTAGATCAAGTCCCCCTCTGAGTGGAGCCACCCACTCTGGGGGAAGAGCTCACTCTGGGGGAAGAACTTCCTCCTTTAGTTGATCCTTCCTAGAAGCAACCTCTGAGACTCACCCAAAAGGGATTTCTGTGTGTTACTAAACAGATCAAGTTGACAGCACCTTAACCATCACAACGCTCATTCTCTAAATTTCCCTTTCAGGTTTTAGAGAAAAAGCAATATGACTCACACTCCAAATACATTGCAAAAGGACAAACATGGGGGAATGTGAAATATATAAATCTTCTACTTGTATAGTTTCTTTCTTTTTTTAATTGATTTGTATTTGTTGTAATATCTCTCTTAATATTATTTATCAAACTATCACACATAATCTTTTTCTCCTTTCTTACCTTACACCATCTTTTTTATTATCCAACCTCTGTTTCATTGCTTTATTATTGATGTTTTACATTTACTTATTTTTAAATACCTACATGTTTTCCTATAAATGCCTTGCCAATTTATTTTCTGTCTTTATTGTGGGTATAATATACCTGGTATTTCCAACTATTTTTTGTTTATTTATATCATATTTAAACATCTGAATTTATTGGCTTTTTTATTGTAGTTTCTTTGGCTTACTCACTTCCTCCTGAGTAGTAGTACTTGGAGTAACACCTCAAGAAGTGGCCTTAGTAAAAAGACCTACATATAAACCAAAAATAAAAATCTATCCAACATATGTATAAATTGTTGCACAGAAAACTTGGAAAATGTTAAAAACCAATATGACTGCTTCAAATGTCCATAAATATTCAATAACTGAATACATAGAGACTGAAGTGATTGAAACAAAAAAAGAACACAAAAACATAGCTTTGAAAGTTAGGCACACATTCAAATACTAAGGGATGGGCACTAAAGTACTCAGGATGGGAAATTTAATTCCTAGATAAATGAAAATGAAAAGATGTCTTACTTGAATCTTTGGGTTCCACTAAATACACTTCTAAGAGAATATTTCTATTTCTATTTCTAAGAGAATGACTGCATCAAAAATTAGGAAAGAAGCCAGGAGTGGTGGTTTATGCCTTTAATCCCAGCACTCGGGAGGCAGAGGTAGGAGGATCAACATGAGTTCCAGGCCATACTGCAACTACATACTGAATTCCAGGTCAGCCTGGCCTAGAGTGAGACCCTACCTCAACCCCACCAAAATAGGAAAGAACTCAGATAACACAATAGTGCATCCAGGTTCTTTAAAAGGGACCAAACTCCAAATCAGTGGAAGAAAAAGTATGCATATTAACTAAATTAATGAAATGAACTAAAAGAAAAACATGAAAGATTAATTAGTCAAGCAGTTGTTTGAAAAAAAATGAGATTAACAAATCCTAAGCCAAATTCACCAAAATAAAGAGAAAAAAAAGACACAGATTAATAAAATTAGAGACAAAGCAGGGATATTACAAGAGATACTGGTGAAATCCAGATGATCATTAAGAAGTATTTTTAAATACGACCCTTCAACAAATTGTAAATGGATTAAACTATAGGCACATGTGACTTATCAAAGTTGAATGAAGAAGATATAAAACTTTCAACATATATAATGAACAGTGAGCTTAAAGCACTTATAGTCTCCCAACAATGAAATGTCCAGAGCTTGATAACTTTATTCAAAATCTGTAAAGGTGTTCACTTGATATGCTGGGCTTCTATCAGCATATGTTTCCAATGTCTAGGACTTACTACATATTACTTGGAATTTTCCAAATCTAAGAGGTCACAGCCCATAAAGGCCATCATCTGAGAACATTGATTCATGGTGCACATGCACATTACAAAAAGGTCGAAGACCATGAATATTATCAGTTTGGCTCATGTCAGACAGACAATCTTGGTGTACTGAGAACTTCTGAGATCCTGGAAGACTATAAAGGAGAGCATCAGTTAAACTCTATTTTTTCTTTGAGCCTCTGGTACCAGGTATGAAAAGATGACATTATGGTTAATTTATCCAAGAAGCAACCTAGGATAACAATTGAATGGCATGCTGAGTTTATTACCCTTTAATCCCCAACAATTCTGTCATGACTTATACCACTAACAACTCCTCCATAATTGAGGTCTCTAAGTAATGTGTGATACCCCTGATTTATACATATCAACAGTGACCACAGCTTACTGCCTGCATTCATATCCATTTAAGCTAGAGTTTCTTTTCTGGAACAGGCTAATCACTAATCTTGGAGGAATACCAATACTCCCTGTAACTTCTCCATTATTATGAACCCACACATCAAGAAGCAGATGTCCACACCTTATATGTACCAGTGCAAAGCACACTGAGTCACAGAATGCCAACCTCTAAGAATTTTTCTGATATTTAGCAGCTTAGGTGTTTTTTTTTTTTTTTAATCCCAGTGAAATCTTTGAATATCCTTAACTTATTGAAGGTCCACTATATCCCTGATTGACAACCATCTTAATATCTCACAAATATCATTACTGGAACATCACGGAACAGAACATTCCTTAATCCTGGAAGGCCTCCCAATGCAATAATAGCAGCGAGACTTACAGAATTCTCTGATGAAAGAGATCTTGGATAGCACTTGCACTATCTACCTTATTGGGAGGGAAGAGGAAGTGAGTCATAGCTAATATATACTTTGGTGTGTATCTCAGAGCATCCAGTTCATAGGCAGAGGTGAAGAGGAGTGTTGCTGTAAGAGGACTGCTGGTAATAGGCACACAGCTGCAGCTGAAAGTCTGTGTAAGATAATTAGTCTCAGTAAGTGATGCTGAAGTGCTTTGTCTCTGGAACACATGGTGGGAGCTGTGAAGAATGTTTAATTAATGTTTCCCTTTGTTCCCAAGAACTTTGTGCTCAGTACAGGAGATGCTGTCAACTGACCAGGACACAGCCAGTACATCACTGTTCCTGGATTATCCTGGAAGTATTGTTGAATCTGCTTAGGTATATGTTACTAAGTGACCCACAGACTTACTACCCAGCTGTCTGTCCTTCAGGTCCTGTAAGGCAAGGACCAGAGCACTTTTACTGAAGAAATCCATGTAATGTTTATGGCCACACTGTCCTGCGATGATGTTACCATGCATCCACGAATCAAAGGGGTCCTTCATTCTATAAGGCGCTAATGTTTATGTCTCTTTCTCTCTCTCTCTTGCTTGCTCAATTTCTCATTATTGCAAACTACACTATACCCCATGCACTTTCTATGAATATTACCTTTTTTTTCAATAACCTTGAATGATTTTCTGGTCTTCTCTGAATGATACTTACTTGTCTTTTGGCCCTGGTGACACTTGTTTCAGTGTTTACCTCACGACACAGCTTAACCACCTAGTGAATAGTAATATTCCTAGGAATTCTCTTCTAATAACTATGAATATTGCAATATCCATGTCTATCAAATGGCAACTTCAGCAATTATTATTGAAAGTAGTCATATATAGTTCAGTTAATAGAGTTCTTATCTTGCAAATCTGAGGGCCCAAGATTGATTCCCAGTGCTTAAGCAATTGTGAGAACAGGGTCTTAGTGCTGATAGTCCAGCTATTCTAGCCTCATTGGTGGGGTCTGTAAGGTTCAGGAGAGACCAAGACCATGGAGAGCACACTGAGGCAAAGATGGAAATTTTTAATTGGGGGAAAAACACGAGCTGTTAGGACTGGCTCTCAAGAGTGGAGCAGTCAGCGTGGGGTTACAGATAGTGGGCTTTCTAGGCTCTTTAGTTGGGGGAAAGTGAGGAATTTAGTTGGGGGAAGGTGAGGAAGGTAAGGAATTTTTTTTGTTGATATTGGGGCAGTATATCTCTGTTCTTTACATTAGCCATAGGGTGAGACCAGAAGTGACCCAGTGTGAGATAAGGGGGCAATAAAGCTAGACTTGGGGCATTTGTTAGGCAGGGAAGGGACAATGGCTGGGCAATTTCTTGAGGAATGTGGATGACTCACTTCTCTGTTATCCTCCTGCTGTCCTTGGTGACTCCATTTTGTCCTGACCTAACAAAGTCTAAGCTAGTGAGAAACCCTGGCCAATGAGAAACACCACACACACACACACGTGCATACACACAGGCAGGCATGTGCCCACACACATTAACACATATACACATATGCAAAAAATATTTGGCTATGTAAGTCATAATTATAAGTAAGATTCTCTGGCTGGAGAGATGGCTTCGTGATTAAGCACTTGCCTGTGAAGCCTAAGGACCCCAGTTCAAGGCTCGATTTCCCAGGATCCACGTTATCCAGATTCACAAGGAGATACACACGTCTGGAATTTGTTTGCAGTGGCTGGAAACCCTGGTGCACCCATTCTCTCTCTCTGTCTGTCTCTCTTTCTCTGTCACTCTCAAATAAATAAATAAATAAATAAATAAACAAAAAATATTTAAAAGAAGGAAGAACATTAAAAAATGTAAGATTCTCAAACTGGATTATTTATCCATTGGATAATAATGTGCAACAATTTACTAGTATTGGGTGAAATAATTATGTATTATTGCAGAAGTAATAAAATTGTTGAAATTTCACTGCTGGCCATTTGAATGTATTATCAGAGGAAGGAAGGATTAGCCAGGGCTACCCCAGTAAATAGTAGTGGACGGAACAATATCCATTAACTAATATATGTCAATATACAAAGAGTAGAGTCAACATGTTGCAGCACCACATGGTAAAAGGCATATGAAACTGTACTTTGTAGAAATACAGAACTAGATTGGTGAGACTGCTTCAACAAAGAGATAACCTCTTCTGCTGCAGAACTAACATACCAATGAAGCCTTTTAACAGAAGTGCTAAGAAATGGAAAGTTTGACACTTGGAAGCTTGTGCCAAAGCCTTAGACCACACTATATGAAGGAGTGTTGGAACTGACCCAGTAGTTGATGCATGACAGTGCCAAATTAGCCGAAACATGAGGTATGATACCCTGAATGCACAATGTAAGGTAGAAGAAGGTCAGGAGAACTTTCTGTTTAGCATAGAAACACACCACAAAGGGGGCATCAGAATTTGTTGAAAATTTCAATGCTAGGATACCTTTGTGGACCAGGGTTCATGTTGCCCTAATAGGAAGTGTTATGGAGATTGTCTCTCTGAAAGTAGCAGCAATGTGTAAAACCAACAAATAATAATGGTTTGGGAGCTAAGCTTAACTCTTAAAAATACTTTATTTCTTTATTTGGGGGGGGGGCAGAGAGAGAGAAAACACACCAGTTCACAAGGACCTCTAGCCACTGCAAACGACCTCCAGACACATTTGCTACATTGTGTATCTGGCTTAAGTGGGTAGGGGGACTTGAACCTGGGTCTTTAATCTTTGCAGAGAAGCACCTTAACCACTAAGGCATCTCTCCAGCCCAAGCTTAGCTGTTAAAAAGTTGTTTATTTTTATTTATTTATTTGACAGCAACAGAGAGAGAAAGAGGCAGATATATATAGACAGAATGTATGCACCAGGGTTGCCAGCCACTACAAAGGAACTCTAGACATATGTGCCCCCTTGTGCATCTGGCTAACATGGGTTCTGGGGAATCTAGCCTCGAACTGGGGACCTTAGTCTTCACAGGCTAGCACTTAACCGCTAAGCCATCTCTCCAGCCCCCCCCCCCAAGCTTAACTTTTAATCATAATGAGCTCCAAGTGTAAGTGGCAGTGAGAGTATCTTCTTAGCTCACAGAGAACTATGAAAACAAGTACACATACATTGTTTCTTGTAACAAGATATGTGGACAGCAAACAAGAGTGTTATTTAGTTGGTATCAAAGCAAATGAATATGAAAACAGTGGTCACTGGCTGTGATGTCAAGATTCATTGCACATTTCCTGATTGATGTAGCTGTCATAATGAAATTTACTGAAGTGGCTGTGTCTTTCAATGAGCCAGGGATCCTGAGAATACACTATGACCATTGTGTCCCACAGTGATTTCCCCAGTTCCTTCCCACGATGGACTTTAGCCACTTACTCCACTGGTTCTGAACAAGGAAATGGGAGATGCACAAACATTGTAATGACTACTGGGCAAGTGTTCATATTTGACATTGTTTTGAAAGGAGTCAGTATATCACTATGACTTATTTAAATTGGTGGTGTGGAATTCAAATAATAAATTCAGCCTGAATCACAGAAGCCCCAACAGGTATAGGGGTCACTTTTCAAGTCTTAAATATACAAAGTAAAGAAACATATTATATGTAAATAACTACATACATTGGTTCATTAGCCAATAAGATTAGAAATGTAATAGTAGAGCCGGTCAAGTAAGAATCTGAAACTATTTCCTTATTCTGGACAACAAATTGATAAAAATGTTACATATAATGGAAACAACAGATATTATTGCATATATTAAGACCATGGGTGCAAAGGTAATGGTTCACATAATGCCTATTGTCTACTCCTGTGGTTCCTAGCAGGTAACAATGGTTAACTTCATCTCAACCAAGTAATATTCTCAATTGGAATAGTGTATCTAATGTATACTTCTTCAAAAAAAAAAGAATTGCTAAAGTCAGACATATGTCATGCAGCTGATAATTTAGAAAGTGCATTATTTCATCCCTACCCATAAGAAAAATCCAAAGCAGCTTCCATTTATGTGAAATCTATAATCTGTCTCTCTATCATCTATCTGTTTCCAAAGGCTATTTCAATTATCCTGCTCTCTTCTGTGTTTTAATAATGCTAAGTTAATCAGAGGAAGAGAGCAGAATGTCAAATATAGAGGGCATGACATGACATCAATACATGCTGTAGAAGCTGGAAAATAAATCATATAATGATTCTGCACTTATCACAACAGTATATTTTTCAGATCTAGTAGTCTGGAACATGCTGTATATCATATGCCAATGACAAATTATTTCATCTCATACTTTCCAACATGCACAGGCATTCATAATGCCAGCGGCCTTTTTCAGGTTCAGAAGTTTAATATTCCTTTTATAG
Organism: Jaculus jaculus; assembly: GCF_020740685.1. NCBI lineage: Eukaryota > Metazoa > Chordata > Mammalia > Rodentia > Dipodidae > Jaculus > Jaculus jaculus. The sequence continues at coordinate 75,821,165 of NC_059112.1, read as the reverse complement.
AAATATTATTGTAACCCACTGCAATGTATTGATAACAAACAATGGTACTAGTATTAAACTGTATTAGTTACTTTACTTGGTACCATAAGTAAATGCATCACAAAAGCAGTTTAAATAAGCTAAGGGTTCATTCTGGCATACAGTTCCAGAAGATATATTTCACCATGGCATGGAAGACACGATAGTAGGAGCGGGAGGGCGGCTGGTCAGCCCGTGTCCACAATGAGGAAACAGAAAGCATGAAAGCCCTCCCCTAATGACTCATTTTTAAAAAATTTTTATTTATTTATTTATTAGAGAGCGACAGACACAGAGAGAAAGACAGATAGAGGGAAAGAGAGAGAATGGGCGCGCCAGGGCTTCCAGCCTCTGCAAACGAACTCCAGACGCATGCGGCCCCTTGTGCATCTGGCTAACGTGGGACCTGGGGAACCGAGCCTTGAACCGAGGTCCTTAGGCTTCACAGGCAAGCGCTTAACCACTAAGCCATCTCTCCAGCCCCCTAATGACTCATTTTATGCACCAGTTTTTAAAGGTTTTTTTTCTTTTAAAGGTTCCACAAGTTTCTCCAACAGCACCACAAATGGTGTCCCAAGTGTTTTTAAATACATGAGCCTATGGGTGGACGTGGATTTCATATTCATACCATAACAGGTATCCAGAGATTTAAAAAGGCCTTTTTTTTGAGGTAGGGTCTCACTCTATCCAAGGCTGACTTGGAATTCACTATGTAGTCTCAGGCTGGCCTCAAACTCACAGTGATACTCCTACCACTGCCTCCTGAGTGCTGGGATTAAAGGTGTGTGTCCCCATGCCTGGCTTAAAAAAGGCTTTTTGCAAAAGGTCAAAAATACATCCATGACCCTTTAGAATGATATAAAAAGCCTGGGAAAGGGTGTCTTTTTGGAAAATGTATGTCTTTAATGTTTTAAGCAAGATGATTTTATTAGCAAATAGCAAAAATAGAGTCAGTGTCCTATTCAGAGATTCAGATATGTTACCACACCAAAAGAAATCAAGTGACTACATTTTCTTATCATAACCTGTGTAATAAAAAGCCTGATTATGTGTGTGTGTGTGTGAATTTGTTGATTTTTGTTACATATTGCATGCTAAGAATGAACTCTTAAAGCACTTGAAACCTCCTTTCATTATGGCTGTGGTGGAATGTCTTCATCTTAGAATTTAACTCACTTACTTTTTCTTGTGTAATAAAAAGTTACCTTTGGGAAATATAAATTGAGCTTGTTAGGTAATCAGTGACCTGATAACTCATTTAAAGTATTATAAAGACTTATAATAGTGTTTGGTGACTATCTATTTATTATAATACTCATCCTCGAGGCTTTGGCAAATTAGCCTACATTTTGAAGTCATACTTTCCCAAATAATGCTTTTAGGAAGGAGGTCACTGACCATTGGGTTGGAGAGTTATCTAAGTTGGTTCTTGCCCTTAATATAAAATCAGAGAGGGTCTCCTCTGGCATCTGACAAATACACAGTAAGGAAGAGGTATTATTCTGGCTGTTGGGGGGAGGTGGGTTTCTATCCCATGCCTGGAGGGCATAGAGTGAATTTGGTCATAGAACCCTGGGGCTGTTGGGTCTGTTGAAGGCTTGTGGAGAAATCACCCTATCCAAATAATTAATCAAATCCCCAGGGAATGTCTTTTGGCTTTGGCTTCTTTTTAATTGTTGGAGGCATTTGTCTCTATAGAGGGTTTCCCCTTGAAGGAAAAGGTGACTAGGAAGCAAGGACTGGCAGATATCATGCCATTCCTGGGGGTATTAATGGAGCCCCGAAGGCTCAGGAGGAGGGACTTAGTCCATGGCACATGTTTCCCATCCTCTCTCACAGCCTGTCTGATCTCTTTAGGACCACTGGCTTGATAGGGATATTAATCTAGGGACTGAGCTGAGTTGGTTGAACATTAACAGGAAAGGCTGCTACTTCCTTCTGTTGGGAGGCAATGTTGCCCATGACAGAAGAAGAGTGGAAGCACCAAGATTAGAGGGTAACATTCCTGAAGGATGAATAGCATAACGGGGGATTCCCAATGGTCCAGATGCAAGCCTGTCTGCAAGTTTAAGAGATCAGCAACCTGCCATACAGGCTGTTAAGAGGTCAATGTGTTCAGCTTTTTGTGTTGGAAAGAAATAGAAAGTTTTTGCCAATGCCCAAACAGGCTGTTGGGGTCCAGGCAGAGGACAACTGTCCTTCAGTAAATTCTGAAGAGTCACCTCGGCCAAGAGACATCAGTTGCCAGTTTGTTGTGTCTGGTCCTCATGATGGTGCAAACTGGAAGTAAAGGAGGAAAGAGAGAAATATGCCAGTAAGCAAAGTGTGGAGGCAAGGCCACAGTGGGCTGATATCCCTCAGGTAGAGCACTCACCTACCCTGGAGAATCTCAGAGTGTCCCTGTTCAGGTGCCAGCTATGGGGTCCCTGGTTCCTCAGGAGGCCATTGTTCACTGGATCCCCAGAGTGGTGTGATCTATGTAGAGGTGGGAAAAGGTACAGGTTGCAGGGGGATGGGCTGTGTGAAGGCTGATGTTTGATGCCATATAAAGAGTTTCATAGGCAACTGGCCAAAGGTCACAGGGCTATGAGTGGAACCTAAGTCTTATCTGAATGTCCAGGTATCCCGGGCTTGGAGAAGGAGTGGCCCTACTTCCTGCTGATCTTGGGGCCTGATATTTTTGTCCAGGGGTCCTGGCTCACTACAACTCCTGAAAATGGGGGGAGGAGCTCTCCTACTGGTCTGGTACTGTATCCAAGATATACATTCAGTGGTTCAGGCTGCTGTGACCTCTCCATAGCCTGAGGCCCTTAGTTATGTCAGACAGCTTAGGCTTGCTTTAACCCAGGGCCCTGCCTGTGTCAGACACTCTTCTCTATAATTTTAGACAATTCACATGCATAGGCCCTGCTTCTCAAAAGGGAAATTGTCTTTGCTGATGGGCAGAGTAAGATTTCCAAGCATATGAACTTAAAGATATCCAGCTACAAAATGCTATGCTCTCCTTGATAAGTAATGAATCCACAACAGAGAGTTACCACAATAGCAAGAAAAAGATGACCCTTATAACCAGGATAAACTGCTGTCGTTAGTCTGAGATAGAGAGCAATATACATGGAAAGCAGATGGTATGCTACCGAGCCACATGATATGTCTCTATGCATTGTATATGATAACTGTTAACAAAGCATTCATCATTACTTTATCACCCCACAGACACAATCTATTGCATAGTCAGTTAAAATTATCTCCATTGACAAAACGATATCACTCATATCATTTTCCCATTTATGTATGTGTGTGGTTATTATACAAGTAGATACATACTAATATACATTTCAATATACTACATTGAGTGGCAAAAGATAATTGAAACTGAAAATATATGGAAGAAAGTGTCAATTTAGTAAAAGTTAAATAGTTTTCATTTTCACTTGAGATAGATTAATAGATGATTGGTAAATAATAGGTAGATATGTATATACACATAAATATATGTATGTAAAGTATGAAAGACATGTCAAACTAGTATAAAGATTCCAAGTTTGATATATGCAGACATCACAGCATAGCTATAAATGAGTGTATGTACCTGAGCAGAGTGACCAGGATAGATTCAGTATGATTCTTAACATATTATCTCCTCTGACAGAAAAAAGGATGGACGTGATACTTGGCAGTGTTGGCTACATCTCTGTGAGTTTCTGACTGCTCCCTTTAAGATGGCACCTGCCTCAGCCAAAGTCCTGATTTTAATGGAACCATAACAGACAGATGAATACATGTGTATAACCAGTGACTAATTAGCATTAAACATGTGAGAAAGGGGGTGTCTTTATTTATTTGAGACAGAGAGAGACAATGATCATGCCAGGGCCTCTAGCCACCATAAACGAACTCCAGATGTGTGTTCCCCCCTTGTGAAGTGGGTCTTGGGGAATCGAACCAGGGTCCTTTGGCTTTGCAGGCAAGTGTCTTAACCACTAATGCATCTCTCTAGCCTGGATATGTCTTTTTAAAATATATAATTTATTTATTTATTTGAGAAATAGATAATGAGTGAAAAGGTAAACGAACTCCAGATGCATGTGCCACATTGTACATCTGGCTTACATGGGTACTGGAGAATTGAACCTTGGATTTTAGGCGTTAGCAACAAGTGCCTTAACTGCTAAGCCATTTCTCCAGCCCAAAGTCTTAAATGAAGCTCAGCAAGCATGAAATATTTTATTTGAAAGGATGTTTTCTCTGTTTATTTTTTGAAAATGGAAGTATTTTTAAAAAGAAATTGCAAAACATATACTAAATGCTATTAATCCTTGCTTCAAACTTTGTGTATGATGCCTACTATAAAACTTGTAGTTATGCAAGATGTTAAGTCGTTTTATCTGTGTGAGCAGTGAGGTTTAGAAGAGTTAATGTTTCCAACGTCACATGCTAGAAGATTCATATTAAGCCCTAACACTTGCCATCCGCCCACCAGGCATCTCTCTGTATTATCTGCACATAGGTCTACGACACCGGAAAACCAAGAGAAAATGAGACATGGAGCCAAACTCCTGGATTAGTTTGCTGGATAGAAAAACATGTTCTCTTTTACTCACATTAGGCCATCTACTGACAATTGAAAATGTTTACTCATTGTGAACCTTGTTTTCATAATATATGGAAGGTAAAATGCCTATAACTGATAAAAGGATCAAGGGAAAACCAGTAAAGTACAATGATAAAAATGTAATCTGAAGTAATTATTTTCTTTATCTCTCAGCTTTATTGACATTATTTGGGAATGCATTAGTAATGAAAAATCTTGAGCTACAAAAACTATTGAAGAATACACTTTGTGATGAAGCACAACATCCATGATTTAATAAAGTGTGCACTCTACAATTCAAGAAATCCTAGAAAAACCTTGAATTAATTATGGTGTCATAAGTTCTCATTATCTTTTAATAGTTTTAAAATTAATTTTATTTTTAAACATGTAAAACAATAACTTGTGTTTCACTGATATTTTTTACCAGTTTATTAACTTCACCTTTACTTAATGCCACATAAGAACTTATGGTCCCTACATGCGTAATTTTACAACAGTGTCAAGTACACAAGGGCGGCACAGGGCACATAGTGTGCATGGTGCGCTATGTAACTTGCTTATACACAAATGTCTGCAGGAAAACAATTATTGCTCTCCACCATCTTCAAAAACTCTAGAAATCCTTCTAAATTAAACAAGGCTAATGAATGTTTCATTTTGCTGTCTTGTATAAGCCCAAACTTTAATGACTATCCTCACATATAACTGTAAAGCTTTTCCTCCTGCTGTTCTCCTAGGAAATACCTCCTGGGTACTCCCTCCTAGTTCACTCTTCTGCAGCAAAATAGATCCATGATACACTAAGATCTTCTCCTTTAATCTTCGTATTCCATCCCTTACCTCACTTCCCTCTTGTCTCTTTCCTTTTCACCCTTCCAATTCTTACTGTGTCCATGTGTGCATGTGAGCGTTTGTGTGTATATGCATGTGAGCATGTGTGTGTGTATGTTAATTGAAGAATATTTGCTCATCTTATCCTCTTGGCCAACACTCATTTATTTTCTAACAAAACTAATCAGTAACATATACAATTTTCAGGACACACTAAAGATCACCATTCCTACAAGTTTATTTATCAGAAAGAATAGTCCCTAAAAAGGTCTCCCAACATATGTGGTTTCTAGAACACATATGCTACCATAGTCTAGAATTCAATTTTTGGTGGATTTACTTAAAGTACACATTTTCTTTCCTAAATGATAAACTCCTAGATGGGCATTCTGAATTTTATTGTTTAATTTTTTTTTAATCATCTAACACTATGCCTTACATTATGCCTTTCTTAGATAGATTATGAGAAAATTCAATAATGATGTGTGCTTACAGAACTACAATGAATACAGAAAATAGCAATAATAAAATTGGCACAAAGAATTTCACAAATAAAGTATTAAAAGGCATTTATTTTAGTCAGGCATGGTGGCACACACCTTTAATCCCAGCACTAGGGAGGCAGAAGTAGGAGGATCACCATGAGTTCAAGGCTACCCTGAGACTAAATAGTGAATTTCAGGTCAGCCTGGGCTAGAGTGAGACAGTACCTTGAAACAAACAAACAAACAATCAAAAAAAAACCATAGGACTTCCGGTTAAGATGGCAGCGTAGGTACCACGCCAAAGCAGCCTAGGGGGGAAAAAGACCAAAAAAACTCAGCAAAATACATGTTTTTACTAAAAAGTGAGGTGTATAGGAAATTGAGGCGGCAGCGGAGAAGTAGAAGAGTTATAGAGCAGCCAGAGCCCGCACAGGCGGGATAAGCGGCTCCAACGGCACAGGCAGCTCGGCAAAACGCTGCAGCCGCGGCGCAGCAGAAAACCGACAGACCAGCTCGAGCCGCAGGAAAAGCCAGGTGCGGGATTTTCCCCTCACACCGCGCTCTCCGCAACTCGGGAAACGTGAGGGGAGAGCGGCAGCGAGCAGGGGAGGAGAAGACCGCGAGTTAGAACACGTGGAGCAGCGAGACAACCAGAGAAGCCGCGGCTCCCTCCCCTCCCCCACCGCCTGAGCCCAGCTCCAGCGAACACAGCAGCGGCCAGGGACCCGGCCACGCCAACTTGGGCTGACAGCGGGACCCAAGCAGGAGCAGAGTTCGGCAGCAACTTCAGCGGCTCCAGCACCGGTACCAGCGACCCCAGCAGCAGCGGACCCAGGAGCGGCAGCGGCGGCAGATCCCGCAGCAGCGGCTTCGGGGGGGAACAGCGGCGGTGGTCATGGCAGCGGCAGCTTCAGCAGTGGTGGTGGCTCTGGTGGTGGCAGCTATAGGAGCAGCAGAGGCAACAGCAGCGGCTCGGTTTGCCCCATAGGAAAAGCAAGTGCCCAGCTCCAGAAATCAGAACAGCAGACCGACGACCCAGGCAGCAACTTGACTGAGACCAAAATCACCCAAGGTAACTGGGATTGCACCAGGGAAGGGTCTCACTGGTCACAAGCTGACTTGGATCCCTCAACAGACCAGAAATCTAAACCTCTTTGTTGATAGAAGATCTGGTCATTATAATAACTACTCTTGCATACATACTCGGGGCTGTTTTTGATTGAATGTGTACAGTGTTTAGTTAAATTTTAGAATCTACCTGTATTTTATTCCACTCAGCCTGCTTGAATACTCCTATAGCAGGGAATCTCAACCCCTAAGAACATCTTTGTAGATACTCTGAGAGTCTTAAGAGCCGCACCTAATACCTTAAGGTCCTACCCTGAAAATATATTACATCAAATCAATTGATACAGCTAAGAATACACAGCTAGCTAGAAAATCCAAGCATTAACTTAATCCAAGATGCAAAAATATATACATTATAACACAAGAAACACTAAAAAGCAAGATGATATAAATCCACCTAAAAGTATTAATGCATCAGAAATGTCCTCCAGAGAGAAACAGTTAGAGGAAATGCCTGAGAAAGAGTTCAAAAGAATAATTATAAATATGTTCCAAGAGGTCAAAGAACACATGAAAACAATCAAGGAAGAAATCAAAGAGGAAATCAAAGGAATCAAAGAAGAGGCAGGACACAAATTTAATGAAATAAAGAAGGCAATACAAGACATAAATAGGGAAATAGAAATAATAAAGAAAAACCAGTCAGAATTACTAGCAATGAAGAACACAGTTAATGAAATAAAAAACTGTAGAAAATCTCACCAGTAGGATGGATGAGGGAGAGGACAGAATATCTAAGCTAGAAGACCAGGTGGCAGACCTAATGCAGTCTAACAAAGAGAAAGACAAACTTATAGAAAAGTATGAGTGGGAATTTCAAGATATTCGGGACACTATGAAAAGATCCAATATAAGAATTCAGGGCATAGTAGAAGGAGAAGAACTCCACTCCAGAGGCATAGTAGGCATCTTCAACAAAATCATAGAGGAAAATTTCCCCCAAATTGGGAAAGAGGTGCCAATACAGATACAGGAAGCCTTTAGAACCCCAGCCAGACAAAACCCAGAAAGAACCTCCCCTCGCCATATTATAATCAAACTTCCAAACACACAAACCAAAGAAAAATTATTGAAAGCAGTTAGAGAGAAAAATCAAGTTACCTACAAAAGCAAGCCCATCAGGATTACAGCAGATTATTCAACACAAACTTTTAAAGCAAGAAGGGCTTGGAGTGATATATTCCAAGTTCTGAAAGATAACAACTGTCAACCAAGGTTACTTTATCCTGCAAAGTTATCCATTCAAATAGATGGAGAAATAAAGACATTCCATGACAAAAGCAGGTTAAAGGAGTATTTGAAGACAAAACCAGCTCTACAGAAAATATTGATAGAATCCTCCATGCTGAACAAAAGGAAAAGCACACATATAAGGAACCTAGAAAAAACAAGCTATACTCAAATACCAGTTAACAGAAGAGAGCACAGGTAGAACCAGTAACACACAAACACACACACACAAAAATGGCAAACATAAATACACACCTTTCAATAATATCTCTTAATATCAACGGTCTCAATGCCCCAACGAAAAGACATAGATTTGCAGACTGGGTTAAAAAGCAGGATCTTACAATTTGTTGTCTCCAAGAAACTCACCTTTCTACAAAGGATAAACACTATCTTAGGGTGAAAGGTTGGAAGACGGTGTTTCAAGCAAATGGGCCTAGAAAACAAGCAGGGGTTGCTATCCTAATATCAGACAGGGTAGACTTTAGTCCGACGTTAGTCAAGAAAGATAAGGAAGGTCACTTTATATTGATTAAGGGCACACTCCAACAGGAGGACATTACAATCCTAAACATATATGCACCTAACATGGGGGCTCCCAAATTTGTCAAACAAACACTATTAGAACTAAGGTCACAGATAACACCAAACACAGTGGTGGTGGGAGACTTTAACAACCCACTCTCATCAATTGACAGGTCATCCAGGGAAAGAATAAACAGAGAGGCATCTGGACTAAATGACGTCATAGAGGGAATGGACCTAACAGATATATACAGGACATTTCATCCAAAGGCTGCAGAATATACATTCTTTTCAGCAGCACATGGAACATTCTCTAAAATAGACCATATATTAGGACATAAAGCAAATCTTAACAAATTCAGGAAAATTGAAATAATTCCTTGCATTCTATCTGACCACAATGGAATTAAACTACAAATCAGTAGCAAGAAAGGCTATAGAGCATACACAAAATCATGGAAACTAAACAATACACTACTAAATGATGAGTGAGTCAATGAAGAAATCAAAAAGGAAATCAAAAAATTTATAGAGTCAAATGATAATGAGAACACAACATACCAAAATCTCTGGGACACAATGAAGGTAGTACTAAGAGGTAAATTTATAGCCTTAAGTGCCTATATTAAGAAATTAGAAAGGTCGCAAGTAAACGACCTAATGCTTCGCCTTAAAGCCTTGGAAAAAGAAGAACAAGGCAAACCAAAAATTAGTAGATGGGAAGAAATAATAAAGATTAGGGCAGAAATTAATGAAATAGAAACAAAAAGAACAATCCAAAGAATTAATGAAACAAAGAGTTGGTTCTTTGAAAGGATAAACAAGATTGATAAACCCTTAGCAAATCTGACCAAAAGAAAGAGAGAAGAGACACAAATTAATAAAATCAGAGATGAACAAGGCAACATCACAACAGATTCCAGAGAAATTCAAAAAATCATAGGGACATACTACAAAAGCATATACTCCACAAAGTATGAAAATCTGAAAGAAATGGATGATTTCCTTGATCTATATGACCTACCTAAATTAAATCAAAATGAGATTAATCACTTAAATAGACCTATAACAAACATGGAGATCCGAACAGTTATCAATAATCTCCCAACTAAAAAAAGCCCAGGCCCGGATGGATTCACTGCTGAATTTTACCAGACTTTTAAGGAAGAGCTAACACCATTGCTTCTTAAGCTTTTCCAGGAAATAGATAAAGAAGGAATTCTACCAAACTCCTTCTATGTGGCCAGCATCACCGTGATACCAAAACCAGGCAAAGATAGAACAAAACAAGAAAATTACAGACCAATCTCCCACATGAACATAGATGCAAAAATTCTCAACAAAATATTGGCAAACAGAATACAAGAGTATATCAAAAAGATCATTCACCCTGACCAAGTAGGCTTTATCCCAGAGATGCAGGGATGGTTCAACATATGCAAATCTATAAATGTAATACATTACATAAACGGGTTGAAGGACAAAAATCACATGATCATCTCATTAGATGCAGAGAAAGCATTTGACAAAATCCAACATCCCTTCATGATAAAAGTCCTACAGAGACTGGGAATAGAAGGAACATATCTCAATATAATAAAGGCTATTTATGACAAGCCTACAGCCAACATATTACTAAATGGGGAAAAACTGGAAGCTTTTCCACTAAAATCAGGAACAAGACAAGGGTGTCCACTGTCCCCACTTCTATTTAATATAGTTTTGGAAGTCTTAGCCATAGCAATAAGGCAAGAGACACACATAAAAGGGATACAAATTGGAAAGGAAGAAATCAAGTTATCATTATTTGCAGATGACATGGTTCTATACATAAAGGACCCTAGAGACTCTACTAGCAAGCTGTTAGAGTTGATCAAAACCTACAGCAATGTAGCAGGATACAAAATAAATACACAGAAATCAGTAGCCTTCATATATGCTAACAACAAACACACAGAGGATGAAATCAGAGAATCACTCCCATTCAAAATTGCATCAAAAAAAATAAAATACCTTGGAATAAACCTAACCAAGGAAGTAAGTAATCTATACAATGAGAACTTTAAAACACTCAAGCGAGAAATTGCAGAAGACACTAGAAAGTGGAGAAACATCCCTTGTTCCTGGATTGGAAGAATCAATATTGTGAAAATGGCAATCTTACCTAAAGCAATCTACACATTTAATGCAATCCCTATCAAAATTCCAAAGGCTTTCTTCATGGAAATAGAAAAAACAATCCAAAAATTCATTTGGAATCACAAAAAACCTCGAATATCTAAAATAATACTGAGCAACAAAAAAGAGGCTGGTGGTATCACCATACCTGATTTTAACCTATACTACAGAGCCATAGTAACAAAAACAGCATGGTACTGGCACAAAAACAGACATGTAGATCAGTGGAACAGAATAGAGGACCCAGATGTAAGCCCAAGTAGCTATAGCCACCTGATATTCGATAAAAATGCCAAAAATTCTCATTGGAGAAGAGACAGCCTCTTCAGCAAATGGTGTTTTGAAAACTGGATAAATATCTGCAGAAGGATGAAAATAGATTCTTCTCTCTCGCCATGCACAAGAATTAAGTACAAATGGATTAAAGACCTTAACATCAGACCTGAAACTTTGAAACTGCTAGAGGAAAAAGTAGGGGAAACCCTTCAACATATTGGTCTTGGCAAAGACTTTCTGAATACAACCCCAATTGCTTATGCAATAAAACCACAGATTAACCACTGGGACCTAATGAAATTACAAAGATTTTGCACCACAAAGGACACAGTGAAAAAAGCAAAGAGGCAACCTACAGAATGGGAAAAAATCTTCGCCAGCTATATATCTGATAGAGGATTAATATCTAGGATATACAAAGAACTCAAAAAGTTAAATAATAAGGAATCAAACAAGCCAATCAAAAAATGGGCTATGGAGCTAAATAGAGAGTTCTCAAAGGAAGGAATACGAATGGCATATAAGCATCTAAAAAAATGTTCTACGTCACTAGTCATCAGGGAAATGCAGATTAAAACTGCATTGAGATTCCATCTCACTCCTGTCAGATTGGCCACCATCATGAAAACAAATGATCATAAATGTTGGCGGGGATGTGGAAAAAAAGGAACCCTTCTTCACTGCTGGTGGAATGCAATCTGGTCCAGCCATTGTGGAAAACAGTGTGGAGGTTCCTAAAACAGCTAGAGATTGATTTACCATATGACCCAGCTATAGCGCTCCTAGGCATATATCCAAAGGACTCATCTCATTTCCTTAGAAATACATGCTCAACCATGTTTATTACTGCTCAATTTATAATAGCTGGGAAATGGAACCAGCCTAGATGTCCCTCAACAGATGAGTGGATAATGAAGATGTGGTACATTTATACAATGGAGTTCTACTCAGCGGTAAGGAAAAATGAAGTTATGAAATTTGCAGAAAAATGGATGGACCTGGAAAAGTATTATACTAAGTCAGGTAACTCAGGCCCAGAAAGCCAAGCGCCACATGTTCTCTCTTATATGTGGATCCTAGCTACAGATGACTGGGCTTCTGCGTGAGAATGAAAATACTTAGTAGCAGAGGCCAGTAAGTTGAAAAGGAGACATAAAGGGTGGAGAAAGGAAGGGAGGAGGATACTTAATAGGTTGATATTGTATATATGTAATTACAATGATTGTAATGGGGAGGTAATATGATGGAGAATGGAATTTCAAACGGGAAAGTGTGGGGATGGGGAGGGAGGGAATTACCATGGGATATATTTTATAATCATGAAAAGTGTTAATAAAAATTAAAAAAAACAAACCATAAAAATTCATTTTGATGTGTATTTTTTCATTCTTCTCTATGTCTCTGTGTTTATAGCCCCATGGATGATCATCGACATTACATTAGTATGGAATTTTTTAATACATCAGCATATATATTTTGAGAGAAATTGTGTATTTTCTTTATTTCTTCTTTTTTTCTTTCTTATGTTGTTTCCTTCTTATGAAGGAAAAAAACATAATGTAATTAGTATATTTTGTAATCTTCTCCATGACTAGAAGTTAATTATAATATGCCTTCATTGAGTTAATGTAGTTAAAATTTTAAAGATTTTTAAAAAAGAATAAAAATTCAAACTTATTTAAAGAGACAAGCCACATCCTTACTAAGAATTCTGTGACATACAGTTCACACACTAAAAAATGAATGCATATAATATAACTTGTTAGCTCATTCACTGTATTATACACCCATCATTTTTATTTAATTTGAACATTTTCACACCACCAATTTTTATCCATCAATGTAAGTCACAATGTCCTTTTCATGATTGTCTTTAATAGTGGGGACCATTTTTTTCCTCTCTAAGCTTAGGTCAATTTACTATTTTAAAAAATTATTATCAACATTTTGATTCTGTCAACTTTATTGTTTCCTATTTTTAATGTTAATTTCTAATATCTTCTTATTATTCCTTTTATTATGTTTGCAGTAAGTATATTTTACTTTACATATTTTGTTGATGTAAAATTAGTTTGATATGAAACCTTTCATCTTAAGAATAATGTTTCCTCATTTACTGCCATAGATTTTAGTTTGCTCTGTTCTTTTTGTTTTTAATTAATCTCAAAGCACTTTCTAATTTTCCCCTTATCTTATTAGTCTTTTTTATTTTTATTTGTTGTTGCTCAGTGGTCTCCCTCATATCCCCAAGGCTCTGTATATTTTCCTCTTTGGCTTCTCATTTTTCGTAGCCCAAAATTTCTAATATACTATTTTTTAATATTTTAATTTATGTATTTGAGAGAAAGAGAGATGGAGGAAGAGAGAAAAATGGGCACTGTACGGCCTCCTGCCACTGAAAACGAACTCTCGATGAATACGCTACTTTGTGCACCTATCTGTCTGTACATGAACTGGGGAAATGATCCCTGGGCTTTAGGATTCTAGCCCTAATATACCTTATTTTTGTAATATAGTTCAAATCTCCTTCTTTTCTTTTCTATTTCTTTCTTCTGTCCTTTTTTTGGTTTTATGTTTTTGGTTTTATGTTTTTGGTTTTTTTTTTTTTGTTTGTTTGTTTGTTTGTTTTGAGGTAGGGTCTCACTCTGGAATTCACTACGTAGTCTCAGGGTGGCCTTGAACTCATGATCCCCCTACCTCTGCTCCCAAGTGCTGAGTTAAAGGTATGTGCCACCATGCATGTGTGGCCCCCATCCTTTGTTATTATTATGATTTTTTAGATAAGGTCTAATTATACGTGTCAGACAGATTTGGAAATCATTTTGTAGTGTAGACTGACCTTGAACTTGCAGAGGTCCTTCTGTGTTCCTTTCTTGAATTTTTTTAATGACTCAGTATGTAAAGTACTGTGTCATAACAATTGATAGGCTTAATTTACAGAGAGGAAAACAGTAACTTGCCAAGTAGATATAAGTAGTGTGTATAAAGGCACTGATATTGTTTTACTTTATTTTATTTTATTTTTCAGATAGGGTCTCATATGGTGCAGGCTGTCCTCAAGCCTGCCGTATACCCTAGAATGTTTTTGAAGTCCTTATCCTCCTGAATCCATGAATCAAGTAAGTATGAGTGTCTTAATTTAAATTCATTTTTTCTTTATTCAAATTTCATGTTCATCAGCACTATATTAATGCACAAAGAAAAAAATGGCAACTAAAAGACAAGAGATTGGTCATTCTTCAACACATTGACCTGGGATGATGGTCGTAGGAGAGTAAATATTGAACAGCAGCAGTGTACAATGTGATTGTTGGTAAGCAACTGAGAAAACTGAACTGAGTTTCAGTTTCAGCAGAGGATGCTCTTTCTAACAACTGCTTTCTGCTTACTAAACTGGAATAAAATGTGAAATAAAATCATATAACTGATTATATAACAATTTTCATATTCAGCAAAGCAACTCACATTCACAGCCAGCCTGAAAATGATTGTGGGTATATTGCAATCTACACAGGGGGAGCCCTTAATTCAGCCAGCACATTTCTCTAGTAAAGCATCAATTAAATCTACCAGCCAGCTAATTATAGCTATTTAACTATGTTCCATTGAATGACATGCAATTAGAAAGAAATTGTCAATAAAGCCACAGAAATTGGGGATTGATTTGAAGATTAGGATTTATATTCTTTAGTACTCTTTATAAAATATATTGACATGCACAAATTCCAAACCCTGGTTCTCATTCATTTGGCACAGTGAATATCTGAAGCTGTATCCTGAAGTATGAAGTACTTGCACTGATAATGAGCTCCCTTGGTCACTTATTACATCTTACGTCCTGTGTTTATTTTTGTATGTTTTGAAACACAGAATTTCAATAGAGTTTATTCTATTGTTAAGCAGAATACTTCTCAACAATGTGTGGATTCCACTGCTTTTTTATATGTAAAACATTTGAACTGTATTTTTTTGTATAAAATGCAACTGGCAAAAATAGTAAAAGGAAACCTGTATATTGTTATTTTTGAAAATTCTTTTCTTTCGTGATTACTATATTTTTTGAATTGAGTAAGATTATAACAAGATTAAAATAGAATGAAAAATATATAAATCATCCAATTTGCCTTCAAGAAACTTATATTTCAGATTATTATGATTCTAAAATGATAATCTGGGACACATTAATAGAAATAGTGGAGGTAAACAGTGATCACAATTAACTTCATCAGATGCCAGTTACTTATTATGGTCCTTCAAATAATTTCAAGAATTTGAGCAATGAGATTTCTTTTTTGCAAATGTGAAACAGATATGAAGGTTAGTGAACAGTAAAACAAAATATATTATTTTATCCCTCAAATCCATTTCTAGAAATCTCCATTCTTCCCTTGATTTATTGCACAAGTAGACAAATCAGACTATTCACATGAATTCTTTGTCTCTATTCATACTAGCATACCCATATTTAGATAAATTAGAGAAATGATGTCTTCTTAATTCTACAGACAAAAAAGAGAAAGAAAACCTTACCAAATAGAAAATGTATCTGTCACTCTACCCCATGTCTACTCTAGCACAATGGAAGAGTGTATGCACTATTATAAGATTGTATGGCCTGTGCTATGATGCCTACTTCATTATTCTTATGTCCTACTGAAAGTTAGAGAACAAAAGGTGGTTCTAATTGTGTCCAGCTAGAAGGATGGATGGGTACTACAGAACCAGTTTTTCACCAGGCTCAGATCATTTCAGGGAGCTCCACTGTACTATTTTCCTGATGACAGCAAACTGGATTCCATATGCAATTTTGAAAATTTATAGGAACTCTTACTGACTCTGTTGTGTTACTAGGTTACTAAACATAAGGATATATTACATTTTTCTTACAATTTCGATCTAGTTAAGGAATATTGCATTAGCTTGATATGTAATAGAATTTCACAACATTTTACTAATTCAGGATTATCAAATTGGCAATCATGGATTTACCTGTATTTTCCCCAAATCCATATACAAACTTTGTAACCTACAATGTGTTATGCTGTTTGACAGTAGAGCTTCTAGGAGTTCATTAAGGTAAATGAGGTCCTAGTGTGTAGATAAAGGCTCGTGTCCTTCAGAGAAGGACCAGATCCCCCACCTCACACACAAAGAGTGTCATATGAAGTTAACAAAATGTGTCTTTCAAATCAAGGAGTATGTACTCAGTATAAATCAATCCAATTGGAACCTTAATCTTGGAGTTTTGGTCTTGAGTGACTATTCACCCTTGGAGTAATGCTAGCACTAATAATGATGGGAATGTGTGTCATTTTAAATATTTTTGACAATTTTAATGCATGTTAATGTTGAATTATCAAAATATTCTCCTATTACCTTCTTTTTCCTGATCCAGTATGTCTGTTATACTGAACATTTTATTTTTTCCAACCATTCCCCCTTTTACACTGGTGTCTTTGTTTTGGCTCTCCTCCTCCACACAAATGAAATGTGGATGCTCTCAAAATTGTGCAGGTAACCAGTGACTGTGAGGTCATAATGAAAGTATATTCAACTTCTTCTTACCTGTCAATAACAAAACTATTTAAATTTACAACAGCTAAATATAAGATAGTACATCTACATTCTATTAGAAAAGAAAACTGTTCATGAAGCTTTTTTTTTCCCTTGGCCTCAATTTAAACAATGAGTTTCAAGTATTGGAAAGAAATACTTTTATAATAAGGAAAGAAGGCAGCGGTAATGTAGGTTGCCTAATAGAATGTTAGTTAAAATCTATTACAAATTTATTTATGACTGGCAAATATTCAGCTAACTATGCTAATATAAGAGGAAGGGAAAATAATCACTCATGTTAGCTCTATGTATGATATTTATTTAAAAAAAAACAACTTTGCCCACAAGAAAGTTTAGTATAAACAAAAACGTAATATTCAATCTCTTATGCATGCATGAAAGCATTTCAGATGAATATTTTAATCTTTTGTATTACAATAGAGCTTACACATCTAATACAGTAATCCCTAAGTATGAGAAATCTGTCAATAAGACAGCCATAGTGTGTGTGGTTAAAGCTGTTATCTTCAACTCAAGGTATTTTATCTTCTTTTCCCAACTTCTAGATGAATTTGGAAGGACTGCATTTACTCATGGTTTAGGCTGTTATGAGTACATGAGTTCTGATGCTCCTTATTTGAATGTTGAGTTATTAAGTAGAAAGAGTGAATGCACATTATTTTACTTAAAATTTCTCATAGGAAAATAATTTGGATATATTTAAGGAATTATATTAGGACTGTTTTGAAAGCACCATAATGGAGAAAGATAGATGATTTTTTTCCCAGCCTCCTTCATGTTGAACTATGGTGAAAACAAAAATATTTATTTAGGTTAAAGATGCTCAGTATAAATCTGAATGTAGAAAGTATTCATTCTCTATGCTGTAATAAGTGTTTTTTTTTTTTTTTTAAAGTCTACCCACTATCAGTGTGTGATATGCTATGACAGTATCTCCTTTTTGACTTTAGGAGAAAAGTCAATGTAAGAAAACTTGTGAGAAGTGGGAGTACATGATAGGGACAGAAGTCAACAAGGAGAAAGCCTTTATTAAGAAATGCACTGTTAGTCAGGAGTGGTGGTACACGCCTTTAATTCCAGCACTCAGTAGGGTCACTGTGAGTTTGAGGCCACCCTGAGACTACGTAGTGAATTCCAGGTCAGCCTGAGCTAGAGTGAGACCCTGCCTCAAAAAACCAAAACAAACAAACAAACAAACAAACAAACAAAAAACCAGAAATGCACAGTTTGTGGTAATGAGATCATCCTTCTTAGAGCTGAAAGGTCCAGTTGTCCTTAAATTCCATGATGAAAATGATATTATCATGCTTGTCAGTGACAATGCGATTCATAGTTTAGAGAAAATTTGAATTAGAATTGATATTAATATTTGACCCAAGGTAAAACAATATAAAATTAGTAGAATTAGGCCTTCAATAACAAGCTGAAGTTGAACAACTTGCACAGAATCTTGGAATGCCACTCAATTTCTATAAGTATAGCTTCCAAAGCACATGGAACTGGATTTAGGAAGGATGTTGTGGTACCCACCATTGTGTTTAAAGGAATATTAAGAATCTCTTGTTATTGTTTTTTCTTTTCATCTGAATTAACCAATTAAATAGATGATCACTTTATTGTAATTTCAACATAAAAATAAGATATACCGATAATGATTTTAAACAAATAAAATTAAATTTGATCTGAGTTACCAAGATATATTAAGGCAATATGCTGTAAAAGTGACAATAAACATCTGATTCTTTTATAAGTAAGATATAAAAGAGGTCATTCTGAATTACTCCCTTGTATGGAAAGATCATTATGGAAAATTTCTACATTTATTGAATATTTATCCAAAAGTACATTATAAACAAATAATGATTCTCTCAAATTATATGATAAGAACAGAAAGATCAAGCGTTAAAAACAACCTTTAGGTGACCTTCATACACAGTACTAAACACTACCTTTAAGTTATTTAGTTTTGATTGAAAAGTATTATTCAGAGATTTTATAACATCCACAATATAACTCTCCATAATTGGTTCTCTGTTCCTTTTTCCTCGTTACTCTAGTTATTTCTCTTTTTTTCTTTTTTCTTTTTTTTCAGAAGAATAACTCTACCCCATTCTAAAAAATATTTGTCAGGTTGGAGTAACAGCCATATACATGTCCCATATCCTAAAAGTCATGTTATTGAATACTGAAACTCTTAAATAACCTCACCCAGTCTTTGCAAGATTCATTAAGAGTATAAGTAAACTCAGCCCAGGTAAACATGCCCTCAAAATGGAGTTTCAAATTTGCTGAACACCCATGCTCTTAGACATATCTAATAATTTCTACTTGACAATTTATGCTACAGCAGCCACAGGATAAAAACTACTTTTCTATCCAATTTAAAATCATGAATGTTCTTCTTTTTACCCTAGAGCTTAAAGACAATTTACAGAAGTAGGCCAGTATGAAGTATTGCCACAATAAACTGTTGTTTTACTTCTTTTTTTGTAGCAAAATTTAGGAAAATACTGCAGTGCTCTTGAGTCATAAAATATGTGAGTAATAAAACAAAAGCAAGCTATCTGGTTTATTTAATTTGTATTGTGGCTACCATTATTCATAAGCTTTGTTGTTTTTCTTATATTGAAAATAATTTATTTTGAAAAAATTTCAAAGTTGAAATAATGGGTCTTGTTTTCAAATTAAAATTCACTATGGATGAAACCTATCTCTCATAAGTCAAAATATATGAAAGTTATTGTACTTGTGTCATACAGAAAATGTGATGAGAAAATAATTTTATATTGAAAATATTAACCTCATTGTGAAGGCTATAGCAATATAATTAGTATACTCTGTAAAAATAAAATAGTTATGGGCTGAGAAATGGCATAGTGGTTAAGGCACTTGCCTTCAAACCAAATGACCCAGGTTCAATCGCCCAGGACCCATGTAAGCCAGAGGCACAAGGTGGCACATGCATATGGAGTTCATTTGCAGTGGCTGGAGGCCCTGGCATGCTCATTCTTTTGCTCTATCTGCCTCTCCCAGTCTCTCTATTTATTTCATAAGTAAGTAAATGTATAAATATTTTAAAATAGTTATGTTAATTAATCATCATTACATAATGGTCATACAATCATCATTATATCATTACATAATGATTATATATTAGCTAAACCAATGTAAAGCAATTGAATATACTAAAATAAAATCATCACTGTGCCCATTCAGAATGCATAGTTGTTGAGACAACAAAAATAAGAAAGTATTTACATTTATAAATAGGCCTGGAGGGATGGCTTTGCAGTTAAGGCAGTTGCCTGCAAAGCCAAAAGACCCAGGTTCAATTCCCTAGGACCCACGTAAGCCAGATGCACAAAGGGGCACACATATCTGGAGTTCATTTGCAGAGGCTGGAGGCCCTGGCATACCCATTCTTTCTCTCTCTCCCTCTTTCTCTGTTAAATAAATAAATAAATAATGGTAATCCATTAATAGATTGTAATATATATTTCACTATTTTAAATAGGAATATGTGAAATGAATTTTATTATAGATGGACTTATTTTATTTGATATTGTTTCAAGTTTTGAGTTGTGACTTGACAAAATTACTAATAAAAATATAACTATTATATTTAATATAATATTTAATATAACTTTTAATATACATTTACATTAATATCTAATATAATATTTATTTAATATATTATTTATAAAATATTTATTTAATATATTTAATATAACTATTATATTTAAGCCTGTGTTTAAATACTAAGATGGTATTCAAATGAATTCATAAAGAAAGATTAATATTCTGTTCATTTATTCTAATTAACAAATGAAAAGATAAATAAAAGTATATGGAATACTGATAAAATATAATACCTGGTGTTCATTGAAGAAAGATTCATTCTAAAATAAATATTTTTTAGCATCCATTTTCTTACTGATTTATTATGTTTATTATTATTATTAACAAGATGCTGCATATGAATACACTATGTGTTTGTACCCTGTTTTCCCTCATCCCTGCCCCTATTCCATTGGCTATGCTCCTCATAGGGGTTGCAGGTATTCCCTATGGGGTTGTGGTTTGTGTATTGCTGCAGGAGGAGTTAGTTATTTAGGAGAGAGATGGAATGCCTCTGGGCATGATGTCTTGACCTGTGGCTCTTACATTCTTTCTGCCCACTCTTCCACAAAATTCCCTGTGCCATGGTGGTGAGTTTTAAGTTTATTTCAGTGATGAGTTCTTAGAAGTCTCAGGATCACTGTTTTGGTAGGTGTTGAGCATCCTGAGGTTCTGTGTCCTACATCCTGGCACTGATTTATTAGGAACAGCATGGAAGCAGCACTCTTGCTCCTCTCCCCAATTCCTCTGTGGATTCAGATGAGGCTTGGCTGAAGTTCAAGGGATAGTTTATCTCCACCAGTTATGGTACCTTCTGAAAAAGAACAACAAAGATTCTCCAATGGATAGTGAAGTCAGCATAATTTAAATGAGATAAGCATTATTAATTTTGGGAGAATTTGATGTATTCTTTTAGCCAAACACTAGTTAGAGCATGACACTGGAGAACATAATTTTTATCTCCATAAATTTCTGATTGGTTCCCAATTCCAGATATGGGTTTCTTTACACTGAGAGGAGCTCTTAGCCAATCAGAAAGCTATTGGTTACCCACTGAGGTTGTGTGGTAATATTGCACTGGCATGTACATGGTGTCAGGCTGCTTGCTTCTGGGGAGCTTCGGCCACTGGTTGTTCAAATCTTTGTTGGCGATTTTCCCCAGTAGCTCATGTAGCACTTTCCAGCAATAGACAGGCTGTCTGGGGATTGGCTTTCTTCTGAATTCCAATCAGGTCTCTCTATGCTGTATGCCAGCAGCATATGATTTCTTCAGCAATAGGGTCTTTGCTTTCACAGAAAGCTGTCTTGATTTGGAGATCTTGTAGGTCTCGCCAATCACCAACTCAATATGGGTAGCAACCAAAATGATACTGGGAGTTACAGGTCAGAGACCAAAAAATTATATCTGCTAAGCTTAGGCTTCATTCCACTTTCAACAGAGCCTTACCTTTATGGTACTCTCCCCCCCCCCCAAGCTTATTCCTTTTGAGGGTTTATCTTTTAGGGTATCTCCAAGGATAAATGTTTCTATGTTATCAGCCCATTTTAGAATTAATTCAGTGTTGTGTTTAACCCCCTCTCCTGTCCCTCTAAACTCTTCCATGCCTATTGTCTGGATCTTAAGTTGCCTATTATGTATGACAGCAACTCGAGCATGTCTAGGTAATGAACTGAGGATAAGGGACACCATGTGATATTTGTCTATTTGTCTTTCTGTGATTATGTGAGTTCACTAAATATGACCCATTCCAAGTCCATCCATTGTTTCTACAGATTTAATTGTATCTTTTTTTTTTTTCTTACTGCTAAGTATAATTCCATTGTGTAAATGTACCACAACTTCATGGACATCTGGGTTGATTCCATTTAGGATAAATGCTCCATAAGGTAATCAGTGGGTCAAGTGGTAGCTCTAAGTTCAGCCTTTTCACAAATTTTCACAAATTGATTTCCATAGTGGTTATGAAAGATTGCATTCCCATCAAGTGGATAAGGGTTCCTCTTTCCCCACATCCCCACCAACATTTGTTATTGTTAAAGTCTTTAATGATTGCCATCCTTACTAAAGTGGAATCACATGGTTATTTTAATTTTTTTAATTGTTTTAATTCTATTTATTTCTTTAACAGTGACAGACAGAAAGAGAAAGAGGCAGATAGAGAATGGGTATGCCAAGGCCTACAGCCACTGCAAACAAACTTCAGATGCATGTGCTACCTTGTGCATATGACATATGTGGATCCTGGAGAATCAAGCCTCGAACCAGGGTCCTTAGGCTTCACAGGCAAGCGCTTAACCACTAATCCATCTCTCCAGGCCCCACATGGTTGTTTTAAATTGTATTTCCCTAATGGTTAGGGATGCTGAACATTTTCTTAAGTGTATGTAAGCCATTTGTAATTCTTCCTTTGAGAACTCCCTATTCAGTCCTACAAACCACTTTTGTGGTGGGTTGTTTTTTTTTTTTTATTGTTTAGCTTTCTGAGTTCTTTATAGATTATAGATATTAGGCTTATGCCAGTGGTGTATCTGGTGAGGATTTTCTCCCATTTAGTGGGTAATTCTATTGACTCTGCTTATGGTATGTTTATCTGTGCAAAAGCTTTTAGCTTCATGAGATCACATTGTTTGAGGAATTGTTTAATTTCCTAGGCTACTGGGTTTTGTTCTGGAAGATTTTCCCCACTCCTGTATTTTGGAGAGTGATCCATATTTTTATTCCAGTAGAAGAGTTTCAAGTCTCATATTGAGGTCTTTAATCCATTTGAACTTGATTATTTTTGTATGGAGAAATGAGTGGGTCTAGTTTCATTTTTTGTACATATGTTCATCCAATTTGTCCAACACCATATGCTGAAGATACTGCCATTTTTCAGTCTACATTATTGGCACCTTTTTCAAAGATCAAGTAGCTGTAGTTACATGACTTAAGGTCTGGGTCTTCAATTCTGTTATATTGATCTATATTTCTATTCTTATGCAAGTAGCATGTTGTTTTTGTTACTATGGCTTTGTAATATAGCCTTAGATTGATTATGGTGATACCACCAGAGGTATTTTTCTTTTCCCTGAGGAAATGTCTGGATATCTGAGACTTACTCCCAGTCCATATGAATGTTGAGATCATATTTTCAATCTCTGTGGAGAATGATGCCAGTATTTTTAGTGGTATTGCATTAATTCTGTATATTGCTTTTGGTAGAATTGCCATTTTCACAATACTAATTTTACCTGTCCAAGAGTATGGGAGGCCTTTACATCGTCTCAAGTCATCCTTGATTTCTTTTTTTTGAGTTTTATTTGTTTTGTTTTCATTATATAGGTATTTCACATCCTTGGTTAGTGTTATACCAAGGTATTTAATTTTTTTTGCCTTTGAAATTAGGGCAGCCTAACCGATTTCTTTCTCTGTATATTTGTCCTTTGCATATGGAAACAATTCTGATTTTTGTGCATTCATTTTGTCTCCCACCTCTTTACTTTGTCAAAGACCTTTTCTGCTACAATTGAGATTGTCATGTGGTTCTTATGGTTAAGTTTATCCATGTGCTATATTACATTGAGCAATTGCTGTAAGTTGAACCATCCCTGCACCCATGGGATGAAGCCTACTTGATCAAGGTGGATAATGCTTTTGATGTGCTGTTGAATTCAGTTTGTAAAGATTTTGTTCAGGATCTTTGCATCTAAATTAATCAGGGATATAAGCCTGTAGTTTTCTTTTGTTGTTTCTTCTCTGTCTGGTTTTTGTATTACGGTCATGCTAGATTCATAAAATGAGTTGAGAGGATTCCCTGGTAACTAATGAAAAACCATTTGAAAAAAATGGTTTCAGGTCTTCAAAGAACGCTGGACAGAGTTCAGCTGAGAATCCATCTGGTTCTGGAATTTTCTTTGTAGGGAGGATTTGGTTATTTTTTCCACTGATTTGACAGATTTGTTTAAGAAACTAATCTGATCTGAATTTAGTTTTGGTAGATGTTATATGTCTAGGAATTCATCCATTTCTTATCCAATTTTATGGATTATCCAATTTTATGGAGTAGAAGTTTTGGAAGTATGCACTGATGATTCTTAAAATTTCATTGATGTCTGTTGTGACCTCTCATTTTACATTTTTGATTTTGTTAAATTGAGACTTCCCCTTTTTTTGCTTGATTAAAGTGACTAGGAGTTTATCAATATTATTATTTTTTAAAAGAACCAGCTCTTCAATTCATTATTTTTAAAAATTATTTACTTAGTACCCAATTTATTAATTTCTACTCTGATCTTGATTATTTCTTTCCATCTGGAGCTGTTAGGGTTGGACTTCTCTTGTTTTTCCAGTGCCTTTAGGTAAACAGTTAGGTTATTAATTTGGTATCTCTCTGTATTTTTTATGAAGGCATTTAGCACTATGAGTTTTCCCACTAGGATTGCCTTCATCACATCCCATATGTTTTGGTAGGTTGTGTTTTTAATATCATTTGAATCTAGAAATTTTACAATTCCTTTTATTGATTTCTTTCACAACACATCCATTGTTTAAAAGTGTGTTCCTTAGTCTCCAGTAGCTGGTGGAGTTCTTGATGTGTGTCTTGTTGTTAATTTCTAGCTTTGAAGAATTGTGATCTGATATGATGCAGGAAGTTACTTCAATTTTCTTGAATTTACAGAAACACATTTTATGACCTAATATATGGTCTATTTTGGAGAAGGTTCTGTGGGCTGTTGAGAAGAATGTATATTATTTAGAGTTGCAGTTGAAAGTCCTATAGATGTCTATTAGGTCTAGTTAATCTATGGTATTGATGAGTTATATTATTTCCCCATTGATTTTATGCTTGAATGATATGTCTATTGATTATAGTGAAGTATTTAAGTCTCTGAATGTGATGGTTTTGTTGTTAATTTCTGTGTTGTTGTCAAATAAGTCTTGTTTTATAAAATGTAATGTACCTGTGTTTGGTATATATAGATTTATGATTATGATCTTCTCATGTGGGATCATCCCCTTGATGAGTATTCACAGGCTTTCTTTGTACTTTTTGATTACTTTTGGTGTTTAGTCTGCTTAATCAGATACCAATATAGCAACACCAACTTATTGTTTTTATTTCCACATGTTTGGGATATCTTTTTTCAGCCTTTTGTCCTGAGGATGCATTTATCTTTAGTGATGAGGTGGGTTTCTTGAAGACAGCAGATAGAAGGGTCCATTTTTTTTTAATCTACTCTATTAATTTGTATCTTCTGATGGGTCATTTAAGAGCATTATATTTATAGTTATTACTGTGAATTTTTAATTAATCCCTGCCATAATGAGTTGTTTTATGGGGTTTGGTGTTTTCTTGTGTTTTGTGCTTTCTTGAGCCTGGTCTATTTTTGGTTATTGTGATCATCTTGTTGGTTCTTGAGATTGGTTGTTTGAATATTCTGTGTGGAGTATTCAATGAATTATTCTCTGTAGGTTTGGTTTTGTGTTTATATAATCATCAAGTTGAATTTTCATGGAAAGTTTTCTTTTCACCATGTAGTATGAGGGATACTTTAGCAGGGTAGAGTAGCTTGGGTTGGAAGCCATAGTTTTTTTAGTCTTTGATGTGCCCTTCTCACTTTCAGGGATTCCATTGAGAAATCTTAATTAATTCTGATTGAATTGCCTTTCTATGTAGTGAGTTGTTTCTCTCTTGCTGCTTTTAGCACTCTTTCTTTTCATTTTTAAGAGTTTTATCTGTGATGTGCCTTGGAGAGTTTCTTCTTTGCTCCTGTCTGTTTGGTGTTCGGTGTGTTTCTTGTATCTGGATGGGCCTCTCTTTTGAAAGACTAGGGAATTTTTCTTCAATAATTTTGTTGAATATATTCTCCATGCCTATGGCCTGGATTTCCTCTTTCTTGTATACACATGATCTGGATGTTAAGTTGTTTTAGGGTATCTCATAGCTTCCTCATACTCTGTTCTCTTGATTTTTTGAACTTAACAAAACTTTCGGCCTCCTGATCAAATTTTTCTGTCTTGTCTTTCAGCTCAGAGGTTCTGTCTTCCACATGAGTAACTCTGATAATGAGGGGCTCTAGAGAGGTATTTTTTAAGATCTATTTTATTTTTGTTTCCTGGTGTGTTATTTTCCATTGTGTCCATCTCTATTTTGAGATACAATTTCAATTTGAGTTCTGATTTTCTTGATGCTTACAGGAATTCATTCTTACATTTGATCAAATCTTCATTAAGCTTAATCAATTGGTTATTGAGCTTTTCCATTTCTTGACTCACCTTTAGTTCATTCATATCCCTTTTGAGGGTTCTAACATTTTCTTCAATCAAGTTAAGCCTGTTATTTTAGCTGAATACTCTAAGAGATGATTCTGTTCAATTTCATTGATGCAGTTCTTAGTTCTTTAATGGTTTGCTTCCAGTTCAGCAGTTCTTTTGATCAGGGTCTCATTGGTTGTTATGTTTTCATTTTGGGATTGAACATCTATTCATTTCTCTATGATTTCATTGGTGGCTTCCATTGTGGGACAAGGTATTCTTGGTGGAAATCTCTGTTTTCTGACTTTGTTGTTTTGTTTTTTTTCATTGTGTTTTGCCCATCTTGGGGAGATGCTTTATTGGGTAAGGAGCAAGTTTTTGTCTTTGTAGGATCTTGAGAAGGTGTTCTGCTTTATATATGAACAGTATTGTTGTACTGGGATATGATGGGATTATAACCACAGATGTGCGGACTATGGAGATTGTAGGTACATCAAAAGTACCTGGGGAACGGGGAGCTCTGGCCTATTCACTCCACTTGTACATATTCTTCAGCACACTGGGATCATGGGTTGAGGAATCAGGAGCCAGGAATCTGGAGAGCCAGAGGCAAGAGGCCAACTCCTACAGTGGACCGTGCACCCTCTGATTCAAGGGAATAGAGATGTTGGTACCAAGGGACCTGTCAGAATACTAGAGCTTGAGGCCTGCTTCCACATAACCTACACAGGGACCCAGGCCTCCTTAAGCCAGGCACAGTGGGACATACAGGGACCAGGGAGCTGGGAGCAGCCAGAGAAAAAGGATGTGTCCTATTCACTCAATGTGGCATGCACCCCTGGCACAGAGTATCAGGGAATTAGGGAAACAGGGGCACTGCTATCATGAAAGTGGAGCAATGCATCTGCTTCCCCAGCAAGCTCGCAGGGTCCAAGTCTCCCCAAGCCAGCCCCATAAGCCAGCCACAGGGGACCAACTGGGATCAGGGAAGTAAAGTAAACAACTTTTGAAACTTATTTTATCTTGCATCTTTTTACATTAGACCCTAACATGCTCATGACCCAGGTTCCATCTCTTGCACCATTGGAAAGTAAAAAAAAATAAGATAAAGTAGTAATAATAATTATTTTATTTTTATTTATCTATTTGAAAGTTATAGAGAGAAAGAGAGAGAGAGAGAGGCAGATAGAGACAGAGAATGGGCACCCCAGGGCTTCCATCCAGCCACTGCAAAGGAACTCCAGACGTGTGCGCCCCCTTGTGCATCTGGATAACGTGGGTCCTGGGGAGTCAAGCTTCAAACCGGGGTCCTCAAGCTTCACAGGCAAGTGCTTAACTGCTAAGCCATCTCTTCAGCCTGTAATAATTATTTATTATCATGTGAGTCATTTTCTGCCATGCCCTAGTCCATTTGATAAAACCAAAACAGAAGATGAGAGATTATCTATCATGCTGACTTTGTATTCATAGTTCTTTGAAAATGTCCCATATGCAAGTGTTCACATTGTAAACAGATATGTGAAACTATAGGTATTTAGCAAATATATTTTTAAAATAATAAATAAAAATTCATTTAGAATAGTGATATAATATGGGAAAAGTGACTGACATAGTAGTAGTATAACTACTGAAAAACTGTTAGGGAGATACAAAAGTCCCTTAGGGCCTGACTTCTGCAGTGAGGCTTGGCTATGGCTTTAACTGTAGTAACTCCTGAATCCACCATATCTAGTTCAGGTCTATCTAAAGGTGTCCTATGTCCATTGTTCCCTCTTACAAAGGACACAAATCTTCAGACGTGGCTTTTTGGAAGCTATCATCCATGGAATAAGCAAGATATATTATAAGTATACAATAATAGTTCTGAGAAAAGTAAATGCTTATTTGAAGCTGAAAAAAATTTTGAGAGTTTTGTTACATGACACATACAAGCAAAGCAATAAATAACATTTCATAGTATCAGGCCTGATGGTAAATGTTTTTTATGACTGACATCTTTGATTCTTTCAACCTACATTAGGATTATCTAGTATAATTTCTCCTTTTTTCAATAAGAGAAAAATAATCTGGGTTGGGCTTGGGAGTTTGACTCCATTTTTTTGTCATTTATGAAGCAGAAGTTAATGGATCCATAGTCAAGAATTGCCTAGTATGGCACCAACGTGTTTGAATGGCTTATCTGAAATGCAATTCTAAGCCACAGATAGTGCTTACACCACAAGAATAGCTCATGGGCTTGTGCAGCCCTTCAAACATGAAGAAGAAAAATACTGGGAAAACTGAGCATGGAACATTCTGAAGAAAGGCATTCTGAAAGGTAACTGCTTCTACTCCTTTCTTTTCAAAATGAAATATTTATTAAGTGCACTTTCAAGTCTTTGGGAATAATATTTTGCCTGGAATCCCTTTAGTTGCAAAACAGCTATGTTAGCTTTGAATCAGGATTATTTTTATTTGTTTGATATTGTATTCTGAAGCTCTCACTGTATAGAAGTTTTCTTCAAAATATATTTCATTGACTTCTAAATGCTTATGTCTGAATATTACATTCTGGAGATTGTTTAAATACTGAAGGTACTTTCCAGTATTTTCATCTTAATCTAGAATGTACTGTTAGTAGCAGTAATTTTAATGGCATTAATGACTGGTTTTCTCTGAAAAGTAATACTAAATTTCTGAAACAAATGAAACATGTTCTGTACTCTTTGAAATAACATTTTCTTTTCCATACTTTAGCTTTCTTTGTATAAATAATGTATGACTCTACTACAAATACAGTTATACAACAGCATTACATAGTAAACAAACATCAATTCAATTATGATACTAATTTGTGGAGCAGTTATTTATCCTAAATCATTAAATTTAACATTTGGGAAGGGATTATGTTCATGGTATATTTCTTATATTCATGGAAGTTGTCAATAAAAAGTTTCACAAATAAAAAAAAAAACGTACAAGTCTCTATAACCTCTCAACTATGTTTAATTGTATTGGGCTATGGTGCTGCTGTTTTATTTGTGGAGTAAGAGTAGAATGATAATACAAACCTCAATAGCACAAAAAGGATAAATATCTTAAGAGTCTTGTAATTTTGTATATTTTCACTACTGGATGTTTGTTTGTTTTCTTTCTGGCTTTTCTCTATGACTTAATTTAAGTCAAAGGCACAGATGTAATTACATAAATAATTATATTCTTTTCATAGATGGTACAAAATCCCTCTCAGGCACATGTGAAAGCGTAGATGTTTTTAGGAATGTGTCCTGAGTGTGCCAAAGAGAACCGCGCTTATGCAGACAAAGCTAAACAGGCCTCGTCACAGCGACTGAGATGAGGACACACAGAACTCAGCTTCAAGAAACACAAGTTAGGAGAGATGTATTTCCGAGAAGAAACAGTGCCTTTTGGCATGATTCTTGGTTTTTCTCAGAGGAAAAATAAACCTCTCCTCACATTATTATGACAAGATTTTCTTTTTTCAATTCAAAGCAAGGCATCAAGCCAACTTGATTTGCTAGCTTGTCACAAAGACTGTCTAAGTGCCATCTTACATTTCAGTTGCTTTCCAAAGTGATAGCTTACATGTTTTCAGATGCTCTCTGTGTCTTAAAATTGGTAATCAGCTTCTGGGGAAATTTATAAACATATTCAAAGATGCAAAGAGAGAATTTACCATTATACCTTTTAGTGTAAACCACATACTCAAAGAAATAGAAGGTCAGGGACTACAGTTAAGAGGAACTCTTTTAAAAGATTAATCAAACAGAAAATAATATTATGACCAATTTGTTCCCTAATAAATTTATTTATAATAATTGGAGTGGGAAAAGAACCTCAAAATATCAATTGTTCTCTTTTATGTAATAAGGAGACTATCTCCTCTTTGCTCTGTGTCCTGCATCTGTGAGGTGAGGGAAATGTAAAGATGGGATTTCATTAAACTAAAGAGCTTGCAGCTGTAGCCAGGCTGGCTTGACTTTAATTAAAGACCATCTGTATTTGGAATTCAAGTCCATTGGAAACTTAACTACTGTGACAATGGTGCAGACTCTCTGAAAGTTTTGAATCCTTTAAGAGCAATTAAACCCCCTATGTGTTGGTCATTGAGCTGATGGATCAGAATACAGAAATTTTAAAGCCTGGTTTATGTAGTTGGACCACATTTAATGTCAAATCATAATGACAATTGTTTTCCTTCTCTAACATTTTCTGGCTTTAAAAATACAGATTCTTTAAGTCTTGGATACAGGAAATCGCTCTGACTTTACTTGTTCTAACCTATAATTTTGAATACAGCGTTTTCTTTTAGTGACTAATTAGTCTTATTATATACTGACCCTGTGGTAGAGCAGCAGACAAGTCATTAGTTTAATTTCTGTTGAGCCATTTATTAGACTTGTAAATAGAATTTCTTAAATTAGTTATGTTCTCTGTCCTATTAATTTGCTGATAAATTACCAAGAGACAGACACATAAAAAATGAGCCAAACATATGCATTAGAGAGAAATGCAAAAATAGAACATTTTCAGTAGCTACATTTGACACAAATCTGCACTTTAAAGAAAGAGTTATAATAGAGAACAAGTCTATAATTCTTTAAATGTAAAGATGGAGATGACTCCATATAATATATAGATTTCCAAGCTTTTCAGTTTTCTATACCTATGCACTTTCTAGTAGGCTCCAGTATCTCATATTTCCTACTTGAAAATGTTTGATATGCATCTGATGTCACCTAAATTGTAATAATTATTTTCAAGTAGTTTTCAATAATTTTCACATTGGCTTATCTCTCCTATTATTAGAGGATTTGTACTATAATTCTCTATTATGCTTAACTTTGGTAGTCTATACAATGTTCTCTGGGAAATGGATATATAAGACAGATTGACAGAAGGAATTTTGTTTCATAGTTGAGAACAAGAGGTTAAAGAGGAAATTTTCAGCATATTTGCTACCTAAACAGCTACTGTTTGTGTGGCCTCTATAAATTGTTTAATTTCCATGAGAAATTCTATTCCCTCAACTTTAAAATTTAGGACACACAAGTAGCTACTTAATATAGCTGTTACAAAGATAATAATTAATAATACATGTGAAATCTTTAAGGATTGGAACATAACTGATGATTGAAAATTAGTAGTTAACCTAACTGAAAAAAGTCATATCACGTAAAATAAACCAGATGGATTGCAACATTTTTATGTCATTTTAATACATTATATGTGTCATTGTTCTCAAAATTCCTTTGGGTTTCATTTGCTGTCTAAAAGTAACTTTCCTTTTAGAAATTAGATTACAAAAAAAAAAAAAAAAGATGCCCTATGCCTATAAATTTCTGCCCTTGAACAGCAAGAAAAGCAAATTCACCAAATTCAAAACTAGCCTAAGATTTATAGAAAGAGCCTGACTGAAGAAAAAAAAAAGTTATTTTTTATAAAAGTGTAAATGGTTATTATAAGAAATGCTAAACCAATGTCTTTGTTTGTTACTTGTCGGTTTTTCCTTATAATCATATCTTTCTTGGTGCATTGTTTGTTATTAATAACTCATGTGGGCTTGGGGACATGGCTTAACGGTAAAGGTGTTTCTTTGCCTGTGAAGCCTAAGGACGCCAGTTCTATTCCCCAGGACACAGGACTCATGTAAGCCAGATGCACAGTGGGGCACATGTGTCTGGAGTTCATTTACAGTGGCTAGAGGGCCTGGTAATCTCATTCTCTCTTTCTATCTGCATCTTTCTCTCACACATAAATAAATAAAATATTTAAAAAAATTCAGCGGGGCATGGTGGTGAACACCTTTAATCCCAGCGCTCAGAAGGCAGAGGTAGGAGGGTTGCCATGAGTTTGAGGTCACCCTGAGACTGCATAATGAAGTCCATGTCAGCCTAGACTAGAGTGAAACCTTACCTGGAAACACACACACACACACAACAGCAGCAACAAAAAAGAAAAAAAAAAAACCCAAAATTAAAAAAGCAATAAAACAATTCATGCATCTCTTCTAGGTTATCTAACCTCTTAGCACATAGTTGTTCCTAATACTAACATTATCTTATGGTACTTTTACTTTAGGAGTTACATTTTTATAATTTTTTTTTTATTTTTATTTTTTTTACTTTTTTGAGGTAAGGTCCCACTCTAGTTCAGGCTGACCTGGAAATCACTCTATAGTCTCAGGGTGGCCTCAAACTCATGGCATTCCTCCTACCTCTGCTTCTTGAGTGCTGGGATTAAAGGTGTGTGCCACCATGCCTAGCTATTTTTTTTCTTTTTAATGTGTATTTATTTATTTGCAAGTGGAGAGAGGGAGAGAGAATAGGTGTGGCAGGGCCTCTTGTCACTACAAACGAACTCCAGACACATGCACCACTTTGTGCATGGGGATTTACCTGTACTGGGGACTTGACTCCCGGCTGTCAGGCTTTACAAGAAAGTGCCTTAACTCCGGAGACAT
Organism: Jaculus jaculus; assembly: GCF_020740685.1. NCBI lineage: Eukaryota > Metazoa > Chordata > Mammalia > Rodentia > Dipodidae > Jaculus > Jaculus jaculus. The sequence goes on along the minus strand of NC_059112.1, from coordinate 75,788,004 downwards.
CTCTCTAGCAACCATATTTCATATTTTACTGAAGTGATTTTTCTTCTCTTATTTGTAAGTGTAACTATGGTGTTTAGTTAATATTTTTTTTCAAAATCCATTTGTTTTAGTGAATTTTTTTAGTTAACATTTCATTCCTTCTTTGTACTAACTTGGAATAAAGTTTTGGTTTTGTAAGTGCTTTGATGTATAAATATAAATGATTTATTTGAAAAATCCTGGGAATCAGAACCATTGATTTACATCCAAATTTCAGTCAGACTGAAGAAGCAAGAGACATGATGGTTGCGAAGAGGAGACCGCACCTGTCCAACTTAAGCAGAGGGCAAATTTATTATTCTTACACTTGGATATTTTAGTGGACTGGATGAGAACTACTCTAAATGAGGTGAAATTATCTCCATTTACAGATTCACTTACTAATTAATCTCTTGTAGATATAACCTCCCAAACAGCCACAAATGTTTTACCAACACAATCAAATTAATGCATGAAAGCAACCACCATGATGATGTTACACCATGAAAAGGAATTGTCTCAAGATAGATGAAATACTTAAACACAAATCATGACACTGTAAAATTCTCAGAAGATATAGAGGAGAACAATTTGGTGATATTAGTTTAGAAAATATCATATATATATCAAAATCACAAGCAAGAAAACAAGAGGAGACCCTTGAGACTATATGAAAACAGAATGATATATTCCAGCAAAGACACATTGAAGTAGACATACAATTTATAGAATTGGAGAAAACATTTAGTCACCATATATCTGATAAGAAGCTCTTACAGACTTCCGGTCAAGTTGGACACGCCTAGCAGCACTACAGACAACAAGGAAAACAAAGGCAAGTATTCAGGGAAACTAGAAATTTTTTGCAAGAGGGAGGGCACAGATTAGGGTAAAAGAGGGAACCTCACACCCCCGTGACCCACGCCCCGCCACCCTGCCCGCCTCGACACAACACATTAGGTGCGGCCCTGTGCCGCGCGCCCCACAACCCCGGCGCGCCCCATGCCCACGACCCCCGCCCATCACGCCCGGCGTGCCCCTCCCCCAACGTGCCCCAACCTCCCTACCCACACGCAGCAGGTGCGCCCAGAGCGCCCCATGGCTTCCCACGCTCCAGGTGCCCAGGCGTGCCCCGCACCCACGTGCCCCCAGCGGGCCCGGAGACCCCTGCGCCCCACCCCTGCGCACCTCGAACGGACCCCCTTGCGCTGCACCGCCACCCCCCCCCCCCGCGTGCCCCACCCTTCCTATCCACTCAGGGGAGGTGCACCCCGAGCGACCCACGGCATGCCGTGCCCCAGGAACCCAGGCTTGCCCCGCGCCCCCAAGACCCCGCGCGCCCCCCCCCCCCCCGCTCGCCCCGCTCCCCCCCTGCGCATCCAGAGCGCCCCGCGGCCTCCGGGCGTCCCGTGCCCCTTCTAACCTCAGCATGGTCTGCGCCCCCCCCCGCGTGACCCGTGACCGCCTCCCCCGCGCGAACTGCCCCCGCCACCCCCCCAATCCACAGCACCCGTGGTGTCCCGCAGCATCCCGCGTCCCCTGCGTCCACACCCCCAGGCACCCCAGGGCATCCAGCACGCCTGAACCCCTTGCACCCCGCAGCGCCCCCTGTCCCCTGAGCCCCACCCCGGCACCTCCCGCCCCACCACTCTGCGCGCCCCTCGTCCCCCTGCTGCACACAGCCAGCGTGCCCCTGTGCTTCCTGAGCCCACCCCTGTGTGCCCAGGCGTGCCCTGCGACCCCCACGCCACACCACCGCGTGCCTCGAGCCCCTCCCAGTGTCCCGCCTCCCCCCCACCCCCGCACATCTTGAGCCCCAGCATGCCTCAGCCCCTCCACACCCCGCGACCCCCCCCCCCGCGCGCCCCGCACCCCCCGCGCGTCCCCCGTGGCCTCCCCCATCCCTGTGTGCTACGCACCCCCTCCCCCATGCCCCCCGCACACCCTGCACCCCCATGCCCCCCACGCTCTCTGCGCCCCTAGCCCCCCGTGCACCGCGGCATCCCACGCGTCCTGGGCCTCCCGCACGCTTCCCCATGCCCCCCTGTGTGCCCCGTGCACCCCGCGTGCCCCACACCCCCATGCACACCCCAAGGCGCCCCGTGCCCCACCACACCCCGCACAACACCCCTGCGCGCACGCACCCCGCGACCATGGCATGCCCCTCACCCCCCAGACCAACCAGAGTGCCCCACGCCCCCGCCCCTCCAGGGCACCCCACCCCACGTCCCCTGAGCCCTGCTGCCTCCCGCACGCCCCACCTTGATTGCCCGGTGCCCCGGCGCACCCCGCGCCGCCCCGCCGCATGCCCCACTCGCTCTATACACCCCGTCGCACCACGCGCCCCCGTCCGCTCATGCACCCACGCAACTTCCGCACGTCCTGCGTGGCTGTGCTCTGGTGGGGAACCCACCAGTCACACCTGCCAGCCTGCTGCACTGAAGCTGAGACTTCCTACCTTGCCCTTGTTCTCTGATCCTGAGAGTAGACCAGCCACGTGGTGCTCGGTTCGCAGGCCTGTGGGGGCCACCCCTGAGGTGAATAGGTGGCTGCCAGATCCTCAGCCTCTGCTGGGACTTGATTCTGTACCCACATCACCTGCCTCTCCACTACAATTGCACATGCAGCGGGCCCACTCCCACAGCAAGAGCCAAACAAGTCCACACTGAGTCACTAGTGCCAGCGCAGGTGCCATCCTCTACCTGTACATCGCCATCCATCCCCCACTCCCCTGAGGCAGGAGAGCACAGACTGTTTACACACCCCAGTGTACCCAGCCAGAGTCTGGGCACCTTCAGGGCTTGCTAACTCAGTCCCCTTTCAAGCTCAAACACAGGTAGCTTAGGTGCATTACTGGGTAAGCAGTCAGGCAACTTTGGTGCCCCTGTCAGGCTATAGATAGGCGGCTTTGCCAACAGTTAGCAAAAACCCAGGCTGCTTTGGATTCACATTAAACTAGATCCCAGGCTGCTCCACCCACCTACCTGCCCATACACTGACATGGGTAGACCACAGCGCAAAAGAAATAAAATGAAAAATAAAATGGAACAAAACCCAGACAGATCACCCAGTCCAACAAGGATTGCATCTAACCAAAACATAGAAGAGTGTTTAGGATCAGAACATCAAGTGGAAGCTATGAACACTGCAACCCTGACCAAACTACTGCTAGAACTGACAGGAAAGCTACAAAGGATAGATAATCGTATGGATGCTACCATCACTAAGCTAGAGCAATATGATAAGACACTGGAAGGAATTCAAAGAGAGCTAAGAGAGTTGAGGGAGAGTGAAAAAAAAGAGGACCTTAAAAATCAGCTGGCCATACTAAATGAAAATATAAAGAAATGCAAGGATGATTTCCAAGAATCAGCAAGAAAATCAGAAAATGAGACAAAAAGGGAGCTGGACAAAGCGATGGAAGTGATACATAGGAAAGTAGTAGAAAATGCAAACTTAATTGAACAAGTCCAAAACTCACTAGAGGCTCTCAAGAATAGAGACAGTGAAGTGGAAGATAGAAATTCTGATTTGGAAGATAGGATGGAAGAAACAGTTCGAGAGTCCAAAAATTTCAGTAAGTTCAAAAGTTCCTGTGAACAGAACATGAGAGAATTGTGGGATTCACTTAAACGTCCTAATATCAGAATCATTGGAATACCAGAAGGAGAAGAATTTCAGACCAAAGGCATGGAGAACCTATTTAACACAATAATTGAAGAAAACTTCCCCCGTCTCTTAATAGAAAGGCCCATCAAGATTCAAGAAGCAAACAGAACTCCTAACCAACTAGACCAAAGGAGAAACTCCCCAAGACATATTATCATTAAGTCTCTAAACATTGACACCATGGAAAAATCCTAAAAGCAGCTAGGGAAAAACAGCACACCACTTTCAAAGGAAACCCCATCAGAATTACTTCAGACTTCTCAATGGAAACCCTGAAAGCTAGAAGGGCCTGGAATGAAACTCTCCAAACTCTAAGAAACTATGGCTTCCAACCCAAACTATTCTACCCTGCAAAAGTCTCCCTTATAATAGATGGTGAAAGGAAAACGTTCCATGACAAAACTCAGCTTAACAATTATATGAACACAAAACCAAACCTACGGAAAGTTCTGCAGGAAATTCTCCACAGAGAAGAAACGAATAACCAAACACAAATGCCTACAAGAAGTAGATCACAGCAACCAAACCCAGAGTAGATAGAAAAAAAAAAAAAAAATTAAATTGCATGCAAATGCCAACACACTTTTACTACCACAACATGGCAGGGATCAAATCAAATCTCACAGTCATCACCCTAAACATTAATGGCCTAAATTCACCCATCAAGAGACACAGGCTAACAGGGTGGATCAAAAAATTAGACCTCTCAATCTGCTGCCTTCAAGAAACCCACCTTATCACTGAAGACAGAAACCTCCTCAGGGTGAAAGGGTGGAAAACAATATTCCAGGCAAATGGGAATAAGAAACAAGCAGGTGTAGCTATATTAATATCAGATAAAGTTGACTTCAAACCAAAAACAATCAAAAAAGACAAAGAAGGCTACTTCCTACTTATAAAGGGTACAATCCATCAAGAGCATATTACAATCATAAATCTGTATGCACCAAACACAGGGGCACCACAGTTCATAAAACAAAACCTACTTGACAATAAAACAGAAATAACCACCAACACCATCATAGCTGGGGACTTCAACACACCATTATCAGTAATAGATCATCCAAACAGAAGCTCAACAGGGAAGTAAGAGAGCTCAACAAAACCATAGAGCACTTAGACCTAACAGACATCTACAGAACTTTCCATCCCAAATCCACAGACTACACATTCTTCTCAGCAGCCCATGGAACATTCTCTAAAATAGACCTTATACTGGGTCACAAAGATAGCCTCCACCTATTTAGGAAAATTGACATAATTCCCTGCATGATATCAGATCATAATGCTATATTCCTAGAAATCAACAACAAAAAAACCAACAAGAACCCCAATGGCAACTGGAAACTGAATAGCACACTCTTAAACAATAAATGGATAGTAGATGAAATAAAAAATGAAATTGCAAAATTCCTGGATCTGAATGACAATGAGAACACATCATACCAAAACTTATGGGACACAATGAAGGCAGTCGTCAGGGGAAAATTCATAGCACTCAATGCCTTCATAAAAAAGACAGAAAGATCCCAAATCAATAGCCTAACCATCCACCTAAAGGCATTGGAAAAACAAGAAAAATCCAACCCAAAGAGCTCCAGAAGGAAAGAAATAATTAAAATCAGAGCAGAAATTAATGAATTGGAAACCAAGGAAACAATTAAGGCAATTGACAAAACAAAGAGCTGGTTCTTTGAAAAAATAAACAAGATTGACAAACCTCTGGCTAATTTGATCAAGCAAAAAAAGGAGAGACTCCAAATTAACAAAATGAAAAAGGAGAGATCACAACAGACATCAGTGAAATCGGCAGAATCATCAGGACTTATTTCAAAAACGTCTACTCCACAAAACTGGAAAATGTGGAGGACATGGATAAATTCCTGGATGCTTATCATCTACAAAAGCTAAACTCAGAGCAGATCAATCACCTCAATGAACCCATCACACTCATGGAGATTGAAAAAGTAATAAAAAACCTCCCAAAAAAGAAGAGTCCAGGATCAGATGGAATCCCAGCCGAATTTTATCAAACCATCATGGAAGAACTCAAACCAATCTTCCTAAAAATGTGCCACAGAATTGAAGAACAAGGAAAGCTACCCAACTCCTTCTATGAAGCTAGTATCACCCTAATCCCAAAACCAGGCAGAGATGCCACAAGAAAAGAAAACTATCGGCCTATTTCCCTAATGAACATAGACAAAAGGATCCTCAACAAAATACTCGCAAACCGAATCCAACAACACATCAAAAGCATTATCCAACTTGACGAAGTGGGATTTATCCCAGGAACACAAAGGTGGTTCAACATACGAAAATATGTCAATGTAATACACCATATAAACAAGCTTAAACATAAAAATCACATGACCATTTCGATAGATGCAGAAAAGGCCTTTGACAAGATACAACATCACTTTATGATCAAAACATTGGAGAGAATTGGCATGACAGGTTCACATCTTACCATAATAAAGACAATATACAAAGCTCCAAAGGCCCAAATAATACTTAATGGAGAGAGACTGGAGGAATTCCCATTGAGATCAGGAACAAGACAGGGATGTCCTCTCTCACTTCTACTTTTCAATATAGTTCTGGAAGTCCTAGTCCACGCAATAAGGCAGGAGAAGGAAATAAAAGGAATACAATTTGGAAAGGAAGAAGTTATGTTAGCTCTATTCACTGATGACATGATTGTATATGTTAGAGACCCGAGAGAATCCATCCCAAAACTCCTAAAGGTGATTAACTCCTACAGCAAAATAGCAGGATACAAAATCAATGCACAAAAATCAGTAGCATTTCTGTATGCAAATGACAAAGACAAAGAAAAAGAAATAAAGGACATAGTCCAATTTTCAATAGCAACAACAACAACAACAAAAAAAAAACCTTGGAATAATGTTAACCAAGGAAGTAAAAGATCTATACAATGAAAATATAAAAACTCTCAAAAAAGAAATTGAGGAGGACTTGAAAAGATGGAAAGACCTCCCATGCTCCTGGATAGGCAGAATTAACATTGTGTAGATGACAATCCTACCAAAGGCAATATACAGATTTAACGCAATTCCAATTAAAATCCCTACAGTGTTCTTCACAGAGATAGAAAAAATGATCTCAAAATTCATATGGAAAGGTAGAAGGGCTCACATATCCAAACATATCCTCAGCAAAAGAAATACCTCTGGTGGCATCACCATACCCAATATAAAGCTATATTACAAGGCCATAGTAATAAAAACAGCATGGTACTGGCATAAAAACAGGAGTATAGACCAATGGAATAGACTTGAGGACCCGGATTTTGGGTCAAGCAACTATAGCTACTTGATATTCAACAAAGGCCCAAACAATATAGACTGGAAAAAAGATAGCATCTTCAACAAATTGTGCCGGACAAACTGGATAACCACATGCAAGAAACTAAAACTTGATCCACACATTTCACCATGCACAACACTCCAATCCAAATGGATCAAAGACCTCAACATAAGACCAGAAACTTGAAAACTACTGGAAGAAAATTTAGGAAGTACTTTCCATGATATAGGAAAGGAAAAAGACTTCCTGAATAAAACCCCAGTGGCTCAAGTTCTTAAACAGTCACTCAACCATTGGGATCATATGAAGCTGAAGAGTTTCTTTACAGACAAGCATATAATAAGCAAAGCCAATAGAATACCCACAGAATGGGAGAAAATATTTGCAGGTTATCCAACTGATAGAGGCCTTATCTCTAGAATTTACAAAGAACTCAAAAGTCTAAACAATAAGAAGCCAAATACCCCACTCACAAAATGGGGCAGAGAGTTAAACAGGCAATTCACAGAGTAAGAGATACAAATGGCAAACACACACCTAAGAAAATGTTATCATCCCTAATCATCAGAGAAATGCAAATTAAAACAACGATGAGTTTCCACATTACCCCAATAAAGATAGCCAACATCAAAAGGTAAAATGAAAATAAATGCTGGCGAGGATGTGGAGAAGCAGGGACACTCATTCACTGTTGGTGGGAATGCAGGATGGTACAACCACTTTGGAAAGCAATATGGAGACTCCTGAAAAAGCTGGCTATAGAAATACCAACAGACCCAGTTATACCATTACAGGGCATGTACCCTAAAACCTTCATACCAAAAGCCAGAGAGATTTTCTCAACCATGTTTGTAGCAGCTCAATTCGTAATATCTAAAAGCTGGAACCAACCCAGATGTCCATCATTAGAAGAATGGATAACAAAGTTGTGTTATATCTACACAATGGAATTCTATACAGCAGTAAGAAATAACGACATAAAGAAATTTGAGAAAAAATGTTTGAACCTGGAACAGATCATTCTCAGCGAACTTACCCAATCACAGAAAAAAAAATCGACACATAGTCTCACTCATCTGCAACACCTAACCTGAATCTGCCCAAGATGCCTTATATACCCAGCAAGCACCTCATGGACTAGACAATAAGATGGATGGGAGGGCGGGGAGGGAATCAAAGGGTGGAAAACAGCAATCCGGACACAAATGGCAATGGTACCATAAAATTCTACTTCCTAAAAGACAGACCAAATGGCTGAACCTTCACTAGACCCTTACAGGAAACACCTGAACTACAAGACACTGGAGAGGGTAGGATCAAAACTGACCTAAATTTTCTACATCTTCCCTCCCTCCCTCTCCCCCTCTCCCCTCTATATCTATCCTCTCTAACTCTTGTATATTAGTTATCTTTTTCCTCAATTTCTTAGTGGACACTGACCTGTAACTCCCAGTTCCAGCTTGGGCCTACCATCCACAATGAGCTTTTGATCAGAGAAACCTACAAGGTTTCCCAAAACAATGACGGACTTCTGTCAGAGTACTTGATGACCCACCAACGGCCAGTGGTAAGACCTTATTGCTGAAGACTCCATACACAGCTGACGTGTAAAATGGAATGACATGGCTGGAAGCCAGGAGAGAGTCAGTCCCCAGACAGTCAGCGTGTCTAGTGCCAGAAGGCGCTACATAGGCGACTGGGGGAAATGACCAAGATCTGTCCAAGCTACACATTGTTTAACTTAATTAGCAACAAATAACCGGATGTGATGCCCACACAAGTGCAATAGTGGTACACAGCCATGGTGAGGAATCAATTGCTCTTGATTTGGCTAACTGATCCACTCAGTGGTACTAGACCCATAGCTGGAGCTGGGAAACAAGTCAGAACCATACCCAAACACAAGCCCACTCTTCAATATCAAGCTACCATCAATCATGGGGTATAAGAGGGCGTAAATCTACCATACTGTCTATCAAAAAAGTAAGTCTTATCTCAATTTTCCAGGTGCTAACTTACACTTCGTTGGAGAATCTGCTTCTCTTTTCCAGATAAATGCAGATCCTAAGAAGAGAGCTGCCCCAACATACCTCAAAAAGGGCCCAACTGAAACTAAGGACAACTGGCGAAATAAGCAAGGGTGATGTTTTCCTGTGAACCGGATACCAGCACAAAGGGGAAGGAGATCAACGCAGAGAAAAGTCAACTCCTACCAAAGCAGAGAGCCAGAACCTCAGAGGCCCCCAACACCTCAGCACTGAAGCAGACCAAAAATGAACCCAACATGGCTCAGGGAAATTTTGTGGAAGAGGGGGTGGAAAGAATGTCAGAGTCACATATTGGGTCATGATTTGCAGAGACATTTATCATACCAATAACTGGGGGCTAACTCCACAATGCACGACCCATTTGCATTAACAAGGAGGGTCTAATGGGAAGGGGTAGATCACAGATGAGCCTAAATAATGGTACCAAACTGCCTGTATTTACTGAAAAGAAAACTAATAAATTAAATTTAAAAAAATAATAAAAAAATAAAAATCAATAAAAAATAAAAAAATTTAAAAAATGAAAAAAGAAGCTCTTACAAAAAAAAATTAAATTTCATAACAAATAATGGCCACAACTTCCCATCAATATGTACATTGTATGGTTGTATGTATTAATAGAAAATAACTTAAATTTATGAAATAAAAACATTGGGAAAGAACTTGAGTAAATGTTATAAAATTAGTGACCAAGTGTGTGGGAAGATGGTGAGAACTACTGGTCACATAAATGGAAGTGAGAAGTTCCTCAAATAAATTTTAAAAAGTTCAGCTATATATCTTTCAATACACATTTTGAGTATATACAAAGAATCCTGAAATCAGGAACTCGAATAATATCTGCTTCCATTCATTGTTCATTATAACACTATTTATAAGAAGATATGAATATAACTCAAATGCCTATTGGCAAATGAATGAATAATGAAATTGTGATTGACTGGACAGATGACAGATGATAAATAAAAAGGAGATACTATAATTTGTGAAAGCATGCATAGAGAGTAAATAAAGCATATTACATATATAAATTTCCACTAATTTTTTTTCAGCTTCTTAAGAATCATTTATTTCCTTTCATGTGTATTTTTCTGCATATTGCTTTGTGAATACATTAAGTACAGTCATTTGGGAATTTTGCTATCACTGATCACTAGAATAGACAAGTTTATATATAAACATTCTTTGAATGTTCTATGACTACTTTAGCATATTTTTTTTTTTTAATTTTGAAATAGGGTTCTCATGTAGCTCAGGCTGGCTTTGCACTCACTACAGAACTGAGGCTGGCCTTGAACTCCTGACCCTCCTGTCCTACCTCCTGTGTGCTGGGATGTTAGCCATGTGCCACCATATCTAACTGTCTTTAGGATTTTTTTTTTTAAGAGTTAATGATCATCAGTGTTGTCAAAGCTCACATTTTTAGGTATAACTTGTGAAACATTTCTGATCCAAAAGCTTTAATTTGAGCCTTATTCCCACCTCCCTAATAGAAGCCCTACTGCAAACCAACAAATCCTACCTGATTTATTTCATAAAGTACCATTACCATCTTTCCCACCTCCTTCACAGGGCTCTTGTCAAAATATAAAGTAAAAGGACAACTACAAGTAAGTCACTGAAGTTAGCCAATAAAATAGCACTCACACCTATACTTAAAACCTTCTGAATGAAACAACTTATTATAAATTAGTCAGTTAAGCAAATGAAAACTATATTATACATACTATGTTCCTAATCTACTTCACTGAGACTCATCTTTGAAAGATAATTCATTTCAAAAGAAAAAACGTCAGCTAACACAATTGTTAGTGTTTGTATGAACAAGATGCAACCACTAATTCAAAAATAGGAGGATTTACCCCACAAGAAGAGTGCACTCTTTAAAATAACTGTGTTTAATAATTCCATACAAATAGAATACATACCTTACCACAAGAAAGAAGACATATTTTACATGACATAGAATGTTTAGGGGATTCAGTCAGCTTGCCCCTGTAACCAAGTACTTGTTTTTACTCCACACATTGAAGTCAGCTGCATTTATACAGTCACAACAACAACGTCATGTGCAGCACGCCTGACTCCAAAGAAATATGTGATGTCACATTTATTTCAGGAGCTGAAGTGATGGGATGAAACTACTGTCTGCTTTTCAGGGTTTCGACTGACCATTTTATGGCCTCATCAGCCGGTGCCTTTGGTTGCCGATGTTTTAAATATTTGTCATTTTCTGTCCTCCAAGGCAGGAAGATCAAGTGCAGTTGCCGTTCCTGAGGGAGTCATAGCCTGCTCCCCGTCCTGCAAACACCACTGGGATGGTTTTTCTCAGCTCTTCTTCCTCCAACATGGCAACTAACTCTGATGTGGAAATGTCCATTCGGTCACAACTGTCCACCACATAAATGACCGCATCTGTGTTTGAATAGTAACATCTTCAGTATGGTCTGATACTCATCTGTCCTCCTAAGTCCCAAACGTGAAATTTAAGGTTTTTGTATGTCACTGTCTCTACATTGAATACAATGGTAGGAATAGTAGTCATGACTTCACCAACCCAGCACCTCCAAACCCCAATCCTCATTTTCCTGGTTCCAAAGACACTGGAAAAAATACTTGAGAAAAATCCACCCATGATGAAGCCGTGAGTCCACCCCCAGCGGTCCTCAGACATGGGCCGTGTAAGACACGACTTCCCTACTCCAGCCTCGGCCTCTGGCTCCCCAGCGCTCTCCTCCGCAGGCCGCCGGGAAGACAACTTCCACGTCGACCACATTTCCACAAATTTATAGGACAAAGATATACTTACAATTAAAATGTTCTACAAAGAGGAAATGAAATAACAATAAGGCAAAAATATAGATGATGAACATGAAAAGAACAAATGCCATGACAAATAAATCCTAAACTTGTTGTATCATTAAGACTAACTGTATGCCATGGCAAATTAAGCAATCCACTGAGAATACAAAAATAACTTTACACTATTTTTATGAATCCCTAAAGACAAAGTTCAACCACAGAGCATGTTTATACCCTATGAAATAAGAAACACTATGAAGGTGAATATAAATGTTATTTTGAAAATAGTCTCTAAATATCTAAGGAAAGCAAGGTAAAATATGTTGCTATGATATTTTCTACATATGTAGCTGAACATTAATATAAAATAACAGCCAAAATCACACTCAATAAGGTAGCATGCGATGAGGTCCCTTTGAAAACAAGAGTAGGAATAGCATGCTGCAGAATCTATATTATTTCGAATAATTCTTGACATTTCACAAAATTAGACAAGTGTGAAAACAAGTTTAAAGTGTTAGAAAACAAGTGAGACTGGAGTTCCATGCAAAGAGCTGCCTCCAGAGTCATGTTTCTATACTAGAGCTATAGTTTCTCAGTTGTTTAAGACACATAAGTAAATATTTGCACATTTAGATGGGAAAGGAAGAGAGAATGAGAGAAATATCAGGCTAGTGTCTCAATTTGTCTGGAGGATGTCTGTCACACATTCCCAAAATATCTCTTGGTGGCAGAAATATTTCCTTATGAGTTCACTATCCTTGCTGCTGCAAAATTTACTCACCTGTGACAAGCACCATAGATCTCTTCAACATACTAAATATATGCATCTTCATACAATTTTGGCACGTGTCCATACCAATTAAAATCTCAAACACGTATCTTACAAATGTACATGCATTCATTTGTGTATTACATTTGGGTATTAGTATAGTAAAATGCCTATTTTAAGTAAAATAAATATTTTAAGAAAAAATGAAAATTTATAAAGAATAAAACAATTCATTAATTGTTTAAGAAAATTTGTCCATAATTGTTTTAATCTGCATTTCCTTTATGGTTAAAGATGTTGAATATTTCTTTACATGAATATTAGTCATTTGTATTTCCTCCTTTGAGAACACTTGAGTATGTTATTGTTAAGTTTTTTGAGGTCTTTATAGATTCTAGACAAAAGGCTTCTGTCAGTGGTATAGCTGGCAAAGATTTTCTCCAGTTCTCTGGGTAATCTACTGACCCTGTTTATGGTGTGTTTGTGTGCAAGATTTTTAGCTTCATGAGATTCCACTGGTTGAGTGTTTAATTTCTAGGACTACTGGGGTAGTGTTCAGAAAGTCTCTCCAATTTCAGGTATTATATTGAGGTATTTAATCCATTTGACATTAATTTTTGTGCATAGTGAGATAAGTAGACCTAGTTTCCTTTTTCTATATGTGGTTATCCTTATTCCAACCAGGAGTAATTTTTCATTAAAAATTAAATAATAAATGTTGGCGAGGATGTGGGAAAAGAGGAATACTTATTCAATGTTGGTTAGAATGCAAACTTGTATAAGCACTATGGAAATGAGCATGGAGACTCGTGATGGACATTTACCCTAAAGGCTCCACACTTCAGTGAGATATTTGCTCAATCATGTTTATAGCTTGCTCAATTCATAAAAGCTAGGAACTGGAATCAGTGCAGTTGCTCATCATTGGACAAATGTATCATGAAAATATGGTACATTTACACAATAGAATGTTACTCAGCAGTAAGAAAAAAATGCCACAATAAAATTTGTAGGAAATTGGATGGTCTTAGAACTCATACAAACACAGAAAGACAATACCACGTGTTCTCACTCAACTGTGGCTCCTCACCTGGAACAGATTGAGTTGCTGGCATAATTAGTAGTTAAGTTGAAAGCCAGCCAATAGGGATGGAAGGGTCTGGGCAAGGGGGTGGAATGGGAGGTTGAGGGGGCCACGCACAAAACTAAACCCCAAATTAACCTTTCTCCTTGATAGTACACCACAGATATTACCATCAACAAGAGTATGGGTGGATCACCTGGTAAGAAGGGCTTAGGAGATGGTGAGATGGAGTCTAACCTTAAAATATTTGGCTCTGGCCTGTAACTCACAGTACCACATTGTGCTGTTGATCAGGGAGGCCTACAAGGCCCCCCAAACAAGACAGCCTACTATCAAAGCACTTGATTATCTACTTGAAGTAAAAGGTGAGAATCTATTGCTGAAGATACCACATGCTGCTGCACAGAACACTGAGAGACATGGATCAAATCCAGAAGGGAGCCAGTCCCCAGATTGTAAGCCTGTTTACTGCTTGAAAGCACTACACGAACTACTGGTGGGGGTAGGGGAGTGGCTAACAACAGTGTGAGCCAACAGTGGCTCACAGCTACTCAAAAGCAACCATCCTGACAAAACATCCACACCTGTGCAATGGTGGCACCCAGACTTGGTGAGTAACCATTGACTTTCTGATTGGCTAAGAGATTCGCTCAGTGGAAAGGAACCCATAGGTGGAACTGTGCATGAGGTCAGACTCCCATGGAGACCAAGATTATGGTCTCTAATGTCAGGCTCCCTTTAGTCTTTATCCAATAGAGTTGATATAGCCATCAAATACTCTCTAAATTAACAATGTTTACCCTATTTAACCTATGCTGATGTTATTCTCCACAGGACAATCTGTTTGCCATTTTCAGAAGGTAATGAGACCAGAGGAGATAAATCACCCATCACACTTCAGCCAAGGCCCAGGTGAAATCACAGAGGATTTGGTGAGATGATCAAGAGTACTGCTTCTACAGTAAGCCTCACAATCTGCACCAAAGTGAGGAATTGAGGTGCTGATAATACTCAACATATATGAGAACTGAAATTCAGACGCTCCTGGGAGCTCAACACCGAAGTAGACTTAAAACATACCCACCACAGCTCAGGGAATTGTAAAAAAGATGGGGCCAAAAATTGTAAGAGCCACAAGTCAGGAGGGCATACCCAGAGGAATATCCTTTACCTCCATGACTGACTTCTGCTCTCAAAACACATAATCTATAACCCCATGGGTAATACCAGCAACCCCACTGAAGTGGGCCCCAAGTAGATTGGGGAAGGAGGAAGGAAATGATGGTACCAATGCATGATGTGTCCATACAAAGTATATTCTTTAAAAAAAAAAATTGTTCATTTTAATTTATTTATTTGAGAGTGACAGAGACAGAAAGAGGCAGATATTGAGACAGAGAGGGAGAGAATGGGCGCGCCAGGGCTTCCAGCCACTGCAAACGAACTCCAGACACGTGTGCCCCCTTGTGCATCTGGATATCATGGGTCCTGGAGAATCGAGCCTCGAACTGGGGTCCTTGGGCTTAACTTCTGAGCCATCTCTCCAGCCCTAAAGTATATTCTTATTTAAAAGAAAAAAGAAAAAGAGAAAGATTCTCCATTAAAAACACAAAGATTTTTATTTCCCAGAGAAATTATTGTTTTGTGGTACAGGTGAGGATATCTAAATGTAGTGGGTCACTGGAAGTAGACCTTAGAAATTTAAACTAGCCCCCACTTCTGCACAAGATTTCTGCTTCTTGATTGTCCAGCAGTGTAAGCAACCACAAGTTCCTGTCACCACTAGCCCATGATTTATTGGCCCATGGAGTGGAATAGATGGCACATTATCTGGCACACCCGCTCTATACCATTATAATGTATACCACCTTAAACCATTAGCCAAAGTAAACCCTCCACTATTATGTTATTTCTGTCAGTTACTTGTCACAACAAAAAGAAACAAAACATAAAATATCATACTATCTCTCAAAATACATTATCTTATCATATGCAGATCTTATTTCAGACCTTATAAATTTTATAGCACATACTATACAATTCTGTATTTATAAATGCATAGTTTAGTTCCTTGTAGTATATCCACAAAGTTATAGAGTTCTTACCTCGGTTCAATTCCAGAACATTCTCATCAGCCCAAAGAGTTATTCTGTATACATTAGTAGTCACTATCTTTCCTTTGTCTCTCAAAAATCTATGGTATTAGTCTACCTTGTGACTGATTTGGGCCTATTTTGATTATTTCCTATACATGAAATTTGACAACACATGATATTTGTTACTGGATTTGTGTGCTGAGCACCAGGGTTTGTGAACCATTCATGTTAGAGGCATGAGCCCCTCCTCCATTGATCCCCAGCACTTCAGCTGCATTACATGTGAGTATCACACGTCATCCATTTTAACCCAAATGGACATCTGCATTTTAAGGAAAAATCTATCCATCAAGAAATTTATAATATACATAATTTTTTGCATAAACTTTTAGTCCTCATTAGGATATACTTAAGTGATACCAATGACAGGTCATATTTTAATCTATATGGTTAACTCTGTGAGACATTCTTACAGTGATTGTTACAGTTTTGACATTTTATATTCCCACTTGAAACGTATGAGGTTTCTAATTTCTCTGCAGTTTTCTCACACATATTTTCCTGTTTAAAAATTATCATCAAGAGGCTGGAGAGATGGCTTAGCGGTTAAGCGCTTGCCTGTGAAGCCTAAGGACCCCGGTTCGAGGCTCGGTCCCACGTAAGCCAGATGCACAAGGGGGCGCACGCGTCTGGAGTTCGTTTGCAGTGGCTGGAAGCTCTGGCGCGCCCATTCTCTCTCTCCCTCTATCTGTCTTTCTCTCTATGTCTGTAGCTCTCAAATAAATAAATAAAAAATGAACAAAAAAATATTTAAAAAAAATTATCGGGCTGGAGAGATGGCTTAGCAGTTACGCGCTTGCCTGTGAAGCCTAAGGACCCCCGTTCGAGGCTCGGTTCCCCAGGTCCCACGTTAGCCAGATGCACAAGGGGGCGCACGCGTCTGGAGTTCGTTTGCAGAGGCTGGAAGCCCTGGCGCGCCCATTCTCTCTCTCTCCCTCTATCTGTCTTTCTCTCTGTGTCTGTCGCTCTCAAATAAATAAATAAATAAATAAATAAATAAAAATTATCATCAACATGTTTTCCTGTTTAAAACAATGTAATCACCAGTATAGTTGTTAAAATAGTTGTATCGATGAGAGTTTTGATTTCATTTGCCATATTGACAAATGATGTTTATATAAAGTGTTTTTTATAAAACAGTCTACCTCAAAGTGAGCTTTTGTTATTCTTATGTCTTTACCTGTTCCATTGGCATCCACTTGATTTCTTTTTAAATCATGCATCTTATGTGGGCCTATATTTATCTATTCCATTGATCTACATAACTATTCTTCTGTCAGTAACATGTGACATTTATTATTGCATCTAATTATTATACTATGCTTAGGTAAAATAACTCCTTCCACTATATTCTTCCAACTATTTTCCATGGAGATGGCAACAGGCGTTGAAAAAACTCAAAATACACAAGACATCTATCAGGCCTTCCAAGGCTCAAGGGTCATTGCAGAGGAAAGATCTAAAGAATGTAAGAGCCATAGGGTATGTAGAACTACTTTGTCATCTAGGCATGTATACTGACTGGTGCATTCATGACTCCACAGTGATTACCAATACCCCCACAAAACCACAAAAAAGAGTCCATCAACATTTTGACATGGAAAACGGAGGAGGTTGAAAGAAATGGGAAAACTAACCAGATAAAAGACTACCTAGAAAAAGGATAGTCCTCAGTGAAATGGAGTCAGAAGAAAGGGGATAAAAGAGGATCATGGGCTGCATATATTATCCAATGATATGTTCATATATTAAAGTTTTAATTAAAATTATATTCTAGTGTCTATGGCCTTCCATGTAATTTTTTTAAAATATTAAAAAATATATATTTATTGAGAGTGACAGAGAGAAAAAGAGAGGAGAGAGAGAGAGACAGAGAAAGAGAGAGAGAATGGGTATGCTAGGGCCTCCAGCCACTGCAAACGAACTCCAGATGTGTGAGCCCCCTTCTGCATCTGGCTAAGGTTGGTCCTTGGGAATCGAGCCTTGAACCAGGGTACTTAGGCTTCACAGGCAAGTGCTTAACCACTAATCCATCTCTCCAGCCCTCCATATAAATTCTAGCATGATGATGTCACTGGGACTTTGTTAAGCTTACAAATCAGCTTGCAGGATACTGGCATCTTCATTATGCTGAGTGTTCCCATCTAGTAAACAGTGTTCTTAATCATTTCATTAGCTCCTTGATTTTTTATTTAGTGTTTGTATTTATACCAAATACTTGTTCTTATGTTACCCATGTGCTCATGAAAGTTAACTGCAGAGTACAGAAAGATCCTATAATTTAGCCACATCTCAGATGAAAGTATCATGATTCTTAAATAAAATAATATGGTCACTCTTTTTAGGTGGGTTGCCTCATTACAGTGCAGAATTAGTTGCAAAAAATTTAGGACAGATTTATTAAAAGTGCAGTAACTATTAAAAGAGAATACAAACTGACACAAAAATGTGCATTTGTTTGCCAAAAATTGAATCATTAAATAGCTACAAAATCAATAAAATAAATTGACTCATCTTGGCCTCTTGGCACAGTCCAATCCCAGCATTCAAGAGACTGAGACAGGAACACCATGACTTTATACCTACTTGTGAGACAATGTCTAAAACAAGACAAATAGACAAATTACCATATTTAAGGAGGAGGTAAGGGGCAAAGTAAAGAGATCAAAGCACACTAGTATCAATTAGGAGTTGGAAAGGTTTCACAGTGGGTAAAATGGACCTGAGTTCAGATCCTCAGTACCCATATAAAAACTGGGTGTGATTATCTGCACCTGTAATTCCAATCCTGGTCAAGCAGAGAAGTCAAAATCCCTAGGGATTGTTGGCCGATGTTTCTAACCAAATGCGTGGACTCTAAGTTCAGTGAAAGACCCTATCTCAAAAACTAGGTGGAGAGTTTTTGAGGAAGACAGTGTTAACCTCTGGCCTCCATACCCATATGTACATACATGTACCTGTGCCCTCATATACACGTGACAAAACACATGCATGCATGCATGTTCACATGCATATACACAACATAAACAAACAAAAATAGAAAATCTTTTGTGAATAAATGACAGATCTGAACCAACAAATAACCAGATGAGTTGATTTGCAACATCATGAAATGCCAGATAAAAAGATTCTGTCAGGGCTGGAGAGATGGCTTAGCGGTTAAGCGCTTGCCTGTGAAGCCTAAGGACCCCGGTTCAAGGCTCGGTTCCCCAGGTCCCACGTTAGCCAGATGCACAAGGGGGCGCACGCGTTTGGAGTTCGTTTGCAGAGGCTGGAAGCCCTGGCGCACCCATTCTCTCTCTCCCTCTATCTGTCTTTCTCTCTGTATCTGTCGCTCTCAAAAAAATAATTAAAAATTTAAAAAAAAAAAAAAGATTCTGTCAGAGGCTAGGATTGCTTATAGCATAAGCATGGAGACACTAACTTGGAGGAGCTCTTGGGGAAAAAATAAGGTCAATTATCTCACCAAAATAAGAAGAAATAAAAACTGGGCTGAGCCATAGAAAGTTTATTAAAACACAGATGATCCTCAACTGTAGCTCATGGCTGCTGAGAAGAATCTAGCTAAGAAGTATTTCACAGGTTATTGCTACAGATGGTGTCTAAGTGTTTTAGGTTATCAGTGTCTTAGTTAACTGAAGAAAGGCATAAACAAGTAGTTAAGCAACAAGATACTTACTTGGTTAAGATGAAAGAAATAGTAAAGGATTGAATACACATTCTTTTTTTTTTTTTTTTTTTTTTAAAGGTAGGGTTTCACTCTACCCAAGGCTGACCTGGAATTCACTCTAGTCTCAGGGTGGCCTTGAACTCACAGCCATCTTCCTACCTCTACCTCCCAAGGGTTGGAATTAAAGGCCTGTTCCATTGTGCCCAGCATTCTTGAGGCGTATAAAGAACAATTTACAATAATTCTGGAGCTGTGAGAATGAATAAATTATTTTTTTTTAATTTTTATTAACATTTTCCATGATTATAAAAAAATATCCCATGGTAATTCCCTCCCTCCCCACCCCCACACTTTCCCATTAGGAATTACATTCTCCATCATAGTACCTCCCCATTACAATCATTGTAATTACATATATACAATATCAACCTATTAAGTATCCTCCTCCCTTCCTTTCTCTTCCCTTTATGTCATTTCTGATGCATTAATACTTTTAGGTGGATTTATATCGTCTTCCTTTTTATTGTTTCTTGTGTTATAATGTACATATTTTTGCATCTTGGATTAAGTTAATGCTTGCATTTTCTAGCTAGCTGGGGATTTTTAGCTGTATCAATTGATTTGATGTTATATATTTTCAGGGTAGGAGCTTAAGGTGTTAGGTGTGGCTCTTAAGACTCTCAGAGTATCTACAAAGGTGTTCCTAGGGGTTGAATTTCCCTGCTATGGGAGTATTCAAGCAGGCTGAGTGGGATAAAATACAGGTAGATTCTAAAACTTAACTAAACACTGTGCACATTCAATCAAAAACAGCCCCATGTATGTATGCAAGAGTAGTTATTATACTAACCAGATCCTCTATCAACAAAGAGGTTAAGATTTCTGGTCTGTTGAGGGACCCAAGTCAGCTTGCGACCAAGTGAGACCCTTCTCTGGTGCAATCCCAGTTACCTTGGATGATTTTGGTCTCAGTCAAGTTGCTGCCTGGGTCATCGGGCTGCTGTTCTGATTTCTGGAGCTGGGCACTGGCTTTTCCTGTGGGGCAAACTGATCCTGGAAAGTGTTTCCCTTCAGATCAGCACCCCTGCTACTGGAACTGCTGCTGCTAAAGCTGCCACTGCTGGGTCTGTAGCCACTGCTGCTGAACCTGCTGCTGCTGGGCCCACCACTACTGCTGCCTCTACTGCTGCTGGATCTGCTGCTGCTTCCGCTCCTGAGTCTGCTGTTGCTGGGTCTGCTGCTGCTGCTGTGACTGGAGCTGCTTCTGCTGGGGCCGCTGTTACTGGTGCCAGAAGCACTGATGTTGCTGCTGAACTCTGCTCCTGCTTGGGTCCCACTGTAGGCTCAAGTTAGCATGGCCGGGTCCCGGGACCACTGCTCTGTTCACTGGAGCTGGGTTCAGGCGGTGAGGGAGGCGAGGGAGCCGCAGCTGCTCTGGTTCTCTCGCTGTTCCACGTGTTCTTTTACCTTGCGGTCTGCTCCTACATTGCTCACTGCCACTCTCCCTTCACGTTTCCTGAGTTGCGGAGAGCACTGGTGTGAGGGGAAACTCCCACACCTGGATTTTCCTGTGGCTAAAGCCGAGTCTGGCCGCTTTCTGTTGCGCTGTCGCCACTGCAGTTGGCGAAGCTGCCGGAGCCACTTTTGCCTGCCTGTGCGGGCTCTGGATGCTCTGGGTCTCTTCTACTTCTCCGCGACCGCTTCAATTTCCTATACCTCTCACTTTTTAGTAAAAGTGTGTATTTTGCTGAGTTTTTTGGGTCTTCCCCCCCCCCCCCCCGCCCAGGCTGCTTTGTCATGGTATCTATGCAGCCATCTTAACCGGAAGTCCCTTGAATACTCTTTCAAAGGGGCAGCACGCCCCTTGAGTGGGGAGTGGTCAAGGACACCAGGAACGTGTCTGGGGCTTCTCTTTATTATAAGACTTTAGGAGCAGAGAAATAGGTAACTAGGGGCATAGTTTGGGTGGTCCTGTGGTTTGATTGTTGGGTTTGGGTTATGTAAGATTTTCTGTACTGTGCAAGTTCCTTCCTATGATTCATCTAATTTTAATCACATGCATGTGCATGTTACACAGCAACAAGATGGTAAATAGCATTTTCTATCTAAAAGTTCACTTGAGCCAGGTGTGGTGGCATATGCCTTTAATCCAAGCAACTTGGGAGGCAGAGGTAGGAGGATGACTATGAGTTCAAGGCCACCCTGAGATTACATAGTGATTTCCAGGTCAGCCTGAGTTAGAGTGAGACCCTACCTCAAAAAAACAAAAACAAAAATAAAAAGTTCACTTGACAAAGTTTGCTTTATTGTGCATGTACCCTAAGCTAGTTCAATTTCAATGATTACTGGCTGTTCAGATCCTGGATCAACATAAAACACATTTAAATGGTTAATCATGAATAATACTTGCTAAGGACAGCAGAGAACTAGTTAATTGTGTGAAGTGGGGTATACATGTAGATATATCCAAATGGAGGGAGTTTCCATTTACCAACAGGTTGCTAGGTACACTGTATAAGAGAAAGGTGTGTTTACTGTTCAAGCCAAAAAAAAAAAAAAAAAAAAAAAAAAGTGCTTCAAACATGGCTGAAGTACTCTGTATGTTGCCTGCCTCACATTAGCCTGGGAAATAGTCAAAATTCAAATTTTGAAGAGCATTTTTCCATGAAATGCCTATCACTTATTTTTCCTGCCATCATGCAATAAAAATATGCCAAATCAAACTATGGGAAATTAGTAATCATCTCACAAAATAAACCAAACTAATTATTTGTACAAATTTGAGTGTGATCACAAAGTATAGAATTCTAAATTATAGACATGGTCAAATATTATTTATTTCTCCATTTTATGATATATCTCAATATCAAAAGACTAGCTTGTTGAAAACAAATGGAGAAATTTCAAACTATCATTCATCAATGCCTAATGAAATGGTATGTCTGGTTGATGGACATGTTTATCATTTCTAATATTGCAGCTAAATGAACGTCCAGATACTTCTTGTGCTGAAATTGAAAGTATGAATGACCATCCACAAATTATATTTGACAAAAATTAGACTATATCTGATAAAGTTTTTACCTCTAAATAATAAAATTCAGAAAATTACAGTTATATATTATTTCTAGAATACCTACATTTCAATAACTATTGCTTGAGGACTCCAAGCAAATACTTGTAAAACTTTTATCTGACCTAAATCACCAATTTAAAAAGTGTTTTTAGTTATTCCCTTTTCAGTATTATAGGTGAATTAGAGTATGTCTAATATTTAGTATCTAATATATCTTGTTAAGATAAGAGAAATGGTTGTAGATGAAATGCTACTAAACAATTACTAGCAACTATTAAGGCTGTTAGATGGATGCTTAGAATTTGTTACATTCTCAACTCAAATGTTTGAAAATTTATACAATAGGAAGTTACACTATGATATGCATTTTAATTTCATAATGCTAGCAACTGGATAATTACTTTACTTCTCTGATTTATGTATGTACATACCTTCTTCTTGTCGGGTGATGGGTAGTGTTTCCTCACTAAGTCACCAGATAAAAGCTTTTAGGGATTCTAGACACTTGAGTATCTTTTTAAACTTTTTATTGACAACTTCTATGTATATACACAGTATACCATAACCATAATCCCTTCTCATCACCCTCCTTGTTTCCCACTGTCCTATCTTTCCATTGAATCACTTCTTTCTAACTAGTCCTTGTTCAATTTTGATGTCATTCTTCCCTTTTTATTATGCAGATCTTGTGCAGGTAGGGTTAGCACTGTGGAGTCATAAATGTTATGACCATTTTTTGTCCAGAAGATAATATTGCAAAACATTCTTCCCCTCCCTTCAGCTCTTGCATTCTTTCTACCACCTCTTCTTCAGTAGTTCCTGAGTGTATGATAGTGTATGATGTTCCTTGGAGTGTATGGTAGTGATATTTCTTCTTCTCAGCTCTTTGATGAGTACTGAGTCTTCCCTGGGGTCCCTACCATCTGAAAAGTGAAGCTTCTCTTACCAAAGGAGAAAGCACCATGCACACAAATATAAGCATCTAGATGTCAGTTTGGTTGGCATAATAAATCCACTTAGCTAGACAACAGTAATAATTATCCACCTAGGACTTATGACCTCATCATCCATAGGCTTTTGATTAGGCTTTCAGTGCCAGGCATGATTTTTCTTCTCATGAAGGTTCTTGCATGTCTTAAATCTCCTTTTGAAGTCCTTACAGATTGTCTACAATTTCCATGTCTTGAGCTTCTGTTTTCAAGCAAAACACTAAACAGAAAAATGAGTTAGCTCATCCAAATGTGGTAGCACACTCTTGCTATCCCAACACTCCTGTGTCTGAAGCAGGAGGATGGCTACAAGTATGAATGTATCCTCTGACATAATGTGAGTAAGCAAGAACAATTTGGGATGCACAAGGAGACACTATTTCAAAGGTAAAATAAGATGGTTCTAAATGCAATGATGAAACACTCTTGAGTTTATCTGTAGTAGAGCCATCAAATTGTTTTATTCACACTGTGCATAACATATTTAACAAAAAACATATTTTATATTATTATAGTGACATGAGTTTGCATGTGTGTCCAATTGTAACTTACTGTTGAAACAACTGTCCTATCTATATTGCTATTCTGAAGCTCTGAGTATGCTGTGGTCAATACAGAAGTCCAACGAAAAGAGTTGAATTAATGATTTTTTAAGGCTAAATAGCAACATCTTCAGCAGAAAAAAATATTACATCTGGAGTATCTATATTCATGATTCTTACTATATGGAAAAAAATAAGTTATATGTATAGGGGAAGCTTAACAAATACATAGAGATAAACTCAGAGAAAAATTGGAGTCTTTCAATTTTTAGTCCTTATTTCTATGAGCAACTAAATTCTATCTGTATTTCTATTCTTATTAATGTTTTATTGAGATATAAATTTTATTAGAAATAGTATGATAATTCAATCCATGTGTACATAATATAACTGACAAATTAGGCTGATAATCATTTCAGTCTCCTTAAATATCAGTCATTTCTGCATGACAGGAATATTCAAGTTGTTATATTTATTTGGAAATATGAATTGTCAAATTTTAATTTGGTTTTAAAATTATTTTTAATTTATATTACATACAAAATGATGTGCTCTGTTATTTCATTATACATATATATACATACACATACATATCTATCTATCTATCTATCTATCTATCTATCTATCTGAAATATATATTTCTTCACATATTTTTTTCAGTTTATGGTTAGTCATCCTCCACCTCACTCCTTCCCTGTCCACCTCTCCCTGTTCTCCTCCTGCACTGTAATTAGCATCCCCATTAGCTTTCATTTCACATGTGGTAATTTCAATGCATGTCACCTGTAGACTTAGGTGTCTTATTAAAACTTTTAACTTGTGTCTAAAGCAGCCTGGCTAGAGGAGTTGTCACTGGGGGAGGAGCATAGAGTGTGGATGAATCTGAATTTCAGACCAAAGGTATGCAAAAAGGTTTCGAGCTCTGACCAAGTCTTTGCTTGCTGTCATTTGTGCTTGTTTGTTGCTTTTGGTATTTGCTGGCTATTTGGTCGTTTCTCTCTGCTTGGATGTGTGCAGGCAGCTTCTACAACCATTTAAGGAAATTTTCTCTGGATCTATAAGCATAAAATTACCTCCTTCCAACCATAAACTGTGTTTTGTTTGGATGTTCATCCTAGAAATGTGGAACTGACAACACATGTACTGTATCACTCTCTGATTTGTTTTATTCCCCATGCCTCCCTAAGGATTTCTCTCTTTTTTTTTTTTTTTTTTTTTTTTTACTGTATAGTTTCATCACACACACACACACACACACACACACACACAATCTCACAAATTGAAATGTAGATTCCCATATAAAGAAAACATGTGGTATGTGGTATTTGGTCTTTTTGAGTCTGGCTCATTTCATACAACATAATAATCTCCAGTTCCATTTATTTTCTTGCAAATTTCACTGTTTCAGGTTTATTTTTATTTTTATTTTTTATTTTTACTTTTTTTTTTTTTTTTTTTTTTTGGTTTTCCAAGGTAGCTCTCACTCTGGCTCAGACTGACCTGGAATTATCTATGTTAACTGTGTAGTCTCAGGGTGGCCTTAAACTTATGGTGATCCTCCTACCTCTGCCTCCCAAGTGCAGGGATTAAAGGCATGTGCCACCACACCCAGCTTTTTTCAGTATTTTTTATAGCTAAATAAAAATCTATTATGGATATATACCACACTTTCTTTGTACATTCATCTACTGATTGATAGACATCTAGTCTGATTTCTTTTCTTAGTTATTGAGACTTCCGGTTAAGATGGCAGAGTACGTACCATGCCAAAGCAGCCTAGGGGGGAAAAGACCCAAAAAACTCAGCAAAATACACACTTTTACTAAAAAGTGCGGGGTATAGGAAACAGAAGTGGCAGCAAAGAAGTAGAAGAGATCCAGAGCATCCAGAGCCCGTACAGGCCAGCAAAAGCAGCCCCTGCAGCTCCTCCAACCGTGGCAGTGGCAGTGCACCAGAAAGCTGCCAGGCTCAGCTCCAGCCACAGGAAAAGCCAGGTGAGGGGAGCTTCCACTCACACTGGAGCTCTCCACAACTCAAGAAAGGTGAAGGGAGAGCGGCAGTGAACAATGGAGGAGAGGATCACAAGGTAGAAGAACACGTGGAACAGCAAGAGAACTAGAACAGCTGCGGCTCCCTCCCCACCCCCACTGCCTGAGCCCATCTCCAGCGAACAGAGCCGTGGTCCCAGTACCCAGCCACGCCCATTTGAGCCAACAGCGGGACCCAAGCAGGAGCAGAGTCCAGCAGCAACATCAGGGGCTCTGGCACTGGTAACAGTGGCCCCAGCAGCAGCAGATCCAGTATCAGCAGCAGTGGCAGATCCAGCAGCAGCAGCTTCAGTGGCAGCAGCAGCAGTGGTGGACCCAGTAGCAGCAGCTTCAGCAGCAGCGGTGGCTCCAGCAGTGGCAGCTACAGCAGCAGCAGCTTCAGCAGCAGCAGTGACAGACCCAGCAGTGGCAGCTTTAGCAGCAGCAGTTCCAGCAGCGTGGGTGCTGATCTGCAGGGCCACAGTTGCCAGGCTTGGTTTTCCACACAGGCAAAGCCAATGCCCAGTTCCAGAAATCAGTACAGCAGCCCAATGACCCAGGCAGCAACTTGACTGAGACCAAAATCATCCAAGGTAACTGGGATTATACCAGGGAAGGGTCTCACTTGGTCACAAGCTGGCTTGGATCCCTCAGCAGACCAGAAATCTTAACCTCTTTGTTGATAGAGGATCTGGTTGGTATAATAACTACTCTTGCATACATACTCAGGGCTGTTTTTGATTGAATGTGTACAGTGTTTAGTTAAATTTTAGAATCTACCTGTATTTTATTCCACTAGCATACTTGAATACTCCCATAGCAGGGAAACTCAACCCCTAAGAACACCTTTGTAGATACTCTGAGAGTCTTAAGAGCCACACCTAACACCTTAAGCTCCTACCTTGAAAATATATAACATCAAATCAATTGATACAGCTAAGAATACCCAATTAGCTAGAAAATCCAAACATTAACTTAATCCAAGATGCAAAAATATGTACACTATAACACAAGAAACACTAAAAAGTAAGACAATATAAATCCACCTAAAAGTATTAATGCATCAGAAATGACCTCCAGTGAGAACGAGTTAGAGGAAATGCCCAAGAAAGATTTCAAAAGAATGATTGTAAATATGTTCAAAGAGGTCAAAGAACAAATCAAAGGAATCTTTTCTTAGTTATTATGAATAATGCAGGAACAAATTTGCATGTCCAAGTATATCTGTCATACATTGCCTTAGAATCCTTTGGGTATAACCCAAGATTGAGAAGGATGGTTTATTTGAGAGTTATAGTTTTGCTTTGTGTGTGTTAGGAAGTGTAACACACATTTATATAGAGGTTATAACACTTGACCTTCCCACCAGCAGTGTATTTGAGTCTTCTTTCACTATATCTCACCAATATTTGCTATATTTTGTTTGCTTAATGATAAATATTCTGCTGAGGTAAGATGGAATTAAAAAGCAGGTTTAGTTGTCATTTTCCTAATGGCTAAGGATGTTGAACATTTAAAAAATATTTTTGGACCAATTTTATTTCTTCATTTGAGAACTGTCAATATATTCAGTGTTTTAGCATAATTGTTGACTACATTTCTTTTAACTTTTGTGGTGTCCTATATATTATTAGATATTCCCTGTCTGATAAATAATTGACCAGCAATTATTTCTTTCAATCCACAGATGTCTGTTTACTCAAGTCATTGTTTCTTTTGCTGATCCTATTTGTCAGTTTTGAGATTCCTTCCTGTTTTGTTAGAGTATTTGTCAAAAGGCCTAGGCCTATATTCATATCTTGAAGTGTTTTACCTATGTTGTCCAGCATCTTTAAGTTTTAAGTCTGTCTATTTTAAAATATGTATGGGGAGATAAGAAATATGTACCTAGTATCATTCTTTTACAGTTGCATATCCATTTTTTCCATTGCCATTTGTTGAAGAGGCATTTTTCAATGTATATTTTTGATACTTTAAGTGAAAATTAGGTGGCTTTTGTTGTTTAAATTGATCACTGCTTTCTATTGGTCAACATGTCTGCTTTTGTGATAGTATACTATATTTGGTACTATTGGTCTGTATTATAATTTGAGACCAGGTACTATGACATCTCTAGAATTTTCTGTCTTCTTATGATTTTTTTTCTCTTTTTTAATATTCATTAATTTGAAAGCAGAGAGAGAGAGAGAGAGAGATACACAGAAGACAAACAGACAAAGTGAGTGCACTAGGGCCTCTAGCCACTGAAAACAGACTTCAGAAGCATGTGCTACTTTATGCATCTTGCTTACATGGGTACTGGGGAATTGAACCTACGTCCTTAGGCTTCACAGGCAAGGGCCTTAACCACTAAGCAATTTCTCCAGCTCTCTTTTTATGACTGATTTGGCTATTTGATGTCTTTTATATTTCCATATGAATATTATGATTGACTTTTCTAGTAATATGAATAATTTAATTGGAATTTTGATGATACCTACTTCAAATATATAGATTTCTGTGTTTTAAAGTTTTCATCATAGAGGTCTTTCATTTTCTTGCTTAGACTTTACCTTTTATTGTGAATCAGTTTGTTTCCATAAATTTCTTCTCAGCAAGTTTATTGTTGGTAATGTCTGTATGCCATTTATATATACTGCTAATTTATTCAAATTGTTTATTGAATATGTGTGTTCTGATGGAGTATTGGGATCTTTAAGATGTAGGATCATAATGTTGACAGTGTTCTGAGATTTTCTTTAAGGTGGTTCTTTTTACCAATCACTGTTTCTATCTTATTGCTTGCATGAATCTGTTTCTAGTCTATGCATCCTCTTGATTTAATTTTGGTAGGTGCTACATACCTAGGTATTTACCCATTTCTTCTTGATTTTCCTATTGTCTTGAATATAAGTTTTCAAAGTAATCCCTAATGGTCTCTTGGATTGCATTAGCATCTATTGTAACATGCTCCCTTTTACCTCTAATTTTATTAATTTTGGTCTTGTCTTTCTTTTGATTAGCTTGAATAGGGTACCTTTTAACTGCCAGTCTGTGTGGAATGCTACCGTTGAGGTGTGTTTCTTGGCGAAAAAAAAAAAAAAAAGAGATCATTTGTACCTAGTTGTTTGATCCAGTTAGTCTGTATTTCTTTGTTGTAGAGTGAGGTTATTTATCTTTGAGGCTTTTGTTAAGAGGTGCTTACTAATTCCTACAATCTTAATGACAGTTTGAGTATCAGGTTTGATTATTGTTATTTTCATTTTTCCATATAAGACTTATTGATTTGCTGCACACAATGTATTCCTTCCAAATCTCCTCTGTTTATCTATTCCTCTCATAAAATATATTTTCATAACATCATAGTGGAGACTGTCTTCCTCACTCCTTGCATATAGAATTGCTTTAAGTATCTTCTGTAGTGCAAGGTGGCTTCTCTCTGGGTCCTTGAAAATTTGAGGCTATCCAACATAGGGGGTCATTAGAACATGGGGGCTTCTGTTTTTCCTGCACTTAACATGACATTTAGTTTATAGTGGAGAGTGCCCAGTGTTGGCTAGAGATTTTGCTTTGTTGTCAGCTTTCATTGCTTATTAGAGCTCTCTGCTGGCTCTTAGCTCAGCATTCTGTGATCTCTCAGTATCCCAAGACTCCCTACCTCATACTAACTTGTGTAGTTAAAGTTCTAACTGAGGTTTATTTCAAGTGTGCTGGGAATGTAGGAAACAAACACAACACTGAAATCATTCAGGTAGCAGACCCATTTTTGTGCTTCCAATATCCCCTAAGTATTTATCCACATGCTGGGGGCATGCAGATGTGTCAAGGAGATCACTGGAGAGTGTTTGTTTCAGCTTTCAATAGAAAGCTCTACTGGAAAAGTGCAGATTTATATTCAACTGACGAGTTCTGTTTCTGAGAACCAGCCCAGGATGAGTCTTTTACTGAACTCTTTAGCTTGCCAGTTTTCGGCTATTCTCCGCTTTCCCCAACTGGCCTGCACTGCTTACAACCTGGAGTTTAAGGACTTTAAATTCAGACCTCTGTGTTTGTGGTAGTTTCACTGAATATCCCCCAATAATTCAGGAGTTTGTTAAACCTTCTTGGATCTCCAGCCTCCTGGCTGGAGGAGGTGTCACTGTGTGAGGATCCTGGGGTTCAGCGTATGGTGTTTGTTTGGGGATGGATCTGAATTCCAGCTAAAGATATACAAAGTACTAGAATTCAGCCTAGAGTGTGCTTGTTTATGGTGTTGGTGGTGGTGGTTGTTCTCCCTGTGCATGGACCTGTGAAAGTGGGTCAGCTTCTTCAGTCATTATAGAATGTCCCCTTTATCTGTAAGCTTCCTTAGTAAATCTCTTCCTCCATACCTCTGCCTAGTTTGGAAGTTCATTCCAGCGAAGTGAGCTGGCTGTGACAGTGTTGTGTGTTCCTACTACTCAGGCCCCCAAAATAGTTCAATGTCAATAAGTTTAATCTCAATATTCTGCACAGCTCCTGACCCTCTGAGTCATTCATAGGGCATGTCTTGACTGGTCTCCACAGCTGGCCCATCTGTAGAAATCACTGTCTCAAAGAAAGGCAGCCTTTGGTTTGGGGAATGGTGAACACTGTGGTCTCTTGGGGGTCAAATTACATGCTCTTTTCCCAGTGCCACTTGGTTACCGTTTGGAAGCATCTTCTACCGGTCCACACACTGCTAAGGAAGTGCATAGTTAGAGACATGTTTATTATTCCTTCTATTTTAGGCATTTTTTTCTGAACCATTTACATATCTAATGACAACCACTGAATTTCTGAAGCATTTCATATTTTTTTTTCTCTTTGAAATTGAATCTATTTTTTTTTTTTCTTCTGATTCTGACCTTCTCATTTACCCAATCAGGAGGTAAGGTTTAGGTTGCTACTTTCCCTAGACAACTTACCCAGGCCTGTGCATTGAAATCATTTTGAATTCAATAGTCCAGTCCACTTTATTGGTATTTGTTTTATTTTCTTTAATTGGCATAGATAAATCTACCTGTCTGGTGCTATTCTTGTTATTAATTTCATTGGAACCAGCCCTCAGGATTTTAAAAGAGGTTTGGTCAATAAATAGGAGCTCATTTAAAGCATTCAAAAAATGAAATTGGTTCCATGAATAAAGCATTTGGCTGAATTGTTATTTAATGATTAATTTTTATAAATAAAAGAAAAAAGCCTCAGCCAGAGCTGTTCCACAAGAGAGAAAACAGCAAAGACTATTCTCCTGTTAAGATAAGATCAATCTTTATTTTGACACCATCCAGTCACTGTAATGAAGGAAATTAAAATTGTGAACTATTTTAGACCAAAGTTCACCAGAACTGAAGATTTGAGGTATGCAACTGTACGAATATATCAATTCTGTAGAAACTGAGTACATATATGCATTAAAATTAAAGGTACAATCTTGAGATCTGTCTGTGAACCATACTCTTTCTAAAAGTGTTCATCCTAAAAGTTAGCATCAGGTATATTTTTGCTAAGATAATATGTACAAATTGCCCTAAACTTACTAACTGGCAGGATAAGGGAACAATACACATTTTAATAAATTTCTTTTAGGATTCTAGTGATCTTTAACACAAGGCAGTAGTTATCTACCCAGACAAATGATGGAAGTCCTCATACATATGGCTACTATGAGTAACTTTTAGTAAGAGACATTTATATCCCTTATCATAAAAATGAAAAATCAAAGTCAACTAAATATAAAAGATCACCTTTGAATTGCCAGAAAAAAATGCTTAAATTTCCAATTTCTTACACAAACCAAACTATAGTTGTTTCCTAACAAATTTCACTTTTTACCATACCACAGTTTATTTTGTCTTTTATACAGAATTTATTTGTTTACTGTCCTTCTTTTTTTAAAAAAAAAATTACTTATGGGGAGAGAAGCAGATGAGAGAATTGGTGTAGTAGGACATCCAGGTGCTGCAAATGAATGGCTTAGGTGGGTCCTGGAAAATCAGACCCGGTCCTTTGGCTTTGCAGGCAAGCACCTTAATTGCTAAGCTGTCTCTCCAACCCTAGAAATGATCATTGTTTACCAAGGTAGGGTTAAACTCTAGCCCAGGCTCTCATGGAATTCACTATGTAGTCTCAAGCTGACCTCAAACTCATAGTAATCCTCTGACCTCTGCTTCCCCAGTGCTGGAATTTAGAACATGTGCCACCACGCCTGGCTATTATCTTTTTAAAAGTTGGCTTCTTTCACATGAAAGAAGAAAGTTGTATTATTCTTTTTGGAGATTATTTCTCTATTATATCTATGTGATGAAAATATATAAAACATGGTATTAATTTTTGAATGACTAAAACTGTGAATTTTATTGGTAAAAAGATACATTTTTCATTAGTCACTACAAACAACATAAGACCTATTATATTTTAAATGGTACATATTAAAATATGAACATTTATATCCAATATATATTAGTGTACTCAAATTCATCATTTTCATCTGAAAATAATTGTTTTAATTTGGATTTCACCACAAACATCATATGTTTGAATAATTTTCAGGAACAAAATAAAGGACCTAACAGGCTACATTTTGAAATACTGAGAAAATCTGTACTATTGAAGATAAAGCTAGTATATATATTTACCTAACCACAAATAAAATATATCTTTTAGGAAATATGAAAGTCATTCTGAGGCTAGAGAGATGGTTTAGCAGTTAAGAAGTTTGCCTGAAAAGCCAAAGGTTCCTGGTTAAATTCTTCAGGACTCATGTAAGCCAGATGTACAAGGAGGTGTATGCAACTGGAATTCATTTGCAGTGGCTGGAAGCCCTGGTGCACTAATTCAAATTCTCTCTTTCTCTCTATCTCCCCCTCTTTCTCTCTCTCAAATAAATAAGTAACTAAAATATATTTTTTTAAAAAGTCACTCTGAGAAATTATTACATAAAATGAATATATATATAGGCTATAAAGATATATATGCATATATAATATGTATAGATACATATAGTACACACATATTGGTGAGTGAAAATATATTACATATATGTGTATATATATACATATTATATATATATATATATAATACATATCTATTAGTACATTAAAAAGTTAATCTTACAAGTCTATATATTCTGTGGTATAGTAGGATAGGTTGAAACTCTAAAGATATCAGTGATCAGTGAACATACAGGTTGCACAAATGATGTGATGTTATGGAAGACAGAGGAAATTTTTAAGGCAGTGGAGATTCTGAAAGACACTACATAGTAGGTACAAAGTGTCCTCAGAATATATGGCATGAAGAATTAATTCTAATATAAGGAAGATTTGTTGGTAATATTTGTGTTTAAACCAATCTAGCACTTTGATGAGGGATGCTGGTGGTGGATAGGGACAGATGGTACATGGGAACTCTATTTTCTGATTAATTTAGTTAAGAATGAAAAAAGATTCTGCTAAATCAGTCTATTCAAAGTCACAAATTGGGCTAGGGAGATGGGTCGTTGGGTAAATTACTTGCCACTCAAGCATGAGTATCTGAGTTCAGATCCTCAGAATTAACCAAAGCCAGACATGGTAGCACAAGCATCTATAATCTAAATCCCAGCAAACCTATAGCAAAATAGAAGGTGAAGAAAGGAGCATTTCCATAAGCCCATGGACCAGTGAGCTTGGTAAATGCAGTTCTCATCAAGAGACCCTGTGTCAAACAAGTGGAAGCAAGTGCTGACACCAGAGGATGTCTCAGAACTCCACATTTGCCATAACATATGTGTGCCCATTTAAATAC
Organism: Jaculus jaculus; assembly: GCF_020740685.1. Classification (NCBI taxonomy): domain Eukaryota; kingdom Metazoa; phylum Chordata; class Mammalia; order Rodentia; family Dipodidae; genus Jaculus; species Jaculus jaculus. The sequence goes on along the minus strand of NC_059112.1, from coordinate 75,754,057 downwards.
CCACCCATAAGTGCGCAAACACACACACATACACATTTTTAATACACACATATATAAAAGAAACAAGTTGGTTGGTTGTATAACTCATTGGTAGTGTGCTTTACTGGCATGCCTAAAGCTCTGGCTTCAATCCCTGGCACTGAAAACAAACAAACTGTGACAATTACTTTCTCATTGCTGGGTCAAAATACATAACCAGAACAGTCTATAGGAGGACATGGTTTATTTCAGCTTACAATTTTGAGAGAAATTTCATCACAGTGGGGAAAGCATGGCATGAGCAATGCAGCATGATGTTACAGTTGTCACATCATCTAGGAGCAAGTAATCTGAGGAAGCTGTCTCTGAACAGCAAATATGGTGGGCTGATAAACCTAAAGGTCTGGCCCGAGTGATACTCCTCCTTCAGAAAGGCTACACCTCCCCAAAGCCTCACACTTTGCCAAATTACCACCAGCTGAGGTCCAATTATCAAGAACACATGAGCCTCTAGGGGACACTTAACTCCAAACACTACACAGACAAATAAAACTGTAACTTGAAAGCATTATTGTAGGTAGAAGTTGGCTAGAGACAATTTTCTTTAGGGTATCACTAAGAACTTCTCATTATATATCTTGGCATATAATGACAATCATAGTAGTGATATAGGATGAAAGGTGAAAACATTGCTCTATATTATATACTGAATACAAAATATTCATTGTTGTGGGTTGGATTGTGTCTTCTATGTCAAAATCACTTCAGAAGCATGTAGAATTTTGTTCAATTTCTTTTATAATTGCTTCAAGTTGAATGGTGTTCTGGTACTGGTGGAAATAAGCTCAAATGAAATTATTTATTTTTGGTGTGTGTGTGTGGAGGAGGTGGTTAGGCATGTCTGATGACTTAGAACATGTTCACATTGAGATCCTAGGACCAACAGGTGATGGCTGTTAGGTTAAACCATGTCATCTCTTTGTTAAAACTATTTCAAATCCAATTCAATTTGCATAGATCCAGCAGAAACTTGCTTAGATAATATTTCAAGTCTTCATGTGATCTGCTCCTTACAGATTGTCTATTCCTCCAATATTTAATTAAACAACTTTATTAGCTAATTAGCACTTGTTTCAAATCTCAGAAAAAAAAAAAAAAAGATATAGCCAGGCATGGTGGCACACGCCTTTAATCCCTGTACTTGGGAAGTAGAGGTAAGAGGATTGCTGTGAGTTTGAGATTATATAGTGAATTCCAGGTCAGCCTTGGCTACAATGAGACCCTAACTTGAACTCCTGCTACCCCCTCCAAATGATTTAAAGTCACAATGTTATTATTCCTTACAATTGCTTATGTTGTTTAGTATTTGTTTCCTCTACTTCTGGACTACACTTTTATTTTTTCCATGTCTCCATAGGTTACCATTCAATGTGGAATATTTAACTTCTTGTTTTATATAGTGAGATAATAATTATTTCTTGCTGAGTATGTTGGCACCTGCTTTAATCCCAGCACACAGAAGGCAGAGGTAGGATGATCACCATGAGTTCAAGGCCACCCTGAGACTAAATAAGGAATTCCAGGTCAGTCTGGGCAAGAGTGAGACCCTATCTCAAAAATAAAATAAAATTAAATTAAATTAAAAAGCAAGTTGGCTAGATCTCCTGATTTGTTCTTCACTGCCCAGTTACCTGGCCTCAGTAACCCTGCTGCTGCATGGGCCAGCCTGGATTTTGTGTGCGGAAGAAGCAGTTCTTTTGCCCCTGGCTTTCTACTTTACCTGCCCCTGCATCCGCAACATGTGGATATCCTGAACTAGAGGGTTGCACATATGGGTGGAGTGAATAGGCCAGAGCTCTCAGTTAGTCCCCCACCTCCCAGTTTCCCAGGTGTCCTTGTTGCACTTGCAGATTCCACAATCTGCACATTTGCAGTTATAACCCCATCCTATTCCAATCTTGTTCAAATATAAAACATAACACATATTGAAGATCGTACAAGTATAAATACTTGCTTCCTCCTCAATAAAATAAGTCTTTTACCCCATGATGGGTAGGCCACAATGTGCTATATATACATACATACATACATATAAGTGTGTGTGTGCATGTGTGTGTGTGTGTGTGTGTGTGTATAAAGGATGCCTAGTCCACCTAGTCCTGTAATGGAAGCCTCCAATGAAAACATAGAGAATACAAAAAAAAAAAAAAGATAACACAACAAGTAAAGCAACCCTAACCAAATGAATTGAATTGATGAATTGGAAATAACTCATCAAAAAATCAACAATTTGGGCTGGAGCAATTGCTTAGCAGTTAAGGCTCATGTCTGTGAAGCCTAAGGATCAAGGTTCAATTCTCCAGATCCCACGTAAGCCAGATGTACTTGGTGGTACGTGCATCTGGAGTTCATTTGCAGTGGCTAGAGGCCCTGGCACACCCATTCTCTCTCTCTCTCTCTCTCTCTCTCTCTCTCTCTGTCTCTCTCATAAATAAAAAACTAAAAGTAAATCTAAAAAAAACTTAAATCAACAATTTTATCAATTAAACTGAGCAAAATCATCTCTTTAAGCTTTTGTCACTAGGCTTAATTTAATTGAAGAAAATTTAGAGGCCACAAAAGATATACAAATGAATTGAAGATGAATCAACAAATAGAAGATATCAATAACCATCTCATTAAGCTAAATTAAGCCATGGTCAAATGCAAGAATGAATTCCAGGTAGGTGCAAGAAAATTACATGTTGACCTGAAATACTACCTCAAGAGAGACATGGACATGATGCATAAATACATACAAGAAAAAAAAAAATCTAGCTTTTTAAAACCCTCTCTAGAAGCCCTCAATAACAGAGTCACTCATGTGGAGAACAGAACCTCTGAGCTGGAAGACAATACATAAGAAATTGATATGGAGTCTAAAAACTTTGCTAAGGTCAAAAAATCATGAGGGAATTGTGGAATACCATAAGATGACCAAACAGCTAGATCATGGGTATTCCAGGCGAAGAGAAAATCTAGGCCAAAGGCATAGAGAACATATTCAACAAAATTATTGAAGAAAAATTTCCCAATCTCTCAGAAGAAAGATCCATTCAGATACAAGAAGCTCACAGAACACCAACAAACAGGACCAAAGAAGAACATCTCCAAGGCACATTACAATTAAAAGTCTAAACAATGAAAATGAAGAGAGAGAGAGTGTTAAAAGTAGCAAGAGAGAGAGAAAAAAAAAAACTCATTACATACAAAGGCAATTCCATCATAATTACCTCAAATTTCTCTATAGAATCCCTGAAAGCCAAAAATGCCAGGAATGGAATACTTCAAAGTCTAAAAACCTATGGCTTCCAACCCAAAGCAATGTACCTAGAGAAAGTATCTGTCATAATAAATAGTGAAAGGAAAACTTCCATAATAAAAGTCAGCTCTATGATTATGTGGATACAAAGCCAAACCTACAGAGAATACTTCAGGGAATACTCCACACAGAATAGTTAAACAACCAATCTCAAGAGCTTGCAAGAAGAAAATCACAATAACCATAATTAGACCAGATTTTAAAACAAAACAAAAGCCAAGAAAACATCAAGCCCCATATAGCACTCCATCATGGCAGGGATTAAATCAAACCTAATAGTATAACTTTACATATTAACAGTGCAGCTCACCCATCAGAAGATGCACGTTAACAGGTTGGTTCAGATAAATGGATGCGTCTATTTGCTGTCTTCAAGAAACCCTCCTCACCACTAAATACAGACAACTTCTCAGGGTGAAAGCATAAAAAATAATATTTCAAGCAATTGGAAATAAGATAAAAGCAGATGTTGCTATATTAATATCAAATAAAATAGGCTTAAAACCAAAAGTAAACAAAACGGATAAAAAGGACACTTACACATCAAGGGAATGATCATACATGAAGATATCACAATCATAAATCTGTACACACCAAAAAAAAGGTGGGTCACTCTTTATAAAACAAATTCTACTTGACAAGAAAACCATAATAGTTAGGCATTCTAATACTCCAATATTATCAATAGACCGCTCATCCAAATAGAAAATAAACAGGAAAATAATAGAGCCCCACAACACCATACATCAACTAGACATAACAGACATCTATCTACAGGACATCCCACCACCATTCTATAGAGTAAGCATTCTTTTCAGCAGCCCATGGAACCTTCACCAGCGTTCATCATTTGATAGTCCATAAAGCATGAATGCATAAATCAGGGAAAGCTGGCATAACTGCATCATATCAAGTCACAATGCATTTAAGCTAGAAATTAAAAGCAAGAGACACATCATAAATTCCATTAACTCCTGGAGACTGAACTTTTAGACAATGAGTGGGTGGTGGAAGAAATTAAAAAATAAATTGTAAAATTTCTAAAATTGAATGATAGTGAAAACACAACATACTGAAACTGATGTGGCACAATGAAGACAGTTATAAGGAGAAAAGTCATTTTTTTGAGTGTCTTCATAACAAATTCAGAGACCTCACATTCATGACCTAATGACATACCTACATGAGTTGGAAAAGCAAGAAGACTCTAACCCTAAGTGCTCCACTTGGAAAGAAATGATCAAGAGCAGAAATTAATGAATTGGAAAGTGAGAAAACAATTAAGAAAAATTTTGAAATGAAGAGCTAATTCTTTGAAAAAGTAACCAAGATTGATAAACCCATTGACCAGATGATCAAATGAAAAAAAGAAGTCTCAAATTAACAAAATCAGAAATGCAAAAGAAGCAGTCACAATACATATTAAGGAAATTGGGAGAATCATCAGGACAAAGTTCCAAAACCTCTCCTCCACAAAATTGGGTAATCTGAAAGAAATGGATGAATTCTTAGACACATATCACCTAATAAAACTAAATTCACAGCAGATTAATTTCCTAAACATATCTATCATATCCATCAAGATTGAAAAGGTAATCAAAAACCTCTGCCAGAAGAAAAGTCCAGGGCTGCATGCTTCTCAGAAAAATTCTATCAAACTTTCACTAAGTAATAGTAATAAAATCAGCATGGTACTGGCATAAAAACAGACATATTGTCCAATGGAACAGAATTGAAGACCCAGCCCTTAGGCCAAGTAAATACAGCTACTTGAACTTTTAAAACGGTGCCAATAATGTAGGCTGAAGAAAATACATCTTCAACAAATGGTGCTGGACAAATTGGATAACCATACATAGAAAAATGAAACTAGTTCACTCATCTCAGCATACGAATAAATCAAGTTAAAATGCATTAAAGGCTTCAATATGAGACTGGAAATGCTATACTGGAGGAAAAAATAGGAGGAACTCTCCATGACATAAGGGTGGGGAAAGACTTCCTGAACAATACCCCAGTATCCTAGGAAATTAAAAAATCTCTCAACCAATGGGAGCTCATGTAGCTAAAAAGATTTTGCACAAACATGACATAAGCAGAGCCAAGGTTACCCATATTATGGGGGAAAATTTTCACCAGCCATACCACAGACACAAACCTAATGTCTAGAATCAACAAAGAACTCAGAAAACTAAACAATAAAAAAAAAAAATCAAACAGCCCATTAAAAAATAGGGTAGAGAACTAAATAGGACATTCTCAAATGAAGAAATACAAATTACTAATACACTAATTTCCAATGCACACATTTTGAACATCTCTAACCATCAGGGTAATGCAAAATAAAACAATTATGAGATTCCACCTTACTCAAGTAATAATGAAAATCACTGAAAAATCAAACAACAACAAATGTTGATGAGGATGTAGGGAAATAGGGACTCTTATTCACTGTTAATGGGAATTCAAACTTGTATAACAATTATGCAAATCAATATGGTGATCCCCGAAATGATTAGTATAGAACTACCAATAGACCCAATTTTTCCCTTATTCGGCATTTACCCTGAATGCACCACACTTCAGTACAGAGATATTTTCTCAATTATATTTATAGCTGCTGAAATCATAATAGCTAAGAATTAGAGGCAACCCAGGTGCCCATTATTGGATAAATGGATAACAAGGCTGTGGTACATATACACAAAGGAATTCTGCTCAGCAGTAAGAAAAAAAAAATGATACAATGAAATCTGCAGGAAAATAGATGGACTTAGAAAGGTCATGCTCAGTGAACATACACACTCACAGGAAGACAAACACCACATGTTCTCACTCTTCTGCTTTTCCTAACCTGCATCAATGTGAGTTGATGGCATACTGGATAGACAACTTGAGGCCCAGACAATAGGGATGAAATGGACTGGTGACAAGGGAAGAAGAGGTTGGGGGTAAATAAGCACAAAACTAAACCCAAAATGAACTGGTACCATAGAAACTTTTCTCCTTTGAGGTAGACTAAAATATATAACTTTCAAAAGGAGTATACTGGGAGCACCTGAAAAGAAGTGCCCTAGAAAGGGTGGGATAAAGCATAACCTTAAGACGTCTGTCTATGGCTTGTAACATCCTGTATCAGAAGTTGGTTACAACCCACATTGAGCTGTTGATTGGAGAGACCTATGAGGTCCCCAAAACAAGACAGGTTTCTGTCAAATCACTTGATTACCTTCCTGATGTAAATGGTAAGACCCTAGTGCTGAAGACACTATATGCTGCTGACACAGAATACAGAGACACCTGGTTGGAATTCATAAGAGAGCCAGTTCCCCAATAGCCTGTCTAGTGCTGGAAAGCACTACATGAGCTACTGAGGGAAAGTGGCCAAGAATGGTGTGAGCAAGCAGGGGTGTATTCTATTCAGAAGCAACCAGTCTGATGAGAAATACACACCAGTGCAATGGTGCACTCAGCCTTGTTAGGTAACCAGTGACTTTCTGAATGGCTAAGAGATCTGCTAAGTGGAAAATCACACATATCTGGAACTGGAAACTAGGTCTCAGTGCTGTGGAGACAAAAAATATGCTCTCCACTGTCAAGACCCCAGCGCTCTTTTGCTAAAAGAGGGGTTACAGTCATCAAAATATCCCTTAATTAAGAATGTTTATACTGTTTAACCTATGATGACTTCATTCTCCAGTAGATAATCTGTTTGTTTTTTCCAAAGGGTGGAGAGACCTTAGGAGATAAATCACCCTTCACACTTCAGCCAAGGCCCAGGTGAAACCACAGAGGAATGAAGGAGAAAAGCAAGAATGTTGCTTCCAAGCCAGGGTATAGGAACAGACCCTGATGATGCTCAACACCTACCAAAGCAGAGATCCAGAGGCTCCTAAGAGCTCATCACTGAAGACGACTTAAATGTCACCTAACATGGCTCAGGGAATTTTGCAGAAGGGGAGTTAGGAAGATTGTAAGAGCTACAGGTTGAGATATCATGCCTAAAGGCATTCCCAGCCCCCCTCCCCGCAAAAATAACTGGCTACTGCTTCCAAAATAAACTAACTACAACCCCATGGGGAATACCAGAAACAGCACTGAGATGCCTCACCCTCCAGCAAAATGGTGGCAGAGAGGAGGGAAAAGGTGGGACCAACATATGATGTATCCATACAAAGTCTGTTCTTAATAAAATAAAAATAATTATTTCCTATGCAAATACTTACTAAATTTTGTTTATGCATCTTCTTATATTTCTTTTTTTTTAAAGGATTGTATTTATTTACTTGAGAGAGACAGACAGAAAGAAGAATGGGCACTCCATGGCCTCCTGCCAATGAAAACAAACTCCAGACACATGTGCCACCTTGTGCATCTGGCATTATGTGAGTGCCAGTGAAGCAAACCTGGGTTCTTGTGTTTCTTACTAATTTATTGTGGTTTTCTAAGATTTATTTTTTATTAGACACACACACACACACACACACACACACGGAGGGAGGGAGGGAGAGAAATCGAGAATGTGCATGCCAGGTCCTCTAGGCACTGCAAATGAACTCCAGACATAAGCACCACCTTGTGTATGTGCTTTCCGAGGGACCTGGAGTATCGAACCAGGGTCCTTGGCTTTACAGGCAAGTGCCTTAACCGCTAAGCCCTCTCTCCAGCCCTATTCAGTGTTTTGTTAAAATCTATAGTATATCAATTCATAAATCTTATACTTGTGTGCATCTAACAATCTAGCTTTTCATCCTAGTAGGTTTAGATTCTTAGAACTATGCATATGGACATATTTAGTTCCCTTGAGTAGCACTACGTTACATTTTCAAATGGTTCCTTTAGCCTGCACTCTTTTTAGTAGACTCTAAAAAACATTTAGCATTATTCAACCTCCTTTGTGTTTCCAAAAATATTAAACCTAGTCTATATTTTATTATTACAATAATTTATGGGTTTCCAAGTATAAACTAATTGAAAACATTTTCATATAATAGCTATAGTTGAGATTTTTTCTATTTGGAAGTAGAATAATTGAGTTTTCAACTTAACTGTTTTTAGTTTCTATATAATTTCATGAATTTTCTTATGTATATTGAAGATATTTTTGGAAAATTATACATAATATATTCAGTCAGCTGTATGTATTTTTATGTTTTCTTCCATCAAATCAATGATATAATAACGTCACAAAAGTTTGCTCTGTACTCATTAGACCTAAAGAGATTTATTTCTAACTAAACAATTAAAGAGATACTCTAGTTCTTTCCTCTACTGCACATAGTACTATCTTTCAAATTTAACTTTATAAAACTGATAATATTCAAGTTGAGCATGTTTTTAATATTACTTTAAATTACTAATCTCATTTTATTTCAACACAAAATAGGTACAAAATATTTAAATTTGTATTAAATAATCATTAAAAACTCTAAAACACAATTATCTCACTTTTACAGTGTAGATAAAGATATTCATCAATGCAGAAAAAAAGTGACATATATATAATGCAACAAATACATATAATAATGTAATTATTTAAATGAAAAGCCATAGTCTTACATACTGCATGGCTCCTGAAATCAAAACAATAGACATAAAAAGCACAGAGACCAGTAGTTCTGATGATTCTGGACGCGTTGAGTACAAATGACAGAAAAAAACTTGGAAGTTGAGGAAAATACTCAGTGTCCTAAGGGGAAAGTGCATAACTAAGCACATTTGCCAAAACTTGCACAATTTTTTTGATGGCAAAAGACGTTTATTATATTTATGCTATATCTAAAATATTCTTTTGTATGAGTAAAAAATTTAATAGAGTTCATTTTATATGTACAATATGCACCTAATTAAATAGCAAAAATAATAATGATGGAACAAAAGCAGCTATTAAATTATTTAATTAAATTTCACGCACTGATAATTATTTTAAAGAGAGAGAAAGAAATGTCAAATGAAGGAAGGTAAGAGGGAATGAAGTGGATAGAGGTTAGATGAAATAAAACAATAAGAAAAATAACAAAAATTAGATCAAATGCCGGATTTGTGAAAATATTAATAAATATTTAAACAGTGTGGTGAGAAAAAAATAGATTAAATGTACATACAATACTGAATGAAAATGGGGGAGTACTGATTCAGGAAAACATTCTAAAAGAAGGTCTTCCAAAGTAAGATTCTAGAACTCATTTGAAAACCTATATGAACTATCTTTCTAAGTAAATGAGATAGCAGTGAGCCTTTTTGTCAACATGAGAGGCTCTGTGTTCCTGGGGCACAGGCAACTGCCAGGCAGGGGGCAGGAAGGTGCTATGGTGCTCCTTCCTTCCCTACTGAGGGGTCATCCTGTTACTTATGGAGCCAACTGTCCTGGTAACTTTCCTGCCTGACAGTGCCTTTTTCATTTTTTCTGCATCAGTTTCTGTGGATGCTCCTCTTTGAAGACAAACAAAAACCTTGTCTTTAAGCATCATGTCCAAATAGCAAAATCATGTGAGAAAGCAAACAATTATTTATTCCCATTAACTTTCATATTTAATTGTCTTCTCTTCCATCACTGACCTGAAGATAAGCAATTTCCTATGGACACCCCAGGATGCTGTGAAGTCAGGATAGGACAATGTGTTTAATAGGCATCCTCAATATTCCCTTGTATACCTGGCAGCCTTAACATTCTTGATTTTTTTTAATGTGTTTCCCTCTGACATTAGGAGACGTGCAGCCTTTGTGACGTGGAGAACAGTTGGTACATACATATGTTTTTCACATTATTACACAGTCTCTTTTTTTGTGTATGATTTCTATTTACATGTGTTCATGCATGTGAGGGTGGTTATTTGCAACAAAGCCTGTTTGTGGAGGTCAGAGGACAAATTTGGGTGTCAATCCTCTTCTTCCTCAGTGTTTGAGGCAGGGTCTCTCTTTTCAACTTTCATCATTGCATACACCAGACTAGCTACAGGTTGATCTTTCTGAGGAATTCCTCTGCTTCCATTTTCCCTCTCTCCCTGGGTACGCTGAAGTTAAAGTTACTAGCCTTACAGTATTTGACTTTACATGGGTGCTGAGGATCTGAATTCAGATACTCAAATTTACATAGCAAGTGCTTTATCCCTTCAGCCATGTCCCTAGCCCTATTCACAGAGTGTTGTTTGAAATGAACACTCTGGTTTCCCTAGCTTTTCCATCAATTTGACACTTTATTTTACGTCTCTGCCTCTGAATATAAGATATGACAAAGCCTATTTTGACCTCTCCTGTCCAAGTGTTCCACGAATTTATGTTTTCAGCTATGGAAACTTTTGGGGGCTTCACTTATTACAAATCAAAGACAAAACAAGGTGTCATTATATATATATTTGATTCCATCTTAGGAAGATGAATGGTAATTGCCTCTAGAAAGACAAAAACGAGAGAACCAGAAGCCCTTAGGCTAACCCGCAGAGCAGTAGTGCATGTCCCATCATTTCTCTCTCTCTATATTACCCCTTTACCTGGACACGATAACCACAGAAACTACCACATATTGTCTAATTAAGAATTCACTTCAATAATTGATCTTCATAAGATGAAGTCAATCAATATTGACCATGGGAACACGTGAATGGTTTTGACCCACTGTTCAGGATCGCTGCCTTCCCAGATCCTCCATGTACCCTCCTTTGTATTGCCTTATACTTTTCCAACTCCAAACTAAGTCAATATCCTGGCCAAGGACTACTCGTGTAGGACCCAATGGAAACCTATCTAGGATAAAAAATTTTGTGATTTGCTCCTGGACCAGTTTTATATGCCAAAAGTTATTTCTGATAGTTTCACTGATCATAGGTACTTGCACCTGTGATAGCAGGCAAAGCATTACTATTATAGAACCAAACACCATTCATACAAACACCAAGTGTTAAAGCAAAGTCTCTCTCCAGGGTTCATCACAATGACTGTATCTTCCTCCAGTTTGCTAAGAGGAAGCTTTCAGTAATAATAACAAATTCTTCCTACACAAACTGTTAGTATGTCTGAGACCACAATTATAGCTTCCTCAGTCTCTCCAATGACTGCTTTCTCTTTGTTATACAATACATGATGGGGTACAGGTTCCAAAAATTCACATTTCACAAGGAAGTTGCCATGGTTTATTACTTATACTTATGAAGGTTTTCAATAAAAATTTAACAACTTCCATTTCATAAATAGTCCATATGATCCCCTGTCTAAAAGTAAAGACCCTTGTTAATATGTCTGATTTCTTGCAACACACTGGTCTCTATAAATTTTTGAATATGTTCTACATTGGACCCAAATTTCTGGAAGCCCGTGATCCTCCTAGGTCCACAGTAACTTGGACTTTAGGCATGCTCACTAACCCTAGCTATTTTCAATAATACTTTGAATACCTTTTCTTAGGTAATACTTCCACACATAATTCTTTCTTATCCTCTGCTTTTTTGCAGGAGTGATTGTCCAATCTTTATCTTTCTGTCTCAAGTCCACAGTGACCACAACCCTGCTAACTCAGTACTGAAAGTTCATTAGAATAAAAATGCAATAAATTAATATTTATTCAAGGAATGACTACAGTCTTCAATTTAGAATGTCCATTCAACAAATTGTCTTCATCTGAAAATGTAAGTAAAAAATTATAACAAATGATGGATCACTGTTACATTGGATGATCATTACATGGTAAGTTCCCTGGGTTACCCCTTGTTACAAAAACTATAATGCAATTCACTGTGAAAATTTTCAATAAGCTTGGTGTATTAACACAACATTCCCTTCAATTCCTACATTTCCTCAGGCAATTTATTTCTGTAGTATCAAAATATAATTTATTATACTCACAGGCTGGAGACATGGCTCAGTGAATACAGCGCTTGTTGTGCAAACATGAGGGCCTGAGTTTAGATACCTAGCACCTACATAAAAGGCTGGTTTTGTAGTGCCTAATTGTATCTAAACATTGATATCTTCCATGACAGTGTAATAGAAGGGGTCAGGTCAAAGAATTCACCTATAGACTTCATAATTATTTTCAGTCTTTCTTCCAAGAAGAAAATGTTTTCAAAGCTTTAATCACAAGTTTGCTATAAAATAGTGCTTATTATGCAGAATAGTAAGTTGTCCTTCAAAAGTGATGGGTTTCTAATTGCATTTTTATGTAAAGAAAGTAAAAATTACACATAGCTCAGGTAAATTTGCTGAAGAGGTGGTGGAAGGAAGAGCCACACGTTGAATCATGATACACAGAGACTTTTCCTCCTACCCAAAACTGAGGGCTAACCCCACAATGAATGACCCATATACCCCAACAAGCAGAGGCCAGGGGGAGGGAAGAGGACAGGGAGGAGGGTAACAATGGCAGCAACTTGACTGTATTCACTGAGTACAAAACTAATTAAAATAAATCAATTTTAAAAAATCACACAAGTACAGGTAAATGGAACTTTACTGGCCTCACATATGCCTCTCAAGATCTATTATTTACTTAGTATTATCAGTAAAAATGTTTGCTTTCCAGGGTCACTCATTTATTATTTATATTTTGTGTATGCATGTGTATGTTAGTATGTGCATGTAGAACATGCAATGGTACACTCTTGACAATCAGAGGACAACCTTGAGGTATTGGTGCTTTTGTTCCACCCTGCTTGAGACAGAGTCTCTTGTCACTGTAAATACTGAGTAGATAGCCTGTGAGCTTTGCTACTCTTTTTCCCCTGTCTTCAGTTGGTGTAGGCATACTGGGATTATTGACATATGTTCTCCATGAGCAAAGCTTTACTTGGGTTCTTGGGATCTGGACTCTGGTCATCAAGCTTGGACAGCAAGTGTTTTTAAAACCTTGAGCTATCTCCCCAGCCCTTTCTTATATGTATCATTAAATAAATTCTTGGTCTGCTTCATTTTCTGAGGTAGTAGGTAAAAATCTTGTATTTGGAGCATTATCTTCATCATTAATTAGACATCTATACATGTTAAAACTAGATGCTATGAAATTACCCAAACAAACCATTGACTTGAAAACAATAGATTAAGGAGTGGGACACTATTCCTACATAAGTATGTCACTTACAAATGAACATTAAAGACAGTTGTGGTGGTGTAGGCCTACAAACCCAGAACTAGGGAGATTATAAAAGGAGCATCCTGTCAATATCATCCACGGGAGACTTGAGGCCAGCCTTGGATAGATGACACTCTGATCTAGAAAACAAAACAAAGCAAAAATAATACTGTTATTATTAAAATTTTAATAATAAAATCATGTAAATATTATGTAGAAGAACCAATAAAATAGGCATTCCCTTTAGGCTTCCTGTTTGCCTATTTCCCATGATTTCTACAAGGTGAATAACAATTTTCTGAGAAGTCTAATAGGGCCATATGAAAACATAAGGTTATTTTTTTTTTTTAAAAAAACACTGGAGATATGACCTCTATTATTGTAAATCATGGAAACAAAAGCAAGAGTTAGTTGTACTATTTCTTCCCTCAGGCCTCTCACTTTTAAACAAAGGGCAAAACAGATGAAATATTTTTATCACTGACTTTTAAGAAATTTGTAAACTGCAAGTATATTCATCCCTTTTTCACTACTAAAAATGGGAAAGGAAGTGGCCAGGGGAATGGCTCAGTGGGTGAAGAGCTTTCCACACAGATCTGAGGACTTTAATTAAATCACTAGCATCCATGTAAAAACCAGGTATGGAAACATAAGTCTACAATCTAAGCACTAGAGAAATTGAGTTTGGATTATCCCTAAAGTTTGTTGGGTAGTAAATCTAGCACAATCAATGATCTCCAAGTTCAGTGAGAGACCCTGACTCAAAAAAACAAGTTGGAGAGAAATTGAAAAAGACAGCTGATATTAACTGGATTACACATAAACCCACACTCCCCCACAGATTCACATGCAAAAAAGAAAATATATTTAAAATGTATTCTTATTGAATGAAAAGACACATTATTTATTTTCTATAACATTCATCAGAAAATTCATATGTATGTTTATAATCACATAATCCTAGAGCTTACTTTTGGCAAGCAATAAGAAAAATGTATGTTCTGAATTGCCTAGTGTATCTATTGTGTAAATAATAATTATTTCTAAACTAATAATTTACTGTACCTTAAATTATTCTAGTATGTAGTCAAGTCTGAGTACAATTGACAAACCAGTAAAATATTGACGTGCAGGTTACTTGATTTCATTTCATGGTTATCAATTGGTTTTCTTTTTTATTTCATTGCATTGATTGGGTTTCAGAAATAGTGTTTCCTGCTATATTTCCAGGGAGCTTGGATGCCATAAGCTTCACCGGCTGTTCAAATTTAAAATATATCCACAAGCTTAAAAAATATATATATATATATAATGGATTTCCCTTTATTACAATAATGGTAACTGGGCATCATGTTCTAATCCCACCAACCAAATGTAGCAATTTAAAGGAACTTGAGTACATCACCCAAGCTTCTAACTAACATGAATGTTATACATCCTAAACACAATGGTTCATCTATTGGGTAACAAGGATGGAAACACTGTGACTCCTGTGTTTGATCCTGCTACCCCAATCCTTTCAATTTCCAATTTTGTGCCTAAGACTTACTTCAATCTTGATATCTTCCCAGTAGACTATTTATTCCTTCCTTTGTTTTCTTTTTGGTTTTCAAGGATGAGCTAAAATTCACTATGTAGTCTCGAAATGATCTTGAACTCAAAATAATACTCCTACCTCTGCTTGCTGAATGCTGAAAGTGTCTACCACCACACCTGGCCTATCATTTCTTATTGTATCGTACTATTTTTCAAGACAGAGTTTTGCTGGAGAGCATGTTTTCAGATAGTCACTGTAATTTCTTATATTTGGAGTTAAGGATCTTTGATTTACATAAAGAAATCTGCTATTCCAAAAGAAAACTTCACAGACAGATTTCTGTATGTTTCTTTCTTATCTTTCTTGCCTCCCACATGACAGGAGGGCAAGTTTTTAGAATGCCTTCACAGTGTGTCAAGGAAAAAATAGCACCAAGGCAAAAATAATGCTACAATGTAAAAGTAGTACATTCCATATCTTCCTAAAACTTATTTTTAACTTTAATTTCAGCAGCATTGGCTCATGTTTCCATGTAAACGTGAAAGATATAAAATCACATGGATACTTTAAAATTATAAATAAACACTTCAATTTATTTAAGGATATACTTTCTCCTTACCACACTGTTATAGCTGACAATGAATACTGAAATAATATTAAATATATTTAATTGGTCTATATGCCATATATATATATATATATATATATATATATATATATATATGATCAATACAATATTTCATATATTTATCTTGATCAAATAAGATTTTTTTTGTTTGAATTTGAAGAAAATTTGAACATTTTTGTACTCTGTTCATATCACATTACTTCTTGTAGACACTTGAAACTTAATGACTCCACATGGTAATAGGTATATGCAGTTCCTTCTCTAATACATGTCTCACTTTCCTGCCACTTACATCATATTAGAGAGGCAGTGATAATGTACCAAAAGAAAAACTATTGTTACATTTTTAAAATTTGGCACATTGTCTCCAAATCTAACATTGTCTCATGCTGCTGAATATTTTGTTGCCCGCACATAACAAAAATCCTTTGCTTTTGAACCTACTTCTTTTTTAACATCTTCATGTACACTGTATATTTTTTTCTTTTTGTTTATTCCTAGAACTTAATGAATCATTTTCTTTGACTATAAAGTATTCATCCAATCTTCAAATTTCTACCCCACTTTTCTCTCTTCTTTAATGACCTCACTAATAGGCCAAAAAAAAAAAAAATTCTCCTTGACATAACACTTTGCAAAACAATTTGTCAAGAAGGCCCTTGTTATTGTTGTGCAAGATGTGGTGGGTAGAAAATTGGCCTTTCAGAGATGTTCACCTCCTCACTCATAACCCTGGGAATATTCTCCATTGCAAGACAAAAGTTCTGAAGACAGTGAGCTACTAAATGATACATGTGGTTCTCATAGAGTCAAAACAATTCTAATAAAAGGGAGGCTGGAGGATGGCAATCAAAAAGACATGCTCACTTTCCACTTAGGACATCTGATCAGTTACTGAGATTTAATTTAAAATGTACATGATATTAAAATATATGCTTATTCTTATAGAAAAGAAGATTCTGTATTAACTAAGTTAACACAATGTCCTTTCTTTTAAATGAATGACATTTTGCTGGAACAATATAATAAGTAGTGTAATAACTAACATTGCTAAATGTTTATATTGACATCAATTATTCTACTCGATATTTGTGCGTGGATGTATCTGGTGTCTTTATAAGGTTGTGTGCCTGCCATTTTGCACAGCCGTGAAGATAAGAAGACATCTTTGGGGTGTTTGTCCTCTCCTTCCACCCTGCTTGCAACAGTCCCTTGTATAAGTTCACGGTGAGTGTGCCAGTCCAGCCCTCTCTGAACTTCTGGATTCTTCTCACTGCCTCCCATTGTTGTAAGAAACATGGTTATACACACGTGTGCCACTTGAGGCCTAGCTTCATGTGGGTGCTGGGAGCTAAACTCAGGCTAACAAATTTGTAAGCAAGTACCACTAACCACTGGACTATTTCTGAATCCCCACAATGTTTCATACTTATATTCTGTAAGGTCTTGTTGTATACTTTCCATTTCCTTAACCAGTAAATGGTAGATTTGCTTACATGACTGGAAATGTCATCAATGTTCTAGTTACGTATTAAAGCACCTTATTTAAGAAAGACTAAAAAATGAAAAAAAAAATGTTTGCACATTTTAATAGTAAATTTTATAAAACAATAGGAAAGTGTGCTATTCTCACAGTAGAAAAATTTTGAACTCATATATAATAAAACTCTCATTTTTTTATACCAAATTACATTTTCCCAGAAAAGAAAGACTAATTCACATAAAGCACTTGAGATGATAGATGACTCCTTGCTTAGAGTTGCAAATGATAATGTATTTTTATTACTACTTATCAAGAATAAACCTTTTCTCTGGCAGAACACAGAGCTATTAAGAAAATGCATATTTTGTAATGTTATAGATATAATTCAATTCCTTCTGTGCAGATGATTATCCCTTAAACTAATTTAGATACACTTAAATGCATATTTTCCTTTTGTGCTGTTTATCTTATCTTTGCAAATAATTGATTAATCAGAATTAGTGTATTTTATGAGATGCCTTATTTTATCCCAGTACCAGTTATTGCACCTAGGTCCTTGCATACATTAGGCAAGCTCTCTACCAATAACTACAGCTCCAGCCCAGGATATCTTATTTTTTCAGTACACGATGGCCAAAGCTATCTTACCAGGTTTAAAAGTAAACATATGAGACAGCAACCACCCAATGCTATCTTTAAATAATTAAACAGTATTCTTAGTAGCAAGAATAAAAATGCCATGAAATAATGAAAATAAAAAGCAGAAAAGATCTCAAAATAGCATCACATATGGAGAGGCTTGCTGGATTTAAGACATTTTCTTCAAATCCCTTTCTTACTGCCTTCTAGACACAGGATAAATGGCTAAAACACAAAAAGGAAAAGCAAATGCATCTTAAAAAATATTGCAATATTCTGTCAATTACATTTTCCAGCTTGTCTCTGTTTACTATTCTCAATAGCAGATAGAACCACATATATTACCAAGTCCTGGGTTAATACCGCCTGTTGTGAATCTTGCCCTAAGGAGTAATTTTTGTTCATTTGTAGTCACCTAAAGTCCAAACCTTTAGTTTGATTAGTATTGGTTTGTCTACTTGGTTCTTATTGACAACGAAATTATTAACAAGTTCTTCATAATTATTTATTTGAGATAGAGAAAAGGTCAAGGTGCTTGCTTCCAAAGCCAGTTGCCAGGGTTGAATTTCATTTCCCCAGTTCCAAAGCACCTTGAACAGCTGAACAACCTCTCCAGCCCTATTGTATTACAATTTATTAGAAGTCATTAATTAGGTACATGTAAAACTTCCTATTCCTTTTTGAAATTTTATTTATTTGCCACTGCAAATGAACTCCAGATGCATGTGCCCTTTGTGCATCTGGATTACATGGGCCCTAGGGAATCAAACCTAGGCCCTTTGACATCGCTGGCAAACACCTTAACTGCTAAACCATTTCTCCAGCCCATAACTTCCTATTCTTTAAATAATTCAATGAAATAGATCTATAGATCTGAATAATAGAGTCTCATCAAATTTGCAACTTTTAAAAAGTCTTTCTAAACTGTTTTGGAGATAGGGTCTGATGTATCTATGCTGGCCTCAGACTCACAATATAGCTTTAAATGACCTTGAATTTCTAATCCTCGAGCTACAATCAACTCCCCAGTGCTGGGATTATAGGCTTGTGCTACCATGTCTGTTTTATGCAATACTGTGGATGGATCCCAGCTCTTCATTCATGCTTAGAAACCACTATGCCAATTGAGCTACATACCTTATCCAAATTATTTACTTTTTAATTTTTTAAATTTCTTAGAAAAAGCAAGAGGGAGAGAGAGAGGAGAGATGGAGAGAGAGAGTTGTCCCACTAGGGCCTCAGCCACTACAATTGAACTCCAGATGCTTGCACCACCTAGTGGTCATGTGCAAGGTTCCACTTGCCTCACCTTTATGCATCTAGTTTATGTGGGATGTGGAGAGTCAAATATGGGTCCTTAGGCTTCACAAGTAAGTGCCTTAACAACTAAGCCACCTCTCCAGCCCAGTGGCTTTTTAATATGACTGGAGTAATGCACCAAAAAGAACATCAGGTAAGGAAAAATAAGGACAGAGAAGAAGCTTTTGTGTAAAGCACAGATTATAGCAGAAATTGTGAAGACATAACTGAGAAGAAAAACATCATCCAGGGAAAGACAAAGATGGCTAGTACTTGTGAAAAAAGAGACAGATAGAGCTGGAGAGATGGCTTAGTGGTGAAGACCTGCAAAGTCAAAGGACACAGATTCAATTCCTCAGGACCCACATAGGCCAGATACACAAGGTGGTGCATGTGACTGGAGTTCATTTAAAGTGGCTGGAAGTCCTGGTGTGCCCCCTCTCTTGATCTCTCCCCATCCCTCCCTCTTTTCCTCCCTCTCTCTCTCTCTCTCTCTCTCTCTTTCTATCTCTCCAACAAATAAATAAATAAAAGTTTTAAAAACAGAGACAGATGGTGGAAATAGTTTTGAATGCTGTTAGCTAGCATCATTAGGAACATTTTAAAATAAATGTAAGAATGGAATTATCTTTAACATGGATGGGGAAACTAGAAAGAAGCAGGTTTATCAAAACAAGACATGGTCTTGATCCCCGAAGTCTGAGCTGTGAATAACTGTTGCCACGCGTAGCAGCTGTCTGAGAATGACAACCACACAGAGGACAATGGAAGCATGAAATGCAGTTCCTTTTTTTTTTTGCTGGTTTTCAAAAACATCATAGTTGCAGTTTGCATTGATCTCACCCTTAACTGCCCGGTTCCAGCCACTCTGACCTGCTTTCTGTTTATCTTATGAGTTAATATCTTCTCCTTTTATTGATTTTCCATCTCTGATATATTTGCTTGAAAATCTCTACCAATTTCTTCTAAAGTATTTGTATACTTTCCACGTATTAACATGAAATCTCACATGCAAGACATACAGTCTATGTTCCTTGATATTCCACTTAAAGAGATCACTGCTTTCTGTTACTTTCACCTATATTCCCTTTAGTATACACATACATTCATGCATAAATTTGAATATACATGTATATATAGATATTTCCTGAGTATATATGTATAGTTTACAAGTACAATTTTTCATTGTGTCCTTGATTAATCATTTAATTGTAGTTTATTAGTACATGTTTAAAGCATGAGGGAAAGTGTGCCTATAGTATTCTCAGAAGACAGGACAGCCTTTAGAATGGAATATAGGTATAAATTGCTACATTTTCTTTGGTGATTTTCTGTTGTTCCTAGGAACCACATTTTTATCCTTCTAGGTATCTTTTGTTGTTATTTGTGTATGTTATAGTTGTATGTGTGTTTGTGTGTGTGTGGGGGGGGGTGGTTTGATGTAACCCAGCCAGTTGTACGTGTGTAAGGGTTATGATTGGCTTTATGTGAATGTCTGGGATTGGGATACCAAACCTGATCATCAAGTTTACATAGTGAAGTGCTTTTTACCACTGAATCACCTTTCTCCCCAGCCAAAATTTTGCCTTTTAAAGCTAGAGAAGGATTTTGAGTGTCCAACTCCATTACTCTTTCCCTTCTTGTTTCAGCTGGAATCACTTCCTGATCCTGGAGCTAGCAGGTTTTTATGAGTCCAGGGGAAACCCTGGTCTCTGATCCTCTCTGTGGACTGAAGTTAAAAGCAAAGTATGGCCAAACCCAGCTCTTGACATGGGTTCCTGAGATGTAAACTCAGATGATTTCAGGTTTCCCTATTGTAATTACCTTTGTATCACTGGAACACAGCACCAGACCAAAGATAGTTGATGAGAAGAGAGGCTTTATGTTTGGCTTATGGTCTCAGGGAAGCATGGTATGATCAGATGGTGGACATCATATCTGTCACATCAGATGGAGAGAAGCAGTAAGGAAATGAACCTAGCTTAGACCAGAGGGAGTAGGCTATAACAACCCTAAGCCCACCCCAAGGAGTAGATCACTTCTAACAAGTTTCCACCACCCAAATTACCACTAGCTTGAGACCAAACATCAAAAGCACGTAAGTTTATAGGAAACATCTGATTCAAACCACTATATTCTTCTCCTGGCCCCCCAAAACCCATGACCATCATGATATAAAATGCATTCAGTCTAACTTTAAATTCCCTATAGGCTTTTTTTTTTTTTTTTTTAATTTTCTAATTAATCCCAACACTGTTCTATAGCTGAAAAGCCAAGGTCTCATCTGAGACTCAAGACAATCTCTTAACTATATGGCTATAAAACTAAGACACAGATTAATTCTGCATAATGACACAGAGTGAACATTCACATAACAATAATCTAGCATTGGGCATAACAAGGACAGTTTGAGCCAATTCAAGATTTTTTTTAAAAAAAAGCAGGTTAAATATCAAATCATACAGCTCAATGTCTATCTGGAATCCAGAATTTGTTACAATCTCTATTCCAATTTCTCCCTCCAGTTGAGCTGCTTACAGCCTGTGGAACAATCCATCCTTAGCTAGCATCTACAATAGCAACCATCCCATAGTCCTGGTATCTCCATTGCAAACCACGGTCCATCCTCATCGCTTCATTGGGCCTCTCCACACAAAGACTCCAAAAATCTTGCCTCATATTACCCAGTGGTCATTTCCAAAAATTCCAAAACCAATCACTCCCTCTTTCCTAGATTTGCTTTATTTTCATAATACTAGGTAGCCTTTCATATTTGTTAATGATGAGCAGCAGTGGCGGTAGGGAAAAAGTCACATTTGAAGAACAGGAAAGCACCTTCAGCAGTCTTCCTACAGATTCTACTTTCAAAAGAGTCACCTGGGGGTATAGCTCAGGGTAGAGCATTTTAGCTGCAGAAGAGTCAGCATTCTTCATACTATGCTAAGGCAGAACACTTAACCTATCTATTGAAAGTGGTGATCTTTCAAACAACTGCAGCTGAAGCAGTCTCCTGCCTAAAGCTAATTTCTTTATTTTTATTTTTATTTTTTTAAATTTTTAAAATTTTTTTATTTTTATTAACATTTTCCATGATTAGAAAATATATCCCATGGTAATTCCCTTCCTCTCCACCCCCACACTTTCCCATTTGAAATTCCATTCTCCATCTTATTACCTCCCCATTACAATCATTGTAATTACATATATACAATATCAACCTATTAAGTATCCTCCTCCCTTCCTTTCTCTATCCTTTATGTCTCCTTTTTAACTTACTGGCCTCTGCTACTAAGTATTTTCATTTTCATGCAGAAGCCCAATCATCTGTAGATAGGATCCACATACGAGAGAGAACATGTGGCGCTTGGCTTTCTGGGCCTGGGTTACCCACTTAGTATAATCCTTTCCAGGTCCATCCATTTTTCTGCAAATTTCATAACTTCATTTTTCTTTACTGCTGAGTAGAACTCCATTGTATAAATGTGCCACATCTTCATTATCCACTCATCAGTTGAGGGACATTTCTGTGCCATATCCATCTGTTCACACTAGTACATTTCTCCTAAATTTGTCTAATACAAACTACCTTTAGCCTAGTCTGGACAAAGCTCTTTGTTCTCTTCATAATCCAAGCCTCACAGTTCATATTTCTTTCTGCATTTATATTTTTTTATATCTCACCAGTGTGTCCCATAAAACTGCTTACAGCACTGTAAATTATCTTAGTACAAAGTATCAAATCCTTCCATATTCTTCCCATAAATCAATTCCAAAAGATCAAAATCTATACAGTGATGTTTCTCGCATCAATGACCCCACACCTCTAGTATTAATTTTCAATTGTTGTTAACTTTGTGTTTCTGGGACAAACCACTTAACTAAAAGCAGCTGATGGGAGGAAAGTTTTTGTTTAGGTTTATGTTCTGCAGAGGAAGCTTCATGATGGCAGGGTAGAAAACAGTAGCAAAAGAGTGAGCCTAGGTTAGGCAAGGTGTGACTGGTTATAACATGCCTAAGACTACCACCAGGAACAAACCACCTCCAGCAAAGGCTCTGACTCCCAGATTGCCATTAGCTAGGAATCAAACATTGAAAGCACATGAGTTTTTGTAGTGCATCTAATTCAAAGTATCCCCAGGCCCCATACTTAATCAGGAAGTATACTTAACAACTGAGTCATCAATCTAGTTCCTCTTCGTCTTTGTCATTTAATCTGGTCAAACATTTTGACACCATTTTCCAGCTTAAAATGACTCAGTATGACTCTGCTTTTATACTGTGGGTTTACAAATCATCGTGTGATTGCAGAAGAAAATTTTACTTCAAAGTTCTGATATATGAAAATATCCATACTATGGAATGGAAAGTAGACATCTAAAAGGACTGTGGCTTCATTACCCAAATAAAGTCAGCCTTTTTTTCACCATGACTTGAAGCACTGATGCAGAAATATGGAATTGGGTAACCTAAATCTATGTTTCCAGGCCATGATCACTTATATTTGGCTCCAGAGAAAAGGTATCTTTATCCCCTTTGAGGTGAAAAGTGTGTCTTTTGTGTCACAGTTATGGTGCCTGAACACAGGTTCCTAAGGACAATTGTTCCATTTAGGATGCCCTCGGTTGGAATCAGGTACCAGTGTGGGCCTCTTGTGTCTGACTGTGTGATGTCTCCTTAAGTGGTTGTTGGTGAGCTCATTCCAGGGCTCATGCTTCCCTTGATGTGGTGGTCAGTCCAGTTGCTTATTCTGAGCTTGTTTTGGGATTTTTTTATACCTTCTTTTTGGTTTGTTTTCAAAATGTTTGGGTTAAAGTATTCATTTTGCTTATTTGCTTTGAAAACATTTTGGTTTTAGCCATTCAGTTTGGTGTTTGAAGTCAGACCTTTGAGAGTATTTTGGATTCTGACTGCTAGGTTTTCCTGTGGTAGCATTAAACATTTTTTTTTTTTTCCCTGTTCCAAGGAAGGAGGAAATGTTTGGGGGAAACCTGCTATTTTGTGCTCTAGATAGTTTGATAATTGTGGTATTTCAACTTGGAAGTATTTGAGAAAAATGGAAAATGGAAAACCTGACTAAACATAAATTTTGAAATGCTAAAGTCCTAGGCAATCATACATTTTCTAGAAAACAAGTAAAAATATGCAGTCTGCTTTAATTAGAAGTTTTAAATAACTAACAACTGATTAAACTGGTAATTTACAAAACTAATCAACAAAAGTTCTAGAACTTGTATCTAAGTTAAAAGAAGACATTGCAAATAAGTAAGACTAACAACATTTGAGAGGTTATCTCAGAACTAGTGAGAAATTATACAGCATCAAACTATTTTGAGTTTCCTCTCTAATATCTTTCTCTGACCTTGCCTTGTCACCCCCAACAGAACAAGATCCCATGTCAAAAGAAATGATTGTTGGTATTTGTTATAAGATAAAACCTAGAAAACCCCATACTGGATTAAAATTCCCATTTGAAAAGACAGCCTTTCTTAAGAGTCTACACCCAGGCTGGAGAGATGGCTTAGCGGTTAAGTGCTTGCCTGTGAAGCCTAAGGATACCGGTTGGAGGCTCCGTTCCCCAGGTGCCACGTTAGCTAGATGCACAAGGGGGCTCACGTGTCTGGAGTTCGTTTGCAGAGGCTGGAAGCCCTGGCGTGCCCATTCTCTCTCTCTCCCTCTATCTGTCTTTCTCTCTGTGTCTGTCGCTCTCAAAATAAATAAATAAATAAATAAAAATTAAAAAAAGAGTCTACACCCATGTTGTATGATGTGCTTTCACTCCCCTTCTAGCCCTTTGCATTCCTTTGCTTAACCCTCATACTTGAGCTAGTGATAAAATACCTTTAGTAAAATCTTCAATTCTGCTTTGTACAAACAGCAATTCTCCTGGCTGTTCTTAAAGTTCATGAATCCTAGATGAAACCTGAGTTGAGACTCCTGAAAGTCTAGTGGAACTCTTCAGGCTGTTAGAGGTGACAATGTGGAGCTGTGTCTCAGTCCCCTATCTGCTGACATTTGGGGGGCCCAAAAAAGGACCATATAAAACATTTTGGTAAGTCTTGGTAAGCATTGCTTCTTCTCGGCTACATTCCTAGATTGTATGATTATATGATATCTTGGTTTCTCTGCTTTAATCTTTTTTTTTTTTTTTTTTTCCCCTGGCCGAAAGCCCATATTGTGCTTTATGTGTGCGACTGGCACTGAAGATAAGAATCCCCTAGAAACCTATGCCCCATTCGGAGTCAGATGGAACAACAGTGCAAGGCTTTTCCCAAGACAGCACATAAGGGCTGGTTTCCTGCACTCCTGAACCACTCTCTTGTCCCCAAGAGAGAAACTTGAGACAGTGAGAAAAGTCCTCCTAGAAAGAACACATTCTGGATTCAAAACATAAAAATGGACACTTCTAACATTTCCCTGTCTGGCTCATTGCTCCTGTTACCTGCTATGGGAAGCTGATAGCCTAAGGCAAAGAAAGTCTCAGTAAATGCTGGTCTACCAGTCCTTCACTGAAAGGAACTTATAGCTAGTTATACTTTCTCCTCATGAGCACGAGTCTAACTTGTCATTAATTTTATATGCTTGATAGATTATATTTTGCAGGACTTTCCCCAGCTTTCAAGACAGAAATAATAATTTTAATATAAAAGTAAGGCACTTTTGTTTGTACAAAATACTCCTGCTCTATTTTTAGCTCTCAAAACCAGACATAATTATTTGCTGTAGATCTACATAACAAGCATTACCTTTGATCTCTTGTACTGTTAAGGCTTACATCTTAAAGAGAGAGGATATAAACTTTCCACTTAATTTTATTTTCTTGAGGTCCACCTATAATTTGTGTATGTGTGTCATGCATGTCCACGATGTTTATATATTTGTTTTTGTATGTTGTTTTGCCCCCAAAAAGGTGACAACATAAAGTTATATATTTTGTGACCACTTCAAGTTTTCCTTATATTTCCTTTTAACATATTTTATAGTATGCCAACTTAAAGTATGAAAGTGTGTGTAAATGTTTTAATGATCTATTAAAAGGCCTTGTAAGTACATATTCATAAACTGAAGTATTCTTAGTTCCTTAAAACCTGTAAAATGTTACCATTACATATATACTAACTATTTTATGCAATCTTAAACACTATTTGTTTGGGTGGCATGCTATTCATTGGAATCTTAAGACAGTAGTTTCAATAAGCTCTAGTGGTTAACATTGAATGCAAAGAATTTGATGTTGATTTCCTTCCAAACAGATTCTATAATTCTATGTCATTTTTCCCAATGGTTATAGGTAATAAAAAATAAAATATTAGGGCTGGAAGGATGGCTAAGCTGTTAAGGTGTCTGCCTGCAAAGCCAAAGAACCCAGGTTTGATTCCCCAGGACCCACATTAGCTGGAATCATAAGGGGCTCACATGTCTGGAGTTCATTTACAGTGGCTAGAGGCCCTGGTGTCTGCATTCTCTCTCTCTCTCTCTCACTCTTTCTCTGTCAAATAAATAAATAATTAAATAAATAAAACATCAAAATACCTCAATAATATATACTAAAGGCCCAACATTTTATTGATTACAATGGATTTCTTTTCCAGGATTGATGTGTTAAGCCTATCAACACATTTATTTTTTTCATTCATCAAATTGACTGTATATTCGTGAAACATTAGAAGAATGAGAGCATCAACAGGGCTAAAATTTAGAATAGTCCAAAGCATGACTAAACCTTTATTAGTATAATTTGTGCAACTCAGCAGAAGAGAGTCACAGTGACTTTTTCTCTAATGTAACCCTGCTGATTAATCAAAGATTAGAAGAATTAAGGAAGCTTTGATTCTAACATTCTTCCTTTGAAAAATGAAAATGTACTCAAAATTTATTTTTAATATTGTCTGTCATTTTATTTTTAGTTCTTTGAAAACTAAGTATCATTCTGCTATCAACATTAAGTTCACAAAAATATTACTTTCTTTACTTTTCTTCCAGCCTCCATGTTCCCAAATACTGGGAATTCTTTCAAGGGATAACAACTATGTTCTGCTTTGTAAAGTCAAAGTTTGTTATGTGGCTAATAGAAAGGGAAGTGACACGGATATTTATGTGTGACTTCTTGATACTAACAAGACAGAAAGTAAAAGGAAACTATGACAAAAAGTTATTTTAGTAAAAAGGCATAAAGGACTAAAAAATGAATGAGTCAAGTGGGAAACTAATTTTTTGAACTTTAGGAAACATTAATAATACAACCAACTTAAAATTCTATAGCGTGTCTCTCCTTACCTTTGCCTGCAATTAGAGTAAACACATCATATAGAAGCTCCCAGTACCAAGGATGAACACTAGAAAATACATTTTCACTTTAGTCTTTTTACTTAAAGAAAATAACCCTAACCCTTTTGTTTCTCTGAAAAATATTGATGTTTGAATATAATTCTGCTTTTTGTTTTATCTCATACTGAATATATTGCCAAATTTAGACAAAATACATTTTTATCTTTTCAGGTAAAAAGTATTAATAAATATTTATTAATAATAACTTAGCCTATAAGTTATGTTTACAGCTTTAAACATTGGTGTCACTTTCTATACACTTTTATTAAGACAGTTGAGTGTAACATTATTCTATAGCTTGATATTAAAATCAGTTTTATGATAAATCTTAAGATATTTCTTTGTTTCTTCAAAGAAAAATAATGTATTTTATTTAAATATATAGCTGCTGGAGCTTGATAATTCAAAACATTAAGGTTAAGAGGATAAGATCTGTGAGTACCCCAGGCCTGTGTTTATATTTCCCTGTTATATTTTAACATTACTTTGTATATAGTAAGTGGTAGATAAATATATTTAATTCTCACAATATATGGGAGAAACATACCTAAGACAATATAATTCTGACATATCCACCTGCAAACATAAATTTTTCATTTTTCTATTGTAGAAACAAATATTTTTTAGAAACATTAAGTACACTAGCTGTGTGCTAATGGATTACACATATCACAGGTAATCAATGAAATGGAATACCTGTTTTGTAAGCTATTTCATCTATTCAAATAATTTAAGAAAAGAACAGGGAAGGTATTTTTAACTGAAAATATACCACTTGTTTATTGTTGAGTATAAACAAAGATGAATAACATGGCTCTGCCTTCAACATGTATATAGTTCAGTAGAACAGTATAAACATACACCTAGAGGTTCAAAACACACAAGATTTTAAGACACAATAAGCTGTACAAAAGTTACAAAGGAGAGCCAGGCATGGTGGCGCACGCCTTTAATCCCAGCACTTGGGAAGCAGAGGTAAGAGGATTGCTGTGAGTTCGAGGCTACCATGAGACTCCATAATTAATTCCAGGTCAGCCTGGGTTAGAGTGAGACCCTACCTGGAAAAACAAAAAACAAAAAACAAAAACAAAAGGTTACAAAGGAAAGATGGGTTCAAAAGAGTCTGTTGTGATACACCTCATGCCTGTAGAGAGATAAAGCATTGTCGGTGAAGATATGTACAGATAATCTATTTACAGGAAGGCATTTCATTCAAAATATGCTGAAAAGTACATGACAAAAATATTTTTTGTCTTTTATATCACTACCTACTAATAGATCCAAAAAATGACAATGATTAATAAACCAATCAGATATTTATGACCATGCTTTAGTCATCCCAGCTATGGCCCATTAACACAGCGATTATCCCTGACTCCATCTTGATGGACATCACATCTCCCTTTCCTCTCTGTATCCACAGAGTAACTCAATACTTGACATCTTATTTTGGAGACATTTGCCAGCCTCTACTGGAACTGGTCATTGATTTTATTTTAGCATCAAAATATATAGAATTTGTAGTAATATGATGTAAAATGATCTCCAAAATAATTTAACCATTTTCTATATATTAAGTATTTATGTCAAATAGAATATGACATTGGGCTGGAGCGATTACTTAGTGGTTAAGGTACTTGCCTGGAAAGCCTAAGGACCCAGGTTTGATTCCCTAGAACTCACATAAGGCAGATGCACATGGTAAAACATATGTCTGGTGTTCCTTTTCAGTGGCTAAAAGTTCTGGTGTGACTATTCTCTAAATAAATAAATAAATAGAACATTTAAGTTAAAGAATATGCTATTTCAGCAAGGAGAGTATATTTTTAAACTTCTTCTCTTTAAAAATACTGACAAAATAGTAAAATACATTACCTAAAATTTTGTGTTAAAGGAATATACTTTTGTTTATTTAATTGCAAGTAGTTTTAATCCCTCTTTAGTGAAATGAAATAAAATGTAATCACCTATTGCTTGGTTTCTGAATTTATTTTTCTGTTAATATATATATAGTGTCTGTCCTATAAGTAAGTATATTTATAAATATCACCAGCAATATATTCAGGGACTGTATTCCCATTTCAAAATAACAGCACTTGGTTGAAATTAGTAATATTAGTAGCTGTTAAAAATGTCATCAGTGGGAGCCAGGTGTGGTAGCACATGCCTTTAACCCCAGCACTTGGGAGGCAGAGGTTGAAATTAGCAATATTAATAGCTGTTAAAAATGGCATCAGTGGGAGCCAGGTGTGGTGGCACATGCCTTTAATCCCAGCACTCGGGAGGCAGAGGTAGGAGGATTGCCATGAGTTCAAGGCCACCCTGAGACTACATATTGAATTCCAGGTCAGCCTGGGCTAGAATGAAACCCTACCTCAAAAAACCAAAAAAAAAAAAAAAAAAAAAAAAAATTGACATCAATGGGGTGTGGGGAGATGGCTCAGAGAATGAGTTGCGAATCACACAAGTGTTAGGATTAGAGTTTGGATCCTTGGCACCTACATGAATGCCCATTGAGTGTGGCACCTCACCAGTAATCCCAAGGCTAGAAAAGTCAAGGATTCCTGAAGCAAGCTCGTTAGTTAGACTAGACTAATTGTTGAGCTTTGGTTCAAGTGAGAGACCCGGCCTCAGTAAATAAAGGGGAAAGTGATCAAAGAGGATGATCAAACTCTCTTGCCCCCCACACATACTGGGTGTGTGAACATACATATACACATGTATGCATCCCATATACACACACATGTGCACAAAATGGTATCCAGGATTTTTAACCAAACCAGCTTTTAAGAAACAATAATTTCCTCATGAATTAACTCAGTGCATACATAACGCCCACCACTAGACTTGCCACCTTTACCACATAGCCAGGACCCAGTAGAAATTGCAGAGGAAGCATCAATA
The DNA here is from genome assembly GCF_020740685.1 of Jaculus jaculus. Lineage (NCBI taxonomy): Eukaryota > Metazoa > Chordata > Mammalia > Rodentia > Dipodidae > Jaculus > Jaculus jaculus. Next base: position 75,723,842 of record NC_059112.1, on the reverse strand, counting down.
TACTGCTCTTACTGCTAGCCTGCCAACCATGTCTAGGGTGATGGTTGTAGATATGGTGATTACTCAAAACGTATCAAAACTAAAATCCAGGGGCTACAAATAACACTAATTCAGTCTGTCACCAGGTTTGTGAAGCACAGGGAACATTGCAGAACTGGGGGTGGAAAGATTGCAAGAGTCACAATGTGGGTGGGAATACCCAGAGGCACAGTCCCCAGCTACACATAGGCACTGACAGAGGCCTTTATGATCGCACAGAAAATACTGTAACCCCACTGATGAAGGTCCCAGGGTAATGGGAGCTAGGGTAAGAGGATATAGGTGTATATCTATCTATCTATCTGTCTGTCTCTCTGTCTGTCTGTCTATCTATCTATCTACCTATCTACCTATCTATCATGATCATCATTGTCTTTCTCTCTCTCTCTCTCTCTCTCTCTCTCTCTCTCTCTCTCTATATATATATATATATATATATATATATATATATATATATTAGACACATTAATTATCTTAAATAGTGTTCAGTTTCACAAGGTCAGTTTTTTCTCTATTGTTTTAAATCCTGTTTTGTCTACTTGTTTACTTGACAGGACTGTGAATTATTGCTTGTTGGTTAAGATGTGCTGAGAAATGGCTAAGATGAGTTGCATACATTAAAAAGAATGTCATATTTATCAAAATAAATAACAGTCTTTCTATGCCATTTTGTTAAATATTTTTTTTAATTTTTATTTATTTATTTATTTGAGAGCGACAGACACAGAGAGAAAGACAGATAGAGGGAGAGAGAGAATGGGCGCGCCAGGGCTTCCAGCCTCTGCAAACGAACTCCAGACGCGTGCGCCCCCTTGTGCATCTGGCTAACGTGGGACCTGGGGAACCGAGCCTCGAACCGGGGTCCTTAGGCTTCACAGGCAAGCGCTTAACCGCTAAGCCATCTCTCCAGCCCTTGTTAAATATTTTTAAAGGAAATGATAATAGCTACACCTAATACCATTTTCCCAAAACTATACAGGTAGAATAGATTTATTATTATTATTATTTCATTGTCTTTTGAGAGATAGTTGTGTAACTGTGAGGAAAGCATGAATGATTAGCATTGAGCATGCATGTGGAAGTATTGGTAAGAACACCACAGTCTGCACTTCCCCCTGCTTGGAGGAATATTGGATTCAAACCATTTAAACTTGGACCCACATCTGCCACTTTCCATTCAACTGTAACACCCCAGGCATTACTTACTTTCTATAGTTAGGTTCCAGTTAAATACATACCAGAAAGAATGTAGCTTTTATTTTCCAGTTTTGTGGTGAGAATTCAGTGAAGTTATGCATGCAAAACACTTAGCCCACAGGCTGATATTCAGAGATAACTACTCAGTTCTGTTATCATCATCATCATCATCACCATAATCATCAACATTGAATAGATATGGCATAGAATCCTATTTTGAAGATACTTATGATGAGCTTTCTTTAATACTTATTTCCTTTTAAAATATACTATTTAAAAATTCATTAAAATTTTGATATTATTTAAAATTCAATTTGCTTTCATGCTTTGTTTGAGTTTCTTTGTAGACTGTTGTGTTTTCCTAAGACATAAAATCTTTAAAGTTATTTCAGTGAGGCAATTTTCACTTGGTGAATGTTGCAAATTGCTAAGCTATTTTAGAGGAGCAAAAAATGAAATATTGAATTATATCTATCTGGAATATCTAGCTAAGATGCCTAAAAAAGGCATAATTTATCTTAAGAAGTACATTTATATTTCTTTCCTGGCCATAGAAGAAAACAATCCTCAGCTCCTATGTGCTCACTTACAGAGAGGGCCTGAATAGATAGTTCCACATTATCTTGCTGTGTCCTGGGAGTCAATGTGAAGCTGGAGAAAGACCCTGATCACTTTGTTGAATTGCATACATACATACACACATATGTATTCATATACACACATATACACATTTCCCAGGAATTTGGCCTACCAACATGAAAAAGCTACCTGATACAATGAACTGAATTTAAGCATAGTTCCAATGCATTAAAAGTGCCTTCAAGGGCTGGAGAGATGGCTTAACAGTTAAGTGCTTGCCTGTGAAGCCTAAGAACCCCGGTTTGAGGCTTGACTCCCCAGGACCCACATAAGCCAGATGCACAAGGTGTCACATGCATCTGGAATCCATTTGCAGTGGTTGGAGGCCTGGTTTGTCCATTCTCTATCTATCTGCCTCTTTCTGCTGCTTTCTTTTTCTATCTGTCATACTCAAATTAATAAATAAAAATTTTTAAAAAATTAAAAAGTGCCTTCAAATCATATATGGATGAATGGGTATTTGAGATTCATGTTTCCTCCAAAGTACAGTGAGCAAGAATCATTGAAGTAGTCCAGTCTATGACTTCATGACACATTTACATAATGCTGTTCATCCATATATGATTTGATGGCACTTGGCATATGCTCCCTTGTTGATCTGGCTTTACGTGGGTATTGGGGATTTGCACTTAGGTCCTTAGGGTTTTAAGGCAAGTGTCATAAACACTGAGAAATCTCACCAGCCCAGCTTTAACATGTTTTGAGTCTCTTCAGTATCTCTAACCATGTATCTGGTTTTATAATTAGCAAGGAGTGCTTCCTCTATAGTGTCTCCTGGGCCCTGGAAGATGTGAAAGAAATAACTCGCCTCCTGCTATGCTATATTGTCCTGTCTTATTTATCTTGGCTTTCCCTGACATTTACTGCCATCAGAGCCCTGGTTTCCCAGCACTGCTCACTGCCTCAGGTGGGAGTGAGATCAATTCCTGAATCCAGGATAAAGGTTGTGGTCAGGCTCTTGTTCTCCATCTTGATTGGCTATTGAGTTTGCACTATTCACATGGTTAAAAGTTTTAACTACTGGGCTGGAGAAAATGGCTCAGTGGTTAAAGGCGCTTGCTTGCAAATCCTGATGAGCAAAACTCAATTCCACAATACCCACATAGAGCCAGATACACAAAGTGGCACATGAGTCTGAAGTTTGTTTGCAGTCTTTCTCTCTCTCTCTTCCTCTCTCTCCCTCTCAGTCTCTGTTTCTGATTGCAAATAAATAACAAGTAAAAATTTAAAAATGTGTTAACTATAAAACTAAGTTTATGGATAAATTCCCTGAAAATAAAATGTTTTCAGTTAGAGTTGATCTGTGTTGACTTTTTTTCTTGCATTTTTAAAGTGATGCTATACACTAAGTAGTTTTTTCTAGTTTATAAATAAACAAATGTTTGCTTAATTCCTCTAGCTCAACCAAAAAGGATTAAGCCAGAAATATTAAATAGGTGGCATAGTTGTCACTCAGTGGCAGATGTCACCATTTCAAGAACAGGATTCACAGGGAAAATTCAAGTACAGAGCTGAAGGTTGCAAAACTACATTATCGCAAAGTAAAGCCTTCTTTGGCTATATTATAGTTTCTGATTTCCTGTACTATCTTGAAAACAATCTCTGGTTTAGTCAATGACAAGCATCTAGGGTTTGAAAAAGTCTTTTATCATCTCCCTACCAAAGCAACATTTCTAACAAATTGAAAGATACAAAACAGGAAAAAAAAATTGTCTGCCTTGGGAGATAATAGTTTAAGTGAGAGTGAGTGCACTTATGTTCTCCTGAGCTCTGACTCAGCCTGACAGGGAGCCTGGGGAAGACTGTACTGTAAACTCTAACAAGCTTCCCTGTCTTACATTCGTGTGAATTAGAGTTGAAAGAAGAGACTGATCATCATCAGTGGGCTTTGTACAGCAGAACAGTCCTTTGAGGACATAAGGATGATGGTTTTATAATGTTCTACATTCAAACATCAACAGGAAAAATAAAATTATAAAATGTATCTGTCAGGTATTATTGTCAACCTGTTAATAGTATTTCCTTGCATTAAAAGAACACAAATAATTATCTGTTTCTGGAACTATAGGAAAATACAAGGTCATGAGGCATCTGTAAATTTAAAAGGATTATTTTTAATTTTTTTGTTCATTATTTATTTATTTGAGATCGACAGGCACAGAAAGAAAGGCAGAGAGAGAGAGAGAATGGACATGCCAGAGCCTTCAGCCACTACAAACGAACTACAGATGCATGCTCCCCCTTGTGCATCTAGCTAATGTGGGTCCTGGGGAATCAAACCTTGAACCGGGGTCCTTAGGCTTCACAGGCAAGCACTTAACTGCTAAGCCACCTCTCCAGCCCTAAAAGAATTATTTTTATTGGGAAGTAGAAAAGAGTAGACACAGAAGCAATTCACAAGAACATGGGGACGCTAAGTAGCTCATACATCACTATGCCATCTCCTGTCTTCTGTTCTTGTTCTGAACTTGACAGTGACATCTCTTTTCATTCTAGGAAAAAGAAAAAAAGCTCTGTTAATAACCTGCAAGGTCCCACATGGACACCTTTGCTTTACATTTCTGTCTTCACTAATATCTACCTGTGGTAGTTTGAATGTAGTTATGTAAAGGCATAGTCCATCAGACTTGGGTGTTTTATTAAAATTAAGCTTTTAACTTGGGTTTCCAGACATCTGGCTGGAGGAGATGTCACTGGGGGAAGATCGTGGAGTCTAGTCCCAAGGTGTGTGTGGGGTTAGATCTTTTTGTTTGTTTGTTTGTTTAAACTGTTTTCTCAATGTTCTTTTTATTAATTTTTATTGTATTTTTTGTTTAATTCATTATGGACACACTTAGTATGGATACATAAGGAGTTGGTACCATTCTTTCCCTCATCCCTGCCCTCCTTGCACTGAGGGCTCTCCTCAGTAGGGTTGCAGGTATTTTCCTTGAGGTGGTTGGTTATGTGTTAGTTGTTGGGGGAAGGCAATACCTCCAGGTTAGATTTTTTTATTTCATCTCAAAGGTATGGGGAAAGCAATTTGAGCTCTGGCAGTTTGTGTTTGCTTGTAGTGCCTGTTTGATGGTTTCTCTCTGCTTGGATCTGTGAAAGGGACACAGCTTTTTCCACCATTGATAGAACTTCCTCTGGATCTTTAATCCTCAAATACATCCATAAACTGTGTCTGGTTGGATGTTCCACCCAGCAACATGTAGTTGGCTACAACACTACCTAGCCCCTTATAAAGCTGTTATCGATTAACATCTCATTGCTTCCACAAAATATGTGAGCAAAAAGTAGCTCATAGGAGGAAGGTTTGATTTCAGCTTACAGCTCCATGTTATAGTCCATCATGGTTGGGTAAGTGTGGTGGAAGGAGCTGGACACCTTCCTCTCTCCCAGGCAGACATGGAATTCACCATGGAGTCTTAGGGTGGCCTCTAACTTGTGGTGATCCTCCTACCTCTGCCTCCCGAGTGCTGGGATTAAAGGTGTGTGCCACCATGCCCAGCTTTCTCTCCTTTTTATACAGTCTAGGAAGCTGGTCTATGGGATGGTCTCATACACTGTTATGGTGGGTTCTCCAAACTCAACTAATCTAATATATAAAATCCTTCAAAATGTAACCAGAAAGTTGATTCCATGGTGATTCTAAGTCCTGTCAAGTTAATAACCAGAGATTATCCATCAAAATAGCTTTCCCCAGATATATTTGAAAGTTCATTTTTCCTGGTAAGGAATACTTGAGACTTAAGCCCACCATGGATGGCACCCTCATTTCCTTCAAGATTCCACAATGTCACTCTCCCATGAAGGTTAATAATAAACTCTACACTCTTAGGCATTGTGCTGGTTATGATCCTATAGACAAACATGGCTGATAGAATGCTATGTATTTAAAAAGAATTTACTAGATTAGTTTACCCAACACAGGTTTAGTAATCTATCAGTCTCTTCATCTCCAAGTTAATACTGGAAATACAGTAGCAGACCTGTCAAAGATTCCTGGTTTGATCAACTTAATAATAGAAATTGAGGCTCATTAATTATGTATAGAAATTAAGATAATATCTTAACTACATAATTTAAAAAATTCACTAGTTCATAAGTTAAGATTATTGCTAAAAATTTGTGATGAAAATGTTGAAGAAAATTTCTTCAATAGATTTGATGATAACATATTTTATTAAAGGATTATGTGTAAGCCCCTTGTGGAGGCTTGATTTGGATGTTCCCCTAAACTTAGGTGTTCTGAATGCTAGGTTCCCATCTAATAGAGATTTGGAAATTTATACCTCCTGGAGGCAGTGAGTGTATTGTTGGGGGCAGGCTTATTGGTATTATAGCCAGTTTCCCCTCACCAGCGTTTGGCACACTTCCGATGCTGTTGTCCACCTGATGTTGGCCAGGAGGTGATGTACACCCTGTGCTCATGCAATTATTTTCCCTACCATCACGGACCTTCCCTCTCAAGCCTGTAAGGCAAAATAAGCCTTTCTTTCACCACAAGCTGCTCTTGGTCATGTGTTTTCTGCCAGCAATGCGAACCTGACTGCAACAGGCCTCATATACCATTATTTGTATTTGTGCATCTCTTATATAGTTATTGTCCTGTGATTCATGTTCAAGATCTAAAACACAATTATATTTTACTCTGTAAGTTGTGATCCCAGTACAACTTGTATCTCCATGCTGGCAATCCTCTCTAACGTAATTTAAATTTAAGTGAATCAGTAGTATTTTCTACAACAAAATTTGAAAACATTGTTTCCTGAAGCAGATATTAATACTCTCAAAGTCCTAAGTGAAAATTTTCTTGAGCTATGAAAGGAAACTTTATTTTGCAGTGCTTGTCTTTGGCAAGTATATTAACTGAAATAGAATTCAACTATGTGATGATGCTTGATTATGTCTGATATGTTGATTGCACCATGACCAGTGGAAAAATCATATTTGTGAATATTTGTTTTTAAAGTAAAAAGTCAATCAGTGTCTTTTCCAGTATTATATATACAAATTAAATATTAAAATTTCTTTCAAGGCAATTTAAATGTTTGTTTTTTAATTACAACTTCAATTTTAATTAAGGTTAAATCAGATACATGTAGTATATATAATATTTTGGGGATATGAAATATTTTATGAAAAGTGTTTTATATGTTCTGTCCTTTATCAGTAGAATATATCATTTTCTGTGATATGTATTACTCAATATTAGTTTAAACAATAAATTGAGACTGGGACTATATCGCTGGAGTAGAGTATTTGTCTAGCATGTCCAAGGCCCTGTTACCAATACCACAACACAAACAAAAAATTAAAAACCAGTAAAAATAACAAATAAATCAGATGTACTATGTGACTGCTCTTAAAGAAAACTAATTTGGGTTTCATTAACCACAATAAAGTCATATATTAATCTTTCTGTAACTTCAACACTATTGTATATCTTCATTTTCTATTACTGGGCTTCTATAATTGATTAAATTTAAGTAAATGTAGCTATCATTGCTTCTTTGTGCAAGAAATAATTTATTTTAAATATTCTCAGTGGATTATTTAATATATAAATATAAATGTCATCATATAACCTTTTTAATTTATATAATATTAACACAACTTGTAGAGGTAAACATAAATCTATGTTTACTGCACACTGGTACACTTTGACAGCTAAGTCTCTCTTTTTATTTTTAAATTAAAACCATAATGAAAATGTTAATGGACTTTGAACTTCTCAGTCTCTTCTGTGTAAAGAAAATCAGCATAAATAAAATATAATTAGTCCAGCCAAGTTTCCCAAAAGAATCACGAAGTTTACAACATCTTTTAGCTTAGAGCTGGCAGTCACCAAGGAACATAGTTGGGGAAAGTGGTCTCATCTAGGAAAAGTCATGTTCCCCTTGGGAATGTTAAACTTAACTGCATCTATTAAGATTGTTTTGCTATTGTTTGTTCTTTATTCAGATTTTGTTTTTTTAGTTCTTTCCCCTCATCATCCTCCAAATGATGATGTCCCCAATTTCCACAGTTTTACTTCTTTGTTAGTAAGTTATCACCAGAAACTGGAGGCATATAACAACATGCATTTATTACTCCAAGTTTCCTTGGGTCAGAAATTTGGACCTGCTTAGCCATCGCTGCTTTAGGTCTCAAAAGTTGCAGTGGAGTCAGCAAGGAGTCATCTGGAAGCCCAACTGAGATAGAATCTGTTCTCAAGTTTTCTCTTGCTTTGGACAATGCTCATTTCCTTGCAGTGTAGGGAATGCATGCCTTAAATTCTGCCTGGCTAAAGTCTGGAGGTCACCCTCAGTGGCTGGAGGCTTTCCCGTTTCCCTAAGGTGCTGCACTGTTGTTCATATTGGCTTTCATAGCATGTCTGAGCAGCTCATAAAATCAGCAAGGAATATCTCTAAAATTGGCTAGCAAGATGGAGTCTTAAGCAACATAACACCAACTTCCAAGTGACATCCCATTACCTACCTTTGCCAAATACTTTAATTAGAAGCAAGCCACTGCTCCTATTCATGACAAGGAGGGGATGCCATATAGTCATGGACCCACGGGGTCTGGTTCATGGCAAGGAGTGAGATGGTTTCAGTCTGTGGGCTGTATTCAGCAGGTAATTTTGTCCACCAACCTCCCCCCTCCCAAGAAAGCCACAGAAGCAAAAGCCTTGCTTAAGTCTTAACACCACCAGCACATGCTGACATTAAGATTTAAAATAAATCTTTCTTGTTTCCAGAATTAACACCTCCATGTGATGAAAAGTTTATATCTGGCTCTTTTCCTTGGCTCCTGACTTCTGTCTCACAATGCAACAAGACGAGCCAGTTCAGGCCTGGCTTCCATCCCTTTTGGCTGCATCTTTGGCCTCTATTCAGTAATCGCTTCTGCACCTTGTTGGCAGATGATGTGTATCAGGTGTCTGAACTCCATGTCTGCTCCTGGAATTCAACATACAGAAAGACTGGGCACGCAGAAAAGACCCACAGGACACTGAGCAACAGAACCCAAAGCAAGTAATTCAGCAGAAAGCAGAAGTAAATCAACAGAAGAACAAAAAAAAAAAAAAGGAATGAAATGTAGGTAGTGGTAGACGACCTCTCACATTCACATCATTTCTCTGATTTTGTTCTTTTTCTAGTTGATGACATGGCTAAAAGGACTAAATTGTATGTCGTAAAAAGCTGTACATTTTAAAGATGCAGATGTGGTGCCTCATCTTCCCTTAATAGGATTATGGAAGTGACCCTGGATGTATGGTTAGCTGGGATATAATCTAGAAAGTACATGGAACTGAAGCCAAAATGAACTTCTGATGTGAATGGACAGAACCTGAATGGCAGTCCTGAAGTGTGGGCCTAGGGATAAGAGACAGAGCTAAGCAGGAAGGCCTTTACAGTGTTGCTCTAGGAAATTGCCTGACAAGGTTGTATTTAAGGGTAGTCCTCAATAAGCAATAAGGTGGTTATGTGGTATGTCAGGAACAGAGGAGATGGTGGCAGACAGATGATGTGTATCATGCATCATTAAGAAATCCTGAATGTGGCTGGGAAGATGACACAGCAGATAAGAGCCCTTACAGCACAAGCATGAAACTATAGGAAGGCCCAAGCTGATGCCCTGCTAAACAGCCAGGCATGGCCACACTTGCCTGTCACCCAAGTTCAGTGTAGGTTTCTGATGGATAATCAGCAACTCCAGGTTCCTTGAGAGATTCATTCTCAAGCAAACAGCATGGTAGAATGATAGAGGAGAATACCTGATGTTCTCTTTGGCCCTGCGCATGTGCTCAAAGGGCATGTACATCTGCACACACACAGATGCATACACTACAGATACACACACACACATACACACACACACACACACACTACACATACATTTGTGCATATGCTATATTAATCAATCAATCAGTCCTGAATGTCCTCTGCTTTATTCATGTTGTATACGGCTACCCAGCTTTTCATTACAAGTACCAAAGAATAAAACATTACAATTCTTGCTCTTGTGGAGATTGTATTTCAGTTAAAGATGTAAGACTTTAACATAATAAATATCTACACTACAACATGGTGGGGAATAAGTTCCATGATAACAAAAGAATAATATATAAAAGCTTAATTTTAGTGTCAACCTGCTCAAATTAAAATCAACTTAAAGACATACTTTTTGGGAATAGCTCCAAAGGTGTTTTCAGAAAGTGTTGGTAAAAAAAGGGGGCTGGAGAGATGGCTTAGTAGTTAAGGCCTGTGAAGCCAAAGGACACAGGTTTGATACCCAGGACCCATGTAAGCCAGATGCACAAGGGGCACATGCATCTGGAGTTTATTTTCAGTGGCTGGAGGCCCTGGCATGCTTATTCTCTCTTTGTCTCTTCTCTGTCTCTCTCCTCACAAATAAATACATTTTTTACAAAACTAAAAACAAACAAACAAACAAAAAAAATAACAGGGAAACCTTCCCACAGAGTAAGTGGCTCCTCCAGTGGTAGACTATATACTATATAAAAAGTGCTGAGAAGTTCAATTTCTGGGATAAAGCAGCTACTGGATTTTCAGCTTATCCAGCCTACAGACAGTCATTGTTGGACTACCTAACCTGTATTGTGTAAGCCAGTTTAATTCATTCCCTAGGTAATATATGTTCATTCTATCAGCTCTGTTCCTCTAGAAAATGCTGATTAATACATTAGCATCATTTTCTAAAGATGGTTATTTTAGTCAAATACCCATCCTAGTCTAGTCTAGAAGTCACAAATTTAAGATATTTTTAGAAACAGATAATTGATATGTTTTGGGTCTGTGGATGCAAAATATTATGAAGTTGTGCTGGTTCTGAACATGATTTTCTTGTCATTATTCTCTAAATAATAGAGGAACATAGTTCTTTCTATAGTGCTTGCCTAGCTTTTGGCACCATTCAGACGCAGAGATGATTTTAGAACATAATAAGTTGTTCATTGGCTATATGCATGCATATGCTCAATCCTTTTTATAGGAGGGGTTTGAGCAGCTGATAGTTTTATATGCAATGATAGTCTTAGAAGCAATCTCCCATGAATATAGATGTTCCACTGTACTTTGCATTTACAATTATATACCGAATCTCGCCGGGCGTGGTGGCGCACGCCTTTAATCCCAGCACCCGGGAGGCAGAGGTAGGAGGATCACCGTGAGTTCAAGGCCACCCTGAGACTCCACAGTGAATTACAGGTCAGCCTGGGCTAGAGTGAGACCCTACCTCAAAAAAAGAAAAAAGGAAAACCAAATCTCTTCCAGGAATTGTGGTATATAAAAAATACCCTGGGAGGATTAAATATATTCCCACATGGGAATATATTTATTCAATAACAGAATATTCAATAACAGAACAATTAAGGTGCAGTGTAAATAATGGTACATTGCTTTCATTTATTTTGTGTAAACATGACTGGGTCATGGTCACCACATATTTGGCAAATTATATTTTCTAAAAGTTTCTGTGACTTTTGGGGGGATGGGGTTGAATGAGATTATATTTAAATGTTTGATCATTGAGTAAATCAGGTTATCCTCATAATATAGTAGAAAGAAAACATTAATGGATGACATCCCACCCCATCTGTGCAAAAATGAATTATGTCCACCAGCTGCTTTTCAATCAGCAAGAAAGTGTTCCTCAAGTCTCCAGCCTGCAGGAAAACCTACAGGTTTTGAGAGTGCATCTTTTCTCAGGTGAGTAAATTTCCAGTGATAATTGTCCCTCTCTCTTTCCAGGAAGAGCCTGTATTTCTACCACCCCCCCCCCCCCGCCCACACACACACAATCTATTGGGTCTATTTTTCTGGAGAACTTGGAATAACACAATGAACTGTGTCATAGGAAATATATAGCTGAATAACAATTGTCTATTCATAAAATAAAAGAGGTAGCCTAGGTAACTGAATTAAAATTCCACTGTCTTTCTTTTCTGAAAAACCATGAAGTAGGAAAGTTTGGATGATCTGAATTCTATTTCCATTTTTGTTTCTTAATGTGTCTTAATTTTTGATCAGTGCTAAAAGGACAAAAGTTGTAATGGCATATAAATTGGGAAGGGAAAATTTACATATAAACTAAATAAGCATATGCATATACTGGATGTGTAAGAATGAGTTCATATGTAGCCTGAAAGATTGAAAATACAGCAACATCAAGATAATCTTTCCTTTAAAAACCAATTGTTGTCATTTTTTATATTTACATCATGTGCTGATCACAACTCATTTTCAGTTATGCTTTGGTTAAGAATTATTTTAGGGCTGGAGAGATGGCTTAGCAGTTAAGCGCTTGCCTGTGAAGCCTAAGGACCCCGGTTCGAGGCTCGGTTCCCCAGGTCCCACGTTAGCCAGATGCACAAGGGGGCGCACGCGTCTGGAGTTCGTTTGCAGAGGCTGGAAGCCCTGGAGTGCCCATTCTCTCTCTCTCTCCCTCTATCTGTCTTTCTCTCTGTGTCTGTCGCTCTCAAATAAATAAAAAAAATTTTAAAAAAAGAATTATTTTATAAGTCTGTATCATATTTCTTTCACTTATTACTTCATCTTATGACCTTATTTTGCTTTTAAAAGCTAATGATGTAGAAAATATTTTCATGCATGTATCATCAAAATCATTTACATAAGGACATAAAATAATTTATTTTCCTTATAATGCATCCATGTTGGCAACTGAGTTTTTTAAGCAGATGGCACTATGATAAATTATCTAGTTTGTGGGAATCATGGCATGAGTCTGGAAACTTTGTACAGATGCTGTTGATGAGATTTCTGTGATCACACACCACCAGTACATGAGAGAACCACAGAGCCTGTTGCCATGAACACCCTTCAAGGGGGAGGTCTTCCATAGTCACGTTCAGTCTGGCTACTTGGATTCAAAGATATATTCCCCCAGGTCTATACTCATTATAGTTAGTGATTTCAATACCTGAGGTAAAATGTTACTCAGAGAAAATTTTGGTAGAACATAATAATTGAAAACACATTAATTTAAATAAAAAGAGCTGAATATATTGTTGGCTTAAAGGTATAAACAAAACTCTCTTTCCAGATCTAAGTGAGGTTTTTTTTTTTTTTTTTTTTTTTTTAATTTAATGTATTAGTTTTCTTTTCAACAAATACAGGCAGTTTGGTACCATTGTTTAGGCTCTTCCATGATCTACCCCCTCCCATTGGACCCTCCTTATTGATGTAAGTTGGCCATGCATTGTATTTCCAACCAGGCTACAGGAGAAAAACTTCATCATTTTTTATCAGGAGAAAGTATTGTTCCAAATGAAAAATAAATGCTGATATCAAGATTTATTGACTGTGTTGCTGTATCAATTCTCCTTGAAATACTGATTGCAGAGTGGCAGATACAATGGACCATTGAGAACAAAAAGCTTTATTCAAAGGCACAAGGCTAATCAGACACAAGCTGTAAAGGACTTAGTGATAATATAAATAGGGAGCTGGTAACTTAGAATGCTGAGTGATAAGTCTCAAGGAAGGCAGATAAATCACCTGACATAATATGAATGCAAATAACTGGCCTAGGCTCTGATCATAACACATACTGGTTCTTTAATAGTGAAATATTCAATACTCGAAAACTCCGAGTGCAAAAAATGAGTGGCTCCGGTTACAATATGGAGCAGAAAAGGTAGTTTCTGGTATATTCTGGGCACTACTTACACTCTGTGCTTGTGTTTGTGTGTAAGTGTCATGCAGAAATATCCCAATGATGGCACAGTTCCTAGGGATTCAATTTAAACAGGCAGGAGATCTTTGATGTAAACAAGATGTTACTGAATATTCACCTTACTTAGATTATACACACACACACACACATAGATAAACATATAGATCAATGAGAATTTCTTACATAAAAGATATATATATGTTTTGTAATCATTATTAAACTTTATAACCCCAAAGCTGATGATTATATGTCTAAGTGGGTACCACCTGTATTCCTATTTTCTATTTCTAAATTGAAATGTGAAGGATGCTTATCTAAATATGTCTGAGAATTACTTTAAGTATAACTTTTGTCGATGTGTCTTACAAATTCGATGTTTCTTTTATGCGTGTACATGCTTGTGGTGTCCATGCGTTCGTGTGTGTGCATGCTAGAGGTGTGTAGGCACACATGTGCGAGAGTGCAGGCTCTCTGTGTGCATGCAGAGGACAGGCATAGAGCACCAGATGTCGTATCTATTGCTGTCTACCTTATTCCTTAAGACAATGTCTCTCATTGATTCTCTGTGTGCATGCAGAGGACAGGCATAGGAGCACCAGATGTCGTATCTATTGCTTTCTACCTTATTCCTTAAGACAATGTCTCTCATTGATTCTGCGGCATCAGCTAACCGGTAATCTCTAGGATTTCTCCATGTCTGTCTCCCAGGACTAGGATTACAGATGTGTCCCATTTCTTCTTTTTTTTCTTATGGTAGTGGGGATCAAATCCAAGTCCTCATGCTTACATGGCAACCACTCTACCTACTAAAGTCGTCTCCCCGGCCACCAAGTTTGATATTTACTTTCTAAAAATTCTAATACTATCAGACCCTTTTGTTGTGATATGACATGGCAATAGTGAAATTATACTTAGAAAATTAATATTAAAATCTTAAAAATAAAATAAAATTGGAATTTGTAATTTCGATGCTATCTTTATTCTTCTTCTATGAACCATAAATTGTTGCTTTCTTATTTTAAAAGTATAGTACTTGTTGCAGTCAGTTTCACATTGATGGCAGAAATCACCCTACCAAGAGCAGCTTTGGGGAAAAAAACAAACAACAAAAAAAGGTTTTAGTTTAGCTTACAAACTTGAGGGGAAGCTCCATGATAGCAGGGGAAAATGATGGCATAACCAGAGCATGGATATCATCCTCTGGCCAATATAAGGTGGACAATAGCCAACGGAGGAGTGTGCCAAACACTGGCAAGGGGAAACTGGCTATAACACCCATAAGCCTGCCCCCACAACACACTGCTTCCAGGAGGCATTAATTCCTAAATCTCCATCACTAGGAACCTAGCACTCAGAACACCTAAGCTTTGGGGGGACACTTGAATCAAACAACCACAGTAATCCTTACTTGGATGTTCTTTTTAAAACATATGGGTGTTATGTAGTTCTTCCTTGAATTTGTACTTCAAAGTACATGCATCCTCATTAAAAAAAAAAACTAAAATTGGAAAAAAATTCATGAGGGTGTGAATATAAGGAGAAAGAAAAAATAAACAACTTTCTCAGTATTCTTATTTGTTTCTTTTTCTTCACTGATTTTTTTTTTTTTGACTATCTTCTGCAGAGTTACCTTGTTCAGTGACTTTAACAACAAAGATATCCATGATTAATCAGGACAATAGTTTTCATACAGTGTTTCAGAAACCTCTGGATTTTCCCGAGACACTTCCTGGAGTTGTATAAAGTCAGATATTTTCTATAATACTGAGAGCCTACTTTCCTTTCCACTCTCATTACTTCATGAGGTTTCATGGGGTTTCCAGAGGCTATCATGCATATGACATCTCAGCAGACCAAACCCAAATGTACATATGAGGATCGAGGTGACTGTCAAGGTACATCAATAAAGCTTTTCTTTTTCTTTTTTTATTTGACAGCAACAGGCAGAGAGAGAAGGAGGAAGAGAGGGAGAGAGAGAGAGAATGGGCATGTCAGGGCCTCCAGCTACTACAAACAAACTGCAGATGCATGCACTACCTTATGCATTTAGCTTACGTGGGTCCTGGTGAGTCAAGCTTTGAACTGGGGTCCTTAGGCTTCACAGGCAAGCACTTAACCACTAAGCCATCTCTCCAGCCCTAATGAAGCTTTTCAAAATGTAAAACAGTGCCACTCTTCTGACTGGATAGTTCTGATCTGTATAAATACATTTATATTGTATATAAATATGTTAATGTGGATCTGTGATGATGGCTCAGTGGGTAAGAATACTGGCTGCACAAGATTAACATGATTTCTATCCCTAAAACCTATATAAAAGCCTGGCGAGAGCCACACACATTTTATGCAAAGGCTCAAGGCTAGATTTTAAATGAATATATAAAAATTATATTTTATCTTTTAAATTTTACTACTGCAAATATTAAAATGATACATATAACATAAAATATAATTTTGAATCATTGTTTTTTTGAGTATATAATGTGTACAAATTCTAAAACTTTGAAAGCTTCTGCCTCATTAATATCCAAGACCTGATCAATGCCATTTTTCTATGAGTATAAAATTTCAGTGACTGGACCTTGTCAATTTGTATCTCTTCTGCTGTTAGCATAGTTAATTGAAACACATTAGAAATTATAATATTCAAACCAATATATTAAATATTCTAGCTAAAATGTTCAATAAGACTCTATGTGAATCTCAGCAGACAACTTTGTCCTGGAGCAGTCTTAGACTTCTAAGTTTATGACATTGTTTCTGACACAAAGTATCGCTTACTAAATACTGATTATCACAAGATGTTGTCATGCCTCAGCTATTTATTTTCTGGAATTCTGTAGCTCAAAGTCTTTCTTCCTACACAAAAGGTCCTCCCTCTGTGCTGTATATACTACATAAATAAATTTTCAGGTTAAGTCTAGCATGGTTGCTAACACAATCCCAATACTTGGAAGGCTAAGTCAAGAGAATTGCTGTGAGTTTCAGGCCAGCCTGAGTTACACAGTGAGTTCCAGGCCTGCCTTGACTAGAGAATGATACCTTGTCACAAACAGAACAAAGCACTAGAAAATAAATAAATAAAATTTAAATTAATATTTGGACACATAGAGAAAACAATTTAAAAACCTAATCTTTATAGTGTTAGACTATTGCATATTATTAATAGATAAAATATGGTTTTAAAGCAACTGGAAGGCATTTAAAACAGAAAGACGTGAGTTTATCTCACAATAAGAAGTAGAACAGTTTGGCATCACTTCCAGAAAGTGTAACTCGGTGACTTGACTAGAAAGTTAGAAGAGGGCACTGATGCAGAACCTAAGGGATGTGACGTATGTGAACCATGTGTGAAAAGAAATTCAGTCACATGAGCCTGGCCATCACTGACCAGCTCTGGCTCCAGTATGTCTGCAGAGCTACTTGACCAACATTGAGTAGCCCTAGCCCTAGAATCTCTATATAGCTATGACCACCATTGACCAGTACTGGCCCCAGCATGTCTGGAGAACTGCATGACCAGCACTGGCCCAGCATCTCTATAGAGCATCATAGCTTCCATGAGCAAACTTAAAAGCACATCCGTTCCTACATGAACACCTGCTTCACAGAGGCTGGCTCGTGAATCATGAGGATCGCCTTTCTACTCTTTGCTTGACAAGAGCCTTAGTTGACACCTGTATGCAGTTCACACATGCTCATGAATCATTCCACCCAAGTGACTCTCACCTGTGATCCAAGAGTTTTCTGAACTCCTTTCAAAAATGCCTTCATGAACTATGACGGTTTTATTGAATGTCCATTTGACAGGACCTCAAATTATACTTGTGAGGGATTATCTAGATTAGCCTCTAGGCATATCTATCAGTGATGATCTTGATTAGGTGGAAAGATAAGCTTTATCTGTAGGCATCAGCAATTTATGAGCTGGGGTCCTGGCCTATACAGAAAGGTCAGAGCTGACAGTGCACTAGCATTTATACAGCTCGGCTTAAACCGCTTGTCATATCTTCCTGCCATGAAGGACTATATCCTGCAACTATAAACTAAAATAAACACTCCTTCCTGAATAACACCAAAAAAAAATAAAATTCATAAAGTTGGGTTGATATACATCAGGGAAGACTTTGATGATTAAACAATGGAGTCTAGTTTCAGATCTGTTGCTTGTGAGCAGTTATGGCCATACCATACAGTCATTACACATCCCTAATGTAAAACTCAGACATTTAAATCCAATGTCATGACCCTTTAAGAAACACACACAAACATGCATGTATGTGCACAGGAACCCACATCAAGGCAGAATTGTGAACTCAGGCTATGTGATAAGGGAGGGGGAAGGACATAGAAAAAAAAAGAAAAACTTCAAATCTTCTTTCATGAACTAAGATCTTCCAATATGTGCAACTTCTTGTCCACAGCTCAGCCCTTAAGTGTGACCTAGAGAAAGTTTTAAAACTCTAGAATGTATAGGGAAATACTGTACTGAATATCTAGGGAAAATCGCTGTAAATATGAGCACTGAGGAACTTTGAGTTGCTTTGAGATGCCAGAAAAGCATGCCACATGATGTCCTGCCGTTAATGGGAACATGACAACGGTTGTATCACTCTTAACTAGGTTCAATTTGCATCTATCATGTGATCAAAGCGAACTTGACCTATGTTATTGCAAAGCTATTAGTTAAGAACATTAAAATTCTTGGGCCCACCTCAGGCCTACTGAATCAGGCACTCTAAAGAAGGAAACCAGAAATCTAGGATTTGAAATGTCCTTTTGGTATTTTGCACATGAACACTTTGAGAATGATTGCTCTTGGTGAGGCATAGTGCCCTCTTGTGGTTATATGTGAGAATAACCACCAACTCACAACACTAGGATTGGTTAGTGATAGAAAAATTGTGACTGTATTCAAATTTCAAATTAGGTTGAATAGAATCCTTGTGTTAGAGTGTCTTTGCAATGTGAATAATTGTTTTAATGGGGTACAATAAAAGGATAATAATATTTTTCTGATGAAGATAATAGCATTCTGCACCAAATAATATCTGCTGTATCCAACAGTATACATCGTCTTAGAGGAAGATCAAATAAAGCCCAAATAAAGTATTTACTGATGAATTTCGAGTTTCAAAATGGGCTAACTTGTCTGTAGAAAGACAATAGGCAAGTATTACCATTTCTGTGGTATTTTGAAGCTATTAAAATATATAGATGAATAAGTGTCTGAATATATTTGTTGCAAAAAAAAAAAGTGTAAAGAGGATGCAGTCTCAAGATTACATCATGACATGTTTACCTTGACATACTTTTGTTACATTCCAAATCATGTCCGGAAGAAGACAATAACCCTATGGAACTGCTAACTTTCTGGAATATCGAAGTGAATATCTTAAATGCTTCAGAAGACATCAAATTAAATATACAAAGACAACTTCTCTTTTGAGCTCATCAACACAAATGTGTGTTTCAAGTGACAATGACTTTGGTAGTAAGAAATAAAGCTATATTGTCAGAATTAAAATATTTAAGTAGGGACTGGGAAGATGGTTTAGCACATAAAAGTGCACTAGCTTGCAAATTCTGATGTCCCAGGCTTGGATTCCCAGGAGCCAAATAAAGCCAGATGTAAAATGTGGTACATGCATCTGCAGTTCATGTGCAGCAGCATGGGTTCCAAACACACCTATATATTTTTCTACTTTTCTCTCCTCCCCTCTCCTCCTCTCTCTCCCTACAGGCAAATAATTACAAATGTTTAAAATAATAAAATTTGTAGCAAGCCAGGCACTTTGGTAACAGTTCCAATGACTGGATAAACTTTGTATCCAAAACAGTTTTATAGTTTTGTTTAAGAAAATGCACACTGTTGATCAGAATCAGCAGCTACAGGCAACGCCTGCACTATAGAAAAACTACAATATGCTATGTCGTTTGAAATAGAAGTTTTGCTGTCGTGCTAGAATGTCTCCAAATAAATTTTAAAAGAAACTAAAACATTCAAGAAGTTTCCAAGTAATACTTTTTTTTTTAAATGCCAGTAAGACTCGTTTACTAAAACTTAGCTGAGTAACACTCCATGTGTGGTTTTCAAATATTGAACCTATTCCAAGCCATCAGATATCACAAACAGCCAAGTCTTGAGCCAAACAATCCAAGATCTGCTCCATAGAATGATGCCAAATGTGATAATAAGTGCCTTTTATAAAAACAAGATTTACTCATAAAAGACATTCTTTATGGACAGATAACTCAGGCTGACAGCTTTTGAATTCCAGAATTCTTCAGGCACTTCCTTTTGCTGGGCTTTCTTTCTGGTCCAAGTTATAATGTTAACTGATTATCACAGAAGGATGGTCAAAACATAGTTTTAAAAGCAGAGCTCAGAGAGTTTGGGATTGACAGTTGTGCACTGAAGAACAGGCGTATTATGTTTCTAGACATGTAGGCCAGTAAAGAAATCTTAAGTGTTAAAAATTTCTAGGAAAATATGCATGGTTATGTTATTAATTGTATGGTCTTATCCTTAAATAGAAGATTCTAAGCAGTTCACATTTTTTAAAGTACATCCACAATCTGCTCTCAAGGCTCATTCAGGCCTGTAAACATCTTTGTCAATATGTCTGCAGTCTTCTCAGGTAGGTGACATTATAAGCAATAACAATTGATGTCTATGTCTTCATGCCACCTGATGTTCTGTTGCTTCAAACACTATAAGGTGAATCTGAATGGCAAGAAACAGGGTATATACTCACCACCATGGAGCAGTGAATGCTAAATAGTCTGTAAAGCCTTTGTATGCTAGATCCATTCTAGGAAGGGCCATTCCTGCTGGTCATGAAATACCTTCATCATTTAAGAAAATATGCTAAAAAAAAAAAAAAAACTTTGATACAGTGAAATTTTTAAGATCTAGTCCTATCTACAAAGTGATATTCTGAAAAAATACAGTTTCCCTTGATAGTTGCACTTAAACCAGCCACAAGCAATTATAGCATTGTATTAAGAAGAGAGCATTGAAAACTTAAAGTTCACATGTGGTACTTATCTCTAAAATACAACCCTTCTGTTTGGCTTATGTTCACCTGTTAGGGAAGAACTGTGTAATTTATTACTGTACTTCACAGTATAAAAATCAGCTGGGTAGCTGGGTACAGTGGCTTAAGCCTTTCATCTCAGCACTTGGTAGGTCGAAGTAGGAGGCCCACCCTGAGTTCAAGGCCATCCCGAGATACAGACTAAATTCCACATCAGTCTAGTTTAGCGTGAGACCCTGCCTAAAAATCTCAAAAAGAAATTATACACAGAAAATTAGACATAGGGTAGAAGCATCCTAAAGGGACACAGTTCAGTTTCAATCTGCAATCCTAGAAATTGCATATTTAAATATAATATCCAATTAAAAATCTAGATTCTGATCAAAACAGTAAAAATATTATTAATGATTGATATAGCTAATATTGTTTTTCAACTTCATGTGATTTAGAATCATCATGTAAACAAATCTCTGGAGCTGGTTAATTGAGATGAAAAGGACCATCCTAACCACAGGCAATACCATTTTGTGGTGAGGTTTCCAGCTGGATGAAAAGGAGAAAGGAAGCTGAGTATCAAAATCCATTGCTCTCTGCTTCCTGACTGTGCAGTCAATGTGACCAGCTACTTCATACTTCTCCCACCATGCCTCGTCCATTAAAATGGACCATATCCCTTGGAACTATAAGCCAAAATAAACCTTTTCTCCCTTAATTTGCATCTAATGTGGTCACAGCAATGAGAACAGTGCTCAAGAGGATTATTTTAATTTTAAAACCTTACAAAGAGTCTGCAGTTGTTGAGTGTGATATTTAACTCAAGCCTTCCTTAAAGTGAGTCTAATCAGGTACTCATTGCAGTTCTACTGAAGCTGAGGATTGCCAATACTTCTCATGGGCTTCTTCTTCAAGACTCACCTCAGGGATACGTGTAAGTAGTCGAAAAATGGCTTTCTGAATTTGTTATTCAGGCCGAGCATGGTGGTGCATGCCTTTATTCCAGCACTGACAGAGGTAGGAGGATCCCCAAGAGTTCGAGGCCAACCTGAGACTACATAGAATTCCAGGTCAGCTTCGACCAGAGTGAGACCCTACCTCGAAAAACCAAACCAAACAAAACAAAATTTGTTTTTCAACATCTCATAGCTTCCTTAGACAAAAGTGACATGTTTAACTTCAAATAAATTGTTCTATAAATATAACCAACTGGAATAAAAGTGATTCGGAAAACCCTTTAGGAGAGGTACTGACAAAAAATCCACAGTAGATAACCCCCTATAACTGAGTCTTAGTTTCAAAAGATAGCCTCAGATATGAAAAATATTTTTTAAGTGCATAATTTCTCTCAAGTGATCTGTAAGGGGAAGAAGTACATTGTACATTTAACATGGCTAAAAGGAAAATAATCCAAATGTTTTACACTTTTATTGCTTTCAAGCAACTACCAAAGTTTTCTACTATTCATCTACTATAATCCAAGATACTTGCACAGTACTATGCAAAAAAAAAAAAAAAAAAAAAGGCAATCCCTTCTGTAAACTCCAATACAAGACAGTAACACACGTGCCTAGGAAGCTGTAAGCTCAGGGGCATACCTTTTCTGATCTCTGGCTCCTAACTCCACACTATTGATGTGCCTTAAATAAAGTAAGAACCTTTCACAGTTTTCACTTAATGCCAAATTTGAGAGATTGAAAAAAAAGGGGGCAAATAGAAATAGGACTAATTAGACTGTGTGGTAGTTTGAATAGATGGCAGCAAATATATTAAGTGTTTTATTAGTTTACATTTTGGATCTACAGCCACCTGGCTGAAGGAGATGTCACTCTGCCTATCTTAAGGTGTGGCAGTGGGTTTGAAATTTCAAACTAAAGATATGAAAAGTGCCTAGTTCCACCTGGAGCTCCTTAAGTGTGCTATGTGCTGTGACTTTTAGCTTGTGGATAGTTTGTTGTGTGTGTGTGTGTGTGTGTCTCCTTGGACCTGTGAAAGCAGGCCAGCTTCCTCTGCCAATATGAAAGTTCCCCTGGATCTGTAAGCTTCAATAAATTCCTTCCTTCCATAATTGTGCTTGGCCTGGAAGTTCATCTCAAAGAACCTAAAGCTGTCTGCTACAGACCTTTTATTTTCACATGTTTTCTTCAAAGGTAATGTTTTCATTCTGACCATTCTTTCTCAGTATCCTGTGACTAGCCCTATCCATGCTTATGGTAACCCTTGCACTCCAGTACACTTCCACGGGAATCTGTGCAGATGGCTGCCACATGGCATGGTGTCTCTCACTGCTCATTCCCCATAAGACTGAATCAGATAAGGAGGCACAATCTGGGAAACAACAGGACTAAGGCTAGAAATTAAAATAATTTTCTAGTTATTTATATTTATAGTGTCTTGCTAGTGAGATGTTATAAAAAGACACATAAAATATAGAGGATATTAGATCTATAATTCAAGTATATTGCTAACTTTTATATTTAACAAGGTACATGAATAAAAGAAATGGGTAGATAATTTTATTTGTGCTGTAATAAAGACCCTTTTTGAAAAAAAAGTCATTTTTTTTTCAAGGAATAAATTGGTAGATCTGCTTCAAGAATTACTACATTTCTTAAAAAAAATATTTATTTATTTGAAATAGAAAGGAAGAGGGAGAGAGAGAGAGAGAGAGAGAGAGAGAGAGAGAGAGAGAGAGAGAGAGAAAATAGGTATGCCAGGGCCTCTAAGCCAGTGCAAACTAATTCCAGACACATGTACCACCTTGTGCATCTGGCTCACATGGGTACTGGAAATTGAATCTGGGTCCTTAGGATTCTCAGGCAAGTTCCTTAACCATTAGACTGCCTCTCCAGCCCCCAAAATTATTACATTGCATGAGACATAAAGATCTTATGAATTTTACCCTTTTCTTATAACAGAAAATAGTTCTGCAGTATAGCATGGGAAACCACTTCATGATCTAGTCTCCTTTCCTGGCATTCCTTCCAAATTATGTATTATGTAAGGAAAATAAACAGTTTTTTTTTTTGTTGTTGTTGTTCTTACCTCATTTAAATTGGAAATGAACACATCCTTATTTTAACTTAAATATTAATTTAAGATTTAACATGAAGAAGATAAACAATTTTTATTAGTTATAGTTCATGTTGCTGAGACAAAAATATATGACAAAAGAAACTTAGCATTAGGGTATCTGGGCTAAAACCCCTTTGATTGTGTTTTCAATCTAGGCTCTTTGCTTTCAACAACTTTAGATTTTTCACAGGATGAGCCTCCAATGGGTGAAGTCTTGTCCTCAGGACACTTTCCTATGGTCCTAGTCCAACAACGGGGTTTCTCTTTAATAATGCTGATCTCACAATAACAGCTGCTATCTTAGCATCAACCTTTTCCCCTTCTGTAGCCTTGTGACCCAGGCCATTTCCTGTCAGCGTTTCTTTTGGCATTCTGGTTTTCTAAACTTCTACCAGAATGATTCATTAAACTCTCCTTAAAACATTCTAGGGCTTTTCTAGCTCAAAATTCTAAACTCTTTCTAATTCCTCCGACAAAGCCTTCTCAGAGATGTACATACCAGTGGTTTATACTTAAAACCAAATTTCTTTTTGTTAAAATAAGATATTTATTTATTTTATTTATTTGAGACAGAGAGAAAGAGATACAGAGAGAGAGAGAGAGAGAGAGAATGGGCATGCCAAGGCCTCTAGCCATTGCAAACAAACTCCAGGCACATGTGCCACCTTGTACATCTGACTAACGTAGGGACTGAGGAATCAAACCTGGGTCCTTAGGCCATGTAAACAAGTACCTTAACTGCTATGCCATCTCTCCAGCCCTAGAATGAAATTCCTTTAATAATTATTTTTCATGTTGATGTGAAAAAACATCCCAATAAAGTGACTTGGCAAATGAAGGGCTTATTTTGGCACGTTGTGGTTATATATATGGCAGGGATACCAAGCAACTGGTCACATAATATTAAGCAGTCATGAAATGGGAAAATGAATGCTGGTACTCAGTTTCTTTTTCCATTTCATGCAGTCCAGTATCTGAGCCCATGGAATGCTGCCACCCAAGCTCAGGGTAGATCTTCCCACCTCAATTAACACAATCTAGAAGCATATTAAAGACATGTCCACATATTTGTCTCACCTTTTTTTTTAAATTAAAAATTCCCATTACGGGACTGCATAGATTGCTTAACAGTTAAGGTACTTGCCTGCATAGCCTAAGGACCAGGTTCAATTGTATAGTACTCATACAAGCCAGATGCACAAGGAGGCACATGCATTTGGAGTTCATTTGTAGTGCCTAGATGACTTGACACTCCCATTCTCTATCTATCATCTGTCATCTCTCTCTCTTTCTCTCTCTCTCTCTCTTTGTCTAACAAGTAAATAACATATTTTTTTAAAAAACAAAAACTCTCATTACATTTTGGTGATATATGTGCATGTGTTTATGTGTGTGTACATATATATCACATAATGTGAGATGTTCTATCAATGATGAAGAATGGAGGTATGCAGATTGCTGGAGTTCTGCTGGTGTTCCTGATGTTTGGAGCCAGTTTTGCTTTTCTTTGTGGTGCTGGCTGGCTGGTGGTTTCTTTTCTCTCTGCTTGTGTGAAAGGTGGCCAGTTTCTTCTTCTGATATGGAAGTTCTCCTGGATTTGTTAGCATGAAATAAATTCCATTCCTTGCATAAACTGTGATTGGTTTGGAAGTTCATCCAAGCAGCATGGAGCTGAGTGTGACAACCACCATTCAATTTATCTTTAAAACATTTTTTCTGCATTTTGTTACTTTTCTAAAATTTATTTAAGTTTTTTTAATAATTGGTGATTAGAACTTTATAGTTTTTATTTTGTGTACATGGGGTTGTATAGTTCTTATTTTTCTAGCATCTTGAGATGTACAAATAAATTCTTTATTTCAGATTTATTTGTTTTAAGGGATACATATGAACTGATAGGACATTCTATTTTAGTTCTTTTTTTCCTGTTTTTTATAGATTTTGCCATGCTATGTCTTCAGTTTAATTTATATCATCAAGTATTTAAATTGTTGCCTTTATTTCTTACTTGACTAATTGTGCATATTCCACAGCTCCTTCTTTAATTCCATACCCTGTGTTTCTTCGTGTTTGTCATTGTGATTGATTTCTAAATTTACTACATTGAGGTTAGAAAAAAATGTAAAATATTCTATAGACTGTTTTGTGATCTCTCCTTTGTGCTTTTCTTGGTAAATGTTCCACATGCCAATGAGAAGAATGTGTGTTTCACAGATATTGTTCCCTGTATGGCTACTGTGTTATTTAATTGTATTTTAACACCATTTGGTGTATGGTATAGTTTAAATCTTGTTTATTCTGATTTTTTTTTTGTCATTTTGAATGTAGCCATTGTTGTAATGGGTGCAAATATCCCATTGTAATTTATTGTAATTATATTTTGTCATTTTAAATGTCTAATATTATACTAGAGGCATAGTTTCCTTAGCAATCTGTGTTTGATTTAGATGTGTGCACTGCCATATGTATTTTCACATATATATTCTCTCTTATTGAATTCCCCCCCCTTCGTTACCAAATTAAAGTTCCTTGACTCATCATAGCATGTATTTCTTTAATACATGTTAGATAAGATGCATATATACCTTCCCTTCCTTTGGGGATTATCGTTCACTTTCATCACATGTAGTATATAGCATGGTTTGAGTTTTCAATTCAGAGTCACTACATGTCTTTAAACTAAAGAATTTTATTTATTTACAGTAAAGGAATTATGGGTAAGTATGGTTGTATGATTATAGTTATGTACCATATTGTCTTCTATGCCTACCTCTTCCTTCCTTTGGGTAGAGAACCAAGTTGCAAGCTTAATTTTAATAAAAACCTGATTCTATGGAGCCATACATTCAAATTATCATATTTAAACTAGCATACCTTATTTCTTTTCCTTCCTTTCTTTCTTCAATCTTTCCTTCCTTCCTTTCCATATTTCTTGACTATTATTTTCAGTATTTCATGTTGTAAGTCTTCCAAAACACTTAATGTAACAGGTATAAAAGTCTAACATAATGTAGCTGGTGTGAGTGACATCAACTTAAAATAATTGTAAAGATACGGAAGGATGCTAAAATGAAAAAATATGCTAATTAAAACCTGTGCTTATACTTCATTTCCCATATTTTTAATTTGATGCTCTATTTTATATAAGTGACATGTATTAATTGATATATTGATGTACTTAGGGTCATTACTCTTTCACTTTTATACATAAGAATGGCTTATGCACTGTGATCACAGTAGTAGGACAATGGTCCTTTAAGCTATCTCCATTTTCCCTCATTCTTTATATTAAATTATTTCCTCCTCCAACTCTGTTTCCAAATAGCCTGAGACCTCAGATTTGCTCTTCCACTGATGTTTCTTGCTACTTACTGATGCTTTCTGCAACATTTTAAACTATGTATGAAATATCTTTTACATCAAGATTCTTCTCCCCAGTTGCTTCCCTTTATTTTGTATCTCTGGGAAAGCACTGACAGGTTTCTCTGGACTTTTTTGGAATTCACTGAAGGTTTGTCTCTTAGTTTTCAAGTTTTCTATCAGAGGGTCCTGCAATTGATTAACACATGGCTAGTCTCTGGAATCTTAAAATAGTGCCATGATTTCCTGTAAGCTCTTGAGACTTGATGGCTTATAATGCTACCTCATCACTAAGAGATCATTTAGCTGTACAGGTCTCCTTAATGTGTATGTTTAAAGGAAGTCCATGTAACCATCTTATTCTCTTGGATAATACTACTTCCAGCATTTCAGCACTAGATGGTGCCTAGTTCCATATTTGTAGGAAGTCTGCTGTTGATATCTTCCCATTGCTTCAGTACCATAGTGAAATACAATCACAAATTTGTCGTATTTTTCAAATTAATATGTTGTTCTGAGAGAAAGAAAAGACTAAGATAAGTGCTTTGAAAGAGTAAGCCATCTCCAAAGCCTTCCCTGCATCAGAGCAAGCCACAGTACTTCTTTTACAGTTCCTAGGCTGTTTGGACACACTACAGAATTTTGGATTGGATTGAGTCACTATGAATGGACCTGGCCTAACTTCCTACTTAATGCTATGTCCACTAATGTCTTTAACCTATACAGAAGACTGAAACAAT
Organism: Jaculus jaculus; assembly: GCF_020740685.1. Lineage (NCBI taxonomy): Eukaryota > Metazoa > Chordata > Mammalia > Rodentia > Dipodidae > Jaculus > Jaculus jaculus. The sequence goes on along the minus strand of NC_059112.1, from coordinate 75,696,070 downwards.
AGCACACTGAGTTTTGTACAATGCTGGATTTGGGCCAATGCCTACACGTCTAAAAGTGTACTAAAGTGCACTCCTAACCCAGAATTGCTATATCCAACCACAGGCTATGTTAGTTGGAACTAAAGTCCAACAATTTGGGCCATCTGTCTTCCCCTGTCACTGGAGGCCTTCCTGGTTTCCATTCGTGAGTCTTACATGGAATTCTCTAATGTTTTCCTGGCATTGATGTTCACCATTGCAGTTCTAAGTTCCAGAACACAAATCATATACTTAATTTTCATTTAGCTCCCAGTCATAAGGGCTTTCCACCCTGCTATGCTGCTGAGGTTGAGGTAGTGGCATGAAGTTAGCTCCTTAACACCTAAACTGATAGTAAGCTAGGTTGGGTCTGAATAACAAAGCTACTGTTCACCACAGTGCCAAAGATGTACTGAAACCCATGCTGCAGCTAGTGGTGAAGAAAGCTTAGATCCTTTCTCCTGGCCATTGGTCTTTGCTCCATGCAATTCCAAGGCTTAGTTACCATGGTTTGGCTTAATCTGTTGTGTTATTACTACACTTTAATTTTTTTTTTAAACTTAAGTATGTCATTTTCTTTTTAATCCAGGAAAAATTTATAAGTGGGTTGTAAATCCCCATCATTAAAGAATAATTATTTTGACATTTATTTTAAATGATATTGAACTATCATTAGAATTTGACTGACACTAACATTTCTTTTTGTATTTGATATGTTGTGTGGTTTTATTTTTATGAGAGAGAGAGACAGAATTGGCACATCAGAGTCTCTAACCATGTTTTATCAGTTTAGGGTATCCGCTAACACAGCCAAATTAACAAACACATACGCACATACACAAAATTTAGGTAGACAGAGAAATTTAAACTATCCTTTCCAATGGTTTAAATACATGATAGTTTTATCTATTTTCTTAGTACTACCACTATCAGTTCAATTGCTTTTACTTATGCACAAAAACATATTTTTCTTTTTCTGTGTAGCACATATTTCTCCAAATGGGAATTAAGTCATTGCATTTATTAATGTGAAAACATTCCCTTTGGAATTTTTCTGTCCTTTTTTGTCTTCTGAAAATCTGGTTTCTAACTTCAACATGTTTAATCATGCTTAAAGATTCTGTATCTCCTTGTAACTAACATGTTTTCCTCTAATACTCATGTTCTATTTGTAATACTTATTTCTATCTTTCAGTTTAGTAATTCTTCTTTGCTGTTTCAGCTACCACTTTTCCTGTCATTGTCATCTGTCCCTGATCCTGTCTCTCATCAAATGTGGCCTTACATCTTTAACAATCAGTGTTGCTTCTGTTTTGATATTTTTTTTAAATGATATTCCTTTGTACAGTGAATTAAGAGAGGGCCTCCTCATAGAAAATTTGAATTTTGGGCTGGAGAGATGGCTTAGCAGTTAAGCGCTTGCCTGTGAAGCCTAAGGACCCCGGTTCGAGGCTCCGTTCCCCAGGTCTCACGTTAGCCAGATGCACAAGGGGACGCGCGTGTCTGGAGTTCGTTTGCAGAGGCTGGAGGCCCTGGCGCGCCCATTCTGTCTTTCTATCTGCCTTTTTCTCTCTTTCTGTTGCTTTCAAATAAATAAAAATAAACAAAAATATTAAAAAAAAAAGAAAATTTGAATTTTTTTTCAATTTTCTTCTCCATGGTGTCTCTAAGATTTAATTAACTAGGGATTTATTATTACAATATTTCTTGGCATTTAGATTCTTCCTCCACAGTGAAATATAAATTCCAATTTCTTGTGCTCTTAGGGCACAAGCTTGCCTTTTTTTCTGTTTTAAGTAGATATGTTTCCCTGCTGGTCAGGGTTCAGATGGACTGAGCTGTGGCCATCTAATCAGAGCATGCAATATATACTTGGGATGTTTCACTGAAGGCTTATTCATTTTAATTCTCCACTTTGTTTGAGACCCTTACTTTTAGCTTCTGACCACATGAGCAAAAATAAATTTTATTGTAAAACTAGGTGTTAAAATGTCAGGTTCCCACTCTAAGAATCACAAATTAATAAATTAAAATTTTCACAGTTTATGGCTGGCATAAACAACATTAGTGGCATAATACATAACTGCGATTCCATCAGGGCAGATTTGAATCAAAAGACTAAAGTTTATGCTGCAGTGCTAACATTGGTAGACATATTGAGCATATTTACTTATAAGAAACAAATCAGGGATACACATATAAATGCATTATGTGTGTAAAATATGATGATATTTTAATTTTATATAACATAGATTTTAGTATACCTAGCACTAATTTTAATGAGATTTTCCTTTCATTAACTCATGTGACTTACCCAGTATGAAACAAAATAAGACAGAAGTGCATGTCATTCCTTTGGTGTTTGCAATACATTCTCCAGAGAAACAGAACAAATAGAATATGTAGATATAGATATAGATTGGCTATCAATATGGATAATATATAAGAAGAAATGAATTATCAAAATTAGGTCCTCTGGCTATGGATGAGGAGTCCTACAATATGCCATATACATGTGAACAGTCCCAGAAAGCTGAAGATGTAATTCACTCTGCATCTAGAAAGTCCAGTGGAGATGAATGATTTTATAATTTCCTGTCAAAGGTCATGTAAGTCCCACAGTAAAAAGCACAAGACCTTTGATGTCGACGGACTGGAGATAAAGATTCCAGCTTTAATAGGGAGAGTAGATTTGTTCTGACTCTGGTCTTTGTGTTCTATTTGAGCAGATCTTCAAAGAACTAGAAGATGTATGTCCACATTAGGGTAGGTAGATCTTTCAGATACAACCTACTATTTCAAATACCAATTTCTTCTAGAAACACCTTCTTTAACAAATTTCTAACCATGTTTTTATCAGCTTAGGGTATCCACTAACACAACCAAATTAATACACACACACAAAATAAATAATTAAAAATAAAATAATAAACCAATTATGTATTTTTCAAATCCATGATACAGAGTAACAAACACTAGTATAACCATAGTTTTAGCAGTTTATGATTAATATAAGTAACATATGTATATCCATATGTACAAAAATGTTTAATATCCTCAAATAGCTCACATATTCCTGTTGTGCGTACCTGGCATTTTAAAAACTAATCTGTGTTTTATGTCATGCTAATTATAAACAGAGGTAAAATATGACCACAAGAGAGTTGAGACAGCAAAAAGAACTTAATCACCATTTGAAGCCTTCAAGAAGGAACTAGAATGTAGAACCATTGCTTACTACCAGCACAGCATTTTGATGTTTTCTTTCATAAAATGAGCACTACATAGTTAAGAATTTATTCTGAATAAGTGTCTTTTAAAAATATAATTGCAAAATATGAACAGACTGAAAACCTTTTGGCACAGGTTGTACTGTGAACAAGACTATTATATGTGTGATTATATTTAGTGTGCCAATTAAGAAGCTTCAAATTATTACTTTTTTTTCAAGGGTATCACTCTGGAATCCACTGTGTAGTCTTAGGTGTCCTCAAACTCACAGACATTCTCCTGCCTCTGCCTCCCAAGTACTGGGATTAAAGGCATACACTGCCACAAATGGTTATTTTATATTTAGCACACAAAATTTAGGTTTCATTATGGTATTATTTTGTCAAACCATCTGCAGAATGAAATAATTGTGTCTAGTTCCTTTCCCATATGCCATTATCTGCATACACACATCATTCCATTCCACATATGAGAGAGAAGGAAGGATTTTTTGTCTTTCTGGGCCTGAGTTGCCTCACTTAGAAATGCAGACCTGGCAAAGACAGCTAAAGGGTGTCACCCCATCAGTCAGGACGAATTCTGCATCTGTACAATACACTAACTAGGATTCTGGTTTCATTGCAAATGATCCATTGGAGGATAATAAAAGTATGTTTTGGGAACTGCACATGAAAAATGCTACCAGTTTTCTTAAGTCATGTTTAAAATAAACAGAGAAATAAAGAAACCAGAACAACCTATCAAATGAAAAAAAAATGGACAAAAGGTTGCAAAATATTTGTGTGTCTTACTTTACAAATATAATTCATCTCTCTTATTATGTTTCCCTATATTAGGTTCAGCTCTGCCTAGGCTTGCAACCAATGTGCCCAGTATGTGGATACACACTTTCAGTCACGGGTAAACACAGGCCACATGCAGAACCTTGAAAAATTATTCTCCATGCTAACAAATTTGAGTCTCCTTAGCAGAAATTTAACATTCATTAAAAATATCTTCCTAAAACCTTTAGCATGCATGTAGCTAACAGATATCTCTTCATTACAATGTTTCCCACCATTTCAAGGATAGCCACTGACATGTTATTAGGTGATAGCTATTTCCTTTCCTTTTTATCTGCTTCACTTTATTTACCTTTTATGAGCTTATCTCAGATAATCTTCCTTTTATTTTTGTTCTTACTCTACTTTGTCATTAAGTTGTTTTCTGTTCAATAATATGAGTTGGGTAGCTTGCCTTTCTGATAGGTGATGAAAATTAACAATTTTCATCATTTTGGGAAAAATTGAGTAGGTCACATGAGTAAAAATCTGGGTCAAAATCTTTGACTGCTTTTCATTTAAATATGAATTCCTAACTCCAATGTAAAACTAAAAGGTATAGAATTTAATTTGTAAAATATTAGAATAGGGAAATAAATATTTACAGATAAGTCATTTCATGTATTAATAATATAGTGATGGCTGCTCTTAGCATGTGAATTCATGTGTATGCAGATGTGTGCACAGCATGATGAGATCATATTTGTAAAGTTCTATAATTTACTTCTTTCAAGCAAAATTTTTTACTACAGGTATTTTATTCTGAACTAATATTTATAACATTTAAATTTCCAGAGTTTACCCTAAAAATGTTCCCTCTGACTTCCAAACTCATTTCTAGAAAATTACCATACATCATGCTCCTGTCTTATACGCAACCTTTATCTCACTGTTTCACAGAAAGGACTATGTGAGAACGTCCCACACTGTAAGAATTATCTTGCTGATTCTTCACAGTAGTTAGATTTGTTCATTCTTTTTATTTCATCTAAGTAGAAGTTGTATCTTTAAGGTTCAACAATGAAAAAGTTTCTATTATAAAGGGAAGAGAAATGAAGGGAGGAGGGTACTTAATAGGTTGATATTGTATACATGTAAGTACAATGATTGTGATGGGGAGGTAATATGATGGAGAATGGAATTTCAAAGGAGAAAGTGTGGTGGGGAGGGAGGGAATTAACATGGGATTTTTTTTTATCATCATGGAAAATGCTAATAATTTTTTTTTTAAGACAGTCTGGTGTGGTGGCACATGACATTTTCTTTTTAATTTTTATTTATTTGAGAGCGACAGACACAGAGAGAAAGACAGATAGAGGGGAACAGAGAGAGAATGGGCGCGCCAGGGCTTCCAGCCTCTGCAAACGAACTCCAGACACGTGCGCCCCTTTGTGCATCTGGCTAACGTGGGACTTGGGGAACCGAGCCTCGAACCAGGGTCCTTAGGCTTCACAGGCAAGCGTTTAACCGCTAAGCCATCTCTCCAGCCCTAATATTTTTTTTTTTTTAAAGTTTGTATTAAAAATTAGGTAGACTCAGTGAGACAGTAAACAGCATACTAATGATTCTACTGGTGTTGGTTGAGAGTCTCTGATGCCTTTCTAGGTTCTCGTTGGGTTTAGAACTCCTCAAGCCAGTGGCTTTTAAGTCCTTATTTATGATTAGCAAGGAATTAGAAAACATAGACATGAATAAGGGAAAATTATAAAAGATTTATCTTAAGAGAGAGTAGAAATCAGAAATCAGAGAAAATAAGAGTAGAAAAGATTCCAAGCTGAGTTGTTTCCCCCCTTCTGACATGGAGGGGTCCTAAGAGGGAAGATGCAGGGAAATCCATGGGACAACTTGGATCAGATCTTCTTTTAAATTGTGCATCCAATTAGGGTGAACATCATTGTCAAGTTCAAAAACATATTAAGGACATTGACTGGTGATCTGGAGAAGAGAGCCCAGGCTTAGTAAGGGGCCATCAGTGCAGAAAAAGAACCATGGAAAAGTTAAGGAGGAAGAATCAGGAAGCCGTTCTTTATGGTCATTTGATAAATCAGTCTAAGGTTGTGCTCTGGCCAGGGCAGGATAGCATTTGTGTTTTATGTTCTTGGTCTGTGTCTCTAATCATCTGCAAAGGAAAGTTATCTTGGTCCTAACCTCTGTCACTACCACTCACGAAACTCAAATTGACCCTTTACATAAGTTATAAAAATACCATTTGTGTGGTTTCCCAGGAATATCAAATATCTACCTCCTTATCAACCACAGTCCTTGATAACTTTAATCATTGTTAGTTCTTGCCTGAGTCAATATTTTCATTACTGCTTATGAAATTTTGTTTTTGATATATAGTTCTTTCTATATTTTTAATTAGAACTGCCTCTCTATAATAGGGCTATAAGTTTTATCTTCTAAGTTTTGTGTTCTATTTATTAGACTGCTGATTGAATTTATGCTTCAAAGCTATAGCCAGAGAGAATGTAGAATTCCTTAGATCTTAATGGAACATTTGGACATAAATATTGGTGGTATTGCAAATAACTCTGAAATAATTCTGAAAAAATACAGCTGCTTCCTTCCTTCCTTTTCTTTCTTTCTTCCTTCCTTCCTTCTTTCCTCTTTCCTTCCTTCCTTTTTTTCTCTCTCTCTGTCTCTCTCATGCATACACACACACATAGATAAACACACTTTATCAACCATTTGTATGTTTACACCTACACAGATGTGTGACCAGTTTATCAGACATCTGTAACTTCACACATACAATTACATGTGTACGTTGTCAGCCCTGTATATGTGCAGCCTCTTCACCTGCTAATTCAATATTTCTACTTTCAAAACTATTCATTTTGAGTTGAATTGGCAATGAACACACACAAACACATACACATATATAATTTTCTTATCATGATTCTCTAAACAATACAATATGAGCTATTGCTATTGGAATAGGTTCTTTAAGTAAACAAGATCTAACCCTAAGTATGTGAGGTCATAGGACATATGCAAATACCATACTGCTTTAAATAGAATACTGTAGCATCTGCAAATTTTGGTATGAGTTTCTCACACATACACACATACATACACACACACACATTTATTCTAGGAAAGGACAGAGACAAAATGACAAAGAAAGGAATATAAAATCCACTAAAATTTAAACATGCTAATTAAGAGGACATTATAAGAGAATTTTTGTGCTATTTGGAATGTCTGTAAGTTGGATATTTAAAAACGTTACTCTAGGATATACATAAAGACATGAAAACATGATTCATTATAAAAATAGGTGAAATAATTAAGCGGTTATGTTTCATCAAATGGCTGTAAAAATGAATAAAATGTAACACATAGTTTTCTAAAGGAGGCATATATTTTCATAGACAAATGGCCAGGATATAAGTTGCTAGTAAGTTTAATTATAAGTGTCAAGTAGGAAGCTGTTCAAGCAGGCCTTAGCCACACAATTATATACTCCTTTCAGGTAACTATAAATTAATGGCTTATCCCATAAAAGACAAAATTAAAAAAAAAATAAAGTTCTCCCCCAGAAACAAAATAGCCTGGATATCCATGACCTCACAGTGCCTGACACTACCTACACAGACCATTATAATTGGAGAAAAAATCGTGACATAAAAATAAAAGAGAGACTGATTGAAAGAGGGAGGGGATGTGATGGAGAATGGAGTTTCAAAGGAGAAAGGGGGGGGGGTTGCCATGGGATATTTTTTATAATCATGGAAGTTGTTAATAAAAAAAAAATTATAAAGAAAAGCAAAAAAGCTCTGGAAGTATGTAAGAAAACAAAGTTATTCAATATTTTTTTCTTACCTCTTGAGGTAAGATCTCATACAGCACTGGCTGCCTCAAACGCTATGAATACAGGCTACCCTTGAACTCCTGATTCTCCTATCTCTACCTCTGAATGATGGGTTTCCCAGTATGCACTACCAAATCTGACTAAAATAATCAACTTTTCTAACAAAAGACAGATAATTTATAGCACATTCATAAAAAGTGTTATCTATTGGCTGAGTAAAGGACTCAGTGTATAAGGGCATTGACACTTCAGTATGAGAGACTGGAAGGGCCTGAGACAGCTTGAGTTCAATTCATCAGCAGCCACATACAAAGAAAAATGGTCATGGTCACAGGTCTGTAACCCCCGTCTTGAGGTCAGGGAGAAAGAGAACAGAAAGACCAGAGAATCATAGGGGCTAGCTAAACAAAAAGTACACATTCACATTAAAAGAGTCCTGTCTCAAGGAATTGTCCAGATGAGCAATAGAGGCGTGCATCCAAATGCGTGCGCACGCGCGTGCACACACACACACACACACACACACAAACACACACTCATAAACACTCAAAAAGGTGTTATGTAGACAATGAAATGAAATTGAAGAAAATATTTGATAGTATTATTTTGCAAAAGTTTAAGATAATTATGTGGACGTGTACTACTGAGGAGTATTACAACACAATTACAATTAGTTTAACAAGTACAACAATTAATCATGCATGAATCACAGATACAGCACATTCCTGATAGGAAAATTTACTCAGGAACCAGCCTCCAAGACTTCCTCATCTCCTAGGAAGCCTGGATCTGGCTAAGTCAAGGTGAGTTAGGACTTCAATTTAAAAGCTTTCTCTCTGGATCTCTTGAAGCTAAGGTTCAAGAATGTGCCTTTGGGATCTGCAATTCTAAACAGCACTCTGAATAATTTGATAGCATGCTAATTTACAATTTGAGAGTAAAACTCAGAGACCAATGAAATTAAAGCCAATTAAATAATATAGATTATGAGCAAAAGAGCTCAATCTTTATATCTTTTTTAGATATCTGTTAAATAAAATATTTTTAAACATTCATTTCTATTTTTATGCATTTATTAGAGAGAAAGAGAGAGAAGCAGGGAGCGAATGAGAACACATGGAGAGAGAGAGAATGGACATGCCAAGCCCTTCAGCCACTGCAAACGAACTGCAAACACATGTGCCACCGTGTGCATCTGGCTTCCATGTGTTCTGGAGAATCAAACCTTGGTCCTCTGGCTTTGCAGGCAAGTGCCTTAAATATTGAGCCACCTCTCTGGGCCCAAATGAAATATTTAAAAAGCAAGCAAACAACAAAAAACTTCGTTTCTCAAGGCTAGAGGCATTCAGTTTGACAGGAGCTGATTGAGGCTCATTCTTTTTCTGTTGCACAGTTGTCACCTCTGCTTTTGTGTTTTGTGTTCCCTGGCAGGCTGGGGCTTTCTCTGGATACTGATCATCTCCTTCCTGTCCTGGACGCTTTCCAAATTTTTGTTTCCTATAAATCTATTTCCAAAATCTATTTACCTATATTCACTCAATCCACATAGAGAAAGCTTCACAAACTTCCTATTGTTCATTCTTTCTGAACTTGAAAAAATCCACACCATCCCTCACTGATACCACAGACTACAGACACTTCACATCAGCTGCCTCAGTCTTCTCAAAGAATTTCATTATTTGAATGCTTAGACCCTCTTCGGAAATCAGCTGAGAGCTATCTTCAAGAGCTTGCTCACAGAGGAATGAGTGTCTAGACTGTTAACTCAGAGACTTAAAGAACCTTTCCTGTCTGCCAGAACTGTGGGAGACAATCCTGTTCATCAATCTGTGGAGGCTTTTGGGAGATTCTACTACATACTAGTAATAGATTAATTTATTTCTACTTGGGAAAGATATATCAAGAAAGTAAGCGAAAGATACACACAGGCATCAATATATAAATTTCCTATTATAATTATTAGTGGTATGCACATGAGAAAATAACTTATATAATTTGAGAAAAGTACATAAACCCTTTGGAACTCATATTCATCAGCCATAACATACTGTTAAGAATAATTCTTAATTGATTATATATATCTCAGTCATTAAAATGTTCTTAATAGGTAGTTGATATCACAAAACAAAAACTGTGACAACTTACAATATCTATTTAACAACTGCTCTGTATGACTTACTACTATATCTATCTATATCTACATCTACATCTATACATCTATACCTGGATTTTAAACAAAATTAAGTGTAAAACAGCAAAGGGACATATTGCTGCACCATAATGTATCAATTTTGATGTTGATCTTTGTAAATACACTTTTTTCAGAAAATACATTGTTTTGTTAAGTAAAAATGAAAGTGTAGGGAAAAGGCTCTATGGTTAAAATGTGGTTTGCACAACCATGAGTACCTGAGCTCAATCCCTAGATCCCACCTAACACCTAGAAAGTGTGTCAGGCTTCTGTAACCTTATCATTAGATACCTATCATTAGAAAGGCAATGAAGACACAAGTTCCTGGAAGCTCACTAATAGAGTTGTGAACAGTGAAAGACCCTGCCTCAGAATGAGGGGGAAAGCAAAGATTACAACAAAGTTGTTCTTGGACCTCACTGTGAGTGCCTTCCTTTATTTGATATTTACTAAGTAAACAGTGTGTGTGTGTGATGCATACCGACATGCAAATGCTGGCACTTGAAGGCCCTAGGAGAATGTTGTGTCCTTCCTTTAGATGAAGTCTTTCTGTGAACATGGAGCTGTAGTGTTTTAAGAGCTCCAGTAATTTTCAGTTCTTTGTTGCCCACAGAACTGAGGTTTCAGATGTGGATGACCATGCTCAGCTATGTTTTGTGGGTCCTAAGGAATCATACTCAGGTGACCTCAGGCCCTCACGCTTGTGGCAAGCACTCTAACCTGCTAAGTCATTACCCTAGGCCTTAAACAAAGTAAAAAGTAAATTAACAAAAGATCACAACACTGTAAATGAGAAGGAATCAGGTAGCTTTATTAGGCAGCTATGGTAGGAGCTCTTTGTAGCTTCTTTCCTTTCCTCTCTCTCTCTTAACATTTCTTCAAAGCCCAACAGGTGGTCTCTCAGACCATGTGTGTGTATTCATTGTCCTTCCTTTGACTTTGTACTTCCCTCAATAAATACAATGAGTTAATAATTACCTTCCTCAGTCTTATTTTATTTAATTCTATCGTTAAAAATAGACAGAAACCTAGGGTTTGGGATTCAAGGACTTTTCTGTACACATACTATCCCATTTCACTTTCTTCCAATGAAGGTGCTTAAGAAAGACTATTGCCTGAGATTAATAATGCTCACATAGTTTCCTTTCCTTTATGGTACTAGCAAAGAAAACAACCAGCTTAGTATTAGCTGAGGTTTGATAAAACCTTAAAAACACAAGGCTCAGTCTCTGGCTAACTGGGTGTTATCACAGAGCCAATACCTCAATGAACATGCTGCCCAACCTGGAGCAGATATGACTACCAAACCCAAGTAATGTGATGCCCTGCCCATCCTTTGCCCTTCCAACTCAAACTAAACATTTCACAGTGAGTCAGTTACAGTCACTGGGTAAGAGGTAACACAACACTCGCCTACTAACTACAGCAAGCTCACTGGGTATGCGACTGACATCTTCCTGCTGGAAGCATGAGAAAAATGATAACACCACAAAACCAAAGCACCTGCTCTCCTTGAGCTGCAAAGGATGAAAGTCAGTAAGGCAGGAAGAAGAAATGCCCTAGGGTACAGCTGAGAGGTCAAGACAGCCATGAACTGAAGAGGCTAGAGCCCCAGCTATTTCCCTGAAGGAGAATCCATACACAAGGAAAATGCAGTTTTATGACAATGTAGCCCATTAGCCAGTTTAAATGTGCATTAAAATCTGCTTGTAGAGAATTGTTTAGTACGCTTTAAAGGTGAAATTAAATAACATATATTTACAATATGTATTATTATATGTATTATACAATACTGAGTAGGTATTATGAACTTGCCAAATATTCTGTCAAATTAACTAAAAACAAAAATCCTCAGTAAATTCAGAGTTTAAAAGTAAGCCTAACTTTATTAGAGCACAGTAAACAAAATCTTAGCATTGTGTGGGAAAAAGCATTTTGACATTAGAATAAACCAGTGCACATTTTAAGCCAGTGGACTCTGCATTGGGCTACCAGAAAGTGAGCCATCACCTTGTAAACTCAAAGTTGTCAGGGCGCTTCCTTTTAAAAACATTCCCTGTTTTTGCATGGCACAAGTATTATACAATATTTGCTTAACTAGGTTTTTATTAAAAAATATATTCTAAGCATATTACAAGTCATTGTGAATGTGTAGTTATTGTCTATGCAATATGGCTTAAATAACAATTTTTACCAATAAGATAAATTTATCCAAAGAAAACAATTATATGGGAAATAATTACTTGAGATCATCAGCTCAATCTGTTAATACTCTGATTCTAAAAATTTCCTAGTGTAGGATGCATAGCAACTTTCAGGTTTTATAAGCTCTGGCTTCATTGCCTGAAAAATATAGTTAACAGTATTTGTAACAATATGTGTGTGACAATATTACATTTCATATGGCTCCACAGTTACAATGAGTGATTAACAGCAGAATCATAAAAAAAAAAACAAGCCATTGCATTTTTATGTTTGAAATGTTAACATCCTATTAAAAACCAAATACTAAAAACAAATATGCACCTTCCTCTTTGTTTATAAGGAGGCTTCAGAGAAATTTCAAAAGTGAAAGCTATCACTTACAAATCAAAAGCTGTACTGCATTGAGAAATCAGGCATTAGAGTTCATCAAAGGTTTTTTTTTTTTTTTTTTTTCTTCAAATATTTATGTCAAGGATGATAAAATAATGTGCTGGAGCAAATGTTCTTCAGATTGACAGGCGTTTTTTGTATGGTTTGTGGAAGATCTTTCATATCATGGCCAGGGCCCGGGCACAGTGATTTTCCTTGCATATTCAGGCCAGCATAGTCCTTGGAGAGTAATTTAGCAGCAGCGGCTGTGAGATCTGTGGGACCAAGAGTTGACATGAAAGTCCAAAGGTACACGCATCAGAGACACATTCAGTTAATGTTAACCTGTTGCTCAGCTAAGCTTATATCTACAAGAATTTTCTATTTTCTCTTGGATGTTAAGAGTGCACAGTATTCATAGGTACAGTTTGTTCCACCCGATTCTAATAACAGCATTTTTTTTTTTTTGAATAGAGTGTACAATTAGGAACATTGGGAAAAAAATCTATAATGATCTTGACACTGGAAAATAAACAGGCATTTTCTGTTAAAGAAGCTGTTTTCTGCCCTTCCTTCATCCTTACAAGTCTGTGATTGTAGAGAATGATCCGGTCATTCTTTTGTAAATGACTCACTCTCCCATGCATGCCATTAGCTCTGAACAGATGTCAGAAAGTGCACGCTGGCTGCCTGTCCCTCCGGTTCGGTCTGCTGCCAGCTCTCGCGAGCTTTGTCAGTAAGTTGATTGTAATGTCAGCGCCGTGCAATTTACAGGCTGGGGCGGCAGCTGCATGCAGCGTTTCCCTGAGGTATTGCATGATTTCCTCCCTTTCAAACTTTATCATCTTTTTTTTTTTTCCTTCTTTTTTCCATAGAGTCGGTAAGTTGCTCTGAATTTCCAGCTCTGCGTAGAGATGTGCAGACCATACTGGGGAGGAGTGTGGTTGCTTCACGTGTTTGCTCTGTGGCCCTCGGTGCTCCCAGGGGCACAGTCCCTGAAGCTGCCTTGGACAGATGGAGCCAGCGGGTGGCCCATGCGCAGGATCTGCAAGGGGTGCTGTCCTTGGATTGTCAGGGCAACCTTGCATGTTCTTACTTGGTGGAAAGGGTCTTCGCACCTGTGGAGTCTCTAACCTGCGGTTTTGTATGAGCTCGCAAAGGAAAACAGTTTTAGGTTACTTAAGTGCATTTTAAAGAACAACGAAAGGACTCTGGCCAGGCCTTTTTTGTGGTTGTGTTTGGTTGCATGAAGTAATTATTCTCTGGTTGTTGCTTGACGTTGTTCTTTTCTTAACCAACTTATTCAACATTTGTCATCTGAAACTTTCCCAATTTCGGCTGGCAGACTGACAGTCTTTCATGTCAAAGGAAAATCTGTTTCCTAATTTGATTTACTTTCTCCCTTTGCCCTGATTGCACTCTTTCTTTTTAAGGCGAGTTTAAACTGGGAAAAGGTATTTTGCATTTACTACTGATGCTGCTTCACCCCCCCCCCCCCGCCCCTCGCATTTTTAATACTGTATAGGTAGATAAAGTTTCTTTGGGCTCATCCTGGACTCTTTGAAACTTTTTATGATTTTTAAAGCATTTAGATACAGTTTTAAAAAATGTGCATAAAATGTAAGATACTGAAAGAAAATTGAAACATGAATAAAGTTATTTCATTACTAAGATTTCTACTTGTTACATATATTTTTATTTCTTGAGTAGGTCTACTACATATTAGAAACTATATTCCAGTTAGTATGTGTAATTATCCCTTAATATAAACTACGAATAATTACGGTAAATATAACTATAGTTCTTTTATGTAAATAATTGCTCTGTTTAAGATTTTAAAGGGTAATATGGTGATTGGATTAATAACCATTGTCATTCTATGTAGACAGAAAATAGCATTTTCTTTCAAATATCCAATGCCCTTTATAGTTGTTATCAACGTTTCATTTTATTCTTCCTACATTTGTTGTTTTTGTTTATTTGCAAAGTCTTGTATCTTTAATTATAAAAAGTTTCAAATCTATCCCCAGTTTCAATTTTTATAAAAGCAAGATTTTAATAAGGTTCATTTTTTTTTTCTGTGAATTTACTCCCTACTTCCATTCATAATTTATCTGGTAACAATTCATAATGTGCTTTTAAATTTTTCATCGTTTTCCATTGCCATTTTTGACAAAAATCTGTTCATTTGCACTAAAATGGCCTATCTCATATGTAGATAGATATAACAACTTCCAAAGGAAACTCAGTGAATCTAATAATCAATTTTTTAATGATCTACATAATGTAATTGTGAATGTTCTTTTTGATTAAGATCAGGTAACACCTTATGTTTCTCAAACTTAAGATATTATCTTCTAACTGTAAGCAAACTTTTAGTGGCCATCTGTAGCTCCTTGGAAGACCATGGGTAGTCTATTTGAAAAATAGACTTCCTCAGCTCTCCACGTAAATTAGCCTCCAATAAGACAATCACTTTTGATACAGTACAAAGACGTGATTGTTTTAATTTGACCAAACATATTGTCATAATGGTTAATCTAGGTTGGATCAATATTACCTAAATTGTGCTAAGAGGCTCAATTTCAAAAACAGAATCGATGGTTTATCATGGATATTATAAGACAGAAATGTCATTTCAAGAGAACACTGTTCTGTGAATACTGTTGACATTTTTACATACTCTCTGGCTGACTCTTTGTTTATAGCAATCATTTTAATACACTTGTTTCTTACAGTATATCATTGGGTAATTAATTCCTCTTATCATTGGAACTTTGATTCTTTTAGAACTAAATTAAAATGAAGAATTAATATGATTTGCCTTTTTTTTAAAATTATTTGAGAGCGACAGACACAGAGAGAAAGACAGATAGAGGGGGAGAGAGAGAATGGGCGTGCCAGGGCTTCCAGGCTCTGCAAACAAACTCCAGACGCGTGCGCCCTCTTGTGCATCTGGCTAAGGTAGGACCTGGGGAACCGAGCCTCGAACCGGGGTCCGTAGGCTTCACAGGCAAGCGCTTAACTGCTAAGCCATCTCTCCAGCCAGCCTTTTGTTTTTAAGTTATAGTTTTAAAAGTTTAAAATATCCAAAATATTGCTAATAAATTTTGATACCTGTGAGCATTTGGTAAAGCTGAAACTCATCACGCTTCAAGGATTTTTCCCCCTCTTCTAACTCCCTATCATTTATTTGCTTTTGACATTCCATGCAAGAATCTGACTTTTCCTTTAAAAATTAACTATGCTTTCAGTTGGCTAATAGATTTAAATTTAGACAGCTGGGCTTAGTGTACAAATTTCTCTTCTTCTTTAAGATAAATATGTGGTTTGCCCTCAGAGTTTATTCATTTATTTAATAACAGCTGCTGATTATACCAGAATATATGAGAAGCAATGAAGCTTTATTGACTACCTTAATTATCATTAAGGTCTTAAACAAATAGACTAATTTTAAGCTTTTATTTATTTTGATTTTGATTGTTTAATCATGTAATAAATACATACTAAAACATGAGTGCAACTTAATAGAAAAAATGCAAAGAAACCTGTGAGAATATACAATGTCAGGTTATAATGAGACCATAGTGTTACTGTAGGCAAATAGGAAAATTTAGTCTACATACAATGTGTGAGCATATCTACATATTCCTTTTCAGGTTCGGATTACTAGAGTGTTTAATCAGTCTTAACAGGTACATTGTGAGTTGGAACTATATGGCCCGTCCTTACAATTATGTTTGCTTACAATCATTTCTGATGCTGTATAAAATTAAGATCTATTGGGAACAAACTGAATGTCAAAACACATAAATGCATGCAAATATGCAATGAAATTTTGCAGATGCATCCAAACTAAGCATATGTTGAGATGGTTACATTTCACAAAAATTAATAAAACAGATTATCAAGCTGGAGAAGATGGCTTAGTAGTTAAGGCATTTGCCAGAAAGACAAAGGACCCAGGTTCGATTCCCCAGGTCCCACATAAGCCAGATGCATTCTGAGTTAATTTACAGTGGCTGGGGGCCCTGGCATGCTCATCCCCCCTCTCAATTTCCTTCTCTCTCTCTTTCTCTCTTAAATAAATAATTTTTTTTAAACTGTCTCTCAGTGGACTTAGAAAGACACTGACTGCTACTGAAGAGGGAGGAATGAAGGTAATCAGAGCTCCTAAGATGATTCATATGCTGATATGCAGCTAAGGGGAAAGCTGCTTGAGTCTTTATTCCTTTTTCCCTTTACAAAGTAGCTTTTGAGAAAAGAAAAACAAAATTCTTCACAGTACTTCTCCAAAAAGTCCACCTGCATTTATGTAAGATAAATCACTTTGTAATTATCATGAGAAAAGTATTGTGAGGAAAAGAGGAGGAGTGACTCTTGTCCAAAACAGAACATTGTCTTAGTCACTGTCAGATTACCAGAGCCTGTATATTATTAGTACATGTTGTTTCCCTACAAGTCAACATGTCATATTTATTGTGATTATAGAACTTACAGAGCCTGTAAATTATTACTATATGTTGTTTCCCTATAAGACAACATGTCATATTTACTGTGGTTATAATACATAAATATCATATTGAAACATAGCTTACAATCTTATGCTTGAATCAAATATTTTTGAAAGAGGCTTATGTCCACTTATATGAAAACAGAAATGAAAAATTATCTTGATTTTAAAAACTGAACTTATTCTTATAGCAATCATCAAATATAGATTTCCACATACATATGGGCATTGATAAAATTATACATATGATGCTATCATTTCATATTGAGCTCTAAACTAAGTGATATACACTGACTTACTTTACTTAGAAAGCCCAAGGATCAAACATAATTGTTGGTTAGCTGTTCTGTGAAGAGGGGTAAATGAAGCTGATTCAAAATATTTTTTCTAGGGGCTGGAGAGATGACTCAGGTGTTAAGGTGCTTGCCTGCAAAGTCTAACAACCCTGGTTCACTAGTTCTCCCCAGTAACCACATAAAGCCAGATGCACAATGTGGCACATGCATCTGGAATTCATTTACAGTGGGAAGTTCTGGAGCACTTATTCTCTCTGTCTGACTCTCTTCTTCTCTCTCTGTTTGCAAATAAATATATACAGATTTTAAAAAGATGGTTCCTAGGTTTGAAAGTACTCTTTTCAGCAGTTCCTTACTCACTGTCATCTAAATTATCTACACTAAATAGAAAACCAATGCAAATGGTCAGTGTATAGTGTTAGCTGATAGAGTCAGACAGGCTAGATTTACAACTAGAAAAAAATAGAGAAAATACTTATAAATGAATCAGTCCCTTTCATTGTTATATACATGAAAGCCAGTACTTGAAAGTAAGTATTTTAATATTTTTAAAATTATATAAATAAGTTGGTTCTGAAGAGGTATTCTCTTCCAATTTTATATACTTTTTTAATTATCATACAGTTTCACTGTTTTTGTTTTCTTTCTATTAAAAAAAATCAGATTGACATTGTGAAGGTTTTGATAAAACTATAACCTCACCAAAGAATTTATGGTATAAAATTTATGTAATTTACTAAATCTCAAATAAATATTGTTTTGTAATTTATATATGTTATCCATGCCTCTTCCACTTATCCTAGTGATTCTTCACTTGTGGATTCTGATTTTAATGCTTCTGACCACCATCAACACAGAAGTATTAATTACTGTGCTAACACCTTTAAATAACTGTTTATGTTCCAAACATTTAACAAGTTAACAGGTGTGTGTCATGTTATGTTGCTCCTAAGCCAATATCTTCTACAACATAAATACCAGCTATGGCTCTTGCCATTGGCATTATAATTTAGGCAGAAAAATCCCTCATCTTTATGAGATTTCATAGAAATCACCAGAATACATATTCCTACCCTACTTCCATCCTGCTTTATAATACAGGTTTCCATAGTGGGAGCAGGTTTATTGGTATTTAAATATATAAAATAATGCAGTTAATATAGCTTGTTACTTAACAATCTGTGAATAACTTGTGTATGAGAATACACTCTGGTTGTACACAGGAAGTCAAAAGGACCATAGAGAGAACCACAGAACAGAAGAGAACAATGATAGATGTCTGCAGGTCCTTAGTTCTTTTTAACCTACATCACTGTTCTATGGTGCTTCATCTAGACGTGACAGGCCAGAACATACAAACACTTGTATTTTTTCATACAATTGCAGTAGAACTGACGCCCTAGACTCCTGGCTAATGCTTTGATATGACTGAGCATGGTATAGATTAATACCATGCATGTCTGGGATAATCTTCCTCTACACTTTTTTTTTTTTTTTTTGAGGTAGGGTCTCACTTTGGTCCAGGCTGATCTGATATTAATTATGTAGTCTCAGGATGGCCCTCTATACCTTTTTGATAGTAACCATTTCTAAAATGAAATGACTTCTACTTTCCATTCTACTTTTCATCTGCATTGAAATCTGAAACAACTCCATTGTCTTTTGTTCATTTATTTATTTGAGAGAGCAGAGAGAGAGAGTATGGGAGAATGGGTGTGCCAGGGCCTCCAGCCACTGCAAATAAACTCCAGATGTATGCATTTCCTTGTGTGTCTGGCTTATGCGGGTTCTGGAGAATCAAACTGAGGTCCTTTGGCATTGTAGGCAAATGCCTTAACAGCTAAGCCATCTCTCCAGACTTCCCTTGTCTTTTGAATGCTTACACAGGCCCTTATAGTGGTAGCAGGCTTGTTAGTTTTCATAAGTTTAGGATCAATCAAAACTATTACTTTAGAAAACTATCATCAATGAAACTGTAACACTCTATTCCCAACGCTAATAGAACTATCTCTTGACTTCTCTAGGACTCAGTATGCAGACAAAGGGCACCACCCCACAGCCCCAGCTATTAACACTTCTTCTGATCTGCCTTTTTGTTTGGAAGTCACACACTGAGGAAGATGTCATAATCACAACCAAGACTGGAAAAGTCAGAGGGATAAACCTTCCAGTTCTTGGTGGTACTGTCACTGCCTTCCTTGGAATCCCCTATGCACAGCCTCCTATTGGAAGACTTAGATTCAAAAAGCCACAACCCTTGAGTAAGTGGTCTGAAACCTGGAATGCCACTAAATATGCAAATTCTTGCTATCAGAACATAGATCAATCCTTCCCAGGATTCACTGGGGCAGAAATGTGGAATCCAAATACGAATCTCAGTGAAGATTGCTTATTCCTGAATGTGTGGGTCCCAACACCTAAACCAAAGAATGCCACTGTCATGGTGTGGATCTATGGTGGTGGCTTTCAAACGGGGACATCCTCTTTACCTGTGTATGACGGCAAGATTCTGGCTCGTGTAGAAAGAGTTATTGTAGTTTCAATGAACTATAGAGTAGGTGCCCTAGGATTTTTGGCTATACCAGGGAATCCTGACGCTCCTGGAAATGTTGGCCTGTTTGACCAACAGTTTGCACTTCAGTGGGTCCAGAAGAACATAGCTGCCTTTGGTGGCAACCCTAAAAGTGTGACTCTGTTTGGAGAAAGTGCAGGGGCAGCTTCAGTGAGCCTTCATCTGCTGTGCCGTCAGAGCCACCCTTTGTTCACCAGAGCCATCCTGCAAAGTGGGTCTGCTATTGGCTCTTGGGTAGTCATGTCTCCTCACGAGGCCAGAAACAGAACACTGAGCTTAGCTAAAGTTACTGGTTGCTCGCAAGAGAATGACACTGAGATGATTAAATGTCTTCAAAATAAAGATCCCCAGGAGATTCTTCTGAATGAACTACTGGTTTCCCCTTCTGAAGCTATCCTGTCAATCAATTTTGGTCCAACGGTGGATGGTGAATTTCTCACTGACATGCCACACACACTGCTCCAACTCGGACAAGTCAAAAAAACCCAGATCTTGGTGGGTGTGAACAAAGATGAAGGATCGGCTTTCCTAGTCTATGGTGCTCCTGGTTTCAGTAAAGACAACAATAGCATTATAACTCGAAGGGAATTTCAAGGAAGTCTAAATATGTTTTTCCATGGAGTGAGTGAATTGGGAAAGGAATCAATTCTTTTCTACTATGTAGACTGGTTAGATGATCATACACCTGAAATTTATCGAGAAGCCTTGGATGATGTTGTCGGGGATTACAATTTCATATGCCCCACATTGGAGTTTGCCAAGAAAATATCAGAACTTGGAAATAATGCATTTTTCTACTATTTTGAACACCGTTCCTCCAAACTTCCTTGGCCTGAATGGATGGGAGTGATGCACGGATATGAAATAGAATTTGTCTTTGGTTTACCTCTGGAAAGGAGAGCTAATTACACCAGAGCAGAGGAAGTTTTGAGTAGATCTATGATAAAACACTGGGCAAATTTTGCAAAATATGGGTAAGTGCTAATTTTCTTAATTGTTCTATTCTGGTTTTGTTTTGCTTAGCTTTTTGTTTGATCTCTGGTGTAGATCATTAAAGGCATAGAAAAGATTTCAGTATTCTCTTTGTATTGAAATGGGTTTTGTTTTTAATTATATGGTGAATTGTAGTATTCTAGGTCACAGTTACTGAGAAAAATTATAGAATTGCTATAAAACCATGTTCTGATTATATTGTCACAACATCACAAAGTACTTTAACGATGCTAGTTCACATTGCAAAATAAATACTTACCTTTGAATTAAAATTATTGTGGAAATTCGTTTCAAATATACAGGATTATAATGTTCCCAGAACTAGGAAAGGGTAGAAAGATAACTTTCCTTGTTCTTAAGCCTGGTATAGTGGTAGCTGGTACAGCAGGAAAGCTGTCTCTGTTCAGAAGATGAAGGAGCAAAAATCTGATGAAATTTGAGCCCAGAATTTCCAAAATATACAGCTTGGGGAATTTTGCCATTTTCCCCTGTAAAAGACTAGTTCAAAATTCTAGGATTAACTGTTAGATAGGACTTTCAAAGTTCCTCATGTTTAACTGAATTGTTTTTCACTTAAGTTTGTGGCTGATTTTAGTGGCTTTAGAGAAGATCCCCTCATATTTTATATGTCTTGTACAATTACTCAGCAACCAGAAGAAATGTAAACAGATCTCTGTATACTGTTTACACATGGCTCTACTGATGCTCTTTTTGCTTTATGATGGTGCAAAATTGATACTATTCATTGAAAACCATACTAAGGATTTTGATCTTTTCCTAGGTTATCTGTGCAAGACATGACAGTATCTCTGGATACTGGACAGAGGCAATGAGAACCAGCCACAGGTCAGACTGACACTCATAGGCAGGAGGAAATAGCTAACACTGTTTGCTAAGTCATAATATTTTACATTAATAATTTTTATATTCTATATCTACAATATATGTGTCAGGATATTACACCTTTATGAACCAAGGAACACATATAACCTCCTGGAATATTATTTTATAGTATGTTTTTTTTTCTCCTTATGTAGCTTTAAATATAGTATGTTCACCCTTCCAAGCACAAGGATTAGAAGTTGTACCACCGTGTCTGGCTCAGGAACAGTTTGGTTTTTTGTTTGTTTGTTTTTTGGTTTTTGTTTTTTGGTTTTTGAGGTAGGGTCTCACTCTGGTCCAGGATGACCTGGAATTAACTATGTAGTCTCAGGGTGGCCTCGAACTCACAGTGATCCTCCTACCTCTGCCTCTCAAGTGCTGGAATTAAAGGCATGCGCCACCACGCCTGGCTCTCAGGAACATATTTTAAATATGCATGTATGTGTATGAAAATAAAATCTTTTTACTATATTTATATCTTCCAATTAACGTTCTGCACTAGAGATAAACATCAATGTGAATAATAAAAAGCATAGAAAAATTCAGAACCTTTTTTTTAATGAGAGCTTGTATCAATCATACATACGTTGATTTAGTCACCTGCACCTCTCCTCTTCAAGCACACAATCCTGTTTGCTTCTTTATTTTGATGAGGTCAAGACCAGAAATGCTGGTACATTTCACTTCTTACAGAAGTTATTAACTTTTGCATAAAAGTGATCATTCATTCTGAGGTATATTAAATAAACTTAGGACAGAAATGACATATTTGGACATATTTATTGAAATATTAAAATTGGTATCTCATAATTAAGAAATATGTGCTTACTGACTTAATGAGAAACAAATATTTATATAGCAACTGAACAAGACCTGGTAATAGACCTTTATTATTTTTTCAAGGTATGTGGGATTCTATATTATCTGTAGCCTAAATTTCTGTGCAATTGAAGAAGGATCATCTCATTTTAGGACTACATTAGAGTTATTTATGCCATATTTTGTTCATTCCCTAAAGGTTATCCCCATAATGAGCCATTTGCATAGTTTTAGTTTTTTTCTGAGAATTCTAGAGATGTAAATTGTTTAAAGATAAATATTTCTTAATGAAACTTATAAGTGTAATTTTAAGTAATTCATTTTTTTCATACTAAAATTATCAAAACTTTATATTTTTTCTAAGTTAGAGTGGAGAATTAAGGGAATAAAATGTGTTAAATGATTTGCTTAAGATGCATAGAGAAGCAGAACAAAAAAGTCTTTGGCATTTGATAGACTATTTTAACAATAATCAAGTATATCTTTGATCACCATATTTTAATAATAAGCTAATGAAGGCTTTTATGAATGAAGTGATGTTTGTAAATGAGATTATAAAGCTTAGAAAAGTTAAAATAAACTTTGTAGGGAGCTTATACAATATGTTACTTTAGCAAAGTGATTTTCCTTACATATGTCATATGTACTTCCAGTTGACTTAAGAGAAAACATAAGATAGTGCTACATGAATTTTAGTAGCCACAACATTGTTACTTTTTTAGGTTTAGAGATTTAAAAATGTTCTGACTATACTTCTCAAGGTTGAAAAATTTGCCCCTACTCCCCTTTCAGAATAGGGGGGCATTTGATGATGCCTTGAGATCATTTTGTGTATTTCAAATCAGAGTGTGTGGGGTGGGTGGGATGTCTTTCTAGCAAGAAACATACAGGGATGTTCTAGACATCATAGAAGGCACAAGATGTATCCACAAGAAGTCACTCCTCATACCAAAATGTTAATATCATCAAGTTGGCTGTTTGTCTGTTCTTCCCTATAGTCACAAAAATATGTTGTGAAGAAAACAATAGAATTTGGACATGCAGTTAGTTATCACTTAGAAAGATTTCATACAATATGCTCATTTACTCATTAATACTTCTTCAAACTTAAAACTGCATAACTCTTATGGAACTTAATTTAGATACAAAGTCAATTAACCCTGACTGATTATTTCTACAGAATTGTATGGCTACAAAAATTACCTTACTAGGGGCTGGAGAGAAGGCTTAGCCGTTAAGGCACTTGCCTGCAAAGCCAAAGAATATCAGTTCAATTCTCCAGGACCCATGTAAGCCAGATGCACCTGGAGGCACATGCATCTGGAGTTTGTTTGCAGTGACTGGACGTCCTGGCATGCCCATTCTGTCTCTCTCTCTCTTAAATAAATTAAAAAAAATTAAAAATTACCTTGCTTATTAAGAACATGTTTCTATTTATTCATTCCTCAGCCCCATGCAACACTTGTTATTATAACCCCATATTATAAATTAGTTTTACCTTTATATACAGATGTATTATTATGCCATACAATTTATAACCATTTATATGGAGATTTGTATACCTTTATATAGATATATTATTAAAACATATGACATATAACCAAAAAGGTTAATCTCTTTATTCAACCAAATATGTCTACAATTGTCTGTGTTGCTCACAGCTAATTGCTTATTTCTCATGGAAGATTATAACACACTTTGGTCATTTGTCAATCATTTGCCTGTATGTTGTTACCTTGTTGGCAATGTTATGAATAAAATTTTAATGAATATTTTAATATAAAATTTAGCAGATCCTTTTTCCTCTTTGGGAAATAAAGAAGGAAAGGGACTGTTGAAACACAAACAAGCACATGATTATTCATATTTATTTAGGAAGCTGTTCAAGTATTCTGTGTTAAGACATTGTACTCCTGATGCCATGTGTCAGAACTCCATTTACTCAGTGTTCTTCACAGGCCTTGGGATGTCAGACCATTGACTGTAACCACCCTGACCTTGTAGCAGATGCTCCATGGCTTGACTTTAGTTTTCATAGTTGCCTCACCATGTCAACTATTTTCCCATGCTTAGTGATCAACTTCTCCCTTCCGAAGTGTCTAACTTTTAATTATTTTAGTTGTGTTTTATAGACCTGTAGGAATTATTCCTGCTTAAGATTCAGAATTTATATATTCTGATTATTTTCTCTAATTATCTCTTGATTTTGTATTTTGAATAGCTTTTTTAATATTTTGAAAGACTGGAAATATTAATTAATTACTTTTCATATAAATACACATGTATTACTATTTATTAGAAAAATACTTCTTTTTCAACTAAGTTACCTTTAAACACACACACACACACACACACACACACACACACACACACACATATATATATATATATATATATATATATATATATATATATATATGATATATGACTAGTGACTCTACTCTTTCCAGTAAGTGCCATGTTTCTGCTTTCATGCTCTGTTGCAGTCAAGTTCATATTGCTGGTAGAAATCACCCAACTAAGAGCAGCATGTGGGAAAAAGAGGTTTATTTTGGCTCACAGGTTCGAGGAGAAGGTCCACGATGGCAGGGAAAAATGATGGCATGAGCAAAGGGTAGACATCAACCTCTGGCCCACATAAGGGCAATAGCAACAGGTCCAAACACTAGCATGGTGAAATTGGATATAACACACATAAGCCTGCCCCCACAATACACTGCCTCTAGAAGGCTTTAATTCCTAAATCTCCATCAGCTGGGAACCTAGCATTCCGAACAACTAAGTTTATGGGAGAAACCTGAATCAAATCACCACATTCTGCCCCTGGCCCAAATAAACTGATATCCACACATGATGTAAAATACAGTGTATTCAGTCCAACTTTAAAAGTCCCCATAGTTTTTATTAATCCCAATGATGTTCATATATCTCCATAGTCCAAGATTTTTAACTGAGCCATAATAACAAAAAATAACCTTAAAAACCATAATGGCACAGAATAAACATTCACACTGCAAAAAATAGCACTGGGTATAGCAAAGAAACATTCAGCCAATACAAGATTTAAAACAACCAGGGAAAACATCAAACTCTGTAGGTTGAAGTCCAATGACTCTAGCCAGTGGCAAGACTCCGAGTCCAGTAATTCTAACCAGCAACAAGCGAGTGGTATGCCAATTCTGCCCCTCCAGCTAGGCTACTCACAGTCATGGAAAATTTCATTGGGATCAGCAGCTTTCCTTACCAGCCATCTTGTGTTCCTGGCATCTTCACTGGGTCTCTACTGCAATCCATGGTTCATCCTCATGGCCCCATCGGGTCTCCATGCAGGCAACAAGCAAGCCTGCTTCACACTGCCCATGGCCATTTCCAAAACACAGGACTGTGTTTCAAACTCAATGACCCTCTTTCCCGCATTTGTTATACTCCATGATACCAGGTAGGTATTTTTAATAAATTTGTTAATCTAAGGAGGAATAAAGCAGACTTTGAAAGAACAGATCACTCCTTGAGCACTCAGGCCCCTTCAAATGAATCAACATTCTTCCTGTTGCCTCAGTGCAGGTCAGCTGGCCCAATCTCAATAGTTGTTATCTCTCAAACAATTTGCAGGTGAACAGGCAGCAGTTTAGGTCCAAAGATTTCATTTTTTTTTTTTTTTTCTGTGACACATTCCTCTGCTCACACCAGTTCATTTCTATGCAAAGCAAACCTGTACAACCTTTTAAGGACATGGGTATAACAGCAAGTTTTTCACACAAACTGCTAACCCAGTCCAAGCAAAGCTCTTTCTCATCCTCATAAGCCAAACCTCACAGTCCATAGTTCTTACTACATTCAGGTCTTACAACTCTGACCAGAATAACCCATCAAGCTATACTTACAGCACTGCAAGGTTTCTCTTGGTCAAGGTTTCAAATCCTTCCACATTCCTCTTGAAAATCAGCTCCAAATGCCAAAGCCACACAGGGGTCTAGCAGAAATCTCACTCCTGGGTACCATTTCACTGTTGTAGTCAGGTTCGCATTGCTGACAGAAATCACCCATCTAAGAGCAGCTTGTAGGAAAAGGGGGGTTATTGTGGCTTACAGGCTCGAGGGGAAACTCCACTATTTCAGGGGAAAATGATGGCCTGAGCAGAGTGTGGACATCACCCCCAGGCCCATATAAGGTGGACAATAGGAACAGGAGAGTGTGCCAAACACTGGCATTTTAAAACTGGCTATAGGGCTGGAGAGATGGCTTAGCAGTTAAGCGCTCGCCTGTGAAGCCTATGGACCCCGGTTCGAGGCTCGGTTCCCCAGGTCCCACAAGGGGGCGCACGCATCTGGAGTTTGTTTGCAGTGGCTGGAAGCCCTGGCGCGCCCATTCTCTCTCTCTCCCTCTATCTGTCTTTCTCTCTGTGTCTGTTGCTCTCAAATAAATAAATAAATATAAAATACTTCCTTTAAAAAAACTGGCTATAATACCCATAAGCCTGCCCCCAACTGCCTCCAGAAGTCTTTAATTCCTAAATCTCCCTCAGCTGGGAATCTAGCATTCAGAACAACTAAGTTTATGAGGGACACCTGAATCAAACCACCGCATGCTCCTATCATAGTCTTTAAAAGGATTTCTACACAGGATATTTTAAAGTCACATAGTTTAAAGGTGTACACTATGTTTTTAATAACAAAATTTTTATTTGAAAAAATACATATATATATATTATATGCAATGTGTATGTATATGTATCCATTTCCAAGTAATATTTGGAACCTGCTACTTAATATTATTAATGCTTAGATTGGAGGTTATAATTATTGGAAAATTTAGCAAGGATGTTTATCTTACTTTTTAAAAAAAATTCATGAGCATGCTGTATTTTTACTCTTATTTTGTTTTTTCTTTTAACTCCATAATTATATTTAAAGTCTGATATGTAAGACCTTATACACATTTAAATAAACATATCCCTTATGAATTTTTAATTTCATTTAAATATTTTTATATTTTACTTTTTATTTATATTTGAGCACTTGCTTGCTAAGCCTGAGTGGCTAGGTTCAATTCCCCGGAGCTTACTTATAGCCAGATACAAAAAGTGGTGCAAGCATTTGGAGTCCATTTGCAGTGTCATGAGGTCCTGGTCCACTAATTCTCTCCTCCTTTTTCTCTTTCTGTCTTTCTCTCACTCTCTTTCCCCTGTGTCACACATGTACACACCCTTCTTGCAAATAAATACATAAATATTAAAATAGAATTGCTATATCATAGATAAAATCCTATTATGAAATGCATCAGTTTGTGATTTCTTCCTAATCTTTATGTCATATGTTTGTTTTCCCATTGCTGATTTGCTATTTTACTCCCCAGGACGTTTAAAACAATATTTATAATGGAGAAAAGCAGCATTTTTTCTTGTTTATTATCTTAGAAGAGAATATTCAGTTCTTTACAAAAATAATTCTGTTTTTCTAAAGTTTTTCTTTCCAAGATTTCAGTAACCCAACATCAACTCATCATAAAATATTTCAAGGGCATTTTGGAAAAACAAAAGCTTCGTGTTTTAAAGTACCTTCCTAAATACATGTTATCTTCATATTTTACCATTTAATATGTTGTTACATGATCACAATGGGTCTCTAGAGCAACAGAGCCTTATGTCAGCTCTTAGGTGGGCTTAACTCAAGAACTAGGGTGCCAAACTGTCCACGACCATCAAAGGTTCCAGGTTCTTCATTTCACATATCCAAGATTATATCTCGTGGACAATAAAGGACGAATTTAAAAGGTGGGATTTTACTACAGAAATCATGCAAATTTAGAGGAAAAAAAAACAATAAGCTTCTTGAGAAGTTAAAGTAAAAAGCTCTCTTTATTAGAAAAGAGGTGACCTGAACATGTTGCCATGCAGCATTTCTATCAAGGCCTTCTGTGTACTTAGGATGAACCTGTCCTTAGTCTAAATGGAAATTAGGCAAAACTTGAAATGGATTTCACTGGTTAAACTTAACTGTATTTAAGGGACTTTGATTGGTTGATGGGTTAGGGAGAAGAATGCAGATTTAGAGAGATTCTGCCCAGAAGTCTCAAGAAAGCCTTTATTGGGGCCATCCAGGGCCTTTAGAGACTGGCTTTGTTGATTATATATATATTTGTTTATTGGAGAGAGTGACTCAGAGTATGGGTTCACCAGGCCCTCTTGCCACTGCAAACAAACTTCAGATACATGCACCATATCATGCATCTGGCTTTATATGAGTACTGGGGAATTGAAAGTAGGATGGCAAACTTAATAAGCAAGCACCTTTAATTATTGATCCAAATCCCCAGCCCCTTGTGGATTTTGTCATAGTCCTGTCCTTTTCCATAGGTGGTCAACTTGGTTGTCTCATACCCAGATGCAAACACTCTATTCTTATCTTGTGTTTCTGACTTTCTTGTTTTAACCCTAAGGGTTACTTTATCCTATGCATTTCAAGGCAAGAGAACAGAGCTGCTGCCTCAGAGTAGCTGTATTGTAGCCAAGGTCATAGAGCAGAATTGCTGAGTGCAGCAGTTACCTTCACCTTGCTGAGACAAAATGCATGACCAGAAGCAGCCAGAAGGGAATCATTTATTTCAAATTACAGTGTTGAAGGGAAGCTTCATCATTGCTAGGAAAGCATGGTAAGAACTGACAGCAGAGCATAACATCTTGTCACATCAATTGAGAGGAAGCAGCAAGAGTAAGATATCTCCAAACACTCAGTGGGCTGGACTAATAAATCACAAAGCCTATAGGCCTATCCCCAGTGATATTTGTCCATCTCTCAAAGCCTAGGGATCAAGTATGAGGATTAGTCACAGCAAGTTAGACTCTGGGAGAATTCTATATTCAAACCACCACAGTGACTCAAGGACCCTTGCCTCAAGTTTGGGGTGGTAGGCAGAATCAGCCATGCCTAGCTCTTCGAATGAAGTTTGGGAATCAAACTGAAGTCTTCATGCTTGCTCAGCAAAGATTTTATTGGCTGAGCTATGTACTTAGCCCCTTTTCTTCCACTTTTGCTGATCTTGTAATGTGTAAGTGCAAATAATTTAAAGCCCTTTAGCTATATAATATAGGCATTTAACTTGTAATTCCTTCACAACATTACCTCAGCTGCTTCTTGTAAATTTATATTTAATATACATTAGGCTTGTTTCAATAGTTTTGATTCTCTTCTTTGTAATTTATTTTGTCTGTGGGTTGGTTAGCAGTCTGCTATTTCATTTCATTGTTGTTCTTGTTGTTGTTCAATATATTTTTAATATGGGTACGAAGATAAGAACATAGTAGAATTTCTATGCATTTAAATATCCAAAGTTGTCTTATGTAATTCAAACATTCATCACATTAGTGTTTCTCTTCCATATTTTTAAATATTTGAACAAATAAAATCCTATTCAAATTTTGAACCTAAGTATATTTTTAAATTATTTTTTTAGATATGGGCATATTTAGTATATAAACAGCACATGTTGGCACCATCCTTTCCCTCTTCCCTGTCTCTTTTCTAAAGAGGCCTTCCTTTTGGTGGATGTAGGTCAACCCCATGGGGATTGTGGATCATGCATTATGGGGGTAGCAGTCAGTTATGGGGGAGAGGCCATGTCTCTGTGCAAAATGTCCCCACTTGTGGCTCTAACAATCTTTCTGCCCCCCTCTTCCACAAAATTTCCTGAGCCGTGTTGGGTGCCTTTTAAGTCTACTTCAGTGATAGACACTTAGGAACCTCTAGATCTCTGGTTTGTAGGTGTGGAATGTCTTCAGTATCTATCTCCTTCACCCTTGTGCTGATATCAGATTCACTAAGAAAGCAATACTCTTGCTCATTTCCCCAGTTCCTCTGTGGTTTCAGCTGGGGCTGGGGTGGAGTTCAATGGGTCATTTATCTCTTCAGGTATAGCTCCCATCTGAAAAAGAGAAGCAGATTTCCATACCACCATGCTCACCCACCTGTTTCATTTTTAGTGTTTAGGTGTAAACTTCTACCTTACTATTATGATATCAACTCTAAGAAAGTATACTTTGTAAATTTTATCCCTTTGATATATATTGTAAATTTTTCCATGACTCAGTCAGTATACAATCATCATGCTTCGATTTCAAGAGAATACCAGCAATGTCATGCCTGGAGGACCACTCACTAACAACTTCCCATAGCATAGCTATAGATCATTATTGTTGATTTATTTAGTAGTTTGGGAAAATAACACTTCATGAAACCAGGAAAAAAAACAGAAAAATAAAAAAATATACTGTTTTTTATAGAAAACATTTTCTATGATAAATTGTATTAAAAATAGTATTTCTTTAACTTATTTTATCATTATATTTATTTAAGGGATAAAGAAAATAGAGAGAGTGTGAGAGAGAAATGGGCATGTCAGGGCTTCTAGCCACTGCAAATGAATTCCAGATGCATGCACCACCTGCCTCTGTGTTATATGGGTACTGAGGGACAGAACCTGGGTCCTTAGGCTTTGCAGGCAAGCACCTTGACTGCTGAGCCAGCTCTCTAATTCAAAATAAGTATTTAAAGTACTTGAAGAAAATACAGCTGTGATGACACTTGCTTAAGACTCTCACAAGACCAGGCCTGCTAACATTCCTTCATAGAAGGAGGATTGGGAGGTCACAGACTCTTATCTGCAACCTAGCTGTATTTGATCCTGCTCTAGTTGAAAGAGGTTGTGGATGGTTACTGAGGGAATCTAGTAAGGCGCCTTTCATGGGTAGCCACCAATACTGGAATGGGCTTTTCAGTGATACAACTGCAAGAGTCACCAGTGCTCCTGTAAGTAACCCCAATGGACTCATTGGTTTACCAAGCTAGTCTAAGGTAGGACTGTCTCTGGTCTCTCTTTGCTCTATGTAGGGTAGAAACAAATCAACCTCTTAGAAGTCATGTAGCAGAGATAAAAAGTAAGGGTGAGGCTAGAAGGATGGCACAGTGGATAAAGCACTTACTCTGCACACAAGCATGAGAGCCTGAACCTGTGAACCCTGGGTTCATATGAGAGGCCCTCCCTCAGTAAATAAAGTGGACAGCAACCGAAGAAGATGTCCTGTGTCAAGCTAAAGCTTCTACATGCACACGTGTGCAGGTATATTTGCACACATATATGTTCACACACACACACACACACACACACACACACACACACACACACACACATACATGCACACAGTGGAAGAGTGCCTGGTACAAGGTAGGGATTCAGATTATGATTCTGAAATCTTCTGTTTGCTCTGTCAGGTCTGCCTGCTTTGGGATCTGTGTGGATCCTCAGACACTGCTACTGGGTGGATCCTCCTACACTGTTACTTGAGGGCAAAATCTTCCATCCTTTAGCATTAACACTCCCTTTCCTCTTTTCTTAGCTGGTACCCACACAATTGCACTTCCTTTGTATTTCCCCACCTACCTTTCTTAAAAAAAAAAAAAAAAAAAAAAAAACCTAACAGGCAAAACCCTAGAATCAGTAAAACTTCCTGGTTTTCCCTCCTGACATGATTTCATAGTCAGTTTCTCTGGAGTCCTGGGTGCACATCCTGGGCCACAAGGACACTCTCATTGTCACAGTCTTGGTCAGGCATTTTCACTCTCTTTTCAGTGCGGCCTTGACACGGTCATCTACTTTTCAGTTTCCCCATCTACAGAAGGTAGTTCTAATGGCATGGTGCCTCATGGAGTCAGAAGGAAACTCAGAGGAGGTCAACGACTCACCCGAAAACAGGTCCAGCCAAGGAAGTTTTGTCTCTGTGGCATTACTTTAGCACTTGTTTCAGGCCAGCCTTGAGCTGACAATGACAGAAACCCTGGGAACTTCAAGCTTAGGGCTGGCTCAGGAAGAGGCCAGCCATGACACCAAGCTCTGGGTGCTGAACGTCCAGTTTTTTAGCTCTAATATTCCTAATTTTGAACTACTTCTTTCATATTCAGAGTAGATTCCAAATACATTTCCAAGTACAAGTATTTCTTATTTCCCCCTATTTTTTCTCTTAGTATTATGAATCGATGCTATTAGTTCTGTGAATGTTTAGGATCACATATTTCTGACTGATTGTCTTTTATAAATGTCCATATTAGTACTAAACTTCTAAAGTTAGTTTAGTCTAGTTCTAAAGTACACAGACATTCATGCTTATTGATGCATACAAAATTTGGTTTCATACACTTATTTTCAACCTATTTATATCTTTTAAATTATCTTTTATTTTCAGTTTAATTATATCTTACAGCTGGTGTACCAATCTGTCATGAATTGTCAGCATTATCTTGATGACACCTACCATTGAAATTTTCAAAATTGATCACTCACATTCCTTGCAGCTTATTTTCAATTATCAAATATTTTAATATTATATTTTATTTTTATGTAGAGGTTTTAGTTCTGCATTGAGTTTTTTTTTCCTGTATGCTCATGTATGCCATAAGAAACAAAGTGATTAAAATAACTTACCTACTTACTTTCAGAGTACTGTATTTGTATGCATTTGCTTTTGTTTTTCTCATGGAGTTATCCAACGTTTCAAAAGGAAACAGAAAAATAAACATTGGAGAAGTCAAAGAATTCCCCTCCTTCACTTGTCATCATGATGCAGGAATTCAGTTTGTCTCTGTGCTTACTGAACACCATTCATACATATGACTTCACCAATAATTGCATTTTAATCTTTAACTTCATTTTTAATGTTTTCCAATTTAAACAGTGCATATGTTAGAATCTTACTTTGAAACACTCTTAAGAGGGTATGTCTGGTTCCTCTTCAGATCATATATATCTTTTGCCTTTTTAATATAAGATTTGTCAGTAAAAGGTAACATGAAGGCTGACATCACATTCACAAGCTAGAAGTGGATTCTATTCTTGGAATGAAAACAAATGATGAAAAAATAAGGATAATTTTTCATATCAGAAATTTGTGGTCTATGGAAGAACATTGAATTAAAGCTAATAGGTGACAAAATAAAGAAGATTAACCAGTACTGAAGACTCTTAACTTTTATTGCCTTATATAATACATCCAAAAAGCTGCCTTTCCCATGAATTATTAAAAGCCATCATTAAATGTGCCCATAAATGCATTTAGTTGCAAACTTGTGATTTTACCATGCAAGCCTGTTGATACCATCCTGGTTAGTGTTTCAGAAATGAGCAGTGAAGAGATGAAAATTAGACGTTATGACATGTGGAGATACATTGAAATTTGTGGAAGACTGTCATCTAGATCCCTCTTCCAATTGTTGTCAGACTTATAATTGTGATAGATAATGTAGTTAATGTGGTTTGCAGAGTGGAGAAAAATAACCTTTGCCTCTAATTCTATAACTATATGTGGTACACTATCATAATTAGCCATTCTGAAACATTTTGATGACTTTGCAGAAATATTAAGGCTCAAATCCCCTTGGATTTACTTTATTGCTACTGTGACAGTCTCAATGTATTCTCACTCTCCAACCTTTCTTCCTCCTTAGGAATTAGGTGAGGAATTACTCAGAAATGAATAAAACAATAAATGCTAACGGCAGCATTCCTGGAACTTACTTTAACAGATAGAATACAAATGTAGGTTAAAAATTGGTGCATTAATACCACTTATTTGAAAATGAAGAATTACATTATGGGGCAATTTAAGATATAAAGAAGATCACTTGCAAACCTATTTAAGTGTGCATCCATATTTCTCTATCAATAAGAGATGAAGAAGTTAGATATGCCCCCCGGGGGTGGGATAACTAAATCTATGAAGAGAACAATAAAGTAAAATATTCTTGGCTGAATACCTCAGAATATTTTATGGCATTAATAGAGGAGAAGCATTTTTTAATATTCAAAAGCACACTAAAACATACAACAATCAATTTACTATATTCATTTATTTTGAACTAATGTCATTTGTTTCTTATTTTTCCCCAAATGTCTATATTTGGAAAAATTACATTTATTGTACTTGTTACTATAGAGTTTAGTAATAAAATTAATACATATGTTTTATAAATTTTTTTTGTTTGTTTATTTTTATTTATTTGAGAGTGACAGACAGAGAGAAGGAGGCAGAGAGAGACAGACAGAGAATGGGCGCGCCAGGGCTTCCAGCCACTGCAAACGAACTCCAGACGCGTGCGCCCCCTTGTGCATCTGGCTAACGTGGGTCCTGGGGAATCGAACCTCGAACCAGGGTCCTTAGGCTTCACAGGCAAGCGCTTAACCGCTAAGCCATCTCTCCAGCCCAATACATATGTTTTATAAATAAAGTTGTATTCATTAAAAAATGCAGATTCCAAGTAATAATGTCAAATATAATAAAGTAACAATCTATTAGTTTAGTTATTTCTTCCTTAAAATATTTTGCAACTGTTCAAAAGTCAGATATAAATAAGCTGTGTTTGGTGAGATTGATGACTTCTAAGTAATTAGTCTTACTCTAATTTTCCTTCCTAGTCAGTTTCATTTATTATCTAGGTGCTACAAAGCCTATCACCTTGGATTTTGTTGTTTCTACTTTATGTCAACATTACATGTAGCATGTTATCAATATGACTAAAATCTCAGATTTTTATTATGGAAAAGTAAAGGAATCCAAATAAATTCAGTTGAATTATTTTTGCAACATCTGCCTTTAAGAACTAATACAAAAATAATACCTGTTTCATGGCAAGTAAAATGCCAACAGAAAAATTAATTTTAATAAGCTATTTAAAAAAGTACAATAACCCACTAAAGACAAGCATGTTAGGATTTCAAATTGTGTTTCAAATTCACAGCATGAGTCATGCTTATGTCGCTCAAGTATGGTGTCTAGAAGCATGACCACTGCATGCAGGCTTCCTCAGGGTATTTTGCCAAAGAGTATGCCTGGTATACAGCATTAATCACACATTCATTTTGACATGATTGTGCCCTGTCATGGTAATTTATTTTTTTTGCATATTCCATTTGGTTCTTCAACCAACACTTTTAAAAACCTGTGTACACCAGGCATTACTAATCTGACAGGGATAAAGTAAAAATGAGGTAAAAGGAAAAGCAAGAGAAATACAGTAGAAGAGAAAAATTGGAAACTACCTTCAAAGAGCTTAATCTACAAGAAGAAAGGGGCAATAAATAACCATATATATATATATATATATATATATATATATATATATATATATATAATTTCTTACTTGCAATTTCAATCTTTGCAATTTTACTTATCCACAACTACCCATAAAAAATAATATCAAGTGGAAGATTCCAGAAAGAAATAGTTTATTAAATTATTCTGAGTTGCATGTTGAAATCTAATGTCATCCCATTCTGTGCAACCCTGGATGTGAATCATCTTTTTGTATAAGTGCCTATGCTACCCTCAACTTAACTACGTATTTGAGAATGACCTTCAACTTAAGATTCTCCTGCGT
Source organism: Jaculus jaculus (assembly GCF_020740685.1). Lineage (NCBI taxonomy): Eukaryota > Metazoa > Chordata > Mammalia > Rodentia > Dipodidae > Jaculus > Jaculus jaculus. The sequence goes on along the minus strand of NC_059112.1, from coordinate 75,659,922 downwards.
CCATGTCCCAAGATCTGGGATTAAATATGTGTACCATCACGTTGATGTGGTGCTGGAGATCAAGCCCAGAGCTTTGTGCATTCTAGGCAGGCACTCTGAGCTATACTCATAACTCAGCACTATTATTGTACACATTTTATTGCCCTCTTGATTGTGGTGCTTGGCACCAAACAAAGTTTCTTACTTGTCAGACAAGCAATTATCACTGAACTTCATTGCCAGCCCTTGTGTATCTAATTTAGAATTTAAATGTTATCATAGGGTGTATGTATAGGGACACTGAAAATAACTCCTAATGTTCAATATAATGGGATTCCAAGCTGCCATTGAAGATCTTAGAATATTTCCTCAATGAAAAATGGGGAGGAGTACTGCAACCTGTCATAAAATGATACAAATTTCTGAACAAGATATATTAAACATAGTTAATAAAGTGTGTAATGTTTATAAAAGCTATTGCTGAAGTGGTATGAAATGATGTGTCAGAGTAATTAATGTGGATATGTGGGGAAAGTTCTTTTCAGAATAAAGAGCCACACCTACCGCTAAAAGATTTAGAATATTGAAGGAACAAGAAAGCTGGCATGACAGCAAGCATGTGAAGAGAAAGTGATGACAGGAGGTAAGGACAAATAAAAGAAAGGGCCAAGTGACCTAGCATTTCAAAGTGGGAATATGTTTAAAACTTAGTCTGAGTGAAATGTTAACCCAGGACACTAGATTAGATTGGTGCAAACTATCTAAATAAGGCTTTGGGTGCTAGATAGGTGCAAAGCAGTGAAACAGAGAGAAGTGTGAGACCCCTGGAACAATGTAAGTGTGATATTATGGTGTTGTGCACTGGTGACAGTGAAAAGGAATATACTTTTGAAGAAGGATGTAGATCAGCTTGTTGATATACTGGTTGTAGACTATAAGGCAAGAAAACAAGATCAGCTTTTACCTGCTTCACCTCAAGAACAGAGGTGTAATTTTATTAGAAGTGGACTACTATAGTGTGGCGGTGTTGAGAAACTGCCATTTTAAACACCTCACACAGGAGCAACATTAAAATCATGACTGTGACATAGAATTCTGAAAGTTTCCACAAAGTTGGGGCTGGAAAAATGCATTTCTCTCTAATAGTGATGACATTAGATGATACAGATTAAATCACTTCTGGAGTTGTAGATAGGGCAAGCGTCTGAACACTACAGGATTGGAAGGCAGGAAGAGGAAAAGGGAACACCAGAGTAAAAGGAGTAACTAGGTTAGCAGGAAGGGAAACCAGGAGAACAAAGTGCCTCCTGCTATGGTTTCATAGGGTTTGTCTTCCCAAGGCCTGTATGTCTGAACTTGATCTTCACTATGGCAATGTGAGGAGGAGTGGAATCATTAAGAGCTAGAATATACTGAGCAGTCCTTGCATTATTGGGAACAAGCCCTCTGAAGTTAAGATAGTTATCATGAGAGCAAATGGTTAGACAATAGCAATTTTAATCTCCAAATCATTGTCTAGCTACCAGTGAGATGGTAATACATTATATTTTTTTTTCTGTAAGGTTGTCCAGCTCTGGGTATTTTGTTATAGTAACAAAAATAGAGTAATAGAGACTGGGGGAATGAACACTATTTGAAGTAACAACTATCTGCATTAAATGTAGAAAGATTTCAGTAAAGACCCAAGGTGTTTTAATGGCTTTATGGGAACAAAACTTTGAAAATTCCAAAATGAATGAGAGATGAGAGCTTCATTATGAGCTGAAGCAGGTAAGTTAAGATAAGGGGTGTGAGGACAAGAGCGAGTTGGGGGGAGGTTCCATTGTTTTTCTTTCTTATTAGAGACAAATAAATAAGTTTATGGTCAGGGAAGATTACACAGTAATTTTTATGTTATCATCATAACTATGTGTCTAATTTTATTCTTTGCTTTTAGAAATTGGTGCTTTTAAAGTTAATACAAGCCATTTTATTAGAACTTAGATGGGCACTCCATAGATGACATACAGCTGAAATGACAGCACTCAGGACATGCAGAGCAGCAAGAAATCAAATAATAACATACGGATATTCTGAATAAGAAGATAGGTGTCAGAGTTTTTAAATTGTGTGTGTGTAAACATGTGTGTGGGGGGATGTGATTGAAAGCATGCATGTGTGTGCATATGTGTGTGTGGTGGGTATGTGGTCATGTGCATGCTACAGGAACCATGGTGAAGTCAGAGCACAACCTCAGGGTATTGGCGCTGTATGGTGGAAAGAGAGGGAATGGAACCTTGTTATTTTTTGCTGGTTCAAAGATCAGCATAACTGTTCTGCGAGCATTGGGAGTCTCTTGGCTCTGCTGCCCATTACCAGTGGCACTCTGGGACTGTATATATGTATGCAATTTTTGTCCAGCTTTTCATTCATACTAAGGATCAAAATTGGATCAGCTGGCTTGCAAATCAAGCACTTTTTACCACTGAACCATCTTCATAGGTTCTCTCACTATTGCAGAAAGTGGCTTTGAACTTCATTTTTGGAGGAGGGGGGGAATGGTATGTATGCCCTGTGTGTGTGCTCATGGGGCACACACAGAGGCCAGAGGACAATCATGAATGTTGATCCTCACATTCCAAATTATTTAAGGCAGATTGTTCATGCATTGTTCACTAGTGAATTCTGCACGCTAGTTGGCCCAGAAGCTTTTGGGTTGTTCTCCCGTCTCTACTTCTCTTCTTCTTCTCGCTCATTGAGATTACAGATGTTTGTGTTACTGTCACTAACTTTATCCAGGTTCTTGGGATGTGTACTCAAGTACTCTCATTTGGATAAGCTTCTTATCCACTGAGCTGTCTCTCCACAGTTTATGACCTTGGGCTTCTGATCTGCCTACCTCCACCTTCTGAGTGCTGGGATTTTTAGGATTTGTCTCCATTGTTATGATAACAATAGTTTTGTCCTTAAAGAATATACTTTTCATGTGACAAATAAGTAAATATAATGTACCCAATTGTAAGACCACAGTATTTTTTAAAGTACTCAAACCATTGGACCCATAATTTAGAAACCATAGTATTGCTAAAAATGATTAACATGTATGTCCTACCATGTGTTAGTTCCCTATTCAGTCATACACTGCCCTATCACATAGTACTCTAAAATGGTCTCAACAGGTAGATGTGAGATAGGGAGGCTTGATTAGCTTAAATTCTTCAAACCTGCATGGTTATTTTTATAAACCAGAGCTCCAAATTGTATTTTGTGGTGAGACTGAGGAATCCACATGATCTCTCCATAATAGAAATTTATGTGCTATTAGAGAATGCAAAAAAGGAATTAATTCCATGCCTTTTGCCCTTAGGTTTTTACTCTCCAAAATACAAGTGCTAATTACTTTTCTTACCAATTGTTATGGAAATTCAAGAAAATATTTCTAAAGTCTCTGATGTTGTTTTTGCTGTATACCCCAAGTAGGATTGCCAAATAAAATAAAAGATGTCCAGTTAAATGTGCAGGTCAGTTTACAAAGAAGTAATTGCTTAGTGAAGCCATGTTCCTTAAATCTGCATGGACATACTTATGGTGAAAAATAATGAGTAATAAAGTTATGACAGAACAGTAAAATGGGACTCCCACAGTGCACTTCCAGTAGCTTAAAAACAGGAATATGGCTAGGAATTGCCTGGCCCTCGTCACTTCCTCAGAATTTTGGGTATACTTTCCAAGAATAACCTGAGCTAGGCTTGGAGGCACACATCTGTAATTCCAGTATTAAGAGATGAGAATACCTTGAGATTAAGGTCAGCCTAGGACACACAGTGAGTTCAAAGTTGATATGAGCAACACAGTAAGGCCATGGTCAAAGATTTTAAAAAAAATATTATGAGCATATTCCATTTTCATAAAGATTACATTTGAATCCCCTTATCTTTGAGCTGCATGTGCTTGATCTCAGTAGAAGACATCTTAAAAACTTTACTGTTGGGGGCTTCGGTTAAGATGGCAGTGTAGGTACCACACCAAAGCAGCCTAGGGGGGAAAAAGCCAAAAAAAAAAAAAAAAGACCTCAGTAAAATATACACTTTTACTAAAAAGTGAGGTGTATAGAAAATTGAAATGGCAGTGGAGAAGTAGGAGAGATCTAGAGCCTACACAGGCTAGCAGAAGCAGCTCTGGCAGGTCCGCCGATTGCAGCGGCAGCAACAGCACACCAGAAAGCCGCCAGGCTCAGCATGAGCCACAGGAAAAGCCAGGTGAGGGGACCTTCCACTCACATTAGAGCTCTCCTCAAACTCAAGAAACATGAAGTGGCAGTGAACAACAGAGGAACAGATCACAGGTAGAAGAACATGGGAACAGCAAGAGAACTACAGCAGCATCAGCACCCTCTCCTCCCCCACCATCAGTGCCCACCTCCAGCAAACAGTTCAGCGGTCCAGGGACCTGGCCACACCAACTTAAACCAACAGCAGGACCCAAGCAGGAGCAAAGGTAATTGGGATTACACCAGGGAAGGCTCTCACCTGGTCACAGCTGACTTGGAACCCTCAACAGATCAGAAATCTGAACCTCATTGTTATCAGGATTAAGGGTGTGGGTGGGGCACCACACAACCTAAGGGACAGTGAGAGGATCCGGTTGTCATAATACCTACTCTTGGATAAATACTCTGAGAGACTTGAGAGCCACACTTAATACCTTAAGCTCCTACTCTGAAATTATATAACATCAGATTATCTGATAAATCTAATAATACTCAGCTAACTAGAAAATCCAATTATTAAATAATCCAGGATGCAAAAATATATACATTATAACACAAGAAACACCAAAAATCAAGACAATATAAATACACCAAAAAGTATTAATACATCAGAAATGACCTCCAGTGAGAACGAGTTAGAGGAAATACCCGAGAAAGATTTCAAAAGAATGATTATAAATATGTTCAAAGAAGAAATCAAAGAGGAAATCAAAGGAATCAAAGAAAACATAGGACACCAATTTAATGAAATAAAGAGGTCAATACTAGACATAAATAAGAAAATAGAAATGATAAAGAAAAATCAGTCAGAATTACTAGCAATGAAGAACACAGTTAATAAAATAAAAAACTCTAGATAGTCTCAGCAGTAGAATGGATGAAGGAGAGGACAGAATATCTAAGCTAGAAGACCAGGTGGCAGATCTAATACAGTCCAACAAAGAGAAAGATAAACTAATAGAAAAATATGAGTGGGAATTTCAAGATATTTGGGACACTATGAAAAAATCAAACATAAAAATTCAAGGCATAGTAGCAGGAGAAGAATTTCACTCCAAAGGCATAGTAGGCATCTTCAACAAAATCATAGAAGGAAACTTTCCACAAATTGGGAAAGAGGTGCAAATGCAGGTACAGGATTCCTCTGGAACACCAGCCAGAAAAAAACCTGCAAAGAAACTCTCCTCGCCATATTATAATCAAACTGCCGAACACACAAACCAAGGAAAAAATATTGAAAGCAGTTAGAGAGAAAAATCATGTTACCTACAAATGCAAGCCCATCATGATTACAGCAGATTATTCAATACAAACTTTAAAAGCCAGAAGGGCTTAGAGTGATGTATTCCAAGTTCTGAAAGATAACAACTGTCAACCAAGGTTATTTTATCCTGCAAAATTATCCATTCAAATAGATGGAGAAATAAGGACATTCCATAACAAAAGCAAGCTAAAGGAGTATTCGAAGACAAAAGCAGCTGTACAGATAATACTTGAAAGAATCCTCCATGCTGAAGAAAAAGAAAAGCACACATATAAGGAACCGGGAAAAACCAAACAATACTCAAATACTAGTTAACACAAGATAGCAAAGGTAAAACAGGAAGAACTACAAAAAAAAAAAAAAAAAAAAAGGCAAAAACGAATACACACCTTTCAATATTATCTCTTAATATCAATGGCCTCAATGTCCCAACCAAAATGCATAGGTTCACAGACTGGGGTAAAAATCAGGATCCTTCAATTTGTTGCCTCCAAGAAACCCACCTTTCTACAAAGCTTGGACACTATCTCAGGGTGAAAGTTTGGAAAACTGTGTTTCAAGCAAATGGACCTAGAATACAAGCAGGGGTTGCTATTTTAATATCTGAGAAGGTAGACTTCAGTCCAACATTAGTCAAGAAAGATAAGCAAGGTCACTTTATATTGATTAAGGGCAAACTCCAACAGAAGGACACTACAATCCTAACACATATGCACATAACATGGGGGCTTCCAAATTCATCAGACAAACACAATTAGAACTAAGGTCACAGATAACACCAAACACAGTGGTAGTGGGTGACTTCAACACCCCAATCTCATCAATTAACAGGTGATCCTGGGAAAAAAAAAATAAGCAGAGAGGTATCTGGACTAAATGATGTCATAGAAGGAATGGATGTAACAGATATCTACAGGAGTTTTCATCCAAATGCTGCAGAATGTACATTCTTTCAGCAGCACATGGAGCATTCTCTAAAATAGACCACATTTTAGGACACAAATCAAATCTTAACAAATACAGGAAAATTGAAATAATTCCTTGCATTATATCTGCCCACAATGGACTCAAACTACAAATCAATAGCAAAAAGGCTATAGAGCATACACATAATCATGGAAGTTCAACACCACAATACTAAATGTTGAATGGGTCAGTGAAGAAATCAAGAAATAAATTTAAAAAAATTATACAGTCAAATGATAATGAGAACACAACATACCAAAATCTCTGGGACACAATAAAGGCAGTCCTAACAGATAAATGGATAGCTTTAAGTGCCTATATTAAGAAATTAGAGGGCTGGAGAGATGGCTTAGCGGTTAAGCGCTTGCCTGTGAAGCCTAAGGACCCTGGTTCGAGGCTCGGTTCCCCAGGTCCCACGTTAGCCAGATGCACAAGGGGGCGCACGCGTCTGGAGTTCATTTGCAGAGGCTGGAAGCCCTGGCGCGCCCATTCTCTCTCTCCCTCTATCTCTCTTTCTCTCTGTGTCTGTCACTCTCAAATAAATAAATTAATTAAATAATTTAAAAAAAAAAGAAAAAGAAAAGAAATTAGAAAGGCTGCAAGTAAACAACCTAATGCTTCAACTTAAAGTTTTGGATAAAGAAGAACAGGGCAAACCAAAAATCAGTAGAGAGGAAGAAATAATAAAAATTAGGGCAGAAATTAATGAAATAGAAACAACACCAACAACAACAACAAAATCCAAAGAATCAAAGAAACAAAGAGTTGGTTATTTGAAAGGGCAAACAAGATTGACAAACCTTTAACAAATCTAACCAAAAGAAAGAAGAGACACTAATTAATATAATTAGAGTTGAAAAAGGTAACATCACAACAGATGCCAGAGAAATTCACAAAATCATAGGGACATAATATAAAAGCATATACTCCACAAAGTATGAAAATATGAAAGAAATGGATGCTTTCCTTGATTTATATGACCTACCTAAATTAAATCAAAATGAGATTAATCATTTAAATAGACCTATAACAAGCATGGAGATCCATAGAATTATCAAAAATCACCCAACTAAAAAAAACCCAGGCCTGGATGGATTCACTGCTGAGTTTTACCAGACCTTCAGGGAAGAGCTAACACCATTGCTTCTTAAGCTTTTCCATAAAATAGAAAAAGAAGGAATCCTACCAAATTCCTTCTATGAAGCCAGCATCACCCTGATACCAAAACCAGGCAAAGATAGAACAAGAAAGAAAATTACAGACCAATCTCCTTCATGAACAAAGATGCAAAAATTCTCAATGAAATATTGGCAAACAGAATACAAGAATATATGAAAAAGATCATTCAACCTGACCAAGTAGGCTTTATCGCAGAGATGCAGTGATGGTTCAAAATATACAAACTGATAAATGTAATACATTATATAAATGGACTGAAGGACAAAAATCATATGATCATCTCCTTAGACACAGGTAAAGCATTTGACAAAATCCAATATCCCTTCATGATAAAAATCCTACAGAGACTGGGAATAGAAGAAACATATCTCAATATAATAAAGGCTGTTTATGACAAGCCTACAGCCAACATATTACTAAATGGGGAAAAACTGGAAGCTTTTCCACAAAAATCAAGGACAAGACAAGGGTGTCCACTCTCCCCACTTTTATTTAATATAGTACTGGAAGTCTTAGCCATAACAATAAGGTAACAGGCACACATAAAAGGGATAAAAATTGGAAAGGAAGAAATCAAATTATCATTATTTGCAGATGACATGATTGTATATATAAAGGACCCTAAAGACTCTACCAGCAAACTGTTAGAGCTGATAAACACCTACAGCCATGTAGCAGGATACAAAATAAATACACAGAAATCAGTAGCATTCCTATATGCTAACAACAAACACACAGAGGATGAAATCAGAATATCACTCCCATTCACAATTGCATCAAAGTAAGTAAAGTACCTTGGAATGAACCTAACCAAGGACGTAAAGGATCTCTGCAATGAAAAGTATAAAACACTTAAATGAGAAATTGCAGAAAACAGTAGGAAATGGAAATGCATCCCTTGTTCCTGGATTGGAAGAATCAACATGGTGAAAATGTCAATCTTACCAAAAGCAATCTACACATTTAATGCAATCAGCATCGGAATTCCAAATGCATTCTTCACGGAAATAGAAAAAAAAATCCAAAAATTCATTTGGAATCACAAAAAACCTCGAATATCCAAAATAATACTGAGCAACAAAAATAAGTTGGGAGGTATCACCGTACCTGATTTTAACTTATTCTATAGAGCCATAGTAACAAAAACAGCATGGTACTGGCACAAAAGCAGATATGTAGTTCAATGGAACAGTGTAGAGGACCCAGATATAAGTCCAGGTAGCTATGGCCACCTGATATTCAATAAAAATGCCAAAAATATTCATTGGAGAAAAGACAACCTCTTCAGCAAATGGTGCTGCGAAAACTGGATATGTATCTGTAGAAGGATGAAAATACATTCTCTCTCTCCATGCATAAGAATTAAGTCCAAGAATTAACATCAGACCTGAAACTCTGAAATTGCTAGAGGGAAAAGTAGGGCAAACCCTTCATCATAATGGTTGTGCCAAAGGCTTTCTGAATGCAACCCCAATTGCTCAGGCAATAAAACCACACATTAACTATTGGGACCTCATGAAATTACAAAGATTTTGTACTGCAAAGGACACTGTGAATAAAGCAAAGAGGCAACCTACAGAATGGGAAAAATCTTTGCCAGCTATATGTCTAATAGAGGATTAATATCTAGCATATACAAAGAACTCAAAAAGTTAAATAATAAGAAGTTAAACTAGCCAATTAAAAATGGGCTCTGGAGTTAAATAGAGAGTTCACAAAAGAAGAAACACAGATGGTGTATACGCATCTAAAAAATGTTCTACATCCCTAGTCCTCAGGGAAATGCAGATTAAAACTACATTGAGATTCCATCTCACTCCTGTCAGATTGGCTACCATTATGAAAACCAATTATCATAAATGCTGGCTGGAATGTGGAAAAACAGGAACCCTTCTACACTGCTGCTGGGAATGCAATCTGGTCCAGCCATTGTGGAAATCAGTGTGGAGGGTCCTAAGACAGCTAAAAACTGATCTACCATATGACCCAGCTATAGCACTCCTAGGCATATATCCTAAGGACTCATCCCATTACCTTAGAAGTACATGCTCAACCATGTTTATTGCCACTTAATTCATAATAGTTGGGAAATGGAACCAGCCTAGATGTCCCTCAACTGATGAGTGGATAATGAAGATATGACACATTTATACAATGGAGTCCTACTCAGTGGAAAGAAAAATGAAGTTATGAAATTTGTATCAAAAGTGATGGATCTGGAAAGGATTATACTAAGTGAGGCAACCCAGACCCAGAAAGCCAAGCGCCGCATGTTCTCCCTCATATGTGGATCCAGCTACAGATGATTGGGCTTCTGCGTGAGAAGGAAAAAACTCAGTAGCAGAGGCAAGTAAGTTAAGAAGGAGATATAAAGGTTAGAGAAAGGAAGGGAGGAGTATACTTAGTAGGACGGTATTATATATATGTAAGTAGAAGAACAGATAAATGGGGGTGAAAAGTTCTAAGTGAGGTCAGGGGAAGAGATGGAGTAAGGAAAGTTGGAAGGAGGGCTAGAAAAATCTGAGGATATAAATAAGTCATATGGAAACATCTTTTGGACAATGGAACACACAGGAGCCATAGATTGTTATTAGAAAATTTTCAGTGCCAGGGATGGGATACCTTCCAGTTAGTTGTTGGCCAGGGAGGTTCCTGATGGCCCCAAAACTTTATAGGCCATTGCCAAGGCCCTTGGTTTACCACCAGGAATAGATGGTAAGACCCTATTGCTGAAGACTTCACATACTTGGACTGCAAGGCCACTGAGTAATCCTGCTGGAACTGAGCTGATAACCTCCCCCATGTAGACCGGCTGACAGAAAGCTGGAAAAAGCCATTCTACATGTAGTTCAATGGGAGAAAGAGATACCACCAGTGAAGTTACTCAACAGTGGACACTGCAAGCCTTATAATTGGCCAGCCATCCCAAATGAGCCAACGGGTGCAATAGTGGCATGTGTGTCATGGTGGAAACCAACTGCCTTCCAGTTGGACTGGAAGCCTGCTCCATGGAGGGAAACACATCCCTGATACAGAAAACTTAAAACAGGGGTAGTCATGAGCCCTAGGGTTGTAACATCTGCTGATGTCTAGAAAATATATATATACTTTGCTTATCAAACTGCCCAGTAAGCATTTCTCTTAATATTTATACCCTTTTATTAATGCTACTCTCAATTTGGGTAGAGTATCTTCTCTTTTCAGATGGCAGTAACTTTGAGATGACTCAGAAGGTATCATAGTTTTGGAAAGAAGTGAGTGGAGTACTGAGTAACATCTTGATCACACCTTCCAATGCTCAGGTCTAATGTGGAAGAGATGGCAGAAAGAATGTAAGAGCCAAAGGAAGGGTAGGACTCTGTACAACGTGCTCCCTCCAGACATAAAATGGCCTGGATATCCATGACCTTATAGTGCCTGACACTACCTACACAAGACCATCATAAAAGGAGGAAAAGACCATGAGATCAAAATAAAGGAGAGACTGTTTGAGATGGGGAGGGAATATGATGGAGAATGGAGTTTCCAAGGGGAAAATAGGGTGGGATGGAGGGTATTACCATCGGATACTTTTTATAATCATGGAAAATGTTAATAAAAATTGAGAAAAAATAAAAACAATAAAACTTTAAAAAACTTTACTGTTGGGCTGGAGAGATGGCTTAGTGGTTAATGCACTTGCCTGTAAAGCCAAAGAACCTAGATTCAATTCCTTAGGACACACATAAGCCAAATGCCCAGGGGATGTATGCATATGGAATTTGTTTGCAGTGGCTGGAGGCCCTGGCATGCCCATTCTCTCTCTATCTGACTTTCTCTCTGCTTGTTTCTCTCCTTCTCAACTTAATAAATAATAAATATTAAAAAATTTTTAAAAAACTACCATGGTTCGGCTTTTCAGCTTACACTGTAACTATGTCTAAGATGTTTCTTGTTGGTGAGGCTGGCTGTCACAGTTGCAGATGTTAGTTAGACACACATCATTTAAATGCTTATAGCACAAAATGGAACTGTGAGTTACAGTTCACCCTGGAGCTAGCAAACCTTTGTCCTGATGATTTATGCACAATGTAATCAAAAGAATGACCCCTGTGGTCCCAGATGCCGCTCTTTACATCTGAAATATGGAATAGCATTTGAAAACAAAAATCTTTACTAAATTATAAGAAAGAAAAATATCTGTGGGGCCTGAAGAGATGGCTTAGCAGTTAAGCACTTGCCTGTGAAGCCTAAGGACCCCCATTCAAGACTCGATTCTCCAGGCCCCATGTTAGCCAGATGCACAAGGGGGCGCATGTATCTGGAGTTCATTTCAGTGGCTGGAGACCCTGGCGTGTCCATTCTCTTTCTCTCTCTCTCCCTCTTTCTCTGTCTGTCGCTCTCAAATAAGTAAAAATAAACAACAACAAAATCTTTCTTCTTAAAAAAAACAACAATGTGTGGAAGAGTGGTAGTAGCACACATGAGGCTCTGGATGCAATCTCCAACATCACAAAAATAAACAAATCAATAATTAAATAGTGCTTGTGCCACATGACAGGAAAAACAAAAAACATAGTGGTCTGGGAAAACAGTTTCAGGGTTCAAAATACTTGTTGCACAGGCCTGACAATAGAGTTCAGATCAATAGAACCCAGGGAAATGTGGCTAGGTCTGCAATTATCATGCCTCTGGTAATGGTAGCTAAAGTCAGGAGAGTACTTATACTTGCATGCCAGCTTGCTAGGCATACACTGGGAATAAAAAACACTGACTTTATCTCAAACACTATGCAAAGTTAGGACTAACACTCTGTGATTACTTTCTGACCTCAACACATGTACCATAACATACATGCAGCCATACACACATGCACAACTGCACAGCCACAAAAAAATGAGCTTTTTATGATGAGCTCCTCCCTCCCTCCCCATCGTGTGTGTGTGTGTGTGTGTGTGTGTGTGTGTGTGTGTGTGTGTGTATGTAGGTGTGGATAGTGGGTTTCCCCTGTGTTGAGATCAAACCCAGAGACACACATGCTAGGCAGGCAATCTACCACTCACCTAAATCCTCAAACTAGATTTTTTTTTTTTTCCATTTAAGTGGACAGTTTTGTTTTGTTTGGATTTTGTTAGGTCTGATAGGTCCAAGTGCAAGTTCATTGGCTAGTACAAAGAAGAGAGATGACAAAGTATCCTCAGCAGGGCTTTGGTGAAAACTGAGCCAAGAGGCAGGGGGTGGGGGGGGGACGACAGGGCACAGTAGGCTGGGAGAACAGAAATAAAACCCAGCAAGCTGCAGTGAGGATTGCTTCTGACAATCAGACCAGTAGGACAGGGACAGGAAGGACATAATACATTACAGTACCATTGGCTGAATTCCAGGAGATTGTCACAGAGGATCAGCAGGTCTCTGCATGTGTGTTTCAGATTTCCCTTGAGAGTCAGTGAGCTGAGGAAAGTGAGGATTAATATCCAAGGGCAAAGAATTAATCTATTAGCATTATGCCAGAGATAATGATCCCTTCTCCCTTAGCCTGGTTCCCTAAAGCTCTCAATATGGTTTTGCATTTATTTTATCATCCGCAGTTGGATTTTTGTTCTATTTTCTTTTCTGCTTATAAAAGATAACCTCTTGGAAAGGATAATTTGGAAAACATACTGTAGAAGATGTTGAATTGGCCAGGAATGATAGTGTACACATTTAATCCCAACACTTGGAAGGCTGAGGGAGGAGGATTGCCATGAATTTGAGGGCAGTCTAGCCCACCAACGACGGACAACAACAGGTGTTGACTATTATTATTGAACCTTCAAAGAGTAATATAAAGTACAATACATGCCATTTGCATAATCTTCAAATGAATTCTACATGCACAACTAGATAGTGCAAACTGATATTTCAGTTTGAAGTGATCTGTTCCTAAAGTAACTATCTACAGTTTTATACCTATGAAAATTGAATTATTAGACAAATAATTGTGGGATCCTTGTGTTATAAGGGAACCATTCACATTAATTATAAAGAACTTATTACAGAAGTTAAAGAAAACTAATAACTACAAAAATGATTCAATTTTCAGGTTATGCACATTTTCATCTTGTCCTCCCCATCAATTTGGGGCTCAGATACTCTATTAATTACTTGAGCTTATAAGAAAATATATGTAAATTAACTCCAAAATTACATTAAATTACATAAGGAGTCACATTACTGTTTTTCTTTTCGTATTTAATTACATTTGCTTCCTTTTCTTCTTTAATACAAAGATGATTTTGCATATATATATATATATATATAATATAAATAGTTCAAAACGAAAATCTAATTAACTTTTATATATTAAATGAAACATGTTTTTCATTGTCTTGTCAACATGGAAAATTTGCTTTAAAAATAACTTCCTTTATATTTTATCTTTTAATTTTGGGCCTGAAATGATTGTGTTATAACTAAGTAACTTCACATAATGGAGTGATTTACTCTGAACAAAATATACTCCCAGGCAACTTTTTAAATTTTTTTTGTTTTTATTTATTTATTTGAGAGTGACAGACAGAGAGAGGAAGACGCAGATAGAGACAGAGAGAATGGGCGCACCAGGGCTTCCAGCCAGTGCAAACAAACTCCAGACGCGTGCACCCCCTTGTGCATCTGGCTAACGTGGGTCCTGGGGAATTGAGCCTTGAACCAGGGTCCTTAGGCTTCACAGGCAAGCGCTTAACCACTAAGCCATCTCTCCAACCCCCAGGCAACTTTTTAATGTGATTAGTAAAAAATTAGTAACAATTTTTTTAAATATTTTATTTTTGTTTCCAAGGTAGGGCCTCACTGTAGCTCAGGCTGACCTGGAATTCACTGTGTAGTCGCAGGGTGGCCTCAAACTCACGGTGATCCTCCTACCTCTGCCTCCTGATTGCTGGGATTAAAGGTGTGCACCACCACTCCCAGCTAATACCTGATAGCTTTAAGAAGCAGTAACCGTAAAAATATTGGTTTACCACGTGAACATACTTTAGACTAGCTATAAACATATAATCAGATCTATGTAAAAAGAATACACTAAAATGATGAACTGTCAAAATTTATTACCATATTTTAGTTCAGACCTGGAAAATATTTAGTTAATGAGAAAGAAAAAGAGAAAAGAACATTTCGACCAGATTGTAGTGAATTTATGGCCACAATTATTTGAATAATCAATACCTAAACCTATAAAAAATAGCTCAACATCAGAACAAAACACATACATATTTGACTATCTTTAAGATTTTTAAGCTGGGCGTGGTGGCGCACGCCTTTAATCCCAGCACTCAGGAGGCAGAGGTGGGAGGATTGTGAGTTTGAGGCCACCCTGAGACTCCATAGTGAATTCCAGGTCAGCCTGGGCTACAATGAGACCCTACCTCGAAAAAAAAAAAGAAAAAAAAGATTTTTATAGTTCCATCTGATGCTATGCCATAAATAACTAATTTATTATAGATTTAATATTTTGTTGTTTAATGCTCCATAGCTTATTCTTTCATAAGCCATATTTGAATTTTTGGAAAAATGTATGGAGACATAATCCTGAACAACAAAAAATGTATACTGACTATGTTCATGGACTGGCTAATAATGAAAACACATCGAACGCAGTAGAGAATAGAGAAAATCTTTATAGTAAGAGTAGTGTTTGGGGGCTGGAGGGATGGTTTAGCAGTTAAGGCACTAGCCTCCAAAGCCAAAGGACCCAGGCTCGATTCCACAGGACCTACATAAGCCAGATGCACAAGGTGAATTATGCTTCTGGAGTTCATTTGGAGTGGCTGACAACCCAGGTGCCTCCATTCTCTATCTTCTTCTCCCTTAAATAAATAAATAAATAAATAAATAAATAAAAATTTAAAGAGTAGCATTGTAGACTGGAGGGACAACTCAGTGGATAAGGTGCTTACATGCAAAATCTAACTACCAAGGTTTGATTCCTCAGTGCCCACATAAAGCCAGCTGCTCAAATTGGCACATACATCTGGAATGTGTAATGGCTGAAGGTCCAGGTGTGCCCATTCTCTCTGTCTTTCTTCTCTCTGTGTCTCTCTCTCTCTCTCTGTTTGAAAAAAAAAAAAAAGTTTTTTTTTTTTCTTTCAAAAAAGAGTAGCATTGTGAAAACTATTCATAGTGTCCAACAACAGAAAGGAGCTATTTGGAAGAATTTGTGCCCATATAGAATGCCCTGAACCACAGCCCTTAATGGACTGAATGTATACAAGGCACATTTCCAAAAGCACCTCTCCCATAGTACACTTCTACGTCATATGCCTACTGGGTCAAATAGCTTTCTAGTACTGTCACAAAATATCTGAATGAAACCGTTTAAAAAGAATAACTTTGGCTCTGTCTCAGAGACTTTTGGCTGTAGTCATTTGGCTCCATTGTTTAGCCTACGGTAGAACAAACCTCATGTAATGGACTCAAATTGATCACTTTATGTCAGTCAGGAAGCACAATGAGAAAGGCAAGATGGGTGTAGGGAAAAATTATATCCTTCAAGTCTTAACTCTTACTGTAGTGGTTTGAATCAGATGTCCCATATACTTATGTTTTCTGAATGCTTGGTACCCAACTGGTGTCAATTTGGGAAGTTCAGCCAGGCAGGAAGATGTGTTGCTGGGAGCTGGCTTAGGGATGTTGTAGCCCAGTAACCCCTTGCCAGAGGTCTGCTTATTGTCCTGATATTATTTTTCACCTACTGTGGAAGAGATGATGTCTAGCCTCTGCTCATGTTATGCTTTTCCCTGCCATCAAGAAGTTTCCTCAAGAGGCTGGGCGTGGTGGCTCCCGCCTTTAATCCCAGCACTTGGGAGGCAGAGGTAGGAGGATTGCCGTGAGTTCGAGGCCACCCTGAGACTCCATAGTGAATTCCAGGTCAGCCTGGGCTACAGTGAGACCCTACCTCGAAAAACCAAAAGAAAAAAAAAAAAAAAGTTTCCTCAAGAGACTGTAAACCAAAGAAAAAACCTTAATGTCGCCAGCTGATTTTGGTGAAGTACTTTGTCCTAGCAATGAGAAGCTATCTAAAACACCTACTCATAGAATTTTTGCTATACATTATTAAATATTGTTCATTATATTATCATTTTAAAAATAGCTCACATCATGAGTTACTGCTGGAGAATGCAAAAACATGAATATTATAATGGAAAATATTTAATCTTCTGATCACTCTGGCTTCTGAAACTATTGAATTTGAAATAAAAACAAAAGATGAAATTTACAATGAAATATAACTATTATCTTTGAAATTAGAAATGCCAAAGTTAACCATATTAAAAGTCAAACTTTCCAGCTGGGCATGGTGGCACATGCCTTTAATCCCAACATTTGGGAGGAACTGGTAGTAGGATTTCTATGAATTTGAGACCATCCTAAGACTACATAGTGAATTCCAGGTCAGCCTGAGATAGAGTGAGACCCTATTTCAAAACATCAAAATAAGTAAATAAATAAATAAAAGTCAAACTTTCCATTTATTTGAAAGTATATTGTAAGTGTTCAATGATGTCTTTGTATCTAGTATTTAAAATAAATACTCAAAATATACTATAGGGCTTGAGAGATGGCTTAGCAGGTAAGGTGCTTGCCTTTGAAGCCTAAGGATTTGACTCTCCAGGTCCCACATAAGTCAGTTGCACAATGTAATGCAAGCATACAAAGTGGAAAATGTGCACAAGGGGACGCATACACCTGGAGTTCGATTCCAGTGCCTGGAGGCCCTGTCATGCCAATTCTCTCTCTCTTCCCCTGCCCCACCAGTCTATTAGCTTGCCTCAAAATATATATATGTGTGTGTGTGTGTGTGTGTGTGTGTGTATACAAAAATATAATGCCTTAAACTACATCATAGACTATAACTGGGCATGAATATTTAAATATCTTATGTTTTTTAACAGGAAAGAAAATCAGAATATATTTATTTGAATTACAATTTTTATTTATTTGTGTATTCATACATAGGAAATCTTTGTGAAACACCATTATATTGGTTTTTATTTTCTTCCAGGAATCAACTATTAATAAAATTGTATATCCCAGACATTATACAAATATTCTGAGATAAATATGACCCCAAATAGTAATTTAAAGGTTACTAAATTGCTTGGTTTTCCTGATGAATCATTCACAGTAGTTGTTTATCTGGTCTTGAAGACTGGTACTAAGTTTCTAGGATCCTAAGTGCAGATATTCTAAACTATAGAACTCATCTACACTGGAGGGAATCTCCAGATACTGAAGGCCGAATAGGAATGAAAGAAAGAAGGAAAAGAGGCTATGCAAATTTACCAAGCTTCTAGCACTGGACCAAGCTTTCTCAACTATTGACTTATTTAGTTTTTATATAAATTTGTTCAGAAAATATTATACATGCGATGAAAAATAGTATCACTTAAATTGAAGAAATTGAGATTGCTACACATAGTTTGAAATTGTCTTCTGACAATTCCATTAGGTCACTGAGCTGTCTTGTCATTCTAGATGTTAAGTTTTTTTTTTTTTTTAATTTTTATTAACATTTTCCATGATTATAAAATATATCCCATGGTAATTCCCTCCCTCCCCACCCCCACACTTTCCCGTTTGAAATTCCATTCTCAATCATATTACCTCCCCATTACAATCATTGTAATTACATATATACAATATCAACCTATTAAGTATCCTCCTCCCTTCCTTTCTCCACCCTTTATGTCTCCTTTTCAACTTACTGGCCTCTGCTACTAAGTATTTTCATTCTCACACAGAAGCCCAGTCATCTGTAGCTAGGATCCCCATATGAGAGAGAACATGTGGCGCTTGGCTTTCTGGGCCTGGGTTACCTGACTTAGTATAATACTTTCCAGGTCCATCCATTTTTCTGCAAATTTCATAACTTCATTTTTCTTTACTGCTGAGTAGAACTCCATTGTATAAATGTACCACATCTTCATTATCCACTCATCTGTTGAGGGACATCTAGGCTGGTTCCATTTCCCAGCTATTATAAATTGAGCAGCAATAAACATGGTTGAGCATGTACTTCTAAGGAAATGAGATGAGTCCTTTGGATATATGCCTAGGAGTGCTATAGCTGGGTCATATGGTAGATCAATCTCTAGCTGCTTTAGGAACCTCCACACTGTTTTCCACAATGGCTGGACCAGATTGCATTCCCACCAGCAGTGCAGAAGGGTTCCTTTTTTTCCACATCCCCGCCAACATTTATGATCATTTGTTTTCATGATGGTGGCCAATCTGACAGGAGTGAGATGGAATCTCAATGTAGTTTTAATCTGCATTTCCCTGATGACTAGTGACGTAGAACATTTTTTTAGGTGCTTATATGCCATTCGTATTTCTTCCTTTGAGAACTCTCTATTTAGCTCCTTAGCCCATTTTTTGATTGGCTTGTTTGATTCCTTATTGGTTAACTTTTTGACTTCTTTGTATATCCTAGATATTAATCCTCTATCAGATATATAGCTGGCGAAGATTTTTTCCCATTCTGTAGGTTGCCTCTTTGCTTTTTTCACTGTGTCCTTTGCGGTGCAAAATCTTTGTAATTTCATTAGGTCCCAGTGGTTAATCTGTGGTTTTATTGCCTGAGCAATTGGGGTTGTATTCAGAAAGTCTTTGCCAAGACCAATATGTTGAAGGGTTTCCCCTACTTTTTCCTCTAGCAGTTTCAAAGTTTCCGGTCTGATGTTAAGGTCTTTAATCCATTTGGACTTAATTCTTGTGCATGGCGAGAGAGAAGAATCTATTTTCATCCTTCTGCAGATATTTATCCAGTTTTCAAAACACCATTTGCTGAAGAGGCTGTCTCTTCTCCAATGAGTATTTTTGGCATTTTTATCGAATATCAGGTGGCTATAGCTACTTGGGCTTACATCTGGGTCCTCTATTCTGTTCCACTGATCTACATGTCTGTTTTTGTGCCAGTACCATGCTGTTTTTGTTACTATGGCTCTGTAGTATAGGTTAAAATCAGGTATGGTGATACCACCAGCCTCTTTTTTGTTGCTCAGTATTATTTTAGATATTGGAGGTTTTTTGTGATTCCAAATGAATTTTTGGATTGTTTTTTCTATTTCCATGAAGAAAGCCTTTGGAATTTTGATAGGGATTGCATTAAATGTGTAGATTGCTTTAGGTAAGATTGCCATTTTCACGATATTGATTCTTCCAAGCCAGGAACAAGGGATGTTTCTACACTTTCTAGTGTCTTCTGCAATTTCTCGCTTGAGTGTTTTAAAGTTCTCATTGTATAGATTCTTTACTTCCTTGTTTAGGTTTATTCCAAGGTATTTTATTTTTTTTGATGCAATTGTGAATGGGAGTGATTCTCTGATTTCATCCTCTGTGTGTTTGTTGTTAGCATATACGAAGGCTACTGATTTCTGTGTATTTATTTTGTATCCTGCTACATTGCTATAGGTTTTGATCAGCTCTAACAGCTTGCTAGTAGAGTCTTTAGGGTCCTTTATGTATAGAATCATGTCATCTGCAAATAATGATAACTTGATTTCTTCCTTTCCAATTTGTATCCCTTTTATGTGTGTCTCTTGCCTTATTGCTATGGCTAAGACTTCCAAAACTATATTAAATAGAAGTGGGGACAGTGGACACCCTTGTCTTGTTCCTGATTTTAGTGGAAAAGCTTCCAGTTTTTCCCCATTTAGTAATATGTTGGCTGTAGGCTTGTCATAAATAGCCTTTATTATATTGAGATATGTTCCTTCTATTCCCAGTCTCTGTAGGACTTTTATCATGAAGGGATGTTGGATTTTGTCAAATGCTTTCTCTGCATCTAATGAGATGATCATGTGATTTTTGTCCTTCAACCCATTTATGTAATGTATTACATTTATAGATTTGCGTATGTTGAACCATCCCTGCATCTCTGGGATAAAGCCTACTTGGTCAGGGTGAATGATCTTTTTGATATACTCTTGTATTCTGTTTGCCAATATTTTGTTGAGAATTTTTGCATCTATGGATGTTAAGTTTTTGAAACTATTTTTAATCCATCTTGTAATAAGTGGTATTTTTAAAAATTTTTTTTAATTAATTAGTTTTGTATTCATCAAATACAGTCAGTTTGGTACCATTATTAGGCTCATCCATGACTTACCCCCTCCCCTTGGCCCCTCCTTGTTGAAGTATATGGGTTCATGCATTGAGGAGTTAGCCATCAGTTATGGTAGGATAAATGTCTCTGCATATCATGACCCAACATATGGCTCTGACATACTTTCCAGTCCCTCTTCCACAAAATTTCCCTGAGCCATGTTGGGTTCAGTTTTGGTCTGCTTCAGTGAGGAGGTGTTGGGGGCCTCTGGTTCTCTGGCTCTCTGATTTGGCACGAGTTGATTTTTCTCTGTGTTGATCTCCTTCACACTTGTGCTGGTATCCTAGTCACCATGAAAACAGCACCCTTGCTTGGTTCGCCAATTATTCTTAGTTTCAGCTGGGCCTTTTTGGAGTATGATGGGGTGGCTCTCTCCTTAGGATCTACATATATCTGAAAAAGAGAAGCAGATTCTCCAACAGAGTGTGAGGTATCACCAGGACAAATGAGATAACCCTTACTTTTTTTAATAGAGAATTGAATAGGTGTGAGCTCTCTTGTAGCCCAAGATTGATGGTAGCTTGATAATGGAGAGCGGACTTACGTTTGAATATGGTTCTGGCTTGTTTCCCAGATCTAGCTATGGGTCCTGTACCACTGAAGAGATCAGTTAGCCGAATCAAGAGCATTTGGTTCCCTACCACAACTGTGTCCTACTATTGCACTTGTGTGAGCATCACAACAGGTTATTTGCTGCTAAGTAGGTTAGATGCTTGAACAGATATTGGTCATTTTCCCCCAGTCGCCCAGGTAGTACCATCTGGCACTAGATACGCTGACTGTCTAGGGACGGACTCTCTTCCAGCTTCCAGCCATGCCATTACATTGTACTTGTTGACCACATACAGTGTCTTCAGCAGTCGGGTCTTATCATTAGCCTTTGGTAGGTCATCAAGTACTTGGACAGAAATCTGTCTTTCTTTTCGGAAACCTTGTAGGTCTCTCTGATCAAAAGCTCATTGTGGATGATAGCCACATGCTGGTACTGGGAGTTACAGGTCAGTGCCCACTAAAAGAAGGAAGAACAAGATAACTAATATACAGTAATTAGAGAGAAGAGAGAGAGAGAGCAAAAAAATAGAGGTGGGGAGATGGAGGGAGGGAAGCTATAGAAGATTAAGGTTGGTCTTCATCATACACTCTCCAGTGTCTTGTGGCTCAGTAGTTCCATCTAAGGGCCTGGTGAAGCTTCAGCCATTTGGTCTTCCTTTTAGGGAGTAGAATTTTATGGTACCATTGCTGTTTGGGTCTAGATTTGTGTTTACTGCCCCTCCATTGCGCTCCGCTCCCTCCCCACCCATACTATTGTCTAGTCCACGAGATGCTTGCTGGGTATGTAAGGCATCTTGGGTAGATTTAGGTTAGGTACTATAGATGAGTGAGACTAGGTGGTGATTTATTTTTCTGTGATTGGGTAAGTTCAATAAGAATGATCTGTTCCAGGTTCAACCATTTTAATTTAAATTTCATTGTGTCATTTTTTCTTACTGCTGTATAGAATTCCATCGTGTAGTTATAGCACATATTAGTTATCCATTCTTCTAGTAATGGACATCTGCTTTGATTCCAGCTCTTAGCTATTATGAATTGAGCCACTACAAACATGGTTGAGCAAATCTGTCTGGCCTGTGGTTTGAAAGTTTTAGGGTAGATGCCCAGTGAGGGAATAATTGGGTCTGTTGGTATCTCTATAGTCAGCTTTTTAAGGAGTCCCCTTATAGCTTTCCAAAGTGGTTGTACCATCTTACATTCCCACCAACAGTGGATGAGTTTCCTACTTCTCCACATTCTCACCAGCATTTATTTTCAGTTGATTATTTGATGTTTGCTATCCTTATTGGGGTAAGATAGAATCTCACATATATATTTTTTTTAATTTGCATTTCCCTGATGATTAGGGATGATGAACATTTTCTTAAGTGTGTGTTTGCTATTTGTATTTCTTCCTCTGTGAACTGCCTGTTCAGCTCTTTGTCCCATTTTGTGAGTGGGGTGTTTGACTTTTCACTGTTTAGATTTTTGAGTTCTTTGTAGATTCTAGAGATTAGGCCTCTGTCAGTTGGATAACCAGCAAATATTTTCTCCCATTCTGTGGGTAATCTATTGGCTTTGCTTATTGTATGCTTGTCTGTAAAGAAACTCTTCAGCTTCATTAGATCCCATTGTTTGAGTGACTGTTTAAGATTGTGAGCTACTGGAGTTTTGTTCAGGAAGTGTTTTTCCATTCCTATGTCATGGGAGTTAATTCCTAAACTTTCTTCCAGTACTAGTTGAGTTTCTGGTCTTAATCTTGAGGTGTTTGATCCATTTGCACTTGAGTGTAGTGCATGGTGAAATGTGTGGATCAAATTTCAGTTTCCTGCATATGGTTATCCAATTTGTCCAGCACCATTTGTTGAAGACGCTGTCTTTTTTTCCTGGCTATTTTGTTAGGGCCTTTGTCGAATATCAATTAGCTATAGTTGCTTGACCCAAAATCCGGGTCCTCAAGTCTATTCCACTGGTCTATATTCCTGTTTTTATGCCAGTATCAGGCTGTTTTTATTACTATCACTTTGTAATATAGCTTTAGATCAGGTAAGGTGATGCCTCCAGAGGTATTTCTTTTGCTGAGGATATTTTTGGATATGTGAGGCCATCTGCCTTTCCATATGAAATTTGAGATCAATTTTTCTATCTCTGTGAAGAACACTGTTGGGATTTTAACTGGAATTTCATTAAATCTATATATTGCCTTTGGTAGGATTGTCATATTCACAATGTTAGTTCTGCCTATCCAGGAGCATGGGAGGTCTTTCCATTTTCTCAAGTCCTCCTCAATTCCTTTTTTGAGTGTTTCTACATTTTCATTGTATAGATCTTTCACTTCCTTGGTTAATGTTATTCCAAGGTATTTTTGTTGTTGTTGTTGTTGCTATTGAAAATGGGACCATGGCCCTTAATTCTTTCTCTGTATCTTTGTCATTTGCCTATAAAAAGGCTACTGATTCTTGTGCATTGATTTTGCATCCTGCTACTTTGCTATAGGAGTTAATCACCTTCAGGAATTTTGGGATGGCGTCTCTTAGGTCTCTTACATGTAAAATCATGTCATCAGTGAATAGAGCTAACTTAACTTCTTCCTTTCCAATTTGTATCCATTTTATTTCCTTCTCCTGTCTTATTGCTTAAGCTAGGACTTCCAGTACCATATTGATCTTCAGAGGTGACAGTGGACAACCCTGTCTTGTTCCTGATCCTAATGGGAATTCCTCCAGTCTCTCTTCATTGACTATTATTTGGGCCTTAGGAGCTTTGTATATTGCCTTTATTATGTTAAGATATGAACCAACCATGCCAATTCTCTCCAATGTGTTGATCATGAAGTGATGTTGTATCTTGTCTAAGGCCTTTTCTGCATCAATTGAAATGATCATGTGGTGTTTATGTTTCACCTTGTTTATGTGGTGTATTACATTGACAGATTTCAGTATGTTGAACCACCCCTGTGTTCCTGGGATGAATCCCACTAGGTCAGGTTGGATAATGCTTTTGATATGTTGTTGGATTTGGTTTGTGAGTTTTTTGTTCAGGATCTTTGCATCTAAGTTCATCAGGGAAATAGGCCAGTAGTTTTCTTTTCTTGTGGCATCTCTACCTGGTTTTGGAATTAGGATGATACTAGCTTCATAAAAGGAGTTAAGTAGCATTCCCTGTTCACCAATTGTGTGGCTCAGTTTGAGGAAGATAGGTTTGAGTTCTCCCATGAAGATTTGGTAGAATTCACATGAGAAGACATCTGGTCCTGGACTTTTTCAATCTCCATGAGTGTGATGGGTTTATTGAGGAGATTAATCTGCTCTGAGTTTAGCTTTGATACATGGTATGCATCCAGGAATTATTCCATCTCCTCCACATTATCCAGTTTTGTGGAGTAGAGATTTTGAAATAAGTCCTGATGATTCTCCCAATTTCACTTATGTCTGTTGTGATCACTCCTTTTTCATTTTGAATTTTGTTAATTTGAAGCTACTCTTTTTTTTTTTTTTTTTTGCTTGATCAAATTGGCTAGAGGTTTGTCAATCTTATGTAATTTTTTCAAAGAACCAGCTCTTTGTTTTGTAATTGTCTTGTTTCCTTAGTTTCCAACTGATTAATTTCTGCTCTAATTTTAATTATTTCTTTCCTTCTGCAACTCTTTAGGCTGGATATTTCCTGCTTTTCCAGTGCCTTTAGGTGGATGCTTAAGTTATTGATTTGGGATCTCTCTGTCCTGTTTATGAAGGCATTGAGTGCTATGAATTTTCCCCTGAGGACCGCCTTCATTGTGTCCTATAAGTTTTGGTATGATGTGTTTTCATCCTCATTCAATTCTAGAAATTTTGCAATTTCATTTTTTATTTCATCTACTATCAATTTATTGCTTAAAAGTGTGCTGTTGAGTTTCCGGGTGCTATTGAGATTCTTGGTGGGTCTTTTCTTATTGATTTCTAGCAATATAGCATTGTGATCTGATATCATGCAGGGAATTATGTCAATCTTCCTGAATATGTGGAGGCAGTCTTTGTGACCCAGTATATTTTCTATTTTAGAGAATGTTCCATGGTCTGCTAAGAAGAATGTGTAGTCTGTGGATTTGGGATGGAAAGTTCTGTAGATGTCTTTTAGGACTAAATGATCTATGGTTTTGTTGAGGTCTCTTACTTCCCTGTTGAGTTTCTGTTTGGATTACTGATAATGGTATATTGAAATCCCCAGGTATGATGGTGTTGGTGGCTATTTCTGTTTTATTGTTAAGTAGGTTTTGTGTTATGAACTGTGGTACCCCTGTGTTTGGTGCATACAGATTTATGATTGTAATAACCTCTTGATGGATCGTTCCCTTGATAAGTAGGAAGTGGCCTCCATTATCTTTATGATTATTTTTGGTTTGGAGCCTATTTTATCCGATATTAATATAGCTACACCTGTTTGTTTCTAATTCCTGTTTGCTTGGAATATTGTTTTCCACCCTCTCACCCTGAGGAGGTATCTTTCTAGTGGTAAGGTGGGTTTCTTGAAGACAACGGATTGAGGGGTCTAATTTTTTGATCCATCCTATTAGCTTGTGTCTCTTGATGGGTGAGTTAAGTCCATTAATATTTAGGATAATGACGGTGAGATTTGATTTGATTCCTGCCATATTGTGATTGTATATGTGGGTTGGTGTTTTCATGGACTTTGAAGTTTTTTGTGTCTACTCTGAGTTTGGTTATTATGATCTGCTTCTTGTAGGCATTTGACATTGATTATTTGTTTCTTCTCTGTAGAAAATTTCCTGAAATACTCTCTGTAGGTTTGGTTTTGTGTTCACATAGTTGTAAAGCTGAGTTTCATTATGGAAAATTTTTCTTTCACCATATATTATTATGAGGGATACTTTTGCTGGGTAGAGTAGTTTGGGTTGGAAGCCATAGGTTCTTAGACTTTCTAGTATTTTATTCCAGGCCCTTCTAGTTTTCAGGGTTTCCATTGAGAAGTCTGAAGTAATTATGTTGGGGTTACCTTTGAAAGTGGTGTGTTGTTTTCCCTAGCTGCTTTTAGGATTTCCTCTTTGGTGTCAGTGTTTAGCATCTTAATGACAATATGTCTTGTAGAGTTTCTCCTTTGGTCCAGTCTGTTTGGGGTTCTGTTGGCTTCTTGTATCTTCTTGGGCCTTTCTTTTAAGAGACTGGGGAAGTTTTCTTCAATTATTTTGTTAAATAAGTTTTCCATCCCTTTGGTCTGAATTTCTTCTCCTTCTGATATTCCAATGATCCTGATATTAGGACATTTAAGTGTATCCCACAATTCCCTCATGTTCTGTTCACAGGAACTTTTGAACTTACTGAAATTTTTGAACTTTCAAACTGTTTCTTCCATTTTGTCTTCCAGATCAGAGTTTCTATTCTCTACATGGCCTACTCTATTCTTGAGAGCTTCTAGAGCATTTTGGACTTGTTCAATTAGGTTTACATTTTCTACTACTTTTCTATGTATAATTTCTATCCCTCTGTCAAGCTCCCTTTTTACATCATTGTCTGATTTTCTTGATGATTCCTGGAATACATCCTTGCATTTCTTTATGTCTTTATTTAGCATGTCCAGCTGATTTTTGAGTTCTTGTTTTTTTTTTTTTTTCACTCTTCCTCAAATCTTTTAACTCTCTTTGAACTCCTTCCATTTTCTTATCTATTAGTTCTAGTTTAGTGATGGCAGCATCCACATGATTATTTATCCATTGTTGCTTTTCTGCATGTTCTACCAGTAGCTTGGTCAAGGTTGCATTGCTCATAGCTTCATTTTGGTGTTCTGATCTTAGTGACTCACCTATGTTTTGATTAGAGATCTTCATTGTAGGAATGGGTGATCTAACTGGATTGTCTTGCATTTGATTTTTCATGTTACTCCTTTTGTGCTGTGGTCTGCCCATCACAGTGTATAGGCACTTAGGTGGGTGGATTAGCCTGGGCTCAAGCACAATGGGAATCTGAGGCAGCCTGAGGCAGTTGCCAAACAGCCTGGGCTTTGACTCTCACATTCCAAAGCCACCTCATCTACTGACTGGTGGGGCACCAAAGTTGCCTGATCTCTCAAGTGGCAATGCACCAATGCTGTCTGTGTTCGAGCTAGGAGGGATACTGAGGCACCAAACACTAAAGCAGCCCAAACTCTGGTGGGGGAACACTGGGACCCAGAAGCAGTCTGAGCTCCCCCACCATAGGACAATGGTGGACAGCCGGCATGCCAGACCGTAGGGATGGTACCAAACTGGTGCAAGCAACAGGCACAGTCTCAGCTTGCTTGGTAGTTGCTGTGAGCCTAGACTCGCTGTATGTGCAGTGGCAGGAGCAGTAAGTGAGTGAGTGGACAGAGCAGCCTAAGCTTCCACAGGCAAGGATTGATTGGCTGCGGCGCCGTGGATACATTGGCTACTTGAAGGGAGGGGTTGGTTACCTGCCTGCGCCTGCGAGGGAATCAGTGATTCCCTGTTTATGCCTGGGCCCTCTCAACCTGCAGTGGGCGCGTGGGCGGAGCAGTCTAAGCTTCCACCAGCAGGGATAGAGTGTCACACAGCAGTGCTGTGGATAAGGTGGCTACTTGGTGGGAGGGGTGGGCTACCCTCCCGTGAGGGAATCAGCGATTCTCTGTTTTTAACACCTCTGTTCCCTCCCACTGGCAATCTATTGGAGATTGCTCTCCCCTAAAAGACCCAGTGAACCTTTAATGTCTTGCGTTTCTTTCCCCGGGATCTGCAGCACAGCTAGGCAGTCACCATCTTGGCCATAAGTCCTTCTAATAAGTTTTTAATTCACTTTTCTGTAGATAGAGTGGAATTTTTAGCCATTTGGATGGAAAACTGTACCCTCCCAATTGTCCTAAGGAAAGAATAAACATAAATTATCAGATTGAATATTCTAACACAAATGTATAATTAAAAAAAACCAGACCTAAAGATAAAATACAAAAGTAGAATTTATGTAAAGCAAATAAAACTAATGTTTGACACATTTGTAATTGGAGATATTATAGATATTGTGGTAATAATGTTCTTGTAAGACTTCCCCATTTTTACCATTCATTTTATTATTTTCCCACATATTTCACAATACCTTCCATTACACTCATATTGATATCCTTCTCAGGGACACATTTGCTTACAGAAAAGGTACTGAATCCTGAACATTCAGATTTTCACATTGTTTTGGACTTCTGTCAGTAGCTAGTCAGTCTGCTTTCCATTAGAGGAAGGCTCAGAATCTAAGCTGGACCTTCACAGATTCATGGTGTCCTTGCAGGTGGGATGTCAGTGCTCATGCAATGAAAGGTCTAAGTAGAGAAGTTTTAGATTCATTTTGACACATCTGACTGTTTCTTTTCTTAGATGTTATAGTGTACTAATAAATATTTTATATCAGTGTTATTTCCATAGCTGATTTAAAAATATTAAAGACTCTTTGTAATTTAAATATAGCTTAGTTTTATTAATAATCAATGTTAATAAATTTACCTCAATTTATAAGTCAAATAAAATGAAAAAAATAACTAAAAACAGGCATATTCCATTCAATACTACTGTGTACAACAGACTTATTGTATTAACCTTGAGTCAGATAATTCCATTCTTTCAACATTTTCTTCCTTATCTTATGTGCTGTTATCTTGTGTCCTAGAGGAATACTCCACACAGGTTCTTGCTTGACTGGTATATTAGAAGACAAGCATTCAAAAAAATGAGAGGAACACACATAATAACAGTTTGTATCCAATATTTACTTCCAAGGAAAAAGTCTGACTAGCATGGTTTCTTAATTCCTTTGATGCTTGCCATGCCTTTAACCCATAATTTGGATGGTTCAATATCCTACAGTAGCCTCTGGTGAGAACTTAGCAACAAAACATTGACTTCAATAGCAGAATGTGGAAAAATTAAGGGCTAATGCTATACAGAGTACCAAGTGAATTGCTTGAAGTACATGCACATACACAGGAAATGTGTGTATCAGGACCTGCACTGTCCCTGGGCACTCTCTATTGTATTCACTGAAAGCATTCGAGTGGGTATACTCTTTGCAGAAGTGACAGTATACATAAATTTCCTAGATATTTTCTTGATAAAATCATACTTCATAAATAGGACTTAACACACATTGAATATAACTCTATAACACAGAACTGATTCTTATTACCAAATATAGATTCTTTGAAAATCAGGAATAAAGGTATTGCCTACATTTTTTTATAACAAATATCCACAGCTATACTTGGCTTGAAAATAGAGAATGCATTTTTATTCACCCAATATAGTCTCTAAAACAGAATGTATGACTAAGGTCAAGAGAGATGTCCCAGTAGTTAAGGCACTTGTCTGCAAAACCTAGCAACCTACTTTTGATTCCCAAGTATCCATGTAGAGCTAGATGCACAAAGTGACGTATGCATCTGGAGTTCATTGGTAACTGCTGGAGGCTCTGATATACCCACCTTCTCTCTCTTCTTAAAAATAAATAAATAACTGTTTTATAAAATGATTCTAATGGATATTGTACTGTTGATAATCTCAAACATGAAATACTTTCAGAAATATAAAAAAAAAATACTGCTACTGAAAACTACCAAGTATTGGCACATTCCAATAAATTATGTTAGAAAATTCTACTTAATAATACATTCTAGAGGTTGAGAGTTAAAGATACTTAATTAAAGGAAATGCTAGTAAAGATATGCTTAATCTCAGCTTCCTTATTACTATAAGTTTAAATACCATAAAACTAGCACTTTTCCAAAACAACAGGCATATATTGCTGTATAATATAATTTTGCTTGGGAAGTGATGTAATATGAATGTATCCTAATCTTGGATTATAAAATGCATTTTATTGAGAGCAAATAATTATAGAGAAATATACCTATTAAATAGTCAAATAGTTGGTTTAATATACTACTAATATACAAATGAAGATCACAGATCTACATTATTCGGTTACATTATTTTGAATATGGTATTAGACTCAGACATAATGGCTAAATTCCCCAGCCACCTCCCTGAAGCCAGACATTCATTTGTAGCAGCAAGGGACCCTGCTTGTATCCTTCATCACCCCACCCCTCCACACACACACAAATAAATAAAAACTTACCTTAAAGTAGATAAAATTGCAGTGGATTATTAATGTGTGCTATAGAAAGTCAACTGAGAGCTGAAGAAATGGCTCTGTAGTTAAAGGTGCCTGTTTTCAAAGCTTGCTAGCCCAGGTTCAATTCCCATGAATCCATGTGTGGTGCATGCACCTGTGATCTCAAGCTGAGTTATAACAATGTGAAATAGAGCCAGGAGAATCTAAAGTTCTCTTGCAAGCTAGTCTGACATTTATTTTCAGTATGGTAGTTAGTTTATGGTGATTGTAGACCATGACTCAAAGAAGGTGGAACACAGATGTTTCAAACTTGTTCTCTGACCTCCACACACATGCAATGGCATTTGCATACACACACACAGCAAAAATATATTTAAATATATTTAAATGAACAAAATATTAAACTTAAATAGTTCACTTAGTTACATTTTTAAAGATCAAATTTGTTTTTTATTTTATCTTTATTTGAGTAAACATCTTTTTTATTTTTCTGGTTTTTTGAGGTAGGAACTCCCTCTAGCCCAGGCTGACCAGGAATTCACTATGTAGTCTCAGGGTGGCCTTGAACTCATGGTGATCCTCCTACCTCTGCTTTGCGAGTGCTGGGATTACAGGCGTGCACCACCACACCCAGCTTAAGTAAATATCTTAATGTATCATACTGCATAAAACAATTGTTATTTAAAAACGAGTGAAATGGGGCTGGAGAGTTGGCTTAGTGGTTAAGACGTTTGCCTGCAAAGCCAAAGGATCCTGGTTTGATTTTCCAGGACCCATGTTAGTTTGATGTACGAGGGGGCACATGCATCTGGAATTTGTCTGCAGTGGCTGGAGGTCCTGGTGCACCCATTCTCCCAGTCTCTCTCTCTCTCTCTGCCTATTTCCCTCAAATAATTAAGTAAATAAATAAATAAAATTTAAAAAAACACGTAAAATGATTTCAATATATTCAAATATTTTTATTCTTTAGATAGAGATAACCTCAAATATAATTCTTATGCAAACTTCTTAGACAAATATGGTTCAGGAAAATATTTATTTAAGTTGTTCTTTATCTTAGGAGAATTCAGAAGAAAGTAAATGAATCTTGTAAGATATCAGAAATTTGGTTAGATAATATAAGTCATCTGTAATATAAATTTAAATATACCGGGTAATATAATTAGATGAGCAAACTAATATCCTTATATAATACTGTTTTTCTATAATCTCTTAGCTCAAAGATTACAAAAGAATAAAAATTATAAATTTGGGCTGGAGAGATAGTTTAGAGGTCCTTGCCCGGGAAGTTAAGGACCCACGTTAAATTCCCTAGTACCCACATAGGCCAGACGCACAAAGTGGCACATACATCTGGAGTTCATTTGTAGTGACTAGATGCCCTGACATACCCATTCTCTCTCTCTCTCTCAAATAAATGAATAAAAATAACATATTAAAAATAAAAGATAGCTGGGTGTGGTGTCACATGCCTTTAATCCCATCACCTGGGAGGCAGAGGTAGGAGGATCACCAAGAGTTCGAGGCCACCCTAAGACTACATAGTTAATTCTAGGTCAGCTTGGACCAGAGTGAGACCTTACCTCGAAAAACAAACAGAAAAAAAATATAAAATGTCTAACATCATTCTTTATTCCACCTTCAAAAAGAAATGGAAAACAAGGGGCTGGAGAGATGGCTTAGTGGTTACGCACTTGCCTGTGAAACCTAAGGACCCTAGTTCGAGGCTCAATTCCCCAGGATCCATGTAAGCCAGATACACAAGGTGGCACATGCATCTGGAGTTCATGTACAGTGGCTGTAGGCCCTGGTGCATCCATTCTCTGTATGCCTCTTTCTTGTCTGTCACTCTCAAATAAATAAATAAACATAAACAAAAGTAAATTTAAAAAAGAAAAAAAAAGATGACTTTTTACAGAAAATAGATAAATCATGGCTGTTTTAGAATTGGATATTTTGGTTCTACCTGTTTAACATATTCTCTCAATGATATAGGTTCATTATTTATAGTTGTTTCAGTAGAATTACAAAGTTCTAGTTATGCCACTTTTTAATTTCTAATTTAACAACTGAGTTTTGCATAACAATTCTGCCATAAAAGGACCCATTTTGGTAATTAAAACAATCAGAACACTATTTCATCCATTTTGACTATTATTAAAACAGATTAAAATAAACTACATAATTAT
This sequence comes from Jaculus jaculus, assembly GCF_020740685.1. Lineage (NCBI taxonomy): Eukaryota > Metazoa > Chordata > Mammalia > Rodentia > Dipodidae > Jaculus > Jaculus jaculus. The sequence continues at coordinate 75,627,335 of NC_059112.1, read as the reverse complement.
TATAATAAAGATGTAATTATATAATTAATTGAGCATCTGGTTCTAGTCTCTTTGTGCTAGCCAACATTAAGATATAAATGGATTTAAAAATCAAATTTTTGAATTAAAATTAACTCCACCTCTGTGTAATACTGCACAATTCTATAAATTTATCAAATATTTATAGAGTGTAAGTTATAAGACATGCACAAGGCTACTACAAAAGAGACTGAATAAATATAGTACATTTCCTTAAGAATGCAATAGAAAATAATTTACCAGTATAATGGTACAGCAATGGAAATAAAACCCAGAATAATTACAATGCAGATCTTGTAACCACAGCAACACTTCTCAGGGAGATAACAATTCTGTGCTAAAGATGAAACAGTCCCTTTAAAGGCATAGAGTTAATAGAAGAGACAGGGAATATTACCATGCAGGTATGGGGAGTCATACATCTGAAAAATTATGAAGAAACCAGATTATGAATTTATAAACTGTGATAGTTTGGGATTGCATATCAAGAATGCAACAGTGATGAATGTAAAAATAAGTCAAAGAGTGGACTGGAGAGATGGCTTAGCAGTTAAGGTACTTGCCTAAGAAGGACACAAGATCAATTCACCAATACTCATGAAAGCCAGATGTACGTGGTGACATATGTGTCTGGAGTTCATTTGCAGTGCTGGAGACCTTGGAACACTCATTCTCTCTGTATCTCTGCATATGTGCCTTTCTCTCAAATAAATAAGTAAAATTAAAATAAACTGAGACAAAGGATGGACTTGAGAGCCTCAGTTCATAAGCTTTAGTGATGACTTGGGTATAATGGAGAGTATGAGAAGGACAACCAATGAGTGATGTCCAAATTCTAACCCAGGGCATTGTAGTGAGTGAAGAATGTGAAAAAACTGCATATATAAATAAATACACACACACACACACATACATATATGATTGAATATATATATATGATACATGATTGTAATATCTGATTGAAATTTAGAATAGGTGAGTGTAACATAAGAAAAAACAGATGGCATTTCTGAAGGCAGTGAAATTAAGCTTATCAAATGAGGTAAAATTGCCTGGTATGGTGGCATGTGACTTTAATCCCAGAACTCAGGAAGCATAGTTAATAGGATCACCATAACTTCATGGCCACCCTGAGACTACATAGTGAATTACAGATCAACCTGGAGAGAGAGAGAGAGAGAGAGAGAGAGAGAGAGAGAGAGAGAGACCCTTCCTCAAAAAAAAAAAGCGGAAGTAAATTATTGATAAAAATTTCAATCACAGCCTTTATATTTAATGATTTAGGTCATATCTTAGATTCTGGCAAACCTCTATATACCCATATCCATATAAGTGTGCAAATCTGTTATGTCTTCACTGTGTGTAAACATCTATCGCAAGAAACAGTGTAAAAGTCCTCTTAGAAATAAAGCTGGACATGGTGGCACACGCCTTGAATCTCAGCACTCAGGAGGCAGAAGTAGGAGGATCACCATGAGTTTGAGGCCACCCTGAGCCTCCTTAGTGAATTCCAGGTCAGAGTGACTAGAGTGAGACCCTACCTTGAAAAACCAAAAAATAAAAAAATAAAACTAAAAAAATGTCCTTTTAGAAATATATCTATGTTCCTCTTAATAACCAATAATAAAATTATACTGAATGCATTTTCCAAATTTCTAATTCCCATCAGCTATTCCTTCTGCAATTTCTAGTGTTACAAGAAAATGCATAACAGTCCAACTTTTTAGATATTTTCTTATTCCTTGGCTTTACCTGTTGTCTAGAGGTGAGTTCCGAAGGTCCCATCTCACCATCTGACTTCACAAATCTTGGCTGTCTTTCTTTACTTCACTACTCATGTATAAACTCATGGTCATATATGCTTGAGGGTCATTTTCATATCCAAAGCCTGATGCCTCTCTTCTCTCATCATAAACTTGCTTCAAGTATATTCTATTAGAGTGTACAACTCACTTCCATTTCCTGCTTCTGTCCACAGCTTACATCCCTTGAGCTACTCATTGGAGAGTTTTAGCACTTAGCTTCCTTCTCATTTCTCTGCCATCCCATCAATCACATATGTATTTTACATTGTTTCAATATTCATATCACCAAATGCATTGAATGTTTTGGCCTCTCTCAGTCTTTCTCACCAGAAAGGATTACACCCTTTTATAAGTCTAAATATGTGAAACTGATGAACAGGTTAAACATTCTAGGAACACATGCATGTGCACATTTGGATGTACATACACACAGTGTGCTTATAAACTCAAAACCTTAAACTCTCAAGGATCTTTCCTGTACCTGTCATTAAATTCTCAAGGCCAGTTTTCTCTCTCAAGTTTTCCTAGAGAGTATTGTTACCTTCTACTCATAGTTCAAAGATCTCTCAAGTCACATATAGCTTTCTTACACTCAACAAACAAACAAAACATCTGAGAATAATCATCTCACCAAAAAGAAAAACAACCTATCAAAATGCATAGCTTCCTCTAGGAATGGTAGCACGTGTTTGTAATCCCAGCAAAAGGAAGGTGGAGGATGAAAAAGATCAAAAGACCAATTTAATCTTAAGCTACATCATGAGTACCATGATAACCTAGTCTACATGAGACTCTTTCTCAAGAAAAAAAAAAAAAAAGATTATACAAGATAGAAAAAAGAGAAAGAGAAAAGCAAGTCACACACACATGTAGTCTGCATTCCTCATGTTGCAAGTCCATGATGTCCTATCTCCCATCTCCGTCTCTGCTTGCAGGAGTATTCTGGTGGAGCTGGCTATCTCATGACTAAATACATACTATGTTTATATCATTTTCTTTTTTTTTCATCATTTATAGGCAATTCAAAGCCCCCAGTAAAATTTCTAATCTTAATTGCAATGAACCGAAGTGAGTTCAATTTCTTCGTTCTTAACAGTAAAACTTACTAAGTGAGACACCTCTACTCATGGACCCATTTCTCCTCTCATAGCACATTTTAATTTAGTACACTATTTCTGCCATTTCATGTCCAATACTCACATCATGGTCACAGCAGTTTCCACAGTGACAAATCATGTGACCACTTCCCAAACATCTTAGTTAAACTTTATCATTGTTTAATATTGGTGCATTCTATCTTTAAAGCTTCTTCTACTCTTGGAAATCCAGAGGTCCAAGCCTCTGTACCTTGTCAAAATTTGCTGTTAGAATTTTCCCTTACCATTTGTTTCTTGATTATCACCTCTAGATATTATAATGCCCAAACATTATTTTGATACCTGCTCCATTCTGCATATTAATTCCATAGAAAATGGAATTTCCTTTTACTACTTTATCTACCATGTAACCCTCAATGGCTTACATAGTTACAACCACAGCTTGGATTTCTCCATGGAACACCGAGCCTTGTTAGACATTTAATATGTAGGTAAAACTTTACATATTTAATATTTACCTTTATTAAGTGTGTGTACAGGTACATTCATGCTATCAAATGTGGTGGACATCAGAGACTGAATTTCACGTATCACATTTTTTTTTTTTTTTTTTGTAGCAGGATTTCACTCTCTCTCTGTGTCTCTTACCATTCAGTGCTGCTGTGCTCATGATGAGTTGCTGGGCAATTTCTCTGGCTCTGGCTCTCATCTCCACGTATGCGTGCTGTGATTGCAGAAGCATGCCGATGCTCCTGCCTATTTACATAGGGTCTGGTGGTCTAATTCAAGTACTCAGGATTGAACACATTTAAGTGTTTCATGCACTCTGCCATCTCCACAGACCCTAACGATGCCCTAGCATTGCTTCCAATGCTCTATGTAGAAGTTTCTATATTTCAATTAAAAACTTTTCTAGTTTTCACTGACATGCAAATAATAAGAAAACAGGACCTACATTGTTGTTTCCATCTTTGTCATTCTCCACAGACAGCTTATAGATAAATTCTATTGATCTGACCTTTAAAAGTAAAACCAAGACAGAACCCACTTGAAGAGGATATACTAAGTTACAGTTGTAATATTCACTACATCTCATAGTATAATCTGGTCATGAGGTAAATTTATGTTGTAATTTTAACTAATGTGTTTTCTAATTTTGCAGGACCCTCAGCATTGCCTGACATTATGGTTTCTACTATAATATAAAACAGCCACCTGAATAAATGACTTTAAAAATATTACTATGGTATTCTACTCTCATAACAGTCTTCTCTAGTTTGGTTTATCCCCTTAGCATGTATAATTTGTTCTTATTCAACATCAGCTCTCTCTTTCACTGAAATGCAAGCACAGGAAGACAGGGGTCTGTTTATTTTACCCACAACTGTATTCTCAGTGTTTACAACATAGTCAAAGTGTGATTGTCGATTAATGAGTAAAGAAACAATTAAATGGACATTCCCTTCCTTATCTTAGATGCATTAGAGAGTCCTCCTCAGATCTCTTTCACTGTGTTCTTTGCAAAGTCATCTCATTTATTGTCACGATATTAAACATCATATATTAACCCATCAATTTTCTTCATGGCTCTGTTAATGTCTTCCATTTAGTGGTAGCTTAAAAATCAAATATTTAACATTTTGAGTCATTTTGCCTCTCACCAAAACAAACTCTATCAGCTTAGCCTTCAAAATATACATGAAAAGAATTTAGATCTCAGTCTTCTCAGGGCCACAGCCAAATTTAATCCTTCATGGTATCTTTTCTCTCCTGGTTTACTATAATAGGCATCTTTGCTCATCCTCCTCATGCGTTTATGTAGTTTTCATCCTCATAATTGTTCAAGTGGTATTTTCAGAACTTAACTCCAAGCTCATTGCTGTCTAATATAATTAATATCCAGGAATATATTGTTTTGTATAGAAAAAGTTCAAATTTCTTATCATCTAAGAAAAGGGTCCTATGTGGCATTATTTGAGATGAAATTTTCAACCCTGTTCATCATATCACTATCATCTTGGCCTCTTGATACTAATTCAAAATCAAGAACATACAAGCTCTGAGAAATTGACTAACTTCATGCAGGTTCCTTCAGTTTTAGGTAGCCTACTGATTACTAAGTCCATGTTTCTGAAATATGCATCACATCACCCCTCACCCTAGGCTGCATTGTGAAATAAAGAAATGGCTGCTGACATTAGCTACATTAAGAGAACATAGAATGTGTAGTTCTATGGGGTTCTGATGGTGACAGAGTTGTAATAAGTGTGGTCAAAACAGCTGAATATAAATGCTTGTTCCATGGATTGAATTGTATGACTAAAGCTTAATAGAACGTTCTAGAAGAAAGAATGAGGAGAGAGACATGTGGTATCAAGAATGAGTAAGTTTCTCAAGACATTAAATGTAATTTGGAAGAAAGCTACACCTGGTTATCCAGAATATGAATGATAGTGTGGTTCTTCATTTATTATATCATTTAAACACCAAGGTCTTGCTTGTATAACATAGTGAAACATAAAATATATAGCAGTCATTTTAAATGACTTCAATATTTACTGGAATCTCCAGTTGGGCATACACAATTTTAACATCCTTACCATATCTCTTGTTTCAATCCCTAGTACCACCAAAATAAATAAATAAATAATAAATCCTGTAAATATGTCTGATTGAACTTGCTTTATTGGTGTCACTTATTAGTGCCCCTTTCATCTCATTCATATTTCCCTTCTCATAGACAAAGTGAATATCATTGTTGATTTGCACAAACAGCAATTGAGAAATTGGGGGACACCTCAGTTTCTTCATTTATAAAATTGTGTCAGATATAGCCAAGTTCATGTAGAAAGATCCAGAGATCTATGTAAGAGGTAACATTTCAAAAATATCTGCCAAAATATACCATGCTTATTTGCTCACACTGCCTTGAAACTGTCCTCAAACTTCCTCAAAATATCTTTGCATAAACTCCACTTGTTTAAGAGAGAAAAACAACTTCATTCTTTCCTTTGAAAAAAAAAAAAAAAAAACACTGTAAATGCTAACCTGTAGTTCATAATGTTCTGTGGTATAATTTCAATTGCTTTGAAGTTTCATTCAAAATTCATCAGTCTCATGGATTGCTTATTTAAACAAGTCCTCTGGCAGGTACAACTTTCACACAGCAGCCTTTTATTCAGAATTAATTGTTGGAGACTGTAGGCACAAACAAAACACATTATCTGGTTCCATAGGCATATTCCATCTAATCAAGGCAATTAGTCAAATATAAGGACCTTCTGTGAATAGCAATATAAAGAAAGTAACTGAATTAAAAAAAGATTTATTTTATCAGTTCAAATTACCCTTTAAAGAAAAACAAACACAATATTAGGGTATGAACCATATTCTCAGAGTATTTGATTCAAGTACTCCCTTAAATTCAAGCTATTGGTGCCCCAGACCTGAGTTTCCAAGATACTTTCTTGGCAATTCCTGGTCTCATTCCTGAAAATGCAGGCTTGCTGCCATCAATTTTATGGTATGTACTGGGGCAAACAGACATGAGAGCAAAGCTGATGGAGCTTCCGAGACTCTGAAGAAAATCCAATAGTTTCAACTTTGGAAATGTTTCCTTATCTATATTAAAGTCTTTCCCTTATTAATGGAAGTGCTTTGCTGTCATTCTGTGACTGTACTTTGGAACTTTCTACTATAGCTCCTATGGGATTCATGATAGCATCCAAATTCTCTCTTGTCACTAGAAAACATAAGCTAGTACAATAAGAATGCATCTTTACATGTAAAAATTTGCTATGATATCAGGATACAATTGCCAAGCTAATGTAAAAGAATGGAGGAGGGAGGGAGGGAGTGAGAGGAGAAAGGAGAAAGAGAATAAAGGAGAAAAGAAGAGTGGTGAGTAAGGGAGGGACCTAGGGAACAGGAAATGTAGAAGAGAAAAGGGGAGGGAAAAATGAAAGAAGGAAGGAGGCCTGAGGAGAGGTTTCAGCAATTAAAGGCATTTGCCCACAAAGCCTGACAGCTCAGGTTCTCTTCCCCAGTGCCCATGATATGTAAAGTGAGCATGCATGTGGAGTTTATTTGCTGCAGCAAGAGGTCATTTGTGTCTAGTCTCTCTCTCTTTCTCTCATAAATGAATAAATAAATAATATTTAAAAATAATTATTCTGAAATAAAAGACAGAAGTGAAGATTAATGAATAGAAGGAGAGAGGAATGGGGGGAAAGGATATCCATTTCTTCACATTGATCTAGTGCTCAACCCAGTTCATTTTCTGGAGAGCTAGAGGAGGATAAACTTTGCCTGATGTTCCTTGTTAACTCTACAGCTAATAACACAAACTCTTCTGTCTAAATAATGCGGAGGAAAGAAGGAAAAAGTCATCTTCTAGACTATAAAAGCTTTGTCCATCCGTCACACTGAAGATCTTAAAGATCTTTTGTCGGGCAATTCTTTTCCCTCTCAGCTAATGTGCAGCTTAAGATGAGCCGTGCATGCTAATCACTGAAAGAGAACTGAATTGCATTGAGCATTGGTTCATTTTCATGATGCTAACCAACTATTTTCTTGGAGGAGTCAGGACAGTGGCTTAACTACATAAACCTCTTTGAAATACTAATTAAGATTTAACTATTCAGGCTGGAGAGATGGCTTAGCACTTAAGGAGCTTACCTGCAAAGCTTAAGGACCCATGTTCCACTCTCCAGATCCCATGTAAACCAGATACACAAAGGTTAGGCAAGTGCAAGGCACAATAGGTGGCAAAAGTGTCTGGAGTTTGATTGCCGTAGCTGAGGACATGGCTCACAAATTCTCTTTCTCTGTCTGTCTGCCTCTCTCTAACTCTCTCTTGATCTCTTAAAAAAATAAATAAAACTATTTAGCTATTCTCAAAAATATAGAAAATTCATTTTAAAATGGATATCTGGCTGCCTGTTATAAATTTGGATTTCAGCCAAATTAAAAAAAAAAATAATGTTAGCAAATTTTGATCTGGATTCAAAGGAAAAAAAAAAGAGATGATCACTTTTTACTTCATTGTTTTGTGAAATGCAATTCAGCTAAATAACAATGACTAATAACTTTGGTCATGGATAAATATATGCTACTATATCTTAAACATGGATCATGTTTTAACCCATCCTTCAGTGTGATATTAATTTGTTAGTTCTAAGGTATCCATCTTATAGGATATATTGAGTGATGTTACCATTTCTGTCTTGTTCTTTGTGATACTGTGATCTGTGCCTAAAAGAACAAACTTTAATTTAATCTTTAGTAATAGAAGAGACATAAAAAAATAATGAATCTGAAAATTGTTTGTCAATGATTATTACTCTCATTTGCACAGTGTGCAGTAGAAATATCTAGAGATGTAAAGAAGAAAATAACTAGAGTGGAGTAGACATAAATATCTGCCTTAACCATTATCTATATTGTAATTAACTCAAATATGAAAGTTTTATTCAAGTCAGGGAATTGTTATATAATGCACCATATTATTTTGGTAACTAATCTTTTGCTCTTATCATACCCAGTGGGAAATGTGTGCAATTATTACTTTCCTAACAAGCTAGAGTGAGTCAAATGCAAGATGTAACTGGGCATTGAGAAAAAAAGAGTTGTGTTGATTTTAGAGCTAGTTTAAGAGCAACTTACACATGCTATTTATTGCCCATCTGCTGATGCAAGACATTGACACCACACCACGTATGCTATTATCGCCACATAATTAAAAACTCAATAACGTTTTGTCATTAATCTTATAAAATTATATACATACATACATACATACATACATATATGTGTGTGTGTGTGTGTGTGTGTGTGTGTGTGTGTGTGATTGCCCCTGTCACATATGAGAATAAGATCGTTTTCTCTTAAAATATTGTGAAAATTTATATTTTATGTTTTTTTTTCAGGGACCAAATATATTTATCATGTTCAGCTATATATATTTAAGTATTCAGTAACATTCACATTTAATGAAATATTACATGGAACCCAGTAAGCATTCTGTATTTTTTAAAGTTCTCTTTCAATTTTAATTTTTGACACTTTCATACATGCATGGAATGTATTTTGCTCTTATCCCTCCAAACTCTTTTTTCCTTCTCCAACGAAAGCCCTCAGGTAATTCCTATCCTACTTTCCTGCTTTCTTTATGTTTCTTTAACCGATTGAGTTAAATTAAGGTTATTTGCATGATCATGTTTTATGAATGATACTTAAATGATCAAAAGTACAATTAAATTCCTGAAAGTTATTCATTCAGTTATCATATTCAGAAGCCTTTTGAACTTATGATTTTTTCCCATAGTAATATGTTCTGACTATAAAAATAAATTTTATTTTCTCTGAATCTCAAAATATAGTTCCTATTTATCTAAATGGGCATTATGATAATGCTGTACATTAGCCTAGTACTATAAGGCTGAATAAATTATGTTTAAATATTTTTAATTTTGGTATCCCTCATTCAATATGTATAGTCTATAAAACCACACACACACAAACACACACACACAGATATTCATGAGTTTGCATATTCACCACACACTACAAACACACCATATATCTATATCTATATCTATCTATATCTATATCATCTATATCTATATCTATATCTATATCTATCCCTAAAAACTCATGTGTTAAAATTCTAATTTTTAACATGGAGTTTGGAATGGCTAGAGGCCCTGGCATGCCTATTCTCTTTCTCTCTCTTTCATAAAAATAAATATATATTAACAATTTTTCCAGATCAAGTACTATGACAAATGAAGTGTTACTGTTTATAAACTCCTGTGTCAATGACATTTTGCTACAGCTGCTTGAGTGGACTAAGGCAATGGGTATACATGTGTATGTACATGTAGTAAAATACCCTTGAATTATTCCATTTGCTTTGAAGATGAATCTCACAAGGGTGTGAAACAATATGAAGTTCAGTATATGAAACTAATCAATCAGCACAGAAAATTTCTGTGGGTTAAAATGAAAGCAATATAGCTGAACTACAGTTAATGAACTCATCAATTGAATTTAATAACTTGCATGAATACATATCAGTGACATTAAATTCAGTTGTATACACAATTAAAATAAATATTACAATTAATTCATTGAACTTAGAAAGGCTATCATTGATCACTGATCAGATTTAAAAAATACATAGATTTAAACTATGTAAATGAAATATAACATCTTCATGAAAGTTACCAATATATTACATGAATAAAAAAAAATTCTCTAGATAGGAAAAAAAATGACTCTGTCTAAAGAAAACAGTATAAAAATTACTTTTACCTTTACTTACTACCCAAGTGTAGTTGAAAGATATTTTTTTATGCAAAAGTGGTAGAGAAAATGATCTTGGGAGAAATAGAATTTTCATTTATTTTTCTCTGTTTAATTTTGAGTTTCTGTTACTTTTCCTTTTCTCTTTCGCTTTTGCCATATTTTGAACCTAGCCACAATGATTTACTCCCTTACACAATTCCACGACCTTTGATGTTTTGCTTTACCCCAGGCTCAAGGAAATGCAGCCAGATAACCAGGGGCTGTTACTTGAAAAACTGTAAGTCAGCATTAGTCTTTCTTCATTAAAGTTGCATTTCTCAGGTATTTTGCTACAACCTCAGAACACTAATACAACCAGTGTCTCTGTATTTTACTAAATATTAATTATATGAATTCATTTCTATTATGTGAGTAAATACAAATTATAAATTTGTTTATTTTGTGAAAATTGTTTTGTCTGTTCTTTATATAAACATGTCAAAATAATGGGAACAATGCATGGACATTTTAATTTGCTGACACCTCTACTAATCATAGTAACAACTGAATGTCCTCTAATTATCTTATGCTTGCTTTTGCTCACTGGTCCTTCCATTTTCCTGACAGCCCTAAAGTTCCTCAGTTTGTTATTTAACATGGGTCTTTGAGAGACAGACTGCATTCTATGCTATCAAATGCTTTTATATCTATTTTAAACTTTAGTGGCAAAAAAAAAAAAATAGTGAGTATATGAAGTGTGTTGCAGTTATGGTCACATTGCTGGCACAGAATACCTGACCAAAAGTAGCTGATGGGAGAAAAGGGCCTATTTTTACCCATAGGCTCAAGGGAAAACAGTAAAGACTGGCTGCTTCAGTGGTGTCACAAGGGAAGGTCTCTGTGCAGAGGTGACACAAAGAAACAGGATGTGAAACAATGGCCTGTGGATAGATGGGTGCTATGTATACCATAAATTAGTACTCTGTGGTAAAAAACATTTTAAAATATAATACTCACAATGAAATTAACATGCAGAGTCAAGCAAGTTTTTAGTGCTTCAAGGAGAATACTGTATTAGAATGTCACTCAATTGAATTGTCATCAATTAAGATTAACCAGTAAAATTCATTATATACTTACCATTCCCATTTGAGGATGAAATAAACCCTTTTCCCTTAAATAGGTTTTGTCAGGAATTTGTCACAGGCAGTAGAAGGTAACTAACACAAATATTTCTGTTCATTTTCTATAATATACTCCTGTTTCCTAAAATTTTCCTCAATTCATAGGATAATTATTTATGGCAGAACAATATTCTATTTTATATATAAACACCATAGCTACATTATATATTTATCTGATGAAAAGAATATATTTTGAATTTGTATCTTACTTGTTGTGATCATTTGCAGTGGCTAGAGGCCTTGGCATGCCCATCCTCCCTTTCTCTAGCTGCTTCTTTCTCTCTCTGAAATATACATATATACTTTTAAAGAAAGCACTGAGGATTTCAGGATGACTCTAGACATGGTGGTGCATTACTAGAAGCCCAGTTGAGGTGAGAGAGTTGCAAGGTTGGGGCTCCCCTGGGCCTGGGTCACATAGTAAGACCTCCATTTCAAAAAAAAAAAAAAAATCAGTAAGACAAGCCACATGCCTTTAATCCCAGCACTCGGGAGGCAGAGGTAGGAGGATCACAGTAAATTGGAGGCCACCCTGAGACTACAGAGTGAATTTCAGGACAGCCTGAGCTAGAGTGAGACCCTACCTTGAAAAACCAATAAAAATAAAAATTAAAAAAATCAGTAAGACAAAAACAAATAACACATCCTAAAAAATGATATGGATATACATTTTCCAAACAATAAATTCAAATTAAATGAATTAATGGACCTCATTAAATATTAAGAAAACAGAAATAAAAGTCAATGGAATATTATCTCAATTCCACTACTTGGCTATTATCAAAATGCTAAAAAGTAATATATGCAAGCAAAATGTGGAATATACAATTTATAAACAATTTATAGGGAAAAAATTAGAGCCATTATGGTGATTATTCAGTAAGTTAAAGATGGAACTATCACTACAAGTTATATATCCAAAGGAAATATAGCCTGGATGTTAAATAGATATATGCCTAACCATGATTCTTTTTCACCATTACCAATAGATAAGAACTGCAAAACAGCTGAATGACTATGCGCTGATGAATGGAGAAATAAAATAGGAGACAGATAATTGATTATAGGTAGATACATGACAGTTGACAGAGATGATAGATAAATGATATAAATATAGTATGGAGATGATATATATTCAAAGTATAAATAAAGATATAATAAATTACTATTCAGCCATAAAAATAATGAAATCATATCATTTGCTCCAAATCCTCTAATTTGTAAGTGAACAAGAATAGAGTGACATATGTCAGGAACAGATAAACAGTTACTACATATTCACCCTTATATCTAGAATCTCAACATTTTGATCTTGTAGAGATTGGTAGTACATTGATGGCTATTGGATTCTTGAATATGGTTGAAGGAAGGCTAATGGGTAAATACTAATTTATAATTAGATAGAATCAAGAAATTCTAATTCTAAATTCTAATTAGAGCTATATATCAACTACAGATAATAATAATACACTTCAAAATTAAGGATTCTGAATGTTTCAAACCAATAATAAATGGAAATAAACATCTGTTTAGCCTGATTTAAATATTGCAAAGTGGCTTCACATGCCAAATTATTATTATTTTAATATAATATAATATTATATTATTTTATATATATTATATTATATTATTATTATTTTATATACCATTTTTATCTTTTTTACATATTAGCAAAAATAAGTGTTATTTAATTCAAATAAACTCCATGTGGCACATGTGTACTCCTGTATATGGTCTTTGTCCTGTTTATCTTTGAATAAATGTTAACTCCAACAGTCTTTTAGCTTTCTAGTCCAGAAACTTTGGAGTCATTAACTCCTCTCTTTTTCTCTATATCTCAATAATTAGACTATAATAAGATCTCTTCCCTTAAAATGTATACAAGGATGGATCTCACCTAGTCACACCTCTCACCTCCTCCTACTCCGAGCCATCACTGTCTCTCACCTAAATTATCTCAGAGAACTCATATTGTTCTTGATAACTTCAGCTTCTGACTTCTGTAGTTTATTCTCAGCAATACAGACAAATGATGTTTAAAATAATTTAAATTGTATCGCATCCACTCTGCATAAGCCCTTCAGTTCCTTCCCTTCTTCAGTAAAATATTATTCAAACATCCACATGACTCTGAACAATGAGTTTTCCTGCCACGTCTCCACCCTCACTTCCTACAACTACCATTTTAGCTGAGTCAACCCTGATTTCACTGCCTTAACTGATTTACTTTGAAATTAAAGGCCTATGTCCATCTCACTCCTCTTATTTTCTCTTCCTTGTGCCTAAAACATTTCTTCTTGAGTACTCCTTTTCCTCCTGAATCTATCTAATAGTTCTTTTCTCTTGGAAGATTATAAAGGTGATCCACCCAGACAGACAATGTGGAATATAAAAGTAAAGTACGACAGTTTTCAACTTGGTCCAAGATTTGTGATAACAATCACAATTTAAGCTATCTCATGAATAGCTTTATTTCAGGATATCCTACTACAGATTCAGGACATGGTCTCCCACAGATTTGATAATTCATCAAACCTACTCTAAGAACTAAGGAAAGCTGTATGATTACCACAAGACAATGCAAACAAGGACCAGTGAACACACACACACACACACACACACACACACACACACACACACACACACACACACAAAGAAAGTCATTGTTTAGGAGATTAAAAATAGCGCTGAATAGATTGCTCAGTGGTTAAAGGCACTTGCTTGCAAAGTCTGATTACCCAAATTTGATTCTCCCGTACTCATGTAAAGCCAGATGAGCAAAGTGGCACATACATATAGAGTTCATTTGCAGTGGCAGGAGCCTCTGACATGTCCATACTCACTCCCTTTCTGTCTCCCTCTTTCTGTCTCCCTCTAAATAAATAAATAAATAAATAATTAATTAATTAAAAAATAAATATCTTCTTCTTTACTCAAGAGATGTATTATTAGGCTGCTTAACAGTTTAAAGTGCTTGCTTGCATAGCCTGCTGGCCTGTTTTTTTATATGTTTATAATTATTATTAATAACAAGATGTTTCATATGGATACATTATGTGCTGGTACTCTCTTTTCCCTTGTCCCTGTACATATATAAAGACAGACACACAAAGTAGTACATGCATATAGATACATTTTCAATGTCAAGAGGCCCTGGTGTGCTCACATGTCCAAACCCTTTCTACATGTCTAGAAATCTCAGCCAATGTCTACTCTAGGATTACCAGTGTGGCCAACCCCACCCTAAATCATCTCTGTGGCCAAAATTATCAAGTGACCATGAGGAGGCACTTCTATCAGATTCCAAAACTTGAGAGGTTACTTCATAAGAACCAGGGACAAAGACCAATAAAGTCATGGACTATTATAAAACACTTGATCTAATAGAAGTTGACTATGATTGTCATGAGTTTGGGAAGGATATTGGAATCATGGGATGAATTGACCACTACTTATTATGGTCCAGTTACATATGAAAAATAAACTTTTTTGTTCATATTATATAAGAAGATAACTGTTGTGCACTTTATATTCCAAAGAGATTGGAGCAAAGAATGTTTCCTATGTATCAATGATAGGCATTTAAATAAATAGATACACTCAGTCTTATTTAGATTAGGACAATGTGTACAAATAGCAAAGTATCACATAACAACTCCTTAAGGTGAATAATTGTTTTTTTTTTCTTAGTTTAAAACTAAAAATATTAGGTAAGTTAAATCTTTACTGTTCATTCCTTATACTTGTGCCCAAAATTGATACCTACTTGTTACTGATTCTTATTTCCATTCTTCAATCTATAATCACTTCTTATACCTGATACTATGTACTATCATATATTTTACATATTATGTAGCTTTCTCAGGGAATTAAAACTATTAAATGAATCTTTATTCTTGTCCATTGAAATGTATCCTGTGCTTACATTACATGTGACATAGTGCATGTTATAAATTAATTATTTGGTTATTATTGAACTGATTTTCTAAATTCCTATTCCTTTATAGCCTATTTTTAACATAATATTTTATTTATGTGTGTTAAAATGTGGAATGTAGACTTATCAATACCTGCATACTTAAGATATTATTCTGGGGCTGGAGAGATGGCTTAGCAGTTAAGCACTTGCCTGTGAAGCCTAAGGACCCTGGTTTGAGGCTCGATTCCCCAGGACCCACGTTAGCCAGATGCACAAGGGGGCACACATATCTGGAGTTCATTTGCAGTGGCTGGAGGCCCTGGCATGCCCATTCTCTCTCTCTCTCTCTGCCTCTTTCTCTCTCTCTCTCTCTCTGTCGCTCTCAAATAAATAAAATAACTTAAAAAAAAAAGATATTATTCTGGCTGTATCAAGTCAGTCCTCTGAATATTTAAATTACTTTTCAGTTCACAAGTACCAGCTATGGTTTCATATTACTGTGTGGCATATTGAAAATCAAGTACGCGACTTAATTAAGAATGTCAAGTTATAAATTGTATCTCTGGGCTGGATATATGGATTAGTGGTTAAGATGCATGTCTGTGAAGCCTAAGGATACAGGTTTGATTCTCCAAGTCCCATGTAAGCCAGATGCACATGGTGGCGCATGTAACTGGAGTTTGTTTGCAGTGGCTAGAGGCCCTGGCTTGCCCATTCTCATTCTTTCTTTGTCTCTCCCTTTCTCTATCTCTAATAAGGAAATAAATATAAATAAAAGTTAAAAAATTCAAAATAATCAAAAACTAAATAAATGGTATCTCTGAATTCACAGTCAAGGACAATTTTAATTAATTCCTAAGTTAGAGTGGACAAATGCAGCATTCTGTACTCCCAGTAAAATTCATACAGGTGGGGGCTGGGGAAATGGCTTAGCTGTTAAAGTGTTTGCCTGCAAAGCCTAAGGATGCTGGTTCAATTTCCCTGGACCCACATAAGCCAGATGCATAAGGGGGTGCATGCATCTGGAGTTTGTTTGTAGTGGCTGAAGGCCCTGGCATGCTCATTCTCTCTCTCTCTGCCTCTTCCTCTGTCTTTCTATCAAATAAATAAATAAATAAAATATTTTTAAAAATTCATCCATGAAACTACATGTATACTTCTTATCAAGGTACCCTAGATTGGTTTATATATTTTTCCTAAGATTGTTCATAAAATAAGCAGTTAAATATTTGCCCAAGTATCAATGATAGCAGGCAATGTTTTTCTGTAGCTCAGCTATTAGGAAGATAATTTTTCTTCTTCCTGTTTTTTTTTTTTTTTTTTAAACAAAAGCTATGTTTCACCATCTCTTGTTGAGAACACTGGTAGAAAAAGTAATCTGACAATAAAAATAACCCAAAGTTTTCTTAAAATACTTTTTAGGTTATAGTCACTCTCAACTCTGTTTTGTTACAAAAGCAGAAAATGTTCTTTTTCTAAGTGAGAGCTGAATGATATCTTGTTGCAGATTTGTGTATCTGGGAAATATGCTGCATTCCAGAAGTTTTTAATTGATACAGACAGAAAGAGAATTGTGTCTCTTTTTAAGTTTTACATTCCTAGGATATTTCTTCAAATTATAGACTAAAATGTTTCCTCACTTGAATAGCTATTTCAATCATGTTTTTGAAAACTATATCTGCATCCATTGTCAGAGAGATTTTATTATCTCTAAATTACAGTTTGGAATGCCATAAGTCATTTCATGGAACAAAGTTTGTTAAATGAATACTGGCATTACTATTAGCAATTTGCTCTTGAAATCAAGTCCAAGTCAGCTCTGTTTTAAGCCATCATTTGCAGAAGCCAGGAGTGAATGTGCAGTTAAAATGATGCCATAAGTTAATTAGAGTGGAATTAGGAAGAAAGTGGGCAATTTAGCAATTCAGAACTGCCCTACTGAATCAGACCAGTGGTTCTCCTGGTGTAACATCCAGCCTCCAGCAGCTGAGCTTGCTTATGTCTACAGCTTGAGAAGAAAGGGAAAGCACTATGTAATTCTCCCAGGTAAGTGTGCCATCTGTGATCTGGAAGAATATTCTTTCTGACTTCTCTCAAATAATACCCTAAAGCAGGAAGTTTCAAACCTATTGTGATATTGATTTAGCTCAAGTAGCTCTGGTTACTCTTGTAATTAGTAATCCTTATTCAATCATCCAATTCCTCATAAAATCAACT
Organism: Jaculus jaculus; assembly: GCF_020740685.1. Taxonomy (NCBI): domain Eukaryota; kingdom Metazoa; phylum Chordata; class Mammalia; order Rodentia; family Dipodidae; genus Jaculus; species Jaculus jaculus. The sequence goes on along the minus strand of NC_059112.1, from coordinate 75,609,808 downwards.
CATCCATCAGGAAGCTGTTTATCTCTAAGTTCCTGCATCCATGGTTGAGTATGCCTGCTTTTCTCTGACAGAATGTGAATTTATGATGCCTATCCAGTACAGTCATTTGTACAACCTGCCACTAAACAACCATTCCTGATGAATATCAGCATTTCTGCCAAGTTCTTCTAGTTTCAGGGGTCCTTTCCAGTCCCTGAAATATTGCCTTTCCTCTCAAATTTCTACTTCTGCAATATGCATAATGAAGAATTTTGTATAACAAACTTGTGAGAAAGTCCAACTAATTTTTTTCTTGAATAATTTTACTTAAGGTGGAATGAATTTAAGAGAAAGGAAAGAATAGCTTTCCTTTATTATCTTTGGTTTTTGTGTGCATGTGTGCTGGGGGGTGGTCTTTCAAGTTTTTGAGGTAGGATCTTGCTTTATCCCAGGCTGACCTGGAATTCAGGATGGAGTCTCAGGGTGGCCTTGAACTCATGGTGATCCTCCTACCTCTGCCTCCCAAGTGCTGGGATTAAAGGTGTGCACTAACACCACTGTTTTTTTTTTAATTATTTTAATTTTCTGTTTATGATGGAATTGACAAAAATTATAGTGTTTGATAGTATATTAAATAGCACACAGTAGAATTTTGATCCAAATCCATAAACAATAGCAAACTCCTACAAATGAAAGTCTGTTTTTCTGGGCTGTAAAATATCAAAATGATAACATAATATCTGGGCATTAATGACAGACTCATAGCTGAGAATATAAAATACTAATATTAATTATTTCATCTAATAAGGAGATTCCCTGTGTATTTCCTATGTTATTTCAGTTTCTGTTCCCAGTTTTCCCTACTTTCATTCTCACTCAATTCCTTACTTGCTTTCCTTAATTAAACCAGAATCCTATTCATTGAGTAATTTCCTTTCACTTATGCAATGATTCCTCTTCTATATAACACCTGTCCATCTCCTTGCACTTGTTTTAGGATTTCTTGCAGTGTTACTTCTTTATTCCCCTGGATACACTTCCTTATCAGTTTCCCAGGGGAAACAAAGTCTTCAACACTAGTTTCAAATTCTGGAACATAAATTAGTATCTAAGTCACAGAAAGAACATATCTTTATTAAACATAGTGATTTATGAATGATCAACTACTCAGAATCACTAAGAAAAGTTCTTTGAGTTTTACTTATATAACCTTAATAGTGGTATTTGTGAATACTACAAAATTATAAATTAAAATGAAATTTAAATATCAAAACACAAGGCAGGGCTGGAGAGATGGCTTAGCGGTTAAGCGCTTGCCTGTGAAGCCTAAGGACCCCGGTTTGAGGCTCGGTTCCCCAGGTCCCACGTTAGCCAGATGCACAAGGGGGTGCACGCGTCTGGAGTTTGTTTGCAGAGGCTGGAAGCCCTGGCGCGCCCACTCTCTCTCTCTCCCTCTATCTGTCTTTCTCTCTGTGTCTGTCGCTCTCAAATAAATAAATAAATAAAAATACTAAAAAAAAAAAAAAAACACAAGGCAACTGTTAATATAAAGTCAAAATTTTGGATGAGGAACAGTGCAAATAGCCTGTGAAATTTCTGAATGTGTTTTAGACCTATGAGATTAGGGGAGAAAAGTCTAAGAAAAAAATATCTAGAACAAGGGCAAGGAAATGAAATAGAGAAACAGAGGTGGGAGTTAAGTAGAATGCTTCCTACTTGCTATTGGTTTATGAATAGAATATTTGAAAACAAAAGAGGAAATATGTGTTTTACCTTGTTCTGTAACATTGATCTGAGTTACTGAATCATTTTTAAATAATGAAACAAGAACAGAATTAAGTTAAGAATTAAGTCTTAAAAGTGGGATGAGGTAGTTTACTAGAATTATGAGGTAATTATATGACAAGGAGGTGTGGAATTATTCTCAAATCCAGGCAGCTTTGATGTGAATAGGCAGAATAAATTGAAAAAAGACATTGACTGGGTGGTGTTGATAGTCATGGTATAAAGTTAAGTCTGGGATATTTCAATGTGAATTGTAATTGAACACATTTTTTCCTCTGAGTTACACAGAAATGCTTACAACAAACCTGTCTTTAATTTTTTTTTAATTGCTATAGTTTTTCATTGACAGTGTGTATGCTCATGCTTGAATCATCATCAAAATATATATATTTCTGATTGTGTGAATGTTATTAGGAAAGTTGTAGAGAACCTCTACCATAGAAATAATTGCAAAACAACCATACCATCACTGTTTCCTTAGATATCCGAATGGGACCCAGAGCAATAGCACAAAGTGGCCAGTCTTCAATAGCAAAGAACAGAAATACCTTACCTTGAACACAGGCATGCCCAAGGTCTATACCAAACTCCGTGCTCGACAGTGCCGATTCTGGACATCATTTTTTCCTAAAGTCTTAGAAATGACAGGTATGTGCCTTTTTTTCATTTGGTTAAATTAGTATACTGTGGATAACGTTAAAGTAGGAAAAGTTATAATTTACATAATTTTTTATTTGCGTAAAAAGTAATTCAGTTAACCAGCACTCACGATATGATTACTTTAAAACATGTAAGAAAATATGGGGGAATTGGTTTGCATTATGATAGTATTATCATATTCTTTCACTATTCATTACTGAGAATATATTTTAATCAAATCAAAGTGATCAAACACATGCTTCCTTACTTTGATTATTCATAAAGGTAAAAGTGACATAAGCAATTCACTGCCTACTTAAATTCTGTTTTCAAGTTTAATTTTTCAAATGAAAGTAACTGACCACAACCAACAATGATACAGGCAGTCCTTTACACCATTATCATCATTACATTTTTTTGGGTTTCAGATTATGTGAGATATCACAATGTAATATATACTAGCAGTTTCTTTTTTTTGAAAATTAGCAAAGACAAGCACCTCAGAGAGACATGAGATTGTTTATATGACTTTTAATTATTAGACCTTACTCAATAAACTTATAATTGTGTGCTTTATCATTTTAGGAGATATTGCTAGTCTGTCAGTGTTCTGTGAATGACCAAATGTTCTGTGACATAATATATATCCAGAGATGGTCTCAGCTTCCCTTGGTCACTTGGCAGAACAACAATGTTGCCCTTGTATACTACAAGAGTGAGTAACAATGACACGATTCATTTAATCTGCAACAGACCCAAACAGATGCCTTTGAACATATCACAAACCTCATGTTCTTAATCTTTAGTTAAAATATTCTAAAATGAGAGGGCCAGGTTTTAATTTGAAGGAAAATTAATAAGGGACGAAAGCAACAGTAAATCTAAAAACATCAAAAACTATAGCCATTTAAAAATTGTTACTTTTTTGGGGGGGGTGTTGGGTTTGAGGTAGAGTTTCACTCTACCTCAGGCTGACCTGGAATTCACTATGCACTCTCAGGGTGGCCTTGAACTCATGGCAATCCTACCTCTGCCTCCCAAGTGCTGGGGTCAAAGGCATGCACCATCATGCCCCACTTGAAAATTGTTACTTTTTAAAGAATAAAATGTACTTTGAGGTTCTAAGTTTTGAGTTTTATAATTAAAGTAAGGAGATTGGAAAAACTAAGAACACATGTTGATGCTATACCTTATAATTTTTCAAATATCAAAACTGAATATTTTAATTTTAATATTTTCAAAATTGGTGTTATTCACATGGATTCAGAAGAAGTTTGGGTTAATCATTTTTTTTTCAAATATTGCTCTAAAACAAAAGAAATTGCAAAGCATGGCTGTAGACCAGCATTCTTTAATATGATATGATATGATTATTTCACTTACCATGGGAGTAAAGCAGTAAGTTTTCTAAGTACCACTTCAGCCATAGTTTACATTTCAGCAATGAATGTTCCAAATAAAATGTCTCTTAACACTTCTTTAAACACATGGATTTGAGCCCTTCACATTGAGGCTGTACTTCATGCTACTCCTAGACTCTTATGACATCTGCAAGAAATAAAATACACAGTGCCGGTGTCAAATATTTTCAAGTTCATATTTTCACTAATAATGCAATAGCTTAGCATGTCAGACTTTATAAAATGAAAATAAATCATCCAATAATCATCATCAATGACATCAACATTTCTAATAAGCTAGGAATAGAGAAAAAAGTATTGAGAATGGCTAGTGCTACTTATCCTTCATTTTAAAGGTATATTCTGCAGTCTCTACTTAGTATGTATAGTCTAAATGCTTTATTAAATACCGAGAATGTTTCTTTTTATAGAAAATCAAATCAAAGCTATGACTAGGTTTTTTGTTTGGTTTGTTGAGAATTTTTATTTTTTAAAATATTGCATTATAAATAATTCCGCATGGTTTGTGCTCTCTTCTGCATTTTACATTTTGTTTAGGAGTGCTTTTGGTTTGTGGTAATTGTATTCTGAGCTTTTCAACTGTGGAATTCAAAAATAAAAACAACCAACTATGAATATTATATAAACAGAAATGAAAAAGTTCAATTTATTTAAAGAAGAAAATTATCTCCATATTCTCTGTAAATAGGCATATTAGATACTGTGGATTCAATACATATCTGTACATATCACCAAACATGGTTGCCTTCCAGAATGAAAGAATGCCAAATCTATGGACTGGAGAGATTACTTAGCAGCTAAGTTATTTGTAAAGCCTAAGGACCCAGATTCAATTCCCAAGTACCCATGTAAGCCAGATGCAGAAGGTGGTGCATGCATCTGGAGTTCATTTGCACTGTCTAGAGTGTGCCCATTCGCACTTTCTGTCTGTCTCTCTCTCTTTCTCTCTCTCTTCCTCTTTCTCTTAAAAAAAAAAAAAATCCAAGTATGGTGGTGCATGCCTTTAATACCAGCACTTAGGAGGCTGAGGTAGGTGGATGGCTGTGAGTTTGAGGCCAGACTGAAACTACCTAGTGTATTCCAGGTCAGCTTGGGGACTAGAGTATGACCCTACCTTGAAAAACAAACTAATAAACAAACAAAAAGCTTTTCAAACTGCCTAGCCTGTGTATAAAATAATACACTGTGACACCATACTCACTCTAGTTAGACAAGAAACTAACAACTAAGTGATCTATGATGGAAGTAATTATTCCCACTTTTCTTAGTAATTTTTCCTAGCTGATTTATCTTAGATAAATAATATTGAGATGGGATGAAAGAGATTTCAAGTACATGAACTATGATGCTTTTGAAATCATGAGATCAGCAAATTTCAATGCCTACTTAGTCTGTTTCTCTAACTGATCTCCTTCAGCAATTCAAGTGTCATGCATCTTTCTTCTATTCTCTCCTATTTCTATTTGGGTATTTGTGTATTGAACTCATATGTTTAAATTCTAACCTTCAAGGTAATACTATTAGAAACTGAATACTTAGAATGTTTTGGGGTCATGAGAATAGACTTCTCTGTGGACTTAGTACCCTTAGTTAAAAAAAAAAAAATCCAAAACAATCTTGAGATGATGCCCCAGTTCCTGTATGTGTGAGAATACTGCTGATTTACTTTCTCCTTGCTGGGATAAAGCACCCAACTAAAACAACCTGATGGGAGGAAAGTTTTATATTGTTTTACAATCTGAAGGAGAAGCATCATGATGACAGGGGAAAGCAGAGGCTGGACATCAGCTCTGTCACAGCAGTTGAAAAACAGCAGCAGGAGAGTGTGCCAAACTCTACCAAAGGGCAGCTGGTTATTACACCCTTCAGCCCACTATCCAAAACACACCTCCTCTAGCAAGGCTCCATCTTCCAAAATGCTGTCAGCTGGGAACAAGCATTCAAAACACATAACTGGGCTGTAGAGATGGCTTAGCAGTTAAGGTGCTTGTCTGTGAAGCCTAAGGACCCATGTTCTACTTTCCAGATCCCACTTTAACCAGAGAAACAAAGGGGAGGCACACAAGGTTGCGCATGCCCACTAGGTGGCGCAAGTGTCTGGAGTTCAATTACAGTAGCTGAGACCCTGGCATGCCAATTCTCTATCTCTTCTCTCTCTCTTGCTCTCTTAAAAAGAAAATACTTTTTTTTTTTTTTTTTTTTTTTGGCAGAGGTTGGAGGTTGGGGGATGGGGTGGAAGGATGGAGCGATGTCAGAATAAAACACCACAGATGCCCAAACAAAACTGCTGTCTATGAGCTAGTAACAACTTCCTCACTGGAAACGAAATCTGTCAGTACATATAAAAATAGTGGACGTTTAATCTATAGAAATTTAAGACATAGCTCTAAGTTTAAATTTTTTTTTAATTTATTTGCTAGACAGAGAGAGACTGTGTGTGTGGGCACATGAAGGCAACATGCCTCTGCACCAACTCTACTACACACGCCACTTTCCACATTGCCTTTATAGGAGCACTGGGAAGTTGTTCCAGAGTCAGCAGGCTTTGTAATTTAGCACCGTTAACAACTGAGCCATTTCTTCACACCAACTTTCTAATTTGTAAGGAACACTCAGGACATGGCATTTTCTTATTTCAACCTATAATACTTAAACCAGCTCATATTTCTTTAGCCTTAACAAACATTCTGCTTTGCTTAAAACTTGCTTAGATTTTTCTTTTATTCAGAATCATTTTCATAGAGAAGGAAACCTTTTAGTTTTGTTTTTTTTTTATTTATTTATTTGAGAGCGACAGACACAGAGAGAAAGACAGATAGAGGGAGAGAGAGAGAATGGTCGCGCCAGGGCTTCCAGCCTCTGTAAACGAACTCCAGACGCGTGCGCCCCCTTGTGCATCTGGCTAACGTGGGACCTGGGGAACCAAGCCTCGAACCGGGGTCCTTAGGCTTCACAGGCAAGCGCTTAACCGCCAAGCCATCTCTCCAGCCCACCTTTTAGTTTTAAATGAGACACCAATGTGAGGAAAAGAAAGCTAACAAAAGAGTGAATTGAAAAAGTGATTTTTTTTTTTTCTGTACTCAAAACGTTATCTTATTTTGCCTTCCCTGACTATCCAGTTTTCTTTGGTTTAGTGCAAAGCCCCAAACAATAATAGCAAAGGATTCACCTGAATCCCCCAAACCCACCCACACACACATGAACAGGTTGTCTTTATTTTACACTTAGGATACTTTATGACATTTAAAATAATTTAAGATTAACTGAATCATTTGTGCAACCACAGTGGTCAAAAACAAAATGTAACCTAGTTGGTTAGGAGAGGCATATAGGAAAAGGGGAGCTGTGTACTCATACGACATGATTCATCAACCATGAATATTTAAAATGTATTCATATTTATTATATGACATGGTATTATATTTATTTCCAGCTAGTATGTTTTAAAATTCACATGAAGATTACTAGGTCTACTTATAAAGGACTATTATTTTCTGAGTTTTTAAAATATTTTATTTATGTATTTTTATTTGAGAGAGACAAAGGCAGATAGAGGGAGAGAGAATGGGCATGCAAAGGCCTCTAGTTGCTGCAAACAGACTCCAGATGCATGTGCCACTTGTGCATCTGGCTTTACATGGGTACTGGGATATTGAACCTAGATCCTTAGGCTTTGCAGGAAAGTGCCTTAACCACTAAGAAATCTTTCCAATCCAGGACTATTCTTTATGCAGGAAATTCTCAGATCGAAATTGAGTAAGGCTGAAAGAATTTGGCATGTTCTATCATACACATCCCTTTATGGTTTCTGTATAGATGTGCCATTCAAAACTTAGGCAAGCCGGGTGTGGTGGCACACACCTTTAATCCTAGCACCTTGGGAGGCAGAGGTAAGAGGATGGCCATGAGTTCAAGGCCACCCTGAAACTACATAGTGAATTCTTGGTCAACCTGGACTAGTGTGAGACCCTACCTCAAAAAAAAAAAAAAAAAAAGCATAAAAACAAAACAAAACAAAAACTTAGGCAATTAATTTTTTAAGAAATGAAAACTGCTTTACTTGTTATTTTTCATATCACATAATTTATAATGTACCAGGATTTAACTTTATTCAAACATGTCCTGCCATTGATTTTATTCCAAGAGTGTTAAGGACTTTGTTTTCCTGCAAAGTGCAAAATGTTCTTGTACCAACATTAAGAGTTTGCAGTTGTCAAAATTGCCCACTAATATGAGTGATGCTGGTATAACTTCCTCCTTGAAATATCACTTAACATTTTTGCCAAAGCCACCACAGAGGATTTTTTTTCCCCCTTCGGTGGGGAACTGGGTGAATGTTGGAAGGAGAGGATGGCTTTTTAAAAAAATTAATTAATTTACTTGAGAATGAGAAAAAAAAGGCAGATAGAATGGGTGTGGCAAGGACTCTAGCCACTGCAAATGAACTCCAGATGCATGTGCCACCTTTTGCATCTGACTTACATTGGTCCTGAGGAATCAAACTGCACTCCTAGGCTTCTCAGGCAAGCACCTTAATAGATAGTTAAGTCATTTCTCCAGTCCTAAGGAAGTCTTTTGAATTTGATACTTTAAAAAGTTATCAAATGATACAAAACACCTCATTGAAATATTTACAAAAGTATCTTCAAACTAAGAAAAAAGGAACATAAATCCTAAGTAACTAGTTGTTTGTGGTGAGTTTGACTTGATTATTTACCTTATGTAGTTGGCATTTTACATATTTCTGAAAATGTTAAGGATGTATTATCATTTACATGTGATAACATTCTTGGTAGAAATAGGATTTTTTTTTTTTTTTTACTTTCATCAATTAATTTGATAACCATTTACAGAGCCTGTCCTCTGTTACTAGTCCAAGAACTGCAAATGCAGCCAGAAACATTCACAGCAATTGCAGCCTGCTCACCAACATGGAGGTGGTGTGTCAGGGTCCAGGATCAGGGAAAGCTTTTATGACGAAAGACATTCACTGAATTTCAATAACAAGGTAACTTAGAGATAAGCAGGGACCAGAGATGATCATTCTGGTGTGTCATACCAAGGAATTTATATCCTATCGTAAGCAATGCCACGTAGTATTTTAAAATGGAAGTTGGACAAGTTCTAGTTATTGACTCCTAAATATATATTGACTTTGCCTGCATTACCACAGCTACTTCCTAATAGAAGTGAGCTAACTTCTGCAGTGATTTCTCTTAACAGTCTCTATAACACTTGAATATTGATTTCACTTCGAATATTCCAATATGATCCTTTCTTAAAAATCATTGCAGTTTTACATTTTATGAATATTGAAAATTATTTTTATCTTACTCCTAAGTATTTTTATGTATTTTTGGACTTTTTCCATTTCTACTATTCAAATTTCCAGCAATTAATTTTGCTTTTAACTTGCATTCCATATTTGTGTATGTTATTTTATGTGCTTGTATTACTGTACTTTACATATGACATTTAAATTCAAAAGCTGAAGGCAATAGATAAATAGCAATTGCTCTACTGCTATTATCCCAAATAAAAAGAATAAAATTTTAATAAATAATAATAAACAATGGACAAGCAATATATAGCATCAAATGGGCAAATATCTTACATATGCTGTTTGCATTAAAAAAAATAGAAAAGGCCCAACAATTCATTTACTTTCTTCCTTAATTAATCAAGGAATAATAAATTATGATTATATTTCTGTTGCATAACTGTAACAACAACATAAACTATTGCTAAGCATAAGAAGAAAATTCTCAGTAGTAGTATTAGTGTAATGCTTTATAAGTAAAAAATATTTCTAACACCAAGTAAAAGCCTTCCAGGGTTAATGTAGCTTGAAGACAATGCCACTACAATGTTTAATAATGTTGGTCAATATTATACTAGAAATTCAGTGCCAACCCTCCCCACTCTTATTCTATGTTTGTATTTTTCCTCTCAGCTATTTGTGTTTTTAAATTTGTTTCCTCCTTTACACTACAAACATATACACATATGAAATGATGTTAATGTTGCTATCCTCCAAGGAAGTACTTGCAGCTTTCAAACTTCTTGAAACTAGGATTTTCTTAGCCATTTTTTTTCTATTTTGCAATGGCATTAATAAACTACCTATACATGGTAGGTAGATGCAACAACTAAATAACTAAGTTTTGAATTAAAGTACACTTTCTATATTTTAATGAAGATCCATTCTATATGCAATGGTAATTATAAAGTGCTCCTTATATATCCATAAATATTGGTATAAGTAATTTTAACCAAAATAACGCCTACTCTTTCTTTCTTTTTTGTCTCCATAGCTGATAGATATGTAGGTTATAAATAGGAGATAGTTAGATGAATACAAGATATATAACACATGAGATTTTATAGTTCTGTAAGGAATTAATTAATGAGTAATATCTATATGGCTGCTTGGAAAGTAAAGCACTATAGTACATAATTGTCCCACTATAGTACATATTTTTTGTGTATTTTATCACATGCAGGTGTTATTTGTACATTAATATACTGCATAAAATTTACTAAAAGATTAACATAAATATAGAACCTGTTAATAGATAAAAAAAGAATTTAAAAATGCTTTATAGTATACTTAAAGAGAACAGAATGTATACTCAGAAATATTTTTTCAGAGATTGAAATTTAGATTAATGCAACTTGTTTCATGTTTTACAGGGAGTATTGATGAAGCAGAACAAGAATGGAAAGTAGGATTTCATCGCTGGAGCAATTACATGATGGACTGGAAAAATCAATTTAATGATTATACCAGCCAGAAGGAGAGCTGTATGGGTCTCTAATTAATAGATTTACCCTTCATAGAATGTTCAGTTTCCTGTAGATGAAAACAAAAATATCAGTGACTATGCGCCTACAAAAATCACTATTATTCAGCTGAAATAAAAAGATAGCAGAGGAATAATACTGATTCTTCATTTCTTTCCCTGAATGTTTTATCTAATATTTCATAACCTAAACAACTAAAACATGTTTAATTAAATCTCACAATATAAATTTTGGCAATTAATTATGTATATATTAACTGATATGCTTTTTCAATCTTACTTTCCTGAAAAGTTTTAGAATTCTTCCTTTAAAAGTACATTCTCTTTTATTTCATATATAATTTTAATTACCATTCATAGAATAATATCCTTTAAAAATGAATCAAATTTTGAAACACTGGTTACTAGAGTTCCTGCAATCAATTGATAAATTTATTGTTAATTTGGGATATTAAAACAAACACAAAGAAGATAAGCCCCTTACAAACACACCACACACACACACACACACACACACACACACACACACACACACACATACACACATGTAAAAGAATAATAAAATAACAGCCACAGTCTCTAGGGAAGCATTTTATGATGAAACAAAATATTGCTAGGGATAAAGTTGAATAGTTTCACCTGCAATTCAAAACCAAAGCAGTTAATTATCCAAGGTGTGAAAACACAGCATCATTTCATATGACCAACACTTATATGAAGCATGCCATGGTGTTCTGCCTACGTTAACTGAGTATTCCTAAATATTTAACTTGAAACATTTAATCTAAACTGTTCTTTAGTTGTGTTGACCAGCCATAAACCTATTTCATAGAATTTCACATTAAAGGAAAGCTCCACTTTATATATGATGCTTCACTTGGTGCTCCACTGGGAATCCCATTTTGTCTTTGTAGTGTTAGTTGTAATATTCCCACACTGAGATGGCTGACTTTATGGGACTTTTTATTTTCCTTTCAGTAATACTACTGACGCATACTCATTCAGCAAGTATTTTATAGTGAAATCTGGTTGGAAGCGATATTGGTGATCTTCGAACAAGTATCTTTCTTTCTTGAGACATGAAGCAAAGTAACAGTTAAAATATACTTTAAAATGTTCACAACCCTCAGATGCTTTGAATGCTGATCTTTCCAGTGCCTTTTGATATTAATGGTTTCATAATGAAAAATAAATAAATAATAGAAGACTCAAGGGGACCTAAACACACACTGGAATCCTAAAAAGATTGTCTATGGTGTAGAATGGACAGCCTGATTTTTATCCACCCTTTATTGCATTGTTCCCTCTCATGGGAAGTAACTCTGAAAGGAAGGTCCATTGCCATTGGCGCTTATATGGTATCAAAACTGGCTCATGTTTTTGTTTTTGTTTTTGTTTTTTTAAATCATAATTTTTTTCAAGAATGAAAAACTGAGTGATAGCCATTTAAAGGGCAGTTTAGTGGTGGTATTTTAACCCAAGGACACCAAGCCAAAGGTGAACTCTGCACAGAGAAAAACAAAGATCAGTGTCTATGATTTCTTAGAGATTTGTTTCTCCTCCAGGGTCAAAGGAGAAAAAAAGGGATAGACATGAGGAAATATTACCCTAGCCTAAACATACACAATCAGGAGAGATATCACCTATATCCATGAATTCTTTTGCTTTGTTTTGCTTTGCTTTGTTTTGTTTTTCCAGGTAGGGTCTTGCTTTATCCCAAGCTGACCTAGAATTCACTATGGAATTTCAGGCTGGCCTTGAACTCATGACAATCCTTTTGTCTCTGCCTCCTGAATGCTGGAATTAAAGGTGTGCAGCACCACACTCAGCTTCATTTATTTTTTAAATGCACCTCAAATAATGATACCTAATTGTGTATAAAATGCAAGTGTAATGTCAGCCACTTTCAGGACAGTTACAATTATTTACACAATGAACAAATACTATTTTAATGGTTTGGTATTGAGAATATTCATAAAAATAAAGTTGCAATTTCTCAACAACTGGATGCTGAGTATTATCAGGATGAAGAATGCAGTGTGAAAGGTAAAATAATTTATTTTTGGTAAATACAAAAATCAATTTCAGGGCTGGAGAGATGGCTTAGCGGTTAAGTGCTTGCCTGTGAAGCCTAAGGACCCTGATTTGAGGCTCGATTCCCCAGGAATCCACTTGCAGTGGCTGGAAGCCCTGGTGCACCTATTCTCTCCCTCTCTCTCTGCCTGTCACTCTCAAATAAATAAATAAAAATAAACAAAATATTTTTAAAAAATCAATTTCATAGATAAATGTCAACATAATTTCTGCTGTCATTTGATTAACACAATACTATAATAAATGGAAAAATCCACACATTTCCAAAGAAAGGTGAAAAGAATCAACAGTAAAAATCAGTGTATCATCTGGATTCAATACTATCTGCTCTCTTTACAAAGTTGTTTGAAAATGAGGATTTTCAGAGAAAAAAACATCATATTTTTCCAAACAGACAGTTTTAAATAAGAAGCCCATCAGATTTAAAAATATGTACACGTAATATGTGCATGTACCCATAAAGACACTTTAAATACACTTATACATCAAGGAATATACTAATTTCCTCCATGGGAAACAATGTAGAAACTCATAAACTGCTTCTATGAGGAAGGAAATAGAGAATGAGAATGGGAGCGTGTGATGATCACATGATTGTCATATAGTTAAGCATTAAAATTAATGTAAAAAATAGAAAATATGTTTTATAGGCATATATTCATTATATGCCTGTGTATTAAAACAGCAATAGTCTCAACATTTATAACATATATGCAGGCCAATTATAATAAAAATAGTAACGCAGGTGTGATGGCACACACCTTTAATCCCAGCATCTGAGAGGCAGAGGTAGGTGGATCATCAAGAGTTCAAGGCCACTCTGAGATGACATAGTGAATTCCAGGTCAGCCTGGGCTAGAGTGAGACCCTCTCTCAAAAAAAAAAAAAAAGTAGACTTTTTGATAAGTCATTTACAAGTTCTACTTCAATTGAAATTCTTTATTTACAAACTAAAAAGGAAAACGTTATAGTTGTCCTATTACACTATCCATATATAATTTTTTTCAAGACTCTTGCTAGAAAATAGTAACAATCTCAAGGTCCTTGGATTCGTCCCTCTCAGCTGTGTATATCAGGCGCGACAGTGGTCTCATCTAGCACGGTATAATGCAGCAAAACCCCGATTTTGATGAGCAAAATGACCTGCATCATCACAGAGAAGTCTGAACACTCAGGAAACCCCACCAGGCTGTACACCTGCTGCTGGTGAGCCTTCATGATGCCTTCCAGCCCGATTCCACTAGCTCACCTATGCACATCAAAGCCTTGCGTCATGATTCTGGCAGAGTTGAATTCAGTTTCTTTCAGCTCTAGTGAAAATTTTACTTCGATAGTAAATGAAACCCAACCCTGTTGAATATGCCCAAGGCACCTGTTTCCTATCACAAAAGTAACAAAGAAAACCATTTGCTTCTAGCAGGCGTGCTTCAGAAATAGTGGTTCTGTAGCAATCTGAAGGAGAGTGGTAGATATGAAGTGTGGAGTAACTCAATGCTGACTAAACTTTTCTTCATATCATCCAGACTCTAGGCAAATAATTTGCATAACTGTGTTAATATCAATGCCATTTTCATTTTCCTGACTTCTTAATGCTTTCAGGGTATTTTTCCTTCATCCCCTCTGAATCAAGTTTAAGTTTGTATGGCTGCATTATTTTCCTGATATATTGGCTGTGAAAACAAATGTGCTCTTTGTTTTGTATCTGGAGTTTCTTTTCCCTTCTCTTCCTTTTCTTTTTCTTATCCTCTACCCCACCAGTACAAAGAAATAGCTAGAAATCCTTGAATAGTTGTCTGAAAACTTCTGCTAATTTAAAAAATCATATTTTTCTACATAGCATTTTTTTCTCTGAAGTCTGTGGAATTCAGTAATAGAAAACAACATTGTCCCAAAGAAAGATAAAAACTGAAAGTAGTATATGCAGAATACTTCACTTTGAAGATGTTTCATATAATTTTGGATTTGAGCTTTTGCATGATTTTCTTAAGCAGGATTGCTAAAAAAAATAACAGCTTCAGAATGGCCAAAAGATGGCTGAACTGTGTCCCTATGTCCCATTACTTTACAGCCCCAGGTGCCATTTTTTTAAATTTTGTTTATTTATTTTTTCATTTATTTGACAGCAATAGACAGAGAGACAGAAAGAGAGAGAGAGAGAGAGAAAGGCAGAGAGATAGAGAGAGAGAGAAAATGGGCAAGCCAAGGCCTTCAGCCACTGCAAACAAATTCCAATGCATGCACCCCCTTGTGCATCTGGCTAACTTGGGTCCTAGAGTATAGAGCCTCGAACCAGGGCCCTTAGGCTTTGCAAGCAAACGCTTAACCACTAAGCCATCTGTCTAGCCCCGCAGGTGACATCTTTGTAGAGAACACTTCCTTTCTTGAAGTTCTTCAAGCTGTTGCCCTGATTTTCCTTAGCTGAAATGTGGTCTTTGGTTTAGATCAAAGGGTAATTGGGAAGCAAATATCTTTGTATAGAGGAAAAATACTGAATGAAAACTCAAATGCTGTAATCTTGAGTGGCATTTTAATTTTTAGCAAAGATGTGTCCATGCTATTCATTTTTTGGTAGGAGAATTACCATTTTCACATAACTATGAAAAATAAATTTTTAACAATTTCTCCTGGAGTTGTCTCTTTGAAATCATGTTCAAAGGATCAAATAAGACTTCTAAGAGAACATTATTCCCTCCTCTTTTACAGGGTGTAAAATCTCTCAGACATAAAGTGAGTATAACGTCCTGTCTTTCAGTTTATCTAGTGTAAAAACCAGTTAAAGAGGCACAATTTCCTTATCCTACTATAGACTGAAGAAACTACAGAAGACAGCCTCAAGTCCTAAAGTACAATAATGTCCTTGATCTTCAGTTGGCATGACTATATATAATTCTACATTTCTGTATGCATTTCTCTGTGCTTTTAAAACATTCAAAGTAGAACCAATTTTAACTAGTTCTGAATAAGCATGTTAGCAGAGTTTGTGCTTATATATGCTCACATGTTTACATATATGTGCACATGTAAGTGTGAATGTGTGTGTGTGTGTGTGTGTGTGTAGGTGCATGCGTGCATGGAGGCTGCAAGTCAATCTCACTTATCTTCCTCAATCACCCTTAATTCTTAAGATATTTTCTTCTTGAAGTTGGATCTCAATGATTCATCCATACCTACTAGCTTCCCAAGTGATCTTCCTATCTCTGCCCCATCTCCATCTGGACCTTGCCTGGGATTACCAAGGTGTATTGTCAAGTGTCAAGTTTTGCTTTACATGGTTACTTGAGATTGAACTCAGGTCTTCATGCTTGTGGTAATATATAACATATATATATATATATATATATATATATATATATATATATATACATATATATACATATATATATATATATATACACACATATAATGTTAAGGTACTAATGCTCCATATTAGTAGATAAATTATTCTTATCACAACACTGGATAGGTTGTTGATTTTAGGACAATGAGTAGTTCTCCTCCAACAAATGTAGTCAGTGGTAGAGTCATCTGGGTATTTTTTCATTTATGGTACTCCAATCAAACTTTAAAAGCTACTTGATAAGATGACACCTTTGCATAATATAATATAAAAGGTGCATGTGATCCTATGCTTAAAGCAACTTTGTGATTGTGTATTCATATCACAACTTATCACCTCCTTATGTTTATTTTTCTATAAAACATTAAGTATATGGGTTTCATATGTGTGTGTATTGTGTTGTGTTGTGTTGTGTGTATTTATCATAGCAAAAGTACAAGCATGAAAAATATTCTAACCATAGACAATATATATATATATACATATATACACATGCATATATGTAATATACATGTAAATTTTCATGCATTATAAGAAAATATGCAGACATTAAAAGCATGATATCAGACATGATGGAAAACATTTTCATTTATCATTTGGTTGCCATTATTATTTTCCACTCATAATTTTTAGGAACTGGCCATACAGCTGTGTCCATAACAGGAAGAGTTTGTGATGTCCTGGTACAATATTGTAGTAGTATGAGAGCTTTATAATTATATAATGTCAAACCGCAAATAAATACAGCAAGGTAAGCAAGTGTGGATCTACAGTGCAGTAAGTCTTGTCTGTTAATAAAGGACATGTCAGCCAGAACTAAGGACAGTGAAGCAGTGAGTCATGTAAGCAGGGGAGTAGATCAGTTCAGGCAGAGCTAACCAATGAGGCCCTAGGGAAACCTGCTGAAACAAGATGAGGTCAGGAAGTGAGAAGGGCAGATGGGAAGCAACTGACAGGCTTTCAGCAAATTAGTAACCAGATCTATGGTGGCTGTGTTTATTTTAGAATCATCCTGGCTCCCAGGAGAGTTGAGGGGAAAGGAGGAAAGGACACAACTGTTCCAGGCAAGATAAGGTGGTAATGGTTTGGGGGGACCAGGAAGTATTACATTACCTAAATTTCTAAGAAACTGTTACCAGGATTACCAAGACTGTCAGGAGTAGAAATGAATGCAGCATTTTCTGTCTAAAATGACTATCTTTCAAAAGAAGTTACCATTTTCTGAAGCAGGGAAATTTGGTGGCGTAGCTGGTCTGAAAAGAGAAACACTCAGCTTACATCACGTTAAATTCGGGTGCCTATTAGGAATCCATGAAAGAAATGTAATGGGTTTGGGTCACTCAGAGATTCACCAATCCGACATGAATACAATATCAATATACAGAGCCATTTATTTTTGACCACACTTTGACTACACTTCAAGCTCAAGAGTGCAGCCCCCAGTTACATCTGGTCAGGGGTTAAAAGGACAAATTGCTAAGCAAGATAACAGTCAAGAAGCCAGTTGCAAAGGTGAAGAGGGGGCTGAAAAGATGGCTTAGTGGTTAAGCGCTTGCCTATGAAGCCTAAGGACCCCAGTTTGAGGCTTGATTCCCCAGGACCCACATTAGCCAGGTGCACGGGGGTGGGGCAATGGCTGGAAGCTCTGGCGCACCCATTCTTTCTCTATCTGCCTATTTCTCTCTCTGTCTGTCTCTCTCAAATAAATAAATTAAAATTAAAATTAAAAATAATGTGAAGAGGAAAAAATAATGGCTAGCAGGTATCTCATTAAGATGGACTGGTATTCTGCATACCAAAGATAACATTTGCAAGGCACGACATACTGTATGCCAATGGTAACACTTCTTCATAACATTTCCTTAGCCATCACATTCCCTTATTCCCTTATCAATCACAAGAAACAGAGAACACATTTTGTAAAATGAGAAGAGTTGAGAGGAGATGGTGAAATTGAAGACATAACTGGGAATGTAAATTAGGAAGTCTCCCACATAATAACAGTGTATACAGCCATAGGTTTAAAGATATTTAACCTGGGGTTTAGTGTGAATCTAGAGCTTGCAAAGCTAGTTCCCAAAACTGAGGTTCTGTTTGATGTTGATTACTACTAACACTCCTGTGCTTACTGATCAATTTGTTGAGAACAACACCTGCAGTTCACCAGAAGTTTTAAACAGTACTT
Organism: Jaculus jaculus; assembly: GCF_020740685.1. Lineage (NCBI taxonomy): Eukaryota > Metazoa > Chordata > Mammalia > Rodentia > Dipodidae > Jaculus > Jaculus jaculus. The sequence goes on along the minus strand of NC_059112.1, from coordinate 75,591,565 downwards.
TTTTCTTCATGGAAAATAAGCCAAATTTTGTTTTCGTTTTTAAGAGGTGATGCCTCACGGTAGCCCAGGTTGACCTGGAATTCACTATGTAGTCTCAGGCTGGTCTTAAACTTAAAGTGATTCTTCTACCTCTGTCTCCTGAGTGAGTGCTGAGATTATAGGTATGGACCACCATATCCAGCTTGAACCTTTTTTTTTTTTTTCTAAAAATAGCTAGAACACCTTATGATGGCCTTCATAATAAGTGAATGCTTAGGTGCATCCATATTATTATTTTTCACTTAATTCCATTGAACTCTTCACAGGATGAAATTGTGAAAAGTGAACTAGTATCTTGCTTCTTTGCATAGAATCCAGAATTTGTAAGAGTTACACAAATATGCAGGGCTACATACATACACTGAAGGGTGAATAATGTCCTCTGAAAAGAAGACTTCAACTTTCCAATATCTGGAAGGTTCCAATGTTAAATTGTAAAATGTATTTGAAGATGTTAAATTAAAGATCTGAGGAATTATCCTAGATTATAAAATGAGAGTTAAATGCAATTGCATAGCAAGGAAGGAAGCAGCAGGCGCAGGGTGGGGGGTGGTCAGGCGGCGGCAGGCTGAGGAAGGCCCGGAGCTACTCCAGAGAGCAGAGCAGGAGGAGGGTCTTTCTGCTGTGCTTTTCACCCTGCGCCACCACACTGAGGGAAAAGGCTTCTGTTGTGGAAGTCACAAGGTTTGTATTGTTACAGCAGTCTTAAGATCATTTACATATATATGCATATATATATATATATATGCATGGAAACACATATGTATGTATACATGTATGTGTGCACATATGCATTTATATAATTTATGTGTATATAAAGTTTACCAACATATGTTTAAATAGAATTTACCATATACAATCCCTGATAGCTCAAGGAATGGTTCAGTCTGTGATAGAATCCAAATGTTGCTGACCTGTCAGGAAATAAGATTTTAAAACATTGAAATTTTTTTTTTTTTTTTTTTTTGGTTTTTCAAAGTAGGGTCTCACTCTGGCTTAGGCTGACCTGGAGTTCACTATGTAATCTCAGAAGAAATATTGTGATTATTTGATGTTTAGATGTTTAGCATGATCAACACTCCAGTATTTACTGTTCTATCTGTATAGTACCATACCTGTAAATTACCATAACTTTTAAAAGTCTCGCTCTCTCTCTTTCTGTGCATATATGTATGTATGTGTTTATGTATAAATAAATAAATAAATATATATATATATATATATATTTATTTACACACACACACACACACACACACACACATATATATATATATAATAAAAAGACCTGTTTCCACACTCAAATGTGGGAAAGGGCTTATAGTCTTTTTTTAAGTGCCCAGACATAGCTCTGTATATAACTTTGGTGGCTTATGAAATTATATTGTTTAAGGGGTTTTAAGGAATTTTTTGTTTGTTTTTTTTATTTTTATTTGTTTATCAATTTGTTAGCTAACTTCTTCTCCCTAAATAGCCTGGCTAGAATTATAGGCTGGTAACGTAAAATCAGGTCTACAAGGGTGTTAACATATTTTTACAATAAATAAAATGAATAATAATTTTGTTTATGAGATTCTCCCCAAATTTCAGATTATAATTGAAGGTCACATAATATATTTGAAATTCTTACTTGAGGTTCATATGGTATAATGTAACATTATTATTTATAATATCTGTATATCGAAGAAATACCTCTATATGAGAAAACTTCCCAATAAATTATGTCGTTTTGAGAGTTTTGATTTTTGGCTGGCCAGAAGCCTTGACCAGACTCAAAAGTGAATTTAATTTTCCTTCCCATGTCACCTTAATCTTCCCTGTTTTTTTTTTTTTTTTTTTTTTTTTTTTTTTTCACTTAACTCCATTCAACTCTTCACAGGATGAAATTGTGAAAAGTGGCTGGCTAGAAGCCTTGACCAGACTCAAAAGTGAGTTTAATTTTCCTTCCCATGTCACCTTAATCTTTCCTGTCATTTTTCTTTTTCTATGATTTTCACTTCAGAATATTCTTACTTCTTAAGATTCTTATGAACTTTTATTTATTTGTAATTAAAATATTTTATTTCTTTATTTATTTTGGAGGAGATATAAACAGAGTAAAAGAAAAAGAATGGGTATTCTAGGACCTCTTGCCATTTCAAATGAACTGCAGATGCATGTGACACTTTCTTGATGTGGTCTTATGTGGGTACTGCCAGATCAAACCCTGTACAACAGGCTTTGTAAGCAAGAACCTTTGACCAGTGAGCCATCTTCCCAGCCCAAAGTTCCTTGTCTTTCTATCCTGCCTGAACGAGCATGTCTCCTAGTTTGTATGCTTCTATGGTACATGCTTGCATGCTGGCAAATTTTAGTATAATATGCTTATGTGTTCAGTCATTAAAAACTCCTTTATTGTTCATCTTAGTGTTTAAATAAAAATGCTAAAACAGAAAAAGGAAAAAAAAAAAAAGATCCACAAATAATTACAATAAAACCAAAGACAATTTAATGGAATAGATATAAACTGTGACCAATTCCAGGCGCAGGGTCACAACATGAGGCTCTGGCTGCTCAGGAGGCTGAGCAAGATTCCATCAGAAGTTCTAGGCCAAACTGATATGCTTATTGACATCTTGTCTAAATATTAAAAAGCGTAAATATGTAACTTATTCATGGAGTGCTTGGCTACCTAGTATGTATGAGGTCCTAGGTTCATTCCATGTGTGGGGGGAAATATTGTGATCAATTTATTGCTATTAAATAGGAAAATCTTAGAAAAACAAAAAATGATATAAGTCAAGTAGGTGCTACAGGTGCAAGGACTTAAGAAAAAATATGGTGTATGACAGAAAAATTCAAGAGGTGAATAAGCACAAGAAATAAATAGTAGACTGTGGCTTAAAACAGTAAAGATATGGGGCTGGAGAGATGGCTTAGCGGTTAAGCGCTCGCCTGTGAAGCCTATGGACCCCGGTTCGAGGCTCGGTTCCCCAGATCCCACGTTAGCCAGATGCACAAGGGGGCGCACGCGTCTGGAGTTCGTTTGCAGTGGCTGGAAGCCCTGGCACGCCCATTCTCTCTCTCTCCCTCTATCTGTCTTTCTCTCTGTGTCTGTCGCTCTCAAATAAATAAATAAAAAATGAAAAAAACAACAACAACAACAACAAAAAGACAGTAAAGATATGAGATACTGTTTAAGAATAAGTAAAATGAACCTGAAAAATTATAAAAGATAGATGAACTCATATAGAATATTTCAAAGGAAAATGCAGTCCAGACAGTTTAACAAAAATCTGAAAATTGAATAGCAGGACAAAAAATAAAGATGAAATATAAGAAAACACATATTAAATAAATCTTTTTTATCTGTAAGTTGATATAAAACATTGTTTCTCAGGGATAAGGTATTACAGAATGCCAGCAGACTTTTTTTTTTTTATTTCTTAGAAAGATTTACAAAGGACTGGGTGGATGTTTCAGCAGGTAAAGCACTTGCGATGCAAGCATGAGGCCCTGAGTTTGGCATCCCAGATTCCAAGTAAAATATTGGGCATAGTAGTGAATATCCATTATCCCAGCACTGGAAAGGCAGGAACAGTAGGGTTTTCAGGGGTAGCTAACTTGCTAGCATTTCAAGTGGAACTGGTGAGCTTCTGGTTCATTCAGAAACTCTGTCTTAAATAAGGTGGACAGTGATAGAGGAAAAAAGCCTGACTTCTGGTGTCTATAAGCACACACACTGCATGGGAGCACATTTACACACACACACACACACACACACACACACACACACACACAAACACACAGCTGTATTCATACTAATTGGACACACCTATATGCACACACATATACAAAAAGTAAAAGATTTTAAAATAATCTAAATATACAGTAATAGAAAAGAACTTAAATTAAGCTGCCACATTGAATAGATATTGTAAAGCTGATACATGATGAAATTCTGTGGGCTGATATGGAAAAGTATAGGTTGTTTTTAATTACAGAAAAAACGTGAATAATACTATAGAAACATTATGATTTTTACTTAAAAGATATGCATGGTTTATATGCATGCATATGCTTAGTACAGTTCTGGAAGAGCACATAAAAAATGCAAAGATCAGTGCTTCTGGGAAAAGAATGGAGCTATGACACATATTGGAACCAGGAATATCTTCTATTCTACTTTGAGCTCTTTTCATGCTTTGTAGCATGTATGTATTACCTATTCAGAGAAAATAATAAAAATTATTTTTAAGTAGGCAACCACATCTGCTTTTTAAGTATTCTCATAGGTCAATGGAACAATAACTAAATACTTGTGCTACTGGATTTTTGACAGATATTGTTAGCATTATAATTGATGATACTAAGAAATGGAACAGCACACTGCATTTTACCATTTTCAGTAGGATTCTCTGGTAAGTAATCCTGGAGAATTCACTTAGGAAGTGTTCTTCAGAGTTCTGTTAAAGTTCTTCAATAATTGGTAAAATTTTCCCTGAACAATCCATCCCCAAATGGCCCTTGTGTATGCTGTGAGATCTTAACCATGCCTGGAATCTACTGTCTTACAGAGAAGAAAAGCAGCCAGTAAAACCCCCAAATGAAAATAAAATATGCATTGTGTTTTTATATAAAAATTCCTGGGGCTGGAGATATGGCATAGCAATTAAGGTGCTTCCCTGAAATACCTGGTGACTTGGGTTCGATTCCCCAGTACCTATGTAAAGCCAGTTGCACAAAGTGGTACATGCATTAAATTTGTTCATTTGCAGTGGCTAGGCACCTTTGAATACCCATTCTTTCTTCTCTCTCTCTTCCCCTCTCCAAATAAATATGTAAAATATATTTTTTAATTTTTTAATAAAAAACTTTTCAGTTTTCTTCAATAAATCTCTGAGTATATAACATAAATATATTTCAGGACATGCTTAAAACTCAAGATAATTTTCTTATGAGAATAATACAAAGAAAGAAGCACTAGTATTTTAGCATGAAAACACCCAGATGGAATGCCTTTAATTTTCTTTTTACTTATACCTACTGCTGTTTCTTTTCCACTGGCAAAAGTAGTGGAGAGAGGGAACTTAAAGGGACAAAGAAAAAAACATGCTCACATAAATTCTTTATCAGATTATCTTATCTGAATTATGATCAATAGACCTACCCATCTACAGAAATTTTAGCATACTGGTCTTTGTAGTTCTCAATAAATCAAGTGTAAGATAGGATGATTGACTTGTTCTTGCTATTACAGCAAGACTTGCATAATACAGTCATGATCTGGATGTGAGGGTGATCTGATTATGATATCTGTCACCCCACTGATCACCAGTGTTGAGTCAGCCGATCTGGCTGTTTAGGTGGGTGTCCGCTTCCTCCCTCAGTACTCTAAGTACATCCCTCCCTGAGCTACACACTCAGGTAAAGAGGGCAACCTTCTCCAATACAGGAAGACCAGTCGTTGGTCATCAGTCAAGAGTATACAATAACTGTGCTGCCATACAAGACCCTCCAAACAAGCTCTCAAGAAGGCCATGCCTTCTTTGACCATCTGCTTCATAGTTCATGCAGATCTCCATTTCCAAATATTCAAAAAATAAGATCTTAAGAGACCACTGTAAAGATGTTTACCTGGAGAGCAACTATAAGGTTTGGTGCTTATGAATTACCTCTGAAGAAAAATGTAATGAATTCTGAGATTGAACTTGACAAGGGGGCTTAGGCTCAGCTTTTCCTACAAACACTGGCTTCTCACCTAGGCTCACGAGGTAATTAAAGGCAGAATGAAAGTTTTGCACCTCTGTCTTTAGTTTCTGTCTGCTTGTCTGTCTCTCTCTTTTGGCCAAGAGTAAGAGATGATGTATTAGCTTTATTATTTCTCTGTAATCACCTTAATTTTCAGGACAGACAACCCCTCATCCATAAATATGAAGCTGCACTCTCACTCATTAACAAATGAATGACATACTAACCTATCTGTTTAGCAGGACTAGACGAACTTTACAGAACTGGGGCTGAGACAAGGACAGGACCACTCCACCAGAACTGCCTATTATGCATACTTCTTTCCTTTCATTTGAAATAAAATCTCATGCCAGTGCTCCAAAAATGGACCATTTTGTCTGTTCCCTTTCTAATGTGACCACATTGCTTTTCTCTTTGCTTTTTACCATTACTTGTTACTTTATTTATTTTTTTTAAATTTTTATTTATTTATTTGAGAGCAACAGACACAGAGAGAAAGATAGAGGGAGAGAGAGAATGGGCGCGCCAGGGCTTCCAGCCACTGCAGACGAACTCCAGATGCGTGCGCCCACTTGTGCATCTGGCTAACGTGGGACCTGGGGAACCGAGCCTCGAACTGGGGTCCTTAGGCTTCACAGGCAAGCGCTTAACCGCTAAGCCATCTCTCCAGCCCCTACTTGTTACTTTAATTGGTGTTCTAGGGCCACCTGCTCCAGTTTAGCCTGTTGAAGTTGCTGGCTGAACCTTTTGTATTAAAATATATGTAGTAACAAAATGAAAATAGCAAGACTACCATTGAAAACTCTAAGGTCTGTACAAAAACTCTGAGGCAAAAATGAGCTTATTCTACTTGAGGTAAAGATTTCAGCTTAGATAGATAGAATAGTGAAAGCTATAACTGATGAAGTGGGACCTTACAGAGTCTGATAAGAACATTAAGCATTTTATTCTGGGCTCAATGAATAACCATTAGGAGGTGACTGAGCAGAGGAATAACTTGTAAGGTAGACTGGGCACGATCACTGTGACTGCTTTGTGGCAAAGAAATCCATAAGAAGGGAGCCCTAGAAGAAGCTGGGAGATCAATAAGTAGGCTATTAAAATAGTGCAACGAGTTTCTTTGAATGAGAATAGGAGTATTAAGAAGCATCATAGTATTAAAGTTCAGATAAGAAAATGGAATATGCTTTGGAGGTGAAATCATCGAAGCATTTTGATATATTGAATATGTGCTATGAAGTATTTGAGAGTGACTAGGATTTTTACTTTAATTAAATCAGCCTATTGGAAGTACACTGAGGTGAGATAGGGAAATGAGATGGAGAAGCTATGTAGGTAGAATAAATTTGTTGGCCGGTGGCATAATTCAAATGCTGAGTCCTAGACATGTTCATGATTTAGATTGCTTATATTAAATAAAGCCTATTTTCTTTATGATGTTATTAGATCTTTAATTTTAGGACTTCCTCTCTCAGCACATAAATAATCAACTCTAGTACAAAGATATGCATACCTTCTAGAGTTAAACAGACCTCCAAACAGCATACTAAGCTCTTTATTATGCACTGCTAGGGTAGGAACTCAGGCTTTGTGCATGCCAAGCAATTGATCTGCTGCTGAGTTGCATTCCCAGTCAACACATGAATGTATTTTTATTAGCATATATTAACTGTTAAAAGTCAAACCACAGGTTTAATAAAGGCATTTTCATATGTGTAGTAATATACTTTTTCACATTTTTGCTGTCTATTACCTTCTCATCTTCCACTTCCTATCCACCTGATTTCACTTTTTTTTCTTTTTGATTCTGTCTTCTTTTCTTATGATTATGCACATGCATTAACTTATCTCATCCCCCTCCCAGTCCTACTAAACTCTTTCTTCTTCCTCATTTCATTCTGTGGTAGTTAAGGTGTTGTCAACTTGATGTGCTTAGCAATACAGGTAGGTGGGTCTCTGAGGTTGCTTCCAGGAAGGAAGCTCTTCCCCCAGAGTAGGTGGCCCCTCTAAGAGGGGGATTTCATATAAGGAAGCTCTGTGTGAAAAGAGTCCCTTCCTGCCTTCCACTTGGCTACCGCAGTTGCTTGATGCCTTCTAGCATGGACTGAAGAGCTGTGTGGATTGAAAATCAACATCTCCTCAGGAAGCCTCCCGGCCTTCAGTGCTAGACTGGGACTGCTGAGGCATCTGGGCACATGGACTGAGCAGCTACGGGATTCCTTGATTCTCACGCCTGCAACTGCTATTGGACTATTGTAAGCTAATTCAATAAATTCCCCTTTTAATATAATTCATTCTAGCAGTTTTGTTCCTCTAGAGAACCCTGACTAGTACACCTTCCTACATCCATGTCTTCTGTTTTCCTTTTTGATAATACACTGATTTATGAAGAGGTGTTTGCATGTGCATGGATGAGAGCTCTTGATTGGAACATGGACAACATACCAGTGGCTACCCCACTGATGAATGTAATTTCCCCTCCCCCAGCAGCCAATAACTGCCAAATAGGCCCTTTGAGAGGTTTGGAGCCATGTGAACCCCTCCCTCATCATGGTGGAGTGTTGACTAGCTCAACCAGGGGAACACAGCTGCTGGGAGTTCGTGACTGGAATGCATATGTCAGAAGATAGCGTTCCACAACACTCATCATGTCTGCATTCTGAAGTCTTTCAGCTATCTCTTCCACATGGTACTTGAGACTTGGAAAAGATGATAAAACTCTCCTGTTTCGGAATGACTTCATAATAGTCATTTATTCCTGGCACTTTAGTCTGATTTGCATCTCTGCATTAAATTCTGCTTGTTACAAAAAAAGAAAGACCTTCTCTGATGGAGGCTGAGGCCAGCAGTAATATGTTAGTATAAACATCAATATTTCAAAGGAAACTTGATGACACATCCATTTAGCATAATGAAAGCAGTAGTGATTGAGAATTTTTGGAATCCAAGGAGGGATTATATATCCATAAGGATGCAGGAATCCCCAGACCCATGGACCTCAACTTTTGGGTCCTTGTGTAAATTACTAAAGAATTGAAAACATGAACTCAGAGAAAGGTAAATTATGAATTATAAGATTTAAACTAGAGAGATTCAAGAGTAAAGGCAATAGGAGGGCCCAAGCCAAAAGAAGTTAACTCCATGCTCTGGCTGGCTGGCTAGGAAGTAAGAGAGCAGATGAAGAAAGGCTTTCTCAAGTAGCAAGATCTCTGGGGAATTTGCCTCTGGAGACCGGGCTTATCCACTTGAAAAGCAGAAGAGGTGAGGCCAAGGAAAACTACTCCCTTTTGTGGTGGTTTGAGTTAGGTAACTCAGTAAACTCGTGTGTTTTAAATATTTATTTCCAAATTTGCCACAATTTTGAAGGTGGAAGCTTGATTGAAGAAACGTTTGGGATCAACTTTCGGGCGTTATAGCCAGATCCCCCTTGCTAGAACTTGGCTCAGCGTTCTGTTGCTGTGTCCCCCTGCTGTGACAGAGGTGATGCCCATCTGTCATGCCTTCTCCCTGTCACATGAAGCTTCCCCTAAGGATGGTAAACAAACAGAAGTCACTTCCTCCCATAAGCTGCTTCTGGTTGCACGTTTGACCCAGCAAAGAGAAGATAACCACAACATCCTCATAGAAGGAGTTACAGAAGAGAAGGGCTCAGAGCTTAAACACAAACCAAACAAAGCCAGAAAAGGTGGTAAGGGGGAGAAGTTGAGGAGATATCCTTCACATAGGAAAAAAAAAAAAAAAAAAAAAAAAACAACTAAAAGCTTACCAAAGAAACCAGGAGCCAACAAGAAGCAGGGGGCAAGTCTTATATGTGTGTACCATGCTCATTTTTTCCATTGGGTTGGCTCAGCAGTAGGAGCCATTGCAGCGAAGGACAGGTGCCAGGTGAAGGAAGATAGGCTCTCTCTCTTCTCTTTATAACCTCCCGGGCTTCCAAGACTGTGTATATTGCTGGCAGGCAAGCAAAGGCAATTCAGGCACATGTGTTGCAAAAGTCATCAGCTGTGCAGTTATTGTCAGTGGTCCGTCTGTGAAGCTCTACCTGCCGCATGAAAGTGGACTTGGAGTGGGATGGAAAGAAGTACAAGAAAAGAAGGAGGGCAGCCAGCAGAAGGCACCATTTGCTCTTTGTGATGTAGAAACATATAGCCAACATTGATAGAAAGTAGAATTTTGGGGCTGGAGAGATGGCTTAGCTGTTAAGGTGCTTGCCTGAGAAGCTTAAAATCCCATGTTCCATCTCTCTGCAGACACCACATAAGCCAGAGCAACAAAGTGAGGGAAGCACAAGGTCTCACATGCCCACGAGGTGGTGGAAATGCTGGGAGTTTGATTTCAGCAACTGAGGCCCTGACACAGGAATTCTCTCTCTCTCATTTCTCTGTCAAAAATAAAAAAATTAAAAAAATAAATAAAAAAGATTAAAAAAGAAAATAGAAGTTTATCAATGAATAAAAGCTTGATGATGACCACTATGTGACAGAAGTCAGAATCTTTCAATTTAAGCCAACAAAAGTGGAAAAGTGAGGAATAAAACATTTATTTGCTTTAATGATTTCAATCTATAATTTAGCTACAAAGTTACTAGACGAAATAAAGAATTGAATGAATGTTTCACCAAATAATCTAAAACATTAGGTAAAAGGAAAATATCTCGTTGAGAAATAAGAAAAAAAGGTTTGAAATCAGAAATGAGATGAAAAAAGCAATAGATGAAAAAATGCTCAATAAAGGGCTGGAGAGATGGCGTAGTGGTTAAGCGCTTGCCTGTGAAGCCTAAGGACCCCGGTTCGAGGCTCGGTTCCCCAGGTCCCACCTTAGCCAGATGCACAAGTGGGTGCACGCGTCTGGAGTTCGTTTGCAGAGGCTGGAGGCCCTGGCGCGCCCATTCTCTCTCTCTCCCTGTATCTGTCTTTCTCTCTGTGTCTGTCGCTCTCAAATAAATAAATAAATAAATTTAAAAAAATGCTCAATAAAAATATATGAAAAGATATTGTATATATGTAAGTACAATGATTGTGATGGACAGGTAATATGATGGAGAATGGAATTTCAAAGGGGAAAGTGTGGGGAGAGGAAGGGAATTAACATGGGATTTTTTTTATAATCATGGAAAATATTAATAAAAATTAAAATATATATATATATATATATATATATATATATATGAAAAGTGAAAAAAAATTAGGAGAATTTGACAGTTACTTTTTAAACAAAAAGACATTTTATGTAGCATGATTGCCACTGTACTAGCACTATCCAAATAAAAAAAATATTGCTCCCCACACAGATTTTTCCCTGTGATTTCATGAGCTTCTGCAATGAGTAAATGAGAAGTGCCATCACTTTCATGCTACTTAATTTATAAAACTGAGTCTATTGTGGATATTCAATAAAACATCTATGAAGACAAAGCTTAGCTCTCCAATGCCAGGCTCCCACTAATCTGACTAAAAGAGGGGATACCTCCATCAAATCTCCCTAAGTTAATAACACTTAATGAATTTTAACCTATGCTCACTTCACTCTCCATTGAAGAATCTGTTTGTTTTTTTTTTTTTTTTTTTTTTTTACAGAATGTAGCAAGACCTGCAGAGATGAACCACCCCTTGCATTTTAAGGCAATGCCCAGATGAAACCACAGAGGAGAGATGAGCAAGAGTGCTGCTACGATGAGGAGCCTGACAAGCAGAGCCAGGGTGAAGGAAACAGATACTGAGGAAACTCAACACACACCAAAGCAGGGATCCAGAGGCTCCTAAGGGCTCATCACTGAAGTAGACTTAAAACACAATCACCAAGGCTCAGGGAATTCTGCAGAAGAGGGGGAGGAAAGATTGTAAAAACCACAGGGTGAGAAATCATGCCCAGAGGCATTTCATCCCCCTAATAACTGACTGCTGCTCCCAAAATGCATAACACACAACCACATGGGGAATACTAGCAACCCCACTAAGGAGGACCCCCAGTGGAATGGGGGCAGGGAAGAGGGAAGAATGATGCCAACACATGATGTATCCATAAAAATATGTCTTATTTTTTTTTTAAAAGCTGATTGACAAACACAGTACTTTAACAAAATGTCTATACAGTGATGGAGAGATGGCTCAATGGTTAAGGTGCTTGTCCTTAAAGGCTAATGACCCAAGTTCAATTCTTCAGTACCCATTTAAAGCCACATGCACAAGGTGGCAGTGGCTCGAGGTACTAGTGTGTGAATTCATATTTATATTCTCATATTCACACACACACACACACACACCCTCTCTCTTTTTTCTGTCTTTGCCAGGCTTGGTGGCACATATCTTTAGTCTGGGCACTGGAGAACTAGGGAGACAGAAGAGGGAGTATTGCTTTGAGTTTTAGGCCAGCTTGAGACTGCATAGTGAATTCCAGGTGAGCCTGTCCAGAATGAGGCCCTAAATGGGGGAAAAGTGTCTATTCAAATATTTTTATTTTCTTTTCACAATTTTTATTAACATTTTCCATGATTATATAAAATGTCCCATAGTAATTATCCCTCTATCCCCCCACACACTTTCCCCTTTGAAATTCCATTCTCCATCATATTACCTCCCCATGTCAATCATTGTCCTTACATATATACAATACCAACCTATTAAGTTACCCTCCTCCCTTTCCTTTATCTTCCCTTTATATCTCCTTTTTAATTTACTGGCCTCTGCTAGTAAGTATTTTCCTTCTCATGCAGAAGCCCAATCATCTGTAGTTAGGATCCACATATGAAGGAGAACATGTGGCACTTGGCTTTCTGGGACTGGGTTACCTCACTTGATATAATCCTTTCCAGATCCATCCATTTTTCTGAAAATTTCAAAACTTCATTTTTCTTTACCACTGAGTAGAAATCCATTGTATAAATGTGCCACATCTTCATTATCCACTAATCAGTTGAGGGACATCTAGGTTAGTTCCAATTCCCAGCTATGATAAATTGAGCAGCAATAAACATGGTTGAGCACATACTTCTAAGGAAATGAGATGAGTCCTTAAGATATATACCTAGGAGTGCTATAGCTGGGTCATATGGTAGATCAATCTTTAGCTGTTTTAGGAATCTCCACACTGATTTCCACAATGGCTGGGCCAGATTGCATTCCCACCAGCAGTGTAGGAGGGTTCCTCTTTTTCCACATTCCTGCCAACATTTATGATCGATTGTTTTCATGATGGTGGCCAATCTGACAGGAATAAAATGGAATCTCAATATAGTTTTAATCTGCATTTCCCTGATAACTAGTGACATAGAACATTTTTTTAGATGCTTATATGCCATTTGTATTTCTTACATGAGAACTCTCTATTTAGCTCCATAGACAATTTTTTGATTGGCTTGTTTGATTCCTTATTATTTAACTTTTTGAGTTCTTTGTATATCCTAGATATTAATCCTCTATCAGATATATAGCTGGCGAAGACTTTTTCCCATTCTGTAGGATGCCTCTTTGCTTTTCTCACTGTGTCCTTTGCAGAGCAAAATCTTTGAAATTTCATGAGGTCCCAGTGATTAATCTGTGGTTTTATTGCCTGAGCAATTGGGGTTGTATTCAGAAAGTCTTTGCCAAGACCAATATGTTGAAGGGTTTCCCCTACTTTTTCCTCTAGCAGTTTCAGAGTTTCAGGTCTGATGTTAAGGTCTTTAATACATTTGGACTTAGTTCTTGTGCTTAGAGAGAGAGAAGAATCTATTTCATCCTTCTACAGATATATATCCAGTGTTCCCAGCACCACTTGCTGAAGAGGCTGTCTTTTCTCCAATTTATATTTCTCATTGGAGAAATATAAATGACATTTTTATCGAATATCAGGTGGCTATAGCTACCTGGACTTACATCTGGGTCCTCTATTATGTTCCACTGATCTACATGTCTGTTTTTATGCAAGTACCATGCTGTTTTTTGTTACTATGGCTCTGTAGTATAGGTTAAAATCAGGTATGGTGATACCATCAGACTTATTTTTGTTGCTCATTATTATTTTAGATATTCAAGGTATTTTGTGATTCCAAATGAATTTTTGGATTGTTTTTTCTGTTACCATGAAGATTGCCTTTGGGATTTTGATAGGGATTGCATCAAATGTGTAGATTGCTTTAGATAAGATTGGCATTTTTCACAATATTGATTCTTCCAATCCAGGAACAAGGGATCTTTCTCCATTTCTAGTGTCTTCTGCAATTTCTTGCTTGAGTGTTTTAAAGTTCTCATTGTAGACATTGTTTACTTCCTTGGTTAGGTTTATTCCAAAGTACTTTATTTATTTATTTATTTTTTTGATGCAATTGTGAATGGGAGTGATTCTCTGATTTCATACTCTGTGTGATTGTTGTTAGCATATATTAAGGCTACTGATTTCTGTGTGTTTATTTTGTATCCTGCTACATGGCTGTAGGTGTTTATCAGCTCTAACAGTTTTCTAGTAGAGTCTTTAGGGTCCGTTATGTTTAGAATGATGTCATCTGCAAATAATGATAACTTGATCTCTTCCTTTCCAATTTGTATCCCTTTTATGTGTGTCTCTTGCCTTATTGCGATGGCTAAGACTTCCAGAACTATATTAAATAAAAGTGGGGACAGTGGACACCCTTGTCTTGTCCATGATTTTAGTGGAAAAGATTCCAGTTTTCCCCATTTAGTAATATGATGGCTGTAAATTGCCTTTATTATATTGAGATATGTTCCTTCTATTCCCAGTCTCTGTAGGACTTTTATCATGAAGGGATGTTGGATTTTGTCAAACACTTTCTCTGTGTCTAATGAGATGATCATGTGATTTTTGTCCTTCAACCCATTTATATAATGTATTGCATTTATAGGTATGCATATATTGAACCATCCCTGCATCTCTGGGATAAAGCCTACTTGGTCAGGGTGAATGATCTTTTTGATATATTCTTGGATTCTGTTTGGCAACATTTTGTTAAGAATTTTTGCATCTATGTTCATAAGGGAGATTGGTCTGTAATTTTCTTTTTTTGTTCTATCTTTGCCCGGTTTTGGTATCAGGGTGATGCTGGCTTCATCGAAGGAGTTTGGTAGAATTCCTTCTATTTCCTGGAAAAGCTTAAGAAGCAATGGTGTTAGGTCTTCCTTGAAGGTCTGGTAAAATTCAGCAGTGAATCCATCTGGGCCTGGGCTTTTTCTAATTGGGAGATTATTGATAACTGTTCAGATCTCCATGCTTGTTATAGGTCTATTTAAGTGATTAACCTCATCTTGATTTAATTTAGGTAGGTCATATAAATCAAGGAAATCATCCATTTCTTTCTGATTTTCATACTTTGTGGAGTATATGCTTTGATAGTATGTCCCTATGATTTTTTGAATTTCTCTAGAATATGTTATGATACCTTTTTCATCTCTGATTTTATTAATTTGTGTCTCTTCTCTCTTTCTTTTGGTCAGATTTGCTATCAGATTTGGTAAGGGTTTTTCAATCTCATTTATCCTTTCAAAGAACCAATTCTTTGTTTCATTAATCCTTCAGAATTTTGTTTTTTGTTTCTATTTCATTAATTGTGGCCCAATCTTTATTATTTCTTCCCATCTACTGGTTTTCAGTTTGCCTTGTTCTTCTTTTCCCAAGGCTTTAAGGTGAAAAATTAGGTCATTTACTTACGACCTTTCTAATTTCTTAATATAGAGACTTAAGGCTATAAATTTACCTCTTAGAACTGCCTGCATTGTGTCCCAGAGATTTTGGTATGTTGTGTCCTCATTATCATTTGACTCTATAAATTGTTTGATTTGCTTCTTGATTTCTTCATTGACCCATTCATCATTCACTAGTGTATTATTTAGTTTTCATGATTTTGTGTATGCTCTATAGCCTTTCTTGCTACTGATTTGTAGTTTAATTCCATTGTGGTCAGATAGAATACAAGGAATTGTTTCAATTTTCCTGTATTTGTTAAAATTTGCTTTGTGTCCTAATATATGGTCTATTTTAGAGAATGTTCCATGTGCTGCTGAAAAGAATGTATATTCTGCAGCATTTAGATGAAATGTCCTGTAGATATTTGTTAGGTCCATTCCTTCTACGACCTCATTTAGTCCAGATGCTTCTCTGTTTATTTTTTCCTGGGATGACCTATCAATTGATGAGAGTGGGTTGTTAAAGTCACCCACCACCACTGTGTTTGGTGTTATCTGTGACCTTAGTTCTAATAGTGTTTGTTTGATGAATTTGGGAGCCCCCATGTTAGGTGCATATATGTTTAGGATTGTAATGTCCTCCTGTTGGAGTGTGCCCTTAATCAATATAAAGTGACCTTCCTTATCTTTATTGACTGAAGTCTACCTCGTCAGAAATTAGGATAGCAACCCCTGCTTGTTTTCTAGGCCCATTTGCTTGAAACACCATTTTCCAACCTTTCACCCTAAGATAATGTCTATCCTTTGTAGAAAGGTGAGTTTCTTGGAGACAACAAATTGTAGGACCCTTCTTTTTAATCCAATCTGCAAACCTGTCTTTTGGTTAGGGCACTGAGGCCATTGATATTAAGAGATATTATTAAAAGGTGTGTATTTATATTTGCCATTTTTTTTTTTATTTGTTTGTTTCCGGTTCTACCTGTGCTCTCTTGTGTTAACTAGTATTTGAGTACTGCTTGTCTTTTCTAGGTTCCTTATATGTGTGCTTTTCCTTTTGTTCAGCATGGAGGATTCTATCAAGTATTTTCTGTAGAGCTGGTTTTGCCTTCAAATACTCCTTTTACCTGCTTTTGTCATGAAATGTCCTTATTTCTCTGTCTATTTGAATGTATAGCTATGCAGGATAAAGTAACCTTGGTTGACAGTTGTTATCTTTCAGAACTTGGAATACATCACTCTAAGCCCTTCTGGCTTTTAAAGTTTGTGTCGAATAATCTGCTTTAATCCTGATGGGCTTGCCTTTGTAGGTAACTTGATTTTTCTCTCTAACTGCTTTCAATATTTTTTCTTTGGTTTGTGTGTTTTGTAGTTTGATTATAATATGGCAAGGAGAGGTCCTTCTCAGGTTTTGTCTGGCTAGGGTTCTAAAGGCTTCCTGTATCTGCATTGGCACCTCTTTCCCAATTTGGGGAAGTTTTCTTCTATGATTTTGTTGAAGACTCCTACTGTGCCTTTGGAGTGGAATTCTTCTCCTTCTACTATGTCCTGAATTCTTATATTTGATCTTTTCATAGTGTCCCGAATATCTTGAAATTCCTACTCATACTTTTCTATAAGTTTGTCTTTCTTTTTGTTGGACTCTATTCAATCTGCTACCTGGTCTTCTAGTTTAGATATGCTGTCCTCTCCTGCGGGGCTCCTTCCCGGTCAAGTAGATAGTGCCGAGGGAAGGACCAGACCTGCTGATTCCCCACTAGGGTTTGAGAAGTATGGTGAGCGTCGGATGACTCAGAAACCTCTCCTGGCCACCGGAGAAAAAACACACTGAGGTGGGAATCTTTTCAATGTAGGAACTTTCCGATAAAACTCACTTTATTACTCTGAGCAGTTGCCTATATCATGTTGGGTACAAAGGCAGAGATTTTAGGATAGGAGAAGATGTAAGGGCCAATAGTAAACTGTAACTAATGAAATGGTAATTACATTTGTCAGGTGGAGGTGGCAGGCCAGAAGACATTAGATGTCTTGCTGAGTCCTAGCTGGCCAGAGACTGGTCGCCAAACTTTATCTAGGCTCAGGAAGTTCCACTAGGCCTCATGCCTGGGCCTTTCAGAGTCCAACACTCTCCTTCATCCACTCTACTCGTGAGATTTTCTACAGAGTTTTTTATTTTATTAACTGTGTTCTTCATTGCTAGTAATGCTGACTGTTGTTTTTTCTTTATTATTTCTATTTCCTTATTTATGTCTTGTATTGCCTTCTTTATTTCATTAAATTGGTGTCCTGCATCTCCTTTGGTTTCTGATTTGATTCCTTTGATTTCTTCTTTGATTCCTTTGATTTGTTCTTTGACTTCTTTGAACATATTTGTAATCATTCTTTTAAATCTTTCTCAGGTATTTCCTCTAACTCGTTCTCACTGGACATCATTTCTGATGAATTAATACTTTTAGGTGGATTTATATTGTCTTGTGTTTTAGTGTTTCTTGTGTTATAATGTATATATTTTTGCATCTTGGATTAAGTTAATGCTTGGATTTTCTAGCTAGCTGGGTATTCTTGAGAGCTTGTTTGGAGGTTCTAGCAGGGGAGCGCAGCTACTCGTATACCCTTGACCGAAGACCGGTCCTCCTCTATTCGGGGAAGGTAGTCCTCTTCGACCGAGCACGCAGCTTTGGGAGGGACGCACATGGAGCGGTAAGGGAGGAAGGGGACACCCGCCTAGCCAGCCAGATCAGCTGAATCAACCCTGGCGATCAATGGGGTGACAGATGTCGCAGCCAGATTGCCCTCACATCCTAGCTGGGTATTCTTAGCTGCATCAATTGATTTGATGTTACATATCTTCAGGGTAGGAGCTTAAGGTGTTAGGTGTGGCTCTTAAGACTCTCAGAGTATCTACAAAGGTGTTCTTAGGGGTTGAGTTTCACTGCTATGGGAGTATTCAAGTAGGCTGAATGGAATAAAATACAGGTAGATTCTAAAATTTAACTAAATACTGCACACATTCAATCAAAAACAGCACTGAGTATTTTTGCACTAGTAGTTATTATAACAACTAGATCCTCTATCAACAAAGAGGTTAAGATTTCTGGTCTGTTGAGGGATCCAAGTCAGCTTGTGCCCAAGTGAAACCCTTCCCTGGTACAATCCCAGTTACTTTTTGGATGGTTTTGATCTCAGTCAAGTTGCTGGCTGGGTCGTTGGGCTGCTGTTCTGATTTCTGGAGCTGGGCACTGGCTTTTCCTGTGGTGAAACCTGAGCCTGGCAACTGTGGTCCTGCAGAATAGCACCCCCACTGCTGGAACTGCCACTGCTGCCTCTGAAGCTGCCCCTGCTGGAACCACCACTGCTACCGCTGAAGCTGCCACTGCTGGATCTTCTGCCACTGGGGCTGCTGTTGCTGGTGCATGAGCCACTTATATTGCTGCCAGACTCGGCTCCTGCTTGGGTCCTGCTGTCAGCTCACATTGCTGTGGCCGGTCTGGGGACCACTGCTCTGTGTGCTGGAGTTGGGCACAGGCAGTGGGGAGGGGAAGGGAGCTGCAGCTGCTCTAGTTCTCTCGCTGTTCCACGTGTTCTTCTACCTTGTGATATACTCCTCCACTGTTCACTTCTGCTCTCCCTTCATGTTTCTAGAGTTTTCAGAGAGCTCCAGTGTGAGTGGAAACTCCCTCATCTGGCTTTTCCTGTGGCTCAAGCCGAGCCTGGCAGCTTTCTGGTGCACTGCCACCGACGCGATTGGTGGACCTGCCGGCTGCTTTTCCTGCCTGTGCGGGCTCTGGATGCTCTGAATCTCTTCTACTTCTCCACTGCTGTTTCAATTTCCTATACACCTCACTTTTTAGTAAAAGTGTGTATTTTGCTGAGTTTTTTTGGTCTTTTTCCCCCCTAGGCTGCTTTGGCGTGGTGCCTCTGCCACCATCTTAAATGGAAGACACCCTATTCAAATATTTTTAAAAGAAGTTTTATTTCCTTTTATTCCTTTGTATCAGTTTTTATGACACAATTTATAATAGAACCCATTTGGCTGTTCTTGATGAACATCTCAGCCTCTGTATGGAGACAGGACAATCTAATGACATTGGATTATGAAGGACATGTACAACATGAGAAAATCAATAGGACATAAAATGCCCATGAAATAGGTCAAAGAGAAGTCCCAAGTATAAAAACAAATAGTTTGCCATGATAAAGTTCAGGTACAAAATGACAAATCTGATTTTCAAGTCTGAGTTTCTGGCCCAGTCAATTAAATGACAAAAGTAATACACTCTTCCCATACATTTTCTCTAATTTCTTCAAATTTTAAAAGAACAATAAATAAAACAAATTGTTTAAGGCTATATATCAAATATACTCCCTGAGTAAATATGTAGATATGCAGATATTTTATATTTCAGAGTTTTGTTGTGCAATTACTTGCTTGGGTGTATTGTGTGTGTAGTGTGTTTTTTGGTGTGTAGTATGTGTGTGTGAGTGTGTGCAGTATGTGTGGTATATGCACATGGACTTGCACTCATAGTACCCCATGTACTTTTCAGGTGTAGTGTGTTCTCACCTGTGCAAGTCAGAATGGAAAGTCAAGAGTCCTGTCAAACCTCTCTTCCATCCATTCTTTTTCTTAATTTATTTTTTCAATATTTTATTTTTGCTTATTTATTTGAGAGAGAGAGACAATGGGCACACTAGGGCCTCCAGCCACTGCAAAAAACTCCAGACAAGTGCTGAGACCCCTTGTGCATCTGGCTAATGTGGGTCCTGGGCATCAAACCAGGGTTCTTTGCTCTGCAGGCAAATGCCTTAACCGCTAAGCCGTCCCTCCAGCCCTCTTCAATCCATTCTTGTTTGAGCTGGAGTCTCTTATTGATCCCAGAGTTTGCCTTTAAAAAAAAGATATATATATATGTATATATATATATATATATATATATATATATATATATATATATATATATATATTATAGAATTATATATAATACATATATTATCTATAATATACATATATATTATAGAATTATATGTAATACATATATTATCTATAATATATATGTATATTATAGAATTATATATAATACATATATTATCTATAATATATATATGTATGTATGTATGTATGTATGTATGTGTATATATATATATATATATATATATATATATATATATATATTTTTTTTTTTTTTTTTTTGGTGATCTCAAGGGATGCCAGATACTCTACTTCCTTGTAGGAATAAGGTTTCTCTCATATAGCCACTTAAGTGGGTTCTGGAGATTCAGTCTCATGGGATCTCAGGCAAACCTCAAGTGGTCATGCTTGGACAGGAAGCAAACTTAACTTCTGAGCAACCTGCCAGCCCATTTTTATTCTATGTTCTCAAAATGTATATCTATTCATAAAGGGATTGAAAGGAACATGTACTGTGACTCAGTATATTCAATGCACAGGGACATATTGAATGAGACACTCCAAAGGAATGGAAAATAGTATTCAGAAGACAATGTCCTGCTCCTCATTAATTTTGGAGATAGCTCACAGAAAATGCTCACATGTACTGGTTTACTAATAAAGGTTGCAAGTGGACAGCTACATAAAATGATTCACAGGACAAGGTCTAGAGAGAAAAGGGGCATCAGGCTTCATGCCACAGAGGGTTCACCATCCTCCACATCATGGGTATGTTTTCATACCATGAAGCACATCAAAGATCATCATTCTGAGATTTTCACTGATGCTTCATCATACTGGTGTGACTGATTAAGAATACTAGTTTCTGGCCTGCTTTTTCTCTTTGATAAACTGGGAAAACAAGGCAGTTCTGCCTGGTTTTAGCTTCAGTCTGGTCTTTCTGATGATGAGGACCCATTCATGAATCCTTAGTCCACTCAAAGTTACCTCACTAGAACAATACAGGCTCCCAAACTCCAGTTTATGCCAACAGATTTAAGAGCTCCATGTAAGAAATCAGATTCAAACACCAAATATTAGAACCGAAAATTCTCCTGGCACTCCGTTTAGGAGGACTAACTCAGGAATTGAAGGAAAGAAATGTCCAATCTCATTGATTCTAATGGATTAAAAAGGTAATATTTAATGTTGTTTTTTAATACTTTATTTATTTGACAGAGAGGAGAGAGAGAGAGAGACAGAGAGACCAAGAAACAAAGGGACCGAGAGAGACAAAGGGAGAGAATAGGTGCCACTGCAAACAAACTCCAGACACATGTGCCACCTTGTGCATCTGTGGATATTAGGGAATCTAACCTGCATCCTTAGGCTTCACAGGCAAGCACCTTAACTGCTAAGCTCTCCCTCCAGCTCCCTATTTTATTTTATTTTTAATAGCTATGCACAGGTCTAAGGAGATAAATCAATATTTATCCCCTCAAGTGGTTTATTGAATGTGCTTCCTAAATATGGTTTTGTTGAGAGTTACTGTCTTTAGTCAGTTTTTGTTTGGGGAAAAAAATCAAATTCCATAGAACTTGGGGATGGACTGGAGATTATGGCATTCCAGGAAAGTAGGATGGAGAGAGGGAAGCAGAAACATTAATGAATGTGTCCAAAGTTATAGTTAAAGAGGAGAATGTTTTGCTGTGCTGTTAACCAGTGGATTAAGTTATATAAGACTTATAAGGTACCTACACTGCACAATGTTAAAACAGATTGAAAGTTGTTTTTATAAAGAACTCAAATGGTAAACATCTGAGGAGATAAATATGTGATGTGTACATCAAAACATTATACAGCACTCAAAAGTAAACACTTTCATTCCACATATGTGATGAAAATAAATCTATGTTGGTATCTCTCTGTTTTTAATTTTTTACCTTGATACATCTCTCCAATACACTCCCACTATACGCTTTATACCATGAGGACTCCAAAGAAGCCAATGCTAGTTCCCTATAGTTTTATGTCTAAAACAGTAAGTTAAGCATCATTCTAAAGCATGAAAAAACCTGAAGTATTTTGTTAAAGAATCACTTAAACATAACAAGGCGATTTCTTAATATTTCATGTAGAGAAGATGAAAATTCTTGGTTGATGGTTAAAGCGTTTTATTGCTGGGCATTATGGTGTACCTTTAATCACAGCACTTAGAAGGCAGAGGGAGAAGGACATCCATGAGTTTGAGGCCACCCTGAGACTCATAGTGAATTGTAGGTCAGCCTGGGCCTGAGTGAGACCCTATCTCAAACAACAAAAACAAAAGAAATTTTACTTGTAGATAATTAATACTTTGAGTTTTTCCTTTTACTTTCTGCTTTAACTAGTCAATTCCTATACAGTCAAGCAAGAAGACATTCTTCTCTGGACACAGTAGGAGGAATGAAAGACCTATTGTGGTAACCAAGTGACAAAAACTATACTAAGTATTTCCTTAGAAGATCTAGACATCTGGCCTCAATTATGGTAGAGTAAGCCTGAACTTGAAAGGTGAAGTCAGTCTTTTGTGGCCAGAGAGGAATGTGGTCAGCTGTGTGTCTTTAAAAGGAAGCAGGCCAAAGTGATGAACGATGGCAATCATCACCTAACTTGAGCCAGCCCTTTTTCTGAGCTTGACCACAAGGCTTATGAACTGTAAATTACCCTTGTATGGTAATAAGTTTTTCTTTCTGGTTAGTAATGAATTCTTTATTTGCCAGTAGTAAGACTTAAAGTTATATTAATTATAGCTGCATGATCTTGACCTTAAGCCTACTTCCCCCCTATATTGCTGAGATGTATCAGAATTTATTAAGAATAGACTGCAATGTCTCCTAGCTATAATCTCTCTCCTAATAAGTAATTCCATAGAATAATGAGTTTCTCTTAAAGCGGGGACTGTCTGTTTGCTTTCTTAAAAGTAGATGTGAGACCAAAAAGGGATCAAGAGGTATGAGGAGCTGTCTCACCTTCATTTAAATTATTATCCATTTTATCTCCTCTGCCCTGTTTCTATAAAACATTAATAAGGCTGTAAGTCTAAGCTCTTATGTCATTGTAACTGTTCATAGCTTTTAGACTCTACAAGAGATTGATTCCAAATATGGTATTTTCGTGCTACAAGAAATGCTCATATGAGAGGCAATAACTCATCTCCACAAGCTCTCTAATTCCATAAGACTTTATTCTGGGTCCTTGGCAGCTAATGCTTCAAGAACTATTAATAGAAAACTGTGCAAGTAGTGTAGGTGGTACTTTCAGTTTAGTAATGCTGTAGTTAATTTCTTTAATTTATAAAATATTCATAAATCTCACCCTTGAAACACCGATGAAACTATATAGGCAGAAATCAGTTACCTCCTCTCATAGCCTCCCAGACTATATCCACATCAGTAGCCAAAGTAACTAGTTTTACTTTTTTACTACTCTTAGTAATTCTGTTGTGTGGCCTCCATCTGTGAGTTTTTTATCTTATGAAATAGCAGATATTTGAATGTCTCATAATTAGACTATGTTTTGCTATTGAATTCACATTTAAGCAGGGTTTGCTGGACTTTACAGATTTCTACCATGCATATTTCTGGGGCGTATCACATAACTAGCAGCCTCACGTTCAATACTTACCTTTGTAAATTTTCCTTATACAAGTATAACCAAGTGTGGTCTTAAGCTTTTAGAGAGGAGGTGTGAACAGACCAAAGAAACAATTACACCAAACCTAATTTAGTGAATCCATGAGTTTATTTGAATTACTTATGGAGCACAGATAAGGGATTACTTGTAGGAGCATGGATGACTCTAAGGCAGCTGCAGCACGAGAAAGCAGCACACCCAAGCATAGGGGAGAGCTCGGGGAAGCTGCATCTCTTGCCCACTGTAAGTATTACAGGCAGCCGGCTTGGTCCAAGAGATTCTTGTCCCTAGTAGTTCCTATTCTTTACATAACTTAGGGAGGGCCTTGTAAATTTCAGGAATGTCCTGAGACTTCAGAGGAACTTCAGCCTTTTTCATGTTCTGACACTTAATGAGCTTCAGAACTCCTGATGCTTAATGAGCTTCCTTCTAGGATGAAATGTTTTAAAAATGGGAGGAAATTGCTATTTGATACCACATTCACATGACACACCTTTTTATTTTCAAATAAAATTATACTTACTGACCCTTACATTGAAATTGTATGGTGCTTGTTGTTTTCATGCTGTATAGTGCATCCTGCTTATGATTCATTTCCTAGTCATAGAGCATGAAAAGCTGTGCATAGCTAAGCAGCCATGGACAAACAAAAGCCACATTTAGCCTGTTGGCACAGTTTGGTTACTTCTACTAATACAGCATAAAATGAAATTCATCATAGTTCACACATGGGAATCAAGATCGGTTTATTTTATTTTCTCAGTTGATACTTATTGTTTATCTAAATTTGGAAGGCACTTTGAAGTTGTAAAGATGAGCATCTCAGAGATCAATAGGGAAAATATGATCTGGTTATATAGGCAGCCCAATTTGAAATGTGAGCGACAACAGGGTGACATATAGAATACTGGACAAGGTAGAATACATGTGCAATAACATAAAGATTAAAATGCACGATGGGAAACTTTCAAAATGTGTGTACCCATGAAACCAGCCAATGAATCAAGAAAATTTTACCTATAATGTAAATATACTGATCATCCTCAGAAAATATCATTTACTCCTGTACAATCAAATTTACACTAAGTATAGCTACAGGTAAGATTTTGCAGGTTGACCACTGGGTATTGAGTGGTAATTATATATGAAAAAATGTTTTATTGTGTGCCACTGACTATAGATTGTCCACAGGAAATGACAATGAATACTTCACAAAGCTAGAAGAAAATGCTTTGATGTTTTCACCATAAATAAGTAATAAATGTTTGAACAGGTAAACATGTTCCCTCTGACTTATTTATACATTATACAATGCATGCATACCTCATGGATATATGACTTTTAAATCCCAGTAAAAAATTATAAATTTTCAAATATTTTTTCTGAGATTAGATTAGAAATGGATATCCTAGAAATATGCTTAAATATAATTGCAGAGTGTTTTCAATAGTAATTGTGACTTCTTTGCTTCTTTATTTCTTCCAATTATTGCTTAATGTTTTGGCAGAACTCTGTTTTTATATATATTGCCCTAATACTTGTTAATGCTCCAAGCCTGTACATCCGGCTTATTTTATATCCCTATAACCCAGTTTCATTATGCTCTGAATTAATGTTTTTACTTTCAACACTCCTGTATTTTTATATTTTAAAATGCATATCTTAGAAAGCACATGTGAATGAGTCTACCTTATTTATACAATTTGATAATCTGACTCTTAATTGGATCATTAAACCATCTATGTCTGACATTATTATTGTCATATTTGAGTTTAATTAGACTTTCCTGTTATTTGTCTCATTTTTTTCAACATTTAATTTTTCCAACATACCTCTTGCATAGCATTTTAGAAAACAATAGACAAATCCAAGCATTTCTTTTAATTTGCTATGTAGAATTTTATTAACTTTCAACTAGTTTTATAGTAATTATTACCAGGATAATAATATACTTTTGAACCTTTCCTCTATAGTGAATTACCATTACACCACTTTGTGTAAAATGTAAATTTTATGTGAATGAGAATTATTTCCAGTCTTGTTTTCTTCTACAAATTCGCTTTCCATCTTAGTTTTTATGATCCTGGTCATATAATGATGTTTTTTTTTTAATTTTTTTTTAAATTTTAAAAATATTTTATTTATTTGAGAGACAGATAGAGAGAGGCAGATGGAGAGAGAATGGGCACACCAGGGCCTCTAGCCACTGTAAGCAAACTCCAGATGCATTGGCCAACTTGTGCATCTGGCTTTAATGGGTACTGGGGAATTGGGGAATTGGACTTGGGACCTGAGGCTTCACAGGCAAGTGCTTTAACAACTAAACTACCTCTCCAGCCCCTATTTCTTTTTTTTTTTTTTAATTTGAAAAGTTATTTTACCTTAATTTATACATGATATTTTCTTATATTTAAATTCTAAATAAATAGGTCTGTTTTGATAAACACTTTTCTGATGTCATTTCATTCCTTTCTGCCTCCCATTACTGGTGCTGTGAAATTTGCTGTTTCTTTGGCTTTTTTTTTTTTTCTATCTTATGCCTTGTCTCTCCTGTTTTCTACTTCTTTATTTTGTTTTCCCTTCCTCCTTTACATATGTTTTGGTTTTATGATATTTTTAGCATTTGAGCTGTGATCTGGTGTGGTTTTCAGTATATTTATCTAGCTTGAAATTTTCTTCCTTCTTAGATGCGTGGGATTTTGTTTGAAATTCTAAGTATTCATACTTTCACTCTTCCTTCTGCACCAATATGGAGTTGATATTTCTTATCATTTAAATTTTAAGTCATTATTGATTTTTTCATTTTTCTATATGTCTATAGTAATCATGGTTCTGCTAAGAGTCGGATTTTGTATGATAAATAAATATAAAGGTAAGAGGGAATTTATCAGAGGAATTGGATGGCTGAGAATTCCCACAACAGGCTATCTATACGCTTGGGACCTTAAGATGCTGTTGTCATGGCTCAGACAATCTCTGACAGTTTCAGCAACAAGAAACCACATGGGCTTCTAGGCCTCTGTAATGAGGCTATTCTGAACATGGAGATCATGGAAGAAATTAAAGAAATGAATTGAACCTGGACTGGCAAGTACCATCCTGCCAGCTATCTTTCTTCAGGACAAAAGGTGCTATGCAAGCTTCTAAGGGATAAAAGTCACCAATAGTCCTACACAGCTGTGTACCTCACAGCCAACTTGTGCAGCAAGATGTGACCATTAGCTTAACAGTAGCATGGAAATTATGGGGATAACCAGCTGCTCATCAACTGGATTTGAGACCTGCTCCACCAGAAGGAAATCATATCTGGTTACTGTAAATCTGGCCAAGTCTGTGGCTAGGAAGTTAAGCACTAGTGTAGAGCCAAATACTGTAGTTATGATAATCAGACAGCATGCCAAACTGTGATAGATAGATAGATAGATAGATAGATAGATAGATAGATAGATAGATAGATAGATAGATAGATAGATGATAGAACAGAGCGAGGGGTGGAGAGAAACTGCTGCTTAGAACCTTGGACACAGATGTTTCTTTATGCCATCTGGACTCCCGGCCGTTTGATGTGCCACCTGCATTCAGAATAAGCCTTCTGTCTTTATTTCTCTATAGAAGGACCTTAATAGCCATAACCAGAGGTGACCTTACCAATTTTCTAGTCTCTATCCATCCAACCAAGTTGACTACTAAGATAAACAGTCAAACATTCTTCCACTTTCTTATTCTGTCATGATCCCCAGACAATGAAATGGTGCTTGCTTACTTTGAGAGAAGATCTTTCTCATTTAGTAAACATGACTGCATACCAGTATTCTCTGTATATACCTGACAGACACACCCAGAGCAGTGCCTTGGTAGT
The DNA here is from genome assembly GCF_020740685.1 of Jaculus jaculus. Classification (NCBI taxonomy): domain Eukaryota; kingdom Metazoa; phylum Chordata; class Mammalia; order Rodentia; family Dipodidae; genus Jaculus; species Jaculus jaculus. Next base: position 75,563,766 of record NC_059112.1, on the reverse strand, counting down.
TATCTAGAAGTCCCTTAATTGATATGTAAAATTAACCATTATACTCTGCTTTGAATTAGATGTGTTCTGTAAGGTTTAGTTCCATACTGTCCTGTATGTTCTCAATGCCAACTGGTTTTATACATTGGATCATAAATAACATAGGACTTTGATCTCTAAGAGAGGCAAACCAGTTTGGCACTTGGTGTGACCTGGATATGGTCTGGCTTTATCAGTTTCATGTGTTGAAGTTTAATCCCCACTGTGAACTAGCAAAAGGGTGGAAATGTATGCAGCCTATGGTGTATAGAGGTCAGCCTTTTGGTAGGTGATTAGGATGACATAAAGTCATTAAACTGAAACCTACTTGATTGAATACTGCTGGCTATGTAAAGCAAATGAAAATCCAATGAAATAGTGGCACACATACATGGCCCCCATCTCCTTCCATGTAACACAGAACTTTGCCAGCAAGAAGGCAGATTCAGCCAGCCCCTCTCCCTTCAAACGTGAGCTGTCTGTGATATTGTTTTATTAGCTAAAGAAAACTCATTGATGGTGACATTTGATATCAGTTCCTTTCAGAAGGCCATGGCACATGGAAAGAGTCATTAAAGACAGCAGAGTAGAAAGGGAGGAGGAGGATCTTAAGGGGATAGTGTAGATATGTAAGTCAAAGAACAGATTAGTGGGCATGGAAAGTTCTGAGTGAGGTCAGGGAAAGAGACTGAGTAAAGCAAAGGTGAGGGGAGGGCTAATCAAAATCTACGAGGTTATGAATAAGTCATATGCAAGCCTACGTTTTTGGACAATGGAACACCCAGAAGCCATGAATTGTTACTATAAAATTTTCAGTGCCAAGATTGGGATACCTTCCAGTGAGTTGTAAGACAGAGAGGTCATTGATGCCTCCAAAACATTACAGGCCATTGCCAAGACTTTTGGTTTCCAACCAGGAATAGATGGTAAGACCCTAATGCTGAAGACTCCATGTGCTTGAGCTGCAAGGCCACTAAGAAATCATGCTGTAGGTGAACTAAAAAAAAACCAAAAAAAAAAACTCCTCCATGTAGACCAGGTGACAGAAAGCTGGAAAAAGCAATGGTGCATGCAGTTCTATGGGACACAGAGAAATCACCAGTGGAGATACTCAACAGTGGACACTGCAAGCCTGAAATTTGGCAAGCTAGGACAAATGGAGTCAACAGGTGCAATAGTGGCATATCTGTTGTGGAGGAAACCAACTGCTCTCTAATTGGACTGGAGGCCTGCTCCATGGGAGAGGATATAACCCTGACACCGAAAACTCACTACATGGGTAATCATGAGCCCTAGGGGTATAGTGGCTGCTGGTGTCTCTCTAAATGTATATACTATGTTCACCAAGCTGCCCAGTAAGCACTTCTATTAATGTTCACACCCATATATTAATGCTACTGTCACTTTTGGTTAGAGAAACTTCTCTTCAGATGGCAGTGACCTTGGGATGACTCAGAAGGCACCATAGTTTTGAGAATAAGTGACAGAGGAGTGCTCAGCACTGAAATATCTCTATCATATCTTTCAAGGCTCAGGGTTCATTGAGGAAGAGGTGGTGGAAAAAATGTATGAGCCAAAGGAAGGGAAGGGCTCTTTACAAGTCCTCCTCCAGATACAAAATAGCCTGGATATCAATGACCTCACAGTGCCTTACACTACCTACACAACACTATCAAAATGGGAGGAAAAGATGATGAGATCAAATGAAAAGACTGATTGAGATAGGGAAGGGATATTATGGAGAGTGGAGTTTCAAAGGGGAAAGTGGGGATAGGGAGGGAATTACCATGTGTTATTGTTTATAATTATGGTAGTTGTCAGTTCAAAAATAAATTAAAAACAAAAGGACAGCAGAGTAGTGTCCTGGAGTAGATGAGCCATGGCTCAATGTCAGAAAGATAAAGAGGGCTCATCTCTGTAGAGAATATAAAATGGAGATCATTAGCATAAAGAAAGCTTCAGAGATCTAGATTATTACTTGAGTATTTATATTATTACTTATTTATACAGAAAATAAGGTATTTTCCCATAGACAGGAGAATTTATCCCAAGCGGAAGCTACTACTGTTGCTTGATTAAATGTACATAAAGTTCTCATTAAATTGCCAGCTAAAATTTATACTTATGCTCATATATTAATGATAGTCTACAACTGCCTCACCCAAAAAATTAGCATCAACATAGCAGAGGGACTAGTTGGGAAAAGAAGAGGTTCAATGGAGTGGGAATGAAGGACATGGGCAAAAGAAGGCACTACTTTTTTTTTTTTTGTGAAATGGGGCTGAAGAGATGTTTCAGCATTTACAAGCAGTGGCTCACAAAGCTTGATGACCCAGGTTTGATCCCCATTTCCCACTTAAAGTCACATGCACAAAGTGGTACAAGCATCAGAAGTTTGTTTGCAGTGGCAGGAGGCCCTGGTATAACCATTCATTCACTTTCTCCCTCTCAATAAATAATGTTTAAGATGTTGATGTGTGGGGATTATAATCAAATCCCAGTAGTTTCATTTATGAAAATTCTCATTTAAAAAAGTTTGAAGATGGGCTGCAGAGATGGCTTAGCAGTTAAGCGCTCGCCTGTGAATCCTAAGGACCTTGGTTCGAGGCTTGATTCCCCAGGACCCATGTTAGCCAGATGCACAAGTGCGTGCACGCATCTGGAGTTCGTTTGCAGTGGCTGGAGGCCCTGGCATATCCATTATCTCTCTGCCTCTTTCTCTCTTTGTCTGTTGGTCTCAAATAAATAAAAATAAACAAAAAAAATTTTAAATGTTTAAAGATATTATAGCACCAGGAAGAGTCCCTATGGAATTCCACTGTAAAAGTTGGCCCATGCTAACTAAAGGCTTCTCTGAACTTAACTCACTGTTTTTAACAATATTTTCTAAATGATAAAATTCCCTAGATGTAATTCATTTGCCTACCATAGAAAAAATACAAAAGTTCTTTAAAAATATAATAACTAACACTACCCAAAAATGTAAAATATAAAATGTGCTGGATCCTGTTCATATCCAACAAGCACCCAAAGAATCAGGAGTAAAATGGACAATAACAAGCAGGAAATATACTTAAATGAAAGAGATGCTAATGTGACAGATTAGGGAATTGTCCATGATGCATCTTAAAGAAGCAATCAAATATACATCCCAAATGTTCCTGAATATAACCAAATTTAATATAATTAGGAAGGAACTGGAAAAATGCTATAAAATCAAAATGGAATGTTTAGAGTATACAAATCAGGACAGGATAGAAAGTTAAAAAAATAATTAAAGAAAAAATTGCCAAGGAAAATAAATCTGATTTAGAAGAACATGAGCTCAAGTATGAGAAGTTCAAAATGACAGAAAGAATCAATACAAAGAACATTAAACCAGTAGACTTCAACATCATTTTTTTTTTTTTTTTTTACAAAATATTGAAAGAGTAGAGGAAATTTTACTAAAAGTAACAAAGAACACAGCCAAATGGGATAAGGTAGGTCAGGAGTTTGCTCATCAGAAACAATTTAATCACATAGCAAATGTAAAAAAAAAAAAAAAAAAAGACTAAAGAAATCAATGTAAACTTCAACACAGAAATTTGTAATCTAATTGACTTTTAAAGTGAAGGTGACTGAAAAGAAATGGTTTACAATTATTGAGCAAACAGCACAAATGGAAGTGTATGTTGTTTCCACATTACACAACACAGAGTTGTTGAAGGGGTTTGAAGGCTAGGATTTAAAGGTCGGTGGTGTACTAGTTAATTCCTCATTGTTGTGACAACATAGCCCAAAAGAAGCAACTTGAGGGAGGAAGGGCTTATTTTTCTTACAGTTGGAGGGAACACAGTCTAGATGATCAAGAAAGGCATGGCAGGACAAGCATGAAGCAGCTGGTCACACTGTATCTGTTGTTCTGAAGTAAAGTGTGACTAATGCACATGCTCAGTCTAGGACTCCAACCACTGGAATGGGACCAGCCACAGTTAGGGAAAGTCTCCCTGCCTCAGTTAACATGATCTAGGAATTCTTTCACAGGCATGCCCAGAATTTTGTCCCCAATGTAATTCTAGATCCAATCACGTTGGCATCAGAGATGAAATACCACCAATGGTGATATTTAAAGATACAAATTCTAGGCTACTAAAAATAATAACAAAGGTGTGCATAGGTAAATGTCAATAACAAAAATCAATGGGACTTATTTTAAAAACTCAATCTAAAAGCAGGCAGGAATAAGAGGGAAAGTAACAACAATATGCAGACAAATAGCAAATAAAAATATGGCCAATTTAAATCCCACCATATGTCATTATTTTATATGTAAATAGTTCAGCCACTTCAAGTAAAAGGTTACCATTATCAAACAGTACACAAAGAAATGAATTTGAAGTCAACAGAACACTCTTTTAATATAAAAACATAGACATGTTTCTAAAATGAGTGGGAAAAGATTTATTATATGATAATTACAAGAAGATTGGCATATCAATATTATAATCAGAAAAGGGAGACTTAAGTAAGAGAATGCTATTAAAGTTCAGGTGACATTTTATGCTAGAGGGTTGAAATAATCAGAAGGATGTAGCACTCTATCAGAGTGAACTTTAAAATGAATGAACAAATTTACATGGAAAAAATTTAAAAATATAATTAGGATTTCAAAACTCTTATTAATTGAAAGAATGTAGTGGATAGAAAATAGCTGGCAATGTAAAAGATATGAATCATATGATTACCTAACGTGACCTGAATGACATTTGTGCCACACTCCACTCAGCAGCAAAATATATATTATTTCAGGAACAATACATTTTATATTTTTTGTTTATTATTTATTTATTTGAAAGTGACAAACAGAGAAAGAGGCAGATAGAGACAGAGGATAGTTACACCAGGGCCTCCAGACACTGCAAATGAACTCCAGATGCGTGCGCTCCCTTGTGCATCTGACTAATGTGGGTCCTGGGGAATAGAGCCTTGAACTGGAGTCCTTAGGCTTCACAGGCAAGCACTTAATAGCCCAGGAACAACACATTTTATAACCCATTCCTATTAATTATTTTTTTTCTGCATGGTTATTTCTGTGTCTCAGTTTCTGGGTAGTAATTACAAGATGTAAATAATTAATACAATCCCTCCCAAATATCATCCTTATTTATTACTGACAGTTCATAAACTATAGGTATGACATTTTCTTTCTATACTTGCATTGACTAAACTGAGTCATTGGGATTATGGTTCTTTCTGACCTTGACACCAGCACAATGTGTAATGTTTAACATTGTCTGAATAAGAATGACATACATCATTAAGATCATCTCTCTCTCTCTCTCTCTCACACACACACACACACATGCACATATAAAAAGGTCATTAACATTTAAAAAGAAAAAGAGGTAAATTTACACAGTTCATATGTTGATTATATTTTCTAGGATATATTTCATTTATTTATTTAAGAGATAGAAAGAGGCATAGAGAGAGGAAGGGAGAGGGAGAGAATGGCATGGCAGGTCCTCCAGCCACTGCAAAGGAACTCTAGAGGCATATGCCCCATTGTGCATCTGGCTTATGTGGATCCTGGAGAATTGAACTGGGATCCTTTGGCCTTGCAGGCAAGCACCCTAAATGCTAAGCAATCTCTCCAGGCCCAATTATACATTCCTTAAAAGTAATGATATTGTTATTGCAATGCCTTGATTAAATGTACAATTACATTTAATTATTAGTTTTCTAAATGATTTAAACTTCTTAACATTGAAGTATTTTGTTGGAAAACACAGATGGCATTTAAGGTTTCTGTTGCTGCAACACATTACCATGAGCTTAATACCTTAAAACAGTGTTCAGCATCTCAGATTTCAGACTGCTCCCAGGTTCAGAATGGCATAATTTTGGGAAACTCACTGGAAAATGGAAACAATGTATTACTTCTCCATATCAGGTTTGGGGATATGAGAATGGAGAAATAAGAATACATTATTTCTGGGTGTGGTGGCACACACCTGTAATTTCAGCACTTGGGAGGCAGAGATAGAGGACTGTTGTGAGTTTGAGGCCACCCTGAGACTCCAGTGGTAATTCCAGGTCAGCCTGGGCTAGAGTGAGACCAAACCTTAAAAATACCAGAAAAAAACAAACAAACAAACAAAAAAACCTTCGAAGCTATAGATTATTACTAGAAAATTTTCATTGTCAGGGGTAGAATACCTTCCAGTGAGTTGTTGGCCAGGGAGGTCCCTGGTGCCCCCAGAACATTACAGGCCATTGAGGAGGCCCTTTGCTTCCCACCAGAAATAGATGGTAAGACCCTGTTGCTAAAGACTCCATATAATTGGGCTGCAAGGTCACTGAGAAATCCTACTAGAGATGAACTGAAGACCTCCTCCTTGTAGACCAGCTGACAGAATGCTGGAAAAAGTCACACTGCATGCAGTTCAATAGGAGAGAGAGAAATCACTAGTGAAGAGACTCAACAGTGGACACTGCCAGCTTTATATTTGGCCAGCCAAATGAGCCACAAATGCAATAGTGATATGTCTGTTACAAGGGAAACCAACTGCCCTCTAATTTGATTGGAGGTCTGCTCCATGGGAGAGAATACACCCCTGATACTGAAAACCAAACACAGGGGTAGTCATGAGCCCTAGAGGTGTAATGTCAGCTGCTATCTGGCTAAATGTATATACTATGCTCACCAAACTGCCTACTAAGCACTTCTCTTAATGTTCATACATATATATTAATGCTTCTCTCATTTTGGGCTAGAGAAGTTTCACTTTTCAGATGGCAGTGATATTGGGATGACTCAGAAGGCACTATGGTGCTGAGAAGTGACAGAGGAGTGCTCTATCACACGTCACAAGGCTCGGAGTCCATTGTGGAAGAGGTGGAGGAAAGAATGTAAGAGTCAAAGGAAAAGTAGGATACCTTACAACGTGCTCCTCCAGACACAAAATGGCCTGGATATCCATGACCTCATAGTGCCTGACACTACCTATGCAAGACCATCATAAAAGGAGGAACAGATCATGACATCAAAATAAAAGAGAGACTTGAGAGGAGGAGGGGATAAGATGGAGAGTGGAGTTTCAAAGGGGAAAGTGGGGAGAGTGAGGGCATTATCATGGGATATTGTTTACAATTATGGAACTTGTCAATAAAAAATAAAATAAAGGGCTGGAGAGATGGCTTAGCGGTTAAGCACTTGCCTGTGAAGCCTAAGGACCCCGGTTTGAGGCTCGGTTCCCCAGGTCCCACGTTAGCCAGATGCACAAGAGGGCGCACGCGTCTGGAGTTTGTTTGCAGAGGCTGGAAGCCCTGGCGTGCCCATTCTCTCTCTCCCTCTATCTGTCTTTCTCTCTGTGTCTGTTGCTCTCAAATAAATAAATAAAAAATAAATAAAAAATAAATAGATAAAAAAATAAAATAAATTTAAAAATAATAATTGACATGCAATGTCCAATCTCATTTCAAAATAAATAGCTACTATCTTTAATATAATTGTTTTATCACATATATTATAGATTGTACTAAATAGATGAAGTAATGCACTTTATGTATTTAGCATCTGTTTTTGTGAAATTATAAGTGCAGGATGTTACCTGTTCTATCTATATGTAGTTTAATTTCATGATCCATTAGGAGATTTTACATCATGAGCTCACACACATTTTCTCTGTGACCCATGATTAAACGCCAAGAACATTCCTTAAGATTGCAAAATTGGCGATATTATCATAATCAAACTTATTTCACAAGTGAATACACCTGCTCACTTCTCTTCACTATCCAAAGCTCTCCAGTGTCATCCTCCTACACTTAAGTAAATCTCAACTGACTAGAGAGGCTCTGGACGCCTTCCGTTTTCTTACCTGGTTCTCCCACCTGCTCTCATACCTACCTTTATTGTGTCCATTTCATTAAAAATGAGGTTTTCATGAAAGTAAAAAACACATATGCTGTGTATTATTCCCTCCAGTTTATAAATCTTAATGATTTATTCTTTCATATAAATGTTTGTCCAATTAACTAATAATAATTGTATTTATTCTAAAAATTGTGTTTAAAAATTTTTAAGAAAGTCATGACTGGGTATAATATTAAAAAAATTTACTGCCTTTACTATGTTGGAGTATTTTTAAAATGTTTGAGTGAGTGTGTGTGTGTGTGTGTGCTTGTTTATGTACAGTTGGGTGTGCATATGTGTATGTGTGCATATGGAGACCTGATAACAACCTCATCCACTTTTTCTGAGATAGGATCTCTCACTGGCTTTCACTGATTAGGCTAGGTATGTTGGTCACAGATACCCAATGGCTCATCTGTCTCTTCTTCTAGCACTGAGATTACAGGCATGTGCCACCACTATGCCAGGAATTTTTACATGAGTTTAGAGGATGGAACTCATAACCTCACACTTGTGAGGCAAGCACTTTGCCAACTAAGATAACTCCTCATCCCATCTTTGGGGAACAGTTAACATAATAGTATAGTGATTTTATTTTAGAGTTTTGATAAAATTTTGCTCCCTTTGTTCTGGGGATCTTAGGAAGAACACAACAATTTGCTGTATTATTTGAGAAGTAATGACTTAGTTCCATTTCATATGTCAACCTCTAATGCAAATCTTAGGAGCTGGATTTGGACTTCTTGAGTAAATGCATTAATTATGTTGTTCTTATACTTTCCACAATTTGCCCTCAAAATCTAATATCTTGTAGATATTACAGAGACCTTTACATTGCTATCATAATATTTTCAAATATAAAATATTGTTCTTATTCCCTAAATGATATTTGTGTGTGTGTGTTTGAGAGAGAGAGAGAGAGAGGGAGGAAGGGAGGGAGGGAGAGAGGGAGGGAGGAAGAGAGGGAAGGAGAGAGAGAGAGAGAAAGGGAGGGAGAGAGAGAGAGAGATGATTTCTTCCTGGAGTTTTTCTCTTTGAGAAGATAAATTATAATTTGATTTTTTTTTCTCTCCTTTCCTTATTGTCTCTCTTTTATTTGAAAGAATTTGTTTACTGGAAATGTCTTTTCACATAAATTATGTGGTTTCAGAAGAGAGTGAAGGTCAACCCAGAATCTCCTTTTCCAAGGTTAATCTGAAAACTAACTGATTGGCACAGACATTCGAATGTTGACCATATTCACTAAAAATAAAACTTATTTTTAAGGTGCTATAACATTTCAAAGAATCTTTTAATTTTACAGTTATGATGTTATCAATTCAACTTTAAAGCTAACTTCTAAATTTTTGACAACATGACATTTAGGTGACCTTCTAAATTGTGTCTGATTCTTAAATTTTACTGGAAAAATTCTCATTCCTCCTGGATATAAGTTTTATAATCTTGATCATCAAACAAACTAAGGAATGGCTGGATAAATGGCTTAGTGGTTAAGATGGTTGCCTGTGAAACCTAAGAACCCATGTTCAATTCCCCAGTACCCAGGTAAGCCAGATGTACAAGGTGCCACATGTGTCTGGAATTCATCTGTCCTGGCTAGAGATCCTGATGCTCCCATTCCTTCTCTCTGTCTCTCTCTCTTCCTCTGCCTCTTTATCTCTCTCAATAAATAAATAAACAAATATTTTTAAATTAAAGAAACTAAGAAAGAATCATTAAATTGAAGCTTACAAGGGTTCTCAAAGTTAAAATCTAGCCCTTTCATAAGTGACATAGTGAATAAATGGTATCAAATCACCTTTGCTTTCACAATATCATCCTCATAGTGCCTCCCACCTGCTACTTGATTATAACTAATACAATATAGGTAAATGTTATTAGTGAATTTAGAATATTATTAATATGTTACAGGAAACTGAGTCACACAGAGAATGAACCAGAGAATCAGAAAACTTTTCACATGGACTCAGAAAAAACTTCCAAAGCCTTAGTCCTGAGCTATGATAGCTCAGGGGGGGCTTGTAGACAGTATGCCAGGGAGTCTGACATCACCTTGAATTCTTTATATTATTGATGGTTGCAAGTTTCTAAGTTTACATGATCTGGGGGAACAGAGAATTCCTTATCAGTAAGTCAATGATAAGGTCCTACAAATGTAGAAAAGAAATCTGTTTGTTCAAGGATATTTCTGTCTATGGATGCACTACGCATGAAACCCAGATGACATACAAGCAGGGCACAGCTGCACAGATAGGGAAGAAGCTTAGGGTCATCTTGTCTCCATGGTAAAGACTTATACAAAAGAACCTCGTGTTTTAAAGTATCATCTGGGTCTGGTTTCTGTGTTAAATTTCTTCTACCACATTCCTCCTTTTTGATGTCTTTTGTAAATACTACCAAGACACATCACCTATTCTAGTATTATCATAGATGACCACCCTCTATTGCATTTGGTGGCATATTTAGACTTTTCATATTGGGAATATAAGGGCCTAACATAAGGACCATGATGAATGTCAGGATGGGGGACAACAAATGGGAGAAGCTAGGATCCTTACCATGTGTCTGCCTAAATCTGACTTATAGAGTTTAATAGGGCATAAACTATTATAAAAAGTAGATAGTTTCTATAACCAGACATAGCAAATACATGAAGGATATGGTTAGAAGTCCCCCCACACACATATACAGTGGGACTAGAAACATTTTTTACCAGGTATCTCACCTTGAATTTCTTAAGCTTCTGCCATTTGTTGATCAGCCAGCTTCCCAGGATCATGGCTGGAGCAGGGCTATTGACTCCTCAAGATCCTTCTGTGCATGGACTATCCAGTCTTGGGGACAGCTAGAGCAGGGATGCAGTCTTTTGAGTAGGGGCAAGTATCCTCTGTAGCTTAACCTTGAGAGGTATGGCTGCATTTCCCTAGGGGCATGTGGGTCCCCTTGTGTAATAAATTTTAAGGGAATGCCATCAATGTCAGAAGTATCTGGCTCACTTCCATGAATATAAGTAAAGCACCACCATCAAACAACCAGTACCACCAACATCAACAAACATCAACAGTTAGAGCTCTGTGCAAACTGACAGTAGGCAGGGGGTGGAGGGGCGGTTGAGGGAAGGAGACAGGATGTTGTGCAGATCTCACTGAGGGGGAGCCTTATGCTGTCCTCCTGGGGAGTGACTTGGGGTTGATCAAGAAAAGGCCCAATTCCAGGTCAAACTAAAGATCAGAGAGGATTTGGTAATACTTCTACTGAGATCTCTCCAGAGCTCCAGCTGCCACTATAGCTTCTGTTTTGACCTTTCTGCCATTCCTCTTCAGTTGTTGGGTTCCAGGGTTCCAGTTTCTTGCAGACCCAGAGACCAACCCTAGGAATATCCATGATGACTGGGCATTTTTTACTGTCCTTCCTTTCAGAGAAAGTGGGGTTGCAGATACAAGAAATCTTAGGATCTTGGCTCCAGGATAATAATATGTGCATCCCTAGTTTCTGCAGACAGATGGGGACTTCTTTTAAGAAATTTGTTATAACTATTTTAAAGTTTACTTTATTCCTCTATAGTTCCATGGAACTGCTAACCAGAAACATGTGTCTGCAGTTCATTTCCAATGGCTTAGAGGTCCTGGCACACCTATTCTCTCTCTCTCTCTCTCTCTCTCTCTCTCTCTCTCTCTCTCTCTCTCCCCAATGAATAAATAAGTAAATAAATAAAATGAAATAAAACAGTAGGAGAGCAGGTTAGAACATTATTAGAAATTTTCTGACAAACTCAGTATTGGGTACTTTTGAATCTAAGCATAAGAAATCTTTAGGCTGTTTCTGCTTAGCAGTTCCTCAGATGACCCACTACCACCTCCCCTGCCCTCCATGTGACCAATGACTGGTAAGATCCCCAGAGGGGGACAACCTAAGACAGGGGCCATGGTCACTAATGCTCTTACAAAGACAAAAGGGGGAGATGTTGGGCCCTGAAAGGCCCAAGCATGAGGCCTACTGGAACTTCCTGAGCCTAGCTAAAGTTTGTTGACCTGTCTCTGGCCAGCTAGGACTCAGCAAGATGCCTAATGGCTTCTGGCCTGCCACTTCCATGTGGCAATTGTAATTACCATTTCAATAGTTATAGTTTACTATTGGCCCTTACCTCTCCCCTCTCATCTTAAAATCCCCACCTTCGTCCCCAACGTGATATAGACAATGGCTCATAGCAATATATCGAGTTTTCTGTGAGTTCCTGCTTTGAAAAGATTCTCTACTCAGTGTTTTTTTTTTGTTTGTTTGTTTATTTGTTTTGTTTTGTTTTGTTTTTTTTTCCAGTGGCCAGAAGAGGTTTCTGAGTCATTGTACGCTCATCTTCCTCCTCAAACCCTAGGGAAGAACCAGAAGGCCTGGTCCTTCCCTCAGCACTACCTGCCTGTTGGAGGAGCCCGGCAGTATATCAAGCTCATGTGGGTACTGATGAATTGGACTGGGGCCCTTAGGCTTCACAAGCAAGTGCCTTAGACACTAAGCCATCTCTCCACCCCTCTCTTACTTTTGGAAATGTGCTTCAGAGAACTTATACAAAAAAGTTCCAAAATCAACAACTGGTAAAATATATATGTTTATACTGAGTAAATATCACAAATCAAGTCTGGTCTACTGTTTTATAAAAGTTATTTCAAAGAGCTTCTTAATGACATAAAAAAAAATACAACAACTCAAGCAGTTATGGCTAAAAATCTTATGGTAAAGGGTATTCTGAGACATTTTGCCTCCCATAGAGACTGGCTGATGCATTTATAACTCACTTAGGAGGGTCTTCAGTGGGATGGAATAAATAAATAAAATAACATAAGGGAATGGGAGCAAAATGTTTTATTTGTATCACAAAAATTATTTATTTTATAATTTTATATAATAAAAAATTTTATTTTATATAATAAAATAAAATAATATAATTTTTATTTTATATAATAAAATGTAATTTTATATAATAAAATTATTTTAATAAAATATTTTGATAGTTATAATGAGATTAAATGGTAAAAAGGATAAACTGAAAAAAATCAAATATTCAATGTTAAATGTTTGATAAAGGAGCTGGAAAGTTGGCTTAGCAGTTAAGGTGTATGCCTGTGAAGGGTAATAACACGAGTTCCATTCCCAAGTACCTACATAAACCCAGATGCACAAAGTGATGCATGCATTTGAAAATTGTTTGCAGGCCCTGGCACACTAACTCTGTATCTCTTTTCACCCCATCTCTTTCTTATTGCAAATAAATAAAGGTATTTAAATGTTTGATAATAAAGAAACTGTTATAGGATGGTTACAAAGATTGTAAGGTGAAACGATGTAGATAAAAGGTTTAAGTAAATTTAAACAGGTTTAAAAATTTAAAGACAGATATGGTATAGAAGAAGAAACAAATTTAAATAGTAACAAGACTTTAAAATATATATGCCTGGAGACACCTATATCAGATAAGATTTTTACTAGATAAAAAGATAAAATAGCCAGGTGTGGTGGTACATGGCTGTAATCCCAGCACTCAAGAGGCAGAAGTTGGATTGCTGAGTTCAAGGTCAGGTTAGCATGAGACTTCATATTGACAGGGTAGAGCAAGAGCCTACCTTGCAAAACTAAAGTGAAAAAGGAGGAAAGCAAAGGACGGAAGAAAGGAAGGAAGGAAGGAAGGAAGGAAGGAAGGAAGGAAGGAAGGAAGGAAGGAAAGAAGGAAGAAAGGAAGGAAGGAAGAGAAAAAGATAGATAAATTTCATCCTAAACTGTGTTTGTTAAAATGCTTGGTCAGATTATAGGCCCTTTGAAGTATATCAGATGACTATTAGACTTGCTTAGGGTTTACATAAGGATAACAAAGGAAGAGTCTGGCTGATTGATTATAGGATGTCATGGTATTCAGGTTGTGAATTTATGTCACCATGCTTTAAGATATCAAGGTTGGGCTGGAGAGATGGCTTAGCAGTTAAGCGCTTGCCTGTGAAGCCTAAGGACCCCGGTTCGAGGCTCGGTTCCCCAGGTCCCACGTTAGCCAGATGCACAAGGGGGCGCACGCGTCTGGAGTTCGTTTGCAGAGGCTGGAAGCCCTGGCGCACCCATTCTCTCTCTCTCCCTCTATCTGTCTTTCTCTCTGTGTCTGTCGCTCTCAAATAAATAAATAAAAATTTAAAAAAAAAAAAAAGATATCAAGGTTAAGGACTGGAGAGATGACTCAGCAGTTAAGGAGGTTGCTTGCAAAGTGTAAGGACCAGGACCGGGTTTGATTCCCCAGTACCCATGTAAAGCCAGATACATAAGATGGTACATGCATCTGGAGATTATTTGTAGTGGCTGGAGGCCCTGACATGCCCATATTCCTTTTTTCTCTCTCTCTCTTTCTCTTCTCTCTCTCCTCACTTCTTCCTCTCTCTCATTCTCTCTTGAATAAATAAATAAAATATTTTAAAAATCAAGTCTAAATTGAAAATTCAACTCACTAAAGTTAATCTGTTCATGATAGTTGTAAAAGACTGACATTTTAGAGTGCTTAACCAAGTGAGCTATGCTCATCTGTCTATAAATCTTTTAACTACTGGCAAAATTGAGTCTTAAGATTAATGTTTAATCCTTAGTATTTAATTTCCTTGTATAAGATTATTATGTCTAAAAACACTGTAATATTGAGAGGGTTCCTATCTTGTCATGCTATTTCTGCTGAGTGATTATCACTGAGGTTATCATCTAAGTGTTACAAAAATGGAATTAGTCATTCTGACTTTGTTCTTCAAGAAACTGAGGAAACTCCCCATGTCCTAAGAAAGTCTGTGATGTACAAATTATGTTGATATTGTTTGTAGAAGCTATATATGTTCTAACAGTCATAAATACTACTTTATGTTAAGTTATAACAATGACAATGGTAAAGGCTCTTGCAAAATAACCTTGTCTTTCAAAATGTCTCTAATGCATGTTAACACCAAGCTGGTTTAATTCAACAATGATCAAATTTTGCTGTATTCTTAAGCTGTGTATGATTAAACAATCTCTGTCAAAGTTTTACTTAAGTAATTATCTCATTTCTGGTAACTTAAGTGCATTGCTTATAAATATGTTGATTTTTAAGACATGTTCCCTGCTGTAGAATACAACATCATGTTCAATAGTTAAATAATCTTAAACTCTGGTGTTTTGCTTCCAGCTTTTTGGGAGTAATTGGTACCTATATAGGTGTACAGACTAGCCAAAGTTGTTTTCAAACACAGATGTCAAGATTTTATACTATCTTGTATTTTTCTGATGTACCATTTCTAGATCAAATCAATTGATTTAGAGTTATTGATAAAAATATTGTTTCCAGGACAGCTAGCATTTTCTGCTTATACTTATAACTGACAGATATTTAAAGGATAAAATGTGTCTGCTTTCTATGTTTTAGATTCAGCTTACACTGTCACCTAACAGAAAGATTTTAAACATTTATGTCATTCTCTAACCAGATCTGTTTTGTTCATCAGATGTGTTCTATACTTTCTTTAAACTAAATCTGTTTTGCTAATGAGATGTATACAGTCTATTTGATTAATAACCATATGTAGAAGCCAAAGTCAGTTGAAAACATTGGAGTTCAAACAGGACAGCCAATATTTTGGTTCCTGCTCCCTGGTCAAAAAGGCCACAGGAGACAATGCATCACTTCTGGCTTCCAGCCTCTAGTAAGTTGCCTGTCTTCTTGATCACGGAGGACATGGAGATCCAGATATGGACTCCCAGCCAGTGTAGCTTCAAAAGGAAAGTCACAACAAATGTTTCCAAGGACGCCACAAGGTCAGCATGACCTTGACTTATACTAGTAGATGACACAATACGGAGCATCATAGAGCTCTTCACAGGTCCCTAAGTGTCTCCCCTACAGAGCCATTACTGACCTCTGAAAATAAAGTACATCGTTAATTTCAGCTGCCCATATAGTCTTAATCACCTAGTAAGAGAATATAACAACAAAATATTACAATATAAACAAAGATTCAGACTAATAGAGTCCCCTGTGTGTCACTGGTTTACAATACAAAGCTCTTAAATGAACTAATGCCTTCTTCTGCCTTTGCTTGGCCTTGAATAGTCAGCCATTGTTTGGAAAACCAAACCAAACAAAACAAAAAGTCAGAAATTGTCCTCACTGGTAATATTTACCTGATGGTTATTAAGGTACAAATTTGTATAGGTCCTATTACCAGTGAGGACAATTTCTGTTTCATAAAGGAACACAGTTAGAAATATGTAACTTAGCCAGGAGTGGTGGTGCACACCTTTAATCTTAGCACTTGAAATGCAGAGGTAGAAGGATCACTGTGAGTTCAAGCCCACCCTGAGACTAGATAGTGAATTACAGGTCAGCCTGGACTAGTGTGAGATCCAACCTTGAAAAACCAAAAAAAAAAAAAAAAAAAAAAAAGTAACTTGCTTTGATTTTATAGGACTTAAAGTTATCAGATAGTCTCCTAAATCTCAGATGACACTTGGGACTTTAAAAGAATCTTAAAATTGGTAAAAAATATTAGGATATTTAAAGATGGATCAAATACAATTTATATTATGAGATGGTTCTGAGTCTATCGATGTGGCAGAAGAAACTTAACAAAGTAACAAAGAAACCAGACCCAGATGGTACTGTAAAAGTACACATTTCTGTTGTACAAATATTTACCAGGGAGACAGCATGGCTCTTATTCTCCTCCCTACCTATGCAGCTGCACCCTCTTTGTATGTTATCTGGTTAGTGCAGCCATAGGCACAAATGACCCCAGCTTTCTGTTCTACATTTGTATACTCTTACCACTGACTTACTGATATGGAATTTTCTGTTTGTGCTCCAAAATCATATAACCTTTGAAATGTGTTATTTAACAATAGCATAAAGAATTCAAGGTGATGTCAGACTGCCTGCCATATTGTCTATAAAGCCTCTGAGCTATCGGAGCTCAGGACTCAGGCTTTGGAAGTATTTGTCCTGAGTCCATGTTGACATGAGTTAAATTTTCTGATTCTCCCCTCTATCTCTGGTGCCATCTCTGTGTGACTCAGTTTTCCATGACAAATATATAGTGGTTATATATACAACTATAGTACTTTTCTGTGTTGCTTCTTATATTATTGCCTCACTTTGAGAAGGGATTCTCCTGTATTCACCAGAGAAACTGTACCAAAAGAACACTGTGTGTGTGTGTGTGTGTGTTGGAGAGTGTGTTACAAAGTCAGAGACAAAAAAGGAGAGGGAAAAAAGGACAGGAAGAGGATTTATTATAATGAATTTATTCATGTGATCATGAATTGTGACAAGTTCAGTAAGTTGGAGCCCCAGGTGAACCAATGGAATATGTTTCTTTCTGAAAGCCAGCAGTCTTAGGAACCAAGAAAAGCCATTATTTTAGTTTGAGTCCAAAAAAATGAAGTGGGAAATGTTACTTCATGGCATCCAGGCAGAAGGTATTCTCTATTACTTGAGTTTGACTTTTTATTTTAAAAAGATCTTATGTAGATTGGTTGGAACCCACCTATATTTTTCTACCCTTTTCATACAAAACCATCCTTAAGAGATATGTATCAAGTAATGCCTGACCAGTCATTTTAGACCTTGTTACTCTAGTAAAGTTGACATCTCCTATTAGCCACATCATACTTGAGTGACTGGTACAGCCTAGGTCCTAGGATGAGACAAAATGAACTCTTCCAATTAAGTCCAAACAGGCCTACATCATGAAGCAATGTGACCTTGACAATGACAGCATGTGTTAACTGACTCTCTTAGAATCTATAAGCAGTTAATGAACTACTTTGTACTGGGCTACTTAGTTTCTTCTTTTTATTTTTTGTTATTCAGTAATACTTAGCCTCTATGATTAGCACCTGGCTATTGGAAAACTGAATAGTTAAATATTTTTTAGGACAAAGCCAAGCTGAGTCAAACTACAATATTTAATCTGAAGATCAATTCTGATGTATAATTATGCTTCTTTATTTTGACTCATAATTCCTGCTTTCTTAGAAACTGTCAACATGTGCTTTAGTTGAGAACTAAATTTGAGTTTAACGGTGATTGAGCAGTGTCTCAAAATGCTAAGCAAAACAAATTGCTGAAGCATATTTATTTCTTCTTTTGTATGTGGCATGTCTATGTAAGCATTTATTCTCTGCAGCTCATTTTCTAATATACCTTCTCCATAATTTATGTTAAGCTAACCAATTTTCTGTTCTTCTGCTTGTCATCCCTTAATGCTTTTCTGATAAGGGTGTTATGACAACCACTTTGTAGTCTCCGGGGATCTGATCTGTCACAAGTGCACCTCTAAAAATACCAAGCACATCCTCCTAATCTATACCCTCACAACTAAGTCTAAGGACATGGAGGACAAAGAGGCTTCCAACACAGAACATTCATCTCTCTGAAGAACATCTGATATACTGGAGTTCCATTCTGAGATCTGTCAGGAAAGGAAATAAATTTTCCCTTGTCTAACTTACACTTAACCTCCACTGAAGAGAGCTTAAATTATTCTTGAAATAAAGACGAATCTAGCAACAATTAACTGAAATGCTTAAAGTAGATGAGCCACCTGCGTTTGAGTGCTTTGCTCTCTGCTTCTTAGCCAAGTGATTTCAAACTAAGAGTTTGTATCTATATCTCTGGCCATTTTGTTTTCCCCCAGTGTCATGCCAAAGTTGTAGATGTCATATGATGAATTAGCTAGAAAACAGCTGTAGCAGATGATATGAATTTAGCAAGTGGTTCAATGTAGTAGATCTTCCTGTTATACCTACAGAAGTCCAGTTTCATGTCAAAAGGCATTATTTAGAGTCAGCTCATACAAACTTTTATGAAATAAGTTTTCACTTCTGAAAATATCAAATGATATCTAATATGTAATAATAATTCTAACAAAAACACAAAGGAGGTATTATCAGAGTTATGAGATCATAATATGCTTATTTGGAATTAATACTGAATAAAATCTTCTAACAGGTAAAAATCATTTTGTTATGATTATTACAAATCTTATCCAGTTAAGAAACTACTATTATTAGTGGTATTAACTAACTGTTTTCTTATCCCTCAAAGAAAAGTTAGCAAATAATTAGCATCTTTTTCTGACAAATGCTATTGGTAAGAAGTTTTCATTTTGTTTGTTTTGTTTTTTTGAGGTAGGGTCTCACTCTCTAGTCCAGGTTGACCTGGAATTCACTATGCAGTCTCAGGTTCGACTTAACTCACAGTGATCTTCTTAACTCTGTTTCCTGAGAGCTGGTATTAGAGATGTGTGCCACCACATCTGGCAATAGAAAGTGTTTTATGTAGTAAAAAGTATATTAAGCATAATAAAAACTCTTCACCAATAATTATTTTTGTACTAACAGTATGATATATGCTTTAAATATTAATTTTAAAAGATTACATTTTATTTATTTGACAGAAAGAAAGAAGGAGAGAGAGAGAGGAAGGGAGAGAATGGGCATGCCAGGGTCACCAGCTGCTGCAAATGAACTCCAGGTACATGCATCAGCTTGTGCATCTGGCTTACATGGATCCTGAGGAATCAAACCTGGGTCCTTCGGTTTTGCAGGCAAGTGCCTGAATCACTAAGTAACCCCTCCAGCCCTGTAAAATATTAATTTAAACATTCTAAACTGTAATGTTCTACAAAGTTCAAATTTAAAACTAGTATTCCATTTTTAAATCAAAATGTTCTGATTTATTTATTTATTTATTTTTTAGTTGACTCCTTTTACATTCCCAAATGTATGTCATTGGACCAGAAAAATCACAAACTCTTTGTACTTCTATGTATGGTTCTTGCTATATAAACCCAGGCTTTCCACTGGCATATAAGTAGCACCTCTTGACATTTTTCAATCCATCACTAGTGCACTGGTTAATCTTCATTGTCAATTTGACTCAACTTGGAATCACTTAGGAAATACACCTCTGGTCATGGCTGTGATGATGTTTTCAGAGAGGCTTAATTGAGGAGGGAAAATTCACCTTGAATGTGTATGGTATCTTCCCTTGGGTTGGGGTCCAAGACTGAATAAGAAAGAGAAATTACTTTTAATCAGCTAATAGGTCTAACAGGTCCCCAAAGTGCCAAAGGTAAAACAGAAAACACCAGTTTCCATCATTACTAACCTGAAGATAGCTTATTACTTTCTTCACTATCGTTTTTGTCATCAAAGAAAGCATGCATGAATGTTGATGTGTGAGTATGTTTAAAATGTACATCAAGGGCTGGAGAGATGGCTTAGCGGTTAAGTGCTTGCCTGTGAAGCCTAAGGACCCTGGTTCGAGGCTCAGTTCCCCAGGTCCCAAGTTAGCCAGATGCACAAGGGGGCACACGCATCTGGAGTTCGTTTGAAGAGGCTGGAAGCCCTGGTGCGCCCATTCTCTCTCTCTCCCTCTATCTGTCTTTCTCTCTGTGTCTGTCGCTCTCAAATAAAAAAAAAAAAAAGTACATCAATATGGATGGAAAGATTGATCAGTGGTTACAGCAGGTACCTGCAAAATCTAAGTACCCAGGTTTGATTCCCCAGGACCCAAGTAAAGCCATATGCACAAGGTAATGCATGTGTCTGGAGGTTGTTTTTAGTCACTAGAGGCCCTACCGTAGCCATTCTCTTTCTTTCTAACTGCTCCTCTCCCTCCCTCTCTCTCTCTCTCTCTCTCTCTTTCTCTCTCTCTCTCATAAATAAATATTGGATAGAGAGAAGGTGCTTACCTGTGAAGCCTAAGGACCCAGGTTTGATTCCCCAGTACCCATGTAAGCCAGACACACAAGGTGATTCATGCATCTGGAGTTTGTTGCAGTGGCTGGAGGCCCTAGTGCATCTATTCTCTCTGTCTACCTGCCTCTTCCTTTCTCTCTTCCTCTCTTTCTCAAATACATAGAATGAATAAATCAATAAAATAATTTTAGAAATGTGTATCAATGGCACAAACCATGGCACCATTGGTTAGATATCAGTAATAATGTGCTGAGCAGATACATTAGTTAAGTTTAATGGCTAAGAAAATCAAAGAAGAATTTTCTAAATTTAATTTCCTGGGAAGAGTTAATCTCAGAGTTTATACAGATGGTGTAAATAAATGAGAAGATCTGTAAGCCCACATGATGTTTCTTACGTTTTTCAAATTACAAATGGAAAGCATCCAACAGTGCTTTAGAAAAGAAGCATTATCATGTGGTTTTAATAAGTAGACTGGATTATAGTAGAAAGAGTTTTAAGCAAAAATAAAGGAAATGTTTTTATTGTTATATCACATTGTTGGATTCATATAGAAACAATGGAAGTTATTCTGAAACTTTATAGAAACATGGAAGTTAGAAGTAAAAGATATTAATGTGATAGGGCACAGAGTCTGTATTCATTCTCCATTAAGAAACTATTCAGAATGGACTTTAATACTTCTATGATAAGTCTGTGTATTATCTGAAGATAAGAATGGTCTTAATTAAGGAAATAAAATAAGATTCAAAATAAGTACAGTGATATTATTTAAAATTTTAATGATAAAGGATGGTAAGATATTTGGGATCAATTATATTGACTGACAATAGCAGGCCCAGAATAACCTGTGAGGGACTATGAAGACTAAGTGAGCCTCTGGGCATGAATGATAACTAATGATAACTTTGATTAACTTAACTGAGGCAGGAAGACCCACCTTAACTGTGTTGGTGCCATTTCTTCAGCCAGTGTTCAAGGTCTATTTATATAAGAAACATCAGGCTGAATGCCAGCATTCATCCCTCCTTCCTCACTGTGGACTGAATGTGACCATTTGTCTCAAATTCCTGCTACCATCTCTTTTGCATAATGATGAACTGGAACCTGGAACTATAAGCTTAAATAACAACTTTCTTCTTTGAACTGTTTTTGTCTGTGGTGGTTTGCATGTGAATTTATGTCTCTCTAAACGTCAGGGATGTTTTATTAAGAATGTGCTTGCAATCTGGGCCTCCAGAGTGCCCAGTGGACAAAACTGTGCTGAGAAGTAGGTGTCACTGAGGGTGGATCTTGTAGTCTAACCCTAGTAGGTGTAAAGAGCTGGTCAGAGCTCTGGCTGTTGTTGCTTGCTGGTGTTGGTCTCTCTGCTATGGAATTATCGAAGTGAGTCAACATTTTCTGCCCTTTATGATGTTTCCCCTGGAATCTGTATGCCTGAAATAAACCCTTTCCTCCTGTAAGCTGCTTCTGGCCAGGTATTTGTCTTGATAATGAGAAAGTAACTTCAGCATTGTCCCAGCAGGGAAGATAATTAGTATAATATATATGTATATTGTATACATGGAAAAAGATCTGTTATCTAAGAGAAAAATGCTGAAATTCACATGTGTCAAATAAAAATCACTGGGGCTGGAGAGATGGCTTAGTGGTTAAGCACTTGCCTACAAAGCCAAAGGACCCAGATTCAATTCCTCAGGGCCCATGTAAGCCAGATGCACAGGGTGGCACATTCATATGGAGTTTATTTGCAGTGGCTGTCTGAAGGCCCATTCTTTCTTTCTCTCTTTTTTATCCTCTGTCTCACTCTGTACCTCAAATAAATAAATAAAAATAAAAACAAAGAATTTAAAAAATAGTAAAAATTTCTTGATCCTACTTGAGATAGTATTTAATATATTTAATATGCACAACAAAGTAGAAGATGAACAAAAGAATAACTATAGGTCAGTTTATACAATTTGAATCTGCATACTTTTTTAAAAGACCTGTGTTGAGCAGCATTCTTAATAAGTACCAATTTATTTTCACTTCTTCAGAATTGTTTGCAAAATATTTAGTCTGCTGTATGAGGAATTATATTCATAGTGTTCAGTGTCTACTTATTTAGCCCATTATTATGTGCTTCCCTTCACCAGCTATCTAGTTACCTACTCACATTCTCAATTTTCAGCAGTTTTTAAGAATGCTGACTATTCAGATTTTTTATACTGTAACTTAAATTACTATTTTCACCAATATATCTCTCTAGCATTGTAATATGCTTAGTGATATTAAGAAGTATAATTGCACTTTAGCTAAAGATGCATGGTCTAATAAGTATGAAGATGGTTTTCTTCTGCATGTTTCATAATAGCTTTGCAACTGGAACTCACATATACGTCACAGCACATTCAAAATATCTTATACATAGTGAAACTATGTATGAGTGTGTATGTATGTGCAAGTTTGATATCTCTCCAGTATGACATACAGTGTATATTTTTTAAATTTGCAGACAAGTGTAATTGCACATATTTCTCCATCTCTTTTCTTCTGCTAACTCAAGAAAACAATCACTTTTGGGCACACTATCCTGTTGCTATTGTCCACCTTATATTGCCCAGGGGGGAAGTCCACCCTCTGCTCATGCCCTCATTTTCTCCTGCCATCGTGGAGTTTCCCCTACAGCATGCAAACCAAAATAAACCTCTTTTTCCCAGAAGCTGCTCTTAGTTGGATGATTTCTTTCTTTTTTTTTTTTAATTTTTTGGTTCATATTTTATTTATTTCTTTGAGAGCGACAGACATAGAGAGAAAGACACATAGAGGGAAAGAGAGAGAATGGGCGCGCCAGGGCTTCCAGCCACTGCAAATGAACTCCAGACGCGTGTGCCCCCTTGTGCATCTGGCTAATGTGGGACCTGGGGAACCGAGCCTCGAACCGGGGTCCTTAGGCTTCACAGGCAAGCACTTAACCACTAAGCCATCTCTCCAGCCCTTAGTTGGATGATTTCTACAAGCAATGTGAACCTGACTGCAACAGTAAAGTGGTACCATGGAGTGGAATTGCTGCTAGACACCTGACTGTGTGGTTTTGGCCATTTGGAGCTGATTTTCAAGAGGAATGTGGGAGGATTTGAAAGCTTAGCCTAAGAGATGCCTTGCAATGCTGTCAATACAGCTTGATGAACTATTCTGGTCAGAGCTTCAAGACCAGAATGCAGTAAGAACTATGGACTGTGAGGTTTGGCTTATGAGGGTGAGAAAGAGCTTTGCTTGGACTGGGCTAGAGACAGTTTGTGTGAAAAGCTTGCAGTTGTGCCTATATCCTGAGAACTTGTGCAGGGTTGCTTTGTGTAGAAATGAACTGGGTGTGAGCAGAGGGATACGGCACAGAAAGAAAAATCTTTGGGTAAACTGTTGCCCATTCACCTGCAAATTGAGATTACCACCATTGAGATTGGGCTAGCAGTCCTGCACTGGGGCAACAGGAAGAATGTAGACTCTTTTGAAGGGGCCAGAGTGCTCAAGGAGTGTCCTGTTCTGCAGTCTGCTTTATTCTCTCCTGAATTAACAAATTGGCACTCTACCTGGTATTGTGGAGTGTAAAACATGCAGGAAAGGAGGGTCATTGAGTTTGCAACACGGTCTTGTGTTTTGGAGATGGCCATGGGCAATGTGAAACATGTTTGCTTGATGCCTGCATGGAGACCCAGTAGAGCCATGAGGACGAACCATGGATTACAGTGGAGACCTAGTGAAACTGCCAGGACAACAGGATGGCTGCTAGGAAAAGCTGCTGGCCCCAGTGAAGTTTGCCAGGACTGTGAGTAGCCTAGATGGAGGGGCAGAATTGTAACACCAGAGACTTGTTGCTGGTTAGAATTCACACTTTGAGATTTGTCACTAGAATTGTTGGACTCTGTAAGAGTTTGGTGTTTGATTGTTTAAATCATGTATTTCTTGAGTAATTCTTTGTTAGGCCAAATGCCATCCTTTGCAGTTTGAATGTTTTCCTGTGCTATTATGAGCTTTGGGGGGGTTATTTTTTGGTGTTAGGACTCAATTATAAGTCTGGGCTGGGTGTGGTGGTGAAATGCTTTTAATACCAGCACTTGGGAGGCAGAGGTAGGAGGATCACCATGAGTTCAAGGCCACCCTGAGACTACATAGTTAATTACAGGTCAGCCTGGGCCAGATTGAAACCCTACTTTGCAAACCCCCAAAACAAAACAAAAAAAAAAAGACTTTGGATTATGGGGGTGTGTGAACATGACTGGAATTGATAAAAACTATGGGGACTTTTAAAGTTAGATGAATGCATTGCATTTTACATCATGGGTGGTTATCAGTTTATGGGGGCCAGGGATGGAATGTGGTGGTGTGATTCAGGTGTCCCCCATAAACTTGAGTGTTCTGAAAGTTAGATCCCCAGCTGATGGAGTTTGTGGAATTAAGGCCTCCTGGAGTGAGTGTATTGTTGGGGGAGGGCTTATGGGTGTTATAGCCAGTTTCCCCTTGCCAGTGTTTGGCACACTCTCCTGTTGCTATTGTCCACCTTATGTTAGCCAGAGGGTGATGCCCACCGTCTGCTCATCTGATCATGCCATCATTTTCCCTGCCATCGTGGAGCTTCCCTCCAGCCTGTTAGCCAAATTAAGCCTCTTTTTCCCAGAAAAAAAGAAAACAATCACTTTTGAACTGAATGACCATATATGAAAAAAATAACCAAAATGTCAGCCTTTTAATAGAATAATAATTTAAATAATAAAAATGGAAACTCAGTTATATAGAAAAATAACTTGTATTGATTGATCTCCCCCCAAAAAGTATTTACACTTTTTAGACATTAGAAAGTATTTATTGTGCACTTACTCACTGTTTGTCCTATGTTTTACAAATGAGTGAGGTGGGAACTGCTTATTAGAAGCCTCACATGAGAAGAGAGAACAGAATCCTATAGCCACAACACTTGATTTAATTGAAGACATCTGAATGTTGTGGGCTGACCTAGTCATTTCTGCTGGATGTTGTATGTACCTAACCTGATCATCTGTTACCTGTTGCTCAGTATTTTTCTGCTGTCTGCTGTTTCTTTCTCCTACTTTTCACTGGGGCTACTCCACCCACCCCTGCTGGATGGACTTCAGTGGTTGTCTGGTTGTACTGTTATCTGCTACTTGCTATTTCTTCCTTTACTTTCACTTACTGTATCAATACAAAAACAACAACAACAACAAAAAAAAAAAACTCTCTTATTAGAAACTGAAAGTACAATTATCAAAGATCAATTTTCAAAATAAGACAATAGCCACCAAATTAATTAGTATAAGTTCAGAGTATAAAAGGATTGTGTTGGAGGAGTTTTCAGGAGTTGGATGAGCTGAATGTATTATCTGGTGTTCAGAACAGTATTTAAGGACCTGTTGACCATCTTTCACACAACATGTGTGGCCATTTCTCTTGCTTAAGAAAATGCACAATTCATTACAGTGATTGTATACAATATATAGAAAATTATCACCAATAGCTTGCAGAAGAAATGAAGGTATAACATTTATAAGATGACTTTATTAACAGACAGCAGCTGGTGCACAAGTATGTCCTGTGTAGGATGATTTGTCCTAGAAGAAGCGACCTGCAGTTACACACACAAAATTTCAAATTGTGACAACCTGTAACTTTAGCAAACAGAAAGGGGGACCTTGAGCTGCAACAATCACATACATGTGCTTGGAAGTAGATCTTTTCCCAGATGAACAACTATTAACTGAGATTAAAATTCCAGTTTATAACTGTCTACAAGCTCATGAAGGAAAGATCTTGCCATACTACCCAGCTAAACTCCTCACCAATCCCTGAACTACAGACACTATGAGATAATGAGAGAAACACAGGTCATTTCTGTTAAAACACAGTAGATGCAACTTATGTCATAATCCTCCCCCCACCCGCCATAAATTCAAAAATTAAAAAAAAAATGTTCAAAAATGACAAGAGGCCACAGTGGGGACTTTCTCAATCCCACCTGTTCTATCTTCAAGCCGTTTTCCTCCTTAGTTACTAGTGAAATCCACTGTGAGACCAGCCTTAGCTAGTATGGTAAGAGTCAGATCTTTCCCTTCCCTCTTGTGTTAGAGATAAAAGACCACTTTGACAGCCCATGCCCACCCACCAGGAGAGTGTTTTCATTTCAGACAATAATCAATGTTGTTTAGGTTTTGGTGGAAATGTTGTTTTCAGGTAAATAGATGACAAGTACATGGAAAATAGGACACATTCCTTGGTCAATTTTTTAAAATATATTATTTGGGGGGGGGTGAGAAAGAGAGAGAGAGAGAGAATAGGCACATCAGAGCCTCTAGCCACTTCAAATGAACTCCAGATGCATGTGATACCTTGTGAATATGGTTTACATGGGTCCTTGGGAATCAAGCCTGAGTCCTTAGGCTTCACAGGCAAACATCTTTAACTCTAAGCCATCTCTCTAGCCCTCAAAATGTAATTTGGCCAAATTTCATGATGTAATTTAACTTGAAATTCAAAGATTTTAAAAGTTTGTCATTTACACACAGTAACAATTCTGTTTATTTTCTTTTACTTAGTAACATCAGTTTTCCTCTTTAAATATGGTTAACTGTTCTTATACTACTAATGCAAATTTATATTTATACATTTGGCTGAATATTTTAATAGGTTTTACCCACTAGATAAGTATATAATTTGCTTACTATTTTAACAAATCTTTTCCCTGTTTAAGACTTCAGCATATATAATGAATAATTTAATTGATAGCCCAGTAATAGTTAATCTTGTTATGTGTGCTATTGTCAAAATCTTTTCTTATTTTAGCACAAATAATTCAATTTTTTCAAAAATGCCCTGTCTCAGCTCTGATATTATTTAAATACTTCTTTACTAATGGACATATGAGTTGATTCTAATTATTTTCCTGTCACATAAAATGTTTTGCAACATTTGCCTGCGTCTTTAACACACTATGAATCAAATTAGTTAGAAAATAGTAAACTTAAAAGCTATGTCATGAAAAATTTGAAAAATGGATTCAGTTGACCAATTTTCTTGAAGACTTAAAAGCTAATTGTTTGGGCTGAAGAAGATGGCTTAGCAGTTAATATTTTAAAAAGCTAATTGTGTACACCTTGAGTAAATCAAGTAACTTGAAATATTTCATGATAAATATAATATAATGTGCACAAACTGTGTTCTAATTTACATTCCTTAATAAAAATAATGATTGATGGTATGATTGAAATATAAATGGATTTAGTTAATTTGTTACATCTTTGTGCCTCAACTCCTCAGTCCAGTTCAAGAATAAAATCAATACATTATGTATAGATTAATATACATTGAAATCATGCAAACCTTAAAGACAGAGTGACTATCAGATCACCTGAAATTACTGAACATTTTGCTTAAGAGGGGTGTTGTAGTCAGATTTGCATTGCTGGTAGAAATCACCCAACTAAGAGTAGCTTCTGAAAAAAAGAGATTTTGGCTTACTGGATCTAGGAGAAGCTCCACGATGGCAGGGGAAAACAATGGCATGATCAGAGGGTGGACATCACCCACTGGCCAACATAAGGTGGACAATAGCAACAGGAGACTATGCCAAACACTGGCATGGGAAAACTGGCTATCACACCCAAAAACCTGCCGCCAACAATACACTCCCTCCAGGAGGCATTACTTTTCAAATATCCATCAGCTAGGAACCTAGCATTCAGAACACCTAACTTTATGGGGGAAACCTGAATCAAACCACCACATTCCACCCCTGGCCCCCATAAACTGATAACCACACATGATAGAAAATGCAATGCATTCATCTAACTTTAAAAGTCCCATAGTTTTTATCAATTCCAATGATGTTCATACATCCCCATAGTCCAAGATCATTTAACTGAGCCATAATACCAACAAATAACCTCAAAACCCATAATGGCACAGAATAAATATTCACCCTGCAAAAGATGGCATTGGGCATAGCAAAGAAACATTCAACCAATACAAGATTTAAAACAACCAGGGAAAAACATCAAACTCTGTAGCTTGGTGTCCAACAACTCTAGCCAGTGACAAATTTCCAAGTTCAAAAATTCTAACCAGCAACAAGTCTCTGGCATTCCAATTCTGCCCCACTAGCTAGGCTACTCACAGTCCTGGAAAACTTCATCAGTCTGTCAGCTCTCCTTGGCAGCCATCTTGTGGTCCCAGCATCTCCACTGGGTCTCCACTGCAATCCACAGTTCATCCTCATGGCTCCATGGGGTCTTCATGCAGGCAACTGCTTCACACTGCCCATGGCCATTTCCAAAACACAACACTGTCTTGCAAACTCAATGACCCTCACTTTCCTGCATTTCTTATACTCAACAAGACCTACGAGGTAGGGTGACAATGTGTTAATCCAGGGGTGAATAAAGCAGACTTTGAAGAACAGGACACTCCTTGAGCACTGAGACCCCTTCAAAAGATTTGGCATTCTTCCTGTTGCTTCTGCACAGGTCAGCTAGCCCAGTCTCAAAGGTTGTAATCTCTCATTTGCAGCTGAACAGGCAATAGTTCACCCAAAATTTTTTTTTTCTGTGCCATATCCCTCTGCTCACAACAGCTCATTTCTATGCAAAGCAACCCTGCACAACTTCTCAGGACATGGCCATAAGAGTAAGCTTATCACACAAACTGCTATCCCAGGCTAAGCAAAGCTCTTTCTCACCCTCATAAACCAAACTTCACAGTCCATAGTTCTTATTTCATTCAGGTCTTACAGCTCAGACCAGAATAGTCCATCAAGCTGTTCTTACAGCACTGCAAGGCATCTCTTAGGCCAAGGTTTCAAATTCTCCCACATTCCTCTCGAAAATCAGCTCCCAAAGGCCAAAGCCACACAGTCAAGTGTCTAGCATCAATCCCACTCCTTGGTACCACTTCACTACTATAGTCCAGTTCTCATTGGTGGTAGAAATCACCCAACACAGAGCAGCTTTTGGGAATATATAGCCAGTTTCCCTATGCCAGTGTTTGGCACACTCTCCTGTTGCTATTGTCCACCATATGTTGGCCAGGGGGTGATGTCCACCCTCAGCTTATATTCTCATTTTCCTCTGCCATCGTGGAGCTTCCCTTCCAGGCTGTAAGCCAAAATAAACCTCTAACACCCACAAGCCTGTCCCAAACAATACACTCCCTCCAGGAGGCATTAATTTCCAAATCTCCATCAGCTGGGAACCTAGCATTCAGAACACCTAAGTTTATGGGGGACACCTGAATCACACCACAAGGGGTTAGTGCCAATTGTGGTATTTTCAGATTCTGAATGCTAAGAAGAATTTCAGTATGAAATGTAAATAATGCTCACTCTTTCTGTTGTTTAAAGAGAAGTAGTTGCTGTCTTTTAATTTTTTTTTTATTTGTTTTTACTTTTTGAGGTAAGGTGTCACTCTACCACAGGCTGACCTGGAATTCACTACATAGTCTCAGGGTGGCTTGGAACTAACAGTGATTCTCCTACCCCTGCCATCCAAGAAGTGGGATTAATGGTGCGAGCCAACAAGCCCAGGTAGCACCCTCCCTTACCTCCACCCTTGAAATAATTTGAAATGTTGAAAAATTCCCATACTGGAGATGGTTACCAAAGTCTTTCTGGAAAGTTTCCATTAAATAACCAACTGAAAGGACCTCACCAGGATAGTCAGCTATAGCACAATAATAATTAGTGTGCATTTTGCATGTCTCAATCTGTTTCCATATAGGCAAGTCACACAACTAGATTTGAGTATCACTTTGAGCAAAAGTGGTGGGTCCCAATTTTAGGTTGCACATTAAAGTGCTAATATTTGTCCCTTGGTAAGAATTAATTCCTTTTATGTTAAGGCACTACAAATTTAGAGATTAATATGTTATAGTATAAACTTCTTAATGCAATATATCATCCTAATAATTTAAAATTTATACTTAGAAGGAGTACAGCTTTGTTTTGTACTCAGCTGTAATTATTTAGAGAGCATATTTCATTAGTAAAAGTTAGAATATTTGTATATGTTTAGGTAGATACATGGCCTATTATAAATTAACATGGTGGCAGTAAGATTTTATGCCTAGCTTTTGTGATTAATTTAATCTGACAAATAACTACAGAAGTGTCAATTTACACATGAGTGCTGCTCTCACTACTAGCTTGACAACAAGCTCCAGGGAGACTGTGATAGATACTGAGGATGCACAAAACTTATCAAAGCATAAATATAGAGCTGAACACTGAAGATTTATAACATAACTGACAAGGCTCAAGAAAAATTGCAGAAGGGAGTACAATTGTAAGAGCCACAGAATGAGAAGGAGTATCCTGAGTTATTGTCCCCCTTCCTACACAAACAGACTAACTAATACATTTATGATCCCACAGTGAATACTGAGGAGGGACCTCCATGGAGTGGGGCCAGGGGACAGGGGATATAAGTGTGCAACCTGATGGGAATAGGACCAATGTGAACATATCATCATATGGATATATTCATACAGTAAAGTTCATAATTTAAAAAAAACATTTAAAAAGAATTGCTTAAACAGAAACTTGACCCTTAAAAAATAACTACATATACTAAACATTAAATAGTTTTAGAGTCAAAAATAATCTTTTGAAAATTTTTCATTCTGCCAGTCTTACATGTGTTTTTTCACACAATCACTTTTTTATGTTATACATTTGGAGGAACATTTCATGAAATCAAAGAAGAGTTTGTACTGCTGCTAATAACTATTACATCTTATTTTTATACATGTAGTATTAAGTGCAATTCAACATTCATGGATGTTTTTCATACTGCTTAGAAGATAGTATAAAAGTCCCCAGTTTAGAAATAATTCAAAAAACACAATGCTTTATTCTTCATATTTCTCTTGATACAATTTGAATATATTTTTATCTAGTCCAACTTGGTTCAAAGAGAATTTTCAAAAACTCATTCCCCATGTTTCTCTTTTATGAGCCAGTTTCTTTATAAATCCTATCTTCCAAATTGTTTAATATTATAATCACCCACTGCTATAACCTAGGTTCTTTACTGTGTTTTTTCCCCCTTGTATAAAATTCTTAAGATAGCTTTGTGGGGTGGCACATACCTTTAATCCTAGCACTTGCAAGGATGAGGTAGGTGGATCATTGTGAGTTAGAGGCCACCCTGAGGCTACAGAGTGAATTCCAGGTCAGCTTGGGCTAGAGGGAGCCCCTACTTTGAAAACCTAAAGAAATTGATATGAGAAAATCCTCAAAAACTTAAGTCTGATATGAATAGAAGACCTGCAGGAATACTCATAATTTTCAATATCTCCTCATTTTTTTTCATGTAGATATAGGAGCTGGGAGATAATCATTAGACATATAGATAGTTTGCTTTTACAAAGTAGATCTGATGTTTTGGAGCTGCAGCCACATGGTAAAGGTGAATATGACCACATTTCTGTATTCCCATTGGTGTTTGAGTGACTTTCACATACACTGAAACCTGACCTGTAACTTTGGACAGGTGGTCATACTGATTTGTGTCCAGCCTGAGACCACATAGTGGTCATCTTGGACTAGAGCAAGACCCTATATCAAACAACCCCCCCAAAAAAAATTTAAATTGCACATTTATGCTAATGTTAGATGTAAATTTTTAATTACATTATAAATTCATATAGAAAATTCCAGAAGCTTAGTTGTTACAATGCCTAAAGAAAAATGGATGTGTATATATATATATGTGTGTGTGTGTGTGTGTGTGCATGTACATATATATATGTATATATATGTGTGTGCATATATATGTGTATATATATATATATATGTGTGTGTGTGTGTGTTTATATGGTCTTCATTTATTTCCTTTAAAAAATATTTATTTACTTATTTATTTATTTGTGAGAGAGTGGCACTGATAGAGAGGTTGCTATAGTTACCTTCCCCTTGCAGGGATACAATGCCTGACCAAAAGCAGCTAATGGGAGGAAAGGAATTTATTTTGGCTTACAGCCTTGAGGGAAAGTTTTATGATGGCAGGGAAAAACATGACACAAGCAGAGGATGGACATCACTTCTGCCGTGACAAGTAGACAGCAGCAGTAGGAGAGTGAGCTGTGTTCTGGCAAGGGGGAGCTTGCTATAACATTCCTAAGTCTGCCCCCAGAAATATTCCTCCTCCAGCAAGTTTCTGCCTCCCAAACTGCTGGGAATTAAGCATCCAGAACACATGAATTTATAAAGGGCATCTGATTTAAACTATCATAGATGTAAAGCAATTTGAAGACATATTTTAAACAGATTTTGATTTTCTATAGCTTAGATAGATATTCAATGTAAATAAATATACTTTTTTGTTGTTCGTTTTTGTTTTTCTTTTTCGAGGTAGGGTCTCACTCTAGCCCAGGCTGATCTGAATTCACTATGTAATCTCAGGGTAGCCTTGAACTCAGTCAGTCCTCCTACCTCTGCCTCCCAAGTGCTGGGATTAAAGTCATGCAGCTCCACACCCAGCTTGAATATATTTTAGTACAATTTTCAGCTGATTATTTTAGATAGATTGATTCACTTTATATTTTAATAAATGTAGTGTTTTGTCTGAGTTTGTGTTTATGTTAAATTTGTGAATATATACACAGCTAAGTTATTTAATTTTAAAATTATTTTTATCTAGATATAACATTTCTTCTTCTTTTAAAAATATATTTATTTGTTTACAAGGAAGAGAAAGAGAGAACTAGAGAGTGTGTGTGTATATGTGTTTGTGTGTGTGTATGTGTGTGTGAATGTGTGTGTGTAAGTGTGCACATGCCAGGGCCTCTTGCTACTGCAAATGAATTCCAGGTGGTTGTGCCAGTTTGTACATCTGGCTTTATGTGGGTACTGGGGAAATGAACCCATTCAGGCTTTGGAAGCAAGCACCTTTAACCACCGAACCATCTCTTCCAGTCCTATTTCATCATCTTTATGGGGTACTTTGTGGTAATGAAATGTAACTGGATAATATGTAATAATCATATCAGGGTTATTTTTGTTTCTCATTTCTTATTTTCATAGCCAAAAATTATAGATAGATATGGTACTTTGAATTTTAATGTACCTTCAAGTTATGTTTTTACTTATTGGACTCCTATTTGCTATCTGTTTCATATGAGCTAGCTTCTTCTGAGCCTTTGATTAAGTGACCAAGTGACCACTCAGACCTGAAATTAGACAATCGAATCACATGCTCATTCTTAGTAATCTTTAAGTAGACAAATATTCTTTCACTGTGTCTTTATTCTAAAAAGTTCCACTCCTAGACTCTAAAATAGTACTTCCAAAGTTTTGGGGAAGAGTATTAGGTCCTCAATGTGTTTTATCAGAAAAAGGCTCTAAAGTCAATTAAGTTTGGGGAACAGGGCATTCAGAGCACTACTTAAGAGATTTAAGATACAACGTCTCTAATACTCAAGACTCTGAGGAATAATAAAGCAAACGAAACAGATGAATTTCTATTAATTTGACTTGATAGTTATTTATATAGATATAAATATTATATCTATCTCTCTATATATTATATATTATACATATATATTATATATTATATATAATATATATAGATATATAGATATATTTATATATATACACACACACACACATACACACACACACACACACACACACACACACATACATACACACACACAAAATCCAGTATTCCATAGGACTTGTGAAAAGCATGTGCTGCAAACAAATGGCAAAGTTTCCTCTGGATTAGAGCATCTCTGCCTCTGCACTATATTGTGAGGAATACAGTCCTTCCTTGGGTGCTGAAGACTCTTGATTGGTGTGTGGTAGGATGTAAAAGAGCATCCTGATGTCTGCTTTAGAGAATGCTTAAAAATAACGCCAAGCACTGCTGTATTGGGTCCTTTTTCATTGTCATATCAGTAGCAGTCTAGTGAAAGAAGGGATGAACTCAACCAAGAGTTTTGAGAGGAAATTTCATAGTCGGCAATGCATGGCATTTCTCTAGAGTCAAAAGTCACAGAGGGAATAGAACACAGGGTGGGGCTATGCCTCAAGGCCCTATTACCAGTGACACACTTCTGCTAGCAAGGTCACACCTCCTGAAATTTCTACAACTTTCCTGAACACCACCACCAGCTAGAGGTTAAGTATTCAAACACATGAAACTACAGGGTTATTTTATATGCAAACCACCACAATTGCCAACTTAATTCTGAGAGTCCAGTTTCCTTCAGCAGAGGGCAACTTCCTTGTCAGCTTGCCCGCATCAGAAGTCACCTAGGAGCACACTTCTTAGGCATCTTTGCCGGCATTTCCAAGGACAACTTAGGAGGGAAGATCAATACTTCATGTGGCCAGCATCATCCCATTGCCTGGGTCCTCAGATTGAATGAAAAAAAAAAAAAAGTGGGGGGGAAGAGGAAGCAAGAAGAATTAGAACAGATGTCTCTGTTTCTTTATCCACCATGATGTGAGAAAGAACTCTGCTATCGCTGTGATTGCCACCATGCCTTCATTGCCTTGATGGACTCTATCCTTGAAATTGTTAGCTAAATAAACCATTCTTTCCTTGCGTTGCTTCTTGTCAAGTGATTTGTAACAGCCATGAGAAATAATACTGATACAGTGCTCAAAATTTCCTTTCTATAAAAAGCCCATATTTTCTTGTTCTGTTTATTCATGAGTACAAAAGGTATTTATTGAAAACTCACCATGTAGCAGGATCTGTGACAGACACTGAAGGTGAGATGGCAAAGCAGATGGACGTGAACTGTTTCCCCGTGGAATATACATCTTAGCACGTGAGACAGGCAAACAAAAAGTAAGCAAGCAGATGAATAACAATGACTGATGACAAGAATTTCCAAGATAGAGTGTGACTAGAGAAGTGAAGAGAGGACACTCTGGATAATGCTATCTGGGAAGCCCCAGAGGACTGTTATTTATGTTGAATCCAAACAAGGAAGAAAGCTAGATATACTCATCCAGGGTTTTACTGAATAAATGGGATCACCGAAAATAATATATAAGGATTTCTTATCAGATTCTGAGCTCTCATAAGTCTGAGAGCTAAGTAAACAATCTCTGAGAGGCTTTTTTCTTTTTTTCTTTTGGCATTGTAAGTCTGCTGACTAGAAATAAAGGAACTTTCATCATGTCTTTCACCCAAAATTATTCACATCACTGCTTTATATAACCTTTAAGAAAAAGTGAGAGCTTTACCATGGTAAGATTTACCTACATGTGGAAGAATTCAATGGAAGTTCTGGTAGCTGCCAAGGGAGTCACATGCCCAATACTGCTCCCTGTTACCAAAGGGAGCCACAGAGAAGAGAATACAGTGAAAGCAGGGCGTGCACGCGCACACACACACACACACACACACACACACACACACAGTCTCCCTGTAACTGCAGGCCCAGTATGGAACGAATACTAGTATTTCCGCTTTTACCTTTCAAATCTCAGGCCAAGTAGGCCTTGTGTTCTCTGTTAAATTTAAATTATGTAGCATGGGAATTTTGGGAAATCTGCTCCCCATTAGAAAAATGGATATTATGCAATTTAACTATGCTAGTTAGGAAAGGAAGAATCAGAAGATGGCTCAGTGAAAAAAGTGCTTACCACTCAAGCCTAACTACCTCAAGTTGATCCTTTGCAGATCCCCCCACAAAAATCTAGCAGCTGTGGCACTGTCACAGGGACATTGAGAATGGAGATGGGGCAGAAGGATTTCCAGAATCTCTCAGCAAGGACAGCAATGAAAAACAGCAGAGAGAGATACAGAGAAACTGCTTCACATAAGAGGAAGGATCCAAAATTTGTCCTTTGACCTCCCCCTGCACGCCATGACACATGTTCCCCTGCATTGTCACATTTGCATGAACACATGTGCACTGCTGGACACATACAAATACCCATGAACACGTGTATACTCATGAACACATGTATACCCATGACACATACACACACATATTTGTAAATACTTCTGTTTTTTTGATATGTTCAATGGATAATGAACTAAATTGGTTAGATGTCAGTAAAGGATCACAGTATGAAATGACTGGAAGAAAACGAAGAAAAGCAGCAATGACATGGGATAATGTCCCATAGATTACAGACTTCACTGATGGTCATTTCTTCACTCTCACAGTAAACACGAGTTTCCTGACTTGTCCTAACTTCAAAGGTTATAACATTCACAACAGTCCTTCTATCCTCTGAATAACCATTTTACGTGTGCGAAGCAATGTCAAAACCCATTTTGCCCCTGCCCGTGTTTCCACAGACTATAGCATACTTGGCATGAGGTATGTTTCAGGCAACTGATAAAAATCCAATTATCATAAAGAAATATCTAGTTAATTGAAGATAGAGTATGGAATATTTTTGGTAACATAATAGAATTTAGTTTGTATTTTCAATACAGAAAAAAAAAACACAAATGACCACTTCAAATGGATATTATTTATCATGTTTGAATACTGTAATTCTCTTGGCATTTTCTGCTTATTCCCCCTATCTTTTTCTGAGAATAATCAAAGAAGATTGAACATACCCATGGGTGATTGAAGAACTGCCTTTCCCCTCAGTTGGACTCCTTAGATGTGCTTGATATATGCCTAGAAAAACTACTTGATATCATATTATCCATCTCATTTTCCACAAATTAAAGGAAGCTCAAATTGATATTGGGAAAAATTATGTCATTTTTAAGAAAAAGGCTATGCATACTTTTCAATTTTTAACTACAAGTATTTAGTTTTGATAAAGACTGTTTAGCTATGTCCTTTTCTGCTCTCCATGCACTCCCCTACTCTGATGATTTCACGTAACGTTACTAAGCCAATATCAGACTTAGTTGACTTTATCAACTTCATATTAAGTACTCATGTAGTATGGTGGTTTGAATGAGGTGTCTGACAATAAACTATGTGTTCTCAATGCTAAGTCCCCCAGTTGGTGGCAATTTGGCAATTTGAACCTAGCTGGAGGAAATGTGTTGTTGGGGGCATGCTATGGACATTATATCCAGCTTCTTCTTGCCACTTTTCAGCTAATTCTCATGTATATAAGCCAAAATAAACCCTTTCCTCCTACAACTGCTTTTGAATGCGTGATTTGTGCAAGCAATGTGTAATGTACATCAGTGCAGAGATTTAGGAATTACATATATTGCAACAATGCAATAAGCCACAACATGGAAAAGTTACACTGACAACTCTATCACATAGCAGTGGCATAACATGGCTCAGTCATTTCTCTTCTTGGCTACTCAGAGTCTTCATCTGAAAATAGTGATATCACCTGACACACATGAATTATTGTATGCTACATTCTGAATAAATTCCCCAATAAGCATAATTTGAAAACATGAGCCCACACCCTCAAGAATATGTAGAAGGAAATGTCCCTGAGTGTCATGACCCAATGTGTGGCTCTGAAATTCTTTCACCCCCTGTTTCACAAATTTCTATGAGCCATGTTGGACTAATATTAGGTCTGCTTCAGTGTTGAGACCTTGAGAGCCTCTGTGTCTCTGGATATCTGGTTTGGTAGTGGTTGATTGTTCTCTGTGTCTATCTCCTTCACTGTTGTGTTAATTCTCAGTTTGCCAAGAAAATTGCATTCTTGCTAGTTTCCCCAATTATTCTTAGTTTTAGTTTGGGTCCCTTTTGAGGTGTGATGGGATGGTTCTTTCCTTAGGATCTGCATCTATCTAAAACAGAAAAGCAGATTCTCTAATAGAGAGTAAGTTAGCACCAAGTAAATGTGACAACCATTATTTTTTAGAGAGAGTTTAATGAAGAGTGGGCTCATTTTTTGATACAGTTCTGACTTGTTTCCCAGATCTAACTATGGGTTCTGTTCAAATGAGCAGATTAGTTAGCCAAATCAAAAACAGTTGGTTTCCCACCATGGCTATGCCCTACTATTGCATTTGTGTGAGCATCACATCAGGTTGTTTGCTGCTAAGTAGGTAAGACCTTGTGTTGCTTGGACAGATATTAGTCATTTTTAGCTCAGTCACTCATGTAACACCTTCTGGCACTTAACATGCTAGTTGTCTGGGGACTGACTCTCTTCCAGCCTCCAGCCATGTCACTTCATGATATGTGCCAAAAGTATTCTCAAGTGGTCTGACATAAATCTGTCTTCTTTTGGGAGACTTTCTAGGTCTCTCTGATCAAAAGCTCAATGTGGATGATATCCACCTGCTGGTACTGGAAGTTACAGGTCAGTGCCCAAGAAGAGAAGGAAGAAAAGGATAAGTGAAATAAAGAGATAGAGAAATGAGAGAGAAGAGGTAAGGAAGGAGGGAGGGAGGGAGGGAGGGAGGGAGAGAAAGAGAGAAAGGGAGGGAGAGGGAAGCAGAAACAAGAGGAGATAATGGTCAGTTTTCATTGTATCCTCTCTAGGGACTTGCAAATCTGTTGTTTCATCTACGGGCCTGGTGAAGGCTCAACCTTTTGGTCTGTCTTTTAGAATGAGGAGTTTTAGGGTTAAATTTCCATTTGGGTCTAGATTTGTGTCCCCCACCCCCTCCCTTACCCTTCCCTCCCTACCACCCTCCCTATTGTCCAGTCCTTGAGATGCTTGCTAGGTATGTCAGCAATTTGGGTAGATTCAGGTTTGGAGCTATAGATGAGTGAGACTATGCAGTGATTACCTTTCTGATATTGGGTGAGTAAACGAAGAATGATCTCTTCCAGGTTCAACCATTTTTCTTCAAATTTCATTGTGTCATTTTTCTTTACTGCTGTGTAGAATTACATAGTGTAGATATACCATATCTAAGTTATCCATTTGTCTAATGATGGACATCTGGCTTGTTTGCAGCTCTTGGCTATTAGGAATTGAGCAACTATAAAGCTGGTTGAGTAAATCTCTCTGAAATGAGGCATGGAGCTTTTAGGCTACATACACAGAAAGGGAATAAGTAGATCTGTTTATAACTCTATAGTCAGCTTTTTTGAGGAGTCTCCATGTTGCTTTCCAAAGTGGTTGCACCATGTTACATTCCCACCAACAGTAGTTCTCCACATCCTTGCCAACATTTATTTTCATTGGATTTTTTGATGTTTGCTATTCTCACTGAGCTAAGATATAATCTCATAGTTGTTTTAATTTGCATTTCCCTGATGATTAAGGATGATGAATATTTTCTTAAGTGTGTGTTTGCCATTTGTATTTCTTCCTCTGTGAACTGCTTGTTCAGTACTTTGCTCCATTTTGTGAGTTGGTTGTTTGCCTTTTTATTGTATAGGTTTTTGAGTTCTTTGTAGATTCTAGGAATTAGATCTCTGTCAGTTGGATATTCAGCAAATATTATCTCCCATTCTGTGGGTAATCTATTGGCTCTACTTATTGTATGATTGTCTGTAAATAACCATTTCAGCTTCATAAGATTCCATTGGTTGAGTTATTTAAGAACCTGTGCTTCTGGGTTTTTGTTCAGGAAGTTCCCATTTGTAAATCATGGAATGTTCCTCCTAACTTTTCTTCCAGTAATAGCTGAATTTCTGCTGTTATACTGAGGTCTTGGATACATTTGGAGTTGATTGTTGTACATAGTGAGATTTTTTGATCAAGTTTCAATTTCCTGAATATGGTTATCCAGTTTCTCTAGCACCATTTGTTGAAGATGCTGTCTTTTTGCCAGCTGATATTGTTAGCGCCTTTGTCAAACATCAAGTAGCTGTAGTTACTTGAAAGTTTTGATCTTCAATTCTATTCCATTGGGCTATACTCCTGATTTTATGTCAGTACCATGCTATTTTTATTATTATAGCTTTGTAATATAGCATTAGATCAGGTATGGTGATGCCTCCAGAGGGTTTCTTTTACTGAGGATATGCTTGGATATCTGAGGCCTTTGTCTTTTCAATATAAATTTTGAGATCAGTTTATCTATCTCTGTGAAGAACAATGTTGGGATTCTGATGGGAATTTCATTAAATCTGTAGATTGCCTTTGGTAGGATTGCCATTTTCACAATTTTAATTCTGCCTATCCAGCACCATAGGAAGTCTTTCCATTTTCTTAAGTCCTCTTCATTTTCTTTTTTGAGTGCTTTTATGTTTTCATTGTATAGTTCATTAACTTCCTTTGTTTATGTTAGTCCAAGGTATTTTGTTGTTGTTGTTGCTATTAAAAATGGGACAATGTCATCTATTACTTTCTCTCTTTTGTCATTTGCATATAGAAAAGCTACTGACTTTCGTGCCTTGATTTTGTATCCTTCTACTTTGCTGAAGGAGATTATCATCTTTAAGAGTTTTGGAACAGAGGCTCTCAGGTCTCTAACATATAGTCATGTCATCTGCGAATAACACTAACTTAACTTCTTCCTTTCCAAATTGCATCCCCTTCATTTCTTTCTCCTGTCATATTGCTTGAGCTAGGACTTCCAGTACTATATTGAAGAGCAGAGGTGAGAATGGACACCCATGTTTTGTTCCTGATCTCAATGGGAAATTCCTTCAATATCTTTCCATTAACTATTTTTGGGCTTCAGGACCTTTGGACCATGCCAATTCTCTCCAATGTTTTGATCCTGAAGTGATGTTGTATTTTGTCAAAGGCCTTTTCTGGATCTATATAAATGTTCATGTGGTTTTTGTGTTTAACCTTGTTTATGTGGTGTATTACATTGGTAGATTTCCATATGTTGACCCACCCCAACATTCATGGGATGAAGCCCACTTGATCAAGGTGGATAATGGATTTGATGTGTTGTTATATTCAGTTTGCAAGGATTTTATATAGGATCTTTGCATTTAAGTACATCAGGGAAGTAGGCCTGGAGTTTTCTTTTCTTGTGGTATCTCTGCTTGGTTTTGCCATTAGGGGCTGGTCTGATGTTGTGTGGGCATCAAAGCAGATTGATTCTGAAGTCATGGTGGGTGGGGGCGAAGTGGAGAGCCATGGAAGTGGGGAGGGTGTGGATGAGCTGGGTTGGGGGTTGGGCGATCTGAGAATGCACCAGCAGGGGGTTTGGTTGTGGTTCCGAGCAATCCCCTGTGCACAGTGGCATTGGCTTAATTACTGGTTTGGGTCTCCTTGCCTGCAGTTAGTGCAAGAGTAGCCTCAGCCTGGGACTTGGCTAGCACAGCTGCCTGGGGTCTTGGGGTACTGGTGGGTTACCCAAGAGTGTGGGAATCAGTTGATTCCCTTTTTTGCCCCTCCATACCCTTCAACTGGTGATCTATTAGAGATTGTTCTCCCCTAAAATACCCAGTGACCCCTTAATTCCTTGCCTGTCCTTCCGGGGAGTTGTGGTGTGGTTAGGCAGACACCATCTTGACCAGAAGCCGTGATCATAGTTTAAAAAACATATCCTATGAGATGAAATTGAATTCTAGATGATAGTTCTATGAAATGGAAGGTCCTTTGTGAACAGAGAGTATGATCTAAAATATTTGAAGAGAACTATATAATGGAACAAAATATAAATAATAATATAATATAATACATAATGCAATGCATTACAATATACAATGTATGTTCTATGTGATAACAATATAAAAGTATCAATTAAACTATGCAACCACAGAGAAAAGTAAGATAAGTAAGTGTGAGAAATGCCCTCTGAACCTGCAGAAAGGGAGCTCATGACTCACCAGGAGAGCTGAGTTTCAAGAAGCAAATTCAGAACTCTCTACTGTCAAATGAAGAGCAGACAATTCAAAGAAATAAGATCTAAAACTTCCCCATCATGATTCTATGATTCATTAAAATGAGATGTGAAGCTTACCCACTAAGCCACTCATGTCACTAAGTTATGACTCATGGTACAAATCAAAAAACATGCATAGTTCATTTTCAGGAGATTTGTCAAAATGGCCAACCCAAAATCAAGTAAGAAAATGTTTCAAGAATCTATGGTCTTCTGTCTGTTGTTTTGTTTAAACAAATGCCATTTTCTAAAATTTTCTAGAGCCACTGCCGACTTCCACTTCCATATGGCATATAATTATCTTAATATCATTTACAGTGATGCATACTTTAGGACTCAGTCTCACAGTTTTGCCTTTACCATCAGCACAGCTTCCAAATGTGTTGCCACTCTCATTCAATTTTCATTAATGACTTATCATGTTCTGCTTTATCTCTTTCTAACTCTCTCTCTTTCTCTATCTCATTTGTCATAATCAAAACCCCAGATTTAAAAAAAAAAAAAAAACAATAACAACAAGAAAAACTACTGCTACCTTAGTTTACATGCATTAAAATAAAAGTAGATATTGTCAAAAGAAAATGAGTCATTGGCTAGAAGTTGGGTGAGAAAAGTTCTTGAATTCTTTCCTCCTTTCTTGTAATGCTATTGCAATTTTATGATCAGGGTGAAAAAAAAGCTAGTAGATATGCTATGCTGATTTTGAAAGAGAAGCTGTCTAGACTATACCATCTTGGGGCCAAAGTCCTCCTACACTAGGGCTTGCTAATTGTGGGATTGCTGGGGAAATTTTAATAATTTGGGATATAATGTTTAGAGTCTCCGATACAAATGCTTTAGTTACATTCCATTTCATTTTTATTAGTTATTTCCATGTCTGTCATCTACATAGGATTACATGAAAGAAGATCTGCTGGTTTTTTTTTTTTTTATTTTTATTTAGTTATGTGAGAGAGAGGAAGAGTCAGATAAATACATAGTGGACAGGTAGGGAGGAAGAGAATGGATAGGCCAGGGTCTCTAGCTGCTATGAACCAACTCTAAATACATGCAGCGCCTATGCAGCTGGCTTTGTGTGAGTACTGGGGAATCAAACCTAGGTCCTTTGGTTTTGCAAGTAAGTGCCTTAACCACTAAGCCATAGCTTCTGCCCTTGCAGAAGTGTGTGTCTTGTAGACAATAAGTGCCCAGCAAATGTTGTAAATCTATTGAATTAAAACATAAGTAAATAATAACAACTTGCCTAGCAACTTATACTAGTACTCTTAAGGGCTGAAAGCCTATTCACAATATAACATACAGTGTGTCATTTCATACCATGTAACAAAGGCAAATATTACTGTGTGGTACAGTTTAAATTTTATTCCAATTTGCGACACAATTGCACCATGGCATATTCTTTGGTGATTTGTTTTATTTGCTGTGAGATACACTGATACAAAGTAAAGTGAATTTTAGGACTA
This sequence comes from Jaculus jaculus, assembly GCF_020740685.1. Taxonomy (NCBI): domain Eukaryota; kingdom Metazoa; phylum Chordata; class Mammalia; order Rodentia; family Dipodidae; genus Jaculus; species Jaculus jaculus. The sequence goes on along the minus strand of NC_059112.1, from coordinate 75,519,931 downwards.
GCTGTATTATTATCATTTTCAGCCTTATAAAGTGTTGAAGTTTTTATAGAAGGAACTCTGTATAAGTATAGAGAAACAAAACAAAAAGTAGGTGATCCATGCTAAGTCAAGTGGAATGTCTTCCAAATGATTTTCTTGATATTACTCATGGGTCACTTAATGAACAAACATTTATCCAATGTCCATTCTGTAAAACACTGTATAGCAGCTGGTAAATATAGAAAGATATGATTTTTAGTTTCCCCTTTTCTTCTGGAAAATAAATAGCACAGGAAGATCTAACACTTATTTAATGCTGATATTTTGTCAGTCACAGTGCTAAATTCTAAATACATACCATCTCTGAGATTTTCACAGCAACTTAATAAAGAACAAATCTTCTCATGTTTCAGAAAGACTGAATGCCCAGGGAAAATAGGTGAGCTGTGCCATGTCCGATCCTAGGGAAGCCTCCACACTCAGATTCACATGAGAGCAGGCTTCCTCTGCAGCAGACTTCATAGAGTTCCCTGGTCTTGTCAGGTCTCACTAGGGTGAATTCTTTTTGCTTACACTACCAGTTTTCCTTAAACAGCATAAGCAACTATTCTTTAAATATATTACACTTGACACATTTTATCGGACAACTGTTTGAAGGTTTTTCATTGGGAATTATGAAGGGCAAAATGTTACAACCTTGGACTGCAACAAAGGCATACCTCTTTGCTTTACCTCTCCCAGACTCAACTTTTTCCCAAGGCTTGACTGGACATGAAATCCTTACAAAGCACTGGGTATCATGACAATTAGCATGTGCTGTATTTCTGTTATCACTTGCAATTTTGTAAGAAAATCACATATGACAAAGAATTAACTTCCATCTAAGAACAGATCGGTATCCATTGAAGTTAAAAAGCATTGGCTTCATTAAGGGGGTCTGGTGACAGTGTCTTGTGGCAATGTTGACAGTACAGAAGTCTGTAGTCAGCAAATTTTGGCAGTCTTTCTGAGGATGTTATTCACTGTTAGGCTGTGGTCTTCCTAGGACTGTTAAGCCAATGCCAGTGAATACATATTGGATGGTAAACCCTGGATCCTGTGGGTCTAAGTGCCTCAGGCTGTTCCTTTCACATTAATTTAGGTCTAGTCCTCCCTATCATACAGAAGACACAGGCTGTGCCTAGACCAAGATTTTCCTCATCCTTGCTCCTGATCCAGAGATCTTATCCTTTCCTTCTAAATAGAATTCTTCCTATGTTGATTTCAACATAAACATAAAATAAAAATTTTTATTTAAAATTTTTTTGTTCATTTTTATTTATGTATTTAAGAGTAATAGCTGGGTGTGGTGGCACACGCCTTTAATCCCAGCATTTGGGGGGCAGAGGTAGGAGGATCACCAAGAGTTCAAGGCCACCCTGAGATTACACAATGAATTCCAGGTCAGCCTGGACTAGAGTGAGAGCATACTTCAAAAAAAAAAAAAAATGAAAAGAAAAAAAAGAGTGACAGAATGAGAGAGAGAGAGAGAGAGAGAGGAAGAGGCACATAGAGAGCATAGAAAGAGAGAGAGAATGGGCATGCCAGGGCTTCCAGCCACTGCAAATGAACTCCAGACGCATGTGCCCCCTTGTGCATCTGGCTAACATGGGTCCTAGGGAATCAAGCCTTGAACTGGGGTCTTTAGGCTTCATAGGCAAGCACTTAACCACTAAGCCATCTCTCCAGCCCAAGATTTGTTTTTAACAAGCATTTCCTACATTTGTTTAGTAGTGCCTCTCAGAATGGAGTGTTCATGGCATTGTCAGAAAATTCAAGCTCAATCTGTAACCTTTTGAAATGATCAGCTTTAATGAAATAAGGAGTTCTGTTGACAGCACTTTCAGAATGCCGATGCAACATGGTGTTAGGAAAAGCTGTAAGTAATCAAAATGCTAGACAGTCTGCTTTACTGTTTATAATGTTCTCTCTACTACCTAAGTGGCTTAAGTTTAATGAGAACTGAGTATTCACACATTCAGTTATATCCTCTACTGGAAGGAATAAATTGTTTTGTGATTCTAAATAGGTTAAAAACTTATAGGAAGGCTTGGTGACCACATTCTCTTTGACACTTGGTTCTTGAAAAGGGCTGCATGTGATTAAAAACTATTTATTAACTTGCTGCAATTTTCCCCTTGCTTTCATCACTAATAATTCAGTACTAATCCATTATAGCAAGCTATTTAACTTCTTTATTAAGCTTGAATTTCATTTTCATAAATAAATCTGTGCTTAAAATTTAGAGCAGAGGAGCCACTCACATATAGATTGAGCATATGCTTGAGTAAGTTTTCACACAGGAAAGGCTTTTTGGCAGTATACAACTTGTCTTTTGATGACACCAAGAAATCAACTGATCAGAATTTTAGTAGTTAAGAGACTACCATATCAAGTATGAAATTATAGAAGAGAGAAAACTGAGCTAAAGACAATATGAGTCTAAAAGGCCTTCTGATATTAATAGCAAAAATATTTTTCATATTCAATATTACATTCATATTCAATACTACATTTGCCTGATCGATAGGCATTCCATTTTGAAAGGAATGCTTCAAAACACAGATAGTTTGTCCCTTTGTTTTCTTATAACTGTACTTAGCTCTTTATAATAAACTGGTAACAAATAGATTCATAGGAGAAAAAGTACATCAATATATCAATTTTAAATATTCTGTGTACAAGGCCTCAGAATAGTTGACTCTTCAAAAACAGTCAGCCTTTAATTCCAGAACTTGGGAGGCAGAGAGGTAGGAAAATCATTGTGAATCCAAGGTTACCCTGAGTCTGTGTAGTAAATTCCAGGTCATGGTGAGTGTACTAGAGTGAGACCCTACCTTAAAACAAACAAACAAACAAACAAACAAAAAAATCAGTGAGACTTCAGAGCTCATGAAGCATTTTACTAGAGGATGCAGAGAATTACGCAGGGCACTTATGGTAGAGCAGATTCTTAGGAAAATAGAAGTTATTAGAATGGTTCTTTTAAAGACTGATGGGAGAGCTGATAGTGTATGGTTAAGTTTTAGTGTGGGGTTCATTTCTAGTCTCCTCACTTCCAATAGGAGACAATATTCTTTGTTGTTGAAATATCCAGAAAAATAAAACAACCAGATTTCTTTTAGAAGATGCCCTTTTAGACAGATCAGAGAGTTCGGACAATTCTTTTTACCAGTGCTTACTCTATTTTAAAAGTCTTCAGCTCAAAATAATCAACATACCAAAGTGCTTTTATTTGTTGTATCATATATGAACCATGTATGGTTCTGTTTTAAAGTGAAATACCCTATTCTCAAAAAATTGATTTCTGTTACTATAATGTAGATGTTGAGTCTGCCATTCATATCTGTGATCTGGGTCTATCAAGAATGTCAATGCCAAGGTAACTACTGTAATTTATTAGTTCATTACTATCCCACAAAATGTGGAAAGTCATGCTGCCCCAAGCCATGTTCTGTACATCTGAAAGAGTTTTCTATTTGGTTTGACAAAGTGGACTTGAATGGAAAGGTTTCATTGGTCTAAGTGTGTCCTCCAGGTTGTGAATATGTACTTCTTTAACTCTCCCAGAAGTCATACAACATCTTATTTTGAGGAAAAAAAAAATTCAAACTTAGGTTCATTTTGCTGACACAAAGTTAGATTAAGAAATTGGAGATTTTAACTAGTATTATAATTTATTTTCTAAATTTGTTTATTTTGTACAGTAGACCCTAAGAAATATAATTTTTTTATTCACCTACTTTGTCCTCACATTTTACAATACCTTCTAGTTGCAGTTGAAAAATGCGGTGTTGGGATGGAGAGATGGCTTAATGGTTAAAGTGCTTGCCTGTGAAGAATAAGGACCCAGGTTCCATACCCCAAAACCCACATAAGCTGGATGCACATGGTGGTGCATGCATCTGGAGTTCATTTGCAGTGGCTAGAAGCCCTGGCATGCCCATTCTTTCTCTCTCTCTCTCTTGCTCTCATAAAAGAAATAAAAATAATAATTAAAAAAAGAAAAAAATGTATTGTTGAGAAATATTAGTTTAATAAAAGACATTAGTAAGCTATGTTGCCAAAGCACTGCCTTTATGCTTGTGGTGAAGAAGTTCAAGATGTTCTATGACTTCAGTGAGATATTGATCTATTCACTTGAGGAGTTTGAATCACATTTACACCATAAATTCAGGTGCTCTGAATGCTTTTTGCCCCTGCTGGTAGTAACTTGGGAGGTGGAGCCTGCCTGGAGGAGGTGTGTTGCTGGGGTGAGCTTTAGGGTGTTATAGCCACCTTCCCCTCGCCACCACGTGGCTCACTTTCATATTGCTGTTTTCAACCTGCTAAGGCAAAAACCGGTTCCATCCTCTGCTGTACCATCTTTATCCTGCCATAATGAAACTTTCTCTTCAGATTAAGCCAAAATAAACCTTGTCCTCCCATTAGCTGCTTTTAGTAGGGTGTTTTCTTCGAGTAACACAAAGGTAATTACAGCACCATTCATCTTAGAAATGAAATTTATAATTCAAATGATTATCAAAATATGAAGTTTTTTTTTTTCTTTTTTCTGGAGTTCATTTGCAGTGGCTAGAGGCCCTGGCATGCCCATTCTCTCTCTCAACCCCTTTCTCTCCCTCAAATAGCAAATATGTTTAAAATCTGATGGAAATCAGAGTTACAATAATAGATGGATGGAAATGCTTTTAATTTGTTGTCTGTAGTGTAACTTTTACTATCTGACTCAAAACAAGCAACTCAAAGGATAAAAAAATGTCTTTTCTACTTGTTCATGTAAAAAATGCCCTCTGATATCTGCCAAGAAAATAAAAATTTAATCCAAAGAATGACTCATTTTACTGGACATATTCAAGTGTAGTAAATCTAAATAAAAAGATAAATTGCAGTCCATTACATTTCAAAATGTATTATCCCCTATGTGTGCATTAGTTATAAACAGTATAAATTTGAAGATAGTTATATTTATGCTGCTATAATAAAAATGAAGTAATAATTATTATAATGAAAATGCAATTCAGAATCTAAAACAGTGAATCTATGATGAAACAAAACTTTTGCATTTTGTCATAAAAATATTATAAGATGTTAATAAAACAACTTCATACATAAACATGTAATATACTGGGGAAAATCTGAATTCAGGAAATAAATGCATTTAGGAAATTAGAGTTTAGAGAGAAACAAATAAGTCAATCTGATAATCTTGCTTCTTTATGTTTTTAAACAGGTAATACATATCAGATTAAGGCATCTTAATTCAACTGAACACTTACAATGGTGGCAATATTTTTAAATGGTGATATTTACATAAGACATACTATTCGTTCATATTATTTAAACTTGTCACAAAACTTTCAGATCCTTAAAAGATGTTTATGGTTATATATTAAAAAAAAATTAAGGGGCTGGAGGGATGGCTTAGCACTTAGGGCATTGCTGCAAGGCCAAAGGACCCAGGTTCAAATACCCAGGATGCATGTTAGCCAGATGAACAAGGGAGCACACATGTCTGGAGTTCGTTTGCAGTAGCTGGAGCCTGTGGTGTGCCCATTTTCTCCCTCTCTCTCTGTCAAATACATAAACATAAACAAAATACTAAAAATTAGGAATAATCAGATATAATACTGGTGGTCTGGAGAGATGGATTAGTGGTTAAGTCACATGCCTACAAAGCCTAAGGACCCAGACTCAATTCTTCAGGTCACACATAAACCAGATGAACATGGTGGCACAGGCATCTGGAGTTTGTTTGCAGTGGCGAAAGGCCCTGGTGTGCCCTTTCTCATTCATTCACTCTCCCCCCATCATGTCTAATAAATAAATAAATAAAAATAATTTAAAAAAAGAAATGATACTGGATGATATTTATTCAGAGTCCATTAAGATTTGAATTATACATGGCTATGCTGTCACTTCTTATTTTTTAATATTGAGAAAAAAGTTGTATTTCGAATTAACCAGCTGGATCCAGTTTAGATGATCCCAAATTTGTTGGCAATATCCAAAGCATCATAATTGGGAGCCAGCCGAATATATGCCTTCTTCTCTACATCAGGCCTGATCAAGGTATTGACTTTAGCCACATCAATGTCATAGTTTCTTCCCTGTCCCCAAGCTCTAACCCTGTCCTCATGCCCCTTCACCTGTGAATTGTACCACCTCCACCTCCCCCACCCATCTGGACCACAGTCCCATTCTCTCTGCTCCCACACTGTGATGGGCAGACAACATCAAAAAAAAAAAAAAAACAAAAAAAACAAAAAAACCAAATGCAAGTAAATCCAATAAGATCTCCCAGTCCTACCATGGGAGTCTCTAATCAAAACACAGACGAAACAATAGGACCAAATCCAAAATTAAGTTATGAGCAATGCAACCCTGACAAAGCTATTTGTAGAATTTGTACAAAAGCAGCAAAGGACTGATAATCATGTGGACTCTGCCATCACTAGACTAGACCTAATAGATTTAAAAAAAAAAAAAAAATGGAAGAGGTCCAAACACAGTTAAAGGATATAAAGGAAATTAAAAAAAAAAAAAGAGGACCTAAAAAACATCTGGCTATGCTAAATGAAGACATAAAGAAATGCAAGGAAGAATTCCAAGAAGCATCAAGAAAATCAGAAAATGTGAAACGGGAACTTGACAGAGCAATGGAAACCAAACATAGAAAAGCAGTAGAAAATGCAAACCTAATTGAGCAAGCCAAAAACTCCTTAGAGGCTCTCAAGAATAGAGTCAGCCATGTGGAGGATAGAAACTCAGATCTGGAAGACAAAACAGAAGAAACAGTTCGAGAGTGCAAAAGTTTCAGTAAGTTCAAAAATTTCTGTGAACAGAACATGAGGGAAATGTGGGATACCCTCAAATGTCCCAACATTCAGACAACGGGAATGCCAAAAGGAGAAGAAATTCAAACCAAAGGCATGGAGAACTTATTCAACAAAATAATTGAATAAAACTTTCCCATTCTCTCAAAATAAAGGTCCATCAATATCAAGAAGCTAAAAGAACTCCAAATAGACCAAAGGAGAAACTCTCCAAGACATATTGTCATTAAGACTCCAAACATTGACATCAAAGAGAAAGTCCTAAAAGCAGCTAGGCAAAACAACACATCACCTTTAAATGTAACCCCATGTAGTGGTTTGATTGAGATGTCCCCCACAAACAGGTGTTCTGAATGCTGTGTTCCCAGCTGATGGAGATTTGGGAATTAACACCTCCTGGAGGGAGTGTATTGTTGGGGGCGGGCTTATGGGTATTATAGCCAGTTTTCCCATGCAAGTTTTTGGCACACTCTCTTATCCCTGTTGTCCACCTTATGTTTGTTAGGGGTGATGTCCACGACCTGCTCTTGCCACCATTTTTCCTGCCATCATGGATCTTCCCCCTTGAGCATGTAAGCCAAAATAAATCTCTTTTTTCCCACAAGTTGCTCCTGGTTGGGTGATTTCTACCAGCAATGTGGACCTGACTGCAACACCCCATCAGAATCACTTTAGTCTTCTCAGTGGAAACCCTGAAAGCCAGAAGGGCCTGGAATGGAGCACTGCAACTCTAAGAAACTATAGCTTCCCACCCAACTACTCTACACAGCAAAAGTATCCCTCATAATAGATGGTGGAAGAAAACCTTCCAGGACAAAACTCAACTTTACATCTATATGAACACAAAAACCTACATAGAGGATTGCAGGAAGTTCTCCATACATAAGAATCAAATAATCAGCCTAAAGTACCTACAAGAAGTAGATCGCAATAACCTAACTCAGAGAAGGCACAAAAAACTTCAAAGTCCATGAAAACACCATACCACATAAACCAATATAATATGGCAGAGACCAAATCAAACCTCACAGTCATTACCCTAAATATCAGTGGCTTTAATTCATCCATCAAGAGACACAAGCTAATAGGGTGGATCAGAAAATTAGACCCCTCAATCTGTTGTCTTCAAGAAACCCACCTCACCACTAAAGACAGACACCTCCTCAGGGGGAAATGCTAGAAAGTGATATTTCAAGCTAATAGGAATAAGAAACAAGCAGGTGTAGCCATATTAATATCAGATAACATAGACTTCAAACCAAAAGTAATCAAAAACCACAAAAAATGTCAGCTTGGTGGTGCACGCCTTTAATCCCAACACTGGCTGGCAGAGGTAGGAGGATCACTGTGAGTTTGAGGCCACCCTGAGACTACATAGTGAATTCCAGGTCAGCCTGGGCTAGAGTGAGACCTTACCTCGAAAAACCAAAAAAAAAAAAAAAAAAAAAAGGCCACTTCCTACTGATCAAGGGAACAATCCAACAAGAGGATATTCTGTTCATCAATCTTTATGTACTAAACACAGTTGCACCACAATCCATAAAATAAATAAACAATAAAACAGAAATAACTACCAACACCATCACAGTTGTGGACTTCAATATATCAATATCAGCAATAGATAGATCATCCAAACAGGAACTCAACAGGGAAGTGAGACAGCTCAACAAACCATAGAACATTTAGACCTAATGACTATTTACAGAACATTCCACCCCAAATGCATGAACTACACATTCTTCTCAGCAGTCCATGGAACCTTCTCTTAAATAGATCATATACTGAGTCAAAAAGCATGCATCCATATATTTAGGAAGATTGACATAATCCCCTGCATGACATTAAATCACAATGCCATATTGCTAGAAATTAACAACAAAACACACACGTTAAACCCCATCAGCTCCTGGAAATTGAACAGCACACATGAAATCAATAAGTGGATAGTGGACATAAAAAATGAAATAGAAAAATATCTAGAAATGAATGACAATGAGAATACATCATACCAAAACTTCCGGGACATAATGAAGGTGATGCTCAGGGGAAAATTCATAGCACTAAATGCCTTCATTAGAAACACAGAGAAATCCCAAATCAATAACCTAACCCTGGAAAAGCAAGAAAAATCCAACTCAAAAAGCTCCAGATGGAAAGAGATAATTAAGATCAGAGCAGAAATTAATGAATTTGAAACTAAGAAAACAATTAAGAAAATTGATGAAAAAAAAGTTGGTTCTTTGAAAAAATAAGCAAGATTGACAAACCCCTGGCCCATTTGATCAAGAAAAAAAAAAAAAAAAAAGAGGTGCTTCAAATTAACAAAATTAGAAATGAAAAAGGAGAGATTACAACAGACAGAAGTGAAATTGGGAGAATCATCATTCTTACTTCAAAAACCTGTACTCTGCAAAAATGGAAAATATAGAGGAAATGAAAAAAAAAATTCCTAGACACAAACTATCTACCAAAGCTAAACTCAGAGCAGATTAATCTCCAAAACAAACCTATTATACTCATCAAAATTGAAAAGATGATACAAAACCTTCCCAAAAAGAAGAACCCATGACCAGATGGCTTCTCAGCTGAGTTCTATCAAACCTTCATGGAAGAACTGAAACCATTCTTTCTCAAACTATGCACACAGTTGGAGATCAAGGAAAGTTCCCCAACTCCTTCTATGAAGCTACTATAACACTAATAACCAACACCAGGCAGAGATGCCACAAAAAAGAAAACTACAGGCCTATTTCCATGATGAACTTATATGCAAAGATCCTGAACAAAATCCTCACAAACCAAATTCAACAACACATTAAATCCATTATCCACCTTGATCAAGTGGGCTTCATCCCAGTAATGCATGGGTGGTTCAACATATGGAAATCTGTCAATGTAATACACCACATAAACAAGGCTATACACAAAAACTACATAAGCATTTGCATAGATGCAGAAAAAGCCTTTGACAAAACACATGACTTCATCATCAAAACATTGGAGAGAATCAGCATGGTCAGTTTATACCTTAACACAATAAAGGCTATATGCCAAGCTCCTAAAACACAAACAATACTTAATGGAGAGAGACTGAAGGAATTCTGATTGAGATCAGGAACAAGACAGGGGTGTCCACTCTCACCTCGCTCTTTAATATAGTACTAGAAGTCCTAACTCAAGCAAAAAGACAGGAGAAAGAATGAAATGGGATACAATTTGGAAAGAAAGAAGTCAAGTTAGCTCTATTTGCAGGTGACATGATTCTCTGTGTAAGAAACCTCCATTCCAAAACTCTTAAAGGTGAAAATCTCCTTCAGCAAAGTAGCAGTATAAAAAAAATCAATGCACAAAAATCAGTAGCCTTTCTATATGCAAATAACAAAATACAGAGAAAGAAATAAGTGACATTATCCCATTTTCAATAGCAATAAATAAATAAATAAATAAATAAATACCTTGGAATAACATTAACCAAGGAAGTGAAGGAACTATACAATGAAAACACAAAAACACTCAAAGACCTCAACATATTATCACATATTCAGCTACTACTAGAAGAAAAGTTAGGAGGAACATTCCATGACCTAGGAATGTGAAAAGACTTCTTGAACAAATCCCCAATAGTACAGGATGTGAAATAATAACTCAACTAATGGGATCTAGCTGAAAAGTTTCTTCACAGACAAACATACAATAAGCAGAAGCAATAGATTACCTACAGAATGGGAGAAAGTATTTTCTGATTATCCAACTGACAGAGGCCTAATCTCTAGAATCTATAAAGAACTCAAAAATCTAAACAATAAAAAGTCAAACAACCCTCTCACAAAATGAGGCAAGGAACTGGACAGGCAATTCACAGCAGAAGAAACACCTATGGCGAACACACACCTAAGGAAATGTTTATCTCTAATCATCAGGGAAATATAATTTAAATCTACTATGAGATTCCACCTTCTCCCAGTAAGAATAGCAAACATCAACAAAATCCAATGAAAATAAATGTTGGTGAGTATATGGAGAAATTATTACCATTTTCCACTGTTGGTGGGAATGTAAGATGGTACAACCACTTCGGAAAGCAATATGGAGGCTCCTAAAAAACTGACTATAGAGTTACCAACAGACCCAGTTATTCCATTAATGGGCATATAACCTAAAAGCTCCATGCCTCAGCTCAAACATATTTGCTCAGCCATCTTTATAGCTGCTCAATTCGTAATAGCCAAGAGCTGGAATCAACCTAGGTGTCCATCAGTAGACAAATAGATAAGTATATCTACATGATGGAATTCTACACAGCAGTAAGGAAATATGACAACGAAATTTGAAGAAAAATGGTTGAGCCTGGAACAGCTTATTCTCAATGAACTCATCCAATCATAGAAAGATAATCACCACATAGTTTCACTCATCTTCAGCACCCAACCTGAATTTACCCAAGTTACAGACATACCTACCAAGCATCTCGAGGACCAGACAATAGAGAGAGTGGGGAGGGAGGGAAGGGTATGGAAGCGAGGGGGGTATGCAAAACTGGACGCAAAAGGCAATGGTAGCATAAAACCCTACATCCTAAAAGACAGACCAAATGGATAAACTTCCATCAGGCCCTTAGAGAAAACACCAGATTCACAAGGCCCTGGAGAGGGTATGACAAAAACTGTTCAGTATCTCCCCCTATTTCTGCTTCTCTCTCTCTCTCTCTCTCTCTCTCTCTCTCTCTCTCTCTCTCTCTCTCTCTCTCTCTCTTCTTCCCTCTTCTCTCCCACCTCTCTGTATCCCTTTTATATCACTTTTCCAGTTCTTCCATCTCTTCTTGGCTGCTGACCTGCAATTCCTGGTACCAGTAGGTGGTATCATCCACAATGAGATTTTGATCACAGAGACCTACAAGTTTTTCCAAAAGAAGACAGGTTTATGTCAGAGCACGTTAGGGCCCACCATAGGTTAGTGGTAATACCATACACTATTGGTATGTAGCATGGAGTGACATAGCTATAAAAGAGTCAGTCCCCAGATTGTTAGTGCATCTAGTGCCAGAAGGTGCTACATGAGTGACTGGGAGATAAAGACCCATATCTGTCCAAGCAACTAATGGTCCTACTTAGCAACAAACAACCTGATGTGCAATAGTGACACATAGCCATGGTGGAAAATCAACTACTCTCAGTTTGGCTAACTGATCTGGTCAGAAGAACAGAACCCATAGCCAAAGCTGGAAAACAAGTCAGAACCATATCAAAAAATGAACCAGCACTCCACTAAACTATCTCTAAAAACAATGGTTATCACATCTATTTGGTGCTAACTTTACTTTCCTTTGGAGAATCTGCTTCTCTTTTTCAGATAGATGCAGATCCTAATGAGATAACCACCCCATTATTCCTCAAAAGGGCCCCAGCCGAAATGAAGAATAATTGGGGAAACATGCAAGAATGCTCTTTTCTTGGTGACTTGGGAACCAGCACAATGGTGAAGGAGATATACACAGAGAACAATCAACCCCTACCAAACAAGCTACCCAGAGACAAAGAGGCACCCAAGATCTCAACATGGAAGCAGACCTAATATGAACCCAACATGTCTCAGGGAAATTTGCCAAAGAGGGGGGCAGAAAGAATGTCAGAGCCACACATTGGGTCATGACACACAGAGACATCTCCTACCCCAAACTAAAGGTTAACCTGCACAATCCATATGCCCCAAAAAGGAAGGTCCCAGTGGAGGGGGAGGACAGGGAGGAGGCCAACAATGGTACCAACTTGAATGTATTCACTGACTACAAAAATAAAAAGTAAATAAATAAAAAAAAACAGCAAAAGAAAAAAATCTATAGTTAATAATATGTTCATGGTTTTGCTAATGCATTAGGGAAAGTCTTAACAGTAAATTGTGTTGCATAATTTACACTATATTTAAACATTTACTGAATAATACAAAAATCATTAATTGTTGATATGTAGCCAAAAATAGCATTAGATTAATTTTAGTGCCTGCTATATATCAAGTACTGTAAAAATATCTATATGAACTCATTATAGGCAAATAGACTATTTTAATCAGTAATTAAAAAATACTGATTCCCAGTTCACAACTAAAAATACATCTTTGATGACTTATTTTTCATCCTATAAATAACACATAAAGTCTTATACCTTGAACCTTTTGAGAAATCAATGAAAATCTGTTTCTTTTTCATTAATATTTTATTTTGACATACAACCATTAAGCCTTACAACCCAGCCTCCAAACTCCCTTAAATCCTTTTATATTCTCTTACTACAAGCCCATCTTATGATTCATTTAAGGACAGTAATGGTAACCATGTGAAATGGTGTTTCTAGAAATAAACTTGTTAACTCACAGAAGATGCCCATGCAAGTGCTTAGTACATATTATCACAGACCTAGTTCTGGGATCATAATGTTGCGAAGATTAGTGATCAATTATTCTCACCTTAAAGGATTGTATCTTCCCAGAAATTCTTCTCATATTGCTTCATCATATTTTTGCTTTAAATCTTTGTTGATTACATATGTATTCAGTGCTTAAATTACTTTTTCATGACCAAAATTCTAAGAGTTGGTTTTATACTGTTAACAGTTAAGATGTTCAGAATGTGTGAAATTTTTATGCATGTCCTCTGATTTTGGTAATCAATTATTTTGTCTGAAAAATGTAATGATGTTTTAACATATTTATCACATACAGGACTGTGTTAAAGCCTGAAGTAATATGGTAAAACATTTTTTTTTTCTTAATGTTGGATTTTTTTTTAACAAACTATGCTTGTTTTTCTGTACAGTTCTGTTAATCATGGAAATAGGGAAAAATTATCAGTTGTCTGGCTTGGAAATGGGCACCAAAAAATAGGAATACATGATGGTACACAATACCAAAATATAGTAACACTGATTTACAAGTTATTGTATAATTTACAAAGAATTAGACTAATTCAAGGGTTTCACACAAAAATTACACAAATTAATTAACCTAACTTGACCATTACCTAATTGTGACATATTATTATGTATGTGTTGATAAGCACATGTAATTAAAAATAAACATGTTGCCAGGCATGTTGGCCCCTGCCTTTAATTCTAGCACTATGGTGGCAGAAAGTGGGGGATTTCTGTGAGTTCCAGGGCAGTTCAGGATAGAGTAATACACTACCTTGAAAGAAAAGCAAGGAAAAAAAGTAAAAATGTTAATGGAGTGAATCCTAAAACCTCAATGATAGGGATAAAAAAAACAGTAAATCAACATGAACAGACATTTTCTAATAATTTCTCATTGAAATTGCTATCAGCACTTTTTTGTTTACTGTTATATTGTTTTGTTTCCCATGTGCATAATTTTCATAAACAAGTGTTTGTTATTTTGACCATAGCTTATTGATACAGATTTTATTCTCTAAAGGAAACTTGTTTTATTATTATACTTTGACATTTTACTAACTATTGAAAACATGAGGTTTAATAACTTTGATTAATGTGACCTAAGAGGAATTAGCATATTTCATAGTGGTAGTGGAATGGTGAAAACCCAGGGTTGCCTACAGAGGTAGTTAAATGTTAAGAAGAATTAGTTTTAGAGGAAAGCAATGAAGAGTCAAAGTATTTTTTCCTTTTTTATTAGTTATGTATATTGTGTGTATACAGCCATCATGGTACCATCATTAAACTTCTCCTTGTGTTCTTCCCATGAGGATTGTGAGTCTTGCATTGTGGGGGTGGCCAACATTTATGGGGGAGAGGCAATGACTCTTTGCATAATGACTGAACTTATGGCTCTAACAGTCTTTCTGTCCCCTCTTCTACAAATTTCCCTGAGCCATGGTGGATTCACTTCAGGTCTATTTCAGTAATGAGGTCTTGGGAGTCTCTGTGTCACTGGATATCTGATTTGGTAGGATTTGAGTGTATTCTGTTTCTCTCCTTCACCCTTGTGCAGATACCAGGTTCACTGAGAAAGCATCTCTTGCTCATTTCCCCATTAACTCTATGGCTTCAGCAGGGGCCCTGGTGAGGTGTGATGGCCTGATTCTCTCCTTGGGTTCTGCATCTATCTGAAAAAGAGAATTCTCCAATGGAGAGTGAGGTCAGTACAAGATACATGGATGCCCATTGCTATTTTAGAGAAAATTTAATAGGTGTAGACCCTCTTGTAGCCTAGTATTGGTGAGATCTTGATATTGGGGAGAAGGCTTCTTTTTGGATATGGTTTTGACTTGTTTTCCTATTCCAGGTATGGATTCCATACCATTTAGTGGATCTGTTAGCCAAATCAAGAGCAATTGGTAACCCACCATGGATTTGTGCCACTATTGCACTTGTGTGAGCAACACATCAGGTTGATTGCTGCTAAGTAGCTTAGACCACGAGTTGCTTAGACAGATGTTGATCATTTTCCCCCAGTTGCTCTTGTAGCACCTTCTTGCACTAGACAAGATGTCTGGGGATTGAATCTCTTCCAGTTTCCAGCCTTGTGGCACCATGTTCCATTCCAACAGCATATGGTGTCTTTGTCAGTAGGGTCTTACCCTCAACCTTTGGTGGGTCATCAAGTACTCTCACAGAAATCTGTCTTCTTTTGGAAAACCTCATAGGTCTCTCTGATCACAGCTCATTGTGGATGTTACCCACATGCTTGAAGTTACAAGTCAATGCCAAGGGAGACGAAGAAAGAAAAATATAAGCAATATAAAAGAGAGAGAAGGAGAGAAAGAGAGAAATGGGAGAAGATTGAGGATAGTCTTTATCATATCCTCTCCAGGCCCCTGTGAATCAGGTATTCTCTCTAAGCACCTGATGAAGATTCAACTTTTTAGTATGTCTTTCAGGATTTAGGATTTTATGGTACCATTTATATTTGGGTCAAGTTTTGTTCCCCCTCCCCAATTCTTATCCCCTCCTCCTGCTCCTCCCATCCCAATTGTCCAGTATTTGAGATGTTTATTAGGTATGTCAGCATAATGGGCAGATTCAGGTTAGGAACGAGAGATGAATGAGATCATGCAATGATTATCTTTCTGTGTTTGAGTGAGTTCACTGAGAATGATCTGTTCCAAGCTTGACCATTTTGTTTTTCAAATTTCATTGTCATTTTTCCTTAATGCTGGGTAGAATTCCATTGTGTAGATATACCACACCTTAGTTATCCATTCTTCTAATGATGGACATCTCTTAGCTATAATGTATTGAGCAGCTATGAACATGTTTGAGCAAATATCTCTGAGCTGAGGTTTAGAGCTTTTAGGGTACATGGCCATTAAGGGAATAACTGGGTTTGTTGGCACCTCTATAGTCATCCATACTGGTTTTACCAGCTTATATTCCTACCAACAGTGAATGAGGGTTCCTATTTCTCCACAACCTCACCAGCATTTGTTGTCATTAGATTTTTTAATGTTTGCTATCCTTACTGGTGTAGGGTGGATTCTCATTGCTGTTTTAATTTGCATTTCCCTGATGATTAGGGGTGTTGAAATTTTCTTAAGTGTGTATTTACCATTTGCATTTCTTCCTCTAAGAACTCCCTGCTCAGCAGTTCTCTGCCCCATTGTGTGAGTGGGTTATTTGCCGTTTTTATTTAATTTTATGTGTGTGTGTGTCGGGGGGGGGGGGGCGGGTAAAGTTTCACTCTACTCCAGGCTGACCTGGAATTCACTATGTAATCTCAGGGTGGCATTGAACTTATGGAGATCCTCCTACCTCTGTTTGTTTGGAATATCATTTTCCATGTTTTCACCCTGATAAGGTGTCTATCTTTAGTGGTGAGGTGTGTTTCTTGAAGACAGCAGATTGAAGGGTCTAATTTTCTGATCCACCCTGTTAGCTTATGTTTTTTTGATGGGTGCATTAAGGCCATTAATATTTAGGGTAATAATTGTGAGGTTTGGTTTAATGTCCAACATATTGTGCCATAACTGCTAAGTAATCTCTCCAGCCCTAAAGATCCTTTTTTAATATTTGAATTTATAGGAGAATATTTATATGTAAATATATATAGGGAATGTAGAAAACAGATGTTTATATCAACAGATATTTGAGTTTAAGATGAATATTTAGTACCACTAATCCATGTGATAGCAAAGTTCAGGCTATGAAAGGTTGACTTTTCTCTATTAAAAGGTGCCTTTAAAGTTTGTAACCAAAAAAGAATATCCAAGGAAAAATAAAATGAAATAGAAGATAATCATCTCTAATAAACCAGCCTCATGAAACTAGAAAATAAAATTTAAGAAACAAATACTAACTTTTGTTGAATAGTGGTTTGCATTTCTTCTATGCAATTCTCAATTGTGCATCTTATAGTGAGAGGCTATTCAATCAAAGTCAGATAGTCCATTTAATTGGTTTTTGTTTAGCTGGGAGATGGACACTGACAGTTCTTGGCTCATATTTACAGGTTGACTGTTGAGATGGTGACTGTATTAGTAAAGGTTTTTTAGAGGCACAAAACTAATAGAATAAATTTAGATTATAAAGGGTATTTATTGCATTAGCTTATAGGATATTATTTAATTAGTTCAGTAATTGCTACCTGCAGGCTTTAGTGTCAAGGAACCCAGTAGCTGCTCGGTTCTCAAGGCTGCATATGTCAGCACTAGCATTGAAAGCTTGAAAACATCTTATAGAACTGCTGGAGTTCAGTCCATGTTGGAATTTTAATATCCACAAAAGGTGGTCAGTACAAGATAGATGCACACATTGAAGAGTGAGGACAGTCAGGTAAAAGGTACTTGCTAGCAAGTAGCATGTGCAGTCAGACAAAAAGGAATTGTATTCTCTGGGAGCTTGGGAGCTTTTTCTTATATACTGTGCCACCAGAATGGCCAGCCAGTCTGGAAGAAGGACTTACTCCCTCATTAAATCCTTCCTTACAGACCTGCATGAGTGGTGAGTCTCTTGATTTCTTTTTTTTTTTTAATATTTTTGTGGCCATTATTTATTTATTTATTTGAGAGTGACAGACACAGAGTGAAAGACAGATAGAGGGAGAGAGAGAGAGAATGGGTGCACCAGGGCTTCCAGCCACTGCAAGCGAACTCCAGACGCGTGTGCCCCCCTTGTGCACCTGGCTAACGTGGGACCTGGGGAATCGAGCCTCGAACCGGGGTCCTTAGGCTTCACAGGCAAGCGCTTAACTGCTAAGCCATCTCTCCAGCCTGAGTCTCTTGATTTCTAATGTGACCAAGTTAACACAGAATTTAAACATCACAGTAATGAAATTATATGAAGGCATAATCATGCACCATTGACAATGTTCACTGCAAAACTTTAGCAAAGGAAACAGTGACTAGTGATCAGTGGCATTATTCCCAACAGTGATCTCCTACTCAGATCATCCCTGAGGATCAGGGCTCCTTTTCACTTTGAAATTTTCTCAGTAATTGCCCAGTTTCTGAGCCTGTTTTCCCAAGCTCCTGTTAATATTATGAATTACATAAGATTATATATAACAAGTTCTTTGAAAATAAACACTCAGGAAAGTACTGTAGTGATCCCTGGAACAAGTGTGTGGGCATGTAGAATCTCACTCTGTATCAAGAACAAGACCCCCATCCATGCAGCACAAAGATGGAAGGAGTTTACCTCTTACATTTACAGGCTTGCTATGGAGGACAGCAAGGACTTCCAAACTCATCAGAAAATGCCTATCCAAATTGAAGGAAGAAGACTGGTTTAGCTTTCATGGAAGGGAGAATAGTCCAGGGAAGGGTCATAGTACTCATATTGGTTGCATGGTTTGGCCTTCCCGCAGAACCAGTGGTGTAAGCCTGTGATCCATCAACTTGCTCCAATGTGGGTCATAAGGTCAAGGGGTACTGTGAGGTCAAAGAGGAGGGAGTTGGGCTTGGATGAACAATCAACATTATAAACTATGGCTGGAGGGATGGCTTAGCATTTAAGGCACTTGTCTGCAAAGCCAAATGACAAAGGTTTAATTCCCCAGGACCCATGTAAGCCACATGCACAAGGTGTCAAGGTGTCACATGTGTCTGGAATTTGCATCAGCTGCAGGCCCTGACATACCCATTTCTCTCCCTCTCTCTCTGTCTCTTCCACCATCTATCTTTCTCTTTGTCAAATAAATAAATACAAAGATAAATTTGAAAAACATTTTTACTAACTCAGGAAAAATCAGCCTTCCCAAAATTAAAATTAATAGCATCTCAGGTGGTATAAGTGCTGAGTAAGCACAAACATATAAAATGAAAACAGCAAGTTCAGAAAAAACAAAAAAAATAAAAATAAAAACTAAAAAAAAATAAAAACTGGGCTGGAGAGATGTTTGAGTGGTTAAGGAATTTGCTGGCAAAACCTGTTAAACCAAAGTTCATTCCTCAGTATACACGTAAACCAGATGTGTAAAATGGACACATGCAACTGGAGTTTGTTTGCAGTGGCTAGAGGCCCTGACATGTTCATTCTCTCTGTGTCTCTGTTTGTGTCTCTCGGTGTTTGCAAATAAATATATAAAAATATTCCTAACTTTAAGAGAAAACATACCCAATAATCGAGCATGTCACCCCAAGAGGCATATGTCTTCATGAAATCTCTATTTAGCACTGCTCACCTTGAACAGGTGATTAAAAGTTTTCAACGACTTAGCTTTCTTATCTATAGCGGAATAGCAGTAATGTTGGTAAGAACATTAGAAAATAAAATTTGGCTCAGAATAATAATTCAATAAATTTACATTGTTAACATTCTATGTAATCCATTGATCAAAATATATAAAAATTGCAAAATTTACTGAACATATTGTGATATGTGGAACTAGATTGTGGGTTACATGTCACTTTGCGAAAGTTTAGCAATTTGCTTATTTCATGGCTTATTTTATATGTATTGAGATCTTTTCTCTTTGACTTGCTCATCTCTTTTTAAAATTATTTTTATTTATTTATTTATTTGCAAGGGGAGAGAGATAATTGGTGTAGCAGTGCCTCTAGCCACTACAAATGAACTGTAGATGCATGCAACACTTTGTGCATTTGGCTTTATGTGAGTACTACGGATTCAAACCCAGCTTGTTAGGATTGGCAGGCAAATGCCATAATAGCTGAGTCATCTTTCTAGCCCATCTTCCTCATCTCCTTCTTACCACCAACTCCAAAATCATCCCATGAATTGGTTATTATAAATTAACTTTAACCTTTTAGTGAATATTATACTCAGCCAAGTAAAAGCCTAGAGCTTATCATTGTGCTGGCATTTTAAAAATATTTAAAATCATAATAATAGATACATAAATATATAAAATAAAATATAAAGAAAACAAATATGTTCATGGAAGAGGGTTTTATTTGCTGCCAATAATGCATAGTTTGCCATGTTCAGAACTCAATAAAGCCTGTTTCTCTTCAAAAAAGAGTATAGTGCTTGCCTTGGTTCTGAGTTTAACCCCCAGAACCAACATAAACAATGGACATGGTGGTGCGTGCTTACAATTTCTAGGTAGGAAAGATGGAGATAAGTGAATCCCCAGGGCTCATTGGTGTCCACAAACCACAAACAGCACATTTATCTTCTTGGCCTGTATGTGTTTTGAGGACCTTTTAATATTAATTGTTTTAAAAAGCATAGAATAATGTTGAATAATATTTTGATAAATTTCTTTAAAATTAATCATTTCCAAATTAAAACAAATATATTAATTCCACCAATTAATTTTTTTCTTTTTTTTTCCTTTTTTTTCTTCTCTTTTTTCTTTTTTTTTTTTTCTGATACCACCAATTAATTTTTGAAGATTTAATCTTTATTAGGGAGAAAATAGAAATACATATTACATGAGATCCCATAGTTTCCTTATTCCCAAAATAAGAAGTTAGACCTGTGCTAAAGAATATAAGAAAAATAAAGTGGTAACAAAGATTTATTTATTAGTAAGATAAAAAATGCACTTCCTAGATTATCTGCATGAGGAAGGGAAAATGAATGGACTAGGTTATTTTATAAAAAAAAGTATTGACATTAAAGGCTCTTGTATCAAACCTGGGATCAACATGAATTCATGACTAGAGATGGGTTGGGGCAATATTGGCTGAATTCTCACCTGGAATCCTATTTTGTAAACATTTTATCCATTACTAATGCTACCTTTCTGGGCACTTAGAAAGATTACTGAATTTTTACCACAGAATGACATTAGAATAATATAGAGGAGAAAAGGCATTTTTTAAACCTGTTGAAGTCTGGGCTAAAAGATTTAAATAGGCACTAATTATTTAAAGAATGAATGTATTTACTGAGCAAGAAAGAAGTAATTATAAACTTCATATAAATATATGAATGCAACACAATCAGCATGCAAATGACTACTGTGTGCTAAAGTCATGTGCTTGAGACACACACTCAGTAAATATTTGTTGGTTTTAATTGAATGGGTATCTTTGTTAATTGCATTTATCTTGCTCTGTAAACTGTGTGTTTCATCTTAAGTAGTACAAAACAGCAACATTTCTGTATAGTTATAACAGGTCCAGAACTGATAAAAAAAAAAAAAAATCTACCAGTGACTCTAAAAAGAACTTTAAGACTTCTAAGTCAAACATGATATGAGTCCGTAGAAGAAAGTCTATGCATTCTAAGATGGCTTCAAAGATTTTTAAGGTATGGAAAAATGTCAAAAGTGTCAATATCTTTCCAGCAGAAGCAAAGGTTATGAACACCAACAATATTTGCTTCAGGGTACAGGCACTCTAACCTCCAATTTACACTTCCACATGTAATCATCAAACAGCCAATTGTGTAAGTTAGTGTATTCATCCTCTTGCCTGTATGTGGTAAATACTCATGCTTTGAACTTATAACTGTTCTTTCAATTCCCCAACGTTGATTTCCATATCCCAGATGGCATACTCATCCTCTAACTTAATGTTATAGCACAACAAACCAGTATAATTAATATTATTAACAATTTAAATGTTTGAATATTTAGTTTATACCAAACAATTATTTAAATTTTTTCAGCATCCATTCATAATAATGTTGCCTAGAATTTTCATTTAAGCCCCAAATGGAATAATTCTCAAGGAGAAAAAAATTTCCTTTCTATCATGAAAACAAAAGGCTTGTATTCCAAACTCCATTTTTTTTTTTCATATTGTTAACATCATAGAATAAAAGCAGCTGTTCTGGAGAGGCAGGACACAAATGATTGCCCTGCACATGGCTGAGGCTTGGAGGAAGGTCTTGCAAGAAGAGGGAACCTAAGCAAAAGCCATTGCTCTGAAGTGAAAAGATGAATGTGAGCATGTGGAGAGAAAGGAAGGTAGAAGTCAGGGGATTTAAAGGAGGAGACAGAGGAGAAAGAAGAGGGGAGTGGAGAAGACAAGAGAAAGGGGAGGAGAGGAATAGGGAGGGAAGGAAAGGGGAGGGGAAGGAAGAAGTGAAGAGACTAGGTATGAAGATCACAGAGTGTCTTCAGGTTGTCAGAACAACTCTGTTCATTGCAATCAAGATAAAGAATGACCTAAGAGGGAAATACACACTGCCCAAAAGGCTGTGAAAAATATTTGGCACATAGAAGAAAGGGAAATGATATTTCTATCAGCCAAACTGGAAAATCCCATAGCTCATCAGGTATTGGGTAGACTCAAACACATCATGCTTAAATAGTCCAAATTAAGCAGCCACATAATACAAGCTGTAGCTTTTATGAAACAAATTTCATAATCAACTAATCCACAAAAGAATCTATTTCTATAAAAATTACTGAGTCACAGAACAAAATTTAGCAATATATATAAATAACAAAAATACCCAGCACCAAACTAAAGGAAATCACAAATGGCACATAATAAAGCAGTTTTCAAACAACCAAAGAAGTAGGAAAATATGACCTACAATGATGAGGAAAGTTAGACTATGGAAAATCAGTCTAGACTAGCATGAATTAGGATATAAGATTATTAAAATTTGTATTACCTCACATGTCCAAATAGTGACTGGCATGGTCAATTTTTCTTTAAAAGAAACAAAGTTCCAGATGCAAAGCAGTGCATTGTCAGGGATGATACAGATGTCTGCTCCATGGTAATAAACAACAAGGAAAATGCTTCAGCATTAATTTTTTTTAACTACTGCTTATATATTAAAAGGTAATGTGTCTTAATAGCATTTAGGAAAAGGAAATAAGCAGAAAAACCAGATTTTTTCAATCAGCACACAAGATAGAAGTTAATATGTTGACAACTAACTACAGAGGCATGTTAAGTCATGAGAATTCCTATCCTTTTTGCAAATGTTTGCTGTTACCTTTTTAGTGTGTACAAATTCACGCAGACACTCTATCCCTATGTAAACACACCAGATAAAATCCTACACATATGCACAATGAGAACTGAAAAACAAGTATAAAAAGACATCATGGTGAATGTACAAGAAGAAATGAAACTGAGAACAATAAAAATGGTCATCAGCAGTGAAATAAATTACTGTGTTGTCACACAATGAAAAATATAGACATAAAAAGAAACCAGCTAACATGATAAACATTAGTTTAGAAAACATTTTTTAAATTAATGTGAATCAATCAAAAAAATTAATGTGAATCAAAAGAAAAGTCACAAAGGTACATATGTTAGGTGACTAAGTCACATATTACTTAGTGCTGCATTCATAAAAGATAAAAGCAACCATACTTTACATGAAAGCACAATAGTAGCTATCAGTGGGGTATGTACTAAATTTGGGGAATGGGCGTGATAGAGAATATACTGGTACTAAGTACTTTTAATGACATATTTTTTAACATGGTGTTGCGTCCATGGGAATTATTGTGAAAACAGAGGTAGTACACAAACAAAGTGCATATCTTCAAGTTTTCTGGAACCGCATTAATTCATTCCAGGTAGAAAATTAATAAATACTTGATTTTAGCAAAACTCTGTGCCAAATGAGCCTGACACAAAACTTTCTACCCAACATTATGGGCATACATTTTCTTCTTATGCATAAAACAAACATTTTATAGGATAAAGCATATGTGATTATCAACTTATTTATAAAAGCTGATATATAGAAACAATCTGAATGTTTCAAGATGAATGCATTTGTAAAATATGACACATACACAAATGCATAAGTAGAAATAATTCAACCTTGAGGCAGAAAGATATCCTGTCAATTGTGATAAATGGGTAAACCTGGAAGTAATTTTGGTAAGCTAAATCAGCCAGATGCAGAAAGGTAACTACTGCATGGTCCTATTTATAAGGGAATTATAAAATAGTTTAACTCATTGAAGCTCAGAGTACAATGACTCTGAGACAGAGAACTGAGAGTAAGGGAAGATGTAGCATTCTTGTCAACTCTTTATCATTTCATTCCTGCAAGCTATGAAGGGGTAATTTATAATAATGTATTGTAGTAGTTTGATTCTAGTGTCTCTCATAAACTTAGCTGTTCTGAATGGTAGGTTCTGAGCTAGAAGCAGTTTGTATGAGAGGCTTACTGCTATGCCCGTGTCCTGATAATTTGTGCAGGATTGCATTGCACAGTAATGCACTGGTGTGTGCAGAGGGATATGGCACAGAAATAAAATCTTTGTACTAAAATTCTGCCCATTCAGTTGCAATTATATGAAAGATTATAGCCTTTGAGATTGTGCCAGTTGACCAGCACTGGGACAATAGGAAGAATGTAAACTGTTTTGAAGGGGCCTGAATGCTAACTGTCCTGTTCTTCAGAGTCTGGTTTATTTCCCCCGGATTAATAAACTGGCACCCTCCCTGGTATTATAGAGTACAAGAAATGCAAATGAGAGGGTCACTGAATTTTCAATACAGTCTTGTATTTTGGAAATGGCCATGAGCAGTGTGAAGCAGGTCTGCTAAGGGTTGCCTGCCTGGAGGCCCAGTGGAGCTGTGAGGATGGACTGTGGGTTTCAATGGAGACCCATTGGAGAGCTGCCTGTCCCAGATGAGGTATTCCAGTACTGTGAATAACCTTGCTGGAGGGGCAGAATTGGAACTCTAGAGACTTGTTATTGGTTACAATTATCAGACTTGGAGATTTGTCACTGACTAGAGTTGTTGGAGTTGTGGCTACAGAGTTTGATGTTTTCGTGTTTTAAATGTTGTATTCGTTGAATATTTCTTTGCTATACGCAATGTCATATTTTGCAATATGAATGTTTATTCTGTGCCATTATGAATTTTGGTGGGTTTCTGGTATTATGGCTCAGTTAAAAAATCTTGGACTATAGGAATGTTTGAACATCATTAGGACTGATAAAAACTACAGGAACTTTTAAAGTTTGACTGAATGCATTGCATTTTACATCATGGATGGTTATCAGTTTATGGGGCCAGGGGTGGAATGTGGTGGTTTGATTCATGTGCCCCTCATAAATTTAGGTGTTCTGAATCCTAGGTTCCAAGATGATGGAGATTTGGGAATTAACACTTCCTGAAGGCAGTGTGTTGTTGGGGGTGGGCTTATAGATATTATGACGATTTTCCCCTTGCCAGTATTTGACATAGTCTCCTGTTGCAAGTTGTCCACCTGATGTTGGCCAGGAGGTGATGTCAACCCTTTGGTCATGTCATAATTTTCTCCTGGCACCGTGGAGCTTCCACTCAAGTCTGTTAGCCAAAATAGATGTGTTTTATTGTTGTTTTTTGTTTTTTCCCACAAGCTGCTCTTGGTCAGATGATTTCTGCCAGCAATGCGAGCCTGAGTGCAACATGCACCTACAGTTAATAATAAGTTAGTCTACTTGAAACCTGGTAAGATACTAGCTGTCTAGTGGTCACATTAAAGAATTTACAAACAAAAATAAATTTTCTCTAGTGATAGATAAATTAATTAGATTGATTGTGGTGATTATTTAAAGTACATATGCACATAAAATTATCAAATTTATACCTTGAATATATACCTGTGAAATATACAGGGATTTATCATAAAAAGAAATTACCATTCAGATATTTCACATTTGCTTTTCAAACAGTGATATAGTTGCATATGTAAGATGAAGCTCATAATCTATGAAATAAATAAAAACCTCATTTCACTACTTTACACTGGATTAGCTGCCTTCTCAAGTGCTTTATTTTTCTTATATAAATCATTATTCAGACTATAACATTTGTTTGTCCAATATCATACAAAAATCATTTTCTACATGATATTATTTTAAACAAAATATCTTTGTAGAATAATCATGTCCTATAATTTGGTAATTGATATTTCATGAGGTGATATTCACTTGAAGAGTTAAGCATATATCTTCTTTCCACCTTGGCTGTTATTATAGCCAATACCCAATACCTATATTGTAGTTTAATATTTTCTCTGCATATTTTTTCTTTTTAATTAAGAAAATTCCTCAAAATCAACTATCATTCCTCAAGTATTGCAGTATTTCAACACAAATGTACTCCATAGGATGCTTTATATCATTCTACCCTGTTCAGTAGGAAATGGAACAAAATAGTTTAGTTTCTTTATCTGCCGTCTGGCAGATGCTCGGAGTCCTGTTTGCCCCATGTCCTACAAGGTGACTATACCTTCAAGGTGGTAGAGTCTCTACTCATAGTCACTTCACCATCCTTGACCCATCATGCCCAATGCAGCATTGAACATAGAAAATTAAAGGTCCTGGGGTTAGAGAAATGGCTTAGTGGTTAAAGGTACTTGCCTGAAAAACCTAAGGACCTGAGTAAGTTTTCTAGATACCCATGTAATAACAGATGTACAGGGTGGCACATGCATTTGGGGTTCATCTGCAATGTCTAGAAGTAAGCCCCTTCTGTCCCTCTTTATGTCTGCCCCCCTCAAATAAATAAACAAAATTCGTTATTTAAAACAGAAAGTTGAAGGACTTGAAAGAGCAGGAATGTTAAAAAGATGAATGAAAAAATATCTCAGATAAGTTTTGTGATTAAAAATGGGAAATTGCAGAGGAAGATAATTTTGAGAACTAGTCATTCACTGAAAGGTTTTATAAGTTGATGAACTAAGGTGACCAGGAAATAATCAAATACTCTGGGCTGAATCAAACCCATCAGAAATTCATATGCTGAAGTCCTAATCATCACGACGGTGCAATGGAAATACAGTATAATGGAAAGTAGCTAAGGTAAGTGAAATCTTGAGGTTTAGTCCTGTCCAGTGAAAGCAGTATTTGTTTACACATCTTTGTTCCTGCTATTTAACAATAGAGAGAGGATATGCCCTGCTTTCCCAGGAAGAATAGCCTCAACCAGGGTTGAATCAACCAGAATTGTGAGAAAATACACAACTGTTGTGAAGCCAAACGTGACATAATCTTATTTTATTATAGTTGCCCAAGCTGACTAATGAAGAATGAGTAGAAACCGATGATCATTGTCCACAGAAATCAGTTGAGTTCCCTCAGTTTTGCAATGAAGAAACTATTGCAATTAGACTTAGTTCTGGTGGGAACACCCTGCTGCTTTATTCCAAGGTACTTTATTTTTTTTTGATGCAATTGTGAATGGGAGTGATTATCTGATTTCATCCTCTGTGTGTTTGTTGTTAGCATATATGAAGGCTACTGATTTCTGTGTATTTATTTTGTATCTTGCTACATGGCTGTAGGTGTTTATCAGCTCTAACAGTCTGCTGGTAGAGTCTTTAGGGTCCTTTATATATAGAATCATGTCATCTGCAAATAATGATATCTTGATTTCTTCCTTTCCAATTTGTATCCCGTTTATGTGCGTCTCTTTCCTTATTGCTATGGCTGAGACTTCCAGTACTATATTAAATAAAAGTGGGGACAATGGACACCTTTGTCTTGTTCCTGATTTTAGTGCTTGTTATAGGTCTATTTAAGTGATTAATCTCATCTTGATTTCATTTAGGTAGGTCATATAAATCAAGGAACTTATCCATTTCTTTCAGATTTTCATACTTTGTGGAATATATGCTTTTATAGTATGTCCCTATGATTTTTTGAATTTCTCTAGAATCTGTTGTGATGTTACTTTTTTCATGTCTGATTTTGTTAATTTGTGCCTTTTCTCTCTTTCTTTTGGTCAGATTTGCTATCAGATTTTCTAAGGGTTTATCAATCTTGTTTATCCTTTCAAAGAAGCAAATCTTTGTTTTATTAATTCTTTGAATTTTTTTTGTTGTTGTTTCTATTTCATTAATTTCTGCCCTAATCTTTATTATTTCTTCCCATCTACTGATTTTTGGTTTGCCTTGTTCTTCTTTTTCCAAGGCTTTAAGGTGAAGCATGAGGTTGTTTACTTGTGACTTTTCTAATTTCTTAATATAGGCACTTAAAGCTATAAATTTACCTCTTAGGACTGCCTGCATTGTGTCCCAGAGATTTTGGTATGTTGTGTTCTCATTTTTGTTTGACTCTATAAATTTTTTGTTTTCCTTGTTGATTTCTTCACTGACCCATTCATCATTTAGAAGTGTGTTGTTTAATTTCCATGATTTTGTGTATGCTCTATAGCCTTTCTTGCTATTGATTTGTTGTTTGATTCCATTGTGGTCAGATAAAATGCAAGGAATTATTTCAATTTTCCTGTATTTGTTAAGATTTGCTTTGTGTCCTAATACATGGTCTATTTTAGAGAATGTTCCATGTGTTGTTGTAAAGAGTGTATATTCAGCAGCATTTGGACAAAATGTCCTGTAGATATATATTAGGTCCATTCCTTCTATGACCTCATTTAGTCCACATTTCTCTCTGTCTATGTTTTCCCGGATGACCTGTCAATTGATGAGAATGGGGTGTTGAAGTCACCCACTACCACTGTGTTTGGTGTTATCTGTGACCTTAGTTCTAAAAGCATTTGTTTGATGAATTTGGGAGCCTCCATGTTAGGTGCATATATGTTTGGGATTGTAATGTCCTCCTGTTTGAAGGTGCCTTTAATCAATATAAAATGACCTTTCTTATGTTTCTTAACTAATATTGGACTGAAGTCTACCTTGTCAGATATTAGGATAGCAACCCATGCTTGTTTTCTAGGTCCATTTGCTTGGTACACCATTTTCCAACCTTTTACCCTAAGACAGTGTCCATCTTTGGTAGAAAGGTGGGCTTCTTGGAGACAACAAATTGAAGAATCCTGCTTTTTAACCCAGTCTGTGAACCTATGCCTTTTGGTTGGGGCATTTAGGTGGTTGATATTAAGAGATATTATTGAAAGGTGTATATTCATTTTTGAGATTTTTTTTTGTAGTTCTTCCAGTTTTATCTTTGCTCTCTTGTGTTAACTAGTATTTGAGTATTGCTTATTTTTTTTTTCCCAGTTCCTTATATGTGTGCTTTTCTTTTTCTTCAGCATGGAGGATTCTTTCAAGTATTTTCTGTAAAGCTGGTTTTGTCTTCAAATACTCCTTTAGCTTGCTTTTGTCATGGAATGTCCTTATTTCTCCATCCATTTGAATGGATAGGTTTTCAGGATAAAGTAACCTTGGCTGACAGTTGTTATCTTTCAGGACTTGAAATACATCACTCCACACCCTTCTGGCTTTTAAAGTTTGTGTTGAGTAATCTGCTATAATCTGATAGGCTTGCCTTTGTAGGTAACTTGATTTTTCTCTCTGACTGCTTTTGATATTTTTTCTTTGGTTTGTGTGTTTGATAGTTTGATTATAATATGGCGAGGAGAGGTTCTTTCCAGGTTTTGTCTGGCTGGTGTTCTCAGGGATTCCTGTATCTGCATTGGCACCTCTTTTCCAATTTGCGGGAAGTTTTCTTCCATGATTTTGTTGAAGACACCTACTATGCCTTTGGTATGAAATTCTTCTCCTTCTCCTATGCCCTGAATTCTTATCTTTGATCTTTTCATAGTGTCCCAAATATCTTGAAATTTACACTCATACTTTTCTACTAGTTTATCTTTCTCTTTGTTGGACTGTATTAGATCTGCTACCTGGTCTTCTAGCTTTGATATTCTGTCCTCTCCTTCATCCATTCTACTGGTGTGATTTTCTAGAGTTTTTTTTTTTTTTTTATGTCATTCACTGTGTTCTTCATTACTAGTAATTCTGACTGTATTTTCTTTATTATTTCTTTTTTCTTATTTATGTCTAGTATTGGCCACTTTATTTCATTAAGTTGGTGTCCTGTGTTTTCTTTGATTCCTTTGATTTCCTCTTTCATTTCTTTGATTTCTTCTTTGGCTTCTTTGAACATATTTATAATCATTCTTTTCAAATCTTTCTCAGGCATTTCCTCTAACTTGTTCTCACTGGAGGTCATTTCTGATGCACTAATACTTTTTGGTGGATTTATATTGTCTTGATTTTTGGTGTTTCTTGTGTTATAATGTATATATTTTTGCATCTGGGATTATTTAATGATTGGATTTTCTACTTAGCTCGGTATTATTAAATGTATCAGACAATCTTATGTTATATAACTTCAGGGTAGGAGCTTAAAGCATTAGGTGTGGCTCTCAAGACTGTCAGAGTATCTACAAAAATGACCCTAGGTGTTGGGTTTGCCTGCTATGAGAGTATTCAAGTAGGCTCAGTGGAACAAAATATAGGCAGATTGTAAAATTTAACTATACAATGTAATCTTTCAAGGAAAAACAGCTCAGAGTATTTATCCATGCATAGGTATTATGACAACCAGATCCTCTAACTGTCCCTTAGGGTGTGTGGTGCCCTACCCACACCCTTAATCCTAACAAGGAGGTTAAGATTTCTGATCTGTTGAGGGTTCTAAGTCAGCTTGTGACCAGGTGAGACCCTTCCCTGTTGTAATCGCAGTTACCTCTGCTCCTGCTTGGGTCCCACTGTAGGTTCAAATTGGTGTGGCTGGGTCCCTGGACCGCTGTGTTCGCTGGAGCTGGGCACTGAGGTGGGTTAGGGGAGGCTGC
Organism: Jaculus jaculus; assembly: GCF_020740685.1. Lineage (NCBI taxonomy): Eukaryota > Metazoa > Chordata > Mammalia > Rodentia > Dipodidae > Jaculus > Jaculus jaculus. Next base: position 75,489,241 of record NC_059112.1, on the reverse strand, counting down.
TGATGCTGTTCTAGTTCTCTTGCTGTTCCACATGTTCTTCTACCTTGTGATCTGCTACTCCATTATTCACTGCTGCTCTCCCTTCATGTTTTTTCAGTTTGCAGAGAGCTCCAGTTTGAGTGGAAGTTCCTCTCACCTGGTTTTTCCCACGGCATAAGCCTAGCCTGGTGGCTTTCTGGTGCACCACAGCTCCTACCACAGTAGGCGCTCCTACTGGAGCTGCTTCTGCCAGCCTGTGTGGGCTCTGGATGCTCTGGATCTCTCCTACTTTTCCACTGCTGTTTCAATTTCCTATACACATCACTTTTTAGCAAAAGTGTGTATTTTGCTGAGATTTTGGGGGGGGGCTTTATTTCCCCCAGGCTGCTTTGGTATGGTATCTATGCTGCCATCTTAACCAGAAGTCTTCACCCTGATGCTTTGACAAGGAAAGGACATGTGCATTTCTGGCTGCTTCGTCCCTAAGAATACACTTCCAGCTTAAAAATGATCTGCACTTCCTTAGAGCAGGAACATTTCTTTGGTTATTCCCTTTGTTTTAATGTTGAGTTGAATTAAATTTCTAAAACTAAAAAGTAGATATAGCTAAGAATTTAAACAAAGGCTTTTGGAGGCAGGGGGAGATTTGTTTACTGCCAATAGAAGCAAAGTTAGCATATCTGTCAGAGCTTGAGCCGAACTCTGATACTGGAGCATAGCCCCCATTGATGAGCCTTGGCACTGAGTTGAGAATGAACCTTGGAGAAAACAAACAGCCTAAGTAGTTAATGTGGCAAAGACTTGACCCACATATTAGTGGATTCAGAACAGACACTTACCTAAGTAAGCCTAGGAAAACAGAAACTTTCTACATTTTCATTTTAAAACTGGCTTATAAAAAAAAAAAGTCACAAATACAGAGGAAAGTAAAACCAAGGGATAAATAACGAGGAGAGTGTTTGGTATTAACTTATAAAGCTAGAATCAAGGAGGGAACAGTCAAGATTCTGAAGCAAAATGAAAAGAATATGATCTTCATGGCATAATCCTCAATATCCTCTTGAGACAAACATAGTGGTTGAACAGGATAGTTGAGCTCTGAACTCTATTTCTGATATCATCAACTATTTTTTTCCATTTATTATGTGTGTATTAAGACAAAATGGTCATTTTTCCTATGCACAAAGCCACACAAGTAACAATATGTGGGTGTGGTAGTTTGAATAGATGGCCCTCAATATATTCAGTTCTTTATTGTTTGTAGTTTGCATTCTGCAGCCAACTGGCTGGAGGCAATGCCACTGGGTGGATCTTTAGGTGTGGTGGTGGGTTTCAGATTTCAATCTAAAGATATGCAAAGTGTGCCTAGCTGGAGTTCCTGAAGTGTGCTGTGGTTTTTGGCTTTAGGCTTGTACTTCTTTCTCTCTGCTTGGTCCTGTGAGGGCAGGCCAGCTTCTTCTGCCATTATGGAACTTCCCCTGGATCTGTAAGCTTCAATAAATCCCTTCCTCCATAACTGTGATTGGTCTGGAAGTTTATCTCAGGGAACTTGAAGCTGTCTGCTACAGTGGGTTACAGCTATATGCATTTATTACCATGGAAGGAGACGGATATCCTGTAATAGGTATAACAGGAAGTCATATATCTATGTAATTCAGAACTGGAAGTGATATATTGAATACCTACTTGGTGATACAGGAAGTAGCCAAATTGGGTAGAGGGAAGAAAAATTATTACACCACCCTGGCTGAAAATTTGGCAACTAAAGCCCATATCAGTGACTGGTTTAGTTTCCAGGGTATAGCATCCCCATGCTTTAAACTATGTTTTCAAAAACAGCAAGATTTCTATCCTCTTAAAGTCTAAGGAATGTTCTGCTGCATTGTGTGTGTTTCATTCCCTTTGTGCACTTGGATATCAATGACTATTTACATTTTCCCATTCTGGGCATGGTGGCACATGACTGTAATTTAGCAGTCAGGACTATACGCAGAATCATAAGGAGTTCAATACAACCCTAGACTACCAATGGGTTTGATCTCAGCCTAGCCTCAACACACTAACAAAATCAACCAAACAACCAGCAACAGGACAGCATATATCTTTTCAGAACTCTGACTTCATCTTTTTATTTTTCTTTACATTGATTTTCCATGTGAACCAACTGTGTATTTCTGGATCATGTGGTAGGTCATCATTTAGTTCTTTCAGGAACCTCCATGCTGGTCTCTCAGCAGTTGCACCAACATCTCCACATCCTTACTAATATTTCCCTTGTTTTATAGAAGATATCCCAAGAGGTGTGAGGTGGTACTTGCATCCTTGTTATCAGCAGCTTGAGGTGCTCCCTTAATCATGTAGGGATGACAACTCAGGTAAAACCCCTTGGCTTTGATGCAGAATAGAACTCCAGGATGAGCAAGTATGAAGGTTAAGAGAAAAATGCTCAAAAGAAAAACACACCTGAAGGTGTCGGCATGCACTTCTCACAGAAGAGCAGTAGCATTGCCATGACTTCACAAGAGTTCTGTATGGATTTGAGTAGGCTTTGAAACTATTATCTTCACAGGACTGCTGAGGAATCATATCATAGGGTGGTCCTGAGGGATGCCTGACAAGATTACAGTTGATAAGGTAAAACTCCAGATCCTAGGGATACAGGAAAGTAGATTATCCTTACTGTAAAAGTCTTGCTCAAAAGTCTAACAGAAGTTTGGGAAATGGAATGAGGCCCTGACTGAGGTTATGACCTTATTAATTGCTATTTCAACATAAAATATTTACTTATGATATGATACATAACATATAATTATTCTTTGTTCTACAACTATGTGTTTATATATTTCAACAATTTCCTCAGCAACTACTTTAATATTTTTATTTATATTTTTTTTCAGAGAAAGAAAGGAGAGAGAGAGAATGGGTGTGTCAGGCCTCCACCTGCTGCAAGCAAACTCCAGACATATATGCCACCATGTACATCTGGCTTACATAGGTCCTGGGGAAGTGAACCTAGGTCCTTTGGCTTTGCAGGCAAGTGCCATAATGGCTAACCATTTTCCCAGCTCTAAGCAAATAATAATTAAGCTAGAATTCAAAAAAGAGATTTTGGTATCACGGCAGCGGTGATAGCGGCTGTGGCCGCAATAGCAGCTGCTGCCACAGCATCCGGTGTGGCCATAGCCACTTCGGTACAGACTGCTGAAACTTTGAATAGTTTGGCCTCCTCCACTACTGTGGCCCTGGAGACTCAGACAGCCCTAAATTCCCATCTAAAGAGTGTTCTCTTATTTTAAGGAATGGGTAGGAGTGGGAATGTTCCTGGTGTGCTGCTTGGGAGAAAGAGTAGGGCTATAAAGAAATGATTATATGATTTACTACCTATTAATTTTTTTGCTTATTTTATTTATTTATTTGAAAGCTACAGACAGAGAAAGAGGGGGAGAGAGAGAGAGAGAGAGAGAGAGGGCATTCCAGGGCTTCCAGCCACTGCAAATGAACTCCAGATGCTTGACCCCCTGTGCATCTGGCTTATGTGGGTCCTGGGGAATCAAGCCTTGAACTGGGGTCCTTAGGCTTCACAGGCAAGAGCTTAACCGCTAAGCCACCTCTCCAGCCCACTACCTATTAATTTTGATTGAAATACAAAAGGGAAGATAGAAGAGGATGGCATTGTGCTGGCAAGGCAGCACTGGTAAAGCGCAAGAGCATCTAGCCCAAGTGACATTTAAAAATATGACACTTTGGGCACCTACCTCAAAGGACTTCTGTGAGGACTGGTACCACTTGAAGCATGAGGGCAGGCCTAGCCCACATGAGCACCTGTGTTCAGTGGACATATCCAAAACTGCCACATGACACCATCAGGAGTTTTGTTAACATATTGCTACAAAATGTTCAAGTGTATGTTTTTCATTGTTCTCTCTTTTTTAAACCTGCTTGTGGGATGTGTTTCTTGAAATATTTGAATCTGAAAAATGTTCATGAAACATTCAATCACTAGCATTTCTAACAATAAAAGCATGATAAAAGCTCAGCTAGAAAATGAAAATATTTCATCTAATGACCAAAAACCTTTTTTTCCCTCAGAGAGCAGAAAAACACCAAGAGAAGAAGAGAGCACATTAACAAAAGCTTTACAAGTGGGTCACAATTTAAACAAATGTGGAATGTACCAAACAGATAAATATGAAGATGAGACGTTTTAGTTTTTTATGCTTTTTATTTTCCTATTAAACTATATACATGTCCTTAAAATTCTACTCTCAGATCCCAATATGTAAAATATTTTATTTATTTATTTATTTATTTGAGAAAAGGGCACATAGATAGATGATAGATAAATGATGATATATGAGAAAGACAGAGAATGGGTATGCCAGGGCCTCTATCCACTGTAAACAAACTCCAGACCCATGTGCCACCTTGCGTATGGCTTTTCATGGGGTCTGGGGAAAAGAACCTAGGTCCTTTGGCTTTTCTGGCAAGTACCTTAATCTCTAAATTGTCTCTCCAGCCCAAATTCTAACTCTTAGGAAAATATTGCAATGTAATTACAAAACATTTAGATATCAAAACACATAAAATAATGTGTAACTACACTGTGTACCATATATATATATGATATAAACTAGGGAGGTTCTTTTCAGGTTAAAATATAATCAGTGGAAAAGAAAATACACAAAACAGAAATAACTTATTTTATCAAGCTTTTGAAAATTTTTGGTAAATATACATGTATCTATGTGGGTAGCTATACTCCACTCTTCTCCATCTCACTTATCAGTGTGCTCCCTGTCCAACCACTGTCTTCCTCATCCCGTTCCTTTTCCTAAGCTATCCCCCTGTTACCTTCATGTCACACGTATTCCATTACTCTTCCCAGAACCCCATCCCTAAAGATGTCTTCTTTGCCTCTTTCGGTCTTCTTTCTTGTTTCAACACACAAGCACACACAAATCGTCCCATTAACAAATAGGTCAAAGAACTCAATAGGTAGTCCCTCCCCTAAGAAACATAACTGGCCAATTAATATTTTAAAGATTGTTCAACGTTCTTAGCTCCCAGAAAAATGCAAGTTAAGACCACATTCACATTCCGTCTCAGTTCCTTTTATTGTAATATTATTTTATACATTTTAATTATCATCAAATTTTTAAAAATTATAAAATATATTAGGATCACTGAGAATTCTTTACCTAATACTTCCATGGAGATAAGGTACCAAATGAAGCATCTAATATAAGAGAATGAAGAAGTTTTTCTCATATTGCTTAATATAATTACTATTCTTCATCATTCTTTCTTAATTAAAAGGTTATCAATATGGTTTCACACATATGGAAATCTTAGGTACACATATCTGTTATAACCAATGGGTTAAATTTACAGACTTAGAAAATATTTAGAAGAATGGGAAGAGAAAGGGATCTCAAAACCAGTAGACTCCTAGCAGATTATAGATATTAAATTAATAATCTGCATTTAAATATACCTGATATTTTCATAAATATTCTAAGTGTGAAAAACAAATTCACATTTACTTCCAATTAATGATTATACATTTATTAGAACTGTGAATATTGAATTGCAAACACTAACACATACAATAGGTGTTTTGCAGATGTATAGATTTGAAATCTGAATTTTCTATTTTACCTCAAATAATTCTTATGCTTTTAGGATTTGTATTTCTATTATAAACCTGGCATTTTTTTATAACTTTCAAAATGATATGAATAAGGGAAATAGGGGCTGGAGAGGGTGTAGCAGTGAAGTAGTGTGCTGATAAAAGCCAAAGGACCCAGATTCAACTCCCTAGCACCCACGTAAAGCTAGAAGCATAAGGTGGCTAGAAGCACTGGCATGCCCCTTCTCTTCTCTGTATCTCTATCTGACTTTTCTCTCATATAAATAAATAAAATCTTTCTTAAAAAAGCATAGAGGAAACAAATATATATCCCAGCATGCAAACTATAAAAATAAATTAAAAACACTTACACTAGACTGTACATTATGATTTTTAAAGGAGCTAAATTTGGATTCTAGCAAGGTTACTTAACCTTTTAAGATTACCATTATTAAGATGATTCATTTTTATATTTTATCAAATGCCCAAGAACTCATAAATACAGCAAACCCCTCAAATATTGTTGAAAAGCTCTTAATGAACTGGTCAATTGCACCTCAGCCTTTCACATCAGAACTGCTTCTTGCTGGTTTATCTTTCTGGAAGCAGTAATCATGCAAATGCGCTTGCTGACTCATTCCTTACATTAAATTCTCCTGTCATTCCAATAGTGGTGCTGCTACCATGATTCTATTTTAACCAGCGCACTACAAATATGACTAGGCACATTTTTCATGAAGTCTGCTGTTTTTTTTTTAATTTTTATTTTGTTCGTTTTTTATTTTTTATTTGAGAGTGACAGACAGAGAGAGAAAGAGGCAGATAGAATGGGCATGCCAGGGCCTCCAGCAACTGCAAACGAACTCCAGACGTGTGCTCCCCACTGGTGTATCTGGCTAACATGGGTCCTGGGAAATTGAGCCTGGATCCCAGGTCCTAGGCTTCACAGGCAAGCACTTAACCACTAAGCCATCTCTCCAGACCCATTCTGCTGTTTCATTTTTTAATAGTGCAAATCTTCAAAGGACATATTGTTGGAAATATGAGTCTTGCGCTCATAATAGTGCAGTGTGCCACTGACCCATGTTTGTAATGTCAGCTACCACAACTCCCTTAAGAAGATTTAGCCAAATATCCCAACATACACACACACGCACACACACACACACACACACACACACACACACACACACACACACACAGAGTACAGATATAAAGATAAATCCAGTGAACCTACTCTACAATCTTCTTTCTCTATTCTGTTACCTACATTTCTCAGAACAACAACAAAAAAATGTACATGTTTAACTTAAAATATTTTGAAGTGTCAACCCCTACCAATAATCTACTTTTTGGTGGCACTGCTTTGTAGCCCGGGCTGACTTCACAGTCACTATGTAGCTAAGGGTGACCTTGAACCTCTATTTTCTGTTTCTATAGTTCCAGACATGTGCTCCTATCTGTGGCTGGAAAACTCGATCTCTGCATCATAATTTTGCACTGGTTTTGAGGATTCAATTTATAAGAGGCTGCCTCAGGTCATCAAATACACACATGAGAAAAGAAGTGAAGAGAAGTAGGAACTTCCTAGCATAGGCACAGGCACAAAGAAAATGAGTATATTTCCTTCTCTCAGGACAACTTTTGCCTCTCATATTCAATACTACAACGTCACGGTCACAAACTAGCTCAAAGGCTGGGTGTGTTAAAACTTCTTTAAATCCCAGAGCAGGGTCAACCAAGATGTGTACTTTCTTATAAAATATTGAAAATAACTTTTCACTTACAATATTTTCCATAGTTTAAATTCCAGAAAACAAGCTTATTGTTTTATACTAACCTATATACTTTATAATTTTCTACTTTCTATTTTGAATATGATATGTATAATAAAATATTTCAATAATTTACTAAATGTTCCCCATATGTTTAACATTTTTATAAGCATTAAGTTTAACATTCCTATAATAATTCATCTCAATAGTTTTTTTTGATAAAAATGAAAATAATGCCTCAAAAGCCTCAGTATAATGACTTTTAATAACTTTGGAAATGACATTTCTACAACATTCATATTTATTTCATCAGGCTAGGATCTAAAATTTAAAATTAAATAGGAAGGAAATATAATTTTATTATAGCACAAACTTACAAAAAGTTCTTTCAAATAACCTACTGACTTGAAAGTAACTGCATTAATTTCAGAAATTTTACATCGGTTACACTGTCAAATCCTCCTACCATAATTATGTATAAATGCTTGGTCTGTTCCTTCGAGATAACAGATAAACATCTTTATCTAACAAATTCCTTGAAAGTCCTACCACCTGCCAGGAAGTATTACCAAGAGACTAGAGGAGAGGCCAGTACATGAGATAATGCTGATTGTTGGCTATTAGCAGGTTTTTTTGTTGTTGTTGTTTGTTTGTTTTTTACTTGTTTATTGACAACTTTGACAATTAAGAATCTATAAAATTGCACACAGGGTCTCTAGCAATCTAAAACAGTAGCTGCATTTCTGAACAGATTTTTTTCAGGTTTGTAATATTATACATATGTAAACACATGATTTAAGCACATTACAACACTAGAATATTCAAGAATATAGCTCTGAACTTAACAAGCACTTCATTCAGTAGCTAAAATTCAAAACATTTTTGTTGGACTGTAAATTGACTGCTACCAAATACAGTAATGCCATAGCTTATTTAATCCTGAGTATCAATATATAATGTGAACAAATACTTGTTCTACCAAGATATAACAAATCAGGACTATTTTAAAGAGATCTGTCAGAGACAACATATTGGGAATTGTTCTGCTTAGAACCAGAAATCATCAGAATATAAACAGTTGTAAAACTCCATGATGTGTAAGAATTCACAGATATTTATAACAGAAATGGGCAGCAAAAAGAACCTAGGGAATAATATCTACAGGGAATGAAAGCATAATAGCATCAATGTATATCTCAGATGGAAAGATAAGAATTTATAGGGATGGTTGGTTATCTACCAAATTTTCAAGTTTCATTTCCAATAGAGTTATGTTCTCTATCCAGGACAACATCTCTCCTCATAGAACTATTAGGAACATTCACCTCTTTGACAAACATTTGAAACACCTAAAAATTAAAAAAGTAAATCTGTGAACAAGGTCCATCTGAAAGATCCCAGAGGCTGTTTTAATGGTGAATAGGAATATAGAATATCTGCATGTTTGGGGAAAGTATGTAGCATGTGTGGTGTGGTGTGTTGTATGCAGGCATGTGTAGGTGCAGATGCCTTATCATTTGTGTGCATTAGGCAGAGGAGAACATGGGGTTATCTCCTCTATTACCATTCCACCTTACTGTCTTTAGGCAGGGTCTCTTACTGAACCTAAATTCAGCTGTTTCCTAGTTAGATTGCTAGCTAATGAGCCTTTGCATTTCTCTTGTCTCCATGCCCCCAGCACTGGGGTTGCCTGCATGTAGAGCCATACTTGGCTATATCTGAGTCTTGAGGATTGAACTGAGCTTCTCATGCTTGCACAGCAAGAGTTTTTACCACCAGCATCACCTGCCCAACCTAGAACATCTGTATTTTTATCTGCCTTCCCTTTCAAGACTCTTAAAATTACCAGTTTTTGACAGCACCTACCAAATCCATCAGAACCTATGAATTTTAGAATGAAATATAGGGATTTAAAAAAATACATTGGTAAATCTAATATATAGAGAGATGAGTAATTTTCTAAAATGGAATTTCATCTCCATTTTTGGAAATCTGTACAGAAAAGTTTATATGACCCAAATAGCCAAAAATTAAATAAAGATAAAAATAACAACAAAATTTTACAAATGGAAACTAGCAGCAGTTAGCAACATACTAAAGCACTTTCTCAAGAGGAATGCCCCCTGGAAGCAGCCTGTTCAGTGTGGTGACTGTTGAATACATGAATACTGGCTAATTGAAACATGTACAAACATGTAACAAAGAAAATTTAAAATTTTGTATAATTGTAACTATAACTTAAGATTACTATGATATTTTACTAAATAAAACTTTAAATATGTATTTAAAACATTTGAAATATGAATTTAATTTCATAACTTGTTATGAAATATGCATGTATGTGCGCACTCATCATGAAAAGGACATGTAAAATTTACAATGAGAAATTTTCAATACATTGAATTAAATTAAATATTGCAGTTAATTTTATTTGTCCTTATTTATTTTTTAAAGCATGATATTTATAAGACATTAACATATAGGTAGTATTCATTATTATTTTCCTGGAATAGCAGTGAGTAGATTTAAGCAAGGAAGTCAGCTGCCTTGTGACCAGCTTGAAAATAAAGTGAGCAGACAAGCTAAGGATGAAGAAATGAGTGAAAGCACTGCTAGTAACTGCAGAATTTTGCCAGGCTGCCAGACACATTCAGTTATTTCTTCCTTCCTGTAGTACTTATCTATTGCTACTCAACAAATCACTCAAAATCAGTTGTTCATATCAATGGGAAGACTACTTTATCATTTCTATGGAGCAAGGTCTAGATACATCCATGCTAGGTATCCATATCTCACGGTTTCTCACAATATCTGATCTCCTGACTTCAGAAGTCTACCAATAAGCTTTTCCAACATCGCTGTCCAGATTCATTTCCTCAAAGGCTGGTCCTGTTTGGCTTCCCTCCATTCCTCATCATAGATTCCTCTCCACAAGATGGCTTGCAACATCCCAGTGGGTTTCAGCAGAGGAAGCAAGCAGGATCACAAGAGGAAACTCAAAATGGACAGGACCCATCTTTTCTTGACCTAAGCCTTGAAATGACAGGGATTGGCTCTTGCCTTATTCAGTCCATTCCCCTTTGAATAGACTTAGCATATGAAGTCCACACTTAAAGGGAAGGATTACAAAGAATATGCATATTTCAAAGTCAAAAGTGGCCAGAACCATCTTAAAGACTGCTGACATCAGAGTTCTTATACACACTATCTCCAAATGCTGCAGTAAGTACACTATGCTGTTGGAAAGTAATAATTACATGTTAGTTTATCTTTTATTCTCAAAATTATGGGTTAGTAAATAAAATTTTTGCTGTTCACATACATATATATATATATATATATTTCTTACTTGTCTTCCCTCCTCAACATTATAAACTATATCCATGTTAAGAATGGTGATGGTCTCATTTATGCCATTCACTTGCTAGGCAATAATTGATTGAATGAATAATATAGCTTTTCCATGCAGACCACTGCTAAGAAGTATTTGATTTTCCCTCAGATTGACATTATTGCAGACAGTGCTACAAAGTTACTGCTGAAAAGTGCTTGGTGCTTTATGAAAATCTCTCTTAAATTAATAGAAGTACTTCTCACTATTTCAAACTTATTAGATATTGCAAAATTGATTATCAAAAAGTTATACTAATTTTTTAAATTTTTTAAATATTTATTTATTTTTAATTTATTTTTTAAAATTAGTTTTCTATTCAGCAAATACAGGCAGTTTGGTACCATTATTAGGCTCATCCATGACCTACCCCCTCCCCATTGGCCCCTCCTTGTTGAGGTATATGGGTCATGCATTGTGGAGTTAGCCCACAGTTATTGGTATGATAAATGTCTCTGCATATCCTGACCAAACATGTGGCTCTGACATTCTTTCCACCCCATATTTCACAAAATTTCCTTGAGCCATGTTGGGTTCATTTTTGGTCTGCTTCACTGATGAGGTGTTGGGGGCCTCTCAGGCTCTGGCTCCCTGATTTGGTAGTAGTTGATTTTTCTCTGTGTCTCCTTCCCCTTGTGCTGGTATCTGGTTCATCAGGAAAAGAGCAGCCTTGCTTGTTTCACTAATTTCCCTGAACAAAACCCCAGTAGCTCACGATTTTAAACCAATGGAATCACCTGAAGCTGAAGAGTTTCTTTACAGACAAGCATACAATAAGCAAAGCCAATAGATCACCCACAGAATGGGAGAAAATATTTGCCGGTTATTCAACTGATAGAGGCCTAACCTCTAGAATCTACAAAGAACTCAAAAATCTAAACAGTAAGAAGTCAAACGCTCCACTCACAAAATGGGGCAAAGAGCTGAAAAGGCAGTTCACAGAGGAAGAAACACAAGTGGCAAACACACACTTAAAAAAACGTTCACCATCCCTAATCATCAGAGAAATGCAAATTAAAACAACTATGAGATTCCACCTTACCCCAATAAGAACAGCAAACATCAAAAAAATCAAGTGAAAATAAATGCTGACAAGGATGTGGAGGAGTAGGAACACTCATCCACCATTGGTGGAAATGTAGGATGGTACAACCACTTTGGAAAGCAATATGGAAGCTCCTGACAAAGCTGACTATAGAGTTTCCAACAGATCCAGTTATTCCCTTACTGGGCATCTACCCTAAAACCTTCAAACCACAGGCCAGAGAGATTTGCTCAACTATGTTTGTAGTGGATCAAATCGTAATAGCTAAGAGCTGGAACCAATACAGATTTCCATCACTAGAAGAATGGATAACTAAGATGTAATATATCTACACAATAGAATTCCACACAGCAGTAAGAAAAAAATGACACAAAGAAATGTGAGGAAAAATGGGTGAATCTGGAACAGATCATCCTCAGTGAACTTACCCAATCATAGGAAAAAAATTGCCACATAGTATCGCTCATCTACAGAACCTAACCTGAATCTACCCAAGATACCTTACATAGCCAGCAAGCATTTCATGGACTAGACACTAGGAAGGATGGGGAGGGAGGGGAGGGCATAGAAAGGGTGGGAAACACTAATTTAGACCCAAACGACAATGGTACCATAAAATTCTACTTCCTAAAAGGCAGACCAAATGGTTGAACCCTCATCAGGCCCTTATAGGAAACATCTGAACCACAAGACACTGGAGAGGGTAGGATCAATCTAACCTAAACCTTCTACATCTTCCCTCCCTCTCTCTCCCTCTCCCTCCCCCCACCTCTCCTCCCTAACTCTTGTATATTAGTTATATTCTTCCTCATTTTCTTAGTGGGCACTGACCTGTGACTCTCACTACCAACATGGGGCTATCATCCACAATGAGCTTTTGATCAGAGAAACCTACAAGGTTTCCTAAAATAATGACAGATTTCTGTCAGAGTTCTTGATGACCCAAAAAAGGTTAGTGGTAAGACCCTATTGCTGAAGACACCATATCCAGCTGACACGTAAAATGGAACAGCATGTCTGGAAGCCAGAAGAAAGTCAGTCCCCAGACAGTCAGCATATGTAGAGGGGGAGGGAGAAGGGGAGGGGGGAGGGGGAGTGGGAGGAGGAGGAGGAGGAGGAGGAGGAGGAGGAGGAGGAGGAGAAGACAGCAGGGCCTAGAGAGGTGGCTCCTAAGGGAAAGATCCACGGGGACCATCTCTGTAGCTCTGGTACAACTTCAGGTACACTACATAGCCTTCTTTCCCCCAACTGCCAGTGCCTAAATCCATGGAGACCTGGGAAAGTGAACTCTGCTACACAACACTCAGCAAAGGCTATAAGAGCAACAGACCAACTGATCCAGCCAGGCTAACCAAGCCCACAGAACAGTAAAGAGGGACCCAGGCAGGCATACAGCATAGGTGAGGCTGAACCCATCCAAAAAGGTAGCAAAGCTTCCTTACAAGGGGTCAGTACATGCCCCAAACCCTGGTGTATAGGCCCTCATTAGAAGTGCTAACCACACTTCCATGTCAGAACAGGTTATAAATGTTAAATTTAATTGATGGTTGGCTTTGCTGTTTTTAAATAAGAAATATTTATGGGTTATTCATTGTTGCTTGCTGATTGATAGTGCCTTTTTTTCTTCTTCTGTCATTCTTGGGAGCAGGGTCAACCTCAGCCCCCAAATAACCTGGAACCCTTTACAGATCAGAAATCTCTACTTCCCAATTGACAGATTAAGGATATGGGTCAACACACACCCTTAGGGATTTGACTTTCTTAGATTATCTGTCTTTTTTAACACCTAATCTTAAATAAATACTTTGTGTGGGTTTTGATTGGATGTGTATATTGCTTATTTGAATTTTAGAATTAGCCTGTATTAGTCTACTAAAATACTTACATAGCAGTCAAGCTCAACACCTGGACTTAGTTCTGCTTTTATACTGAGAGTAATATAAGAGCCACACCTGGTACCTTAAGCTTCTACCCTGAAGATATATAATATCAGATCTACATATCTAAGAATACTGCAGATAATTAGAAAGCCCAAGCATCAAATTATCCCAAGATGCAAAAATATTTACATTATAATAGAAGAAACACAAAAATAAAGATACTATAATTCCACCAAAAAATGATAAGTGCATCAGTAATGATATCCAGTGAGTCTGATTTAGATGAAATACCTGACAAAGATTTCAAAAGACGAATAATAACAATGTTCAAAGGAATCAAAAAGATAAACTTTTGAAGGAGAATACAGGAAACCAACTTAATGAAATAAGGATTTCAAAATAAGACATGAGTGAGGAAATAGAAATTCTGAAGAAAACCCAATCATAAATGCTAGAAATGAAAAATGCTAGAAATGAAAAACACAGTAGGCCAAATACCAATCTGTAGAAAGTCTCACCAATAGAATGGATGAAGGAGAGAAAAGAAAAGAACAAACTAGAAGAGCAGGTGACTGATCTAATACAGTCCAACATGGAGAAAGACAAACTATCAGTAAGGTATGAATGGGAATTTCAAGATATTTGGGGCACTATGAAGAGATCAAACATAAGAATTCAGGGTCTAGTAGAAGGACAATAATTATTCTCCAAAGACATAGTAAGTGTTCTCAACAATAAATCATAGAAGAAAAATTTCCATAAGTAGGGAAAGAGATGCCAATACATACACAGAACACCAAATAGACAAAATAAAAAATAATAATAAAGGGAAAACCTCAACTTTCCATGTTATAATTAAACTACTATATGCACAACCAAAGAAAATATATTGAAAGCAGTTAGAGAGAAAAATAAAAGTTATTTATAAAGCCAAGATCATCAGGATAACAGTGGATTACTCATCAAAAACTTTAAAAGCCAGAAGGGCTGAGAATGATGTATTCCAAGTTCTGAAAGATAACAAGTGTCAGCTAAGATTACTTTATTCAGCAAAGCTATCCATTCAAATTGACAGAGAAATAAGGACATCCCACAACAAAAACAAGCTATAAGAATATGTGACTACTAAGCAAACTCTATAGAAAATGCATGAAGGGATCATTCATACTGAAGAGAAAGGAATGTATATGCATGAGGAAACAGGAAAAAGAGAACATACTCAAGTAATAGATAGTACAAGATCGTAAGGGAAAAATAGGAAGAACTACAAAACAAGAAAGGCAAACAATTATGCATATATATGACTATCTTTCAATATTAACTCTTAATATCAATGGCTTCCAGAAGACTGGATTAAAAGGCAGAATCCTTCTGTTCATTGCCTCCAAGAAACTCACCTTTCTATAAAAGACAGACACTATATTAGGGTGAAAGGATGGAAAATGGTATTTCAATCAAATGGGCCTTGAAAATAATCAGGGGCTGCAATATTATTATCTGGCAGGATAGACTTCAAACCATTAATAATTACTAAAGATAAAGAAGGTCACTTTATATTGATTAAAGGAACAATTAAACATGAGGATATTAAAATTCAAACTATCTATACACCTAGCAGGGGTGCTACCATTTTAATCAAATAAATACTATTAGATAAAGATCACAGACACAGTATGCACAATTGTATTTGGTGTTGTCAATACTCCATTCTCATTACATGGCAAGTCATCCCAGTAAAAAATGAGCAGAGAGACGTCTAGATTAAATGATGTCCTAGAAAAATTACTTAACAGATATCTACAGAAAATTCCATCCAAATGATGGAGAATAGTAATTTTTTTCAGCAGCTCATGGGACATTCTATAAAATAGATTATATTTTACAACTCAAAGCAAGTTTTAACAAATCCAGAAAAGTTGAAATAATTCCTTGTATTCTATTTTATTATAGTCTTAATATATGGTCTATTTTAGAGAATGTTCCATGTGCTGCTGAAAAGAATGTATATTCTGCAGCCTTTGGATGAAATGTCCTGTATATATCTGTGAGGTCCATTCCTACTATGACCTCATTTAGTCCAGATGCCTCTCTGTTTATTCTTTCCCTGGATGACCTGTCAATTGATGAGATTGGGGTGTTAAAGTCACCCACCACCACTGTGTTTGGTGTTATCTGTGACCTTAGTTCTAATAGTGTTTGTTTGACGAATTTGGGAGCCCCCATGTTAGGTGCATATATGTTTAGGATTGTAATGTCCTCCTGTTGGAGTGTGCCCTTAATCAATATAAAGTGACCTTCCTTATCTTTCTTGACTAACGTCGGACTAAAGTCTACCCTGTCTGATATTAGGATAGCAACCCCTGCTTGTTTTCTAGGCCCATTTGCTTGAAACACCGTCTTCCAACCTTTCACCCTAAGATAATGTCTATCCTTTGTAGAAAGGTGAGTTTCTTGGAGACAACAAATTGTAGGATCCTGCCTTTTAACCCAGTCTGCAAATCTATGTCTTTTCGTTGGGGCATTGAGACCGTTGATATTAAGAGATATTATTGAAAGGTGTGTATTTATGTTTGCCATTTTTTTTTGTGTGTGTGTTTCTGGTTCTACCTGTGCTCTCTTCTGTTAACTGGTATTTGAGTATAGCTTGTTTTTTCTAGGTTCCTTATATGTGTGCTTTTCCTTTTGTTCAGCATGGAGGATTCTATCAATTATTTTCTGTAGAGCTGGTTTTGTCTTCAAATACTCCTTTAACCTGCTTTTGTCATGGAATGTCTTTATTTCTCCATCTATTTGAATGGATAACTTTGCAGGATAAAGTAACCTTGGTTGACAGTTGTTATCTTTCAGAACTTGGAATATATCACTCCAAGCCCTTCTGGCTTTAAAAGTTTGTGTTGAATAATCTGCTGTAATCCTGATGGGCTTGCTTTTGTAGGTAACTTGATTTTTCTCTCTAACTGCTTTCAATGTTTTTTCTTTGGTGTGTGTGTTTGGAAGTTTGATTATAATATGGCGAGGAGAGGTTCTTTCTGGGTTTTGTCTGGCTGGGGTTCTAAAGGCTTCCTGTATCTGTATTGTCACCTCTTTCCCAATTTGGGGGAAATTTTCCTCTATGATTTTGTTGAAGATGCCTACTATGCCTCTGGAGTGGAGCTCTTCTCCTTCTACTATGCCCTGAATTCTTATATTGGACCTTTTCATAGTGTCCCGAATATCTTGAAATTCCCACTCATATTTTTCAATAAGTTTGTCTTTCTCTTTGTTGGACTGCATTAGGTCTGCCACCTGGTCTTCTAGCTTAGATATTCTGTCCTCTCCCTGATCCATCCTACTGGTGAGATTTTCGACAGAGTTTTTTTATTTCATTAACTGTGTTCTTCATTGCTAGTAATTCTGACTGGTTTTTCTTTATTATTTCTATTTCCCTATTTATGTCTTGTATTGCCTTCTTTATTTCATTAAATTGGTGTCCTGCCTCTTCTTTGATTCCTTTGATTTCCTCTTTGATTTCCTCTTTGATTTCTTCTTTGATTGTTTTCATGTGTTCTTTGACCTCTTTGAACATATTTATAATTATTCTTTTGAACTCTTTCTCAGGCATTTCCTCTAACTCTTTCTCACTGGAGGACATTTCTGATGCATTAATACTTTTAGGTGGATTTATATCGTCTTGCTTTTTAGTGTTTCTTGTGTTATAATGTATATATTTTTGCATCTTGGATTAAGTTAATGCTTGGATTTTCTAGCTAGCTGTGTATTCTTAGCTGTATCAATTGATTTGCTGTAATATATTTTCAGGGTAGGACCTTAAGGTATTAGATGTGGCTCTTAAGACTCTCAGAGTATCTACAAAGATGTTCTTAGGGGTTGAGTTTCCCTGCTATAGGAGTATTCAAGCAGGCTAAGTGGAATAAAATACAGGTAGATTCTAAAATTTAACTAAACACTGTACACATTCAATCAAAAACAGCCCCGAGTATGTATGCAAGAGTAGTTATTATAATGACCAGATCCTCTTTCAACAAAGAGGTTTAGATTTCTGGTCTGTTGAGGGATCCAAGTCAGCTTGTGACCAAGTGAGACTCTTCCCTGGTGCAATCCCAGTTACCTTTGGTGATTTTGGTCTCAGTCAAGTTGCTGCCTGGGTCGTCGGGCTGCTGTTGTGATTTCTGGAGCTGGGCACTTGCTTTTCCTATGGGGCAAACTGAGCCGCTGCTGCTGCCTCTGCTGCTGCTGTAGCTGCCACTGCTGAAGCCACCACTGCTGCTGAAGCTGCTGCTGCTGTGTCCACTGCCGCTGCTCCCCCTGAAGCTGCTGCTGCAGGATCTGCTGCTGCTGCCACTCCTGAGTCTGCTGCTGCTGGGGCTGCTGGTACCGGTGCTGGAGCCGCTGATGTTGCTCCCAAACTCTGCTCCTCCTTGGGTCCCGTTGTCAGCCCAAGTTGGCGTGGCCGGGTCCCGGGCCGCTGCTCTGTTCGCTGGAGCTGGGTTCAGGCGGTGGGGGAGGGGAGGGAGCCGTGGCTGCTTTGGTTGTCTCGCTGTTCCACGTGTTCTTCTACCTTGTGATCTGCTCCTCCGCTGCTCACTGCCGCTCTCCTCTCACGTTTCCCAAGTTGCGGAGAGCACAGTGTGAGGGTAAAATCCCGCACCTGGCTTTTTCCTGCGGCTCGAGCCGAGTCTGGCGGTTTTCTGCTGCACCGTGGCCACGGCGTTTGGCCAAGCTGCCGGAGCCGCTTTTCCCGCCTGTGCAGGCTCTGGATGCTCTATAACTCTTCTACTTCTCTGCTGCCGCTTCAATTTCCTATACACCTCACTTTTTAGTAAAAGTGTGTTTTTTGCTGAGTTTTTCTGGTCTTTTTCCCCCCTAGGCTGCTTTGGCATGGTACCTACGCCGCCATCTTAACCGGAAGTCCCTATTTTGGTCTTATTATACTACAAATAAATAACTACAACAAGAAAAACTATAGAGCATAAAAAAACCATGAAAAATAAACAGTACACTATTGAATGATGGTCCAGATGGATTCACTGGTGAATTTCACCAGATCTTCATAGAAGACCTAACACCAATGTTTCTTAAACCTTCCCATAAAATAGAAGAGAAAGGAATACTACCAAATCCCTTCTATGAAGCCAACATTATCCTGATACCAAAATCAGGCAAAGACACAACAAAAACAGAAGATCACAGACCAAACTCCCTCATGAACACATATGCAAAAATTTTCAAGAAAATATTGGCAAACAGGACTGGAGAGATGGCTTAGTGGTTAAGGTGCATCCCCATGTAGCCTAAAGGACCCATGTTTGACTCTGCAGGTCTCACATAAGTCAGGCTCACAAGGTGACACAAGCATGCAAGGTACCACATGTGTACCAAGTGATGCACACATCTCGATTGATTACAGTGGCTGGAGGCCCTGATGAACCAATTATCTCTCTCTCTCCCTTACATTAAAAAGGGATAGTCTGTTGCACTTCCCTCTCTCTCTATCTCTCTCTCTCTCTCTCTCTCTCTCTCTCTCTCTATATATATATATATATATATATATATATATATATATTATAAAAAAATATCAAAAACATCATTTACACCATCTAAGTAGGATTTATGCAAGAGGTGTAGGAATTGTTCAACATATCCTAATCAACATATCCTAATCAATAAATGTAATACACTATGTAAGTGTATTGAAGGACAAAAATCACATGATCATCTCAATAGATGAAGAGAAGGCATTTGACAAAATCTAACATTATGGCACAAGTCCTGGGAATAGAGAGGACATATCTCAAAAACACCTGGGAATAGAGGGGATATATCTCAACATAATAAAAGCTACTTATAACAACTCTACAACTGACATAATACTAAATGGGGGAAATCTTGAAGCTTTTCTACTAAACTCAGGAGGAAGGCAAGTGTGTCTACTATGCCCATTATTATGTACTATAGTACTGGAAGTCTTAGCTATAGGAATAAGACAAGAGACATACCTAAAAGGGATACAAATTGGAAAGGAAGAAATCAAATTGTCATCATTTGCAGACGATATGTTTGTATACATAAAGGACTCTAAAGAGTTTACCACCAAACTGTTAGAGATGATAAACACTCTTAGCAATATAGGATACAAAATAAACTCACACAAATCAGTAGCCTTCCTATGTACTAACAACAAACATGCTGAGGATGAAATCATAGAATCACTCTCATCCACAATTGCCTCAAAAAAAAAAAAAAGAAAGAAAAAAGAAAAGGAAAGAAAGAAAGAAAGGAAGGAAGAAAAGAAAAGCACCTTGGAATAAATGAAGTGAAGGATCTCTGCAATGTAAACTTTAAAAACTCAAGAGAGAAATTGCAGAAGACACTAGGAAATGGAAAGATATCCCATGTTCTTGAATTAGAAGAACAAATATTGTGAAAATGTTGATCTTAACCAACAGCAATCTACACATTTAATGCAATCCCCATCAAAAGTCGAATGATGTTCTTTATGGAAATAAAGAAAAACAATTCTGAAATTTATGTGGAAGCAAAAACATAAAATAAAATTTAAAAAATCCAAAACAATTTTGAAAAAAACAAAAAAAAGCCTGGTGGTATCCCCATACCTGATTCTAAGCTATTTTACACAGCCATAGTAACAAAAGCAGCATGGTACTGGCACAAAGGCACAAAAGTAGATCAATGGAACATAATATAGGACCCAGATGCAAATCCACGCAGGTACAGCCATCTTATTTTTGACACAAATGCCAAAAATATTTATTGAAGAAAAGACAACCTCTTTAAAAAACGGTGCTGGGAAAACTGGATCCAAAACCAGGCAGAGATGCCACAAGAAAAGAAAACTACCGGCCGATTTCCCTAATGAACATAGATGCAAAGATCCTCAACAAAATACTCATAAACCGAATCCAACAACACATCAAAAGCATTATCCACCTTGACCAAGTGGGATTTATCCCAGGAACACAAGGGTGGTTCAACATACGAAAATCTGTCAATGTAATACACCACATAAACAAGCTTAAACATAAAAACCACATGATCATTTTGATAGATGCAGAAAAGGCCTTTGACAAGATACAACATCACTTCATGATCAAAACATTGAAGAGAATCAGCATGGCCGGTTCACATCTTAACATAATAGAGGCAATATACAAAGCTCCAAAGGCCCAAATAATACTTAATGGAGAGAGACTGGAGGAATTCCCATTAAGATCAGGAACAAGACAGGGATGTCCTCTCTCACCTCTGCTTGTCAATATAGTTCTGTAAGTCCTAGCCCAAGCAATAAGGCAGGAGAAGGAAATAAAAGGGATACAATTTGGAAAGGAAGAAGTTAAGTTAGCTCTATTCGATGATGACATGATTGTATATGTAAGAGACCCGAGAGACTCCATCCCCAAACTCCTGAAGTTGATTAACTCCTATAGCAAAGTAGCAGGATACAAAATCAATGCACAAAAATCGGTAGCATTTCTGTATGCAAATGACAAAAACACAGGAAAAGAAATAAAGGACATACTCCCATTTTCAATAGCAACAACAACAACAAAAAAAAACAAAAAACAAAAACTTGGAATAATGTTAACCAAGGAAGTAAAAGATCTATACAACGAAAATATAAAAACTCTCAAAAAAGAAATTGAGGAGGACTTGAAAAGATGGAAAGACCTCCCATGCTCCTGGGTAGGCAGAATTAACATTGTGAAGATTACAATCCTACCAAAGGCAATATATAGATTTAATGCAATTCCAAATAAAATCCCTACAGTGTTCTTCACAGAGATAGAAAAAATGATCTCAAATTTCATATGGAAAGGCAGAAGGCCTCACATATCCAAACATATCCTCAGCAAAAGAAATACCTCTGGTGGCATCACCATACCTGATATAAAGCTATATTAGAAAGCCATAGTAATAAAAACAGCATGGTACTGGCATAAAAACAGGAGTATAGACCAATAGAATAGACTTGAGGTCCCAGATTTTGGGTCAAGCAACTATAGCTACTTGATATTCGACAAAGGCCCAAACAATACAGACTGGAAAAAAGATAACATCTTCAACAAATGCTGCTGGACAAACTGGATAACCACATGCAGGAAACTAAAACTTGATCCACACATTTCACCATGCACTACACTCAAATCCAAATGGATCAAAGACCTCAACATAAGACCAGAAACTCAAAAACTACTGGAAGAAAATTTATGAAGTACTTTCCATGATATAGGAATGGAAAAAGACTTCCTGAACAAAACCCCAGTGACTCAAGTTCTTAAACAGTCACTCAACCATTGGGATCATATGAAGCTGAAGAGTTTCTTTACAGACAAGCATATAATAAGCAAAGCCAGTAGAATACCCACAGAATGGGAGAAAATATTTACAGGTTATCCAAGTGATAGAGGCCTTATCTCTAGAATTTACAAAGAACTCAAAAGTCTAAACAATAAGAAGACAAATACCCCACTCACAAAATGGGGCACAGAGTTAAACAGGCAATTCACAGAGGAAGAGATACAAATGGCAAACGCACACTTAAAAAAAAAATGTTCATCATCCCTAATCATCAGAGAAATGCAAATTAAAACAACTATGAGATTCCACCTTACTCCAATAAGGATAGCCAACATCAAAAGGTCAAATGAAAATAAATGCTGGCAAGGATGTGGAGAAGCAGGGACACTCATTCAATGTTGGTGGGAATGCAGGATGGTACAACCACTTTGGAAAACAATATGGAGACTCCTGAAAAAGCTGACTATAGAAATACCAACAGACCCAGTTATACCATTACTGGCCATCTACCCTAAAACCTTCAAACCAAAAGCCAGAGAGATTTGCTCAACCATGTTTGTAGCGGCTCAACTCGTAATAGCTAAAAGCTGGAATCAACCCAGATGTCCATCATTAGAAGAATGGATAACAAAGATGTGGTATATCTACACAATGGAATTCTATACAGCAGTAAGAAAAAACGACATAAAGAAATTTGAGGAAAAATTGTTGAACCTGGAACAGATCATTCTCAGCGAATTTACCCAATCACAGAAAAAAAAAAAAAAATCAACCCATAGTCTCACTCATCTACAACACCTAACCTGAATCTACCCAAGATACCTTACATACCCAGCAAGCACCTCATGGTCTAGACAATAGGATGTATGGGAGGGCGGGGAGGGCATCGAAGGGTGGAAAACAGTAATCCGGACCCAAACAGCAATGGTACCATAGAACTCTACTTCCTAAAAGTCAGACCAATACTGGATATCCATATGTAGAAGGATGAATATAGATCCTTATATCTCTCCATGCACAAGAATCAAGTCCAAATGGATTGAATGCCTTAATATCAGGACCAAAACTTTGAAACTGCTAGAGGAAAATATAGGAGAAACACTTCAACATATTGGCCTAGGCAACATCTTTCTGACTATAACACTAGTTGCTCAGGAAATAAAATGGCTAATCAACCACTGGGACTTTATGAAATTAAACAGCATAGAAGATGGTGAATAAGGCAAAGGGGCCACCTAAAGAATGGGAAGAAATCTTTGCCAGCTATGCATCTGACAGAGGATTAATTTCTAGGATATACAAAGAACTCAAAAGTCTAGATAATAAATCAAACAACCCAATTTAAAAATGGGCTAGGGAATTAAATAGGGGGTTCTGAAAAGAAATTCAGATGACATATGAAAATCCGAAAATATTCTCCATCCTTAGCCATCAGAGAAATACAAATGAAAACCATTTTGAGATTCCATCTCACTCCTGTCAGAATGGCTATCATGAAGGAAACAAATGCAAATAAACACTGGGAAAGATGTAGAAAAAGAGCAACCCTTCTACACTATTAGTTGGAAAGTAAAGTGGTACAGCCATTGTAGAAGTCAGTGTGGAGTTTCCTGTGACAGGTAAAAATAGATTTCCCATAAGACCTAGCTCTAGCACTCCTAGGCACTCCTAAGAACTCTTCTTACTACCTTAGAGATACTTTTTGAAACATGTTCTTTGCCATGCTATTCACACTAGCTAATAAATGGAACAAGCCTACATGTTCCTGAACTGATGAATGGATAATGAAGATGTGGTACATTTATACAATCGAGTTCTATTCAGTGGTAAGGAAAAATGAAATTTTCAGTGAAATGGACGGATATGGAAAGTATTATACTAAGTGTCGTAACCTAAACCCAGGCTTAGGAAACATACATCACATGCTCTCTCTCATATGTATATCCTAGCTACAAATGTTTAGACTTATATGTGAGTTGGAGTAAAAATTAGTATCGGAGGCCAGTTATTTAGAAAGAGGCTATAAGGGAAAGAGGAAAGGGAGCACTTAAGGATATGATATTCCAAGTAGATGAACAGATTATTGGAGGTGGAATGACCTAAATGATGTCACAGGAAGAAACTGAGTAAAAGAAGTGTGGAGGGAGGGTTAATCAAAATTAAAGATATTATTAATAAGCAGTGTAGACACCTACTTTTTAGGATAATGGTGCACCCAGAGATCATATAATGTTACTACAAAATTTTAGTGCCAGGTATGGGATAATGTCCATTGAGTTCTTGGCCAGAGAGGCCCATGATTCCCCCAGAACATTAAGACAATTGCCAAGGCTCTTGGTTTCCCTCCATAAATATATAGTAAGACTTTGTTGCTAAAGAATCCACATGCTTTGACTGCAAGGTCACTAAAAATTAAAGTTGGGGCTGAGCTGAAAACCTCCTCTCTTTAGACCATTTGACAAAACTGTAAAAAGCAGAACTGCATACTGGCCTGTGTGAGACCGAAGTAATCAGTAGTGAAACCAGTGGACGCTGAAAGCCTTAAGTTTGACCGGACAGGCCAAATGACCCAAAAGGCACAATAGTGGCATTTGTTTTATGGGGAAATCCAACCATTCTCTAATTTGACTGCTCCATGAGATGGAATACATGCCTGGTACTGGAAACCTAATCATAGCCTATGGCAGGGGGCATCATGAGTCCTAGGACTGTAACGCCTGTTCTTGTCTGGATAGGTGCATATGTTATACTCACCAAACTGCCTGGAAAGCGCTTTTTTAAATGGTAATAACTATATATTAATGGTACTCTAACTTTTGGTTAGAGAAGCTTCCCTTTCATATGGCACTCAGATCTGGGATGAGACAAAAGGCAACACAGTGCTAAGAAGAAAGACAGAGAGCCCTCAGCATGGAAACATGCCTGTCATACCTTCCAAGGCTCAGAGTCCATTGCAGAAGAGGAAGCAGAAATAATGTAAGGGGCAAAAGAAGGGTAGGACTGTTTAAAATGCAATAATCCACACACAAATTGGCCTTGATATCTATGACCTCACAGTGCCTAGCACTACCTTCAGAAGACCTTCATAATAGGAGAAAAAAATGATGACATCAAAATAAAAGAGAGACTAATTGAGAGAGGGAGAGGATATAATTGGGAATGGATTTGTGACAGGGAAAGTGGAGGAGAGGTGGCAGTTATCATGGTTTATTGTTTGTAATTACGGAACTTGTTAACAAAAAAAAACTTTACAGAAAAGATTTGAGATCATCACAGCATTCATTTCTAGCATTAAAACATTAATTAATTAACTAATTTGAGAGAGAGCAAGAGAGAAGAGAGCGAGAGAGAGAGAGAATGGGTGTGCCAGGGCCTCTAGCCACTGCAAGTGAACTCCAGATGCATGTGCCACATTGTGCATCTGGCATACATGGTCTTGGAGAATCAAATCAAGCCATGTCTCCAGCACCATCACAGCATTCTTAGTTTGAAAATATGTGTAGATGACAGATAGATGATAGATAGATAGATAGATAGATAGATAGATAGATAGATAGTAGATAGATCATGTAGATTCAACCAGAATGAGTTCACATCCATAATATAAGGATTAGATAGTCCTACATAATCAAAAAGCATGAAAAACACACATTTTATTTTATATATATATATATATATATATATATATATATATATATATAGTATATTTTATTTATATGATTTTATATGATATACTTATGCTGTTTTAATTATATTGTTTGGCCTAATTCTCAGCATTTTTCATTGTGGGCCTACAGAGCAGTCAGACACCATCTTGAATGGTGCCTGTTATCAGTTATTAGTGTTATCTTTGCATTGATGGACAAATATCCAAACAGAAGCAGCTTTTGGGAGGAAACGGGTTTATTTCAGGCTTAGAAATTCCAGAGGTACACCACCAATGGCAGAACAAGATGACTTACTTCAACATCCTCAGCAGAGGGAAATAGCTGCAAATACCAACAAACCTAAAAGCAAGCATCCCACCAAAGCATGGGCAGCACAGCTCCTAGCTGCTGTCCTCACATCTTAGGGCTGGACTTAAGATCCACCCCCAAACACACTTAGGGCTGGACTCCAAGATTGGTCCCCAGTGACATACCTCTTTTTCAGTAGGACTCCACCCACTACAGCCTCAAGATCCAAGCCTAGAGTCTATGGGATCACACATTTAAAACACTACATTTCGCTCCTGGCCCCCATAGACTCATGACCATCTCACAATGCAAATTGCATTCAGCCCAAATTCAAAGTCCCTCATAAGCTTCAACAACTTTAAGACTGTTGCAAAGTTCACAAGCATCAGCCGAGATGTAACATGGCCTCTTGACTGTGAATCCTGTAAAATCAAAACTGTTTACATACTTTCAACACAAAATAGAATAAACATTTCCATTGGAATAAGGCATATCAGGGAGAGACTGGCCCAGTGGAAACCAGTAACCATCAGGTAAACATCAGACATCTGTAGTTCAAGTCTGACACCCATAACCAGTGATGACAGTATCTGTTTTGCTTTGTTTTTAAATCTGCCCTTTCAGCAGGGCTGGTTATACCCTGGGCAAATATCCCATCCAGAGCCAAACAATGTCATTATTTTACCTCTCTTTAGAGATATCTACTCTGCTTCACATGCCACATCTCAGCAGTGGCTGCTGTAACTGCTTCTCTTCATACAATAGCCTTACTGGGTCTCACCACAGAAATCTCACCCTGTTTCACACTGTCATTCATGTGGCTTCTGGAACCATGTGTACATTATGACCTGCCTCCCTGCATTATTACATG
The DNA here is from genome assembly GCF_020740685.1 of Jaculus jaculus. NCBI lineage: Eukaryota > Metazoa > Chordata > Mammalia > Rodentia > Dipodidae > Jaculus > Jaculus jaculus. The sequence goes on along the minus strand of NC_059112.1, from coordinate 75,462,399 downwards.
CTTTCATAACCATTACCAGGTGTTCAGCAAGCCAAATTTTTACATCCAGGAGGGGAGGAATAAACCTTGGCCTAAAAGAGCAGAATACTCCTTCAGAATTTTTCTTTTTAAGTCATTTCCTTTTAAAATAATTTGCATTACTACTCATTGAGCATTCCCTCTCCCACCAATGGATTTCACCATCAGGCATCTTTGCCATTGTCCCAGTAGAGAGTAATTGGCCTACACTAAATGGTGGTGATCTGGTAACAGTTGTAATTTCAGCAAACTAAAACCAGTTTCTGTGCCAATAAGTTCAAACTTGCTTATTTTTTTTTTCTGTGATAAGCCATATAACTTTCTATTCTATACTATCTGCCAAGCACACCCACACGTTACTTTTAAATTCAACCTTTATCAAACTCTCTGGCCATTGGCAGAAGAGTGCAGCCAGGCTTTATGCTAGTACCCTAATACCAACAAAGTACTCTCCTATCTCTCTTTCCCCTTTGAGAAGTCATAAATGAAGCTTTCGAAGTATTCTAAGTACTTAGTATTTTCCATACTCTCACTAGAATAGCCCATAAAATTTGGCTTTCTCCTTTGTAAGGATCCCGCAGCCCCCCCTCCAAAACCAAGTCCATCTACCTTTCTCCAGCAGACTTCCCAAATGACCATGACCCACATGGTCAGATAAATCGCAACAATGAACCCTCTTCTTGACACTAATGTTACTATTGCAGTTACCTGCACATTGCTATTAGAAAGTATTAACAAATAGCAGCTGGTGGGAGGAAAGGATTTACTTTGGCTTATAAACTTAAGGGGAAGCTCCATGATGGCAGAAGAAAATATGGCAATAGCAGAGGCTGGACATCACCATTGCCACTGAAAATTGAATACTGCAGTAAGGGAGTGACCCAAATAGCAAGGAGTAACTGGCTACAATTCCCATAAGCCTATGCACAATAAAAAAAAAAAAAAAACACATTTCAATTAACATGGTTCCAATCCCCAAATTGCCATCAACTAGAGAAAAACTTTCAGAACACATAAGTTTATGGGGGACCTGAATCAAACCACCACATCAGCATACAGAAGAAAAAAAAAGCAGATGATGAATCAAGTCACCCCGGTTTAAACTGAGTCCATTATAACTGGATGTGACACATAAAAATTCACATGTAAGTTTTACTCAGTTTATGTTCCCAAGAAGTGGTATCTATAAACTTATAGTTCATGTGAAAATAATATTATCCATAAGTATTCTAGGTTGAAAACAGGAAGGATGTTAAGACAGACTGAATGAAAGCAGTCACATACTGTTAAACCATCACAACACAATCTAAAGGGCAGTTATGACTTTAAAAGGTGACAGCTCTGGGTACAAAGCATGTAAGATATGAAAATTTCCCCAAGCCTGAAATATGGAACATTCCTTCCTTTTCTTTTTCTGGGTGACAGTTTCTGTTTTAGAGGTTTCATTGAGGTGATACAGATTGCTAGAGTGTGGAGTTCCAGTGTCCCCCATGAAGGACACAAACAGGTCTGACTTTTGCCAGTGAAAACATGTATTCCTTTGTCCACTGAAATAGCAGGGAGATCCTAGGGCAAAGTATCAGTGGACTGACAGCTGTGAGGCCCATGGCTATGGGGACACATCACAAGTGAAGCAGATTAACCATGTCATTCTTCATGCAAGCTGAAGGAAGAGCATCCTTCAGTTATTGCAAGGTGAACTATGGAAGCAATGGTAGAATGCAGATAAACAAGTCAGTTAGAGAACTGCAGATTTCTAGAGAATCATGGCAGCATTACTAGCTTCCTCTAGGAGAAATGAAGAGCTGAAGAGCAGAGGGCTCTAGAAAGAAGAAGAAGTGAGAATGGGAAGGAAAGGGAAAAAAAAGCTCAAGTGAAAGGAAGGTAAATTTTTTTTTATCTTAAAATTTCTTGAAAACATGTTAATGCTGAAATACATTTTAAAATAAAGTCTATTTAAAAGGTAAATTCTAAAATGTATGTATGAAGAGGTAATAGAAGAGTAAAGGTTTTCCAGACCATAAAATAAAATAAGCCAAGTCTATAGGTAAAAATGTTGCATTTAGCAAGATAGAAAAGATGTATTTTAAAAAGAATAATAAGGGCTGGAGACCTGGCTTAGCGGTTAAGCGCTTGCCTGTGAAGCCTAAGGACCCCGGTTCGAGGCTCGGTTCCCCAGGTCCCACGTTAGCCAGATGCACAAGGGGGCGCACGCATCTGGAGCTCGTTTACAGAGGCTGGAAGCCCTGGCACGCCCATTCTCTCTCTCCCTCTATCTGTCTTTCTCCCTGTCTGTCGCTCCCAAATAAATAAATTAAAAAAATGAACAAAAAAAATTTAAAAAATAAAAGAATAATAATGGCTGAAGAGATGGCTTAACAGTTAAGGCAATTCATGTGAAGCCTAAGGACTGAGGTTTCATTCCCCAGCACCCACATAAGCCAGATGCACAAGGTGGCACACATGTCTGGAGTTCATTTGTGATGGCTGGAAGCCCTAGTGTGTTCCCTCTTTCTTTCTTTCTTTCTTTCTTTCTTTCTTTCTTTCTTTCTTTCTTTCTTTCTTTCTTTCTTTCTTTCTTTCTCTCTCTCTCTCTCTCCCTCTCTCTCTCTCTCTCTCTCTCTCTCTCTCTCTCTCTCTCTCTCCATCTTTCTCTTTGTGTCTTCCTCACAATAAATAAACAAAAATAGAATTAAAGAAGAAGGAAAGAACAATAAGTAGGATTAAGGCTAATTGGGCATGCAAATTAGCTTGAAAGCTGGGGCCCAAGAAACCAAGAAGAGTAACAGTGTTGGCCCCCATTTTGTTCTCTGAAACCTAATCATCCAGTCAACTGAAAGGACAGGAAGAGAGGAGCAGGCAAGGAGGAGCATTTGGAGGGAAAGATTAAGCAGATGGTACAAGATGCCCTTAGATTTATGATGACAGATTTGTGACAAGCAGTGAGGCCAATGATATCCCATATTATGAATTTAGAGTGAAATGCCCACATACAACTTCCACTTTCACTTAGAAAAACTTTGGGCATGTAGTTGTAGTGAAGACTGTTGTGAGCTGTTAGCGTGACACTGTAAAATGGAAAGTATAGGGAGACGGTGATTGAGTTAAGTAATTTGGTAGTTTATTGCTTGTAAGTAAGAGAAAGAAGGAAATAGAGTCTATGGGCTTGATGTAGGTAAGGAGTATCAGGTAGAGTCATGGGAGTGAGTGATTTATAAGGAAAGAAATCCATACACCTATACAGTACTAAGCTTCTAAATTTCAGTGATTCTAGAATTCAAACTGATAGTAATACATAGTATATGACATGAAATTATAAAGTTGCAGTATAGTGTTACATACTTTGTTTGTAAAGTTGTATTAGCTGATAAGATAGCCAAGAGATCAGGTCACATATTGTAATTTTGGAGTATAATATTCTATAGTGTAAAACACATAGTTGTTGCAATACCACAGTTAAAATGCCTAGAACTAAATATCTGTACTGTTAGTTGTGCTCAATAACACCTGTCTTAACTACTTTTCTAGTTAAAATTATTAATGATACAGTTTTTCTTGAGATAGAATTAAATATAGTAATAAATGTGTCATCTTACCTAATAGAGAATGTACAAAGTAAATATTTTGCTATCTGTGATTGTTTATATTGATTGTCAACTTGCCCAGACCTATAGTCACCTATGAGGGATTATCCCATTAGTTTAGCCTCTGGGAAAACCTCTGAGACATTATTAGGACTCGCCTTAATTATTAGCTGCACCAGTCCATGGGCTGGGGGAGTAGACTCTGTAAAAAAAGAGAGCTAGCTAGCTGAGCACCAGAACTTACTGCTCTCTGCTTCCTGTGTGCTGAATGTGACCAGCTGTCTCAAGGTCCTACCACCATGCCTTCCCCATTGTGATACACTGCAACCTGGAACTGCGAACTGAAACCAGCCCATCCCCCTTTAAACTGATTTTTGGCTGACATTTTACCTAGACACAAGCAATTGACTAATACATTCCCCAACCAGAATACATAATTGGAATATCATATAAGGACAAACATAGCATAGTATATTGAAGCTGTCTATTGTGTGGTAAATTGAGTTTATTCAATATTTTAAAATATTTTTTCTTTTGTCAAATGAAGAATGATCACAGGAAAAAAAAAAAAAGACCTTAGATCATATGGTATTGATCAATGCTGTTCTTAGATAAACAAATATAATTTGATGTAAGTAACTATCTGTTTTGCCTAGAAAATACAATTGAGTAGTCAGCATGAAAAGTAAATTGTAACTCCACTTAAGTAATGAAACACAGCAGGGAATGGCATTGTTACACTAAACACTCAGAAATGAGTTAATGTGATTATAATGTGGTTCTTTAAACAAACCAATTATAGCACAGACAGGTAGTAAATTATTACCACTATTAACATAAAATCTGAATCTTGGATTTTTCTGTTTTCTTATATGTTAACATTTAAAATATATTTTCTTAAACTGTGAACATTTTTGTTTTACATTTTATATTTACTCAACTTGTAATGTTTTACTCTTTATTAAACTATGAGATTTTTCATGAGTGTGAATTCCTTCATTCAATTATGCAAAAATATTTACCAATTAGAATATATGTAGAATTACAGAAGTTACATTATAACTGTATTAAATCATTGGAGGTGATGGAAGGGTTACAGTATGACAATAGCAAAGTCCAATGTCACTTAATATTTAAAAATAGATGTCCTCCAGGAGTTTATAGTCTGATAGGGGAAAAACATATTCAGAACAATAATTCAAAAGTCAGGAAAGTGTTTTAAGCTCTGCAAAATGATAAAGCTGGAGTGTACACATGAAGAGGGAGAAGTTATATTTGAATGAGGAACAAACTTCATACAGAAGACACTATTTTAAATGAACCACGAAGGATAAATACAACTGATAGAACCAGAAGTAAGAATAGCTATTGGAAGAATATACAGTCGTGAATAGTCCTGAATAGGTTCAGAAAGTAAGACACCACTTTGAAATTATTTTTTGCTTGCATGTGCCATAAGATTTAAGTGTGTGGACAGATGCAGACAATCTGCATACATGCATTGAAGTAACCAGAGGAGAACGTAAGGTGTCCTCTTCCAATGCTCACATGTGTATTTCCTTGAGATGCTGTATCCCTTCTCTAATTTGGAACAGCCGTTTTCATGAGTCCCAGTGATTCTCTGGTTTCTGTTCCCCTCAGGATTGGGATTACAGCTATATATGGCTACACCCAACTGTTTACATGGTGTGGTAGTTTAAATAGGTGGCCTCCAATATTTTCAGTGATTTATTACAGTTTGTAATTTAGAACCGTGGCCCCCTGGCTGGAGGAGGTGTCACTGGGTGGATCTTAGTTTCTAAGGTGTGGGGGTAGATTTGAAATTCCAGTCTAATGATATACAAGGTGCTGATTGGAGTTCCTGAAGTGTGCTGTGTGGATTTTGGATTTTAGCTTTTGTATTGTGACCTTCTCTTTCTGTGTGTCTGGGCTTATGAAAGCAGGCCAGTTTCTTCTGCCATTATGGAACTTCCCCTGGATCTGTAAGCTTCAATAAATATCTCTTCAACCATAAATGTGCCTCATCTAGAAGCTTACCTTAGTGTACCTGAAGCTGTCTACTGCACATGGGAACTAGGGAATCTTTCCTAGAAGGTCTCAGGACCTCTTAGGCTTTCATGCTTGTGTGGCAACCACTGTTACCCACTGACATCTATATCTATCATCTATCTATCTATCTATCTATCTATCTATCTATCTATCTATCTATCTATATCTATCTATCTATCTATCTATCTATCTATCTATCTATCTATCTATCTATCTATCAATCTATATCTATCTATCTATCTATCTATCTATCTATCTATCTATCTATCTATCATCTATCTATCTGTGTGTGTGTAGAAATGATTCTGTGAACATTGACTATATATATAAAATAGGGTTCAAGATATCCTGACTAAGGATTAATGGTGAAAAAAGCAACAAGTTCATAATCTATTTGGATTTGAAACTAGCAAGTATCACTAATAAACTATGGTTGTAAGTGGCAAATAGAAGTATAGATATATATGGCTTTGTCTTTCTCAACTGAATAGATGTTTCTTTCATTTATGCCAAAGGACAGAGATAAGATTTCATAGGGTAGTTAGACTGAGACACCTGTCACTGGTTTTTTAGATAAAATAGTATAATCATTGTATTCTGTGTAAAAAACTGTTCCATATTTAGGAATCTATGTACTTTTATGGGCATATACTTTTCTATAGGAAGTAAGAGCTAGTGGCTAATTCTTCCATTCCACAAAGTCATCTCACTCTAGTTTTGGTCATTTTTACATTAGGAAGGAGATATGTCAACACACATTCTCTTGATATAGATTCAACCACTTAAAAAGACATTGGCTAAGCCTGAAATTTTTTCCTGCATTTGAAGCATCAAGCCAGCCAGGCACATGCTTCCTTTCATGCAGTTCTGTAGGGGTAATAATCTTCTTGACAGAAGCTAGTATCCATTCTCTCCTCATTTATCCCATCATGTTGGGCACTCTTATTAAAGGGAAACTGGCACTCCTACTTTGAGAATTAGCTTTTGAAAACTTAAAATGAAATGTTTTATACATGCTTCATTCTCCATTATATATACTGTAAGGTCCAGCAATCTGTGAATTAGAAAATTAACTGTAAAATATGAGTTGCAGTTTGCGTCTATGTTTAAACCTTAACTTTCAGGGGGGAGAAACAAAAACAAAACAAAACAAAAAAAACCTCACTATTAAAAATAGACTTTTAGGCCCAATTTTTCCTTGTTAATTGTTTGTTCACTAACTAAATACCTCCCTATACATAGTATGAAAATCATTACTTCCTCCTGCAGTAAGAGTGGCTAGATTCATCACGGCAAACACAGCTATGGCATTCTTCTGCTTTATTTTTTTACATCTAATCTCAGTTATCTTCCTGGGTTTTGAATTTGTGAGGGGTTCAACATTACCCATTTTTCTCCAGTGTAAGGAGAGTAGCACACAATCAGGCTTCAGGATTAGCAGACAAAGAATCCAGTTGGAAGTGATTTTCTTTCCATTTCCCCAATCAAGGGTAACATGTACAGAAATGGTGTGAAGCACCTGTCCCAACCAACCGAGCTCACTGAGCTTCCAACACCCTTTGCTTCCTAGCACCCAGTCCCACCCCCTTGCTGAGTAGTGCCTTCTTTCTTAATAAACTCTGTTTCTACCACTACTCATGTGCTCCCAGTCTAAGTCCTTGTTCCAGGACCCAAGAACATGAAATCACAGAACGTGCTCTCCTGACTCCAACGTATGCTATCACACCTCTACGGTACACACGTAGGAAAAATGAAATACAGGAGTAGCTAAAAATCTCACAGCCAGGTGTGGTGGCATATGCCTAGAAACTGCACTGGAGAGACTGTGGCAAGACGTTCAGAAAGTTGAGACGAGCCTAGGCTTACATGAAACTTTGTTATCAAATAAATAAGCTAAAACAATTAAAATAAACAAACAGCTACTACAGATGTGAATAAATATTTCCATCATAGTGAGATTTTGTCAAATGTGGTCTTTGGCACATGGATTAAAATTACTTCTAAACAGTTTATTTGATTTCTTTCTTAAATTTTCACATATGAAGAATGCTAATATTTCCCCTAAAAGTATTAGAAAGTAATAAAGGAGTGGTAAGGGAAAAGGTGAAATGACATAAAAATATATTGGAAAAGGGCTGGAGAGATGGCTTAGTGGTTAAGCGCTTGCCTGTGAAGCCTAAGGATGCCGGTTCAAGGCTCGATTCCCCAGGACCCATGTTAGCCAGATGCACAAGGGAGTGCATGCGTCTGCAGTTCGTTTGCAGTGGCTGGAGGCCCTGGTGCGCCCATTCTCTCTCTCTCTTTGGTTTTTCTCTGTCTGTTGCTATCAAATAAATACATAAAAATAAACAAAAAAATTAAAAATATATATGTGTTGTAAAAATATCACTGATTCAAGATAGAAAAAGAATGGGACTGAGAGTTTAGGTAAATGTGACCTAAGAGACTTCCCATTATCAAAGAGAAAGAATGTTATCTGAATCAATGTGACAGAAGTGGAGAAAAGTGAACATTTTAGAGGGGTGACCAGGAAATAGGTCAACAGAAATTGTAGACCCCTTGTGTGAAATAAAGGGGAAAGTAACATACAAGAAGTGGAGGATGTCAGGCTCAGGCTGTGATAACTGGTCACATGGTATCCCTGACAATGTATGTATAGCATTCCCCTCTAGCAATGCTCCTAGTCAGTTTTGATCACATTTTTCCTGAGCTAATGATGAAGGTTGCTATAAGTTAGAAAAGCAAATTTAAAAAGTGCATTGCTGAAGTGGTTTCAGGTTTCAGGGTATCTAGGTGAGCCAACAGTGAGACTGAGAATGGGAATTGAGTCATTAATGTGGGAAAACCCTGTAAGACAAGTGAGGAAAGAAAGTAAAAGTGATCAACAAGAAATCATAAAATCTGTAAAGACCATAGTTGAGAGCATTTCAGAAAGTAAGGATGGGATAGTTGTGAGGGAAAATGGGGTGTGGTGGTTTGATACAGATGTCCCCTATAAACTTTGGTGTTCTCAATGTTAGGTCCCCAGATGATGGCAATTTGGAATTAAAGCCTCCTAGAGGCTATGTATTGTTGAGGGCAAAATTATGTATGGGTGTTATGAACAGCTTCCTCTTACCAATGTTTGGCACATTCTCCTGTTGTTGTTGTCCATCTGATGTTGCCAAGGAAGTGATGTCCACCCTTTGTTCATGCCATCATTTTTTCCTACCATCATGGAGCTTCCCCTCAAGTCTGTAAGCCAAAACAATCTCTTTATTCCCAGAAGCTGTTCTTGATCAGATGTTTTCTGCCAGCAATGTGAACCTGATTACAACAGTATAGGTGGTACAGAGAAGTGGTGTTATTGCTGCTGGAAACCTTACTTTGTGGCTTTTGGCCTTTTGGAACTGCTTCCCAAGAGGATGTGGAAGGATTTGAAACCTTGGCCTAAGACACACTTTGAAGCTCTGTGGGAACAGCTTGATAAACTATTCTGGTCAGAGTTGAAAGACGTGAATACAGTAAGAACTTAAGGTTTGGCTTATGAGGATGAAAAAGAGCTTTGCTTGGATTGGGCTAGAAGCAGTTTGCATGAGAGGACTGCTATTATGCCCATGTCCTGAAAACTTGTACAAGGTTGCATTGCATAAGAATGGACTGGTGTGATCACAGAGATATGGCACAGAAAAAAATGAAACCTTTGGCTGAAATTACTGCCTATTCAGCTGCAATTGTATGAGAGATTACAACCTTAGAGAATGAGCCAGTTGATCTGCATTGAGACAATAGGAAGAATGCAGACTCTTGAAGAAGCCTGAATGCTGAAGGAGTGTCCCATTCTTCAATGTCTGCTTTATTCCCCCCTTGAATTAACAAATTGGCACCCTACCTGGTATTATGGAATGAATATAACAAATGCAGGAAAGAGAGAGACATTTAATTTGCAACAAGGTATGGAAACCTATGAAGATGAACTCTGGATTGCAGCAGAGACCCAGTGGAGATGCCAGGATTATTGGATGGCTGCCAAGGTGAGCTGCTGGCACCAGATGAAGCTTTCCATAATTGTGAGTAGCCTAGCTGGAAAGGTGGAATTGGAACTCCAGGGACTGGTCAATGGTTAGAATTATTATACTTGGAGACTTGTCATTGACTAGAGTTGTTGGGCTTGGAGTTACAGAGTTTGATATTTTCCCTGTTTAAATCTTGTATTATTTGAGTTTTTCTTTGTTATGTCCAATGCCATTTTTTGCAATGTGAATGAATGTTTATTCTGTGCTACTATGGGTTTTGAGGGAATTTTTGGGAATTATGGCTCAGTTCATAAACTTTGGATTATCAGAATGTCTGAACATCATTTGGGTTGTTTAACACTATGGGGACTTTTAAAGAGGGACTTAACGTATTGTATTTTACAGCATGCATATCAATTTATGGGATTCAGGGGCAGAATGTGGTGGTTTGATTCATATGTCCCCCATAAACTTACAGGTTCTTAATGTTAGGTCCCCAGTCATTGGCAATTTGGGAATTAAAGCCTCCTGGAGGCCATGTGTTATTAGGGTGCAATTACATATAGGTATTATAAACCAGCTTCTTCTTTCCAGTTTTTGACACACCCACCTCTTGCTCTTGTCCATATGATGTTGCCCAGGCAGTGATGTCCACCCTCTGCTCATGCCATCGTTTTTTTTTTCTCTATCATGGAGTTTCCACTCAAGTCTGTAAGCCAAAACAAATCACTTTTTCCCACAAGCTCCTCTTGTTCAGGTGTTTCCTTGCAGCAATGTGAATCTGACTGCAACAAGGGGCAAGAGGTAATGCTATGATGAAATAATTGTTCTGAAGTTGTTTTCTACAACAAGGTGATATAATTTAACATAATGTCTATGCACTAAAAAAACATGAATAAAGCATTCTGATTGTCTTCACTATTAAGAAATGTTAAAAGCCTAAAGAGGTGGTTTAACACTACACAAGGTAAACATGCATTGAAATATATTACCCCATAATTATTTCATGTGCCAATATAAATGAAAGTACATTAAATATAACACAGACATATGGACACACATATAAATACATAGTTATCTGTACTCTGGAATAATTCAAATTAACAGGCAATATATATTGCTTTTAACTCAGCTATATAATTCTTTTGAGTCAGCTTATTTTATTTTTTAATAGTAACATTCTATTTACTATTTTTAAATCTTCTATTTCTTTTCCAGTTTCTTTTTTTTAATACATCTTGGGTCCATTTAATAAGTCAATACTGGGGCTGGAGAGATGGCTTAGTGGTTAAGGTACTTGCCTGCAAAGCCTAAGGACCCAGGTTCAGTTTCCCAGCAGTCATGTAAGCCAGATGCACAAGGTGGGACATGCATCTGGAGTTCATCTGTAGTGGCTGGAGGCCCTGGTGCACCCATTCTTTCTCCGTATCTGACTCTTACTCTCTTTGTCTTCCTCTCTCTCTCTCTTCCTCCCTCTTGATCTCAACTGAATAATATATTTTTTTAAAGTTAATACTGTAACAGAATGTGTGTCTTCAAATGTTTCTACATTACTGAACATTTTACTTGTTTTCGTGTTTATACCTTCTTTCTTGTCCTAATATAACATGATGTTGCTTTTTTTTCCTATTGCGGGAATCAGCATGAAAATACCTAGTTTACCTGTCCCTCTAAGTACCAACTTTTCACTTTATTTACCTTTTTAAGGATTCCTTTGTTATCTGGTGGCACAATGAAAGCTTTTCATCTTTATTAATGCCAGTAGCTTCCCTTTGGTTTTTTTTTTTTTTTTTTTTTGGCTGCATTTTGTTTCAATTTTCCTAACTTGTTACTATATAATGTATGCCTGTGGGATTTAAACTATAAAGATAGGCTGGAGAGATAGCTTATTGATTAAGGCTCCTGCCAGAAAAGCCAAAGGACTCAGGTTCAATTCCCTAGGAAATAAATAATTTCAAGAAGGAGATGTCGTATAAATCTAAAACTACACAACTTCTCACAAACTTCATTGTGCCCTTAGGTTTTGGAAATAAAATATTTTCATTTTATTAGAAAAAAAGGATATAGTGTCTAGTGTCCTAGGTATTTAAGAAATCAAAAACTGTGTCCACTATATTTTACAAAAATAAACATGTTTATGCGCTGTCCTAGATTCTTGGGAAAAAATAAGAATGAAGGTACAGTATCAGGGACCTATGGCATAAACCAAAGTAAAACATTAAGAGTACAAAAAAAAGTCAACACTTTGATGGAAATTTAAAAGTGCTGTGATACAGAGACAAAAGAAAGGGAAGTGTGTAAGCATTAAATATATGAACATGTTTAAATGGCATTTAAGGGATAAAGTAGAATAGATATGGAAGACATGGAAGGCTGATGAGTAATAGATGGCTGTCCCTCAGAAGCAGAAGGTAATCCATTTCAAGGGTCTGCTGGAAAGATGACCCTAAAACAAGAAAAAGCTATTCTTAGTATATTCACTGGAATGCAATGAAGAAGCTAAATAAAAGGGCAGGTGCTCCTTGCAGTTTAGTAGTTGGGTTTGAGAGAAGAGCTATCTGAACACCCTGGTTTTACATGAGTAGTTGATAAAGTTACCTGTAGGCTATGACTCAAGATTCAGTTTAAGAGCAAGGAAAAAAGAAGATTAACAGTTCTTGTCAAGAGAAAAGTCCAGGGTTTGATGAGGTAAAGAAAAAGGGGCTTCTCAGCCACATTGCAGACTCAGTCACCATGAGGTGACATCAGTAAAGGACACGATGATTGAGGGGTTTTCCTTTCATTTTCTTTGACATGAAAGATCGGCTGGTGAGTGTCTTGCCAGCACCATGAACTGATTCGATGTTGAAGATTTTCCATGTAGTGCTTTAAGAACACAGCAAGGGATGAGGACACTAGCCAGTGTCACAGAAGAAATTAAAAATTCTAATATAGTGTTTTGTTTGATAATTTAAAACTTTCAAGTTACTATGCCAGGTAGTACTAGTTTTATAAATACAAAATTCCAAATAAATATTAACTGATAACCAAATATATTATAAGTGTGATCTATTACTTTTTGTCTTCTGACACAGTTATTTAAGTTTTATAGTATAATTATACTTTATATTAAAGTCAGGTAAAGGGATTGCTTTTTGGGTTGAATTAATGGTTACATAAAAATAACTTTGGGGGTTGAGAGATGGCTGCATGGATAAAACTCTTCCTGGGAAAGCATGAAGAATAAAGTGTAATTTTTTTTTTTTTTTTTTGATTTTCAAGGTAGGGTCTCACTCTAGCCCAGACTGACCTGGAATTCACTATCTAGTCTCAGGGTGGCCTCGAACACATGGCAATCCTCCTACCTCTTCCTCTCCCCACCCCACCCCACCCCCCCCCCCCCCGCCTCCGAGTGCTGGGATTAAATGCAAGCACCACCATGCCCGGCTGAAGTGTAAATTTTTAAAGGCATGCTAATGTCTGATTGGTCTCTGTGCTGGGAAGGAGGATGTAGTGGCAACCTAGGCAAACAGGCTGGCTAGACTAGCCTAAGTGGTTATCTCAGGTTTCAGTGAGAGACCCAGTCTCAATAACTGTGGTGGAGTTAGATAGAGGAAGACACCCAAAGTCAACACCTGGCCCTCACATGTGCACCAACATGCATCCAAACATGCACATAACACACACACACATGCACACACACACAAACACACACACACAAAACACAATTTTATGGAACTAGAGAGATAGCTCAGCCATTATAGGCACATGTTTGCAAAGCTTAACAACCCAGAGTTCAATTCTCCACTACCCATGGAAAGCCAGATGCACAGAGTGGTGTATGACCTGGAGTTTGTTTGAAGAACCAAGAGGTCCTAGCATGCCCATTTTCTTTTCCTCTCTCCTTCTTTCCTATCTCTGATGAATGAAAAGTTTTATAAAAGAGAAAATTAACTTTCTGTGAAACATCTTTTTTTAGCCTTATAGTAAATGATATATTTTCATTTCTTTGCACAGTAGTAGAAATGAAGTAAATTTCAAGAGAAACAAACATACGGTATTATTTTGCCTTCACATTTTGTTATACCAAATATGATAAAAATGATTGATAACTATATTTGAAAATAATAGAGTAATTATGAAGAGACTTGAAAGTACCTTAAAATTGTTGCAATTTTCTATAATTTAGATTTATTTGATTGATTTGTATTACTAGTTTAAACTGACTAACAACTTAAATTGAAACAAAATTTTTTGTAAGCAACTCTAGTCATAGTGCACTGGACTTCTTTGAATTGCAATTGCACCCCTTAATTGCAAACTAAACTGGAGTAACTCCCTTACTCCACCTAGGAAAATGCAATCCCCAAATGCTCATTCATGTTTCCCTCTTTTACTGACATTGAAAGTCTTAAAGATTCTTTTATGTTTTTCCAATAGTTTACTATAGCTGCCTTATGACTGCAGTCATAGAATTGTAAACAACCCATAGAAATCTTTATTCTGCTCTCCCACTGTGCTTTTCCAGATCACAGTGCTATACCAAGTGATTTTCAGCTCAAGATTTGCAGATCTTGGCTAGGTTCTCAACAGTTGCTGAGACCACAGCCTAAGCCCTTTGGCATGCATTCTTTCTTCATAGGCTACTGTTCTCCCTTGGGCATCACTCCAACTATTAGCACAACATTTTATCAAATGTGTCTTGAGCTTTCTGTGCTAAAAGTTCATGTTAGATTCACTGCTTTGGAGCCATACATAATTATCTACAATATTGTCTACTTTTCTTAGCAAATATTGTCACCTGATGAGTTATTCAATATGTACTGATCACTGTTGTACATCCTTTTTCTGCTTTGTGGTTCAAAAGAGTATTATATAACCATTATCAGTTATTGCATCTAGGTTACTGATATTCTTTTCCGTGTGTATGTGTGTGTGTGTGTGGTGTGTATGTGTGTGTAAAAGAGAGAGAGAGAAAGAGAGAAAGAAAGAGTTTGATTATGTCCATGAGTATGAGCATGCCATGGCTAAATCATAATAAATCAAGAGTAGTCAGCATGTTCTTCCAGAAATTGCTTCTACTTTTGATCACAGCTCTTTTCTGAATCCATATCTTGTAAACACAATTGATTAGCTCCAGGAATGATATATTTCCAGGATATTTTAATTTATGTCATTCCCATTATTGATTCTATAAGTGTATTATCAAACATACTTCAGAAGCACCCCCTACAAATGACCAGTAACATAATGTGCACATGAATTAATTATGTTCCAGTAGGTGCTTGACATCTGTGCAAAGATACCTGCACAATTAGATTCTAAGGATGGAAAATACTAAGCAATTTTCTTTGCCATCCTTATCTGAATCTTTGCTTGACTTCATGCATGAAATTCTGATGTATTAAATTACATTTAAAAATTGTGAACTCCTTAAATACAGGAATTGAGCCATGAATATTTCAGCTCTTTACCATAATGAAATCTTGGCTTTCCATATGTCCATAAAGTAGTATCATTTCTTTTTAAATTTCATTGGCCAGAATTTTATAATATTTCCATAATTTTCTATAATTTATACTTGGAAGTGATAGTTTATATTCTGTGAAGACATATGGTCAAAAAATTTGAGATTTATTTTTGTGTTCATGAAGAGGCAAGTAGCTATTGAGAAGTGAATGCAAGTTTCTCCACCATAGAGCATAACAGTATATGTTTTATTTAATAGTGTGAAGGAATCACAGTAAGAAGGCATAACTTAGCATTGAATATATTTCTCCCAAGAAAAAATATATTCTCAATGGCATTCTTCATTGATGGAGGGTTTACTTTGGTTTGTGAGAATAAAGTTGGTAGGAAAGGGGTTGAACATACTTTGGGACATACTGGTAATGTTTTGGGTATCTGTAAAACAAAAGGAACTTGTTTTGTTATATGTTTTGTTATGTTAGAGACATAAAGAATTGATGGATTCCTTCATCAACATTTTTAAAGGTGCCAGAAGGTGAAATGGTGGGAGAAATAGACATGAAATTTAAATCTAGGGGTGAGGAGATGGCCTCGTTATCATGAGGACTTGAGTTTGACACCTAGTACCTAGGTAGAAACTTATCAAGGAATCACATACACTACTCTAATGATGAGCAACTACAGCTATCTTGATATGAAATCAGGAAGTCACTTTGAGAAGGACAATATAGAGGTACTCTAACAAACATGTAAGTGCTACTGTGCCTCCTTTCCTAGCTAAAGGAGTGGCATTTAGGGAACATAAGTGTTCCATTTGATATCACAGTAAGGGCCAATAGCATTAGCCTAAATGCAGGGCATTTTTTAGAGGCACAAATCAAAATAGCCATTAGCTAGATAGTCATATGCTGGTCTTGAAGACTTTTATTATTGAAGACACTAACTTTTTGTGCAAGGGTATATGTGTGTGGTGTGCATGTTTCTAGATTTATATGTAGGGGCACATTGTGTGTGTGTGTGTGTGTGTGTGTGTGTGTGTGAGAGAGAGAGAGAGAGAGAGAGAGAGAGAGAGAGAGAGACCGAACACATGCACATCTGTAAGTATGTGTCTTAGGCCAGAGATCTATATTGGATGTCCTTCTCAATGGCTCTCCACATTATTTTATGAAGCAAGGTTTCTTGCAGCATTTAGAGCTCACTGATTTGGCTAAAATATTGTGTATTAGTTACATTTTCATTGTGACCAATAACTGAGAAGTAACTTAAGGCTCGGAAGGTTTACTACTGCTCAGGTCTCCAGGTTATAGTCCATTATGAAAAGGAAGGCCTGCAGCAGAAGCTTCAGGAAGCTGGTTACATTTAGTCTATCAAGAGGAAGAAGAGAGCAATGAGTGTGATACTCAGCCAACTCCTTCCATTTTATTGACACCAGAATCTCTTCCCATAGAATGGTATCCCCCATAGTTCTTAGTTAACCTAATCAAGATCATTGCTATCAGTTGATTATAGGCCCTGTTACATTGGCATCAATATAATCCATCACAACTTGCAAGCCAGTGAGACCTGGGATCCTCTGCACCTCCCCAGTTCTGCAATTACAGATGTTTACCACACACCTGGCTTTGACATGGGCTCTGGGGATCTGATGCTTCCATGCCCATCATTTTACCAACTGAACCATTACTCCGACCCAACAAACATTACTCTTCAATTGTTAATGGCAAGATCTTTACATCAAAGAAGGAGGTGGCAGGTCAGAAGCAATAGTTGTACACTAGAGGGCCTTGGTCCAGTGGGTTTGCATTAAGGGTTGGAAGTATTGAATATTTCAGTAACCAGGTATAGAATGCACATATGCAACACTGGAAACATTGTGGGTCATGACTTTGGGTTGCAGATGAATTTACAACCATTGTAAGAAATTCAAAGGGAGCCAGTGTAACAACAATATAATGACTGCAAAGAATAAATCATACATGGTGGGAAGTGCACAGGTACAAGCTTGTGCTCAAGGAAAAAGAAAAAAGAATGGGCTTGAATTTGAAGAGACAAACTTCCCTATGACTCTGATGTTTAAGAAGTCTTAAAGATTTTGGCTCAAGCATTCCTATTATATCACAATTCATAAATAGTAAAAAAGTTTTACTTAATGTGTTGTTTTCTGAAAAGGTCATAAAAAATCACAGCATAAAACTATATCTATGAAAACTTTAGATACAAATAGCTACAAACATTAATCACATAACTGGTAAAGTAACATGTAAGAAAATAATATACATTTGAATTCATAATAACATTATTAGTAGTTAATTAAAGGAAAATAGGATCAACTCTCATCATTTTCAAATTGGTTCAAGTGTCCGGATACATATTGTCATAGTTACCTGAAGAAGGAAGAAAGTGATTTTTTTTTTTTCTCATCTAAAAAGGCTTGTTGAGGGAGACAAGTTCCCAAAGCAATCTACTTGGCCTAAGTAGAGAGAGTAGGTTGGGTCTTTAAGTGAAACATAGAAAGTCAGGGTTAATATTTTTGCATTTGACCAGGAAGGTTGGTGGAGTCTGTACTTCCTGCCAGTGCTCAGTGGTGAGTGGCTTTGTTTGTTTGGATTTGTTGACTTCAGTCAACTTGGTCAATTAGTATAAAGGGAAGAGAGGAAAACTGAGTAATCAAACATCATAAGTGGAGTTACTTTGTCATAAAAAATCATTTTTAGATTTAGCTTAAACTCCTCTATGACCTTAGTTTTCAAAATTTTCGATTTATAAACCATGAAATAAAATGGATTTACAAATTCACAGTGGATTAGAGTACCATTCACTGCAGTATGAGGAAACAAACTGGGCATTCAATGATGATGACATTTATAAAAATCAAAGCCAAACATTAGATTATTAGCTTACATATTTTTTCAGATCAAAAGTGATACTTTATCTGGGCCTAATTTAGAGGCTGTCATAGGAGGATCACAAATTCAAAGCCAACTGGACAACTTAGTGAGACCCTATATCCAAATAAAAATAAAATATGCTGGAAGTCAGATGTGGTAGCTCATGATTTTAATTCCAGCACATGGGAGGCTGAGATCAGAGAATTGCTGTGAGTTTTAAAAATATACAAAGTGAGACCCTGTTTCAATAAACCATAAACCAAATTAAGCAGGAGGAGGAAGAGAAGAAGCAGAGGAAAAGGGGGAAGATGAAGAAGAAGGAGGAGATGAAGAAGGAGGAACAGAGGAGAAGAGGAAAGAAGAGGAGGAGGAGACGGAGAAGGACTAAGAGGAGAAGGAGAAAAGAAGAAGGCAGTGGCTGTTTGGCAGAGTGCTTTAATACCACTTGTAAAGACCTGGGTTCAGTCACCAAAGCTGGGGGCAAGAAACCCCAAAGAACAAAATAATAATTTATAATTTATAATGAGGCTTTTGAAAATGCAAAAAGTATATAGAGGCAATAGGCATATCTATGGATTTATCAGAAAGAGGTTGGGATCTGTTAATATGTTTTCTTTCTCTCACAGGCCTTATTATGTACCAATTTGTACTTAAATTATATACTTAAAAATATACATCTCTATCCTTGTATGAATATCCATGTCTTTGCACTCCCCAGGTTAACAATGAACAAGTTTTTTTTTTTTGTTTGTTTGTTTGTTTTTTTTGAGGTAGGGTCTCACTCTAGCTCAGGCTGACCTGTAATTCACTATGGAGTCTCAGGATGGCCTCAAACTCACGGTGATCCTCCTACCCCTGCCTTCCACGTGCTGGGATTAAAGGCGTGCACCACCACACCCAGCTAACAAGTTTTAACCAGCATTATCTCAGGAGTTCATGTTCTTTGCAGTACAATCTTCACAGTTTTCTGTTGCATGGATTTAACCATTATCTTTTTTTTTTTTTTTTTTTCAGATAATGTGCTATCTTAAATGGAAGCACTGCGGGAAGTTTAACACTTTGAATACTACTCTATTTTTGCTGTATTTCTGTGAATGCATTTAGTCAACAAATACGAATTTCCATCTAATTCATATTTTAAGTCTCCTTTCAGAACAGCTTATACAAATTTCCAAACATGACATAGTATGAGAACAAATCTAAACACTCACCTGTAGCTCGTGTCTCTGTGTGCATGCACGTATACTTACACACGCACACACACACATAGTCTCTTTGAGAATAAAATGATTGAAAATACGACAGCTGTTTCATCTGAACTTCCCCATTAATCTCTGCTTCTCCTATAAATCTAGACATTACAGTCCTTCTGCTCTAGAATCATCTTTCTACCACAATGTTTTTACAAGGTACTCTGAAAAGATAAAATCGTAGGGCAAATTTACCTCTGGAGTAAATGCTGGTACATTTTTTAGATAGTAAAGATAATGTCAGTGATCCTGTCTGGAGTGATTTAATGATGCTTGCCTCTGGAGACTTTTCAAGGTAATAAATAAAGTGATGCCTCACTGTTTCTGAGAGACATCTGTTTACAACCCAAGGTAATAAAGACACTGTCTGTCTGAAGAGGAAAGGATGGGCAGATTTGCCTGCTCTTTAACACTGGAGCATTTTAAGCATGGGATTAATATCCTGTAACACGTCACCACTGTATACGCACAGTCCACTTGTCATCACCACTGCCCTGAGGAACAACCTAGGGGCATGAGATATTGTTCTGACAAATAATTTCTTTGTGAATAATAAATTTTATCTCATATCCACAGGATATCTTATCAAAAATGTAAAACGGACATTATGGTAGGCTATCTGCTGGCATGCCACTACAGTGAAATTTCATATTATTTTCTGTTTGATGGCTAAACACTATATTATTAGTGTCAATGCTTTTTCACATACTAACACTTTTTACTTCAGACTTCATGTTGTCTTTTAATAGATTTTCCTCACATTTCTAAAGTAGTGATTTGAATAACAATGTGCATCCTTGTATATAAAAGCTATTTATCCTGTCCTATCTGCTGTTTTGGCCATTGACTATCAATTTTATTTATTTCTTTTTTTTATTATTTATTTTTATTTTTATTTTTTTAAAAATTTATTTATTTGAGAGCGACAGATACAGAGAGAAAGACAGATAGAGGGAGAGAGAGAGAATGGGCGCGCCAGGGCTTACAGCCTCTGCAAACGAGCTCCAGATGCGTGTGCCCCCTTATGCATCTGGCTAACGTGGAACCTGGGGATCCAAGCCTGGAACCGGGGTCCTTACGCTTCACAGGCAAGCGCTTAACCGCTAAGCTATCTCTCCAGCCCAATTTTATTTATTTCTTTTTAAGATTGCAGCTTATAACATTTTTGTCATAGTTCCATTTCTACTTGAATTTATGTTTTGTTTTGTTTTTGTTTTAAAACTTGTCTTACAAACCTTTTCAGTACCCTATCTGTTGCTTCAGCCATCTCATCACTTAAAAGATTACCTTGGGCTGGAGAGATGGCTCAATGGTTCACAGTGCTTTCCAGAAAGTCTTATGGCCCAGGTTTAATTCCCCAGTGTACACATAAAGCCAGATGGACAAAGTGACATATGTATCCTGAGTTTGTTTGCAGTGGCAAGAAGCTCTGGCATGCCTATTTCCTCTCTTTCATTCTTTCTCTGTCTTTTGCTCTCTCTCTCCTTTCAAATAAATAAATAAAAATATATAAAACCACCCTATTTTCAGTGATTTGTCTTTGAAAATTAATCCTTAAGAAAGTTGGAATAAGATTTATAAATGCATATCATAAGAATTTACAGTTACAAAATATATTATCATTTTTACCTATGCTATTCTTGAACATTTTCTAATTTAATTAAGATTTTGATGTTTTATAATAGCCCTATTAAGTCATCTATAAATATATTAGGATAAACATTAATATTCTTTAGTACTAAAACATACTGTAGCCTGATACTTATTATGGTAAAGATAAAGTTATAGCTTGCATATGTAATTCAAAGACAACTGGATAATTCACTCATTTAAACTAAACTTCTTTTCTTATCAAAACTTTATAAACAGACAACCTTTTACAACTCACAGTGGAATTGTGTCAGTACTCTATGTGTTGAATTCCAGTCATTTGGTGTATTCTAAATTTCTCCATAAAAAGCTATAGCTCAGCTGGGTATGGTAGCTCATACCTTTAATCCAAGTACTGTGGAGGCAGAGGTAGGAGGATCACCATGAGTTTAAGGCCAGCCTGAGACTACATAGTGGATTCCAGGTCAGCCTGGACTAGAGTGAAACTTTACCTCCAGAAACAAATAACAACAACAACAAAGCTATAGCTCAGATGGCTTTAACATGTCTGTGTTTCAAAGGTAATGCTAGATGATTTATAAATTGACCTACTTAGCATAAGGAAAGGAATCAAATTTCTATATCAAAGAAAAAAATTGAACAATAGAAATAAAGTGAATATCTTTAAATTCTCAAAGCCTGATCTTTTGAGTTGTTAATACAAAAAGTGGTCTTTCTTTTTGGTACATATCAGCTCATTTTAAGCTAAGTTTGAGTGCAGTAATTAGAGAACTGAATCATTCTGCAGGATAAAGTGAGAATTTAGAGCCTTCATAATTCGAAAGAACAAGATCTACAGAGTCCACAATGGCCTCATCATTGACAGAATACTAGCCAGAGGGTTTTCAGAGGAAAAATATATAATGTAATAGCATTTTAATATTTTTCATGAAAACTTACAGGACTAGAAAAGGCACTGAAAGAGTATGAAAGTGCACAGCTGAGTTTTTAGAACAAAAAGCCTAAAACCAGCATTCATGCTAGTTACAGCACTACCAATATGGTGGATCCTTTTTCAGTCCATTGTAAATACTGTCTCAGACCAAATGTAGCCATTAAACTGATTTCTAAAACTGGGTTGGGATGGATAGTTCTGGTTTAAAGGATTCTTTATTCATTTATAAAACTCTTTCCTTATTTAGTTTACCTCATAGTTCTAAGCACGCTATTTATAATTGGGGCTCCACAAGTTTTTGTTATGGGGCTGAGCAGGAGAGGCTCTCTGGGTTGACAAGCTTTACAATCAAGTGCTTTTAACTATTGAACAATTTTACCAGCCCCATTTCCCTTATTTCTAGGATATATCTTATGATAAGCACATGTGAACACATGCAAATCATATATATGCACACAAAGGGTCAAATGACTGAGCCCAAGAATATACTTTATAATATGGTATAAAATACTTCACATTTTCAGCCTTAATTTCAACACTTCTCATAGATATAAACTATTTCTTCCTGTACACATTTTATTAAAAAGTTAAATGGGATGCTTTTTTTGGTTGAATAGATACTTGAATATTATCTTTGCATGTTGAAGACTTCTACATATTTTTAAATTTTTTTAAATTATTTTATTTTTATTTATTTATTTCAAAGTGACAGAGAGACAGAGAGAGATAGAGAGAGAGAGAGGCAGATAGAGAGAGAGAATGGGTGTGCCAGGGCTTCCAGCCACTGCAAATGAACTCCAGACACGTGCGCCCCCTTATGCATCTGGCTAACGTGGGTCCTGGGGAGTCGAGCTTTGAACCGGGGTCCTCAGGCTTCACAGGCAAGTGCTTAATCACTAAGCTATCTCTCCAGCCCACTTCTACATTTTTTTAAAAAAAATAACTTAATTACCTTTTATTTACCAATTTGTGGAATTTCTTTGTATGTTTTAGACATATATATATATACTGCTATATATGTTCATGATGAATATTTGCTTCTAATGTGTACCTTAGCACTTGTTTTTCTAAACATAGGAGCAGGAGAGTGCAGGTGAGGGGAGAAGAAAGTTAACCAAAATTCACAGTGCATTAAAAGTTATATGGAAACATACTAGTTTTCCTGCTAATTAAAACTATATTTTTTACAAAAGAAATTTGAATGAAGGTACCCTATATGGTGAATAAAGTTGCTCCCAAAAGCCATAGGTGTTTTCATCAAAAATTCCACTTCCAGAGATAAGCTATTCTTCTGAGTTGGGAGGAAATCACAGAAGTTCCCAAAACAGTGTAAGCTATTGTCATTGCTCTGCATGGTCCAACAGAAGTAGATGTTAAGTCCTAATAGCTGAAGTCACACTTAGTTTCAGGACATAGAAAAATCAAAGAGGAATTGAGCTGGACACTTTCTCTGTGCTCGCTAGTGTTCATGCTGGAAAGTGCTAAGCAAACTACTGGTGAAGAAAAGTTATCAACATTCTTACTCATCTATGAACCCTTTAATATGAATATTAACTACCACACTGACTGAACTGTTTTCTCACTTGCTTCTATTTCCCTGCTTAGAGGCCATGCATAGAGGAAGATTTATTTGGAAATTAAGGTACTATTATGAAAAATTAAACCAACAGCCTCTTTCTGGAAAACCCACAAGAAGGTAAGTTCCTAATAGTTTTAGGGTAGCACAAGTACTCACTTTGATGTCCTCACTACTGATGACTCAGACCTTGTATCTATCTCCAATCACCTCTTGACTAAAAGTAAGTTTCTATCCAGAACTTATAAAGAAATTCAATTCAATAATTTCTTCATTTGCCCACATCCTTCTCAAGCTGTCCCAATCCATATTAATAAAATGAGCTTTTGAGAGATACCATCATATCACCTACCTCCAGAAGGAACTCAAGGTCTTCTTTTTTGGCCTTTGCTATAAACATTTTGACCATCCAAAAAAAAAAAAAATCCAAACAGCTCTGGACACCAAATATGCAAGATTCATAATTAAGAAATTCATACTCCTTCCTCCCTTTACTTTACAAGCAAGATAATTTCTTGTCTTATAGAACCCCAGTCACTAAGAGAGCTTACTTTACAGTTGCTAACACAAGATTGCCACTTTTTAGTATACTTTTCTCCTAGATTCATGGTACTTCCCAATTACTTAGGGAAATAAAAAATACACTTGACATTTAAATTCTACTTGTTTACAAAAACATTTAGCCAACATGTCACCCTTATATGTGGATTTTCTTGTTGCTTTCAAATGGAAAGTCTGACACAACTGATACTTCTAAATTGCTAAGTTTGAAGGACAAATATTGTCCAATGTAAGTTTAGTTTCTAGGTCATTAAACATGAAAAATTTGAATATTACTTATAATTTTCCTTGACCAACTACTATAAGAAAACCTGCAGAATTTCTTACTCTCATTGGATACTGTTCATATGATTCTTAATGTTCTCAAACTGAATATAATCTCTATATAAATTTAATGAAAGCCAAAATATCTCAGCCTTTAATTTGTATAGATTGGCAAGAGTTGGTATTCAGGGCCATAAAACATTTGTTTCAAACCACCTTATTTAACATAGCATAATGGCATTAAAACTTTGTATTTGAGGGTTGAAGAGATGGCTTGCCTGTGGAACCTAAGGACCCGGTTTAAGGCTCCATTCTCCAGGACCCACGTTAGCCAGATGCACAAGGGGGCGCATGTGTCTGGAATTCCTTTGCAGTGGCTGGAGGCCCTGGGGCACCCATTTTCTTTCTTTTTCTATCTGCCTCTTTCTCTCTCTGTCATTCTCAACTAAGTAAATAAAATGAACAAAAAACTTAAAACTTTGTATTGGAATATATAAAATCATTATATGCCTTAGAAATCAAATTCAAGACCATGTACATATAGATACATACATACACACACACACATATACATATGTGTATCTATCTATATCTATACACATATAAAATCCAGTGCCCATTGATACTTTTCACGTAGCTCTCTAGCAAAAGCTCCTGCTTTTATTTGCATATAGGCATCCCACTATGTTCCACAGAAACCTCTACTTAGACATTGTGTCAATTTCAGCACAAAGTCTCACATTCTGATATATCCACAGCGAGAAGGATGAAGTTATTTTACTCTGTAAGATGGTCTCTGACCCCATCAAGATAGCTCAATGGATTGTACTGGAACAGTCTCTTTAAATGTTTAACACACTGGTGTGGTTTGAATATTGAATTTTCCACCACCATCTCATGTATTAGAGGATGGGCTCCCTGCTTATTTCTACTTATGGGGCAAGAGTTACTAGGACGACTTTTAGCAAATTATCAGAATTTTATAACTCTGTTTTTTGCCTTTCAATTCCAGGCAATAGGTGAGAAACTTTTCTTCATCATCCATTCCTACCATGTTTATTTTACGTATGTATGTATGTGTGTGTGTGTGTATATATATATATTTTTTTTTAAATTGACAACGTATATACTTACAGGCAACAAACCATGGTATTTCTCTCCCTTCCCTCACTTACCCCTTCATAACTCTGCTCTCTGTCATGTCCCCTCCCTCATTCCTTTAGTCTCTCTTTCAATTTCATGTCATTATTTTTTTCTCCTATTATGACGGTCTTATTGCTAGGCACTGTGAGGTCTTAGACATCGAGGACAATTAATATACAGACAGTTTTATGTAAGAGAGTGGTACCCTTCCTTTGACGCTTACATTCTTTATTTCATGTTTTTCACAATCGACCCTGAGCCTTGAAGGGTGTGAGATATTTCAGTACTAGACACTCCTCCATCCCTTCTTCTCAGCACTATGTTGCCTTTTGGGTCATTCCAGTGGTCATCACCATCTGAAAAGAGAAGCTTCTCTAACCAGAAGTGAGATTAGCATTAATATAGGAGTATGAACATTAAGTGAAATGCTTTCAGGGCTATTTGGTGAGAGTAATATATGCATGTTTCCAGACAAGAGCAGGCTTTGTTTCCCTAAGGCCCATTACCTCCTTGTTGAGGCATATGGGTCATGCATTGCGGAGTTAGCCCACAGTTATTGGTACAATAAATGTCTCTGCATTTCATGACCCAACAGGTGGCTCTGACATTCTTTCCTCCCCCTCTTCTGAAAAATTTCCCTGAGCCATGTTGGGATCTAAAGCTATATTACAAAGCCATAGTAATAAAAACAGCATAGTACTGGTGTAAAAACAGGAGTATAGACCAATGGAATAGATTTGAGGACCAGGACTTTGGGTCAAGGAACTATAGCTACTTGATATTCAACAAAGGCCTGAACAATATAGGCTGGAAAAAAGACAGCATCTTCAATAAATGGTACTGGACAAACTGGATAACCACATGCAGGAAACTAAAACTTGATCCACACATTTCCACCATGCACTACACTCCAATCCAAATGGATCAAAATCTCAATATAAGACCAGAAACTCAACTAGTACTGGAAGAATATTTAGGAAGTACTTTCCATGATATAGGAATGAAAAAAGACTTCCTGAACAAAACCCCAGTAGCTCATGATCTTAAACAGTCACTCAACCAATGGGACCACATGAAGCTGAAGTTTCTTTACAGACAAGCATACAATAAGCAAAGCCAATAGATTACCCACAGAATGGGAGAAAATATTTGTGGGTTATCCAACTGATAGAGGTCTAATCTCTAGAATCTACAAAGAACTCAAAAGCTAAACAGTTAGAAGTCAAACACCCCACTCACAAAATAGGGCAAAGAGTTGGAAAGGCAGTTCACAGAGGAAGAAATACAAATGGCAAACACACACTTAAAAAAATGTTCACCATCCCTAATCATCAGAGAAATGCAAATTAAAACAACTATGAGATTCCACCATACCCCAATAAGGATAGAAAACATCAAAAAATCAAATGAAAATAAATGCTGGCAAGGATGTGGAAAAGTAGGAACACTCATACACTGTTGGTGGGAATACAGGATGGTACAGCCACATGGAAAGAAATATGGAGACTTCTGAAAAAGCTGACTGTAGAAATACCAACAGACCCAGTTATTCCCTTACTGGGCATCTACCCTAAACCTTCAAATCACAGGCCAGAGAGATTTGCTCAACCATGTTTGTAGGGGCTCAATTCATAATAGCTAAGAGCTGGAATCAATCCAGATGTCCATCACTAGAAGAATGGATAACTAAGATGTAGTATATCTATATATTTGTTTTCTTGATGGTAGCCATTCTGACAGGAGAGAGATGGAATCTCAACGTAGTTTTAATTTGCATGTCCCCGATGGCTAAGGATGTGGAATACTTTATTATATGTTTATATGTCATCTGTATTTCTTCTGGTTAAGTTTATTAACAGGTACTTTATTTATTTGTTTGTTTATTTATTTATTTATTTATTTGAGGCAAGTGTGAATGGGAGAGATTCCCTGATTTCATCCTCTGCATGTTTGCTCTTTGTATATAGGATAGCTACTGATTTTTGTGTATTTATTTTGTATCCTGCTATGTTGCTAAAAATGTTTATCAATTCTAACAGTTTGCTGGTAGAATTTTTAGGGTATTTTATGTATAGAACCATATCATCTGCAAATAGTGATAATTTGATCTCTTCCTTTCCAATTTGTATCCCTTTTATGAGTGTCTCTTGCCTTATTGCTATAGCTAAGACTTCCAATACTATATTAATAAAAATGGGGACAGTGGACACCCTTGTTGTGTTTCTGAATTTAGTGGAAAAGCTTCAAGTTTTTCACCATTTAATATTATGTTGGCTGTAGGTTTGTCATAAATAGATTTTATTATGTAGAGATATGTTCCATCAATTCCCAGTTTCTGTACTACTTTTAACATGAAAGAATGTTGGATTTTGTCGAATCCCTTTTTTGCATCTACTGAGATGATCATGTGATTTTTGTCTTTCAGACAATTTATATAATGTATTATAATTATTGATTTGCATAGTTTGAACCATCTTTGTGTCCCTGGGATAAAGCCAATTTGGTCAGGGTGAATAATTTTTTTGATATATTTTGTATTCTATTTGCCAATAATTTATTCAGAAATTTTGCATCTATGTTCATGAAGAAGATTGGTCTGTATTTTTCTTTTTTTGTTCTGTTTGTCTGGTTTTGGTATGAGGGTGATGCTGGCTTCATAGAAGCAGTTTGGTACAATTCCGTCTTTTTGTATTTTATGGAGAAGTTTGAGAAGCAGTGAAATTCACCAGTGAATCCATTTGGGTCTGGCCTTTTTTTAGTTGGGAGACTTTTGATAACTGCTTGGATCTCTGTACTCATTATAGGTCTATTTAAAATTTTGTTCATTTTTATTTATTTATTTGAGTGTGACACAGAGACAAAGAGACCCAGAGAGAGAGAGAGAGAGAGAGAGAAGGATGGAGAGAGAAGGACAGAGAGAGAAAGAGAGAAAGAGGGAGAGAGAATGGGCATGCCAGGGCTTTCATTCACTGCAAACGAACTCCAGACACAAGCATCCCCTTGTGCATCTGGCTAACATGGGTCCTGGGGAAACGAGCCTCGAACTGGGGTCCTTAGGCTTCACAGGCAAGTGCTTAACCACTAAGCCATCTCTCCAGCCCATTATAGGTCTATTTAAATGGTTTATCTCATCTTGATTTAATTTTGGTAGGTTACATGAATCAAGGATCCATTTCTTTCAGATTTTCAAACTTAGAGGCATATATATTCTTGAAGTGTGTCTTTATAATTGTCTAAATTTCTTTGGTATCTATTGTAATCATGCCTTTTTTCATCTCTAATTTTATTAATTTGTGTCTGTTCTTTTTTGATCTGAGTTGCTGAGGTTTTATCAATCTTGTATATTCTCTCAAAGAACCAACTCTTTGTTTCATTGATTCCTTGGATTGATTTTTGGTTTCTACTTCATTAATTTCTGCCATAATTTTTGATATTTCTTCTGATCTACTGATTTTTGGTTGGTCTTGTTCTTCTGTTTCCAAGGCCTTAAGGTGAAACATTTAATTGATTATTTGTGAACTTTCTAATTTCTTAATATAGGCACTTAGAACTATAAATTTCCCTCTTAGGACTGCCTTCATTGTGTCCCAAAGATTTTGGTATGTTGTATTACCATCATAATTTGATTCCATGAATTTATTGATTTCCCTTTTGATTTCTTCAATGACCCATTGATCATTCAATGCTGCACTATTTAGTTTCCATGAATTTTGGTATACTCAATAGCTTTTCTTATTGCTTATTTTCAGCTTAATCCCATTGTGGGTAGATAGAATAGAAGGAATTATTTTAATTTTCCTGTATTTGTTGAGATTTGCATTGTATCCTAATATATGGCATATTTTAGAGAATGTTCCCCGTGCTTCTGAGAAAAATGTATATTCTGCAGCATTTGGATGACATGTTCTGTAGATATCTGTTAAGTCAATTTGTTTCATGACATCATTTGATTCAGATGTCTCTCTGTTTATTTTTTTTCATTAACTCTGTTCTTCATTGCTAGTAATTTTGACTGGTTTTTCTTCATTATTTTTTATTTCCTTATTTATTTCTCTTATTGCCTTCTTATTTCATGAGATTGTTGTCCTGCGTCTTCTGTGATTCATTTGATTTCCTCTTTGAGTTCCTCTTTGACTCCTTTGATTTGTTCTCTAACTTCTTTGAACATATTTACAATCATTCTTTAAAAATCTTTCTCAGGCATTTCCTCTAATTTGTTCTCACTGGAGGTCATTTCTGATGCATTAATACTGTTAGGTGGATTTATATGGTCTTGCTTTTGAGTGTTTCTTGTGTTATAATGTATATATTTTTGCATCTTGGATTAAATTAATGCTTGGATTTTCTAGCTAGCTAGGTATTCTTAGCTGTATCAATTGATTTGATGTTATATATCTTCAGGATAGGAGCTTAAGGTGTTAGGTGTGGCTCTTAAGGCTCTCAGAGTATCTACAAAGGTGTTCCTAGGGGTTGAGTTTCCCTACTATGGGAGTATTCAAGTAGGCTGAGTGGAATAAAATACAGGTAGATTCTAAAGTTGAACTAAACACTGTACACATTCAATCAAAATCAGCACCAAATATTTATGCAAGAGTAGTTATTATAACAACCAGATCCTTTATCAACAAAGAGGTTAAGATTTCTCATCTATTGAGGGATCCAAGTCAGCTTGTATCCAAGTGAGACACTTCGCTGGTGCAATCAATCCCAGTTGCCTTTTTGGATGACTTTGGTCTCAGTCAAGTTGCTGGCTGGGTCGTTGGGCTGCTGTCCTGATTTCTAGAGTTGGGCACAGGCTTTTCCTGAGGGGCAAACTGAGGCTGGAAACTGTGGCCCTGCAGATTGGCACCCCTGCTGCTGGAACCACTACTGGTGCTGCTAAAGCTGCTTCTGCTGGCTCTGTCGCCTCTGCTGGGCCCACTTCTGCTTCTGCCACTGCTGCTGCTGCTGCTTTAGCTGCCACTGCTGGGTCCTCCACTGCTGCTGCTACTGGATCTGCTGCTGCTGCTGCTACTGGATCTGCCATTGCTGGGGCCACTGCTGCTGGTGCTGGAGCCGCTGATGCTGATGCCGGACCCTGCTTCTGCTTGGGTCCCACTGTCGGCTCAAGTTGGCATGGCTGGGTCCTGGGACCACTGCTCTGTTTGCTAGAACTGGGCACAGGTGGTGGGGGAGTGGAGGGAGCCACAGCTGCTCTAGTTCTCTCACTGTTCCATGTGTTCTTCTACCTTGTGATCTGCTCTTCCATTGCTCACTGCTGCTCTCCCTTCATGTTTCTTGAGTTGTGGGGAGCTCTGGTGTGAGTGGAAGCTCCCTTCACCTGGCTTTTTCTGCGGCTGGAGCCGAGCCTGGTGGCTTTCTAGTGTGCTACCTCCGCCACAGTAGGCGGACCTGCCAGGGCCACTTTTCCCTGCCTGTGCAAGCTCTGGATCTCTTCTACTTCTCCACTGCTGTTTCCATTTTCTATACACCTCACTTTTTAGTAAATGTGTGTATTTTGCTGAGTTTTTTCAGTCCTCTTCCCCCCTAGGCTGCTTTGGCATGGTACCTAAGCCGCCATCTTAACCGGAAGTCTCTCTGTTTGTATTTTGACAGGGTGACCTGTAGAGTGATGAGAGTGGGGTATTGAAGTCTCCCACTACAATTGTGTTTGATGTTATCTGTTACCTTAAGTCTAATGGTGTTTGATGAAACGGGGATTCCCCATGTTAGGTGCATATATGTTTAGGATTTTAATGTCCTCCTATTGGAGTGCTCCTTTAATCAATATAAAGTGACCTTCTTTATGTTTCTTCACCTATATTGGTTTGAAGTATATCCTGCCAGATCTTATGATAGTAACCCCTGCTTTTTCCATTTGTTTGAAATACCATTTCCTATCCTTTGACCCTAAGGCAGTATCTATAGTTTATTGTGAGATGAGTTTCCTGGAGACAACAAATGGCAGGATCCTGCCTTTTTATTCAGTCTGCAAGCCTTTGTACTTTTGTTGTTGCATTGAGGCCATTGATATTAAGAGTTATTATTGAAGGGTATGCACTTATTCTTGCCATTCATCTTATTTTGTATTGTTTCCTGTTTTCCCTTTACTTGCTTGTTTTATCTGTTATTTGACTGTGGTTTATTTTTTCCATTTTTCTCATGTGTGTGTTTTGGCTTCTCTTCAGCATGAAGAATTCCTTCAAGTATTGTCTGTAGAGCTGGTTTATTTGTCATAAATTTCTTTAGCCAGTTTTTGTTGTGGAATGTCCTTATTTTTCCATAAATTTGGATAGATAGCTTTGCAGAATAAAGTAATCTTGGTTGACAGTGTTATCTTTCAGAACTTGGAACACATCACTCCAAGTCCTTTTGGCTTCTAAAGTTTGTGTTGCTGGGCTTGCCTTTCTAAGTAAATTGATTTTTCTCTGTAACTGCTTTCAATATATTTTCTTTGGTTTGAATGTTTAGAAGCTTAATTATAACATGAGGGGATAGTCTTTCCAGGTTTTTTCTGTTTGCTGTTCTAAAAGCTTCTTGTATCTGGATTGGCATTTCTTTCCCAGTTTGGGAAAATTTTTCTTTTATGATTTTGTTGAAAATACCTACTAAGCCTCTGCATTGAATTTCTTCTCCTTCTGTTATACCCTGAATTCTAATGTTTGATCTTTTCATAGTGTCCCAGATATCTTGAAAGTCCCATTTATACCTTGCTATTAGCTTGTCTTTCTCTTTGTTGGACTGTATTATGTCTGCCACCTAGTCTTCTGGTTTAGATATTCTGTTCTCTCCTTCTTCATCCATTCTACTGGTGATAATTTCTACCATGTTGTTTTCCAGAGTTCTAAAGAGTGGAGCCCTGGAATGGAATCTCAGAATCCTTGAACCCATGTAAACCTTTTCTTTGTATGAGTTTGTTATCTTTAGGTATTTGATATAGAACAACAAAAACAACAAGGACAACAACAAACTAACATAGCCAGCATGTAAAAGAAACTTTAAAAATCATCTAAAACCAGTCTTAGTAAGGCAACTCTACCAAGATAAAGAGGGTATCTCTAATATGTTTCTCATCTCTGGAATTTACAACCAAAGCAAAGTGTTAAGCTAAATCTTGAACAAGAGGCAGTATTTTAAGGCTCTTTCAAACACTTACAAACAGATTTGAACTGTCAGAAGATTATCTTTATACTAATATTTCTCAGCTAAAGATTATACATATATATTTTCCTTGTTCAGAGTCTAGGCATTACAAAAAATGGTCATTAAGAAACATGGATCTAATTATTTTTATTTACTACAGGCACAGACAAGTGGAGAGAAAGTGTGTGAGTGAGAATGGGCACATCAGGGACTCTTGTCATTGCAAATGAACTTCGGATGCATGTGCCACCATGTGCATCTGGCTTTTGTGGGACCTGGAGAATCAAACATGGTCCTTAGGCTTTGTATGCAAGTGCCTTCACCACTAAGCTATCTCTCCAGCCCAGAACCATGGACCTAAAGCAGAATGAGGTACATGATCTTCATCAATATCTTTCATCAGACAAGTAAATGCAGGGAACCAAAACATATTGTGATTATCACTCCCATTTGCTTTATATTTCTGTCTCTCTGTTGTCATCATGGTTAGAGACTTTAATTGTAAAAATAAGATTCCACAAATTGCTTTCCCTAATTTAATATTTAACTTCCAAAAACTAATTCATGTTATTTAAGCCAGGTGTGGAGGCATACACCTTTAATTCCAGCCCTTGGGAAATAGAGGTAGGTGGATTGCCATAAGTTCAAGGCCACCCTGAGACTACATAGTGAGTTCCAGGTCAGTCTGGACTAGAGTGAGACCCTACCTCAAAAAATCAAAAACAAATTAATTCATGTTATTTAGATGACACAGAGTATCTTAAACCCACCTGCATCAGAAAAATGTGGTCAACTATGCTGTGGGCTATGCACACTGCTCCTTTCAAAGCTGGACCTTTGCATAAGGTGATAGCATTACATTCCTTTCAGAAATAATGCTAAGTATATACAGATTTAGGGTGGTCAATATAAAATAAGTGGAAAAAAATCCTGTAGTCTATTGGTACGCACCAAGATTTTGTATTGTTAACAGTATTAAAGTGCCTTGAAAGCAGGCTTTGTAAAGTGGACATAAAATAACTTTTTCTCCTAAATGTCCAGTGCCCAACTGATAGATTTACTGTGTTTGACACTGCATAATCTACAATCCTATTTGGCATATTTTAGCCTCATTATAAAATAAGATATGAAATTATTTATTGTATTCTCTTAAAAAATATTTTTAAAGGTCAGGCATAGCAACTTTATGAGAAAAATGAAAATTATTACAAGCCAACTTGAGAGTGGGGTTGTAAAAGGAAGAATCTGAAAGTTCTCTTTTGATGTACTCAAGTTTCAGACTCTAAGAATATAAATCCTGCTGGTTCCTTAGATCTGGGAAAAAAATAGCTAGCTATCTATATTTCTAAAAGTGATCTTTAGAGCCACATTATTTTCTGACCTCAGAAAGTGTTATGATATTTTTTCACTCTGATTATCAGGTGATAATCCTTTGATTACTCCTGTGTCTTCTCACTATGGTGTGTGTGTTGATGTGGCTCTGGAGAGGTGTCTGTGCTCTGTGGTGTGTGGATTGATGTGGCTCTGGGTGGTGCATGTTTTAGCTGCTATTGTGACTGCAGTATAGAAACTCATTTTTCTATCTATAACAATTTTAATCCGTTTGTCCTATTTATTTCTCTGAATGATTTCTTCAAATTTTCCCTTCATTTATTTTCCTTTCTTCAGTGTATGTTTTAGTTATTGTCTCCAATAAGTTTTTTATTTTATTAATCTTTATCTTGTCATATATCCAGCGATTTTGTTTTACATTTCATCATCAATAGGATCTCTGGATATTAAAAAAATTCTACCAAACCAAAATCAAATTAATTTTGAAAAGTCAAATAAATATTTACGATTTTATTTTTAGTAATATACCTTAAGGGCATTCTCAAGAGTATCTAAGAATTATGTCAAAGAAATTTTCAAGTTCTCCCTGATTTCTTTCTTGAGATTTTTAATGCTTTCACTATATAGGCATCCCCTTCTCCCCAAAATAACTGACTACTTCTCCCATAATGCATAAAATACAACCCTATGGGAAATACCTGCAACCCCACTGAGGAGTGTCCCAAACAGAATGGGGAAACGGACAAGGGAAAAGAGGGTACCAACACATGATGTATCCATATGAAACATCTTGTTTGTAATAATAATAATAATAATAATAATAATAATAAATTATTATAGTAATAAGCATTAAAATGAAAAAAAATATCAAAGAACTTTTAACTTTAATTTATTTATTTAAAAGAAGAATGAGAAAAAGGGCATGATAGGGCTTCCAGGTGCACTCCAGATGCATGTGCCACTTGGTGCAACTGGCATTCCATGGGTCCTGAGGAACTGACCTTGGGTTGTTAGGCTTTTCAGGCTAGCCCATTAACTGTTAAGCCATTTCTCCAGCCCAACATTATTTTTATTCTGGTGCATCAAAGCCACATCATTAGGTTTTGCAGGAGAGTATCATCCCCAAAAACTTTTTTGATGTCATTTAATTATTTGCTAAACTCTCAATGTAATTATAATAAAGAAAGTTAGTATCATATTTATTTTCAATCAACATAAATCATCTCAATAATATGTACTTAATACCTTAATTGCATCAAAATTTAATAATTTATTCCAATTCAAATTTATTATATAATTTCTCAACACTATTTAGAGATCTTTAGACTAACCAACTGCCATGGTCAATTATGTGGTATGAATATACGATTGATAGAGATAATACATTTTATAATAGATCATAAACTAAGAAAAATTATAAATAAACTGTGATGACAACATTCTCTTTCTCTGTAAGAACTATATTCCAGAACTTCCTGGTGGTAATATCCTGAAAGCAATGTTCTTTCCTTCATCTTCAATGACTGCAAACAATGCCAGTTCTGGACTGAGAACGCCTTGATTTCTTTCAGCTTTTAATTCATACAGACTTAAAAGGATAACTTTGAGGTTAATTCCTAGTACATTGGGATTGCTTTGAGTTATTTGAAAACTTAACTCATACAAACTTAAAAGGAATGTAAAACTGACAATTTTTCTTTCTTCAACTCATGAATTGTCTATCTCATTGTGACTTCTGAAAAAAAAAGCAAAAAGCAAAGAAAGTGCAAAGTATAGAAAAGTATCATAGTTTTGGTAAATGATAAAACCACTAAAAATTTAAAAATTATTGTTAACATATTTGAACAATTTTAAGCTAGGAAGATTGCCTTATCAAGACTATTTCCCGATATAGATTGACTTATGGCATCAACATTCAAACATATGTAAATTAAAAGCACAGAATAGCTATTTAGTGACCTAAAAAAAAAAAAAACTATGCCTAAGTAATTTTATAATGTGAAAACAATAGCAACAAAAAATTTTTCATCTAATTGTCACAAATTTGACTAGATACCCCAAGCCAACTCTAAGCCACTGCTTAGATACTAAGGTCTACTGAAAAAAAGAAGGAGGTTCATTGAACTTTGTCTACTTTCTTACCCACAGTTACATGAGTGGGACATTTTACAGTGTTTTTAAAATGTAATTACATTTGAAATGCAGCTTCAATAATCCTTAAATTTAACTGAAAAGGCAAAATCTATACTAGCTTCCCTTTGAGTGTATAAAACAAAAAGATATAGAAAATGATAAAATTGTCATCTGGAATTAAGATTTGTAATTTTTGCCTAAGATTATTCATATATATACATATATTTTATATATATATATATATACATGAATGTGTGCATGTATGTGTGTGTATATGTGTGGTAGAGAAGAGAATAATTGTATGTCTTAAGAAATTTTAAAGTGAAAACAAAGAATTCCATAAAAGACGTTTTAAAGCATTTTACAGTAATGGACACTGATATATGAATGAATAATATGTCTAGAACAATATAATATATACATATATATGTATAAAAGTTATCTCATGATATTGATAGGAATACAACAGTGTGGTCTGAATTTTCAAAACTTTTTAAAATTTTTATTTACTTGAGAGCAACAAAAAGAGAAAGAGGCAGACACACACACACAGAGAATGGGTGCTACAGGGCCTCCGGCCACTGCAAACAAACTCCAGACGAGTGTGTCCCCTTGTGCATCTGGCTAATGTGGGTTCTGGGGAATCTAGCCTCAAAACAGGGTCCTTAGGCTTCACAGGCAAATGCTTAACTGCTAAGCCATCTCTCCAGCCCCTGAATTTTTAGATTTTGTTTCCACTGAATTCAAAAATTCTCAGAGGGTTATGTTCTTTATTGAAATACCCAATATTTCCTATCAGATGACTTCTCATTTATGTTATAAGTACATTGAGTATTTATTAAAATAAGTGGCATTTAAAGGAGATACAGGGACACCATAAGGACATGGGCACAGAACATAAAATGCTTTTTTTTTTTTTTTTGTACACAGAAGGAAAAACATCTTAGAACTCATGTCAGTAAAGCTGCCTGCTGAGTGTTTTAGTTAAAAATAGGATGGCAGATAAGGATGTCAAGTTAGACTTTATCAAGTACAAAACTACACATATTTTGCCCTTCTCTTACAAGACAGAATTCCTCCTTTCAGGATCATAGGATCATTTATCAACAAAACCACTGACAACTCCACTCAGAATGACATTGTTTGCTCATTCACTTACACTTTCTATAAAAGACAACCAAATTTATGTTTACTTTTCTGGTTGGACATTAGTCGAATACATAGCATTTAAATGAGGAAAACAAGGCTGGAGAGATGGCTTACTGGTTAAGGCACTTGCCTGTGAAGTTTAAGGACCCATGTTTGACTCTCCAGATTCCACTTAAGCCAGACACACAAAGTGATATAAGAGCAAGGTTACACATACACACCAGGTGGCACAAGCATCTGACGTTCCATTCCAGTGGCTGAGGCCCTCATCCACCACTTCTCTCTCTCTCTCTCTCTCTCTCTCTTTCTTTCTCTCTCACTAATAATAATGATAATAAAATAAATGAGGAAAGCCACAAATAAAATACTCCAACAAGGCAAAATTAATTTTTTATGTCTCATGTGTTTATTAATAATATAACTTAGAGTTTGAGTTTGCTAGGTTTCTTAGGTAACCACTCTAAACTCAGAAAAGAGTTGTTTAAAAGTAAGTGTTCCCTTATAATTTATTTGCTTGTGATTGTTCTTGGACAGAATTATGTTTTGTGGATGGACCATACTATTAAATACATTTTAAAATATGCTCTCACTAAAATTTTGGCAATTTACCAGAAAATGACAAATGCTTACAGTGCTTTTTCTATCATAAGGAATTAGTGAATTTACAAAGACAAGATTTTGGTGGCTGTAGAGGTGGCTTAGTGGTTAAGTGCTTGCCTGTGTAACCTAAGGACCCCAGTCTGAACCTCAATTCCCCAGGACCCACATAAGCCAGATGAACAAGGTGGTGTGCACATTCTCTCTCTCTCTCTCTCCTCCTCCTTCTTTCTCTCTCTCTCTGCCTCTTTTTCTCCCTGTTTGTTGCTCTACAATAAATAAATAAATAAAAATAGACAACTTTTTTTTAAGACAAGATTTTCATTCATTAAAACAACCTAGATTCTTTTGGTGATATGGCATGCTAGGACCTCAATCTTCACGTTAAATAATTTGTTTACTTATTTGAAAGAGAGAATGAGAATATCTGCATTGCTTGCCAATGCAAATGAATTGCAGAAACATGTACCACTTTGTGCTTCTGGCTTCCTATGTGTATTTGGAAGTTGAAACCAGGCCAGTAGGCAATGCAAGCAAGCACCTTTAACTACTGAATCTTCTCCCCAATTCAATTTTTATTTTTTTAGAATTTATTTTTATTTATTGATTTATTTGACAGAGAAAGAGAGAGACAGACAGAGAGAATGGGTCCACTAGGGACTCCAGACACTGTAAACAAACTCCAGATGTATGCACTCCCTTGTGTATCTGGCTAACGTGGGTCCTGAGGAATGGAACCTGGGTCCTTTGGCTTTGCAGGCAAATGCCTTAACCACTAAGCATTCCTCCAGCCCAATTTTTATTTTTTTAAACCTCATTTATAGTAATTCATTCTTTGTAAAGTCATATTTTTAGCCTCATTACTGTTTCTATAAGTGCATTTTTATACATTTTCTATTAAATAAGTATTAACAGAAATGTTATGTTGTATAAAATAATATTTTGATTGTATATAATATACTTTCTGAAAATACAAACTATGTATCATTACAATACATGAAATTATCATTTACCATTTAGAAATTATTTTGATGTATACTATATGTTTGTATAATATAAAATTTAACAAAAGTGATAAGAGAGTGATAAATTTATGATAAACATGTAAACACAAATCAATGTGTTTATCATTATTTATCACTTACATTACATAATTCTTTATAGATTTATATAATTACCTGTGTGTGTCCACATTTTTATTTCTATTTGGCAACCTTAGACATGGTCCTTTTTTACTTTTTTGTACTTAGACTAAGTTTTTTGTTACCCATTTATCCTTTTGTGCCATAGCATTTTTTCATTCTTTTATAATTAAGTATCAGACACTCCAGCATCTGGGATCCTTAGGTGTTCTCAATTGCTGCTTGATTTACTCACTCTTTATTTTTCTCTTTTATATTGTCTAGCTTGACAATCTACAGTGAAGCTTAATTTCTGTTACCCTTTTATTGTTCTAAGTATAGGAACCCAAACAAAATGTTTCAAATTTTTTTGTACTTTATTTTTAATCATCAAAGTTAAACTGAAGTTGTTAAGAAACTATGATATAAAAAGTTTGTATCTTTAAAAAATTCTGCAAATAGAACTTAGGTTTAGGGGGATATAGCTCTTTGAAATATCCATTGCTTGCTTTGCCTGTATATTATAAAATACCTCCAGCTAATTAACAAACATCTGTGTGTCAAGTGCTTTGTAACACATTGATCACTGCTAAGGAAATAAATTAAAAACAAAATTTCCACCTCAAAAATTGTTCCATAAAGTTGGAACACAAAACATACATTTTATTATTGAACAAGCACATAGGAAAGGTATGGTGCACACCACTATGTGATGACATATCTCACTTCAAACATGGCCATGCAGTTAAAGGCCATTACATGCATGTTCCCAAGACATATGACACCAAGAATGCAAACAAGAGGTCTGGATAATAACAGTGTTGTATATAGTTCATCATAAATTAATTTGCAAATTGGGATGAATATTTGTGTGAGTTAATTAGTTAATTAGGCAAGGAAAACTAACCTCATATGTCCATGACAGAAAGTAATTGTACAGAAAGGAGTCCATTAGTTTCAGAAACCTAAACTTCCTACAGAACAAGAAATAGGAATGTTTTCCTTAATGGTCACATTTCACAGATGGATTGCAGTCTCTGAGAAAGAGCCCTGGTTTGTAAAGGTGGCAAAAGATTGACTTAGGTTTAGAAAAAAAAAAAAAAAAAAGGAAAAAGAGAGAGAGATTATTTGCATCTGAAAGTCACAAAGAAATAATTTGTAGTAAAAGCATATTTTTAATATAATGTTCTGGAAAAAGAGGGACAGAAATAAATCTGTCCCTTTCTCTATAAGCAGTGTGTGAGTGTCTCTGTGTGTGTGTCTGTTATATTTACTTTTATAACATCCTTTGGCTACATATGATTCTTTCCTGCAAAAAAAAAAAAAAATGCAGTGAGGTTAAGAAACAGAATAAAGTTTCAAAATAATCTCCTATCTGTATCCATGTGGAAAAATCGTTTGAAGAAAAATATTTGTTGGTGAAGTTATCATAAGGATTTTTCACAAGACTTTAATAACCCCCATTCACATACACAAAATTAATCTTTGTTTGGTGAAGACCCTATATGGTATCAATTCTGAAATCTCTTTATGACTTTTAAGTGAGTTCATTCTGTGGAAAAACATATTTACATTTTAATGTCTATTTATATAAACATATTTATTAACACATTTCTCTTAATTTTTGTTCAATATCTATTGATTATTTGACAGTTTTCCTTCTGGCATAACATGATACCTCCTTTGATTTAAAAATGCTTTGGATCAGTTGCCATGGCAAATTTGGAGCAGAACAATACAGTAATAGAAGCTCCTATGGCTTATTGTAATGGAGCTATTGAGCCTCCCTAGTAGAAAGAGTGGAGGGTGTGTGTTAAAACCATAACCTTGCATTCCAGGAATTGTATCATACTCTGATGCATCTGACCTATGAAAATGCTATATTATAAAGGCAGTAGAGGTTGACTAGAGGAGGAACTCTATGATGTAGTTTCCATGAGGTCACTATCCAAGATGGGATGGAGCATTGCCCTGATACAGCTTCCTTTAAGTCACCAATTCTTATGTAAGTAACCCTTATCACACTCTATAAGTAGCCCTAATAAACTCATTGGTTCACCAAAATTGGATGTTGAAACAATTGTTGCTTTGGTTTGTCCTCTGAGTTCTGTCTAAGGTGAATAGACATGAGTTTGACTCTGCTTCAGAAAACATTTTGCACACTACTAGTCAACAAATAATACGTACATCATATCTTTGTATACAATCTTGATACATTCTACATTATATGGATATGGTACACTCCCTGCCTTTATATATTTTATGTATTACTGTAAAGTTTGAAACAGAATCCTCT
Source organism: Jaculus jaculus (assembly GCF_020740685.1). Taxonomy (NCBI): domain Eukaryota; kingdom Metazoa; phylum Chordata; class Mammalia; order Rodentia; family Dipodidae; genus Jaculus; species Jaculus jaculus. The sequence goes on along the minus strand of NC_059112.1, from coordinate 75,421,328 downwards.
TACAAAATCATACACACATCAAAAGTCTATTTTTATCATATGAAACAAATCAAGTGATCTTTTTAAAAGTGTTTGAATAATGTAACATTTTATTAATGAATCCATTGTGCTAGAGTTAAGTTCTCTTTCCTGAGAACAGATGAACACTTGTCCTTTTAAGTTTTTTTCTTTTCTTTTATAGAAATTCTACTCTGCAATGACAATAGTCAATGCCATTGCTACTTCTAGATAAGTTTAGGACATTTGATACAAAATCATTTACTACAAAAGATATCTTGTTTCTGCCTGAATTGTGAGCCCTTCATTTCCTCTTTCCTGTAAGGCAGCCACAATTCCCATGGCATTGGCATTTTCAATAAGACATTCCTTTTATTATTGCTTGGGGGTATGTTGCTTGATAAATGGTTTGATTTATATTATTTGCTTTTTTCCCACTGGGGGAAGATATCATATTTTTGCACTTATCAAGATTAATTCTACTATATGCCCTCTTTCTTTCTTTTCCTCATCACACCTCATTTCTTCCTCAGCCCTGCAGTCTAATGTTTTGAAAGTGTAATGATAGGTCCAGTTTCAACAGGGCAATGGAGCGTGCATAGTTCCACGGGCTGTTTACAGGTTTTTATTAAGTTTATTAGCTTTGTACAGTCTTGCCACTTTTTTTTGGCTTGTTATAACTACTCCATTCTAAGGTTAAGATAGACCTCGTATTCCTTTTGAGAACATCAGTTTTAATTAATTATTTAATTTTCATTTTATTTGGCTATTGAAATATGGAGTGAAAACATTAAGAACTGAAGGGTTTTGCAAAAGTCCTTCTTCTCAAGGCTTGATTGCCAACCTGTGGCAGGCACTCTTGGAGTTAGAGAACAATTTGGGACGTGGGATCTAGTGAAAGAATGTTAAGTCCCTGTCATTCATGCTCTTGAAGGAGGTGCTGGGGATGTGATCTCTGTCCATTCTTTCTCGCTTGCAGGACAACATGAGGTAAGGTGCTCCACAAATAGACTTACTTCCTCACCAAAGGCCCAGAGTGACAGAGACAAGCCAGAATGGACTGAACCCTTTGAGACTTGAGACAAAATAAACCCTTTCTCCTTTTAAGCTGCTTTTCCCCAGGTATTTTGTCATAGTAATAGAAGACTAACTTACATGCCTAACATTGTTTACTTATAAAAGGAGTCCATGGGGTAATGTTGCTGTGATAATAGTAGAATTAATTACACTCATAATTCCTGCAAGATTGAGACTGGACACAAGGCTCAACAGGTAAAAGTACTGGCTACACAACCATAAAGAATTTAGTTGGATCCTTTGTGCCATCTAAAAACCCAGGTATGGCCAAGCATGCATGTAAACTTAGTGTTGAGGGAGCAGAGACAGGAAAATAACTGGGGTTCATTGGTTAGTCATTTTGACTAAAAAAAAGACAACTTCAAGTTTAGTGAGAGACTCCACCTCAAGGAAACAACACAGATGAGTGAAAGAATAGGACACAGAATGTCATTCTCTGTCTTCTATGTACACAAGGCACACACATATGAACATCCATGTTCATACTCAACTCATGTGCACATGCATACACCACGCATACATACAAACAAAGAATTAAAGAGTATGTTCTATGTTTAATACTGCCCCCTCCCCTGTAAACAAAAGCAAGTTGCATTGAAAATCTTCATGGATAGGTAAAAGCCCTGGTATGTGAAAAACAATAAACTCTAGAACTTTATGTCACCTTTAGAAAATCTACGTAAGGGGACTAGAGAGAGTGGTTTAGGCACTTGCCTTTGAAGCCTAATAATCTAGGTTCAATTCCCAGAACCTGTGTAACCCAGCTGCACATGGTGGCACATGCATCTAGAGTTATACAACATGTCTCAAAACAGGTTAGATTTTTTTCCAAGCATCTGATAATTTCCAGTTCCTCAACTACATTTGTTTTGTTTTTGGAAAGGAAACCTTTAGCTTATTCCAAAACAAAATATTGCCTTGTATAATTTCAGCCTCTTTGAGGCAATACTATGCAAGGACTATGATTGACCATAGTAAATGCACGAATCACTTGAAATAAGGAATTAACCTCTGAAATGCGAGTGTCTGTGAGATATTTTTCTCTCTATAATCAGAGACAACAATCTAGGCTGAAAACATTATATATTGAATAAAGTGATCAAAAAATACATGCTATAAATTCCTATTATTATCCAGGATCCTGAACCTGTTGTCAGTAAAAATTCATAAATTTTAAGCCGGGCGTGGTGGCGCACTTGGGAGGCAGAGGTAGGAGGATCGCTGTGAGTTCAAAGCCACCCTGAGACACCATAGTGAATTCCAGGTCAGCGTGGGCTAGAGTGAGACCCTACCTCGACAAAGAAAAAAAAAAATCATCAATTTTACCAGCTATCAAAATGTCTCCTTCTCTGGGATCTATTGTTATGAGTTCTTTGTTTTGTTCTGATTTTTCAGTTGATGTTAAAATTCTTCCTTTCTTCCAAAATTACAGGACTAAGGTCAATGTTTTGTTGTCATTGGAAATTACATGGTCACACAAAATATAAATATATAAGCAACACTAGTTCAATGTAACATATGGGATGGCAGGTGTTTGTTACATACCTATGTTTTGCATGGGTTTTAGAGATCCAAACAAGTCCTCATGCTTTCAGGAAAATATTTCTTCACTGAACCATCTCCCTGACTCAAGACACTGTGTTAAAGCCCTTTAGTTATTATTCCAAGGAAATAGTTTTCATTAAAAAAACATAACTTTGTATGTTGTGTGTGATGGGAAGCAATGTTGCATAACAATAATTAATAATTACAGTAATAACACCTAGCTTAATTAAACTCAAGATTGTTTACCTATTATTAAGGTCATTCCTCATGATTATTTATAATAAGTATATTCTACTTGGGAATGGGACACATAAATTAGCAACACTTCATAAACACAGCAACCTAAGAAAAGATGTTATAATGATCTCATTTCCCATACTCTTCATTAGAGTCACTGGAATTTCTAAATATTATTCAATTTTGTCATTTTGTGAATTAGCACTGATGATTACTTACAAATTTCTCCATTTACACATAAAATACTTAATGACTGTGCATAATACATCTTACCAGAAAGAATTAAAGAATCCCATCTTAATAACTTATGACACTATTAGCAGATTATTTCCTTAATACTAATGAAAAATACTGAATATGTGTTATGTTTATTTTAGATGATTGTTAAAAATAGTCATTGATCTAGGATGATGGCTCAGTGATTAAAGGTATTTGCATTCAAAGCCTGACACCCTGGATTTAGATGCACAAAATAGTACATCTGGAATTCATTTGTAGAGGGAAGAGGCCTTAATATATATACCCAGTCTCACTCTATCTGCTTGAAAGAAAATTTAAAATATTATGAGAACATTTTGCAAAGGAGACAAGGCAGTAACTATGCAGTCATTTAAGAATTGTCTTGATTAGTAAAATCAAAGTTTTAAATATCCTAAAATTCATTCATTTATTATTTATCATTATTTACATTAGGTTCATTTGTATCAAAAGTTGAGAATAGACTTCCGGTTAAGATGGCGGTGTAGGTACCATGCCAAAGCCGCCTGGGGGGAGAAAAAGACCAAAAAACCTCAGCAAAATACACACTTTTACTAAAAAGTGAGGTGTATAGGAAACTGAAGCAGCAGCAGAGAAGTAGAAGAGATCTAGAGCATCCAGAGCCCGCACAGGCTGGCAAAAGTGGCCCCAGCAGCTCTGCCAATCGCTGCGGCAGTGGGGCCCACCAGAAAGCCGCCAGACTCGGCTCCAGCTGCAGGAAAAGCCAGGTGCGGGAGCTTCCCCTCACACCACGCTCTCCGCAACTCAGGAAATGTGAAGGAGAGTGTCAGTGAGCAGCGGAGGAGCAGACTGCGAGATAGAAGAACACGTGGAACAGCCAGTGAACCAGAGCAGCTGTGGCTCCCTCCCCTCCCCCACCGCCTGAGCCCAGCTCCAGCGAACAGACCAGTGTCCCGGGACCCGGCAACACCAACTTGAGCCGACAGCAGGACCCAAGCAGGAGCAGAGTTCGGCAGCAATATTGGCAGCTCCGGAACCGGTACCAGCAGCTCCAGCAGCAGCAGACCCAGGAGCATCAGCAGCGGCAGACCCAGGAGTGGCAACAACAGCAGACCCAGAAGCAGCAGCACTTCCAGCAGTGGGGGTGCTGATCTGCATGGCCACAGTTGCCAGGCTTGGTTTGCCCCACAGGAAAAGCCAGTGCCCAGCACCAGAAATCAGAACAGCAGCCCGACGACCCAGGCAGCAACTTGAATGAGACCAAAATCATCCAAGGTAACTGGATTTGCATCAGGGAAGGGTCTCACTTGGTCACAAGCTGACTGGGATCCCTCAACAGACCAGAAATCTTAACCTCTGTGATGATAGAGGATATAGTTGTTATAATAACTACTCTGGCATACATACTTGGGGCTGTTTTTGACTGAATGGGTACAGTGTTTAGTTAACTCTTAGAATCTACTGGTATTTTATTCCACTCAGCCTACTTGAATACTCCCATAGCAGGGAAACTCAACCCCTAGGAGCACCTTTGTAGATACTCTCAGATTCTTAAGAGCCACATCTAACACCTTAAGCTCCTACCCTGAAAATATATAACATCAAATCAATTGATACAGCTAAGAATACACAGCTAGCTAGAAAATCCAAGCATTAACTTAATCCAAGATACAAAAATATATACATTATAACACAAGAAACACTAAAAAGCAAGACGATATAAATCCACCTAAAAATATTAATGCATCAGAAATGACCTCCAGTGAGAATGAGTTGGAGGAAATGCCTGAAAAAGATTTCAAAAGAATGATTGTAAATATGTTCAAAGAATTCAGAGAACAAATCAAAGGAGTCAAAGAGGAACTTAAAGGGGAAATCAAAGGAATCAAAGATGCAGGACACCAATTTCATGAAATAAAGAAGGCAATAGAAGACATAAATAAGAAAATAGAAATAATAAAGAAAAACCAGTCAGAATTACTAGCAATGAAGAACACAGTTAATGAAATAAAAAACTCTGTAGAAAATCTCACCAGTAGAATGGATGAAGGAGAGGACAGAATATCTAAGCTAGAAGACCAGGTGGCAGATCTAATACAGGCCAACAAAGAGAAAGACAAATTATAGAAAAGTATGAGTGGGAATTTGAAGATATTCAGGACACTATGAAAAGATCAAATATTAGAATTCAGGGCATAGTAGAAGGAGAAGAATTTCACTCAAAAGGCATAGTAGGTGTCTTCAACAAAATCCCCCAAATTGGGGAAGACATGCTAATACAGGTACAGGAAGCCTTTAGAACCGCAGCCAGACAAAACCTGGAAACAATTCTCCTCGCCATATTATAATTAAACTTCCAAACACACACAAATGAAAAAATATTGAAAGCAGTTAGAGAGAAAAATCAAGTTACCTACAAAAGGAGGCCCATCAGGATTATAGCAGATTATTCAACACAAACTTTTAAAGCCAGAATGGCTTGGGGTGATATATTCAAAGTTCTGAAAGAAAACAACTGTCAACCAAGGTTATTTTATCCTGCAAAGTTATCCATTCAAATAGATGGAGAAATAAGGATATTCCATGACAAAAGCAGGTTAAAGGTGTATTTGAAGACAAAACCAGCTCTACAGAAAATGCTTGATAGAATCCTCCATGCTGAAGAAAAGGAAAAGCACTCATATAAGGAACCTAGAAAAAACAAGCAACACTCAAATACTAGTTAACAGAAGAGAGCACAGGTAGAACCAGAACCACAAAAAAAAAAAAAAAAAAAAAAAGGCAAACATAAATACACACCTTTCAATAATATCTCTTAATATCAACGGCCTCAATGCCCCAACAAAAAGACATAGATTCACAGACTGGGTTAAAAAGCAGGATCCTACAATTTGTTGTCTCCAAGAAACTCACCTTTCTACAAAGGATAGACATTACCTTAGGGTGAAAGGTTGGAAGGCAGTGTTTCAAGCAAATGGGCCTAGAAAACAAGCAGGAGTTGCTATCCTAATATCAGACAGGGTAGACTTTAGTCCAACATTAGTCAAGAAAGATAAGGAAGGTCACTTTATATTGATTAAGGGCACACTCCAACAGGAGGACATTACAATCCTAAACATATATGCACCTAACATGGGGGCTCCCAAATTCGTCAAACAAACACTATTAGAACTAAGGTCACAGATAACACCAAACACAGTGGTGGTGGGTGACTTTAACACCCCACTCTCATCAATTGACAGGTCATCCAGGGAAAAAATAAACAGAAAGGCATCTGGACTAAATGAGGTCATAGAAGGAATGGACTTAACAGATATATACAGGACATTTCATCCAAAGGCTGCAAAATATACATTCTTTTCAGCAGCACATGGAACACTCTCTAAAATAGACCATATATTAGGACAAAACGCAAATCTTAACAAATCCAGGAAAATTGAAATCATTCCTTGCATTCTATCTGACCACAATGGAATTAAACTACAAATCAGTAGCAAGAAAGGCTATAGAGCATACACAAAATCATGGAAACTAAACAATACACTACTAAATGATGAATGGGTCAATGAAGAAATCAAAAAGGAAATCAAAAAGGAAATCAAAAACTTTATAGAGTCAAATGATAATGAGAACACAACATACCAAAATCTCTGGGACACAATGAAGGCAGTTCTAAGAGGTAAATTTATAGCCTTAATATATTAAGAAATTAGAAAGGTCACAAGTAAACGACCTAATGCTTCGCCTTAAAGACTTGGAAAAAGAAGAACAAGGCAAACCAAAAATCAGTAGACAGGAAGAAATAATAAAGATTAGGGCAGAAATTAATGAAATAGAAACAAAAAGAACAATCCAAAGAATTAATGAAACAAAAAGTTGGTTCTTTGAAAGGATAAACAAGATTGATAAACCCTTACCAAATCTGACCAAAAGAAAGAGAGAAGAGACACAAATTAATAAAATCAGAGATGAACAAGGTAACATCACAACAGATTCCAGAGAAATTCAAAAAATCATAGGGACATACTATAAAACCATATACTCTACAAGGTATGAAAATCTGAAAGAAATGGATGATTTCCTTGATCTATATGACCTACCTAAATTAAATCAAAATGAGAATAATCACTTAAAGAGACCTATAACAAACATGGAGATCCGAACAGTTATCAATAATCTCCCAACTAAAAAATGCCCAGGCCCAGATGGATTCAATGCTGAATTTTACCAGACTTTTAAGGAAGAGCTAAAACCATTGCTTCTTAAGCTTTTCCAGGAAATAGAAAAAGAAGGAATTCTACCAAACTCCTTCTATGAGGCCAAAACCAGGCAAAGATAAAACAAAAAAAGAATATTATAGACCAATCTCCCTCATGAACATAGATGCAAAAATTCTCAACAAAATATTGGCAAACAGAATACAAGAATATATCAAAAATATCATTCACCCTGACCAAGTAGGCTTTATCCCAGAGATGCAGAGATGGTTCAACATGCGCAAATCTATAAATGTAATACATTACATAAATGGGTTGAAGGATAAAAATCACATGATTATCTCATTAGACGCAGAGAGAGCATTTGACAAAATTCAACATCCCTTCATGATAAAAGTCCTACAGAGACTGGGAATAGAAGGAACATATCTCAATATAATAAAGGCTATTTATGATAAGCCTACAGCCAACATATTACTAAATGGGGAAAAAAATGGAAGCTTTTCCACTAAAATCAGGAATAAGACAAGGGTGTCCACTGTCCCCACTTTTATTTAATATAGTTTTGGAAGTCTTAGCCATAGCAATAAGGCAAGAGAAACACATAAAAGGGATAAAAATTGGAAAGGAAGAGATCAAGTAATCATTATTTGCAGATGACATGATTTTATACATAAAGGACCCTAAAGACTCTACTAGCAAACTGTTAGAGCTGATCAAAACCTACAGCAATGTAGCAGGATACAAAATAAATACACAGAAATCAGTAGCCTTCTTATATGCTAACAACAAACACACAGAGGATGAAATCAGAGAATCACTCTCGTTCACACAATTGCATCAAAAAATAAATAAATAAAGTACCTTGGAATAAACCTAACCAAGGAAGTAAAGAATCTCTACAATGAGAACTTTAAAACACTCAAGTGAGAAATTGCAGAAGACACTAGAAAGTGGAGAAACTTCCCTTGTTCCTGGATTGGAAGAATCAATATTGTGAAAATGGCAATCTTACCTAAAGCAATCTACACATTTAATGCAATCCCTATCAAAATTCCAAACGCTTTCTTTATGGAAATAGAAAAAAACAATCCAAAAATTCATTTGGAATCACAAAAAACCTCGAATATCTAAAATAATACTGAGCAACAAAAATGAGGCTGGTGGTATCACCATACCTGATTTTAACCTATACTACAAAGCCATAGTAACAAAAGCAGCATGGTACTGGCACAAAAACAGACATGTAGATCAGTGGAACAGAATAGAGGACCCAGATGTAAGCCCAAGTAGCTATAGCCACCTGATACTCGATAAAAATGCCAAAATAACTCTTTGGAGAAAAGACAGCCTCTTCAGCAAATGGTGTTATGAAAACTGGATATATATCTGCAGAAGGATGAAAATAGGTTCTTCTCTCTCACCATGCACAAGAATTAAGCCCAAATGTATGAAAGACCTTAACATCAGACCTAAAACTCTGAAACTGCTAGAGGAAAAAGTAGGGGAAACCCTTCAACATATTGGTCTTGGCAAAGACTTTCTGAATACAACCCCAATTGCTCAGGCAATAAAACCACATATTAATCACTGGGACCTCATGAAATTACAAAGATTTTGCACTGCAAAGGACACAGTGAAAAAAGCAAAGAGGCAACTTACAGAATGGGAAAAAATCTTCGCCAGCTATATATCTGATAGAGGATTTTATCTAGGATATACAAAGAACTCAAAAAGTTAAATAATAAGGAATCAAACAAGCCAATCAAAACATGGGCTATGGAGCTAAGTAGAGCATTCTCAAAGGAAGAAATATGAATGGCATATAAGCATTTAAAAAGATGTTCTACGTCACTAGTCATCAGGGAAATACAGACTAAAACTACATTGAGATTCCATCTCACTCCTGTTAGATTGGCCACTATCATGAAAACAAATGTTCATAAATGTTGGCGGGGATGTGGAAAAAAAGGAACCCTTCTACACTGTTGGTGGGAATGCAATCTGCTCCAGCCATTGTGGAAAACAGTGTGAAGGTTCCTTAAACAGCTAAAGATTGATCTACCATATGACCCAGCTATAGCACTCCTAGGCATATATCCAAAGGACTCATCTCATTTCCTTAGAAGTACATGCTCAACCATGTTTATTGCTGCTCAATTTCTAATAGCTGGGAAATGGAACTAGCCTAGATGTCCCTCAGCAGATGAGTGGATAATGAAGATGTGGCACATTTATACAATGGAGTTCTACTCAGCGGTAAAGAAAAATGAAGTTATGAAATTTGCAGAAAAATGGATGGACCTGGAAAGTATTATACTAAGTGAGGTAACCCAGGCCCAGAAAGCCAAGCGCCACATGTTCTCTCTCATATGTGGATCCTAGCTACAGATGATTGGGCTTCTGCGTGAGAATGAAAATACATAGTAGCAGAGGCCAGTAAGGTAAAAAGGAGACATAAATGGTAGAGAAAGGAAGGGAGGAGGATACTTAATAGGTTGATATTGTATATATGTAATTACAATGATTGTAATGGGGAGGTAATATGATGGAGAATGAAATTTCAAATGGGAAAGTGTGGGGGTGGGGAGGGAGGGAATTACCATGGGATATATTTTATAATCATGGAAAATGTTAATAAAAATTTTAAAAAAAAGTTGGGAATAACAAAATATACAACAATAACTTTACTAGGCATCTATAATAATGTGAAAACAATATCTTAGGAGTATAAAGATCATTCATATTTGGAAGCAAAGGTTGGCTATGTACAATACATTTTAATTATCTTTTTAGTATAGCTGTATTCATTCATTTAAAAATCTTTGTTAAATGTTTGCTGTTTGGGAGACTATTATTTATCACATTAAGGCTGTAAAAATAAGTGTTACATTGTTTCTGCTCTCCAAAAAGTCTCAAAAATCCTGAAGAAATTGACAAATAGCAAAATCCCTATGATATTAAATGGAAAAAGAAAAGCTGTATAGGGCACATAGAACAAGATGTGTATGTGTGCTTCCCCCCCCCCCCAACCTTGTCTTTGTATTAAAACTCTGTATTCTTTGGTTCATAGTGAAGATACCTAATCTGTAGAATTTCCTCGAGGGATGGCTGTGATTGGCTTAACCTTCATAGTCATCCAATTTCCCCTTTGACCGATGATAAGTCTCTATGGTCATAAAACCTAGTTGATACTAATGGTTCTAAGCATAAGTCAATCAGGTAGGATTTTGTATTAGCTACTTTTCTCCACTTTGTACAAAACACCTGCTTGAAGAATCCAAAGGAAGAACGATTAATTTTGGAGTGAGAGGGGTTCTGTTCCTCACAGAAGGGAGGCAGGCCGAGAGCATGGGGGAGCCATGGAGGAGGTTTCTCACAACTTTGAAGATCAGGAAGAAGAGGGAAAGTCATTGAACTAGCTCTAGGCTCTAACATTCAAAAGCCTTTTCCTAAAGATGTGCCTCACCAGCCAGGCCTCACATCCGTACAGGCTGTCAGTTCCGCAAAGTAGTGCCCCTATTTGGGGAGCAAATTTTCAAAACAAGACCCTGTACTGAATATGTCACATTTAAATCATAGCAGATTTCAATGGAAATTTTAATATTTTTATTGAAAAAGAAATAATCAACTGGCATGGATCCTTTCACCTTTAATCTTACATCTTTCATAAATGGTTGGTGGAATACTTTGAAGCAAAACATATGTGCTTTAACAATGGGGAGACTAATAGAATAAAAGTCTTAAAGATTTGAAGATATGCTGCTGAGAGCCTTGACCACCTACTGCATAAGTCTGAAAATCTACGCATCCCTGGACTTTGGAAAGCATATAGCAAAATGTTTACCTGGTTAAATTAACGTTAGTCAAGCCTTGTCTTACCTGCAGTCAAACACACTTTTAACTCTTATGTGGGAATAAATTTCCATCTAATTAGACTATGATCTGTGCATGAAGGTTTTCAATGAGAGGTCTCGCTATTTGATAAGGTAATGTGTTCAACTGTAAAGATAAGGGATTTCAGAAAGTGCTGTTTCATTAAGATTAAATGAAATCTGAAGCCTTGAACTTCCATTCAAAGTAACATACTGCAGACATGTGCTTTTGAATGAGAGTAACAATAGTTTAAAATGTTCCAGATGTATACACATTCAAAACTATGATTCAAATCACTGCCAAGTAACAAAGGATCTGAGTCTGTGGAGTATAACATTCAAATATATGTAGCAATGTTCTTGATCTTAGGAAACCATAGTAGTATTTGATAACCTAAACACTTAGTTTCCAGTAACATAAATAAACATTAAAAAGAAGAGAAAGAAGAAATCCTTTATATATTTTTTTATTTCAAAGTATCAAAATTATCTATGTTATATAATAAAAGCCAAATTTCAGAGTCATAAATTATATGTATTTTCAACACAGTAAACATTGTCCATCAAGTCTCAAAGTTGTAATTGTATTTAGTATAGATAACTTAAAACTTCCCATTTTTATTTTTTAAAATACTTTTAATTCAAATATTTAATTTATTTTTTGAGAGACTGAGAAAAACAAATAGAGAGAGAATAGGAGCACCAGGGCTCCTAGTGACTGCAAAAGAATTCCCGATGCACGTGCCACTTTGTGCTTCTGTCTTATGTGTGTACTGAGGAATATGAACATGGGTCCTTAGGTTTTGCAGACAAGTGCCTTAATCACTAAGCCATCTGTCCAGCCCTAGACTTCCCACTTTTTCATATAATCATAAATAGTTCATTTTAATAGGTACCTATTTGCCAATCAGCTAGGTTAAATTATTTGCATACTTATTATCCATTTCTAATTTGTCTTCTTTTACATATTCTTGTATGAATATTTATTATTATTATTATTATTTTGTGTAATTGATAGTGATATTTTCTCTATTAAATACATGAAAACAGGCCATCCAGACATTTGCTTTAATTAACTATTGTATAACTGATATTTGATTACAAATGGATATGTAGCCAAATGCATTAAATTTTTTAATCTTAAGATTTCTGTTTGTGTAATGTCTGCTCTGCCTATGATAATACTCTTAGTGCTATTTTAATATATATATAATATATATATGTGAGTAAATGTGTCTGTCATTCACACATATGTGTATACATGCATCAACAGATGTCTGCTTGAGATGATTATCTGAGCTACAGTTTATTTTATGGCTAATAAGAAGGTAGGAGTCTACTTGATGTATTTGTCTTATGCTGGGCACTTACTTCAATAATGTTTGTTGAATGATAATCCTTTTCTGCTTTCTGTTTGTCTTCTTATCTAGATAGCATGATTTGTTGGAAACTGTCAACCATAAACAAGGTAGAAAATAAACATATCCACTGACTCATTCTCAATATTCCACCCCTTTCAAATGTTGTGAGCTGGAAAGATGGCTTAGTGGTTAAGGTGCTTGATGCAAAGCCTAAAGAAACAGGTTCAACTCCCTAGTACCCACATAAACCAGATGCACATTGTGGCACATGCATCTGGAGTTCACTTGCTATTTCTAAAGCTCTGGCATGCCCATTCTTTTTCTTTTCTCTCTACCTGCAAAATTATATATATATATATACACACACACACACACACACACACACACACACACACACACACACACATATATATGTATAGTTTGTATTCACATCAGACTCAAATATAGTGGCTTCCACATGGGGGAAAAAGGGAAAGGAAAATAGAATAAACATGGAAAATATGGATGGTTATATTTCATCTATAAATTAGTATTTCTTAAAAAGTTATGGGCTGGAGAGATGGCTTAGCGGTTAAGCGCTTGCCTGTGAAGCCTAAGGACCACAGTTCGAGGCTCGGTTCCCCAGATCCCACGTTAGCCAGATGCACAAGGGGGCGCACACGTCTGGAGTTCGTTTGCAGAGGCTGGAAGCCCTGGCGTGCCCATTCTCTCTCTCTCCCTCTATCTGTCTTTCTCTCTGTGTCTGTCGCTCTCAAATAAATAAATTTAAAAAAATTTAAAAAAGTTATAATAATCTAAAATATATATAGCTTTTTTGATACTTTTGCTAATATACATATATATAGTGACCTTATAATTAATTTTTCATAGAGATAAATGTGTTACACAGAGCTTTAAGAGATAAATATGATAAGACACAATAGTTAATGAAACATAGAGCTATACCTGGCATCTGCCAGCTGTGAATTACACTGACGGTGCATACAGTAGTATGGCCACCACTAATCAGAGAAAAGACTTTCAGGGTCATGAGCACAGCTTCTTAGTGTTCTACCCGGAATGCTGAGCAGGTGTGGCTAGCAGCTAGGTGTTAGCAGCTCTCCATCAATCTGACCCTACAAAGCCATTTAGTGGCATCATGCTTCCCAACCTCATAAATCTCACCTAAGTGATGTCCTGACACCCATGCTGCACTGCACATTCTCTCACATGCCTCCACAGTGAACTCAGAAGCCCAGACCATTACGATAATATCCTCTTTAAGCTGGAATTCTCCACGGGACTCTCCCTCTTATATTTCCTGGTCTCACCAGAGACATCTCAATCAAATAAAAATCAAAAGCACGTGCCGTTTTATTTATAGGAGTAACTAGGCACTAATTCCTCACTAGAAGTTGGAAAAATCCACATGTATCAGAATAGTTTGTCCTAAGGCTTTTAAATTTGTTCCCTCTGTTGTTGTCGTAATATAGGTACACATTCAAACCATTGAAGTGGAGATATTTGTACAACTTTCCTCTTATCTTCCAACAAGAAGTTAATGCTAACAAACAGTCCAAATTTAGCACCTGATTCCATGATGACTCCCTAAAGTATAAACTAACCACAGTGGAGTACCCTGATGTATCACCTCTTTGTGAAAGCCTAACCTCACAGACTCTTCCACTAATGCAAATGGGAATGAGAAACCAGGCTTTCATAGATGCTCCAAACTTGTCTGTCCTTGACTACTTTGATAAACATTATCATTCTTAGATAGAAGAGTTATTGTTTCTATTTCCAAGGCTATCCATTGAGCAAGACAAACTGAACTGAGCACGTGCTTCAGTGGATAAAGAGCTTACTATGCAAGCATGAGGACCAAAGTTTGGATCTCGATCACCTGTGCACACACACACCTGCACCTACATCCATATGAATAGTCATACACACATGTGCACACTGTATGTATAAACCCATGCAAAAAGAGAAGACAATCCTTCTAATAATATTAAGATTTTTTTTTCCCTGTGGCATCATTTCCAAGGACATTTCAATAACAACAGCATAGAGAACCCTAGGCTCTTAAGATGAACTACAGTAATAAAACCTGACTGCAGGAGTCACTGGATGCTACTTCACAGCAACAAACCCAAATTAGATAAATAACAAATAAATAAATAAATAAATAAATAATAAACTCTCTCTGCTTTTTCTTAAGTATATTTGTTATAGGTGCTGGAGAGATGGTTCAGTGGATAAGGGACTTGTCTAATGACGTGGGTTCGATTCCCCAGTACCCATTTAAAGCGAGATGCCCAAATTTCACAAATGTCGGGAGTTCATCTCCAATAGCTGAAGGCCCTGGCATGCCAATTCTCTCTCTCTCCCTGACCTCTTCTGTCTTTCTCTGCTTACAAATAAATTTTGAAAACTTATGAAACAGTGTTAGTTAGGAAACAATAAAATATTTTAAAATATAAACCATTTAGTGCTATTTTTAACATTCTGTGCCATGCAATGAGTAGTATTTAAATTCACAATGACCCCTAATAGGAACTGAACTAGTGAGACTATGGATGACTGAAGAAAGAGCATGGCACAGTATGAGTTGTGAATAGATCCAATGATTTGACTTTGTTACATGCCACCATTCTCAAAAGAACTATAGAAACACAAGCAATAGTTAGTAAATTTATACATTAGGCAAACATTTTTTGCAATATTTAGAAGTAACCTTTTCTTCAAGAGCAATAATCTTTATTTTTGGTTAATGATAAGAATATGAGCTTTCAAGTACAAGAGTACAAAGGTTTATGATACATATCGCTAATATGAGATGGAGAGCACCCCACTATTTGAAGATTTTGTAAAAAAACTAGTTGTGATGAGAAGATGAAGTGTATTATTTGCATGAATGGAAATGTCACTTCACACGTTCATATATACTGAGAAAGATGCAACCTACATCTCAACATTTTATAGTGAAATATTTCAAAACTTGAGAGATCTAGATGAATCAGTGAAGTACTGTCCAAAGTCTAACCATATATAAGATTTTTCCTCAGTACATGGTGGACAGCTGGATGGCAATGTGATCAAGTACAGAAGTTTAGTGACATGTTCATGAATCCATGTTAATGCTCAGCATGGTGATTCATGCCAATAATCCAAACCTCAGAAGCCTGAGGTTGGAAGAGCGCCATGAGTTTGAGGCCAACCTGGGCTAGGTAAGCCTGGGCCAGAGTGAGACTCCCCTCAAAACACTAGATACAACTAGGATTGACATTGCAATTTATCTTTAGGAGAGCACAACTTGTCTAGTTTTCGTATAGAAACAGAAAACATTTCTTTAACTATAGCAAAGCACTTTTTTTCAGCTGGACTTCCTTCATATTTATACAGAAATAAAACATTCTGACATATATGAAGTATAGAACAAATCTTAAACCTAACAGTTCTCTACTAATCCAAGAAGTAAATAGATTTGGAAATGAATAAAATATTATAATTTTTTTCTGTTTTAAAAATGTAAGTGTTTATTTTTCAAACCTCTTTATAGTGAGATGGGAGCAGAGTTCAGTGAGAGAACAATTGCCTTATACTCATGAAAGCCTGAAAAAAAAAGTTACCTTGCTTATACCACAACTGATTCACCAAAATATCGTACTTTTCTAAAAAAAAAACAATTCCAAGCAATATTTCTGTAATCAGATTTCTGGTAATATTAAATATGAAGAATTAAATAACTCAGTCATCTTTTATCAGGCATGATCTTAGTATGCAGCTGAAGCTAGCCTCAAATTAATGATCATCCTAGCTCAATTCCTCAGTATTGAAACTGCAAGCATGCACCAACACATGGCATTATATTAATTGATTTAAAGCTTAAAAATATCCCACTCACAAAATGGGGCACAGAGTTAAACAGGCAATTCACAGAGGAAGAGATACAAATGGCAAACACACACTTAAGAAAATGTTCATCATCCCTAATCATCAGAGAAATGCAAATTAAAACAACTATGAGATTCCACCTTACCCCAATAAGGATAGCCAACATCAAAAGGTCAAATGAAAATAAATGCTGGCGAGGATGTGGAGAAGCAGGGACACTCATTCACTGTTGGTGGGAATGCAGGATGGTACAACCACTTTGGAAAGCAATATGGAGACTCCTAAAAAAGCTGACTAAAGAAATACCAACAGACCCAGTTATAACATTACTGGGCATGTACCCTAAAATCTTCAAACCAAAAGCCAGAGAGATTTGCTCAACCATGTTTGTAGCAGCTCAATTCGTAATAGCTAAAAGCTGGAATCAACCCAGATGTCCATCATTAGAAGAATGGATAACAAAGATGTGGTATATCTACACAATGGAATTCTATACAGCAGTAAGAAAAAACGACATAAAGAAATTTGGGGAAAAATGGTTGAACCTGGAACAGATCATTCTCAGCCAACTTACCCAATCACAGAAAAAAAATCAATACATAGTCACACTCATCTGCAACACCTAACCTGAATCTGCCCAAGATGCCTTACATACCCAGCAAGCACCTCATGGACTAGACAATAAGATGGATGGGAGGGCAGGGAGGGAATCAAAGGGTGGAAAAAAGTAATCCGGACCCAAATGGCAATGGTACCATAAAATTCTACTTCCTAAAAGACAGAGCAAATGGCTGAACCTTCACTAGACCCTTACAGGAAACACCTGAACCACAAGACACTGGAGAGGGTAGGATCAAGACTGACCTAAATCTACTACATCTTCCCTCCCTCCCTCTCCCCCTCTCCCCTCTATCTCTCTCCTCTCTAACTCTTGTATATTAGTTATATTTTTCCTCAATTTCTTAGTGGACACTGACCTGTAACCCCCACTTCCAGCTTGGGCCTACCATCCACAATGAGCTTTTGATCAGAGAAACCTACAAGGTTTCCCAAAACAATGACAGACTTCTATCAGAGTACTTGATGACCCACCAAAGGCCAGTGGTAAGACCCTATTGCTGAAGACTCCATATGCAGCTGACGCGTAAAATGGAATGACATGGCTGGAAGCCAGGAGAGAGTCAGTCCCCAGACAGTCAGCGTGTCTAGTGCCAGAAGGTGCTACATAGGCGACTGGGGGAAATGACCAAGATCTGTCCAAGCAACACATTGTTTAACCTAATTAGCAACAAATAACCGGATGTGATGCCCACACAAGTGCAATAGTGGTACACAGCCATGGTAAGGAATCAATTGCTCTTGATTTGGCTAACTGATCCACTCAGTGGTACTAGACCCTTAGCTGGAGCTGGGAAACAAGTCAGAACCATACCCAAACACAAGCCCACTCTACAATATCAAGCTACCATCAATCACGGGGTATAAGAGGGCCTACACCTATCCAACTGTCTATCAAAAAAGTAAGTGTTATCTCAATTTTCCGGGTGCTAACTTACTCTCCGTTGGAGAATCTGCTTGTCTTTTCCAGATAGATGCAGATCCTAAGAAGAGAGCTGCCCCAACATATCTCAAAAGGGGCCCAACTGAAACTAAGGACAACTGGTGAAATAAGCAAGGTTGATGTTTTCCTGTGAACCGGATACCAGCACAAAGGGGAATGAGATCTACGCAGAGAAAAATCAACTCCTACCAAATCAGAGAGCCAAAGCCTCAGAGGCCCCCAACACCTCAGCACTGAAGCAGACCAAAAATGAACCCAACATGGCTCAGGGAAATCTTGCGGAAGAGGGGGCGGAAAGAATGTCAGAGTTACATGTTGGGTCATGATTTTCAGAGACATTTATCATACTAATAACTGGGGGCTAACTCCACAATGCACGACCCATTTTTATTAACAAGGAGAGTCTAATGGGAGGGGTAGATCACAGATGAGCCTAAATAATGGTACCAAACTGCCTGTATTTACTGAAAAGAAAACTAATAAATTAAATTTAAAAAAAATAAAGCTTAAAAATATAGATACATATATATTTAAATTTAAATATGCATTATATAAATTTAAATACTTGAATATTTTAGCATAAATCATTTAAATTTAAGGAAATTTTTATTCATTCTTATTAAATTCATCTTTTTTGTTTGTAATATTGACATTTTAAAATTGGATTTTCTACTTTACAATAAAGATTGGCAGTGCTAGGTCTAGTACCCAGGACCACTAGACCACACCCCAGCTCCTTTTTATAATCTTAGTTCCTACAATCTCTGTACAATCTTAAACTTTTAAATTTGAATCATCATAAGGTGTATTAATAAAGCCTTTAACAGGGCAATGATAATAGAAAGCATTTTGTCATTCTAGAGATTGTTTTATCAATTTTCAGTTATTCATCAATCATTAGTATACATATGTATAATTAGTAGCACAACCAATTGTACTTATATAAATAACATATTTCTTATTATAACATAGAAGAGAAGAGGAGGAGGAAGGATATTTTGATAAATACCATGTTTTCCTAAAATTAAGTTCTCAGTGACCTCCCATGTGAAACGTTATCAACAGGTCTACTCTCACTGCTCTTTGTGAACCTATGACAGGCTTTTGTGAAGTTTTGGTTATTTTTTCTCAGCTATTATAACATTTTGAGATACATTAATGTCAATCTGAGTATATTGTTTCCCAAGAAAATTCTATACTCAGCTGACTTTTCAAAAGTAGCACTTTTAAAAAACTTATTTCTACTTTAATTTCTTAGATTTCCAAGGGTGTCTCCATTCACCTCTTCAAATCTCTGAGCCTTCGATATAACACTTAAAGGAGCTTATGATTTTTTTGGCATTCATTGTGATGTATTCCACGTCTCAGCTGAGGAGATAAAGCTCTAGCATGTGGGACGACTCACCCCCATGAGCCAGCCTCACAGTGTGCAACCCTGGTGAGAAACCTGCACCTTGTATGTGACTCACCTCTACTGAGTAGAGTGGTGTGTAAACGATGAAATTCCACAATTCACGTTTGATGAACAAGAAGACTGTGTTTGTTCTTGTCAGTGGAGAAATGTCAAATTGCCTCTGTTTTTTGAGGGAAGCAGCCTAAGGTTAGGGAAGACTTCCAAAGGGCATCTTTCCAAAGATCCAGACACCAGGAGAAAGTTTAAGGAAACATTTTATGAAACCAGGGAAGGAACTTGGTGAATTGTCAGGAGTGGAGAACTATTTGCATCCAATCATTCATTAATCATTGAGGTCTGTATCAGGGTGAGCATGAAAATTGCATTTTGTCCCTGCTTAATTGAACCTTGGGTAAGAAAACTGTACTCTATTTTCTTGGGCCAACCAAGGAAGAAATGGTTAGCTTCCTTTCTTTACTGTTGGTCTCCTGTTACAGTCAGTCAAACACCTGTCCTCAATGAAATAAAATTCAAGAAATGTTGGAGATAGGAAATAGCTAACCAAATTTAGCATGTATACCGTTGAGCTTTTGTTACCTTTGGTTCAAGAATGAACATTATCTACAGTTGTCTATTTATTTTTAAGTTATGTGGCCACAGCAAGACCTCCAGCTAAACTTTGCATTTATTTCTAAGATATCAGTGACAAGTAGTTTGAGGATTGCTTACAGAAAGACAAACACCCCATGTGGTCTCTCATAAGCGCATCCTCTCTTAGAATCTTTATGTAAGTATGGGGAAGGGAGAGTGTGCAGATACCAGAAAATAAGAAAGGGGCCTGTGAGAGTGGAAAACAGAATAGAAATTAGAAAGCTTTACACTGGCTCGAAGACTCTGTCTCCTTTCCCAGGGCTTTTACTCCTTGTGTATCCCACCAGTTGTGGTTATATTCTCTAACACTGTCTTTTGGTTTGATCATTCTGGGAAAACAACTGCCAACTCGCATGGTATTCTATAGTCAGTCCTGTGTAACAAGGGATCAGGTTTGGCCAGAAGCCACATTAGTACAATTGGGGACAGATCTTCCTTCCTATATAAGTCTTTTATATGGGAGTAGTCACTGCAGAGAGCTATAGAACAAGTGTGTAATGTGCCATGGGCCAGTGGTCCATGGCCAAATATCATACAGACCTGGAGAAACTGCAAGATCAAGTTTTTGTTGGATCAAAGTGAAAGTTTTGGATCAATTGCTTCAGATTTTCAATAGAGGCACTGTTTTACTTAGTGTAGGACATGACTTTTTAGTGCTTTAACTACAAGTTTTAAAAACTTGTATCAGTAATTTAAAAGCTAGCTGGAGAACAATCATAGAAAATCAGACAGGCCAATTGTTTATTCAGTAAGTTGAGCATGGACAGTGTTGAAGCCAAGGCTTAATGTCTACATATAAAGGCAAAAGTTAATGTGGTCAAGGGCAATAATCTCTGAATGCATGCAAATGCTTACAGAATTTCTTACTACACTCTATAAACAACTCCTAGTTTATTACCAATTCTTCAGGGACTTCTAATCCTAATGGATATGTCATAGCAAATTATGTTGAATTGCAGTTAAGGCACTTGCCTGCAAAGCCAAACAACCGTTCAATTCCCCAGTACCCATGTAAAGCCAGATGCACAAAGTAGCACATGCATGTGGAGTTAGTTTGCAGTGGCTAAGTTCCTGGCATGCTCATTCTCTGTCTCTCTCTCTTTCTCTTTCAGTTGCCTGTCTATGCTTACAAATAAATAAACTAAATTAAACATAGAAAGAACAATAACTCTAAGGCAAACATATTATCATCTCTTTTAAGATATCCAAGAGATGATAATGTTTTCCTTAACTGCTGAACCATCTCTCCAGCCCTGAGTTATGGTTCTTTTATCAAATGAAAAAACTGATTCCAAAGGATATATGGCAACATAATATGTACAGTAAAGATATGTGGTTTTGGTATGATTTATCATTTATTATAAAAATAACCACATTGATAAAATATTTTTCTTTCAGTCTTCAGTTAATAACCTGTTTTGTCCTCTGTGTGTGTGCATGTGTTTGCGTTTGGAGTGAGTGTAGTTGGGTATGTGTGATGTGCAGTGTTTGCCCATGTGTGTGCAAATGTTCTCGCCTTATTCATGTATGTCCAGTGGCCAGAAGAGAAGTGCAGGTGTCCTTCTCTTATAACTTACTTCATCCCAGGTATCTCCTCCAAACAGATGTCACTGTTGCTCAGTGAGCCTCAGACTTTCTCCTGTCCCCCCAACACTGGCCAACTGAGGTTATAGGGGAGCTCTTTAAGTGTGTTCTGGACTGTCAAACATTGTGGTCTCTAACCAGGCACTCAGCTTGTCTGTAACCACTCTTGTCTGCTAAGCCATTCCCACAGACCTTAATCTTGAAGTAGTAATTATTATGGCTAGATTTTAGTATTTATTTATAATTAGCTTTTATTCTAACAGTTTCACCCATGTATATCACATATTTTGATCATTTTTCCCCTATTATTTTCTCTTATTTGCCTCATACTCAAGTAGGCCTCCTATTTATGTCATTTTGTTGTTGTTTATTTGTTTGTCTGTTTTGTGACCCACTGAGTTTAATTTGTGTTGATTGCATGAGTCTGAACATAGGGGTTATTTCCTGGAGCAGGTGCAGCTCACCAGTGGCTATACCACTGAAAATAAATGTCTCCCTTCCCCCAACAACTGATAATTGCCAGGAGCTCATCAGGGAGGACTGGGGCTTCATGAGCCCCACCTCCATCCTGGCAGAATATTGATGGGCCCACTTTTATGCAGCTCTTATTCCGGTAACCACAGATGCTACAAATGAATGAGACTAACAGCCATTTTATGTACAGAAGACAGCATTCCATAGCATTTTCCCCATCCTCTGGCTCTTTCACATCAATCTTCCCAAGCCTTGCAGGACTTGATATAAATGTCCCATTTAGGCCTGTGAGCACTTAGTGGTCTTGTTTTCTTAGCACAGTTGACCAGTTATGAGTCTCTACATCAACCATCACACACTAAAGAAAGAAACTTCTCTGACCAGACCTATGGGCATAATCTAGCCCTAATCGATGGGCAAAAGCAGAAATAATTAAAATGTAATTTGAAGTGCACAAAATATACATTTAGGGAAACAACAAAAAAGTGGTAGCTTCCCCCTAGGATCTATGTAATGTAGGATCTATCCTAGTCGAATGCTTTTGACCTGGTTTACAGTAATAGGCTTGATTTACCTCCTGTAGAGCAAGCTTCAAATCCAATCAGAAAACAACTCATGATCGCTGTTATAGTCATGAAACTATTGCACCATTTAGCAAATCTTTTCTGGCAGGTTGATAATGTAGCTCAAGGGGTTAACAAATGAGAAAGACTATTGATTTCTTTACTTTCTCATTAGTCAGCATAGCTCCTTCTAGCACTATAAAATCTAGCCAATAAGGAGAAAGCTTCCAGCTCAGTTCCAGCTTGATTTCTCTGTGTTCTATCACAAAAACGTATAATGTGTATTACAGTAAGTTCTTACATTAAAGGTTTGGGACCAGAGTTTCAACAGCTTTTGTATAAATATCTTAATCATCAATGAATTGAGGAGAAAACTAATATGACAGATTTCAAACCTCATTTAAACAATAAGAATTGAAAACTACATTTTAGATTTAATGAGTGAGTTATGTAACATATAGTATTCACTATTTCAGAAAAACATTTTTTCATATGTTAAAATGTGTCAAATTGAAGTAAAAACCAATGAGTTGTGAGCCTTTGTTGCAAGTAACTTTGAAAAGAAATGGGTTATGTGCATTTAAAAATACTATCACTTATTACATTTAAGTTATCACAAGATCTATATTATATAGGTTTACTTACACAAACTTAAAATTATACCATACAGGGCTGCATAGATGGCTTAGCAGCTAAGGCACTTGCCTGGAAAGCCGAAGGACCCAGGTTTGATTCCCCAGTACCCATGAAAGCCAGATGGACAAGATGTTTGCATGAGTCTAGTGTTCATTTGCAATAACTAAAGGCCCTGTTGAGCCAATTCTCTCTGTATATGCCTCTCTCTCTCTCTCTAAAACAAACAAATAAATAAAAACTAAATACTTAAGTCTACAAACAATAAGCATAAAGGGTAATCAAAACTCTCACAAAAGAAACATCAGTGTTACACCATCCAGATAAGGAAATAACATCATTCTAGCATTCAAAAAAGCTTACCATACCAATGTTTCACCACCCTCCCTGCTGATTACTAACAACCATGTTGACTTTTAATGTGTTGTTTTTTTATGTTATCACCACATAGTTATACATATAGCTTTTGTAGTGTACCTTTTTAATGCAGTGATGAGGCCATGTGATTTGTAGTGATTGTATTTCAGTCAATATTGTTACTTACTAATAGTTCAATTCTGAATATACTACAGTTTATAAGTTCTAATGTTATAATCAAAATTTGTTTCTAAATAAAGGTCTGTTTTATGCAACGATTATCAAACTGACATGTAAGTCATTCATTTATATATCTTTTGAAGTATGTGTGTTTGCATGACTGGATAAGTTTGACAGCTATATAGGAAACACATGGCTCTAGCTGTGTCTCCATACAGTATCCATTAACATTCACATATAGAAACATAATCCACAACATGATGGAAAAGGGAGGGGCTAATGGCAAGTATTAGGTGACGAGAGTGGAGCTCTTGTGAATATGCTAAGTATCCTTGAATAAAAGCCTCCCAATACATTGCTTGCAGTGCCTTTACTGGTTCCAGCATGTTAGGATACACAAATATAGGGCCATCCAATGAACAAAGATTATTGTGGAGTCTTTCCAGTTAACCAACTGTCTCATCCTTTGCCCTTAGAGTCCATGTCTTCCAGAACTGAGAGGATTAACTTTGTGTTAGGTGTGAGATACTCAGCTCAAAGTCTTTCCTTATGACACTCAAAATAGAATGAAACACATGCATCTCGTGTTCACAGCACTGCTAACACTGTTGAAGGTTGTTATACTAATCTCAATGTCAGTGGTCATGCTTATGTTCCTTTATATCAATTTTCTTGCCTGTTTCTTTCTCTGTCTTTTCTGTTTTTACTCTTCTTGTGGCATAATCTTATATTTTACTGTGGTTTAATTTAGTGTACTGAGATGCCAATTATAGTTGTACTTCCCTCCAGTTAACTATTTATCCTATTTCAGTCATCTTTTGATGAACATACATAATTTACAATGTGGTCAGATTTCCCAATCTTCCTTTATAGCACTCTGAGTCTTAACTGAGCCTTGTTTGCCATAATTTCACAAATATATCTCATGCACTGGCTTTAAAAACTGTTATATTTTATGTTTAAATGTATAATCCATGTGAAATTGCATTCTCTTTGGTGTCAGCTAGTTGCCAAAATTATTTTGTGGTCATAAAGATATTCTATTTTTTCTCAGTTTTCTCTCTTTACAATAGCAGTCCTCATAATTAATCATATAAATATATTTGAGGGTATGTTTCTAAGTCTATATTCTACATCACTTGTTTTAATTTTTACCAATTAGTAGGAAATTTTGCCATTACTATTTTTCTTTCAGAGTATCAAAATATCTTTCTTCATTTTCTTGTAGTTTTCATTCATCTCTATGTCTATTCAACAATCTTTCTCATAGCAATACAGTCTATTGCCTGTTTCTGGTTCTCAAGATGTTTTAATAGATTCAAATGCAAAATTTGATTTAAAAGAGTCTATATGTATTGTTTTACTTTTTACTTATGATTAGACTTTACCAAAGTCCTTGGATTTATAAAATGATAATTTCAAAATATTTGGCAAATTCTGGGCACCTATTTCAATCTTTTTATTCTTCCTTCATAACTATTCATAAAATATTGAGATTTATACTGTCATAATACTGAATATTTTTTTTATTTTCTTGATATTTTTTACTTTCTATTTATTTATGTTTTTGGTCACTGGCTATTTCATAATTTAAAAGCTGATTTTTTTTATGCAGGGTGCTGTCATATTTCAAAAAGGTGTGCATGCAAGTTCTACTAATTTTAAGTGAAGCTTTTTCATAATTCACTGTATCTACTGCTCCTCCCCCTGTATTCACCACTGTGGTTTCTTTTCACTACCTCTCTAAACATGCATAAATATTTTATAATGTCTGAGATTTTGTCACAATTACCTGTTCTGTTCACTTAGATAACTTTCCCCTGGCTTTCCACATGAATCTGCTAAGGGCATATTCAAAAAAGAAGTAATTCGGCTGGAGAGAAGGCTCAGCAGTTAAGCGCTTGCCTGTGAAGCCTAAGGACCCTGGTTCAAGGCTTGATTCTCGAGGACCCACATTAGCCAGATGCACAAGGGGGCACACACATCTGGAGTTCGTTTGCAGTGGCTAGAAGCCCTGGCGTGCCCATTCTTTCTCACTCTGCCTCTTTCTCTCTCTGTCACTCTCAAAGAAATAAAGAAAAATGAACAAAAAATTAAAAAAAAAGAACATTAAGGAGTTAAATTTCAGTTTTAAAAAAAGAAAAAAAAAAAGAAGTAATAGATTGGAGAAATGGCTTAGCACTTAAGGCACTTGCCTCCAAAGCCTAAGGATCCATGTTCAATTCCCCAGTACCTGTGTTTAAGCCAGATGCACAAGGTAGCACATGTTTCTGGAATTCATTTATAGTGGCTGGAGGCCTTGGTACACCAATGCTCCCCATCTTTTGGATCTTTTTCTCAGATAAATAAACAAATTTCATTCTTTGCTCCAAGAGAGGCAATCATCATTTAATATAATATAATAAAATGAATATAAATACATATATATTCTCTAATATGTATTATTTCTATTTATCTGAAATATATAGTTTTTCTTTTGATATTACACACCTTTCTTGAAGGCTCAGTTATCTTCAATAATATAGCCTTAGTATAATCATTCAATATTATCTTAATATTTTTATTATCTTTTGTTAATTGATTCTACTTGTATTTGTCTGAAATGTCCATTTTCAACATCTATTCCTAAAGGATTTCTATGAGGCAGCTATAATTTAATTTTAATATTTGTGTGTGTGTATGTGTGTGTGTGTGTGTGTGTGTTGGTGTGGTATGTGTGTGTTGTGCATGCTCATGCAAATATGCATGCATCTCTCCATGTACTTATTTGTCTGAAGTGTACTGCACTCACTTGGAATGGCCTGAACTTGATATTTGGATTTATTTGAGCCTTTTATCCAATTTCTTACTGATTCCCAACTGAGATTCCTTACCTCCAGTAATTAATTACCTAGTCTCTCAGACATGGGTGGCTGGCTACACCCAGCTGTTTTTCTGTGTCCTGAGCATCAAACTGGAGTAGTCTATCAATCCTCCTCAGTTCCTCATGTTTGCACAAGAAATGTTCCTAAATTCTGATCATCTCTATCCCAGCTGAGTTATTTTTTAATGTGGATTCTGGAGCTCAAACTCATGTCCTTATGCTGACGAGGTTAGCAATTTACTGAATGAGCTGTTTATCCAACACAGCTTCTTTCTTTCTTTTCTTTTTTTTTTGCATTTAACTCTTTATCATGCATGCCTCTAAATCTCCATATTTCAATAGTTTCTTTTGTGAACTTAATTCATATTCTGCTTGTTCTTTCTTAATTAATTTTTTGGACTCTATTTGCCTAAATTATTTCCTTGAAGATTTTTTTATAGGACTTTAAAGTACTGAGGAAGGAATTTATTTTAATTTATTATACATAGTATTTGTCAGGTAATTATTTCTGAGAACACACACACATTAACATCAATATCCTCAGGTCAATGTCTTCAAATACTATTTGCAAACTTTTCAATTTTTTTTATCATGTTTACTTCATATTTTGTTCTGTTTCACTTTTCCTTCTTTCTCTCTCCTGTCTGCCCTTCCTCTTTCCTGTAGGGTCCTTATTATGTAGACAAGGCTGACTTCAAATTCAAGATACTCCTGCTTCAGTGTTTTGAGTGCTTTGACTACAGAAATGCATCACCATTCACCATACCCAATGCCATTTATTTCTTTTCAATGAATTCTATATATTTTATTTAAACCAATTTTAATGTATTAATTATTCTTTAGCTCTATGTACCTTATTAAATTTTATGTTCAGTTCTAAATTTCATTTATTCTTTGCAGTTCTATATTTTTATTTTCTTTTCCTACAACTTACAGTTTTATTCTAGAGTTATCAATTACTTTTGATGATTACTTCTGTTTATAGATTCTTTTATACTATTTGGGTTTTTCTGATTCATTTCATTTATACTTGATATCTCCATTTATTTTTATTATGTATTCAATAATATATTTGAAAACACAAATATTTTAGACCTGTGATGATATATTTCTACATACAGATATATTTTCTGCCAGGTACATGGATTATTTTAATTTCTGAAACTGGATTTAAGTTGGAATAGAATCCTATTTCACTTGATTTCACCTTTATTTCCAGGTTCGTGTCATTGGTCTTATGCACAAAGTAAGCTATTCACAAAGCACAGAGGCCTAGACTTCCTTCCCTAATCTGTTATCTACAAAAGCTATCAAAACTGTGGCTTTAACATTGTAGCCACACCATCTAGAAACAGGTAATGTATTTGAACAAAAGGGACTGATCCAATTTATTCAAGTAGTTTGAACTTTTTCTCCATATTCTCAAATTTATTTTCAGCCTTTACTGAATAATTAAAAACTTTTAAAAGAAATACTTAAAGGTAAAATATTCTGTCCAGTGATGCAAATTACTTATAAAGAACTTTTATTTATTTATTTATTTTTTTTTTGTTTTTTCGAGGTAGGGTTTTACTCTAGCCCAGGATAACCTGGAATTCACTATGGAGTTTCAGGGTGGCCTTGAATTCACAGTAATCCTCCTCCCGCTGCCTCCTGAGTGCTGGGAATAAAGACGTGCACCACCATGCCTGGCTAGGAACATTCTTATATACCTTTTTGTTTAATTGTTGTCCTTCCCCCACCACTTGTTTTTCTAAACACCTGTTTTGCATTTCAAATAGTTCAAGAGAATTATATAGGCTCACTGAAAATTTTCCTGTGATCCAGGATTTTAGACTTGAATTTTCAAGACTTTACCGTTTGCTCATCAAAGATAATAGGCATAACGAAAAATTCCTTACAATCAACAACATATAATGCAAAGATATTTTCTTCCATTCTCACAAATTAGACCATCTCCTCTGTTTCTGGCCATTTCCTTATAGACATCATTACTATTGCATTGGAGGTTAGTAGTCTTTGAAACTTACCCAAAATATTTTGTTTATCTTCAAGAAATGATTTTGATGAATGTCCTGTTGTGTGGAGGTGGCACCATGTATGAAGTTTTTCATCTGCTTCAGTCTGCATGGTTTCTGTGATGAACAAGGCTTTGGTGGACATTCTCCCATCTCCCTGTGGTATCCCTTCTTCCTGCTTCCACTTTCAATATAGACTATGTGTGGGTGGTTATTTCTTATAAATGTTATGGATGTTAACTCATTTCTTAGAAAAACAAATGGGTGATACAATTTTCAGAACACTGAAGTTTATCCATTATATGAAACATATACATTTTATGAAGTAACATAATTTTGAATAGCAAATTTATATGGACAAATCACTAAACTAATAGGTAAAATAGTCTTCCTAAAATTTTTATGTACTTGATATAGACATGAACAATAAACATACAGTGATTTCCCTGACTAAACTATATCAGTAATTATATGTTTAGATAATCATTCAAGTTGTTTTTGTTTATTTGTTTTTATTCTTATTTTTATTTTTTGGAAGTGGGTCTCAAGCTAGCCCAGGATGACCTGGAACTCTCTGAATTCACAGGGATCTTTCTAGCTCTGCCTCCCTTATGTTGGGATTAAACGCATGCACCAACATACCAGGCTAATCATACATACTTTTGACTTGTAAAGTTTGTTAAAATATGTACCAGTTTGTAAGGCCACATACATCTCTTAACATTTGTGCTCTATAGTTTACTCCATTAAAATATTGATAATATAAGCAGGCACGTTGCACACACAATCCCAGCACTCTTCAGGTAGAAAGAAGACCAGCAGTTCCAGAGCAGACTCAATTACATGACAAGTTTGAGGCCACCCAGTGCTACATGAGACACTGTCTAAAAAATATGACTATATATTTAGTCAGGAAATATATATATATATTTGTGTTGAGCTTCATTACAACTCCTAAAATCTTTATTTGTAGTGGACAACTATGTATATTTTATAAAAATAATAACATGTAATCATACCTAATTGTTTTAAATTATTTTCCTACATAAATGTAGTTTTTTGTCTTTACTTTACTATGTTCAAATAATGGAACATAAAGCATCTCCTCCTTTCTATAGAAGTTTATAGCAGTATCTGTGTATTTGCATCAACTAGGAACTTGATTTAGGTTGGTCATTGTTTCTAAATTTGATTTGAATTGGCCATAAATAACTCATTCCAGATAAGAACAAAACATATTTGGTAGAGATAAAAGATGTAACTCCCAAGGGAGGCAATAAAGAGGAAATATTTTCTCTAAGGAAAGAAGTAGATCATAGATATGGGGAGAGAGTTACTGGTGCCTATTCTACAACCAGGGAGCTCATTCTCATGATATTTGATAGTATCTATAGCCTTGAAGAGGTGAGGGAATAGACTAAATCAAGAGGTCTGATGAAAACCTTATGGGAAATATTTGGAGCCCTGCTATAATGGAAATTATCCAAAAACTTATTAGCATTTATAAAAGGAAGAAAATGCCATTGTCTTAGTTTAAAAGATTATCTTCATTATTACCGAGTAGTCATTCACAGACTCCACTGATGAAAAAGGTACACAGGGAGTATATTTCCAAATGTCTGAAAACATGCACTTGTCTGGAATGAATACATTTTAAGGCATGGATGAAAACAAGGCATTTGAAATTTTTAAGGTTATTGCTTAGAGAGCATGGCTCATAACCACAGCAACTTCTTCATAACATTATTACATCTTCAAAAAATAATTAAGCTCCTGATCTTATTTACTCTATAATAAAAACTGACACTCAAGTACAATTGAAAAAAAAAAAATGTGGACAAAACACAGGAATCTCAGGTCCAGTCAGTCTTCTTTAACAAAGTCATTAAAATTTCATTGTGCAAAGTCACTTAATTTGAGAAAGTTTCTTGCCTTCCCTATGTCCACTTCCACTTATTTTGGTAGCAGGACATCATTTTATTGTGGAGGAATAATATTAAACTAGTAGTAGTTTGTATTCAGGTAAAGACAAGTTCTTCCCATATCTAAAGAGATGGAGTCAAAGGTTGGGTCAGTGATTTGTCATACAAAGACAAATAAATCAGTTGTAACCAGTAACAGTCATTTCTAGAATGTTTTTTAGAGCTATAGACAAGAAATGTTCTTTTGTAAAGTGACAATCAAATGTGGACATCTTGTCAATCCCTGCCATAAATGTAAAGGAAAACAGAGCAGACAGTAGTGACTGCAAGTGCAGTTCATTCAGCACGACGTCCTGTGTTCAACCATGTCTTCTCAATGCATTTAAGCCAATTTGAGTTGAGATCCTGCCATCTTCAAGCAGACAAGTCATGATCTTCATTTTGTCTTCCACTATGAAATAACAAAAGTGGCTAGGTGAGGATGCCTGAGACTAAGTGATTTAATCTAAAACCTTATGTTAAGAGTTTAAAGCTTTCGAAGAACAGGTTTTTGTGTGTGTGTTGTTGTTGTTTTGTTTTTAAACCTTCTGCTGATTCATCGACAGTCATTAAAGCTATATGGCACACAGTAAATTCTTAGCACACATTTGGTGAACAGATAGGGACTCATCTTAAGATGGTTATTTTATAATCACACCTTATTATTCTCCTAGCATAAAAATAAAACCATCCTTTATTTTTTTGTATCTGAATTAAGTTATGTCTTGAATTAATACTTACGTTTATACAAACATTATGGGAATATTGCATTCTATCTTATCCTGAAGATATTACAAAACACAGGCTAATTCTCTGGTGTCTTTATGGGAATGGCTGGACATAGATGAGTAATCTGTTATGGTTGGAATATGAAATATTTCCTCAGGTTCATGTGTTGGATGCTTATTCTTTAGCTGGTGGTGTAGTTTTGTAGGTGGTAGAAACTCTGGGAGGTGGGAAGGAAGTAGATCACTGGAGGTCTTCCTATTTTTTTTTTTTTTCAGTTTTTTGAGGTTGGGTCTCATTCTAATCTAGGCTGACCTGGAACTCATTGTATAGTCTTAGGATGGCCTCAAACTCATGGCAATCCTCCTACCTCTGCTTTCCAAGTGCTGGGATTAAAGACATGCACCACCACGCCTGGCTAGAGGTCTTCCTTTTAATGATGTCTCTTGTCACTTGTCCCTTTCTCTATCTTTGTCTCCTAGCTGACTAAAGGTAAGCTGCCTCATCCTCCACATACTTCAGGCATCATGATGTCTCGCCTCTCCCTAGACCCAAAAGAGCAGAACCAACCAACCATATATTGAACCAAAATGAATCTTTGCTCCATTAATCTATTTTTTTCAGATATTTTGTCATGTATGAAAATTGGGATAACTCATATGATAATATGTATTTTATCAGAATTGTATCTTTAGTAGAAACATATTTTCCACAGAATGATATTATGCATGAATGATCAATTCCATACACTGAGAATTTTTAAATGTCAAGACACATGATATTATAAAATGATATAAGAGACATAAAAATAACTTTTATTTCTGTTTTATTTATTTATTTATTTTGGTTTTCTGAGGTAGGGTCTCACTGTAAGTCAGGCTGACCTGGAATTCACTATGTAATCTCAGGGTGGCCTCAAACTCATGGTGATCCTCTTACATCTGCCTACTGAGTGCTGGGATTAAAGGTATGTGCCACCACACCCAGCATAAATCTTTTATTTCTTTATGTATTGGCTATATATTTTTAACCTGTTTTTTTAACCAATAAAAAGATAAAAAATAAATTTAACATGTGAAAATATATTAAAACTGAAATATATATGTATTTGATTTTTAAGCCAGGCTGAGTCTCAGATTCAATCTAACTCTCCATAATGCTAGAATTAAGTGTGAACTACCATGCCCAGCTCCAAGTCTCATTGTTGTTGTTTGAATTAGGGTTTCATTGTAGCCTAGATAGACCGCAAAATTCACTCTGTAGTCCAGACTGGCCTGAAACCCACAGTGATTTTCATACTTAAGCCTTGCAATTGCTGGGATTATAGGACCCATTGTTTGGCTTCTCAAGTATGTCTTTAGGTCAACCCACAATAGAAATTAAAATGAGTTGCATTTCATGGACATGGTCAGTTTTGCTAGTCCAAGTAGGAATATTTCTATAAAATGTGGTATGAATACCTTCCAATGGTACATAAGATCAGGTGAGATCACTTATGGGAATGATACAAAATTGCTACCAGGGGTCAAATAAGAAATATTGACACATTTATCTCAAGGGTCCCTTCATTTTGCTATCACTGAAATTTAGGTTCCTTCTGAAGTATTTTAAGTAATATGTATATTTCCAAAGGCAGTTTTGCATCCACAATTTAGCGCAAAGAAACTTGGATTCCTTGTCACTACTTTAGCCAGCCATAGAGATAGTTATTGTCAGGCTTGTTTTTTTTTCCAAACTGAAGGAAAATACTTTAACTTTCACCCTGTCCCCCATGGCTGATTTATCACCACCAGACACTGGCATCATGCTCTTCAATCTCTACCACTGTGGTAAGGAGTGTCATCTTCCCTCAGAGTTTTCACTGCTTCCTGTCAGTCACATTGATCCCTGATGATTTGGAGAAAAATGAGGAAAACCAGCATATGCCAAATGATGTAACTTTTAAAAAAATGTTATTTTTGTTTATTTATTTGAGAGAGACAGAGAGGGACAGAAAGAGGCAGATAGAGAGAGGGAGAGAGAATGGGCATGCCAGGGCCTCCAGCCACTGCAAACGAACTCCAGACGCATGCGCCCCTTGTGCCTCTGGCTAACATGGGTCCTGGGGAGTCAAGCCTCGAACTGGGGTTCTCAGGCTTCACAGGAAAGTGCTTAACCACTAAGCCATCTCTCCAGCTCCTCTAACTTATTAACACATGGAAACACAGTAATCATCTATGCTTTTGTTAGAAGAACATGAAGCTTAATGAACTCACAAGGAACTTTGAGGGTGGTCAGGAAAAGACCATGTTCTTCAGTTATTCTTCATTGTTTAAGTTCTGGAAAGGCTTGGAGAACTTGAAGTTGTGTCAGTCATAGGAGAAGAGGCAGGGATGTCAAGACTGAGTGCATATTTCAACCCTCATGGCTCAGTGGGGCTAAAGAACACATAATGAAGACAAACACTCAAGGCAAGTGTTTGTTAATGTTGGTAGGGATGTTCTGTTCCCTGTGTATAGTGAACACAGAATCTAAAGGATTCTCCATGGACATGAAGAAGTGAAGAATAAGTTACTACAGACTTACCATAGTCTACATAGTCCATGTGGCTCAAGCCCTCTGAAAAATAGATATGAATGTGTGGGCAAAAGAGCCATGGGATCCTCCTTAAAAAGCAATATTGTATATGGAATCTTTTCATCTCCTGTGAATTTTGAGCACCAAAACTCTGCATGTTAAAACCCCCATCCGCAGTAGCTGAGAGGTGGCTGTATTTTAAAAAGGCATCCTAACTTAATATGATCTGTGTCCTTACAGATCTAGAATATATAAACACAAATAGTTATATAACAAACACATGGTGAACTCTATCTTAGATACCTAATCGGTTGAATTATCAGAAAACAAATTATTTTTGCATAAACTACCAGGTTTGTGGTACTTCATTATACCCTCCATGGAAAATTAATGTGCATCCACTTTTTGACCTAGTACTTTCTTCATAGAGAAACCCTAATGTCATGTTCTTCTTATCCCTGAAAATAAATTCTTAGCATGGAGTTCCAAGTAAGCCTGAACTAGAGTGACACACTTACTTCAAAAAAAGTGGCTCTCGAATCCTCTGCCACACAACCCCCTACCATATATCCAGTAGGTCAGAATGCCAGCATTGGATACAACTTAAGTTTTAGAAAAGATTCATTCTCTTTTCTCAACAAACACTCTAAATATCCATTTAACAAAATGTTATGCCAGTATTACAGTCCCATTACTATAAGAGATGCTTCTCTTACAAAGTATGAGACCACCATATCATTGAGATTGACAGGCATGAACTAATAAATGGTAGAAGGCAAACTCTACTTGAAGGACAGAGTAATGCATGTGTCACTTGCTACAAGGTCAAAGTAATGCATTTGTCTTGCTGCTTCCACATTGTAATGGCATCATTAAGAGAGCTTCTCAATTGCTCTTGTGTTTTCAAGTTCTGGTCAATACCTGAAGTAATGAATGGCTTGTCATTAGGCTCTCTTAAACATAAAAGCTTTCAGGTGTCAAGGAACACTCATTGAAAAAGAAATTGACTATGTGGTACACTTGGACTCGCTTTTACTTCTAAATGAGGTTGTAAGCTTAACTTGATGGGAGACACATTGAGCTCCATCTTCCAAGGCTGGAGAAGAAAATAAAAACAGATTGTACTCAGATATAGCTAAATGCTCTTCCCAGTGCTAGTGTGTTATATGTTAAAGTAATTCATTTTCCTCTCATTTTGAATTTATAGACCAGGAGCACTAGAGTTAAATACAAATTAGTATGTCTCTCATGAATGAATACAAATACAAATATGTATATAAAAGAGCCAGGCTTGATAGTGAATACCTTTAATCCCAGGGGGCTGAGGTAGATTGCTGTTGAGTTCAAGGACAGCATGGACTACACAGTGAGTTCCAAGTAAGCCTGAACTAGAGTGACACACTTACTTCAAAAAACAAATTAAAAAAAATAAAGTTTGTGATTATGGGTATGATTCATCCTGAAGCAAAATTCCTATAGATATAAAACTAGGAAACACATTGTCTGGTTCCAAAATACAATGGCAGAAAAACAGTACAATTGGTATTCTCTTTCTGAAGGTAAAACATGAGAGGAATAAAGGGATTCCAGCATCAATCAACTTCCTTTTGCATTTTACTATAAGCAGCTAGGAGGACCCAAGGCAAGCCTTCCATATTCACAATCCATATTCAGGAAATATTCTCCGCCAAATAAACAATTTCATTGCACCCAAGTTCTCTTTTCTATTTAATACCAGAAAAAAAAAATCAACTAAGTTTTCTGCCTGCTTACAGCAACAAGCACCCTTCGTCCAAATCTAGAACCATCTTATTTCTTTCAGATATGGCAGCAGATGCACTTTAACAGTCATAGTTATGTCAGTGTCCATCTATAATGTGTGTATCTGTGAGATAATAGAAATTTCTACCATACTTTTTACTTGCACCAAAATCTTGAATAGAATTACTTTT
The DNA here is from genome assembly GCF_020740685.1 of Jaculus jaculus. Taxonomy (NCBI): domain Eukaryota; kingdom Metazoa; phylum Chordata; class Mammalia; order Rodentia; family Dipodidae; genus Jaculus; species Jaculus jaculus. The sequence goes on along the minus strand of NC_059112.1, from coordinate 75,385,452 downwards.
TGTATCTATATTTTCCATACATCTCTTCAAGGAAATCTAGGCTGTTTTTTAACTTTTCTTTCTTTAATTGGGTATGGCTCCAATACCTGAATTTAAAGCCATTTCTACAATTTTAGCTGTGTTTTATAGCAGCACTCTGTAATGTAGGTATTGGTTTTGGGGAACTGACATAACCAAGTACCACACAATGGCTTTAACAGCAATTCTGGCTCACAACTCCAAGGGTGGGCATTGTAATCTTTGATGCCTAAAGAAGAAAATGCTTCAAGGCTCCTGTCTAGTATTCTCCTAATTTTTTGTGGCTTCTGAAAATCATGCTCTGTCTGCCTGTGGCCTACAGATTCATGGCTAGATTTTCTGCCATCTCTTTCCTTCCCCTGGGTTTCTTTCCTATGGATCTTTACAAGGACTTCTTGTTAGATTTAAGGGCTACTCTTGGGTAACATGACCTCATTTCAACTAATTATGTTTGCATGTGTGTGCATGCATGAGAGAGTGTGTGGTCTGTGTTTGTGTGTGTGTGTGTTGGTATAGGTATGGAACTTGGAAAAACTTCATGTGTGGGAACTTGCATTCCACTTTGAGGCATGTCACTTTTTTTTCCAGTGCTTAATTTATAAGACTAGCTGGCCCCAAAATTTCAAAGAGGTTCTCCTTTCTTGCCCCCTTCTTGCTGCAGGCACGCTGACATTACAGATGCCTGTGCTCTAGCTACAATGCGTAGTCTTTTACATGGGTTCCGGGCATGGGAACTCAGGTACTCATGCTTGTGCAGAGAGCGTTTTAGCCACTGAAAATCTACCCAGGTATTTTTGGCTTTCTGAGTCTTTAAGACACAGTCAGGATATATATTCCAGGTTGGCCTAGAATTTACTATGTAGTACTTCCTTTCCACAATTCGGCTACCTCAGCCTTTGAAGTGCTGGGATCATAGGTATGAACAACTACTTTCAGATGGAAGAGATGCTTTAATAAAATAAGGCCATATTCAGAGACAGTGGGTGAATATGATCTTAGTAGGACAACATTCAACCCAGGATAGGGGACTTGAGTATTTCTATTCAGAAAATAGGAACAGAAATTAATGTTGAGTCTATGATAAATAAAGAACACTTAGTAAAGCATTGGCTAGGACAAAATAAAATTATAAAAACCTTTATTCTCCTACTGTTACTTTCTGCATAAAAAGCATGTTGTTTGAAACAGTCTCAAATTCCAGATTGGCTGTAAACTCAATCGGTAACTGAGGGTGACTTTGAACTTCTGGTCATCCTGCTGAGTGCTAGTGTTAGAATTGCAGACATGAGCGACCACTCCCAGCTTATGTGATGCTGGAGATGGAACTGTGAGCTTCATTCATGCTAGAGCAAGCACTTAACAACTGAGCCACATGGCCCATCCAAAACATTTTTCTAAAATACACATTTTTAATGAAAACATACATTAATTTTGGTTCAAAATATTTTCAGGTTTCCAAGAAAACTATACAATCACAAATATAATTTAGCTTATATAAATCAAACAAGTAAAACATGGCAAAAATATGCCCCTGCTCTTAATTCCAAGATTAAAATGAATAAAATCAAAATAATAAAATGAAATAAAACAGAACAAGTAGCTCAAACTAGTATTCCACCAATTCTTCACGTTATGCTTCAACTGTAAAGCAATGTTTACATGATAGGGAATTAATTTCCAGTTGCTTATTGTTTGATGTTCCAAATTAATAATAATCCTCCTAGGGCTGCTTTAAGCCCTGATGCTATGCGGACTTGAGGTGAAAAAAGAAAGCAAAGGCAGGGGGAAAAGAGCTGCTTCCTGTGGTGCTGGCCTGCTTTGAACAGAGACTCCAGCTGCTGGCCTGGTCCTCTGTGAGCAAGGGAACTAGGAAGAAGGGCTCCAGTGGCTCCTGCCAGGGGTAAAGTGACTTTGAACAAGGACTCAGAAGAATAGCATTGTGCTAGATGGGAACAGTGGAGATGAAAGGAACATGACGTTGCCTAAGCAGAAGGCAGGGGGAACTGCTGAAATATGCACATGCCACCTGTTTCCTGTCATTCCTGCTGCCAGCTTTGTCTAATTTGCTGAAAGAGAGTTACTCAGAAACACTTGTTTGGAGCCCCATCCTGAAGAGTTATATTTCTACCTAAGCTTGTGAATGTTCTTAAGTTGATATGATGCTTCTCTTTTCCTTGCAGCAGCAACGTTTTATTGATGGCATTAAAATCCATTATTTTTTATTATTTATTTATTTATTTGAGATCGACAGACAGAGAGAGAAAAAGGCAGATAGAGAGAAAGAAAGAATGGGCGCACCACGGCCTGGCTTCACAAGCAAGCGCTTAACCGCTAAGCCATCTCTCCAGCCCCAAATCTATTATTATTTATATTATTAAACTATTATTATTCAAGGACTTTGCTCCAAGCATTAGTTAGCATATCTAAAGCTGTGAGGCACTATGCCCTGGCTTCCTCTTGCTTTTTTTAATTTTAATTTTAATTAATTTATTTATTTGACAGAGAAAGAAGGGGAGAGGGAGAGAGAGAGAATGGGCATGCTTCCAGTCACTGCAAACAAACTCCAAGTCGTGCACCCCCTGTGCATCTGGTTAACGTGGGTCCTGGGGAATTGAACCTGGGTCTTTTGTCTTTGCAGGCAAACCCCTTAACCACTAAGCCATCCCTCCAGCCCTGCTCTATAATTTTGACACATATATTTTAGTGGTACAAATTGTAATTTGTTTCTTTCTGGACCCACGCTATGATCTTGTCTCCTGACACACTAATTTGAACTAATAGTAAATTCCAATTTTCTTTTGCAAAACTTCCAAGTTTCTACCAAGTGTTCCCAAGTGTGGGGAGCATCCCAAGTGTAAGACTACAGAAGACTCTCACACTTGTGCCTAGACAGGTCAGGGTCAGCCTCCAAATGAGAACATCTTATCATTTTCCAGCTAGGGTTTATCTTCTTCTGGTTCCACACAAGGTCTGTGATGCCATCATGCAGCTTCCCCACCACTGATAGCATTAGTCTGCCGGCCTCCACCTGGGGACCACTGCAGACCTGGGCCCTGATATCCTTTGCAATGCACTGAGTTGAAGAAGCCTCTGTTTTCCACCATCACAATGCTACTGTGAACACAACTCACCAAGCAGAAATGGAGGGAAATATTGTTATTAATCATTATGTATGTGTTCCATTATTTCTACCACAGTACTGCTCAATGTTCTAGAGTCTCAGATTTTATTTCAAATTCCTTTGTCAAAGTCACTGTCGTGCAATTAGGGTTCATACTTAATTAATGCACATCTCTGAACAAAGATTTCTAAATGATTTTCAGTGGGAAGTCCTTCTAGCCCTAACACAATTAGCCAATTTCTGTAACAATCATTTTTGTAAATACCTTCAATATTATATCTTTTCATATATCATATTTTTTCTATATTTATAGTATGAAATTATATTCCTAATCAATTATTTGTTTAAACAATATAATTTGGATATTGTGGATAGAGCTACTTATCATAACTACCCTTTATACATCACTTTAATGTACTGCAGGCTTTAAATGCAATTTTTGGTATTCAAGAAATAGCAAAAATAGAGCTGGAGAGATGGCTTAGCAGTTAAGCTCTTGCCTGTGAAGCCTAAGGACCCCGGTTCGAGGCTCAGTTCCCCAGGTCCCACGTTAGCCAGATGCACAAGGGGGCACATGCGTCTGGAGTTCGTTTGCAGAGGCTGAAAGTCCTGGCATGCCTATTCTCTCTCTCTCTCCCTCTATCTGTCTTTCTCTCTGTGTATGTCACTCTCAAATAAATAAATAAATAAAAATTAAAAAAAAAAGAAATAGCAAAAATAAATGATGTCATACTACTGTCATATACCTAGTGGACAAGTTTCTATAAAGTAGTATTCCTTGACAAAAATGCATGTGTTTAACTGATAAATGTGGTCATACTGCAATTTTGTATTCCATTGATATAAATGGGACCCAAATAAAACTTCTTTAAAGTATGGTTTTGCATACCTACAGACTTCCCAAGAAATAATGGTGAATCTGGTAAGTAACACAAACAAACAAACAAACAAATCCAGAATTTGGTCATAATTTTTATATGCTACTCTCACCATATGATTTTCAATGAGCTTGTTTCCATGTATTTTAAGACTTTATCTCATTTGATGTGAATGTTATTTTACATACATTGCCCCTTAATTGTTCCTCAATAATTTGTTTACTTGTAAAAGACTTATGATTGTTGCCTATGATATTTGTTATGATTTTTTATTCACCAATTTTCATTTATGTTTATTTTTGTTTCTCTGACAGTTTTTAAAGATTTTTTGTGGTCCTCACCAGTGCAGGATGGGCTACAGAGGAAAACTTACAGATCATACACAACTGAATTTAATGAACCATGTGGCAAGCAAAGCATGGCCCTCGGAGGATCTTACTAGTGCATAAAAAGATGGCTTAGAGATAAGGACACAGATAGTTTATGTCCAGTTTCAAATGGTTTAAGCTTTCAAGGTAGAAACCTGATTGGAATTGGGCAAAGTTTATATTGTAATGGTGTGGTATTGGTAGACACAGAGAAGTAAAGCTATTGAAGCAATTCTTCATGAGCAAATGGTTGTCCTGATAAGTGAGCTGTTCATCCAGGTGAGCAAATTATTTGCTCAGATGAATTGATTTGCAAGAATTTCCTACTGCAAATGGTTAAGTTATTTATTGATTATCAGTCTTATCTTTGTAGGCAAGAGTTTCCTGGAGCAAACACTTAAATTATGTTGACACAGGTGGTCTCAGTTTTCAGCCCTAACCATTAATTTTATTGACGCAGGTGGTCTTTGTTCCTATGCATTTTGTTCAATATGTACACAGGTCTTCTCCATTTGAAAATATTTTTAGACTAATAAAATTACTTGTAGTAATATTATAGTTTTCACTCCTCCTCCTTTTCCTTTAAAATTTACTTGCTTTGCTTAGAGATGCGTGATAAGAAATAAGGGTTTACTATGTTTGACTTTTAGGTGGCTAATCCCAACATTATTTTTAAAAATAATCTACATATTTTGTTGATATAAAATGGCATTCGGGCTGAAGAGATGGCTTAGTGGTTAAGTGCTTGCCTGTGAAGCCTAAGGACCCTGGTTCGAGGCTCGGTTCCCCAGGTCCCACGTTAGCCAGATGCACAAGGGGGCACACGCGTCTGGAGTTCGTTTGCAGAGGCTGGAAGCTCTGGCGCGCCCATTCTCTCTCTCTCCCTCTATATGTATTTCTCCCTGTGTCTGTCACTCTCAAATAAATAAATAAATAAATAAAATTTAAAATGACATTCATCCCATACAAAATTCCCATATATTTGCATAAATGTTCCAACTTTTTCTTCACTATTTTTACTTTTCAATTAGTTCCATAGTATATTAACTCTAAGATTTATAACAATTATAAGCTATAATCTATACAGGTCTTTCTAATCTACCTCAATCTTCTTTAAAGTATGTTTTACCTGTTCTTATGCATTCATTCATACACAGGACTTTTAGAATCAGCTCACCTAGTACTAATGAAATATCTGGAGTTCATTTGCAGTTGCTGGAGGCCCTAGCATGCCCATGCTTTCTCTCTCTTTTCCTCTGCCTTGCTCTCTCTCTCAAATAAATAAGAACAATATATTTTAAAAAAATAAAAATAAAAAAATCCACATTTTATTTGAGATTCTTTATGGCATTAGTAAGACCTCTTCATGAAAAGCAATCAAACTTACTTGCTTAGATATTTTTGCAGATAACTTATTGCATTAAAAACTAGAATGTTCTTCCATTCTCTTGTCTAATAGGTTTTTGTTGTTTTCACAGATATGAACACTATTGTTTGGGACAATGATTTCTGTACCAGCTGCTTTTAGTAAACCTCATTTTTTCTTATTTCTTAGATGTTCTTTCAATTTTGTAGACATTCTACCACATCACTATAAATATGGTTTAACTTCTTCATTCCTTTCAGTGTGTATGTATGTGTGTGTGCACACATGCATGCACATGGAGCATATACCACCCTATAGATGCGTAAGTCAGAGGACAACCTCAGGATGTTTCTGCACTTCTTCCATCCTGTTTATAAAAATTAGTTTTATTTTATTTTTTGTAAGGAGAGAGAGAGATAGAAGAGAGACAGACAGAGAATGGATGCATCAAACCTCCAGCTACTAGAAATGGACTCTAGATGTAGGCATTACCTTGTGCATCCGGCTTTATGTGGCTTTGAAGTCCTGTTGTTAGGTTTGTAGTCAGGTGCATTAACCACTGAGTCATGTTTCTAGTCCCCATTTTCTTTTGAAGTAGGTTTCTTGCTACTGCTGCATATGGGATTCAAGATTCTCCTGGCTCCATCTGCCATTGTCTTAGTATGTTGGGATTAAACACACATGTGCCACTTTGAGACCCATTTTAAAGAGGTGTTGGGTAATCAAATTCAGGCCATCAGGATGGCCAGCTCACAACTTTAACTGCTGAGCATCTTTCCAGTCCTGCTCCTGATTTTTATATTCTGCCACAAAAATTCCCTTCTACACACATCTTTTTTTTTTTTTTCCTTTAAGCCCAGAAACTTGTTCCTGAATTTTGAACTCCAAGTACTATAGCAGGAATTCTTATAGTTTCACTTAAATAATCACCCTTCAGTCTTTATATTACATTTTTCTAATAATTTATACATATAGTTAGTGGTCTAAAATGCTGAAATCGTATTTTCAACTTTTTGTTTCCATTTGTATTCAAGAAACTCCTTTTTTGCATAAAAATTTTGACAATTATATCCAATTTGGACCTATTTGGGCATCTTAAAAATAAATCAGATTTTTTTTCAATTTCTCTAAGCTAATTTATTATTTCTGAACTTTAATTTATTTTTTATCTATTTTCCCAGTTTGGCTTTCATTCCTTTGGCAGAAGAGTCTTTCTCTGAAGACATTACTTTTTTATATTTCCAGTTTTACTAGTTTTTTTTTATTCCTTTATTTTCCCCAAAATCTTCCTCAAGTCTTCTATATTTCTAAATTTGATCTCCTATTTGAAAATGGCATTCTTTCCACAGTGTTTTAACTTCTTCCCTCTGATGCTTTTATGCTCTATCTTTCTTTTGCAGTTTGCACTTCTATATACAGAATAATTAAGCAAGATTTCTCTCAGTGATTACAAATGTTTACTCAAAGTGGATTAAAATCTCAATGCCAGACCAGATTTGAACTAAGAATATATAAGAGAAATGCTATACAATATTGAAGTAGGTACAGCTTTTATTATTTTTTCCAGAAGATTCCCAAAGTTCAGAAAACAAAATAAAAATAGACAAATTATATCTAACTAAAAAGCTATTGTACAGCAAAGAAATAATCAATGAAGTGCAGGGATAGCCTAGAGAGAGAAATTATTTGCAATGTATTTTTTAATCTGACAAGTAATTGACATTTAAAATATATAAAAAATTCAAAAACCAAACAGCAAGATAATTATTATTATAACCTGATATAAAATAGGCAATTGACAAAATATATATTTCTCAAATGAAGACAGATCATGAATAAACAGGTGCATGAAAAATATCCATGTTGCTAATCATCAAAAAATGCCAAACAGGGCTTGAGAGAGGGCTTAATGGTTAAGACACTTGCCTGCAAAACCTAGTACCCATATTCAACTCCCCAGATCCCACTTAAGCCAGATGTGCAAAGTGACGCATGCCTGCTAGGTTGCACATGCACACAAGGAGGCACATATGTCTGGAATTCGATTACAGTGGCTGGAGAGTCTGCTGTACCAATTCTCTCTCACACTCCCTCTTGCTCTTGTTCTCGCTCTCTTTCATAAACAAAACTGGCCAGTCTGATGCTTGCCTCAAAAATATGTTAAAAAGAATCCCCAAACAAGGGCTGGAGAGATTGCTTAGTGGTTAAGCACTTGCCTGTGAAGCCTAAGGACCCTGGTTCGAGGCTTGATGCCCATGTTACCCAGATGCACAAGGGGGCACACTCCTCTGGACTTCGTTGGCAGTGGCTGGAAGCTCTGGCATGCCCATTCTCTCTCTCTCTCTCTCTCTCTCTCTCTCTCTCTCTCTGTCTCCTTCTCTCTTTCTGTCTCCCTCAAATAAATAAATAAAAATAAACAAAAAAAATTAAAAAAGAATCCCCAAACAAAGCAGTTGGTGGGAGGAAAGGGTAAGTTCCATGTTAGCAAGGAAAAGATGTTATATCGGAGACTGAACCTCAACTCCTGGCCAACAGCAGCAGAAGAGTGAATGACCAAATTCTAGCAAGAAGGAGCTGGCTATAACACCCCTGAGCCTGCCTCACTATTATACTTCCTCTAGTTAGGATCCACCTCCCCCGTTTCTACCCTCCCCAGTTTCCACCAGCTAGGGACCAAGCATTCAGAACACATGATTTTGTGGGAGACATCTGATCCAAAGCACCACACATACTATTCAACCATAAAACAATGAATTTCTGTTATTTGCAAAAATGTTGATGGGATTGGAAGTCATTAAGTGAACTAAGCCACATACAGAAAGACAAGTGCCATGATTTTTTTATCTTACAAATGTCCAGTGTAAAATGTTGATTGCCAAAGGCTGGATGGAGTAAAAGGAGAAGTATAAAAAATATATATTAAAGTACAGTTTGCTGTGAGAAAGAATTTATCTAATATATTATGTAAATAACTGTAATGTGCTGTGAATATTGTAAAGGCAGAAAGTTGAAAAGTGCTCAGTATAAAATGTCTATTCTGCTTTAAAAATTGTCTTTATATGGCACACCATTTATATGAGTACTATTGTTTTGGTTAATTAATTCTAAATAAGATGTTGCATTTGATTGAATCAGGACAGGGTATGACATAGGAATCTGAAAAGCCATTTTGGAATTCTACTGACTACAACTTGCACTGGAGAGATTGCACTGGACCTTGGGTGTGACTATAGTATAGAGTAGAAAAAGGGAAACTAGATAATCAGGTAGAAGTCTAATACAAATGGAATTTGAACTTACTTTTATAGGTAATCAGACATTATGGTCAGATATTTTTTGCATGTATGTGGTGTATAGTGTAGTAGTGTGTGTGTGTGTGTGTGTGTGTGTGTGTGTATGGGGAGGGTTGTATATGTGTGGAGGCAATGTGAGCCCTGCACATGTATGCAAAGGCCAGAGGAAAATGTCAGGGCTCCTCCTTCTATCCTTCCTTTTTGTGTTTGCTTTGAGACAGGGACTATCTCTTATCTTGGAGCTTGACGATTTCATGAACATCAGTGACACTCTGGCTTACCCTTTTGACAAGACTGGAGCTACAGATGAGAGTGGCCATTCTCAGCTGCTTACAAGGATTCTAGGAAATCAAACTCAGGCAGTCTCAGACTCTCTCAGGCTTTCATATTTGTGTGCTCCTAGACCCGGAGCCATTTCTCCACTACTATGGTCAAATATTAAATAGATAAATTCCTTGTTTTTCTTTTTAAAAATATTTTACATTTATTTATGTATTTATTATTTGAGAGAACATGGCAGATAGCAGGAGAGAGAGAGGGCATGCCAGGGCATCCAGCCACTGCAGACAAACTCCAGACACATGCACCACCTTGAGCATCTGGCTTACATGGGCCTGGGGAATCAAACATAAGTCCTTTGGTTTTTCAGGCACACTCTTTAACCACTAGGCAATCTCTCCAGCCCAAATCCTTGTTTTGCTAACAGAAGGAAGTATGGAAGGTGAACTACTGGAGTGTGAAACTGTAGACAGTTGCATTTTGATACAGAGTCTGAAACTATTTCTGGAAAGACTTATTTAACATATTGATAGAAATTAGCATATAAAACATACACTAATATATTACAGAGTAAAATTTGATACATTCAATATATTTGTAACATTTTTTCATAGTCATTATATGCCAAGTACTTTTGTGGGCATTGGATCTGTAATAAGCATAAAGAAACAAATGTTCTTTTTCCCAAAAAGCAGACAATGATCAGATAAATGCATAAATACTCAAGGTAAATTCAGATTTATTGCTTGTGTGAGGACAAATGGGCAGAGTAACACAGTAGGAAACATCAGTTAAATCATTTTGGTCTGGAATACAAGTGGAGCTCATCTTCAAATTTCTTAATTAAAAGTAAGTTTTATGCCACACATAAAATGAGGAGTTCGCAGGGTACATAGCTTGCCTGATGTGGCAGTGCCATATCATGTCTGTTTCTCAGGCTCTGGATAAAAGGAGCTTCCCATAGAAAGCACTGTATAAACAGAGGTGCTGATGTTGGTGGTGCATGACTGCAGGCCCAGCCTTGGGGAGGCAGGCAGGACAATCCCTGACTTTGCTAGCCAGCTAGTCTAGCCAAATCAGGCCCAAGTTCACTGAGAAATATGTGAGGGGGAGGGGGAGGGGGAGGGGGAGGAGGAAGAGGAAGAGGAAGAGGAAGAAGAGTGGGGCTGGAGAGATTGCTCAGTAATTAAGATGCTTGTCTACACAGCCTCAAGGACCCAGGTTTGATTTCCAGTACCCATTTGAGCCAGATGCACAAGGAGGCACATGTGTCTGGAGTTCATTTGCAGTGACTAGAGGCCCTGGGCGCCCATCCTCTCTCTTGTTTATCTTTATTTGCCTTTCTTCTCCTCTCTCTTTCTCTTTCAAATAAATAAAATATTTAAAATATAAAATGATGGTAATCATATTGTGGAAGAATGAATGAAGATGAAACACAATGTGCACATACACACACACGTGAACATACTTACACACACCATACACATATGCAAAGATGCAATATTGTTTCTTTGACTCTTTTTTTCCTTTCATGCTTAGGATATTTCTTTGCTCCTCAGGCTTTTGCCTTCTTAGTAAAGGGTAGTGTAAGCAATGCTGAGCTGCTCATTCCTACACAACAACCTCAGCTGACTGTTGAAAAGATGGATCCTTTCTGACATTTTCAAATCTTTGAGAAAATAAAATATTTCTCTAGCTTCCACACACAATCTTTCTCTCATTTCTCATTTACCACATTGCAACCTAGGCCCATTTCTGTGTTCAGAGACTCAATACAAAGCTGATACAAAAATAATATAACTGAATTAGAATAAAATGTTTTTCACCTTGAGACCAATGTTAAAATCCTTGTGAGGGCTGGAGAATGGCTTAGCAGTTAAGGTGCTTGCTTGCAAAGCTAAAGGACCCAGGTTTGATTCCCTAGTACCCATATATGCCAGATACACAAGGTGGTGCAGGCATCTGGAGTTTGCAGTGGTTAGAGGCCCTGCTATGTGTCTCTCCTCTCTCTCTCTCTCTCTCTCTCTCTCTCTCTCTCTCTCTCTCTCTATTTCTCTCTATCCCTCTCATAAATACTAAATGAATAAATAAATGTTAAAACCTCTGTGAGTCAGAAAGTGGCCTCAGTTGCAAGCTTCAGCATTACACTAGTGAAAATGGAAAGTCATCAGACTAACTAACATGCCTCAAGCATCTGAAATGCATGACTGAACAGGATGCTGAACAAGCTAAGAGTGGTTATAAATGAAGGATACTATGGACAATGTAGGTATGATATTTTGGATAAGAAGGTAAGTGCTGTTGTTCCTGAGGAGGTGAGATATTTCTGGAAACCAAAATCCCAGAAGGCAGTTTGCCAGACTTACATAGACTAAATGGAGCTGGAAAGGCCTAGATTGGGAAGGATCTTGTCCTTACAGAGGACTGAAAAAAGACTCAATTTATACAGAAGTTAGTTTCTATGTTCCCCAAGGGGTCCTGTTGGGTTAATGGCCTCAATATGCTATTCACAGTTTGAAACACAGTCATAGCACAATAATATTTACTGTTCTTCTCATCATGAGATTGAGAAAGAATGACTGACTTATGTGGAAAAACAAAAGGCCCTCATTAACACTTCATTTAGTCAAGCCAATGATAGCTCTGGGGAAGGAAGTAGATGCATGCTAAAATTAAACACAACCCATAGAAACTTCTACTGGATTGTATATAGGAAGCAAAGGACAGAGGGAGAGAGAAAGGCAGAGAGAAACCCTTTTATGTTTTAGGCACTGAATGATTGGATGAACATGGAAGAATATATTGATAAACCGAGACACAGTAGAATGTTAAAAATAGATTTTTAAAGAAAATATTAAATTAATATTGGAGAAGATCACAAGGCACTGATAGAAATAAATAAAATGTATGCATTAAATAAAATTGTGCCACACATGATCTAAGCTCTTGTAAATCGTGTGTGTGTGGGTATGTGTGTATATGTGTGCACATGTGCATATATCAACAGTTTTGCTATGTTGCCCAGGCTAGAGTTGAACTCCTGTGTTCCAATAATCCTCTTGCCTTAGCCTACCAAGACACTGGGACTACAGGCATGTGACCCTGATTCTAGCTTATTTTTTTAAATTCATATAAAAGATAAACCTTGATAAATGTAAAACCAAATATAGTTTGAATTGTATTTTCAAAACTAAAAATTGGTGAATTTTCACCAACTATCAAACAGAAGAGTCCATTTATGTAGGAGGTATTTATGAGATGTGTAAGCCTAAAGGTAAAATTTGAGGTTTTTAGTTCACTTCAACCCATCACCTTCCTCACTGAGCACACTAAAATGTGTTCATTCATTATGTCTAACTACATTAAGATCATCAAAGAAGAGCATGCCAGATTACATTTTATATTCCTGACAAGTTCATTGAACCCTGCAGATTAAGTCAATTACCACTTGTATGAAATTGTTAACTAAAAGGAAGATATTTTTTCTGAAAATCTTGCTTTCCTATCAGCAGCCAATTTGGAATTATTAAAGGTTACCAAACAGTGGAAAGTATATTTTTTAATTAGTGATGGGGTAGCAATATCTGTGAGCTATTTGACATAGTTGGAGTCTAATTTATATAACTAAAATTGAATGTTTATGAGTGTAATTCACTTAGAGATATACAATATACAATTGAAATTGAAAGTTGCATACATTCCTGGTGTTTTCCTATGGTATAATAATATAAGCTTTTGTTTTGATGAGGTGATTATTTAGTTCATGGATACATCCAGTAAATATTTCCTGAATAACTAACTGCATGTGTCATACACTGTTATAGGGGCTGTGCAAACATTTATAGTAGTAATTCTCATATTATTTACATTCTAGGGAGAAAGGAAGGAGCAACAAACAAGCAAACCACAACAAATAACCAAAATACAGATCATTCCTAAGAGTCAAGAGACTCACTTTTTTCCCTCTGACATTTTGCTATGCAAGCTTGGAGATTCATATCTAGGGCACTGGAAGTGGATATTACACTCACTGGAGGGGATTACATTCTAAAGCAAGAATCAAACAGTGTCCATAAAGCATGACACTAGAGCTAGGCAATGTGAAAGTTATTCTTAGGCAGTAAAAATCATGTGATCCAACTCTCCCTAAATCAATGTTTCTCCATATTTTTTCTGTCACCACACTATTCATTTTCACAGGACAGTCATATAAAATCTTGCAGTCGAACTTAGTATTCTCAGGTGGACCAAGAAGAGTCATGATGAAGGTATGCACAAGATTGGAAGAGAGCCTCTCAGAATTTTACAGGAGTATTAGACAGAAAATAATGCCTCTTTGATGTCTTACAATCAGTGGTATATAACAAATAGTGTATGCACCTACTTCGTAACTGAGAATAACTATACTAAAACCAGAATGATACAAGCAAGTGATTTTTTTTTACTATATTGTTATTAGCTGCTTACTAAATGTCAGGCACTATTCCAGGCATTCAAAAGCAGCATTAATGTAATAAATAATGATTGCAAAGAAAATTCAGGTACAGTTGTGATACATGACTAATTCTAACAACCACCAATGACAAATCTGGGATTAAAAATCAGGCATAAGTTCTAAGGACTCTGCTGTAAATACTGCAGTAAAAGCCAAATTTTAAGCCCAGTTTAAATGTATTACTATTCAGTTGCTTCTTTGTGAAAGCTTTTATAGTTAGCCTACTTCTGTTCATGCCAAAAGATAGGGACTAACAAACATTAATTCAGTAAACCACTAATGCTATATATTCGTACTTAAGGTAGTTTATAGTTTTTGCTTCACTGACCTCTTTCAAATTTGTACTCATACTTCGGGTAAAAACATTTATTTATTGGCCATAGCAACGATTCCTATGATTTTTTAATTTGGAAGTCAGAACAATCTGGAAAATACAGACCATAAGAAAACACTAACTAAAACTATCACTCATCTCTTCCTTTGTCATCACTCCTCTGAGATACTTGTGTTTAAACTCACAGAGTGTATTCATGAGCACTGCAGACTTACTCCCACACTCTGTATCTCCATTGCCTCATCCAAAGACACTGATAGCAACTAGTATGTAAGAAATGTATTATATATTTGAATGCAGAAACACTTGGGACAATATCTGACATAAATGCTAAATGTTTTTGAAGCATCAGTTTTATTCACCTAATATTGAACAGGAAGATTTATTTTTGCTATGTAATTTTAGTCAGTACACACTTTTAAGGAAATTTGTTTTTTAATATTATTTTTCCATTTTTTGATTGACAACTTCCATAGTTGTAAAAAAAAAAAATTCCATTGTAATTCCCTCACTCCCCCCACTTTCCCCTTTGAAACTGCACTCTCCATCATATCCTCTCCTCTTCTCAAACAGTCTCTCTTTTATTTTGATGTCATGATCTTTTCCTCCTAATTATAAGGGTCTTGTGTAAGTTGGGTCAGGCACTATGAGGTCATGGATATCCTGGCCATTTTGTGTCTGGAAGAGGACATTGTATGGAGTCCTACCCTTCCTTCGGCTCTTACATACGTTATGCCACCTCTTCCACAATGGGCCCTGAGCCTTGGAAGGTGTGATTGAGATATTTAAGTGCTGCGCACTCATTTGTCACTTCTCAGTACCATGGTGCCTTCTGAGACATCCCAAGGTCACTGCCATCTGAAAAGAGAAGGTTCTCTAACAAAAAGTGAGAGTAACATTAATATAAGGGCATGAACATTAATAAAAGTGCTTATTGGGCAGTTTGGTGAGCATAGTATGTATACTTTTAGCCAGACAGCAGCAAGTGTTACACCCCTAGATCTTATGATTAACCCTGTCACAGACTTTCAGTATCAGGGATGTATTCCCTCCCATGGAGCAGGCCTTCAGTCAAGTTAGAGGGTGGTTGGTTTCCCGATAACAGACATGCCACTATTGAACCCATTGGCTCATTTGGCCAAATATAAGGCTTTCAGTGTCCACTGCTGAGGATCTTCACTGGTGATTTCTCTCTCTCCCATTAAACTGCATGCAGTGTGGCTTTTACTAGCTTTCTGTCAGCTGTTCTACATGAAGGAGGTTTTCAGCTCAACTATAGCAGGATTTCTCACTGAGCTTGCAGCCTAACTATGTGGAGACTTCAACAACAGGGTCTTACCATCTATTCCTGGTGGAAAATCAAGGGCCGCAGCAATGGCCTATAATGTTTTGGGGGTATCAGGGAACTTCCTGGCCAACAACTCACTGGAAGGTATCCCATCTTTGGCACTGAGTGTTCCATTGTTCAAAAATTATGTTTCCATATGACTTTTTTACATCCTCTTAGATTGTTATTAGCCCTCCTTCCACCTTTCCTTTACTCAATCTCTTCCCCTGACCTCACTTAGGCCTTTTAACCCCCATTAATCTGTTCTTCTATTTACATACATATAATACCATCCTGTAAATTTCCCCCCTCCTTCCCTTGCTATTTCTTTTATATCTCTTTTCTAGATTACTGGCTTCTGGTACTGACTTTTCTTCCTACTCACATAGAAGTCTAATCATTTGTAGCTAGGATCCGCATATGAGAGAAAACATGTGACATTTGGTTTTCTGGGCCTCAGTTACCTCATTTAGTATAATCCTCTCCAGATCCATCCATTTTCCTGAAAATTTCATAATTTAAGTTTTCTTTACCCCTAAGTAGAACTCCATTGTGTAAATGTGACATATATTCATTATCCACTCATCAGTTGAGGGACATCTAGGCTGGTTCCATTTCCTAGCTATTGTGAATAGAGTGGCAATAAACATGGTTGAGCAAGTATCTCTAAGGTAGTGAGACAAGTCCTTAGGATATATGCCTACCCGTGGTATAGCTGAGCCATATGGTAATCTATTTTTAGCTGTCTCAGGGCCTCCTCACTGATTTCCACAATGGCTGGACCAGATTGCATTCCCACCAACAATGGAGAAGGATTCCTCTTTTTCCACACCCTCATCAGCATTTATGGACATTTATTTTCATGATGGTAGCCAATCTAACAGTAGTGAGATGGAATCTCAAAGTAGTTTTAATCTGCATTTCCCTGATGACTAGAGATGTGGAACATTATTTTAGATGTCTATATGCCATCTGTATTTCTTCTTTTAAGAACTCTCTATTTAGTTCCATTGCCCTTTTTTTTTTTTTCGTTTTCCTTATAAACTTTTATTAGGGAAATGATTTAACACATTGTAGGAACTAGAGACATAGTTCAGTTTTCTGGTGCTTACCTACTATGCATGAGATCCTAGATTCAATCTTCAATATTGAAAAACAAGAATTAGCTAAAAATAACTCCCATTTTTTAATTGGGTTGCTTGATTTCTTATTATTTAACTTTTTGAGTTCTTTGTATATCCTAGATACTAATTCTCTACCAGAAGTATAGCTGGCAATGTTTTTCTCCCATTCTGTAGGTTGCCTCTTTGCTCTGTTCACAGTGTCTTTTGCTGTACAAAAGCTTTGTAATTTCATGAGGTCCCAGTGGTTAATTTGTGGTTTTATTGCCTGAGCAATTGGGGTTCTATTCAGAAAGTCTTTGCCAAGACCAATATGTTTCCCTACTTTTTCCTCTAGCAGTTTCAGAGTTTCTGGTCTGATGTTAATGTCTTTGATCCATCTCAACTTAATTCTTGTACATGGAGAGAGATAAGGATCTACTTTCATCCTTCTATACATACATATCCAGTTTTCCCAGAACCATTTTATGAAGAGGCTTTCTCTTCTCCAATGAGTATTTTTGTCGAATATCAGGTGGCTATAGCTACCAAGACTTACAAGTGGGTTCTCTATTCTGTTCCATTGATATACATGTTTGTTTTTGTGCCAGTATCGTGTTATTATTGTTATTATGGCTCTGTAATATAGGTTAAAATGAGGTTGTGATACCACCAGCCTTATTTTTGTTGCTCAAAATACTTTAGATATTTGAAGATTTTGTGCTTCCAAATGAATTTTTGTATTGTTTTTTTCTATTTATGTGAAGACTGTCATTGGAATTTTGATGGGATTACATGGGAACTCTTAATAGAAAGTGAATGTAGTGCTGCACATTGTGGCACACACTTTTAATCCCAGCACTTGGGAGGCAAAGGTAGGAAGATCCTCATACATTTAAGGATACCCTGAGAGTACATAGTGAATTCCAGGTCACCCTGGACAAGAGTGAAACCATACCTTGAAAATTTAAAAAAAAAAAAAAAAAAAAAAAAAGGGAAGTGATTGTTCTGAAGTTGGATATATATTTTTTAAGTGTTATTTTTGTTTTTCTTACTTCATTAAGTAAATTATACAACTCTTACATCACATGTATATATCAATGCACATACACACACACACAAAACACCACAACATGGGTGGACTTACTTTCATATAGTCTGCCTGTATTAATTACAGTGTTGCATCTCAAGCCTTGGAAACTGATCTTTTTATTTTATTTCTCTTTTTCCTACTGAAACTTAACTAACTTGGTTATTTTCTTTCAGGAAATCAAATTTTCTGTTTTTAAAAATTGTTAGTAAACTAATGTGAGGAAAATGACTTGCTAATGGTGTGTGGAAAAATATTACAAAATCTACTTTTCTATCTAGAATAGATGTCAAAATTCCTACACATATATAGTATTTACACATAGTCTGTCAGAGACAATAGTTCCATATCTATTGTGTTTTCAGTAGTAAGAATTGAAAGCCAATAAAAAGGAAATAAAGTAAACTAGAAAGAAAACAAAGATTTGAAGAGGTTTTCAGAGATCTTTTTCAATTTCATCTCATCATCTCTTTTCATTCAACAATGATCATAGTCCTACATTCATATTAGTTTTTTTCACTTACTTCAAGCAACAATATACATTAGTCACATAACCCATATTTATTATAAACATTCACTTTGTAAAACATACTGGGTGACCATTGCCTTATATGAGGCATCATCAGACACTGTGATGCTGGGTACAGTATATGTGCCTATGTTAAAAAAAATTCACTGACCAATGAGAAAATAAAGCCAAATGAGGATACTGAGAAGTATGAGCAGCTATCAATATTTATCTCACTTTATAAAATCTGTACAACTATTAATACCATACATTTGACCTATTTGATTCCAAATCCCATTCCATGCTATATATTAGGTATTTTTTTCAATATCCACCATGTATTCTCTCTCTCTCTCTCCATATATATATATATATATATATATATATATATATATATATGTATATATATATATGTATATGTATATATATATGTGTGTGTGTATGTATATATATATATGTGTATACATATATATATATGTATTAGTTTTGTACTCAGTGAATACAATCAAGTTGGTACCAGTGTTAGCCTCCTCCTCCATGTCCTCCCCCTTCCCTTTTCCCTCCTTGTTGAGGTATATGGGTCATGCATTGTGGAGTTAGCCCTCAGTTATGGGTAGGAGGAAATGTCTCTGCATATCATGACTGAACATGTGGCTCTGACATTCTTTTCTCCCCCTCCCCCCTCTTCTGCAAAATTTCCATGAGTCTTGTTGGGTTGATTTTAGGTCTTCTTCAGTAATGAAGGAGCCTCTGTGTTTTGGTAGGAGTTGATTGTTCTCTGTGTCAATCTCCTTCACCCTTGTGCTGTCACCAAGTTTACCAAGAAAACAGTACCCTTTCTTGTTTCACCAATTATTCTTGGTGTTAGCTGGGGCCCTTTTGAGGTATGATGGGTGGTTCTCTCCTTAAGATGTGTGTCTATCTGAAAAAGAGAAACAGATTCTCCAGTGGAGTGTAAACTTAGTACCACATAAATGGGATAACCCTTATTTTTTTTAGAGAGAATTTAATAGGTATAGGCCCTCTTGTAGCCCACGATTGTTGGTAGCTTGATAATGGAGAGCGGGCTTATGTTTGGATATGATTGTAACTTATTTCCCAGCTCCAGCTATGGGTTCTGTTCCACTGAGCCAATCAGTTAGCCAAATCAAGAGTAGTTGGTTTCCCACCATGGCTTTGTGCCACTATTACACTTGTGTGAGAATCACAACAGGTTATTTTCTTTTAAGTAGGTTAGACCATGTGTTTCTTGGACAGATATTGGTCATTTTCCCCTAGTCACCCATGTAGTACCTTCTGGTATTAGATGTGGTGACTGTCTGGGGACTGACTCTCTTCCAGCTTCCAGCCATGTCACTCCATGTTATGTGTCAACCACATATGGTGTCAGTGTCTCCAGCAGGAAAGTCTTACCACTAACTTTTCTTGGGTCATCAAGTATTCTGACAGAAATCTGTCATTCTTTTAGGAAACCCTGTAGGTCTCTCTGATCAAAAGCTCACTGTGGATATTAGCCATCTGCTGGTACTTGGATTTACAGGTCAGTGCCCATGAAGAGAAGGAAGAAAACGATATAAGTAATATAAAAGAGTTAGAATGAAGAGAGAGAGAGAGAGAAAAGCTATAGAAGATTAAGGTCAGTCTTCATTGTACCTTCTCCAGTTCCTTGTGACTCAGATGTTCCCTCTAAGGGCCTGGTGAAGGTTCAACAATTTGGGCTGCCTTTTAGGATGTAGAATTTTATGGTACAGTTGCCGTTTGGGTCTAGCTTTGTGTCCCTCACCCCCACTCTTGCCCTCCCCTACTCCCCACCCACCCTATTGTCCGGTACTCAAGATGCTTGCTGGGTATGTGGGCATCTTGAGTAGATTCAGGATAGGTGTTATATATGAGTGAGACTATGCAGTGATTATTTTTCTGTGATTGGGGAAGTTCACTGAGAATGATCTGTTCCAAGTTCAACCATTTTTCTTCAAATTACTTTGTGTCATTTTTTTCATACTGCTGTGTAGAATTCTATTGTGTAGATATACCACATCTTAGTTATCTATTCTTCTAGTGATGGACATCTGGGTTGATCACACTTCTTTATTCTTCATTTCCTTTTTCTACTCTCTATTTTCCATTTGATCTCACAAACTCATGATTTCTTTTTCAGAACAGGACATTGCTTTAGGGATCAGTCATTTGTTTCAGATACATAAAATGTAAAGTCAAGAGAGAAAGCAGGGAAGGCATGCCTGTCTGCCTGCATTTTTAACCCTCTAGAAGTTTAGGCAGGGGAAACATAAGGCTGAAGCTAGATGAGCTACATAGCAGTATCCAGGTTAGTCTGACCTACCTATGGAGTTCCTACTTAAGAAAAGAAAGTATGCAAGGGAAGCAAATAAAGAAGCTAGAATTCCTCTATACTTCTTTTACAGGTGCCCAACCTTCTAACATTGCAACAATATGTGTAAGGCCAATTTCCTGGGTTGTACGTAGTCCTTGGGACAAGACACAGGCTAGTCACACCTCTCAGTTCATGCTGTTATAGTTAATGTTTTCAACTTGTAGCTGACTTTCAGGCCAGACTTTTAGAAAAGTTGCTGCAATTGTAAACAATATAGCATCATTGCTGGAAGGATGAGAGACCTCAGTGGGCCCAAAGGAATAGGCCTACTGTATTCACTTAATCACTAATCACTAATATCACTAAAATAATTTCAGGAAAAATTTTCCACAAAATGAAGTCTTGAAAGACATATTAGTTAAAGAGTTTAATAGACAGCATTTCCTTCAATGCCCATTCTTTTCCCAGTGATCATTTGTCTATAATTAAGTTTAAGATTCAAAATCCTTGGCTTCCACATTTTGTTTGACCTATCAATGCTACCTGACTAGAAAAATTAACATTTATCAGGTTATTGCCCTAAATATACCCAAATATATTAAGCCTAAACATTGTTGTTTCTATGAATCATTTTTAAATTGGTATTATATTGATTTTATCATTTGAGTTGATAATCCAAATATAAATAGCTTGAATACATTGAACATAAACTAAAATAACTCACATCTACTGGAATGAGCATGACTCAGTGATAGCCAAGCACGAAGATGTGACCCTCAGGTAATGCTGATGGTCACAAACCAATGCTCATATGCCACACTTCAAGAGAAATGATTGCAATCAGAAAACTATATAATTCTCTTGGTGTTTATTGGTGATGATGAGTGGCTGAATTTTACCCCATTTCAGCATATGGCCTCAGAAAGGCTGCTGCTGCCCCCATTTCCACATGTAACTAGAGTACATTCGTGTTGTGTAATGTCTTTCTTTTATGGTTTTTATCTCACACACAGTAATTTGAACAGAGAGCCATTCCATTAGCAAACAGACTGGTCTTGCTGACACATCTTTCCTTTTAAAATATACTTTGGCTGAATTCTAACAGAGCCATTCTGAATGCAAAAGGGATGCTTTTCAAGCCAGATGGTTTATCTAATAGGAATGTTTTCTGATTAGAGAAACAGCAGTAGACTCATGATCACAGCAGGTGCCAAACTGGTTCTGTAGTTTACATGAATTTGCAACTGAACAAGTCATGAACTAAAGGGAATCTATTTTGCAATGTGCCACAAACTATTCTGAGAGGAAGACTGAATGTGAGAGATGCCACCATGTCAGATTGGGTCATATGTCATCATCCCTCCATATAAATGTGGCTGTTAGTGAATTTGGGATAACAAAAATCATATGTATTCTAAATTTTCTGAGTATATTAAACAGCAAATTAATAAGTCTTCTCTATCATTCAAATATACTTACAGAGCATTTTATTGTGGGAAAATATTGTAAAAATATTGTAAAATATTTTTAATTAAAATAATTAGGAATCCTTTCACTGAAAATATATATCTTTATATTACTTCTCATTATCTTTATTCTGTTTCACTAGTAAGATAGGCTCAGATCTTTCTACAACAGAGAAACTGCTAGTACCTGCAGTGATGTATGTGGGTGAGTTACCTGGTTATAATAAGATAGTTGCGCTTTATGACAGTGTAAAATTATTCTCTGTGCTTGTGTGAAAACCAGATACATAAAAGACATTGAACCCACATACCACACTGTGACTCAAAAACCTCTCCTCAGTGCCTGCTGAAAACACTGAATTCTGATGCACCTTGATGAGATGTTACTGGGAAAATATGGAGTTAAGAACAAAGGTGTCTACTCCATGAACTTCTCTACTAATGCCACTCACCTACTTCCTTATCTCATTTACATCAATTGCTCTATTTATTTGCTGTGTTGGAAGTAATTAAAAGCAATGTACAATTGAGTCTAAATCATTATCCTCACTCATGCTCACCCCAGACAAATTCTGTGGTCTCTTCTAGAACAGTTGGTACATCAGAGATTGCTGACTTCTGGAACATGCTCAAATCAGAGATGTATTACCCCCAAAAATCATGACTTCCTTATATCTGAGTAGCTAATGCTGTAAATGACCTGAGGTTTCTATGTTGATAAATATATTCATTCAAACACCTTTAAAGTTCAATGAACAGGACTTCTGGTCAAGATGGCATCCTCCTAACTATGCCACACCTCCTAGGGAAGGAAAGGCAAGACATTAAGGGTTCATTGGGTTCTCTAGTGGGAGCAGACTATAATATACCTCCAGTGGGACGGGTGGAGGGGTAAAAAGGAAATCAGCTGACTGCCACATTCTGGGGTAGCCCACCAGTCCTCATACCCACAATCAGCCATACTAGCCATAGTCCCAGCCACAGGTTCCTCCCAGCATAGCTCTACCTGCACCATAGTGAGTGGGTGACTGTCCCAACACCCTCTCCTCATGCAACCCCGGATTCACACCCCCTGCCCCTCTGCAACCACTGCCCCCTTCCCCCCACTGCCCTGCTACACCACCCCACTCTTCCTGCTCCCACAACTGTGACCCCACTACACCTGCCCCGTGACTGCTGCCCCACTCCCTCTGTGCCCTGCTGCCACTCTTCCGCTCCTCCCTACCCTGCACAACGACTGTCACACTCCCCCCACCCCCTGCAACCACCATCCTACTCCCCCCACTTTGACTGCTGTCCCACTCCCCACCCAATAACCCCTGGTTACCGCCACCCCATTCCCACTGCCCCACTGGAATTCTGTCCCACAAAAGCCATCCCACTTGCCAGGGCTCCCCATCCCCTTTTGTGAACTCAGGAAAGCCAGACTAGCTCCACCCACATTTCCAGGCTCCCAAATGCAATGCCACTGGCCACTGTCCCCACTGCCCTTTCCACTTCAGGCCAAATGACCACACACTCTCATACCTTGAATCACACAACAACAAACCTCTACATCAGGTCTTTGGGCCTCCACCAGAACCTCATGGGCTCCTTCCCTCTAGCAGGCAGGCCCAGTTGCCACCAGAAAAATAGTGGAAGTAAACACAAAAGGTAATAACAATCACTGGACACACTTCAAGAGTAGACTATAGCTTCCTTCTAAATTATATAAGGCTTATACACTGTGATGGGCAGAGGAATAAAACAAAAGGACAAAAGAACAATAAACAATAAAGAGGGATGAAAAATGTACATGGAAAAGTGGTAAAAAATGGAAACCAATTTGAATAAGCCCAAAACTCTATAGAAGCTCACAAGAATAGAGTAAGGTAGTGACTACCCCTATTTTAAGTTTTCAGTATCAGAGATGTATTCCTTTCCATGGAGCAGGCCTCCAGTCCAATTAGAGGGCAGTTGGTTTCCACCATGACAGATGTGCAACAGATTGCAGCTTTTGGATCAATTTGCCTGGCTGGCTAAAAAAGGCTTGCAGTGTCCACTGTTGAGTATCTTCACTGGTGATTGCTCTTTCTGACATTGAACTGCATGCAGAATGGCTTCTTCCAGCTTTCTGCCAGCTGATCTACATGGAGGAGTTTATCAGCTTATTTCCAGTAAAATTTCTCAGTGGCCTTGCAGCCTAGGTATGTGGAGTCTTCAGCAATAGGGTCTTACCATCTATTCCTGGTAGGAAACCAAGGGCCTTGGCAATGGCCTATAATGTTTGGGGGCATCAGGAACTTCCCTGGCCAACAACTCACTGGAAGGTATCCCATCCCTGGAACTGAAAACTTTCTAGCAACAATCTACTGCTCCTGAGTGTTCCATTGTCCAAAACCAGAGGATTCCATATGATTTATTTATATCCTCTTAGATTTTGATTAGCCCTCCCTCCACCTTTCCTTTACTCAATCTCTCCTCCAGACCTCACTTTGGGCTATTTCACCCCCATTAATCTATTCTTCTAATTATATATATACAATACTACCCTATTAAGTACACTCCTCCTTTCCTTTCTCTTCCCTTTATATCTCTTTTCTAGTTTACTGGCCTTTGCTACTGTGTATCAGGGGTAGCCATGAGCCTTAGGAGTGTAACGTCTGCTGCTGTCTGGCTAAATATATACACTGTTTATCAAACTGCCCAGTAAGAACTTCTCTTAATGTTCATAACCTTGTACTAATGCGACTCTCATTTTTGGTAGAGAATGTTCTCTTTTCAGATGGCAGTGACCTTAGGATGACTCACAATGTGTCATGATGCTGGAAAGAAGTGACAACAGTGCTCAGTACTGAAATATCTTTATCACAACTTCCAAAGCTCAGGGTCTATTGCAGAGGAGGTGGCGGGAAATCATTGAAGTTGTTCATAAAAATTTGAACAAAAAAAAAGAATAGGGTAAGCCATATGGAGAATAGAAATTCAGGTCTGGAAGACAAAGAAACACTTCAGTAGTCCAAACATTTCAATAAGTTCAAAAGTGTCTGTGAATAGAACAAGAGGGAACTGTGGGATACCCTTAAACATCCTAACATTCAGATCATGTGAATACTAGAAGGGGAAGAAATACAAACCAAAGGTATGGAGAACTTATTCAATATATATATATATATATATCAAAGAAAACATTCCCACTCTCTCAAAAGAAAGGCATATCAAGTTACATGAAGTTAACAGAACTCCAAACACACTGGACCAAAGGAGAAACTCTCCAAGACATATTGTCATTAAGACTCTATGCATTCATACCAAAGATAAAATCCTAAAAGCAGCTAGGGAAAAACAACACATTACATTTAAAGGTAACATCTATAGAATGACTTCAGACTTCTCAATGGAAACTCTGAAAACTAGAATGGAGCACTGAACCTATGGCTTCCAACCAAAACTACTCTATTCAGCAAAAGTATCCCTCATAATATATTGTGAAAGAAAAACTTTCTACAATAAAACTCAGCTTTTCAAACATGTGAACACAAAGCCAAAGCTGCAGAGTGTCGTTCAGAAAATATTCCACAAGGAAGAATTAAATAATTAATCTCAAGTGCCTAAATAAGCAGATCACTATAATGAAACTCAGGGAAGGTACAAAAAACTACAAAGTCCAAGGAAAAACAAAACCATATAAACAAGCATGATATGGCAGGGATCAAATCAAACCTCACAAGCATTATCCTAAATATTAATGGCCTTAATTCACCTATCAAGAAACAAAATCTAACAGAGCGGATTAGAAAATTAGACCCCTCAATCTGCTAGCTTCAAGAAACCCAACTCACCACTAAAGACAAACACCTCCTTGAGGTGAAAGGGTGGAAAATTATATTCCAAGAAAATAGGAATAAGAAACAAGCAGGCATAGCTATACTAATATCTTAGGGTGAAGGGTTGAAAAACGTTGTTTCAAGCAAATGGGCCTAGAAAACAAGCAGGGGTTGCTATCCTAATGTCTCACAAGGTAGACTTCAGTCCAATGTTAGTCAAGAAGGATAAAGAAGATCACTTTACCTTGAGTAAAAGCACACTCCAACCGGAAAACATTACAATCCTAAACATATATGCACATAACATGGGGGCTCCCAAATTCATCAAACAAACACAACTAGAACTAAGGTCACAGATAACACCAAACACAGTGGTAGTAGGGAATGTCAACACCAAAATTTCATCAACTGACAGGTCATCCTGGGAAAAAATAAACAGAGAGGCATCGGGACTAAGTGAGATCATAGAAGGAATGGACCTAATAGGTATATACAGGACGTTTCATCCAAATGCTGCAGAATATACATTCTTTTCTGCAGCACATGGAACATTCTCTAAAATAGACCATTTATTAGGAAAAAAAGCAAATCTTAACAAATACAGGAAAACTGAAACAATTCCTTACATTCTATCTGACCACAATGGAATCAAACTACAAATCAATAGCAAGAAAAGCTAAGAACATACACAAAATCATGGAAACTAAACAAGGCACTACTAAATGAATGGATCAATGAAGAAATCAAGAAGGAAATAAAAAAAAATCATAGAGTAAACGATAATGAGAATACAACATGCCAAAATCTCTGGGACACAATGAAGGCAGTCCTAAGAGGTAGATTTATAGCTTTAAGTGCTTCTATTAAGAAATTAGAAAGGTTGCAAGTAAATGACCTAATGCTTCACCATAAAGCCTTGGAAAAAGAAGAACAAGGCAAACCATAAATCAGTAAAGAGGAAGAAATAATAAGGATTAGGGCAGAAATTAATGAAATAGAAACAACAACAACAACAACAAAATCTAAAGAACCAATGAAACAAAGAGTTGGTTCCTTGAAAAGATAAAAAGATTGATAAACCCTTAGCAAATCTGACCAAAAGAAAGAGAAGAAACACAAATTAATAAAATTAGAGATGAAAAGGGCAACATCACAACAGACACCAGAGAAATTCAAATAATCATAGGAACATACTATAAAAACATATGCTCCACCAAGTATGAAAACCTGAAAGTCAGGGATGATTTCCTTGATTTATATGACCTACCTAAATTAAATCAAGATGAGATTAAAGACTTAAATAGACCTATAAAAGTATGCAGATCCGAGTAGTTATCAAAAATCTCCCAAACAAAAAAAGTCCAGGCCCAAATGGATTTACTGCTGAATTTTACCAGACCTTCAGGGAAGAACTAGCCCCATTGCTTCTTACACTTTTCCATAAAATAGAAAAAAAAGGAATCCTACCAAACTCCTTCTATGAAGCCAGCATCACCCTGATACCAAAACCAGGCAAAGATAGAACAAACAAAGAAAATTACAGACCAATCTCCCTCATGAACATATATGCAAAAATTCTCAACAAAATATTGGCAAACAGAATACGAGAATATATCAGAAAGATCATTCACCCAGACCAATTAGGCATTATACCAGAGATGCAGGGATGGTTCAGCATACACAAATCAATAAATGCAATACATTATATAAATGGACTAAAGGACAAAAATCATATGATCATCTCATTAGATGCAGAAAAAGCATTTGACAACATCTAACATCCTTTTATGATAAAAGTCCTACAGGGACTAGGAATAGAAGGATCATATCTCAATATAATAAAGGCTATTTATGACAAGCCTACAGCCAACAATTAATAAATGGGGAAAAACTTGAAGCTTTTCCACTAAAATCAGGAACAAGGTAAGGGTGTCCACTGTCCCCACTTTAACTTAATATAATACTGGAAGTTTTGCCCACAGCAATAAGGCAAGAGAAACACATAAAAGGGGTACAAATTGGAAAGGAAGAAATCAAGTTATCATTACTTGCAGATAACATGATTCTATATATAAAGGACCCTAAAGACTCTACCAGCAAACTGTTAGATCTGATAAACACCCACAGCCATGTAGCAGGATACAAAATTACAGGATTACAGAAATTAATAGCATTCCTCTATGGTAACAACAAACACAGAGAATGAAATCAGAGGGTCACTCCCATTCACAATTGCATCAAAGAAAATAAAGTACCTTGGAATAAACCTAACCAATGAAGTAAAGGATCTCAACAATGAGAACTATAAAACATTCAAGAGACAAATTGAAGAAATTGCAGAGGATCCTAGGAATTGGAAAAAACATCCCTTGTTCCTGGATTAGAAGAATCAATATTGTGAAAATGGTAATCTTACCAAAAGCAATCTACACATTTAATGCAATCCCCATCAAAATTCCAGTAGCATTCTACACGGAAATAGAAAAAACAACCCAAAAATTTATTTGGAATCACAATAAACCCACAAATATCTAAAATAAAACTGAGCAACAAAAATAAGGCTGGTGGTTTTACTATAACTGATTTTAACCTATACTACAGAGCCATAGTAACAAAAACAGCATGTACTGGCACAAAAGCAGACATGTAGATCAACGGAACAGAATAGAGAACCCAGACATAAGCCCAGGTAGCTATACCACCTGATATTCAATAAAAATGCCAAAATAACTCTTTGGAGAAAAGACAGCCTCTTCAGCAAATGGTGTTGGGAAAACTGGATATATATCTGTAGAAGGATGAAAATAGATTCTTCTCTTTCTCCATGCACAAGAATTAAGTCCAAATGGATTAAAGACCTTAACATCAGACCTGAAACTTTGAAACTGCTAGAGGAAAAAAGTAGGGGAAACCCTTCAACATATTGGTCTTGGCACAGACTTTCTGAACATAACCCCATTGCTTAGGCAATAAAGCCACAGATTGACTGCTGGGACCTCATGAAATTACAAAGATTTTATACTGCAAAGGACACTGTGAATAAAGCAAAGAGGCAACCTACAGAATGGGAAAAAGTCTTTACCAGCTACACATCTGATAGAGGATTAATATCTAGAAAATACAAAGAACTCAAATAATTAAACAATAAGAAATCAAACACGCCATTTAAAAAATGGGCTATGGAACTAAACAGAGAGTTCTCAAAAGAAGAAATACAAATGGTTTATAAGCATCTAAAAAAATGTTCTACACCCTTAGTCATCAGGGAAATGCAGATTAAAACTACATTGAGATTCCATCTCACTCCTATCAGATTGGCTACTATCATGAAAACAAATGACCATAAATGCTGGTGAGGATATGGGTAAAAGAGGAACCCTTCTACACTGTTGTGGGAATGCAATCTGGTCCAGCCATTTTGGAAATCAGTGTAGAAGTTCCTAAGAGCTAATAATTGATCTACCATATGACCCAGCTATAGCACTCCTAGGCATATATCCTAAGTACTCATCTCATTTCCTTAGAAGTACATGCTCTACAATGATTATTGCTGCACAATTCACAATAGCTGGGAAATGGAACCAGCCTAGATGTCCCTCAACTGATGAGTGGATAATGAAGATATGGCACATTTATACAATGGCATTCTATACAGTGGTAAAGAAAAATTGAAGTTATGACATTTTCAGAAAAAATGGATGGATCTAGAAAGGATTATACTAGTGAGGTAACCAAGGCCCAGAAAGCCAAGTACCGCATGTTTTCCCTCATCTGTGGATCCTAGCTGTAGATAATTGGGCTTCAGTGTGAGAAGGAAAAAAAACTCCGTAGCAGAGGCCAGTAAGTTAAAAAGGAGATATATACAAATTGGAAAGGAAGAGATCAAGTTATCATTATTTGCAGATGACATGATTCTATACATAAAGGAACCTAAAGACTCTACTAGCAAACTGTTAAAGCTGATAAAAACCTACAGCCATGTAGCATGATACAAAATAAATACACAGAAATCAGTAGCCTTTATATATGCTAACAACAAACACACAGAGATTGAAATTAGAGAATCACTCCCATTCACAATTGCATCAAAAAAATAAATAAATAAAATTAAATAAACCTAACCAAGGAAGTAAAGAAGCTTTACAATGAGAACTTTAAAACACTCCAGCGAGATATTGCAGAAGACACTAGAAAGTGGAGAAACATCCCTTGTCCCTGGATTGGAAGAATCAATATTGTGAAAATGACAATCTTACCAAAAGCAATCTACACATTTAATGCAATCCCTATCAAAATCCCAAATGCATTCTTCATGGAAATAGAAAAAATAATCCAAAAATTTATTTGGAATCACAAAAATCCTCGAATATCTAAAATAATACTGAGTAACAAAAATGAGGCTGGTGGTATCACCATACCTGATTTTAACCTATACTACAGAGCCATAGTAACAAAAACAGCATGGTGCTGGCACAAAAACAGACATGTGGATCAGTAGAACAGAATAGAGGACCCAGATGTACGTCCAGGTAGCTATAGCCACCTGATATTTGATAAAAATGCCAAAAACACTTATTGGAGAAAAGACAGCCTCTTCAGCAAATGGTGTTGGGAAAACTGGATATATATCCGTAGAAGGATGACAATAGATTCTTCTCTCTTGCCATGCACAAGAATTAAGTCCAAAAGGATTAAAGACCTTAACATCAGACCCGAATCTCTGAAACTGCTAGAGGAAAAATTAGGGGAAACCCTTCAACATATTGGTCTTGGCAAAGACTTTCTGAATACAACCCCAATTGCTCAGGCAATAAAACCACAGATTAATCACTGGGACCTCAAGAAATTACAAAGATTTTGCTCTGCAAATGACACGGTGAAAAAAGCAAAGAGACAACCTACAGAATGGAAAAAATCTTCGCCAGCTATATATCTGATAGAGGATTAATATCTAGGATATACAAAGAACTCAAAAAGTTAAATGGTACCATAAAATTCTACTTCCTAAAAGACAGACCAAATGACTGAACCTTCACTAGTCTCTTACAGGAAACACCTGAACCACAAGACACTGGAGAGGGTAGGATCAAGACTGACCTAAATCTCCTACATCTTCCTTCCCTCCCTCTCCCCGTCTCCCCTCTATCTCTCTCCTCTCTAACTCTTGTATATTAGTTATCTTTTTCCTCAATTTCTTAGTGGACACTGACCTGTAACCCCCACTTCCAGCTTGGGCCTACAATCCACAATGAGCTTTTGATCAGAGAAACCTACAAGGTTTCCCAAAACAATGACAGACTTCTATCAGAGTAATTGATGACCCACCAAAGGCCAGTGGTAAGACCCTATTGCTGAAGACTCCATACGCAGCTGACACATAAAATGGAATGACATGGCTGGAAGCCAGGAGAGAGTCAGTCCCCAGACAGTCAGCGTGCCTAGTGCCAGAAGGCGCTACATAGGCGACTGGGGGAAGTGACCAAGATCTGTCCAAGCAACACATTGTTTAACCTAAGTAGCAACAATTAACCGGATGTGATACCCACACAAGTGCAATAGTGGTACACAGCCATGGTGAGGAATCAATTGCTCTTGATTTGGCTAACTGATCCACTCAGTGGTACTAGACCCTTAGCTGGAGCTGGGAAACAAGTCAGAACCATACCCAAACACAAGCCCACTCTACAATATCAAGCTACCATCAATCACGGGGTATAAGAGGGCCTACACCTATCAAACTGTCTATCAAAAAAGTAAGTGTTATCTCAATTTTCTGGGTGCTAACTTACTCTCCGTTGGAGAATCTGCTTCTCTTTTCCAGATAGATGCAGATCCTAAGAAGAGAGCTGCCCCAACATACCTCAGAAGGGGCCCAACTGAAACTACAACTGGCGAAATAAGCAAGGGTGATGTTTTCCTGTGAACTGGATACCAGCACAAAGGGGAAGGAGATCAATGCAGAGAAAAATCAACTCCTACCAAATCAGAGAGCCAGAGCCTCAGAGGCCCCCAACACCTCAGCACTGAAGCAGACCAAAAATGAACCCAACATGGCTCAGGGAAATCTTGCGGAAGAGGGGGCGGAAAGAATGTCAGAGTTACATGTTGGGTCATGATTTTCAGAGACATTTATCATACTAATAACTGGGGGCTAACTCCACAATGCACGACCCATTTTCAATAACAAGGAGGGTCTAATGGGAGGGGGTAGATCACAGATGAGCCTAAATAATGGTACCAAACTGCCTGTATTTACTGAAAAGAAAACTAATAAATTAAATTTAAAAAAAAATCAAAAAGTTAAATAATAAGGAATCAAACAAGCCAATCAAAAAATGGGCTATGGAGCTAAATAGAGCATTCTCAAAGGAAGAAATATGAATGGCATATAAGTATCTAAAAAAATGTTCTACGTCACTAGTCATCAGGGAAATGCAGATTAAAACTACATTGAGATTCCATTTCACTCCTGTCAGATTGGCTACCATCATGAAAACAAATTATCATAAATGTTGTTGGGGATATGGAAAAAGAGGAACCCTTCTACACTGTTGGTGGGAATGCAATCTGGTCCAGCCATTGTGGAAATCAGTGTGGAGGTTCCTAAAACAGCTAAAGATTTATCTACAAATGTCCCAGCTATAGCACTCCTAGGCATATAACCTAAGGAAGCCATTCTACATCTAGTCAATGAGAGAAAGGGATACCACCAGTGAAGATACTCAACAGTGGACATTGCAAGCCTTATAATTTGCCATGCAGGCCAAATTAGCCAATGGGTGCAATAGTGGCAGGACTGTCATATTGGAAACCAACTGCCCTCCAATTGGATTGGAGGCCCGCTCCATGGGGGGGGGGATACATCCCTAATACTGTAAACTTAAAACAGGGGCAGTCATGAGCCCTAGGGTGTAACATCTGCTGGTGTCTGGAAAAATGTATATACTATGCTTATCAAACTGCCCAGTAAGCACTTCTCTTAATATTTATACCCTTATATTAATGCTACTCTCACTTTGGGTAGAGAAGCTTCTCTTTTCAGATGACAGTGACCTTGGGATGACTCAGAAGGTATAATAGTGCTGGAAAGAAGTGACCAGAGTACTGACTAACATCTCGATCACACCTTCCAAGTCTTAGGGTCTAATGCAGAAGAGGTGGCGGAAAGAATATAAGAGCCAAAGGCAGGGTAGGACTCCTTACAATGTGCTCCCTGCAGACATAAAATGGCCTGGATATCCATGACCTCATAGTGCCTGACACTACCTACAGAAGACCATCATAAGAAGAGGAAAAGATCATGATATCAAAATAAAAGAGAGACTGATTGAGATGGGGAGAGGGTATGATAGAGAGTGGAGTTTCAAAGGGGTAAGTAGGGGTAGGGAGGGTATCACCATGAGGTGTTTTTTATAATCATAGAATTTGTTAATAAAACAATTAAAAATCAAATTAAATGCTGTTGAGGATGTGAAGAACTAGGAACCCTTATCCATTGTTGGTGGTAATTAAGATGATGCAACCACTTTAAATGGCAATATGGAGACTCCTAAAAAGGTTGATTATAGACTTACCCACAGACACAATTATTCCATTAATGGGCATTTATCCTAAAACCTCCTTACCTCAGTTCAAAGAGATTTGCTCAACCATGTTTATAGCTCCTCAATTCATAATAGCTAACAGCTGGAATCAACCCAGGTGTCCATCATTAGATGAAGGGATAACCAAGATGTGGTATATGTACAAGATGGAATTCTAGCAGTAAGGAAAAATGACACAATGAAATTTGAAGAAACATGTCCAACCTTGAACAGATCATTCTCAGTGAACTCCCCGAATCACAGAAATACAATCATTGTATATTCTCACTCATCTATAGCTCCTAACCTGAATCTATCCAAGATGCTGACATACCTAATAAGCATCTTGAGGACTGGACAATAGGGTTGGTGGAGTGGGGGGGTGGAGGATAAGTGTGTGTGTGTGGGGGGGGGGGGACAAAACTGAACTCAAATGCAATGGTACTATAAAATTCTACATCTGAAAAGACAGATTAATGGTTGAGTCTTCGACAGGCCCTTATAGGTAATACCTGAATCACAAGGCCCTGGAGAGAGTATGATGTAGACTAACAATAATCTTCTCCTGTTTCTCTCTGTCTCTCTCCCTTTTTTCTCTCTTCTATGTCTTTTATATTACTTAACTTTTTCTTCCTTATCTTCTTGGGCACTGAACTGTGCCCCCCAGTACCAGCATGTGGCTAACATCCACAATGAGCTGTTGATCATACAGATGTATACTGTTTCCTGAAAAAAGACAGATTTCTTTTAGAGTACTTGATGACCCACCAAAGTTAGTATTAAGACCTTAGTGCTGAAGACACCATATGCTGTTGGTATATAACATGGAGTGGCCTGGCTGGAATCTGGAGAGAGAATCAGTCCTCAGACACTTAGCTTGTCTAGTGTCAGAATGTGCTAAGTAAGTGACTGAAGAAAAATGACCAATATCTGTCCAAGCAACTCATGGTCTAAGCTACTCAACAGCAAACAACCTGACATGATACTCACACAAGTGTAATAGTGGCACATACCTATGGTGGGAAACCAACTGCTTTTGATTTGTTCTGCTCAGTGGAATGGAACCCATATCTGACCTGGGAATCAATTTGGAATCATATCCAAAAACAATCCTTCTCTCCATTTTCAAGTTCTCACCAATTGAAGGCTACAAGAGGGTCTATATCTATTACATTTTCTCTCTAAAAAAAATAAAAAATAAAAAAATAAAGTTTATTCCATTTATCAGGTGCTAACTTCACTGTTGGAGAATTTGCTTCTCTTTTTCAGATGGATGCAGATTCTAAGTAAAGAACCAGTCTATCACACCTCAAAAGGGTCCCAGATGAAACTAAGAGGTTTTAGGAAATAAACAAGAGTGCTACTTCCTTGGTGAACCTCCTACCAGCACAAAGGTGAAGGAGATAGGCACAGAG
Source organism: Jaculus jaculus (assembly GCF_020740685.1). Lineage (NCBI taxonomy): Eukaryota > Metazoa > Chordata > Mammalia > Rodentia > Dipodidae > Jaculus > Jaculus jaculus. The sequence continues at coordinate 75,350,673 of NC_059112.1, read as the reverse complement.
AGAACTCAACTCCTACCAAACCAGATATCCAGAGACACAGAAGCTCCCAAGACCTCATCACTGAAGCAGACCTAAAATGAAACCAACTTGGCTCAGGGAAATTTGAAAAATAGTGGATGGAAAGAATGTTAGAGCCACCCGTTGAGTCATTATGCACAGAGACATTGTCTCTTACCCATATGTGATGCTAACCCCACAATGCATGACCCATATTCTCCAATGAGGAGCATCCCTGCAGAAGTGGGAGGACAGGGAGGAGGCTAGCGATGGCACTAACATGACTGTATACATGGTGTACACAACTAATAAAAAAAAGGAAAAAAAAGCCAAAAAAAATAAGTGAAAATTTAAATTAAAAAAAAGTTCAATAAACATCAAAATTCATATATAGTGTCACACCAAACAAATGCATGTATGTTCTTGCTATTAAAAATTAGTAATATAGAAAATATATGACACTATCAATACTTTGTCAATATAAATTTATTTTAAATTTCAAGAAGATTTCATTTAGCCTTTCTAATTTTATGTTGAAAGGAGAAATAATTAAAATATTTCTGTGCTTTTGCAGTTTGCTCTGGAAAAATCTCACTTCTAGTAATTACTTTTTAAGTTGAAATATCTTATTGGCACATCACCTGATAGACTGTATAAATAGTGAATGTAAAATATCCCTCATAGCCTTATGTGTTTTCAGATAAGCCTCATGCATTTGTTTGGTGTGACACTGAAAAACTATGTGTTATCTACAAATATCAAAGTCATCTACAAAGATTGTGAATGATACAATTGAGTAATAAAACATCAAAAAATACTTCAAAATGATTTAAATAAATTTACAATTTTGTGTTGAGTCATACTCACAGTTATTCTGGGCTGTATGCAGCACTCAGGCTATGAATTGGACACCCCTGAAACCAACAATCTAGTAAGGTCCTAACTAAAGGATCCATACTTTCAAGAGATTTGTGTGTGTTAAAATAGCCACCTAAACAAACATAATCTAACCCAAAAAGGAAGACAATAAAAGATAATTCTCTTCAAGGACTGGCAAATAGATATCACTAAGGTGTCAAAAAGCAGTTAACTTTTTGAAGTTTTATTAGTACTTATGGACACTTTTTCAGGCTTGGTAAAGGCATATTTTACTGGAACCATCACTAACTATTTTTAAAGATTAATACTGATATTTAAATTTATTTTCTTCTTTAATATATATATCTGTAGGAGATTTTAAGTCTGTATTTTTATGTCAGTACTTTTATTGAAACAAACAACAAAGAACATATCAGCAATGGAATGAAACTTCTTTCAATGTTAACAGAAGTTGTAATGTGTTCTAAGTACCCTAGATTCTGAACTTTGAGTTTCAGATATTTCTTAAAATAATTTATCTTAGAAAGAATACATTTAGCATACCAGGCATGTTCTTTTTATCAACTCAGAGTGTTATTTGAGTAATAAATAACTAGTAATATAATTAAATCCATAGAAGTCTTGAAAAATAGATAATTAAACTTTTTGGTGAAATAAAATTGCTTCTACACACAATATCCATATGTAACTGGAAGGAAGACCTGGTACACTCATGTTTTGCTTATAATTTTTAGTGTATCTATTATGTGTTGCTTTGTGGTTATCATGAGTCATATAGCTTTTGAGCATAAAAAAATTTTTGTTTTGATTATAACTAAATAAAACTAAAACTGTTGAATCAATAACTTTATTACAACAGCTATTTTAAAGTAATAACAGCTTAACATGGAAACAATGCAAAAGAAAAATATAATATAATTAAAACTATAATAAAATATAATATAATGTGATTACTATCTTGAATCTATTCTAAAGAAATAGTGGTTTATGTAAAATGGTTACACTATTTTAGGGTTCTGAATTTATCTCTATATATACACTTGTGAATTTTGTGTCTTCCTTTGGCTTTTAGCTTGAAGGCCTCCATTAGCATTTCTTGTAGCACTTGTCTGGTAGTCACAAATTATCTCAGCTTTTGTTTGTCTGGAAATCTATTTTCCTCTCCTTCCTGTCTAAATGATAGCTTTGTTTGAAATAGTTGCTCTTTTGCTTCAGTACTGCTGAAATTCTATCCTAGATGCAGTTACTTTATGGTCATTTGTTTTTGTTCATTAAATGAAGTTATTTTTCCTCAAAATTTCAAGATTTTTTGTTTGTTTGCTTGCCTGATTTTGTCCGAGTGGTTTTTCTCATATATGTGTATGCAGTATGTGTTGTTTAGTTTGAGCATGCATAGTGTATGTACATGTGTGTGCAGATGTATTCACACACATATGCATGCAGAAACCAGAGGAAACATCAGGTGGCATCCTCATTTCCTCTTTTGTGTTCTTTCCTTGAGACAGAATCTCTCACTGAACCGGGAATTGTTGTTTTTGTTGTTGTTGTTGTTTTGTTTTGTTTTGTTTTTTTACGTTGGTGCCCAGTATTGAATTCAGGCCCTCACAGTTCATCATACGTGCATGGCAAGTGGTCTTACACACTGAGACATTTCCTCAGCCCATATATTTTTTTTAATTCCTATGACTTTTTCTTTTATGGGTCACAAGGAAAGGCTAATAATCCAAATGTCATCTGGAAGCTTGTAGTAGCTTTCTTTACATGGTCTGCTTTTATTAAAGGATGCACAGCCATCCATGTCAACATTCCTGGAGATATGGACTTTTATGTCCTTTTGCCTAAACTGTTTCTCCTCTTTGGTCATCAGATAGACAAGTTTCTCAAGGGTGCCAAAGAACACTCAGGAAAACAGCTCCTTTACATGTTGGTCTCTAATTTTCCATAAGCAAATATTTAGAAGTCTCTGCAGGACAAACTTTAGTTTCCTCCAACCTCCAAGTCTACCTGATTACAACAACAGTCTTTGGTGTCAGTCTGTAGGGATGTACCACAGTGACCTTGTCGCCAAGCTTACACACAGCACTGTGTGTGCTTCTCGCAGAGAAGCACCTGAAATCGCCTTTTCTGACGTGAGTCTGCTTTTTGTTTGTCTACTTAGCTCATTCAAGTGATTCTTTCAGAATAAAAGAGGTTGTACCCATATTACTTCTATTTTGAAACAAATCTTTCCACTTCCATTGAAACATCATAGGAGTTATTACCAGTTCTCATCTTTCTTTGAAGAATTCACAGTGTTGAGGGGGCTACATCAGAGTTCAATTTCAAAGCATCCAGTCATATACTCCCAGAAGTTTGTAATGTGGTTGTTCTAAGTGTCTCCAAAGTCCATCGAAGAAATTTAATACAGTATTGAGGTTCATTATTGGAGACAGGTCTGAGTGTTTATTTTTCTGCACTTGCTTGAGAAACTAACTTTGAATTTTCTTTGAATTATATTTATTTAACTACAAAGTTGGAATAACACGGAGTTTTCCCTTTACTGCTGTTGCCAGGATGAGATGAGATAAGATCTGGCACGTGCTCTTTGAGAGCTTGCCATAGCAGGAAGATTCAACACAGGCCAGCTATTTTTAGTAATATAAGCACAGTCCTAAGGTGAATATATGCCTGGTTTATATATCTTGTTCCTGGACCATTACTTTTTCCTCGGGAGAGGTCACAATTATACCCGTAGGCAAGGGCCAAAGTCCTGTCAGTATCTGCAGAAGCACATGGCAAAGAGGAGACAGGGTATAGGTAACAGGTGTTGAGTGATCCAGTTAATTCTGATGGATGTGTCTAGGTTAGGGCTATTTTTAACAAACACATCAAAATTGTAACAGATCATGGTGTAAAGCCTCTTAAAGGGGCTGTTGGCACCTGCCAGGATTCAGGATCAATGGAGACTTTGTACAATTGTAATCTTTATTTATTCTTTCTGGTGACTATTTTGCTTCAAACATTTGACACATTTTTATAAAACATAGTCCTATCTCAATATACTTCTATGAATTACAATTTAAACAATGTCAAATATAGTCTTATTACTGAATTGTTTTTTATTATACTTCTTAAATCTATGGCTCTGACTACTGCCCCACATTAACGCTGTGAGTCAGCACACAAGTGAGCCGTATACACAGTGCTGAAGCACCTCTGTCTGTGCTCTCCTGAAAGTCCAAGGAATATGGCCTCTGCTTCAAATTTGCCTTTTATCTCTAAACACAAAATGTCTGTTATTACCAAGTGCATCTATTTTAGGAAAAGAATGTTGGGAAACAAAACCCTGCCATAGCACAATTGACCCAACATTAATTACACTAATCTCTTATGAGATATTTTTAAATCTTCAAACTCAGATCTCCAAACATAGTCTTTTAGCATCTTCTCCAAACTTTCTTGCCTTCCAGTATTTTCACCAAAAAAGTTAGCATTGACTTAGATGTTTAAAATCAATATCCTGAAAATACACTTCTCCTAAGCCTCATATCTAGTCCTTCTATGAGTGATAGAGCCAAAGGAACCTGAGTTTCACTTCTAACACCACCCCACCTAAAATAACCATTATATCTAACACAGACAACAGTTTTAACCTCTTAATTTACCCCAAGCATCACTCATTTTTATGCTAAGTAACAGAAAAAATGGTTTCTCAGACTTACAAATATCTTTTAAGTTGTACAGCTATGTTATTTCTGACCAACACTTTTCCACGATTTACCACCACACAGCATGAATTCCTAAATTCTTATTATGAATTTTGGTCACCACTGTGTTGTAGCTATAGCTTCCCTTGTGTCTTCATTACCTGTAATTCTTCTGGTTGGCCATTTTCTCCCAGCACCACAGGCCCCTTGCTATTCCTGAAATTCTCTAATAATGTTTCTCCTTCAGGTATTTGCACTTGCTATTCTGCTGCCCTCCAACTTGATTCATGCAAAGGTTTTCACAGCAGTCTTAGCATCCCCTTAGTTCAACTCTCATAGGATCTTTCTGCTTATGTAATCATGTGACAAGATACCTCCCCAACACATCATCTGAATCTCTTTCACATTTTTCTACCTTATGTTTCTTCATAGTATTTACTCTTGTCCAATATCATGGGCAATCATATTTTTATTCATTAGTATATGTCTCTCTTTTTACTAGGATGTAAGACCTAAAGAGGGAAGTTGGATTTTTATTATCTGTTCTTTATTTCCTCACATATGTAATTGTAGATACTCATGAAATAAATCTGTTTATGACTTGGTGTAGGTGATTTTTTTTGTGTTTTTGTTTTCTCAGTAATGGTGTCTGCTCTGCTGGCTTGCATCATACAAACTCTGCAGCCATTTACAGTGGCCCTGTGAGCAAGAGGAAAAAGAAGAAAGAAAGAAAGAAAGAAAGAAAGAAAGAAAGAAAGAAAGAAAGAAAGAAAGAAAGAAAGAAAGAAGAAAGAAGAGAAAGGTCATGACCTAACCCAAAAATGGAGGCTTATAACAAACCTAAAGGAAATGGATCTATTTCAAAGAAGGGTAGCCAATAGCACGTATATCTCTATTACTGATGTCATCATGCAGGTGATAATATTGGCACCTTGAATAAATTAGAAGTCACTTTTTTCCAAGACAGGAAACATAAAGTAAATGCATATTTTTAAATCACCAAAACATGTCTACATGTATAACATATTTAATAAAACAGAATGTGTGTCTATAAAATATCTTGTTACATCAGCTAAATAATGTGAGAAACTGAATTTGAGAACTATATGCAGAAGGATAATAAGCAAATAGATATGATGTTATAAAACTCTCATTGTGGTCAGTGTGTGTGTGTGTGTGTGTGTGTGTAAGTGGTGATGGAGGAAAGGAGAAAGAAAATGAATTTGGGTCATAGCAGGAAGAGTCAAATTGTCTATATACATTTTCCTTCACCTTTTCCCATGCAATGAGGTACCAGATTTCAAAGTGAAATACAGCTTGAATTTGTCAGGGTAGCAGAGTCATTTATTTTAAGGCCTTTTGTTCTCTTCCTCTCTACCTCCCTTAAGACAGTTTGCACGTCCAGTTTCTTAAGTCTCTGTCATTCACCTTGGCTATGACTTCTCTGTTCTGCCATTTTACCTCTCCTGTCCTCCCATTAAAATCATTGTATGGCACACAAATCATGGCCTCTGGTAAAATATCCATTGTTCATACTTCAGTTCCATTACTTATAAAATAAAAATATTACCAATATTTTATGTACTTTACAAATAATATGAGATAATGTAAATAATACACTGGGAGAATAGTGTTAATTGTTGCATGTTTATCTGAAAGTGAAGGAAACTATGCTATGAAAAAAAGTGTCACTAATAGAGTAGATGGCCAAGTGTAAGAGTAAAGGAAAAAAAATATTCACATATATATAATCTCTCCTGGGCATAGGGATCTACATACGCAATTCCAGCACAAGCAGGAAGGAAGCTGAGTCAGGGGGATTAGAAGTTTATAACTTCCTGTGCTATATAGGCAACTATGTTAGGAAAATAAAAGGAAAAAGAAAAAAAAATTGATAGTGGGAAGCAAGTGTTAGGGAAAGAAGCTGCATATCATAGCTTCAGGGAACAGGAATGGTATGGGAATTAATTAGACACCTTCTGAAATGGCAAAATAAGGATGAGAAAACATAATCATGTGCAACTCAGAGAGAATGAGGCTCTGTAGTAAGTTTAATATATGCTACGATTTTAAGTATTGGGAATCTGTTAGTAAAAGTATGGGTTGGTTTGTTTGCAGTAAAGAGCAAGCAATCTCAATTAACTATGAAGGTATGCTATATTTAGTGACTTACTTTGAAAAGTCATGTTGCATTCAAATTCAGTGTGCAACTCAGCTTCTAGGGAAAGGAAAACCTATTTTACTTGGTTTGGTTTGATTTTGGGTAGTGCTGGTTATCAAACCAAAAACATTGAACATGATAAGTCTACCAGTCCAAGAATTGATAGTGATATTAAAGTTATACTGTAAGAAAAAGTATGAGATAGGAAATCCTTTTACAGTCATCTTTAAAAAATGCAATCTGGGACTGGAGAAATGGCTTAGCGGTTAAGTGCTTGCCTGTGAAGCCTAAGGACTCTGGTTTGAGACTTGATTCACCAGGACCCACATTAGCCAGATGCACAAGGGGGTTCACACATTTGGAGTTTGTTCTCAGTGGCTGGAGGCCTTGGCATGTCCATTCTCTCTCTCTCTTTCTCTCTATCTGCCTCTTTCTCTCTGTCTGTGGCTCTCAAATAAATAAATAAAAGTAAATGATTTTTTTTTAAAAAAGCAATCTGCCACACTCTATATTTAGGACAGAAAATATATAGCCCTCCAATAGCTCCAATAGACTTAATGTAACATTTAGTTTCTTAAAACAGAAACAATCTATAATTACAATGTCTTAAATTATAGAATCTTATCCTCTAAATTAGATAAGGTATTATCTAAATTAGATTATATTCCTGTGTACAATTGATAAAATATTTCTTAGAGTGCAATGACATGTGACATGTCTGATCTGATTGAAAGAGTTTTCTAAAAACTTAGAATAAGCTAAAGAGACAGGGTTAGATACCTATTATAAATTATAGATACTAGCATCAAAACAGTTAGGGAGCTGAGTGTGGTGGTGCATGGCTTTAATCCCAGCACTTGGGAGGCAGAAGTAGGAGGATCGCTGAGAGTTCGAGGCCACCTGAGACTGCAGAGTGAATTACAGGTCAGCCTGGGCTAGAGACTGTACCTCAAAAAACAAACAAACAAACAAAAAAACTGATGGGGGTGCTTGAAAAAAGGACACATTATTCACTGGTCCACATATATCCTGAAATACTGACTGACTATTACTAGTTTTTGACTGGCGTTTGGCTACCAGGAAGCTATTCTTCAAGGTTCTTTGCCGCACTACAGGAATCCCTGGTCCTGCTGTTTTCATTCACCTTTCCTCTAAGCCTTCTTCAGCCCATTTCTTCTTACACAGGTCTAGGGACTTAGGGATTCTTCTCATTTTGTGAATCTCTCCACTGCTACCATTCTGTATCAAAGTGAAACTTTTTTTTTATTCCTTGCACATTTTCTGTATATGAATGTATAATTTAGTTTATCAGACAAGAACAATAACCACTAATCTTGCCATAATCAGCCATTAGCTACCAGAATTTGACCATCCTTCATATTCTCATACACTATAGAATGTTATAGATGATGTTCAAAACATATTATTTTGATTTTTAAAAAGGCACTTGTTTAAAGGATTTTATAGCAAACCATCTTGGATCACTCTCACATCTTAATCAAGTGTTTTAAAATACTGCTCATTTTCACCACAAACCAGCCCTTAATTAAAATACCCCTGGAATCTAGTGAAATTAAGAAAATGAAATGCATTTTCAAACTAAGAAATTCAGGGTGTGCAGAGGGCTGGAGGAATTGTTTAGCACTTAAAGGTGCTTGGTTGCAAAACCTGCCAGCCTGGGGTTCAGTTTGCCAGGCCATCACATAAAAAAGGATGTAGAAATACACACATAAATAAAAGATTGCTTTTGAAAAAAATCTGAAATCTTTGTAAGCAAGAATACATTGCTTCCCTCCTATATCTCATCATTTCAAAAATTCAGGTGACATGTTTATCTAAAGTTTCCTAGGTCTGATCATTAAGTTCATAGATATATTTCATTTTACTCTGTTACTGAAGATAAATAGTATGAACACAATTTCCACAATTAAAATATTTTCTAAATATATTTTCCTTACTTTTCTTCAATTCTCAGGCATCTTTCACAAAATTCTTTAGGCTTCTGGTAGGTAACACTTTGCCAAGGTTATTTTGGCTTCTCATAGTCTGACCAAAGCTGAGAATATGTTTTAAGTCTTTATAGTAACATTCTACTTCCAGGTAATAAAATATATATTAATATTAATAATAATAATAATAATATTGTATTATTAGTTATCTATAAATCATATTTATGATTAAATAAATGAAAGCTATTTCAAAACTTAATGACTCAAGAAAAAATCATTCCTTTCCTTTCCTTATAGTGCTAAAATGTAGGCAGGATAATCCTTCCCTGTTCCAGCTGTCAAGATGGCTCACTCTCATGGCTGGCAAGTTAACCATGGCTTTGCACTGAAAACATAGCTGGTGTTGGAAGACCCAGACCTTCTCCATATGGCCCCTCCACAGGCCACACGGGCTTATTCACACATGAGGACTGACTTCAAAAGCAAGAGAACCAAACACTGCTGTCTAATTTTATCTGATAGGTAACTCCCAAAAAGTTTATCAAGGCAACCTTACTAAAAATAATGAGTCTACATTCCTAATGTTCAATGGTAAGAGTAATAAAGACAAATATGTCTCAAGACTGGAATTATGAAGACTACCAAATAAGCTTTTGTCATGGTTGTTTTAGGAAATGTATAATGGCAACTTGCATAGGAAAAAAAATAGAAATGGAATAAAAATTATGATTTTTATAAAGCAATAAACAATTAAAGGGATAAAATTCACCTTTATTTATTTTTTGAGGTGGGTCCTCACTCTAGCCGAGGCTGACTTGGAATTCACTATGTAGTCTCAGGCTGGTGTTGAACTCACAGTGATCCTCCTAACTTTGCCTCTCAAGTACTGGGATTAAAGCCATTCATCACCAACATGCATGGCTGCTCCATTCAACTACTTAAAAAGGAAGAGAGATAAATCAAATTTGCTGTTAAATTTTATACGTAATTATGTGAATCATGATGCACTTCCTGAGTTGAGGGTAGTAAGGGAGGAGCAAAGCAGAGCTTTGCATGCTTTAAGTTTGACTTCCCTATTACTATGCAAGTAGAGAGATTGATTAGTATTTTACATGTATAAGCTTAGAAGAGAAGGTCAAAAGAAGAGACATTAAGGGGTTAGAAATGAAATATAGTGAATTGATGGAGTTAACTACGTGAACATTCATAGGTAAAAAAATAAAATAAAATTGGTGCCTAGGGTTTTTTGCTTCTTTTATTTATTTACCATTATTATTATTATTATTATTATTATTATTATTATTATTATTTTGCAGCTTATACTGTCCGTAAACTCACTATATAGTCTCAAGATGTTGCAGACCTTGAACTTTTGATCCTTCTGACTCCCAAGTGCTGGCTGTGATCTGTTTATATAGTGCTGGTGATCAAACCCAGAAACTCTTTCATCTATACTGGGCAAGCAATCTGAGCCCCAGGCCAGCCCAAAACATATATAGAACAGAATGAAAAGTCTCTAAACCTAGCTCACTCTAAACTAGAATATGGGGGTGGGGGGTGCGCACAATGAGAAGTGATATAGGTAAATGAGAAGGAACATCCTAAAAGTTGAGGTAAACTCCAAATACCCATTATTATACCATCTAACATAAGTGATTCAGATACTCTGACTACATAAAAACACTCCAAGTTAAGCCACTTAAAATAATTTTAATGGGGATCAGCTAGTGCAGCTTAAAGTCAACAAACTGAAATCAAGTGAGAGTTCCCTTTCTTACATAAGTATCTGGGCCCTGTGCTATGAAGTCTTATATCTGTGGGCTGTGCCAGGTGAAGTTTACAGATCATTGTCTATGCCACTCAATAACGACTCCATACAATCATTACAGAATCATGGTTTTAGGATAGTTGGACTCTATATATCAGCTCAGGGTTGCCAAAAGCAGTTTCTCAAAACACAGTGTCAGATGATTGTCTCATGACTCACAGGCCATGTACCGTTGCTTCCTTTGCATCTTATGGGTCAATGCACAGACATCAAGGAAGGAAACACTCTACCTATCTGCCTCTCAATGGAGGAAACATATACCCATCTTTCAATGTCATTTTGTTGGAGAAGAATTCAAGATGTAATGTAAAGTCATCCTTATAAAATATAATCTTAGAAGACATGAATAACAAGGAATATCAGGTATACTAGGTTTCTTGAATATTGATACTGAGTTGAGCCTATAAAATTGAGAACTCATTTGCAAAATGTAATAGTTTAAATCAGATGCACCCCATAAATGCATGTGCTTTGAATGCTTGATTCCCCAGCAGACAGGAATTTGGGAGATGGAGCCTTACTGGAAGAGATGTGTTCTTGGGGCCAGGCTTAGGGGTGTGGCAGCCAGCTCTCCTTGCTAGCGTTCAGCTCATTTTCTTGCTGCTGTTGTACACCAGTATCTCTAAATTAATTTATCTTCACTCTGCTAACTATCAAATCACCATTTCCATAAAATTTTAGCTCCAAGAATACTAATTGGGAATCAGCCAAATTAAATCTCATTTTGGGACTGCTATTCATTTAGGTAGTATTGACAACTCAATTTTGTTGGCATTCAGTGTCTTCATCTTTTGGAAGGGCCTTTTTTTTTTTTTTTGGACTATAGAACAATGCTGATATTAGTACTTTGCATGTATAAAGCTATGAAAAAATGCAGCAATTTTAGATATATCCCTTTTGCTTTAAATTATTAGGCTCAATGTAAAAGTATAACCTTAAGAAAAAATTCATTTTTAACCATTCATATTTTAGCACAATATGCAATTTAATTCTTACCATGTTACTTTGCAATTAATATTGTGACTTATATGTGAGTATTTAACTTTGAGCCTTAGGATATAAGTTTCATAAAACTAGAAAATCTTACACTTTCCTTTTCTTCTTCATTTAAAGTCCTCTAAGGCTCTAGCCTTTCACAGAACCATGATAAGTGTGTTGTTGCCTTCCTGTGAGCTGAGTCCTGTCATACCTGGAGAGCTACAAGTAATGGGTATGAAAGAGCTCTCTTCCCCACATTCCATAAAAAGACTAGCTTCACAAGCCTACCCTGATCATGTTTCCTGTCTTTCTGGCTGACCTTCTCTGAATCACGTGGCTCAATACCAGTCACCTTTAATGCAAGCATTACCTCTTGATGTCTCCACAGTAACATCTGGGACCACATATATTGGGCATTGCTTGCTGAGTTCCGCCTTGTAACAATGAAGTCATATAAACCTTAAAAAATATAAATATAGCCGTGCGTGGTGGCGCACGTCTTTAATCCCAGCACTCGGGAGGCAGAGGTAGGAGGATTACCGTGAGTTCGAGGCCACCCTGAGACTCCCTAGTGAATTCCAGGTCAGCCTGGGCTGGAGTAAGACCCTACCTCGAAAAACAAAACAAAACAAAACAAATATATATGATTATATTAGTAATAGTTCTCCCAAGAACAGAACCAAGAAGACATATATAACATATGTGTCTGTCACATATATATGATTTCATGTGTGTTCCTGTCATACACATAAAGAATTGGTCCAAGCAGTTATAGGAGCTAAGTCCCCAGGTCTGCTACCAACAAACTGGAGGCCCACAAGAACCAATCACACTTCCATTGTCAGTACTTGAGGAGGGAATGGTAGGAGATCCTTGCCAAATGTAGCAGTCTCTAGACCAGGAAGAATTAATGCTCCTTGCTGCAAGGACTGGAAAGCCCAGTGTCTCAGCTGAAGCAACCACACAGGAAAGTTCCCACCACTGGGCTCTTGTCTCTGTGGGTCCTCAGCTAACTGGGAGCCATCAGAACACATTCTGAACAATAATCTGCTTTACTCAGGCTACTTATTCAAATGCTAATCTCTTCCAGAAGCACACATGCAAAACACTCAGAGTCAAGTTTAGTCAAATGTATAGGTACTCCACAGTCCAGCCCAGCTGCCTCATGAAATTTACCATTAGCATATTCTAATGATTTTACTAAAAACTATTGAGAGAGATATTTTTACTACTTCACCTGAACATGTAGTGAATATGTGTATCTGAAAATTTATCATGGAGTTTTCAATTAAATGCAGAGATATTAAGTGTACATTCTCTACACACATGCATTAAAACCGCCAGCCCAGTAAAGAAAAAAAAAAATTCCATCAATTTAGAGTGTACTCAGGCAGCACACCCTCAACTTGCATTCTCCTTGATAACCACCTCTCATTTCTTTCATCACAAGGATGTTCTGCAAGGAACTTAATTTTAATAGTGTTGTACAATATACACATACTGGTGGATAGGTTTTCTCACTGATATGTTTTTGAGACTTTAGATTGTAATATGTATTGACAGTCCATGCTGTAGTATTACTGAGTGTTTCATTTCAAGCATACTATCATTTTATCAGCTGGGTGGTTAGCTAGGTTTGCCAGCCTTGGACTATTTGGGATGGGGACCTGCTACAGATCTTTTCATATAAGGTTTCTTTTGCACATATGTTTGCATTTCTCTTGAGTGAATAATTAAAAGTGAAACTATTTTTTTGATTCTTTTATTTTGAGAGACAGAAAAAGAGAGAATGTGTATGGCATCTGGGTCTCTTACCACTGTAAGTGAACTCCAGACACATGCATCACCTGTACATGAATGTAGGGATTGTGAAATTGAACCCTGGCCAGGAGGCTTTGCAAGCAAGCCCCTTTAACTGCTGAGCAATCTTCTCAACCTAGGAGTGTAATTATTAGGTCATATTTGCCCCATGAAAATAAAAAGCAGTCAAGTAGAGGATCAGTTTATGTGTCACCAGCAGTAAAGGAGAAATCTTAACATGGCATTAAATTAAAATTTGATATCAACATTTTTAATGTTGGCTGTGTGACTGGGTGGGAAATGACATCCAATTGTTGTTAAATAATTATATATGCAGTCATCCAGATAGATGTGCTGCTGTGCTTCACTGGCATTAATTCAGACTGTGTAGTGCACAGTAATAATCTCCCCATGTATAAATGTGAATCTTTTGAACTAAGAAATAAGATCTTGAAATTTAAATTGCAAATATGAAATTATGTAGTCATAAATTCACTGATAACTAAGATTATATATTTAAGGGCTTAGAAAATATGCAATAAGTTCTCTGTCTTCTATGCTTCTTTTCCTTACTTCCCATTTCCCTGCCTTCTTGCTGTCTTCCCTGCCTTTCTTTGAGAGTATATAAAAATTATTTTACTTAACACTGTGATTAGGCAAGTCTTTAGATTTTGTTTTGTTTTGTTTTGAGGTAGGGTCTCACTCTCACCCAGGCTGACCTGGAATTCACTATGTAGTGTCAAGCTGGCCTCAAGCTCAAAGTGATCCTCCTACCTATGCCTCCCAAATACTGTGATTAAATATGTTCACCACCATGCCTAGCCAGGAAAGTAATTTTTTAAAAGTTGTAGTTTTTTTTTTTGTTGTTGTTGTTGTTTATACCATTGCTTTCTTTATTGAAACAAATGCTTTTGCCAGATTTTACATGATTTTTCTTAAAGTATGGTTGATATATCTTTTTTTGACCAATACAATATCACTTTGTGAGTACTGAATGGATACAACACATCCTCATTATTGGTATTTTTTTTAAGTTGAAAAGGAGATGGTTTGTGAACAAGAATGCATTAAGGTCTGAATTCTTTTCAATTGCCTATGGACTATAAAAGTAGTTACGAGTAACTTTTATTCCACTTCTCTTCACAAAACTATTGGCTACTGGCTAAGCCTTGAACACATGAATCTTTGAGATACACCTTACATCCACAACCCAGCAAGTAGTAACATTATCACTCCTATTTGCAGAGTGAATAAACTGAGTTTCTAGTGAATTGAAACTTGAGATATTATGACTTTCAATGTAGCCATTTTGCATCATCCTAGATATACTAAGTGTTCTGATCACTGCATTAGTCCTCAAGGGAGAATTGGTATGTTGCATACCAGCATTTAGCCCAAGGTGAGAAGGGGACTAAATTGAGTATAGGTTATTCAGTAATATAATTTAAAAGAAAACAATAACCTTGGAAATGCGAGGTATAGTTTGTTTGTTTATGTTTATTTGTTTGTTATCTAGAAATATTTCTCATCTCCCATTTTCTGATAGAAATCCTTCTTTTACTTTCCATGACTCAAGCTTTTTTTTTTTTTTTTTTTTTGATTGAGCAAATGGTCCGTTCTGAGCACAGGTGCTGGTGAAGAGCAGATTCATCCTGCTTCCTGCTAGGTTCCTCAACAGCCAAATTCAGCATGTAGTTCTGGTGCCAGCATTGCTCCTTTCCCATAGTACAGAAGGCTAATCTGCAAGATGGAATCAACAAACTGTAGAGAATGAAACACTGGGAACATGAAGGGTTATGGGGTGGTGGGAAAAGCCTGAGCTATGGAAACCATTCTTTCATCTATAATATTGAGTGTGCCACTTTATTTTTAAACTTAGCCACTTGTCATTCTATGGACTTGATTAATGCAGTAGAAAATCAGATAAGCTAAGACATCTGAGAAAGCAACTGGCAGTATTAAAATTAAAGTAATGAATATAAAGAAGAAAAACATAATTACTAACAACCAAATACAGGAGTTCTAAAAAGACGTACTTCATTAGATATAGGACAGAGGTGCAGTTCCAGGAAGCCAAAGTAAGACCACATAAGTCCTAAATGCCTTCCACTGTGTCACTGAACAATGTTTTCCTATGGCCTCATGCCACAGTTAGCTTTGCCCTGAGCCATTAGCTCTTAGAGGATAAAAGTAAATGTCCAGAGAGTTTTACAATCTGAGAGACAGAGGCTGTTTTCACAGCCACCTGGCAATGTCAAGCAAATGAGTCTTGAGAGAACAAGGAAGGCCCTGGAATTACACAGAGCTAATGAAATTCAATTAACTGTGAAGGAAAGATAGCATTCTAGTAAATACTTGCAGGTATTTCTGAGGGATGGCTAAAGCAGTTAACCCCATGCAGGTTGGTGACTATATATCAATTTAAAAAATAAAATCAAAATGAACTATCTTTAACCTGCAGCCACATTTATTTTAATTCCCAAGAGTATTGTGAAAGCAAATTTAAAATAAATATTACATGTTTCTGAATGGCTTTCATTTCATTAAACCGATTAATTGTAGCTATGACATTCAAAATATCTCAAATTCATTTGTTTGAAAGTGTCTGTCATGTGTCTTTTACATAACTTAACATTTGTCTCTGCTTCATTTGCTGACTTTGACCCACTTAGTTGTTTTTGTTACTTCTTAGGTGGGTAGCGAGTACCAGCTCTCCACCATGCTCTGTCTCTTTGTGTATCTGGCTTTATGTGGAGACTGGGGAATCAAACACAGGCTATCAGGCTTTGCAAGCAAGCATCTTTAATGGCTGAGCTCCAGCCCTCACTTCCATGCTTTATCTATTAAACTATCAAGTTTTGGTCCTTACCAACATATGTGGGAAGGGACCTAGATAAATATGAATTCAGGCTTCCCAAAAGAAGCTCAAGCACAAAACAAAAACATTGAACTAAATATTTGCAAAGCATATGACTTTTACTGTTTCAGGAAGTAGCTAGAGAATTTAAGGAAAATCAAGTGGAATTGTGCAGTGAAAGCAGCCAGAGTCAATGCTCACCACCATTATTATATTTACAAATTAGTAAAGTGAGTAGAAATTCAGATGAACATTTGTTTTGATTTAGGACTTTAAGAGGTGGTAGAGACCATCAATTCATTCTTGCTAACGTATCAAAAGGCTTCTATTGGCATTATGAAATATTCTTGCTCTCTGTACCTCTTGAAGGTTACTCAAGGAAAAACAATGTGTCTATGAGCTCCTAACAACAAAAAGTGTATCTGACAGCTCCATCCACAAACTTAAGCATCTGTGCTGTGGTCAGCAATCTGCTTGGCTTGTCTCCTAACCCACAAGAATGCTAGGTACTCAAGGGATTGAATTCTAGTCATTTGGCGTTCCGTGCACAAATAGGCTGATTTCATCTGGTAATCAAATGAGATTTGCTTTACAAGAAGATATGAGCACAATTACTGAAACTAAATACAAAGACAAAGTAGAGCTGGATGCCAAGCAAAAATCGGGCCTGTGTTTCAGAACAGAAGTGAAATTACCTAATATAGATCATCTACTTTGAATGAGAAAAATTCTAGATAAAAATTAAAATCTCTCTAAATTCTAGACATTGTAACAATTGCAGTAATACCACCTAATTTAAATTTCTATATTATTTTCTTCTCTACAAACATTGATAGTTAATCAGTTCCTCACATAAAGTTCATCAGAACAGTTTATAAGAAAATATAATATACCCATTTCAAATGGGAAGAATATTAAGTAAATATAAATATTTATTCTAATAAATATTGTCTAATATGTCTAATTTATGTTCACATCTGGAAACTCTCAGCTGAAAAAAGTGAAGGCTTCTATTTAATTATCTTATGCACAGATCTTAGCCAGAGGCTATATATATTAATGTTAACCCAGCCCATGAATTGCCCAAGTGTTATGTGTATTATCAGGCAGATGATATTATACACAATATATAATGATGGGTTTTACAACTACAAAAATCAACATAAATAATAATAGTCTAATATAATAAAAACAGTGTTTAGTATATATCAAATATGTATTGCATGTCTTTTTGCATAAATTAAAATTACAGTGGTTTTGTTAAAATACAAGAAGGCACACCTCATGCTACATATTTGTATTTCTAGCACTTGCATACTGAGGCAGAAAAATCATAAGTTTAATGCCAGTCTGGCTATAGAGTTAGATCCTGTTATAAAAATAATAACAACAATAAAAGAAGGAGGGTCAGGGAGATGGCTTCGTGGTCAAAAGCACTTGCTGAGTAACTATGAGAACCTGAGTTTGAATCCCAGCATTCATGTGAAAAAGCCAGGCATGGTTGCACATTCAGACAACCCCAGCAGTGAAGCTGGTAGAGATAGAATAGCTGTTGCTCAAGGTGAGCTCCAGTTTCAGTGAGAGACTCAGTCTCAGTAGAATAAGGTGGAAGAGTAATCGAGGAGGATACCCAATATTATCCTCTGGCTTCCTCACATGTTTGCAAGGGGCCTTTACATGTGTATATACAATATGCACACAACACACACACACACACACACACACACACACACACACACACACACACAGAGAGAGAGAGAGAGAGAGAGAGAGAGAAAGAGAGAGAGAGGAATAAAAAATGAATAGAAATAAAAATAAAAGAAGGGCCAAAGGGAAGATATAGTTTTTAAAGTGTTTGTCTACATAAGCATAATCACCTGAGTTCAGATCCCAGGAACCCATGTAACGACTCAGATATTGTCATAGGTGTTTATGACCCTACAGTCAACACCATGACCTCACTAAGGAGGACCTCAGAGAAATAGAAGCAGGGACAAGGGGATAAAAGAATACAACCTGTTAATATATTTAAATTAAATTTTAAGAAAAAATTAAAAAGAAAAGAAAACAAAAGGAAAGGAGGTTCTGAGTAAAATCAAAATGTACAATCCTAATTCAGGTAATGTGCCTACTATGCAGTTCTGTCCACATTCACCCTCAGAAGGAAGAACTAGTACATGAAATACAGAGTGAGGCTAATGTGGGGTGGTAGAGAAATTAGAGATACTCATTAAGAGAAAACATCAAAACAAAGCAAAATCTAGCCCATCCTGTGCTGCTTCCTCTATCACTATGATCCTTGTCAGGTTGAATAAGAATGAATATTTGTGTATGCAAAATCCTCTCTGATTTCATGATTTCCTCTTACAAAGATCCCAAATAATCCAAGATAATGTATTCCCTTTATGACCTATGATTTAATTATTGTTTCAAAGTCCTTTCTGTTTCAGAAAAAATGACAGTCATGAGATATGGGTATTCTGTCATTACATCTTGAAGATTAATTTCTTTTGTATTCCTAAATAGTATTTCATTGTGTGAATTTATCTTAATTTATTCATTCAACTCTATATGGATACCAACATGAGTTTCTGTCTGAGGTTATTATAAATAAGGTATTGTGTGTAAATCATAGCATGGGCCAGTTGCTTTCATTCAAAATGTGTAAATACCTAGAAGAGAGATTACTAGGTAGATGTTTCTTTATGTATTCTTTCACTCATTCATTTATCCACCTATTTCTGAATGACAGTATCTCTGTGAAGCCCAGGTCAGCTTCAAACTCATAATCTTTCTGCTTCATCTCCCAAGTGCTAGGACTACATGCACAAAGCACCATGTTTGGTTTGGTTTTAATTTTATAAGCAATGTCCAAAATTTTTCCTTTATATTTTGTGATTTTCAATTCTTCTTAGCAGTCTATGTGGCTTTCACTTATCAACACTCTCACTAGCCTGGAATTCATGTTGTTGTTTTCTCTCATTTGTTTATAGATTTGCCGCCATACGCTGCTACTCTTTTGGGTTTAAAATTTCATGACTTTAATGTAGTTCTCTGAGCTTTACCTGGCTGGTTTGTATGGAGAAATGCTGTCTGGAATAAGCACATCAATACACACAGTGGTAGACATGTAACAAAATAAGCTCTGAATTTCATCAAGAAGCAGCACAGAAACACATGCTTCATCTTCTGAGCTCCATCAATTACTTCATCTTTACTTTATAAAATTCTTAACATTTATCCCTGTAGCAAACACAGTTTTTCATTTGCGTAAATTATTTTTAACAGTTTTTATGTTGACCCAGAAGTAAGTTTATGTCTGTGTTATTCTAACAAATATGCTGGCCCAATTCACCAATCTACCTCTAAATAACTTAACTGATTTTATTTGTGCTTCTCCTCCACCTAACACCTCTATTTTATAAATATCAAATGTTCATATTTTACATATTAATTAAGATACTTGTGTTTTGTATAAAGTTAAAAACCAAGTTATTCATCAAGGACTCATATATGTCAGCATGAAGCCTTTGGGAAAGTGCATGTAACATCACTGTTTCACTCTACAAAGGGATTTTTTTAAATTTTATTTATTTATTTATTTGAGAGCGACAGACAGAGAGAAAGACAGATAGAGGGAGAGAGAGAGAATGGGCGCTCCAGGGCTTCCAGCCTCTGCAAACGAACTCCAGACGCGTGCGCCCCCTAGTGCATCTGGCTAACGTGGGACCTGGGGAACCGAGCCTCGAACCGGGGTCCTTAGGCTTCACAGGCAAGCGCTTAACCGCTAAGCCATCTCTCCAGCCTACAAAGGGATTTTAAACAAACTCTTCCATAAGTCAGCCAATGTAAGAAACTGTAGTTAGTGGTTATCTCCCATAATTTTAGCACATGGATCAACATGGACACACAATATCTTGTTTTCCTTTTATCCAACCTCTAGTTATATAAATAAAATATAATAGGCAATTTAACTTCCTTAAATACTAATACAATGAAAAATACTATTAAGTTGAATGTGATGATTTTAGGTATTCACTTAAGTATTTGGTGAAGTAGTAGCACTTTTTCCCTCCCTGTGGGAATTTCAAGAGATTTTCACAAGATCATGAATGGATTAAATAGGAAAGACATATGTACTGTCACTTTAAATCTGTGGGAGCCATGTTCAATCTTCCAGTGGGTGACCCTAATGTATCTCTTTTACTTTGATGGACCTGGTATGTGCCCCTCTCAAAACACAAAGAATCCTAATCTTTTAGAGAATTCACCATCCTCTGCTCATTCTATGGACATGGTAACTTAGACTGAGCCATGCTATGAACATCCAAGGGTCTTCAACCTGATACAGTACGCTATGGAACTTCTCAAACTGTAGAATCACATGCATCAAATAATCTAGCAAATTCTATTTCATAAATCTGTACTATATTCCTCTATTTTATAACTAAGAAGATTCCCCACACAAAACCAGAAAAATAATCTGAAACCTAAATAGCAAATAATAGTTTAAATTACTCATAATTTTCTAGAAACAACAAGAAATAGACACATAAGATAAAGAAAGAGATAGAGGAATATAGTTATAATGCTATGGCCAGTAAAACTAATAATAAACACAATACAATAATTATTATATAAAATGAAATAATGAATAAAAACTAAATAATTCTTTATATGAAAAGAGAAGCATGTAAAGATCATTAGTATGTTATAGTTTCAGTGATTAGTAAAATATGATAATGAGACTTTCTATACTATTTCTTCTTTCATTTTATCTACTAGAAAATCATAGGAAGCAGAAAATCAAAAGCAAAATGAAACTGGGATTTAAAATTACATTACCATCTTAATGATAATTTGTGATTACATATTCAAGCATTATATATTTTAGCTGCAGGATAAGGCAATTACCATGTCAGAAATGTAATAATAATTACAATCATTAGTTTCATTGTAATATTATATTAGAAAAATTTTTATAGAAATATATTACAGAGAAAGAAAAGTAAAAAAAAAGTATATCAAATTTTGAAAAATATATATTCAAGTGTCTTTGGACAAAACTTTTAACAAAAATTATTATACAGGATTATTCTTCTGCAAAGAGACACTGACTTCATCATATGTCTCAAGTGTTGGACATGGAGCTACAAGATTTAATGTTTGCCTTGCTGATTTTCTATCTTGTGATAGTCTAATTTTTCCTTGCTGTAGCTTCATTCTTCCTTTGTGAAATAGGATTGCTTACCTTGTGACATTATGTGTTGAAAGTGTGTAGCTTGTGATTTGAATTTATAGGGCTCACCATTAAGAGACTGTCTTGAACATCAACTGAAAATTTGGACTTTAAGCTTTTGAACAACATTGAGATTAATAAAAACTGATGTTAACATCAGATCAGTAGTCCTAATGTATGTTATCTAATGTATAACAAATATGTAAAACTAACTTACATATTTTACAATATAATGTTATAAAATTTTAATTTAAAATTATAATATATACATGATTATAACGATGGAAATGACTTTTATTTTTAATTTAAGTAAACATTAAATTATACTGGGAAATTTTCAAAATTTTTTCCCTTTACATATTACCAGTATAAAGCCTATAAACAAACATAGGCACCAAAATTCTGCCAGCTCTGCTTCCATCAACACCACTTCACGAATTTCACCCTCACAATTGTCCTTGACCCAAGAGATGGAAGTTCCTTAGACTGCATGATATGATGTCATTTCTCTGCTAAACAGTAAGTGCATAGACAAGTCTGTTTTAATAATCTGAGCAGAGCTTTCCTACTCTGTCAATTCAGTCTTTAGTTTGTCTCTTTTTTGTTTGTAAAATACAGCCTTTATACTTTCAAACTGCTCAAAATGAAGTTAAATTTACCAGTACATTTCCCACAAGGACTTTTCTTTTTATACTAAACACCATCCAGAATCTGCAAGTGTCATTTTTTTTTCTATTCTGCTGAACTAGACAAAAAAATAAAATTGAACTTCATAGATTAAAAATATTTTTTCTCTTCATAGTCTTCAGGAATTTTTAAAATTTATTTAAATATATCACATATTCTTTAGTTTTATAAAATCAGTTCACTTTCTAAAAAATAATATAATGGATATATTTAATATTCATAACAGTTCTCTTGCCCTCTGTCTCTCTCTGAATATATATATATATATATATTATATAATTATATATATATATATATACACACATATATATATGTATATATATATATATATATATATATATATAGAGAGAGAGAGAGAGAGAGAGAGAGAGAGATAACTTTCCAAACAGTAATCTTGAGAAACAATAAAGTATTTACCTTTCTACATAAGCAATTAAGTTTATGTGAATATTTGAAGTTCAATTGTACTTTTCTAGCTATTCTGACTAGCAATTAACACCTATGACTATTCCTGACCTTGACCCTGTAACAATATCTCTTTTGTTGGTTAAAATCATGCATTGTTATCAGAACTCTACTATGTGAAAACAAACCACAGCTTTCTCAAATCATAGTGGAAAGAGCAAGTGACATATGGAAATATTTAGTTATGACTGAACTTCAATGTTCAGTGCCCTTTTTCTCTTTAACATTTGTAGTTAAGTGCCTGGGAAAAGAAAAAGCTCCAAAATATATTTATTAATGCCTTAGCAACTGAGAACTAGCAGAAAGAAAAAATCAGGAAATTAAGAATGAAGTAAAATAAATATAATGCTTCTTTTGCAATTTTCTATCCTGCTGCCTTCTCTGAATATTGTTCTTTGCTTATTTCCTTCAGGTTATCATTAATTATGTTGACAGAAAATCTCTCAGTCACCACTCTATGCAAATCACTCATACTGAATATGTTTTTTTTATTATTATTTGTCTTATTGTATGTATAAGAGATTCTCCTAAATGTCATGGCTTTAAACAAACATGCATTATCTCACATCTCTTTTGGGTCTGGAGTTGAATTGCCAGTCAGTTTGGTATTTTGAGGAAATATTCCTCAAGAAATCACAGACTAGTCTTTGTAATCATAGTCAAGCTAGACCAGGGTGAGACTTTCTCCACACTCATTCAATGGCAAGTTTCCCATCCTTATTGGCCCTTGTCTAGAAACTCACTGAACCTCATCTACATTGTATGAGGATTCTCTCAGAGCAAGTGAGTGAGAGGATCAAAGAAAGAACCCAATACTGGCCATGAGACTCTGAAATGAAAACCCATCATTTATGTCATATTGTATTCATGAAGACAAAATCAATGAATTAGCTACAGATGAAGAGAGGGAATTATACACAATTTCTTGGAGTGAGAATCATTGAGAGTCATCTAGGAGTTTGTTGCAATACCCATGGCAAAGAGAATGCATTGTTTTTGACTTTTTTTGTTGTGTGTATGTGTGGGGGGCGGTCATGATAGGGTCTTGCTGTAGCCCAAGCTGACTTGGAATTCACTATGTAGTCTCAGGGTGGCCTCAAACTCAAGATGATCTTCCTACCTCTGTATCCAGAGTGCTGGGAGTAAAGGTATACACCACCATGTTATCCTATTCCTCATTGAAATATTATCTTAGAAATTGCAAACAACCTAGTTTTATGTGTATCTGGCTTCACTCTAGTATAAATAAAAATAAAATAAAATAAAATAAAGGACAATAATATGAGTGCTATACAGTAAAAATATTTAAAAAACTCAGAATGATAAACTAAAATAGCTGGTGAGAGGAGAAGCTAATAATTTTTACTTATCAGTGGAGGTATCTATGTTGTCTGAAGAATTTCTTTCAAATACTATAAATAAATGGTGGAAGGTCTTGTGTTCTTATTGGGGCAGTATTAATTACTTTACTCATTGTTGAGACCAAATCACTAACAGAAGCAGTAAAGAAAGAAAAAGCTTTCTTTCAGCTCATAGTTCCAGGGAATACATTCTATCATGGCAGGGATAGCAGGAGTTTGAGGCAACTGGTCACAGTGAGCCCACAGTGAGGAAGCAGCGAGAGAAATGAATGCAGCAAAAAACTAAGGTTTAACTAGCTTGCTAATTTTTAAAAAGTCTGCAACCCATAGCCCATGGAATGGTACCACCCATCATCTTACCAACTCAGCAGAATTTAGAAATTCCTAACAGATATACCAAGAGATTTGTTTCCGTGGAGATTCTAGTTCTTGTCAAGTTGACAACCAAAGATAACCTGGGGCATAGGCGGAAGTAGAATGATGTAGGTGAGAATGGGACAGATTCAAGGTAGGAAAACCCTTGACAGTCAGACACATCATAAGGAGATAAGAACTTAAAGGCATAACATGCAACCTTGTAGGTCATAGTAAGGATATGAATCTCTAATATGGTCTTCTTATGCTCTTAAAACTGGGGTTTGGAAAACACTGTTCTATGTATTCATACTTGAGTTGTTTTGATTCAGATTTCGTTAGTCAAGTGCCTATCTAATATATCTATGATGTTATCCTAAAAAGAGCTCAAATCCCATGTACAAGGCCAAACATCTTTTCCAAAAGCTATCCTATACTTCTTCTCATTGTGATTAGTGATATCAGGCCCACTTACTTGACAAAGGTAGAAATCAGGCTCTAATTAAAATTCTGAGAATTAAAAATTTCCTAGGGATCAAGTTACAGGGTGGGCCAATAGGTTTTTTGAATCTTACCTCCAGGACTTTACAGATCCTAATAGCTAATGTCAGAGAGAATGATCTCTTGTGTTTCTGGAAAAGGGTGAATGAAAATGATCATTTTGCAATATACTACAGATGTCTATTTTGAACAAACCTTTACTAAGGAGACACTACTTTCATCTGGAACTCAGAAAGAGGAATGCACAACTGGTTGTGGTGTCACACACCTTTAATCGATTACCAGCACTTGGAAGGCAGAGATAGAAGGATCACCTTGAGTTTGAAGCCACGCTGAGACTACACACCGATTCCAAGTCAGCCTGGGAAATGCCTTACCTCCAAAAAAAAGAGAGAGAGAAGGAGGAAAGGAAGAAAGGAGGGAGAGAAGGAAGAAGAAAGAAAGGAAGAAAGAAAGGAAGAAAGAAAGAAAGGAAGGAAGGAAGGAAGGAAGGAAGGAAGGAAGGAAGGAAGGAAAGAAGGAAGGAAGAAAGAAAGAAAGAAAGAAAGAAAGAAAGAAAGAAAGAAAGAAAGAAAGAAAGAAAGAAAGCACGCACACCATACCTGCTCTTGACTTCTATGTAGGGAAAGGGAAATCGTCAATACCAGCCATATCTAGATATCCTATCTATGGTGGTTTGATTCAGGTTTCCCCATAAACTTAGGTGTTCTGAATGCTAGGTTCCCAGCAGATGGAGACTTGGGAATTAACACCTCCTGGAGGCAGTGTACTGTTGGGGGTGGGCTTATGGGTATTAAAGCTGGTTTCCTCATGCCAGTGTTTGGCACACTCTTCTGTTCCTATTGTCCACCTGATGTTGTCCAGGGGTGATGTCCACCCTCTACTCATGCCATCATTTTCCTTGTCACATTGGAGCTACCCCTTCAAGCCTTTGTAAGCCAAAATAAACCTCTTTTTCCCAAAAACTGCTCTTAGTTGGGTAATTTCTACCAGCAATGTGAACATGACTGCAACAGTAAAGTGATACCAAGGAGTGGGATTGCTGCTAGACACCTGTCTGTATGGTTTTGGCCTTTTGGAGCTGATTTTCAAGAGGAATGTGGAAGGATTTGAAACCTTGGCCCAAGAGATGCCTTGTGTGCTGTAAGTACAGCTTGATGGACTGTTCTCATCATAGTTGAAAGACCTGAATGCAGTAAGAACTGTGGACTATGACTTTTGGTTTATGAGGGTGAGAAAGAGCTTTGCTTGGACTGGGCTAGACACATGTTGTTTGAAAAGCTTGCTGTTATGCCTGTGTCCTGAGAAGTTGTACAGGGTTGCTTTGCATAGAAATGAATTAGTGGGAGCAAAGGGATATGGCACAGAAATAAAGAAATCTTTGTGCCTAATCTGCTGCCCATTCATCTGCAAATTGTTTGAGAGATCACAACCATTGAGATTGAGTTAGCTAACCTGCATTGGGGCAACAGGAAGAATGTAGAGTCTTTTTAAGGGGCCTTAGTGCTCAAAGATTGTCCTGTTCTTCAAAGTCTGCTTTATTTCCCCCTGGATCAACAAATTGGCACCCTCCCTGGTAGGTATTGGGGAGTATAAGAAATGCAAGAAAGAGAGGGTTGTTGAGTTTTCAACACAGTCTTGCATTTTGGAAATAGCCATGGACACTGTGAAGCAGGTTTGTTGGATGTCTGCATGGAGATCCCATGGGGCTATGAGGATGAACCGTAACTTGCAGTGGACATGCCAGGACCACGAGATGGCTGCCAAGGACAGCTGCCAGCCCTGAGTAAAGTTTTCCAGGACTGTGAGTAGCATAGATGGAGGGGTAGAATTGGAACTCCAAACTTGCTGGTGAGAATTGTCAGACTTGGGGGCTTGTCACTGGTTAGCGTTATTGAACTTGGAGTTCAGAGACTGGTGTTTGCCCTGTTTAGATCATGTATTTCTTGAGTATTTATTTGCTATGCCCAGTGCCATATTTTGAATTGTGAATGTTTATTCTGTGTCATTATAGTTTTTTGAGGGTCTTTTTTCTTTCTTCTTTTGGTATTATGGCTCAGTTAAAAGACCCTGGATTACGGGGATGTATGAACATCACTGGAATTGATAAAAACTATGGGGATTTTTTAAGTTGTATTTTTAAGTTGTATTGCATTTTACAACACATATGGTTATCAGTTTATAGGGTCCAAGGTCAGAATGTGGTGGTTTGATTCAGGTGTCCCTCATAAGCGTAGGTGTTCTGAATGTTAGGTTCCCAGCTGATGGAGATTTGGGAATTAACACCTCCTAGAGGGAGTCTATTATTGGGAGTAGGCTTATGGATATTATAGCCAGTTTCCCTTTGCATGTATTTGGCACATTCTCCTGTAGCTATTGTCCACCTGATGTTGGCCAGTAGGTGATATCCACCCTCTGCTAATGCCAACATTTTCCCTGGCATCATGGAGCTAACCCCTTGAGCCTATAAGCCAAAATAAACCTCATATTTTTTTCCCTCAAGCTGCTCTTGGTTGGGTGATTTCTAATAGCAATGTGAAACTGACTGCAACACTACCCCATCTAATATTTTGGGGGATGGGCAGGGATGAGATGCACTGGAGGGATCACATTCCACCGTACAAGCTTGCATCAGTGCATACCTTATAAAAGGAATACAGATCTCTTCCCAATATCTTACCACTGCATTGCAGGTCCACTTAGAGCAGATTCTTTTTCCAGAAAACTATGTTCAACTGTTATAAAACAATGATAATAAAGTACAGAGAAACAGGATAAGACATTGAGCAGCATCAGAACAAAAGGCCTATTTGGGAGATTTTATATTATTAGACATAAACAATTACTATATTAATAGTGTTGATGAAAAATTCGCTAGCTGGTAATAATAGATGGATGATGCCAAGTTTATTAGTCAGGGTTTTCTAGAGGAACAGAACTGCTAGAATGAATTATTTTAAAAAGGGGATTTATTGGATCAGCTTACAGTAGTCCAATAGCAGTTGTAGGCCCGAGAATCACCAAACCTGGTAGCTGCTCAGTCCACGTGGCCAGATGCCTCAACAGTCCCAGCCTGGCATTGCAGATGGTGCTGGAAAGCCTGGAGGCTTCCTGAGGAGCCACTGGGTTTTGATCCACCTGGGTCTTCAGTTGATGCTGATCTTTTTATTTAATTTTATTTATTTTGTTTTTGTTTTTATTTATTTATTTGAGAGAGACAGATGGAGAGGGAAAGAAGGAGAGAGAGAGAGAGACAGAGAGAGAGAGAGAGAGAATGGGTGTGCCAGGGCCTCCAGCCACTGAAAACAAAGTCCAGATGCATGCGCCCCATTGTGCATATGGCTAATGTAGGTCCTGAAGAATTGAGCCTTGAACCGGGGTCTTTAGGCTTCGCAGGCAAGCGCTTAACTGCTAAGCCATATCTCCAGCCTGATACTAGTCTTTAGTCTACACTGGTCTTCAATCCACGCTGGAATGTAGGGAGCAGCTCCAGCAGCCAAGTGGAAGGAAGGAAGGAAAGAAGGGGCTCTTTTTACCCAGAGTTTCCTTATATCAAGTCCCCCTCTGAGCTGGGATGCCCACTCTGGGGGAAGGGCTCACTCTGGGGGAAGGACTTCCTCCTTTAGTTGATCCTTCCTAGAAGCAACCTCCGAGACTCACCCAAAAGGAATTTCTGTGGATTAGTAAACAGATCAAGTTGACAACACCTTAACTATCACACCATGTAATGCAATTGAAATCTTAAAAAAAAAGAAAGAAAGAAAGAAAGAAAGAAAGAAAGAAAGAAAGAAAGAAAGAAAGAAAGAAAAGAAAAGAAATTCTAATGAAATGCCTGGGTAATCTCAGTACCCTTAGTTCTTGATAAAAGGATAAGTTTTAATATTTGACTATTAAACCTTGTGAATACCAAGGAGATAAAAGACTAGAATACAAAGAGCAGACTTCCCAAAAAGTGTGGAACATCTGCCAAAGATATCTCATGTGCAATATACATGTGAGACTAAATGGGTAAGGTAAAGGGAACAGAAAAATACTTGAAACAAAAATGCCTGAGATTCACCCTCAAATGATATTAGATCCTGACTTATATGCATCCATATATTATTGAGATATATTTTCCTGTTTACAAAAATAAACAAATAAGAAACCCAGGAATATCATATTTGAACTTCAAAGCATTAAGTTTAAAGAGTAAAAAAAGTAATCTCAAAGAAGTGAAAGAAGAAAGTATCTTACATTGGGAAGAGATCAGGTTGTAGTAACTGTATTATTGTTGAATCAAAACACTCAACCAGAAGCAACAGATGGGAAAAAAGTGTTTATGTTGGCAGAGAATTTCCATGGAAGTGTCATCATGGTGGAGAAAGTATGACAGAGCAGAGGCTGAACATCATGTCTTGTCACAGCTGCTGGGTGGCAGCAGAGGTATAGGTTGAGTTTGAGGCTACATCACAAGCACCTGAGCTATAGAGGGCATTTCACATTCAAACCACCACACATACTAATACCTTCCTTCTCCTCTCAGAGAGGCAAAAGGACAGAAGGTGCCAGAAACAAAAGACTGAAGGAAATGATTAAGATGTCAAATGTAAGACACTATCATAAAATTCTACAAACTAGAAAATTAATTTTCAAAAATTAAGCAGTAATACTAAATCTCTCAGAAAAAGAAAATTGAAGAACTCTGTGGATGGTGGAGTTTTCCTTGCAATAAATATCAAAAATATTTCTTCAGACTGTAAGAAAAATAATATATAAGAAAAAGAAATGAAAGCAAGGAAAGAAACAATACCAGAGAATGAAAATGAACACAGAATAAATGTACAATGTTACAGTTTGGGGTCTGACCTCATTGGTCTCTTGGGAAGGCTCTGTGTTCTCTGCTCAGGCTTGTGCAGTTGGCACGACTGAGCCTTCTGCTTCCTGGCTAGTTGTCACCTGAGAACTGCTGTCAGCTTCAGTAGATTCCTCCCATTCCTTGGCTCTTCCCCTTCCTCTTCTGCAAAGCCAGCAACAGCTGACAGAATCTTGATCCAGCTTATAATTTTTTTCTGCCATTTCGGTCACATTTCTCTGGCTCCTGCTCCTTGGTCCTTGAAAGGAACATTTTTCTACTTATGGGATTAGATTAAGCCCACCTTGTTAATTCAGGATACCCTCCTGAATGTGATCACATGATAAGACTGGTAATCACATGAGCAAACATGAAGCTTTATATATGTAGGCTCCAAAGAGTAGGAAGTGGACACCTTTGGAAGACCCATTACCCTAATGCAAGCCTACCAGGAGGGAGGGGTTTATACTACTAAGGCTTTTTAGTTATAATGACAGAAAAACAGAGGGGAATAGAACAAATATATCTTAAGGATTATAATCACATTCCTCTAAATTCCAAGACAGTCAGATAACAGGATATACACAAACCACAGTACTGAAATCTCTACAGGTTTGATTGCACCAGGGACCTTGTAAAACCTCAGGAATGAATGCTAACCCAACCATCCTCTCACAGTGCTTCTCAGACTCAATGCCTATGCCAAGCTCTGCTGTACTTGCCAAGTATGAATGTCTCAAAAGGCTAGATATCTCTGCATTTTCTGTGTTGTGAAGAAATATTGTAGAGGTACATTTCACTGTGAGAAATGTGGCCAGACATCTGTCATTTAGCTAACAAGAAGGCTATAAAATTGAATATTGGGGTTTTCTTTGGCATCAGTTTTGCCAAAGGAAACACAATTGAAGTTTTGGTCCACAAATATGAACTTCTAATCTCCACAATGCTCTTTTTCCAACAAAATTTGCAGTGGTGCTCTGACTGGTCCTCAGCTCTCAGTAAGAGGAAGAATGATCACCCAGTGCAGCAAGAACAAGAATTCCACCCACACTCTAACATTTGAAAAATCAACAACAGAAAATCACCAAGTACTTGAGATTTCTGATAATTTGATAGAAAGTAAAATTTATATTTTTTTCATATTTACAGGATTTCTTTTTGTCAACTCAATGTGGCCTTTCCCTAGTTACAGAGTTCTGAAGACTAAAGTAAATAACTAATAGTGGCCTGTGTTATGTGTATTATTTCAGATTATAGATTGCAGAAACAAAACTATTTTTCTCCATATTTTATAATCAGAATATGTGTTGAATTAAGCATTGGTGGTGTCTATTTTGCTGTGGAATGATCACTTGGATTGGATTGAAATTGGAACCAGGTAGGTTTACGTTACCTCTATGATGGACTTGAGAGGCCTTTCTTACATTAGCATGTTAAATTATCTTATGCATTGCTGTCAATGTTAAAGGTACTAAATATGCATTGATTGATTACCATGAATTCAGAACCCAAAGGGTATTTAGGCATAATTAAAATAATTCTCCATCAGTGGCCTAAATTGATCAACACATGATACAGGGTTCAGAGAGGAAAAGCTATTTGCTGTTCATGCTCCACTCAGGACCTTTGCATTTTTTAGAGCAAGACAGGCACTTTCCTGCAGAAAGGAGGTTATGGACTGTGTAGGAATAGTGAGTTTTCATAGAAAATCCAGTTTAACTCCTGAGAATTGAGTGAGTGACTGTTGCCATGAACTATCTCACTGCATGATATGAAGTGTAAATGTATAATAAGGCATTTTCCATGTATAATAAGGCATTTTCTCTATGTAATCCTGTTGTAAGAGTTTAGTTAGTTTGGAAAAATAGTGTCTTCTTTTTAGAATTAAGTTGGTCTTATACAATCTAATCATTTATGCCATCCCTTACAGTTACTCAGCACTCAACTCTCTGGCTCTCATACAATGAAGCACATGCTTTTCTAAAACACCAAAGTGTCTCCTATTGAAGCTGGTACACTATTACTGGAAGTGATTTAGTTTGTCTATGTGATGCATGTTCATTACAATACCTCATTTAGAATAACTCACTGTGATTCAACCAATGTCGATGACTTATCATGAGATTACTATGATTTTAATACATAGTAGGTCACCTGATGTATTCACATTCATTTTGCTAACAAAAGGACTGTTTATTTTGTTAACTTTTTTTCAAAGTAGGGTCTTTTTCTAGCTCTAGGTCAGGTTGACCTAGAATTCTGTAGTCTTAGGGTGGCCTTGAACTCAATGCAATCCTTCTACCTCTGCCTCCCAAGTACTGGGATTATAAGGTGTGTGCCATCATATCCAGCTCATAAAGACTGTTTAAATTAAAGACAAGATATAGTATTTTAAGTTAGTGCCATTTAATATTTTGCATACTTCAATATGCAAATTGTTTCATGGGAAAGTGGTATTTATTTTCTGTTTTCTCTTGAGCATTCAAGAGTAATTAGTTTGGCTGTGGAAAGAAATGTTCCTAACACTTCTATTTGACAATATAACCATGTTTGAATAATGCTTTAGATTCATCTGGGTTCAGGGGAGCAAAATTTACTTTATAAGGACATGTAAGAAAAGCATTCTCCATCATGATGTTGCTATTACACTTATTTATTGAGTTGCTGCAACTGACATGAGAGAAAAGACAGTTAAAAGAACTGCCATAGTTATTAATGATGAAATCTTTATCTGCTTAGAGATGGGCTGCTGTCCAGTTACTTTCCATGGCTCTCAAGGTCTGCATAAATTTGATAAAT
This sequence comes from Jaculus jaculus, assembly GCF_020740685.1. NCBI lineage: Eukaryota > Metazoa > Chordata > Mammalia > Rodentia > Dipodidae > Jaculus > Jaculus jaculus. Next base: position 75,318,298 of record NC_059112.1, on the reverse strand, counting down.
TTTTCTGTTTCTATCATGATTTTTTTTTTCCTGAGGCTCTTTCCTGGGCAAGCCTCCAGATTGGCAAGCTCCAGCATATTTTAAAATATCCTTTCCATATATCACCCACACTTGTCCTGCCTGGAGATGGATTGACGTCTGAGCTCAGGTTGTAACTAAGCTGTTTTTCTTTGCAATAAAGTTCATTTTGCTTCAGCTATTGCAGATAACTACCTTTGCTGCTCCCAACTCATTGTTTTCTAATTGTTCAGCCTGTTTCAAAGGTATAAACATGCACCCCATGATCCTAGTAATTATGTTAAGTGTGGACATCACTTGCAGAACAGAAGTCCAAAGCTAGTTTCTCATTGAAAGTCACAACACTTTTTAAAAAAATAATTTTAATGTTATTTATTTATTTATTTATTTATTTGACAGAGAAAGAGGGAAAGAGTGAGAGAATGGGCATTCCAGGGCCCCCAGCCCCTGCAAATGAACTCCAGACATGTGCACTCCCTTGTGCAGCTGGTTAATGTGGGTCCTGGGGAATTGAAGCTGGGACCTTTGACTTTGCAGTTGCTAAGTTATCCCTCTAGTCCTAAAAGTTACACTTTTTAACGTGACTAAAATATGCTAACATGTCTTATTTGTCTTTGTAGTTCAAGCGAAGGAAAACTGACAGACTGCCTATCTGAACACTTGTGTTTAAAATTTACATATTAAACTTATTAATATTTAAAACTTAAAAGTAGCTTGTTAAATATTATATAAACTGTACAATTAGCTATATCTACTTTCACTCTGTGGATGCTGAGGTTTTATTTTTAATTTTTATTTTCTACAGGAGAATCTCTGGGGTTCATAGGCCAACCAGTATGACAGAAACTCTCCCCACATATGGCCTCAAATAGCCAAAAATATTCTCAGCATAAGAAATACATCTGTCATTATTGCCATACCTTATTTCAAAATGTGTTACTAAACTAGATGTATTATTAAAACAGCATGGTACTTGTCCAAATATAGACACACAGATCAATGGATTAGAATACAATACACATCTCTAAATCAAGGCAACTATAGCTACCTCATCTTTGACAAAAGAGTCAAACATAACACTGGAGAAATGACAGCATCTTCAACAAATGGTGCTGGATAAATTGGAAAAGCACATGTAAAAAAAATGAAATTAGATTTACTTTTCTGGCCCTGCATAAACATCAACTCCAAATGGGTTAAGGACCTGAAATATAAGACCAGAAACTAAAAAATAAATAAATAAATAAATAAATAAAATCTAGGAGAAAGAATAGGGAGAACACTCCATGATATAGTTGTAGAGCAAGACTTCCTGAATAAGACATCAGGAGCACAGGATATTGGATCAACACTCAACCACTGGGACCTCATGAAACTCAAAAGTTACCATATATACAAACAAGCCATCAGCATAGTCAATTGACATCCCACAGAATGGGGGAAACTTTTCACCAACTATACCTCAAATAGAGGTCTAATATTTAGAATCTATAAAGAACTCAAAAAATAAACCTAAACAATAAAAATATCAAGCAATGCAATCAAACATGGTATAAAAAACTTAAGAGTGCTCAAAGGAAGAAATGCAAATAGCTATCATACACTTATGTATATGTTCAAAATCTTTAGTCATTGGAGAAATGCAAATAAAAACAACTCAAAGATTTCATCTTACTCCAGTCAAAATGGTATTCATCAAAAAGTTAAGTGACAACAAATGTTTGTGAGGGTGTGAAGAGGATCCCTTACTCACTGCTGGTGGTAGTGAAAACTGGCACAACCACTATGGAAATCAGTATGGAGAGCCCTTAAAAAGATGAATGTAGATCTACCCTTTGACCCAGCTATACCACTCCTGGACATATACCAAAAGGATGTCACTGTACTCCAGAGATACTTGCTCAACCATGTTTATGGCAGGCCTATTCATAATAGCTAGGAACTGGAATCAGCCCAGATGCCTGTCAACTGAGGAATGGATAATGAAAAAGTAGTATACATGCACAATAGAATAAGGAACAAGACAATGAAATTTTCAGGAAAATGGATGGAGTTGAAAAAAATTCTAAGCAAGATCATGCAGACACAGAAAGATAAATGCCACATGTGCTCTCTAATATGAAGTTCCTAACTGGGATTAAATGGAGATGAGTGCAATCAGTAGTTAACACCAGGAATGTGGGCATAAAACTAGAGTGAGACTAGGAAAGAGAAAAAATGGGGTGGGAAGAGAGGAGGTATTTCCTTATAGGTTGGGGAAAATTAGAATATTGGGTGGGAGGGTATTAGAGGGGTAGAGAATGGGGAAGGTATTCAGGGAATTACACAAAAATTATGACAAGGTTAAGAATCAATTCCATAGAAACCCACATTCTGAATAGTATTCTCCAAGATATTACCACCAGTAGAGGAAGTTCTCAGTGAAAAGAGCCCCTTCCTTCCTTCCACTTGGCTGCCAGAACTGCTTGATGCCTTCCAGTATGTATTGAAGACCAGCAAACTGAAGACCAGCACCAACTGAATACCCACATGGATTGAAACCCAGCAGCTCCCCAGGAAACCGCCAGGCTTTCCAGTGCTGTCTGCAATGCCGGGTCAGGACTGCTGACGCATCTGGCCATGTGGACTGAGCAGCTACCAGGTTCTGTGATTCTCTGGCCTGCAACTGATATTGGACTATCATAAACTAATCCAATAAATTCCTCTTTAAAAATAATTCATTCTAAACCAGCGTGGTGGCGCCCGCCTTTAATCCCAGCACTCAGAGGTAAGGTAGGAGGATTGTCATGAGTTTGAGGCCACCCTGAGACTCCATGGTGAATTCCAGGTCAGCCTAGGCTAGAGTAAGACCCTACCTCAAAAAACAAACAAACAAAAAAATTCATTCTAGCAGTTCTGTTCCTCTAGAGAACCCTGACTAAAATGGGGGCGGGGAGGGGAGGGGAGGGTGGACAGTCAAGACAGAAGGTGGAAAAAGGTTAACCGTATAACTACTGACTGGCTAGTAAATCTAAGACCCAGGATTGGATTACCACCCACAGTAAGCTGTTAGCTAGGGAGACTCATAAGGTCCCTCAAGTAATGCAGGCCATTGCCAAAATACTTGATTACCTGCCAGCGCTAAAAGGTAAGGCCCTATTAATGAAAACACCACAGGCTTCAGTCACAGGACATCTGAATACCATGCTGGAACTGAAAGGGAAACTAGTTCCTTCCAAACTAGCTCTCATACAGCTGGAAAGCCCTATTGGAGGTGCTGGAGGACAACAGTCACCAACAGCGTTGATAAGCAGGGAACCCTGCAGACTACAAAATCAACCAGCCAGACAGGATGTAAACACTTGGGCAATAGTGGCATGTAGTGTCTGCAGGTAACCAGCTGCTTTCTTATTGAACACAAGGCCTGCTCAGTGAGAGGGAACTCATATCTAAAACTGGAAATAAAGTAAAAATACAAGAGTCAGGAAAGAGTGGGATGGCACACCAAAAATTTCCTAAACAACTTTATATAAGCCTTTCAAACAAATTTCTCTCAACTTGATTTGAGAATCTGATTTATTTTTACAGATGGTAGGGAAGATGGAGGAGAGCGTATACTCATTGATAAGACATGAAAATAGCAGATACTATGAATCTTTCCACCTCTACCACATCTGCAGGGCCCAGGAGAAGTTGTAGAAGAAGTGACATGAATACTGCTCTTACTGCTAGCCTGACAATTAGCCCCTGGTTGGTGGTGAAAGACAGTTACAAAAACACATGCAAGCAGAAATGCAGAGGCTATGAAGAACTCAACACCAAAATAGAATGCCAACAGTTCTACCATGGTTCAGGGAACTTTGCGTGAGAGAGAAGAGAAATATTGTAAGCACAACAGCAGTTAAGAATATCCTGAAAGCCAGGCGTAGTGGCATACGCCTTTAATCACAGCACTCGGGAGGCAGAGGTAGAAGGATTGCAGTGAGTTCAAGGCCACCCTGAGATTCCATAGTGAATTCCAGGTCAGCCTGGGCTAGAGTGAAACCCTACCTCAAAAAACCAAAAAAAAAAAAAAAAAAAAAAGAATATCCTGAAGTCTGGCATGGTGGTGCACGTCTTTAGTCCCAGCACTCGGGAGGGAGAGGTAGGAGGATTGCCATGAGTTCAAGGCTACCCTGAGAATAGAGAGTGAATTTCAGGTCAGCCTAGACTAGAGTGAGGCCCTATCTTGAAAAATAAAAATAAATAAATAAATAAAAAGAATATCCTGAGGCAGTTACCTACTACCCAATAGAGACTGACTGAGGCATTCATGACCCCACAGTGATTACCATAACCCCACTGAGGAGGGTTCCTAGGATAATGGTAGTTGGGATGAGGAGACAATAATGTATAACTTATCCCATACATATATATATATATATATATATACACACACACACACACACATATATATATACATATATGTATATATATACACATATATCATACACACACACACACACACACACACACACACACACACACAAACATATTTTAAAGAAACATTATCTACAGGCTCAGTAAGAGACTGTCTCCAGGAAATAAAGTACAAGAGTGATATAGGAGCAAACTTGGTATCCTCCTTTGGCCTAAGCGCATGTGTCCAGAAGGCACGCACATATGAACACATGTGTATATACCATAAATGCAGCACATACATGCACACACATGCACACACACACACACACACACACACACACATTTAAAAATTAAAAAAAGTAAAGATTTTGGAAAAAAACAAACAGAAATATGATGAGGCATTCATTCAAAACAAGCCAAAACTGTTATATACAAAAAGCTAATGACTATATTCTATTTGGCCTTAGTTAAGTACATTAGCGCACTACTAATGGTGTCTAGGTCATAAAATTGTAATGTGTTAGGATATACCTAGAAACAATGTTTAAGTTAATCTAAGTCAAAATGCCAGTCTCTTCAGTTAAAAAAAAGAAAACAAAATATTCTTATAGGGCTGGAGAGATGGCTTAGCAGTTAAGTGATTGCCTGTGTAGCTTAAGGACTCCAGTTTGAGGCTTGATTCCCCAGGACCAACGTTACCCAGATGCACAAGGGGGCACACGTATCTGGAGTTTGTTTGCAGTAGCTGGAAGCCCTGGTGCACCCATTCTCTCCCTCCCTCTCTCTCTCTCTCTCTCTCTCTCTCTCTCTCACTCTCTTTCTCTCCATTTGCCTCTTTCTCTCTCTGTCCATCACTCTCAAATAAATAAATAAATAATTTAAAATATCCAAACATAAGCCCACTCTCCAATATCAAGCTACCATCAATCATGGGGTAAAAGAGGACATACACCTATTAAACTCTCTATTAAAAAAAGTAAGTGTTATCTCAATTTTCCGGGTGCTAACTTACTCTCCATTGGAGAATTTGCTTCTCTTTTTCAGATAGATGCAGATCTTAAGGAGTCAGCTGCCCCATCATACCTCAAAAGGGGCCCGACTTAAACTAAGGAAAATTGGCAAAACAAACAAGGGTGCTGTTTTCCTGATGAACCAGATACCAGGGAAAAGGGAAAAGAGACCAGCACAGAGAAAAATCAACTCCTACCAAACCAGAGAGCCAGAGCCTCAGAGGCCCCTAACACCTCATCACTGAAGCAGACCAAAAATGAACCCAACATGGCTCAGAGAAATTTTGTGGAAGAGGAGGCAGAAAGAATGTCAGAGTCACATGTTTAGTCAGGATATACAGAGACATTTTTCCTATCAAGAACTGTGGGCTAACTCCACAATGCATGACCCATTTACATCAACAAGGAGGGGCCACTGGGAGGGGTTAGGTCATGGATGAGCCTAAAAAATGGTACCAAACTGCCTGTATTTGCTGAAAACTTATGAATGCAAAAAAAGAAAAAAAAATTCTTATAGACATAAATGACTTGGCTAAAGGCATGTGGTTACTACAACAGAAAACTCAGGCCAAAAGCATCCTGATTTCTATACTATGGCACTTTGTCTAAGAATGATGATTATAGCCTAAGCAAACTTTCATTTTCTAGAAAATCATCCCACCAATATGCTCTTAGGCAGTGGGCCAGAAACATCTTCTTATTAAAAAAGCAACTGCATTATTAAAAAAAAAATGATCAAAAGATTTTGAAGCACACAGTTTTCTCCTTGCTCATTAATTATCATAATAACTGTCCACAGTTTAATGTTCACAGACAAAACAAGAAAGAAGTATAATATAGTGTTCTACTCATATAATCCTCTGGTGAATGTATATGCAAATGGTTGGAATATATACCCAGCAGTTTCAAATAGTATTTAGGAGTTAAGTATAAAGAATGTGCTTGTTCTTCAGAAGAATCTAGAAGTTGAGGAGACAATTTTATCAGCCAGAGTGAATAGACCATATTCTGTAGTTTCCTTAGATAAAAATTGATATAACGCCAGTACCAACATTTTAGGGAAATCTAGAAATTAAATATGATAATATATCTATGTTTTTGAAATTTTTATCACTACTGTGATCATTATTTTCTCCAAAGATGTGAAATGATAAATGTTTTTCAAAGTAACAGCTACATTTTGTACATTATCATCTATTATTTTTAAGGATACCTTCCTTTTAATAAAACATTTATAGGAAAATTTCATCTGAGGCATTTCCTGAGTTGAATTTAAAGCCATGTGCAATAAAATTTGAGCATTAAAAATGTATTGTATATAAATGACTTTATACTAACTTCCGACTAAAAATAATTGCTGATCAAGGTGCAACAGCTTAAAACATGGAGGTTTTTTTTTTTTTTTTCACATGTATCCTGTCCAGCCAGCTGATCTCATATTCTCACAGATTACCTGTATAGAGGAACAGTATTTTGCACATGGTTATCTTTAAGATCCCAAAGCTCTGATTGTAGGTGTGATATTGTAAGAAAGTTTCAAAATAAGTAACCAAGTGCTCAATATTTTGTTTTCTCCTCAGATAACAGATTGAACATCATTTGTGTTTTTCATGATAATTTTGCCTTTCTGTTTCAGGTCTTCAAATTATAGTGGTTTAGCGTAAGGACTAGCAAAATTGACAGTAAAACGCAAACAACATGTTTTAAAAATAAGTTAGAAAATGGAAAACCGTATTCAAAAAGACAAAGTAAGAAGTGGGGAGGGGTTAGGGGGAGGATAGAAGAGTGTCAAGTGGTGTAGCCAAATATAGGGAGTGGAAAAGAAAGTAACTCCAGGCTGATCTTAGTGTCAGAAAACCAAATGTCTCATCTCAAAGGCAATCAAACAGTTCTATCCACTGAGGATTAGAGTTTCTGTTCAATTCAGGTCTTCAAATGATTGGATGAAGCCCATCCGATTTAGAGAATACAGTGGAAAAACTTCTTACCCATCCTACCAATTGCAATGCAGTTTTTATACAGAAACACCCATATTAGTGTTTGAGCAGATATCTGAGCATATCATTGACCAGCCAACTTGACACAAAATGCTTCATGCTCCTTACCTTCTTGAAGGTGATTTGGAGTTACATAGTGTATGCTTTGTTTCTCTGTCTTACAACCTATACTAAACAACAGAGTTAGGTATCAGAGGAGAAAAATTAGCTCTGCTTAATGACCATGGAAACATTTTTCACTTAATCTCAAAAGCTTCCAGAGGTTCATAGAGATGGTAGTCTTTACCTGAAACTTTGTTTACTAGATCCTTTCTCCTCTTTATCCTATTTGCCTCATCTCATTGCTAAAAACTACACTCTAAAAAACCCTGTGGGCCATTTTCCAATGTAGCTTTACTTCTGAGCAATCATGCATAACAGCTTCTCAGCCTCTGAAAAAACTGTGGGAGAGCTCAACTTCATAGGCCAAATGCTATACATTTCTCATCTCTCCTTACCTAGCCATCACACACCAATTTCATGTTTAAAAAGTTTTACTATATATGTAAACATATAGAGATTGATATACATTTAATTCTTCAGCAATTTCTTATACAAACTAATATCTAATAATTATGTCCTGGCTTATAGTTATATTATTTTATGCTTTATGGTTTTTATTACAGAAGACCAACAAATAAGCACTTCAGATGTATATATAAAACAAGATGCTGCCTGGCAAAATAGTTATCCTACTATAACTATTCACACATGAGACTATCTATAGAGGAGCTAAGGAAGCCAGGTGAGAAACCATACTTATTGGTGTTAGTATAACAATAGTAGTGATAATAAAAAAAATAATAACCTGTTTATGGTGGTGAAGGTGGATAAAAATTTGCTGAAGTGTTAGAGGCAAGAAGATCAGGGGTTCCAGGTCAGCCTGCACTACATATTTTAGTTGGGCATAGTGGCCCATGACTTTAATACCAGCACTCTGGAGACTGAGGTAGGAGGGTTACAGTAAGTTCAATGCCAGTCTGTGCTGCAAGGTGGGTTTCAAGTCATCCTGGTCTTGAGTGAGAACCTACCTTAAAATAATAATAATATTAATAATAAAGGCACATTTTAAAATGCAAGCACAGTTTCTAACAGAGCCTGACCTATCTTTTGACTCCAAGGAGAAAATTAACTAAGGCATGAAATTCAGTAGCAGGTCCACAATGGTGAAAACTTACAGTAGGAAGACTCCCTTGACCCATACCCACAGGTCACAGGTCAGATTGAGCCACTGAAACCAACTGTTCTAACACACCTCATTTAACGTCAGCAACACAGGAGAGAATACAGCTCCACTCTCTGAGAGAGGGCCCAGGAGCTAGGACAGGACTTTGATTTCAATGGTTAGGGCACGACAAAGAGATCCAATACCTATAAAAACCAAACCTATATGTAAGTAGAAGAACAGAAAAGGCATAAATAAAATCAGAGGAAGAAACTGCATAAAGGAAAGTTGGAGGGAGGGCTACACAAAATCTAAGAGGATATAAATAAGTTATATGGAAACCTAGTTTTTTGGACAATTAAACACAGAGCAGCCATAGGTAGTTACTAGAAAATTTTCAGTGCCAGGGATGGGATACCATACAGTAAGTTGTTGGCCAGGAAGGTCACTGATGGCCACAAAACATTACAGACCATTGCTGAGGCCCTTGGTTTCCCACAAGGAATAGATGGTCCTATTGCTAAAGACTCCATGTACTTGGGCTGCAAGGTCACTGAGAAACCCTGTTGGAGCTGAGCTGAAAACTTCCTTCATGTAGACCAGCTGACAGAAAGCTGGAAAAAGTCATGCTGCATGCAGTTCAATGGGAGACAGAGAAATTACCAGTGAAGATACCCAACAGTGGACCCTGCAAGCCTTATATTTGGCCAGCCAGGCCAAATGAGCCAACTGGTAGTATAGTAGCACATCTGTTATACAGGAAATCAATTGCCCTCTAATTTCACTGGAGGCCCATTCCATGGGAGGAAAAAGAGCCTTGATACTGAAAACCTACAACAGGGGTAGTCATAAGACCTAGGGGTGTAATGCTTGCTGCTGTCTGGATAAAAGTATATATTATGCTCACCAAACTGCCCAGTAAGCACTTTTATTAATGTGCATGCCCATATATTAATGCTATTCTCACTTTTTGTTAATTAGCCTTCTCTTTTCAGATGGCAGTGACCTTGGGATGTCTCAGAAGGCACCACGGTGCTGAGAAGATGTGAAAAGGCAGTGCTCAGCACTGAAATATCTCAATCACACCTTTCATGGCTCAAGGTCGATTGTAGAAGAGGTGGCGGAAAGTATGTAAGAGCCAAAGGAAGGGCAGGACTCCTTACAAAGTGCTTCTCCAGACACAAAGTGGCCTGGGTATCCATGACTTTGAGTGCCTGGCACTACCTACACAAGACTATTGTAATAGGAAGAAAATATTATGACATCAAAATAAAAGAGAGACTGATTGATAGGGGGAGGTTATATGGTGGAGAGTGAAATTTCAAAGGGAAAAGTTGGGGGAGGAGTAATTCACATGGGATATTGTTTACAATTATGGAAGTTGTCAATAAAATAAGAAATAAAAAGATAAAAACAAAGGCTCTGCAAACAGGCCAAAGGCCAGTCTCTAGACTAGTCCTGGAATTAGGCAGAGATCTATCTGCAGCACTGAAACAGACTATTTCACCTGCACCATTGCTAGTCTTGCTGTAGTCCTCAGGGATGAACTGTTCTAGGAAGTTTGATGTATTTGAGAAACTCAGAAGGAATCAATATTAGCAGAGGCTTTAGTGGCTAAGAGATGATCTCAATTACCCAACTTCTTGCCTCATAGAGAAAGATGCCTCCCTCTTGTAGACAAGATGGATAATCAATCCAGCCTTCAGACTTAAAATCCAATTTGTCCCATAAGATTAAAGAGTTCTTCAAACTTCTAGCCAAGACGGTGACTGTCTAGTTGAACTGTAGATCCTGGGGAAAGAAAGGCAAGACATTAAGGGTTCACTGGGTCTTCTAGAGGAGAGCAATCTCTAATAGATTGCCAGTGGGAGGGCCCAGAGTGTGGAAAAGCAGGGAATCACTGATTCCCTCGCAAGTAGATAGGCCACCCCTCCCCCAAGTAGCCACCTTATCCACTGCATCGCCACATGCCAATCGATCCCTGCATGTGGAAGCTTAGACTGCTCCACCCACTTGCTCACTTACTGCTCTGGCTGTCGCAGGTTCAGCGAGTCCAAACACAAACAAGGAATCACTGATTCCCTCGCAGGGGGTAGCCCACACCTCCCCCAAGTAGCCGCTGTATCCACAGCAGCACCCCACACGCCGATTGATGCCTGCATGTGGAAGCTTAGATTGCTATGCCCACTCGCTCACTTACTGCTCCTGCCACCACACGTTCAGTGAGTCTAGGCACACAGCAACTGCCACGCAAGCTCAGTTTATTTCTGTTGCTTGTGACCAGCTCAGGTGACATCTCCTACTGGTCTGATGCAAAGCCTGTCTGCCATTATCCTGTGGTGGGGGAGTGCAGACTGCTCCCAGGTTCCAGTGTTCCCATGGCAGAGTTTGGGCTTCTTTAGTTCTTGGTGCCTCAGTGTCCCTCCTAGCTTGAACACAGGCAGCTTTGGCGCATTACCACTTGAGAGATCAGGCAACATTAGCACCCCAGCCAGGCAGTAGATCAGGCAGCTTTGGCAAGTGAGAGTCAAAGGCCAGGCTGCTTGGCAACTGCCTCAGGCTGCCTCAGATTCAGTTGTGCTTGATCCCATGCTGATCCACCCACCTAAATACTGATATACTATGATAGGCAGACCACAGCATAAAACAAATAACATGAAAAATCAAATGCAAGAAAAACCAGTTAGATCACCCAGTCTTACAATGAACATCTCTAATCAAAGCATAGAAGAGTCATTAGGATCAGAACACCAAAATGAACCTATGAGCAATGCAACCTTGACCAAGCTACTGGTAGAACTTGCAGAAAAGCAACAAAGGACCGATAATCAAGTGGATGCTGCCATCACTAAATTAGAACTAATAGATAAGGAAATGAAAGGAGTTCAAAGAGAGTTAATAGAGTTGAGGGAGAGTGAAAACAAAGAAGACCTCAAAAATCAGCTGGCCACGCTAAATGAAGACATAAAGAAATGCAAGGATGAATTCCAGGAATCATCAAGAAAATCAGAAAAAAGTTATGAAAAGGCAGCTTGATAGAGGGATGGAAATTATACATAGAAAAGTAGTAGAAAATGCAAACCTAATTGAACAAGTCCAAAACTCTCTAGAAGCTCTCAAGAATAGAGTCAGCCATGTGGAGGATAGAAACTCAAAATTGGAAGACAAGATGCAAGAAACAGTTTGAGAGTATAAAAATTTCAGTAAGTTCAAAAGTTTCTGGGAACAGAACATGAGGGAACTGTGGGATACACTTAAACATCCTAATATCAGGATCACTGGAATACCAGAAGAAGAAATTCAGACCAAAGCCATGGAGAACTTATTTAACAAACAAAAAAAAAAAAAAAAAAGAAGAAGAAGAAGAGAAGAAGAAAACTTCCCCAGTCTCTTAAAAGAAACAGACTGGACCAAAGGAGAAACTCTACATGACATATTGTCATTAAGACTCTAAACATTGACACCAAAGAAAAATCCTAAAAGCAGCTAGGAAAAAACAAACCACTTTCAAAATTAACTCCATCAGAATTACTTCAGACGTCTCAATGGAAACCCTGAAAGCTAGAAGGGCCTGGAATGAAACACTGGGAAGTCTAAGAACCTATGGCTTCCAAACCAAACTACTCTACCCAGAAAAAGTATTCCTCATAATAGATGGTGAAAGAAAATTTTCCATGGCAAAACTCAACTTTACAATTATATGAACACAAAACCAAACCTACAGAGAGTATTTCAAGAAATTCTCTACAGAGAAGAAAAAAATAACCAAACACAAAAGCCTACAAGAAGCAGATCACAACAACCAAACTCAGAGTAGGCACAAAAAACTTCAAAGTCCATGAAAACACCAACCCACATATATGATCACAATATGGCAGGGATCAAATCAAATCTCACAGTCATTACCCTAAATATTAGTGGCCTTAATTCACCCATCAAGAGACACAAGCTAATAGGATAGATCAAAAAATTAGACCCCTCAATCGGTTGTCTTCAAGAAACCCACCTCACCACTAAAGACAGACACCTCCTCAGGGTGAAAGATTGGAAAACAATATTCTAAGCAAATGGGAATAAGAAACAAGCAGGCATAACTATATTAATATTGGATAAAATATACTTCAAACCAAAAATAATCAAAAAAGACAAAGAAGGCCACTTCGTACTTATCCAGGGAACGATCTGTCAAGCGGATATAACAATCATAAGTCTCTATGCAACAAACACAGGGGCACCACAGTTCAGAAAACAAAACCTACTTGATAATAAAACAGAAATAATCACCCACACCATCATAGCTGGGGACTTCAATATACCATTATCAATAATAGACAGATCATCCAAACAGAAACTCAACAGGGAAGTAACAGACCTCAACAAAACCATAGATCATTTAGACCTAACAGATATCTACAGAACTTTCCATCCCAAATCCACAGACTACACTTTCCTCTCAGCAGCCCATGGAACATTCTCTAAAATAGACCATATAAAGGGGCAAAAAGACTGCCTCCATTTTAGGAAGATTGACATAATTCCCTCCATGATATCAGATGACAATACTGTATTGCTAGAAATCAACAACAAAAGACCCACCAAGAATCCCAATGGCAACTGGAAACTGAATACCATACTTTAAAACAATAAATGGATAGTGGATGAAATAAAAACTGAAATTGCAAAATTTCTAGAATTGAATGATGATGAGAACACTTTGTACCAAATCTTACGGGACACAATGAAGGTGATCCTCAGGGGAAAATTTATAGCACTCAATGCTTTCATAAAAAAGACAGACAGATCCCAAGTCAATAACCTAACCATCCACCTAAGGCATTGGAAAAACAAGAACTATCCAACACAAAGTGCTCCAGAAGGAAATAAATAATGAATATCAGAGCAGAAATGAATGAATTGCAAATCAATTGCCAAAACAAAGAGCTGGTTGTTTGAAAAAATAAACAAGATTGGCAAACCCCTGGCCAATTTGATCAAGCAAAAAAAAAAAAAAGAGAAGCTCCAAATTAAAAAAAATCAAAATGAAAAAGGAGAGATCATAACAGACATAAGTGAAATTGGGAAAATTATCAGGACTTATTTAAAAACCTCTACTCCACAAAATTGGATAATGTGGAGGAGATGGATAAATTCCTGGATGCATACTGTCTATCAAAACAAAACTCAAAGCAGATTAATCTCTTCAATGAACCCATCACACTCATGGACATTGAAAAAGTAATAAAAATGCTCCCCCAAAAGAAGAGTCCAGGACCAGATGGCATCTCAGCTGAATTCTATCAAACCTTCATGGAAGAACTCAAACCAATATTCCTCAAACTGTGCCACACAATTGGAGAACATGGAAAGCTACCCAACTGCTTTTATGAAGCTAGCATCACCCTAATTCCAAAACCAGGGAGAGATGCCAAAAGAAAAGAAAACTACTGACCTATTTCCCTGATGAACTTAGATGCAAAGATCCTGAACAAAATCCTCATAAACTGAATCCAACAACACATCAAAAGCATTATCCACTTTGACCAAGTGGGATTCATCCCAGGAACATAGGGGTGGTTCAAAATACAGAAATCTGTCAAAGTAACACACCATATAAACAAGGTTAAACTTAAAAACCACATGATCATTTCAATAGCTGCAGAAATGGCCTTTGACAAGATACAACATCACTTCATGATCAAAACATTGGAGACAATTTGCATGGTTGGTTCATATCTTAACATAGTAAAGGCAATATACAAAGCTCCTAAGGCCCAAATATTACTTAATGAAGAGAGAATGGAGGAATTCCCATTAAGATCAGGAACAAGACAGGATTGTTCACTCTCACCTCTGCTTTTCAATATAGTACTGGAAGTCCTAGCTCAAGCAATAAATCAGAAGAAGGAAATAAAAGGGATACAAATAGGAAAGGAAGAAGTTAAGTTAGCTTTATTCGCCGATAACTTGATTGTATATGTAGGAGTCCAGAGTGACTCCATCCCAATTCTCATGAAGCTGATTAACTCCTATAGCAAAGTAGCAGGATACAAAATCAATGCATGAAACCAATAGCCTTTCTATATGCAAATGAGAAAGATACAGAGAAATAAATAGGGACATGTTCCCATTTTCAATAGCAACAACAACAACAAAATACCTTGGAATAACATTAACCAAGGAAGTGAAGGATCTATACAACAAAAAACATAAGAACACTCAAAAAAGAAATTGATGAGGACTTGAGATTATGGAAAGACCTTCCATGCTCCTGGATAGGCAGAATTAACATTTTGAAGATTGCAATCCTACCAAAGGCAATATATAGATTTAATGCAATTCCAATTAAAATCCCTACAGTGTTCTTCACAGATATAGAAAAAAATGATCTCTAATTTCATATGGAAAGGCAGAAAGCCTCGCATATCCAAACATATCCTCAGCAAAAGAAATACCTCTGGAGGCATCGCCATACCTGATCTACAAAGCCATAGTAATAAAAACAGAAGTATAGACCAATGGAATAGTCTGTAGGACCCAGACTTTGGGTCAAGCAACTATAACTACTGGATATTTGACAAAGGTCCTAACAATATATGATGGAAAAAAGACAGCATCTTCAACAAATGGTGCTGGACAAACTGGATAACCATATGTAGGAAACTGAAACTTGATCCACACATTTTGCCATGCACTACACTCAAGTGCAAATGGATCAAACACCTCAATATAGTACTGGAAGAAAATTTAGAAAGTACCTTACATGATATAGGAATGAAAAAAGACTTCCTGAACAAAACCCCAGTAGCTCACGATCTTAAACAGTCACTCAACCAATGGGATCAAATAAAACTGAAGAGTTTCTTTATGGACAAGCATACAATAAGCAAAGCCAATAGATTACCCACAGAATGAGAGAAACTATTTGTGGGTTATCCAACTGACAGAGGCCTAATCTCTATAATCTACAAAGAACTCAAAAATCTAAACAGTAAAAAGTCAAACACCCTACTCTCAAAATTGGACAAGGAATTCTCTGTGAATAGGCAGTTCACAGAAGAAGAAATATAAATGGCAAACACTTAAGAAAATGTTCATCATCCCTAATCATCAGGGAAATGCCAATAAAAACAACTATGAGATTCCACCTTACCCCAGTAAGGATAGAAAACATCAAAAAATCAAATGAAAATAAATGCTGTCGAGGACATGGAGAAGTATGAACACTCATCCACTATTAGTGGGAATTTAAGATGGCACAACCACTTTGGAAAGAAATATGGAGACTCCTTAAAAAGCTGACTATAGAGATACCCAAAAACCCAGTTATTCCCTTACTGGGCATCTACCCTAAAACCTTTAAACCACAGGCCAGAGAGATTTTCTCAACCATGTTTGTAGCAGCTCAATTCATAATTGCTAAGAGCTGGAATCAACCCAGATGTCCATCAC
Organism: Jaculus jaculus; assembly: GCF_020740685.1. Lineage (NCBI taxonomy): Eukaryota > Metazoa > Chordata > Mammalia > Rodentia > Dipodidae > Jaculus > Jaculus jaculus. The sequence continues at coordinate 75,302,240 of NC_059112.1, read as the reverse complement.
TAGAAGAATGGATAAATAAGATGTGGTATATCTACACAATGGAATTCTATACAGCAGTAAGAAAAATGACACAATGAAATTTGAGGAAAAATGGTTGAACCTGGAACAGATATTTCTTAGTGAACTTACCCAATCACAGGAAAAAAAAAAAAAATGGTTACATAGTCTCACTCATCTACAGTACCTAACCTGAATCTACCCAAGATGCCTTTCATACCCAGCAAGCATCTCGTGGACTAGACAATAGGATGGGTGGGGAGAGAGGGGAGGGCAATGAGGGTGGGGAAACACAAATTGAGACCCAAATGGCAATGGTACCATAAAATGCTACTCCCTAAAAGGCAGACCAAATGGCTGAACCTTCACCAGGCCCTTAGAGGGAACACCTGAGCCATGAGACACTGGAGATTGTATGACGAAGACCAATCTTAATTATCTACAGCTTCCTTCACTCCCTCTCCCACCCCTTTCTCTCTCTCTCTCTCTCTTCTCTCTAATGCTTGTATATTAGTTATCTTTTTCTTCCTTTTCTTAGTGGGCACTGACCTGTAACTCCCAGTACCAGCATGTGGCTATCCTCCACAATGAGCTTTTGATCAGAGAGACCTACAAGGTTTCCTAAAAGAAAGACAGATTTCTGTCTGAGTACTTGATGATCCACAAAGGTTAGTGGTAAGACCCTACTGCTGAAGACACTGTATATGGTCAACATATAAAATGGAATGGCATGGCTAGAAGCTGGAAGAGAGTCAGTCCACAGACAGTCAGCATGTCTAGTGCCAGAAGGTGCTACATGGGTGAATGGGGGAAAATGACCAATATCTGTTCAAACATCTAACCTACTTAGCAACAAACAACCTGTTGTGATGCCCACACAAGTGCAATAGTGGCACAAAGCCATGGTGGTGAACCACCTGCTCTTGATTCAGCTAACTTATCCCCTTAGTGGTATGAGTCATCTGGAGCTTGGAAACAAGTGGGAACCATATCCAAACATAAGCCCACTCTCCATTATCAAGCTACCATCAATGGTGGGATTGAAGAGGGCCTACACCTATTAAATTCTCTATAAAAAAGTAAGGTTTATCTCATGTGTCCTAGTTCTAACCTACTCTGTTGGACAACCTTCTTCTCTTTTTCAGATAGATGTAGGGCCTAAGGAGAGAGCCGCCCCATCATACCTCAAAACGGCCCTGTCTGAAACTAAGAAAAATTGGCGAAACAAGCAATGATGCTGTGTTCCTGGTGAACTGGATACCAGCACAAGGGTGAAGGAGATAAACACAGAGAAAAATCAACTCCTACCAAATCGGAGAGCCAGAGACCCAGTGGCCCTCAACACCTCATCATTGAAGCAGACCAAAAATGAACCCAACATGGCTCAGGGAAATTTCGCAGAAGAGGGGGCAGAAAGTATTTCAGAACCTCATGTTGGGTCATGATATGTAGAGACTTATCCTACCGATAACTGAGGGCTAACTCCACAATGCATGACCCATATACCTCAACAAGGAGGGGCCAAGGGAATGGGGTAAATCACAGATGAGACTAATAATGGTACCAAACTGAATGAATACAAAACTAATTAATAAAAAATAATAAAAATAAAATAAAAAAAGATTTCTTCGAATTTAAGAGAAAAACAACAAATATAAACAAAATATTAAAAGATTTTAAAACTCATGGCAAGAATAACTATGCAGAAATATTTAGTGTGCATTCATATTGTAACCATGGAATATGAACCATTTACAACTTCACACAACCTTTAATAACTCAGCTTTCCCTAGGCCTGTGTTTAAAGATGAATAGGTAAACATAAACCCTACACTAGTGGAAACCTGTATCCAATGTTTCAAACTGTATCACTGCCAATTACAGTATAGACCCAAGTACACCCCTGAAAATTAGCAGCTCTTTAGAGTTCTGAGACTGAGATATGACATAGTCCAGGGACCACTTTTACCACGATTAGATCAAACTCTGGCAGTATAGCATGGCAGAAGGCTTATTTGCATAAAGTAGGATGTACTAGATAGCCCTGGACATTGCCTTGGAACTCAGTGCTGGAACAGTACATCCTAACACTGCCCAAATCCTCATCTCATCAAGCCCAGACCAGTACCTACAAAGGGTAATCTGAAAGACCTCAATTCCAACCAAAACTATGTCACACTTCTCTCTTGCCAGCATCACTAGTGCCTGATTTCAGGGCTTTTGACCCACCAGACCCCCACAGTGAAAAGTATCCAAAAGCAGTGTGCGCCTTCATGTTACTTCAAAGTTGAACTGGTCACAGAAGGCTATTGACATATGATACAACCTTATTAGTATTGGTAGCCATTGGTATGGAATCTTGTTTTAGTTACCTTTCTCATTGCTATGACTAAGAAGTAACTTATGGAAAGAAAGGTTTGTTTTGCTCAAGGTATGAGAGAAGATGCCATCGAGCATGGTGTTGCAAACATGGTGCATCAGTCACATCACATCCACAGTCAGGAAACATACAGAGGGATGGAATGTAGCTCAGATAGTAGCATGCTTGCTGAATGTGTCCAAGTCCCTGTGTTCCATAACCATCACCACATAAGCCATACACAGTTGTACACATTTGTAATTTCAGCACCTGGGAGATAGAGACATGAGGATCAAGAGTTCAAATGTATTCTCAGAGAGCTAGGTGTGGTGGCACATGCCCTAAATTCCAGCACTTGGGAGGCAGAGGTAGGAGGATAACTGTGAGTTCAAGGCTACCATGAGACTCCATACTGAATTCCAGGTCAGCCTGGGCTAAAGCAAGACTTTATCTTGACAATAACAAAAAAAGAAAGAAAGAAATGTATCCTCAGCTATAGCGAATTCAAAGACAGTTTTGGCTATGTGAGGCCTTGTCTCAAAAATAGGAAACAGAGAGAAGGAGAAGAAAGATGATTCTAGTGCTGCACTTGATTTCTTTTGTCTGTTTTCATTGACACTGGGATTACAGCCTGTTGTGAGCTATGAATCAAACCTTGGCCATGTTAACAGAGACTGCCATATAGCAAGTTAAGGTTTTACTTCCTCACCTAATACTCAACTACCACAAAGACTGCCATATAGCAAGTTCAGTTTCTACTTCCTCACCTAATATTCAACTACCAGAAACAATGGGATTGTACACCTGGCCAAACATTCCTCCACCCTGCATGTAGCTAATGAAGAAACAAAGGCATTGCGGTTTAACCAGTAACTCTGTGAACTTTGCCCTAACTATGTCCTCTTCCCCCTACAACTCCTTGCCCTGACCACATCCCCTTCCCCCTACCACTCCTTGCCCTGACCATATCCCCTTCCTCCTATAACCCTATATAAACCTACATGTAAGAATAAACTCTCAAGGATGTGACAAACACCTAGCATGGTCTCCTTCTTGTTTCTGTTTGCCTTTCACCCAGGTTAGCTTCTTCTTGAGTCCTTGTTCAACTCCCTGTAGGCTGGGGAAACAGCCTATGATGCAGCACCCACAAACACCATCTTTCCTCCTCAATTAAACTTCTCTGGAACCACCACTGAGGACATATCCAAATATGTGTTTTCTAAATGATTCCCTATCTAGTCAAGTTGACAATGAAGATGATTCATCATCACATACAGAAACCTGTTCCTTGTCCCTCCACGGTGATTGTGCTGAATGTGGTAGAATCACACACTGCCTTATTCCACATCACAATATACTTGATGCATTTATGTCTGTGTCTAGTCCAGCCCTAGAGACAGAACTGGGGAACAAACTCCTCTTTATAAGCACTCCTTTAGGTCACACTGAACAATAACAATTATGGATTTGAAACAGGCCTAGGTTTGGGTACCCTTACAGTTCTGAATTTGCTAAACTATCCCCAAAGTAGACTGTCAACAAGCCTTGACTTATGGTGTCATATGACACTATAGTGGAAGTGACGACAGGCACATAGAAAATAAACAGTTTGCCTATAATTTCTCAAAAGACAGAACAAAATAATATAAAATAAAAATACAGAGCCATATAATAGAAATAAATATCAGCTCTTTCAATTCCCAGATGATTTAATATGCCAGGCATCATGTGATTATTAAGAACCTTGCAATCCTTTATTTATTTATTTATTTATTTTATAGAATGGCCAGAAACCAACCATTTTTTTAAATTTTATTTATTTATTTATTTGAGAGCGACAGACACAGAGAGAAAGACAGATAGAGGGAGAGAGAGAGAATGGGCGCACCAGGGCTTCCAGCCTCTGCAAATGAACTCCAGATGTGTGCGCCCCCTTGTGCATCTGGCTAATGTGGGCCCTGGGGAACCGAGCCTCGAAACGAGGTCCTTAGGCTTCACAGGCAAGCGCTTAACCGCTAAGCCATCTCTCCAGCCCTATTTTTTTTTTTATTAGTTTTCTTTTCAGCAAATACAGGCAGTTTGGTACCACTGTTTAGGCTCATCCATGACCTACCCCTTCCCAATCCAATGGCCCATCCTTGTTGATGTAAATGGGATGTGCATTGTGGAGTTAGCCCACAGTTATTGGTATATAAATGTCTCTGCATATCATGACCCAGCATGTGACTCTGACATTCTTTCCACCCCCTCTTCCACAAAATTTCCCTGAGCCATGTTGGGTTCATTTTTGGTCTGCTTCAGTGATGAGGTGTTGGGGGCCTCTGAGGCTCTGGCTCTCTGGTTTGGTAGGAGTTGATTTTGCTCTGTGTTGGTCTCCTTCCCCTTTCTGCTGGTATCCTGTTCGTCAGGAAAATAGCACCCTTGCTTGTTTGGCCAATTTTCCTTAGTTTCAGTCGGGCCCCTTTTGAGGTATGATGGGGTAGCTCTCTCCTTAGGATCTGCATCTACCTGAAAAAGATAAGAAGATTCTCTAATGGAGATTAAGTTAGCACACGGAAAATTGACATAACACTCACTTTTTTAACAGAGAGTTTAATAGGTGTGGGCCCTCTTGTTCCCCACGATTGATGGTAGCTTGATATTGGAAAGTGGGCTTATGTTTGGATATGCTTCTGACTTTTTGCAAACTCCATCTATGGGTCCTGTACCACTGAGGGGATCAGTTAGCCAAATCAAGAGCAGTTGGTTCCCTACCGTGGCTGTGTGCCACTATTGCACTTGTGTGGGCATCACAACAGATTATTTGTTGCTAAGTAGGCTAGACCATGAGTTGTTTGGACAGATATTGGTCATTTCCCCCAGTTGCCCATGTAGCACCTTCTGGCACTAGACATGCTATCTTGCGACCTACTCTCTCCTAGCTTCCAGCCATGCCATTCCATTTTACATGTCAGCTGCATATGGAGTCTTCAGCAATAGGGTCTTACCACTGACCTTTGGTGGGTCATCAAGTACTCTGACAGAAATCTGTCATTCTATAGGAAACCGTGTAGGTTTCTCTGATCAAAAGCTCATTGTGGATGATAGCCCAATGCTGGTAGTGGGGGTTACAGATCAGTGCTCACTAAGAAAATGAGGAAAAAGATAACTAATACAAAAGAGTTAGAGAGGATGGAGGGAGGGGGAGAGGGAGGGAGGGAAGATGTAGAAGATTTAGGTTAGACTTGATCCTACACTCTCCAGTGTCTTGTGGTTCAGGTGTTTCCTGTAAGGGTCTAGTGAAGGTTCAGCCATTTGGTCTGCCTTTTAGGAAGTAGAATTTTATGGTACCATTGCTGTTTGGGTCCAGATTAATGTTTCCCACACCTTCGATGCCCTCCCCTCCCTCCCCATCCATCCTAGTGTCTAGTCCATGAGATGATTGCTGGGTATGTAAGGTATCTTGGGTAGATTGAGGTTAGGTACTGTGGATGAGTGAGACTATGTGTGGATTTATTTTTTCTGTGATTGGGTAAGTTCACTGAGAATTATCTGTTCCAGGTTCAACCATTTTTCCTCAAATTTCATTGTGTCATTTTTTCTTACTGCTATATAGAATTCCATTCTATAGATATACCAAATCTTATTTATCCATTCTTCTAGTGATGGACATCTGAGTTTATTCCAGCTCTTAGCTATTATGAATTGAGCTGCTATAAACATGGTTGAGCAAATTAATCTCTCTGGCCTGTGGTTTGAAGGTTTTAGGGTAGATGCCCAGTAAGGGTATAACTGGGTCTGTTGGTATCTCTATAGTCAGCTTTTTAAGGAGTCTCCATATTGCTTTCCAAAGTGGTTGTACCATCCTACATTCCCACCAACAGTGGATGAAGGGTTCCTGCTTCTCCACATCCTTGACATCATTTATTGTCATTTGATTTTTGATGTTTGCTACCTTATTTGGGTAAGGTGTAATCTCATAGTTGTTTTAATTTGCATTTCTCTGATGATTAGGGATGATAAATATTTTCTTAAGTGTGTGATTGCCATTTGTATATCTTCCTCTGTGAACTGCCTGTTGATCTCTTTGCCACATTTTGTGAGTGGGGTGCTTGTCTTCTTATTGTTTAGAATTTTGAGTTATTTGTAGATTGTAGAGATTAGGGCTCTATCAGTTGGATAACCTGCAAATATTTGCTCCCATTCTGTGGGTAATCTATTGGATTTTCTTATTATATGCTTGTCTGTAAAGAAACTCAACTGATGAGTGGATAATGAAGATGTGGCACATTTATACAATGGAGTTCTACTCAGCAGTAAAGAAAAATGAAGTTAAGAAACTCTTCAGCTTCATATGATCCCATTGGTTGAGTAACTGTTTAAGATAGTGAGCCACTGGTGTTTTGTTCAGGAAGTGTTTTTCCATTCCTGTATCATGGAAAGTACTTCCTACATTTTCTTCCAATAGTATTCGAGTTTCTGGTATTATGTTGAGGTCTTTGATCCATTTGGATTTGAGTGTAGTGCATGGTAAAATGTGTGGATCAAGTTTCATTGTCCTGCATGTGGTTATCCAGTTTGTCCAGCACCATCTGTTACAGATGCTATCTTTTTTCCAGCCTATATTGTTCAGGCCTTTGTCAAATATCAAGTAGCTATAGTTGCTTGACCCAAAATCCAGGTCCTCAAGTCTATTCCATTGGTCTATACTCCTGTTTTTATGCCAGGACCATGCTGTTTTTATTATTATGGCTTTGTAATATAGCTTTAGATGAGGTATGGTGATGCCACCAGAGGTGTTTCTTTTGCTGAGGATATGTTTGGATATGTGAGGCCTTCTGCTTTTCCATATGAAATTTGAGAACATTTTTTCTATCTCTGTGAAGAACACTGTAGGGATTTTAATTGGAATTGCATTAAATCTATATATTGCCTTTGGTAGGATTGCCATCTTCACAATGTTAATTCTCCCTATCCAGGAGCATGGGAGGTCTTTCCATAATCTCAAGTCCTCATCAATTTCTTTTCTTTTCTTTTCTTTTTATTTTTTTTTGTTTGTTTGTTTTTCGAGGTAGGGTCTCACTCTGGTCCAGGCTGACCTGGAATTAACTCTGTAGTCTCAGGGTGGCCTTGAACTCACGGCAATCCTCCTACCTCTGCCTCCCAAGTGCTGGGATTAAAGGCATGTGCCACCATGCCCGGCCTCATCAATTTCTTTTTTGAGTGTTCTTATGTTTTTGTTGTATAGATCTTTCACTTCCTTGGTTAATGTTATTCCAAGGTTTTTTTGTTGTTGTTGTTGCTATTGAAAATGGGACTATGCCCTTTATTTCTTTTTCTGTATCTTTGTCATTTGCATACAGAAATGATACCAATTTTTGTGCATTGATTTTATATCCAGCTACTTTGCTAAAGGAGTTAATCACCTTCAGGAGTTTTGGGATGGAGACTCTTACATATATAATCATGTCATCAGTGAATAGAGCTAACTTAACTTCTTCCTTTCCAAATGGTATCCCTTTTATTTCCTTCTCCTGTCTTATTGCTTGAGCTAGGACTTCCAGAACTATATTGAAAAGCAGAGGTGAGAGAGGACAACCCTGTCTTCTTCCTGATTTTAAAGGGAATTCCTCCAGTCTCTCTCCATTAAGTATTATTTGGGCCTTTGGAGCTTTGTATATTGCCTTTATTATGTTAAGATGTGAACTGACCATGCTGATTCTCTCCAATGTTTTGATCATGGAATGATGTTGTATCTTGTCCAAGGCCTTTTCTGCATCTATCAAAATGATCATTTGGTTTTTATGTTTAAGCTTGTATATGTGGTGTATTACATTGACAGATTGTCATATGTTGAACCACACTTCTGTTCCTGGGGTAAATCCCACTTGGTCAAGGTGGATAATGCTTTTGATGTGTTGTTGGATTCGGTTTGTGAGGGTTTTGTTCAGGATCTTTGCATCTATGTTCATTAGGAAAATAGGCCAGTAATTTTCTTGTGGCATCACTGCCTGGTTTTGGGATTAGGGTTATACTAGCTGCATAGAAGGAGTTGGGTAGCTTTCCCAGTTCTTCAATTGTGTGGCACAGATTTAGGAAGATTGGTTTGAGTTCTTCCATGAAGGTTTGATATAATTTGGCTGAGAATCCATCTGTTCTTGGACTCTTCTTTTTGGGTAGGATTTTTATTACTTTTGCAATCTCCATGTGTGTGATGGGTTCATTGAGGTGATTAATCTGTTCTGAGTTTAGCTTTGGTAGATGGGATGCTCCCAGGAATTTATCCATCTCCTCCACATTGTCCAGTTTTGTGGAGTAGAGGTTTTTAAAATAATTCCTGATGATTTTCCCAATTTCACTTATATCTGTTGTGATCTCTCCTTTTTCATTCTGGATTTTGTTAATTTGGAGTCTCTCCTTTTTTTGCTTGATCAAATTAGCCAGAGGTTTGTCAGTCTTGTTTATTTTTTCAAAGAACCAGCTGTTTGTTTTGTCAATTGCCTTATTTGTTTCCTTGGTTTCTAATTCATTAATTTCTGCTCTGATTTTAATTATTTCTTTCCTTCTGGAGCTCTTTGGGTTGGATTTTTCTTGTTTTTCCAGTGCCTTTAGGTGGATAGTTAGGTTATTGATTTGGGATCTTTCTGTCTTTTTTATGAAGGCATTGAGTGTTATGCATTTTCCCCAGAAGACTGCCTTCATTGTGTCCCATATGTTTTGGTATGATGTGTTCTCATTGTCATTCAGTTCCAGGAATTTTGAAATTTCATTTTTTTTATTTCATCCACTATCCATTTATTGTTTAAGAGGGTGCTGTACAGCTTCCAGATGCCGTTGGGATTCTTGGTGGGTCTTTTGTTGTTGATTTCTAGCAATATAGCATTGTGATCTGGTATCATGCAGGGAATTATGTCGATTTTCCTAAATATGTAGAGGCAGTCTTTGTGACCCAGTATATGGTCTATTTTAGAGAATCTTCCATGGACTGCTGAAAAGAATGTGTAGCCTGTCGATTGGCATGGAAAGTTCTGTAGATGTCCATTAGGTCTAAGTGTTCTATGGTTTTGTTGAGCTCTCTTACTTCCCTATTGAGTTTCTGTTTGGATGATCTATCTATTACTAATAATGGTTTGTTGAAGTCCCCAGCTATGATGGTGTTGGTGGTTATTTCTGTTTTATTGTCAAGTAGGTTTTATGAACTGTGGTGCCCCTGTGTTTGGTGCATAGATTTATGATTGTAATACCCTCTTGATGGATTGTTCCCTTGATAAATAGGAAGTAGCCTTCTTTGTCTTTTTTGACTATTTTTGGTTTGAAGTCTATTTTATCTGTTATTAATATAGCTACACCTGCTTGTTTCTTATTTCCATTTGCTTGGAATATTGTTTTCCACCCTTTCACCCTGAGGAGGTTTCTGTCTTTAAATGGTAAGGTGGCATTCTTGAAGGCAACAGATTGAGGGGTCTAATTTTTTGATCCACCCTGTTACCTTGTGTCTCTTGATTGGTGAATTAAGGCCATTGATATTTAGGGTAATGACTGAGATTTGATTTGATCCCTGACATGTTGTGGTGGTAGATGTGTGTTGGTGTTTTCATGGAAGTTGAAAATTTTTGTGTCTACTCTGGATTTGTTTGTTGTGATCTGCTTCTTGAAGGCTTTTGTGTTTGGTTATTTGTTTCTTCTCTGTGGAAAATTTCCTGGAATACTTTCTGTAGGTTTGGTTTTGTGTTCATATAATTGTAAAGCTGAGTTTTGTCATGGAAAGTTTTTCTTTCACCAGCTAGTATGAGGGAGACTTTTGCCGGGTAGAGTATTTTGGGTTGGAAGCCATAGGTTCTTAGATATGGAGAATTTTATTCCAGCCCTTCTAGCTTTCAGGGTTTCCATTGAGAAGTCTGAAGCAATTCTGATGGGGTTTCCTTTGAAAGTGGTTTGTTATTTTTCCCTAGCTGCTTTTACGATTTTCTCTTTGGTGTCAATGTTTAGAGTCTTAATGATAATATGTCTTGGGGAGTTTCTCCTTTGGTCCAGTCTGTTTGGATTTCTGTTGGCTTCTTGTATCTTGATGGGCCTTTCTTTTAAGAGACTGGAGAAGTTTTCTTCAATTATTTTGTTAAATAAGTTCTCCATGCCTTTGGTCTGAAATTCTTCTCGTTCTGATATTCCAATGATTCTGATATTAGGACGTTTAAGTGTATATCACTATTCCATCATGTTTTGTTCACAGGAACTTTTGAACTTACTGAAATTTTTGAACTCTGAAACTGTTTCTTCCATCCTGTCTTCCAGATCAGAGTTTCTAGCCTCCACTTTGCTGACTCTATTCTTGAGAGACTCTAGAGAATTTTTGACTTGTTCAATTAAGTTTGCATTTCCTACTACTTTTCTATGTATTACTTCCATCGCTCTGTCCAGGACCCTTTTCACCTCATTTTCTGATTTTCTTGATGATTCTTGGAATTCATCCATGCATTTCTTTATGTTTTCATGTAGTGTGGCCAGCTGATTTTTAAAGTCCTCTTTTTTTTTTCACTCTCCCTCAACTCTATTAACTCTCTTTGGATCCCTTCCAATGTCTTATAATATTGTTCTAGCTTAGTGATGGTAGCATCCACACAATTATTGGTCCTTTGTTGCTTTCCTGCAAGTTCTAGTAGTAGGTTGTTCAGGGTTGTATTGCTCATAGCTTCCACTTGATGTTCTGATCCTAAACACTCTTCTATGTTTTTGTTAGGTGTAATCCTTGTTGGACTGGGTGATCTATCTGGATTTTCTTGCATTTTATTTTTCATGTTATTTCTTTTGTGCTGTGGTCTACCCATGACAGTGTATGGGCAGGTAGGTGGATGGATCAGCCTGGGCTCTAGCTCAATGAGAATCCAAGGCAGCCCAGGGAAGTTGCCAAGCAGCCTGGGTTTTGGCTCTCACTTGCCAAAGCCGCCTATCTACTGCCTGACAGGGGTACCAAAGTTGCCTGAATTCTCACCCTAAATTCTCACTAAAGCTGCCTGCCTTCGAGCTTAGAGTGGGACTGAGGTACCAAGCCCTGAAGTTGCCCAAACTCTGGCTGGGAACACTGGGACCTGCAAACAGTCTGTGCTCCCCTGCCACAGGGGAGTGGGGTATGGCCAGCAATGGACAGGTAGGGGATGGCACCTGAGCTGGCACTAGTGACTCAGTCTGGGCTTGTTTGGCCCTTGCTGTGGGACCGGGCCTGCTGCACGTGCAATTGTAGTGCAGAGGCAGCTGCAGCGGGCGTGCAATCGGAGCACAGCAGTGGTGAGTCTGGCGGGTGTGTGATCAGAGCACAATGGTCGAGGTCCCCACAGGTGTGCAATCAGAGCACAGCCATTTGGGGCACAGGGCGCAGCAGCTGTACAGTGAGGGGGATAGACTACTCACCCCAGAACAGATCTGTGAGTCCTAGATACAGATAGAAATATCCAAGTACAGGACATTCAAGTGTCAGTAGTCAGACTTACCTCAACCAACTCCATCCCAAGACATCTTATAATCAAGCTTTTAAAGATGAACAATAATATGATAATCCAATCAGCCAACAGAAAAGAAGCACAAGACATGAGACAGGAATGAAGAGAATACAAAGAACAGAAACTAGCCACATTATCCTTGTTTTTAGGAGACATTATGTGTACTAAAAAAGTTGAGAGACCCAGAAGACTAGAAATAATAAGCTGGTGAGGGTACCGAGAGAGAGAAAAACAAAACAAAACAAAACTTCCATACACGAACTATTAGAGGGCATGTTCAATTTGTATAGCCATTGTGGAAAATAGTTTGGAGTTCCCTCAAAATTTAAATACAGAACCACAATATGTTTCAACAACTCTGCTTTCGTGAATACATACAAAGGAAAAGAACTCAGTGAGCAAAATGAATCTGTATTTCCATCTTTGTTACAGCACTATTCCCAACAGTCAAAACAACCTAAGTGGAGTGGAGGGTCCGTCAACTGCTGAATGATGAAGAAAGTGAAAAGAAAGAAAGAAAGAAAGAAAGAAAGAAAGAAAGAAAGAAAGAAAGAAAGAAAGGAAGGAAGGAAGGAAGGAAGGAAGGAAGGAAGGAAGGAAGAAAGGAAGGAAGGTAGACAGGCAGATAGATAGATACACACACACTCACAAAGGAATGTCATTCAGTCATATTAAAGAATGGAATCTTGTAATTTAGGCCAGACAACATAGATGGATCTGGAGGTCATTATGGTTAATGAAATAAGCCAGGCACAGTAAGCTGAGTTATATGGAATCTCCTATCAAAGTACTTAGCAGCAGGTAGGCATACTGTTTAGCTTCTAATACGGACAAGGTCAGCTACATTCCAGGTTGGACGAATGGAAACTTTTTTGCATACTTAGACTATCTGTGGTATCTACGTTAAGAATTAAAAATAATTAAGTACTAATTTGGTCTTAGAGAAATAGAGAATAGATTTATGGTTACCTGAGTTTGGGAAAAGTCACATGCAGTAAAAGATTGGGAAAGTTTGATCAATGAGAACTTAGTTGTAGTTACAAGTATGAAGTTCTGGTGGGCATTTTTTCTTTTTTTTTAATTTTTTTTTTTTGGTTTATTTTTATTTACATATTTGAGAGCGACAGACAAAGAGGCAGAGAGAGAGAAAAAGAGAGAGTGGGTGCGCCAGGGCCTCCAGCCACTGCAGACGAATTCCAGATGTGTGCGCCCCCTTGTGCATCTGGCTAACATGGGTCCTGGGGAATCGAGCCTTGAACCTGGGTCCTTAGGCTTCACAGGCAAGCGCTTAACCGCTAAGCCATCTCTCCAGCCCCATTTTTTTTCTTTTTTTTTTTTTATCTTGAGGTAGGGTTTCAGCTTAGCCCAGGCTGATCTCAAATCCACTATGTAGTCTCAGAGTAGCCTCAAACTCATGGCAATCCTCTTACCTCTGCCTCCTGAGTGCTGTGATTAAAGGTGTGCACCATGCCAGGCTCTGGTTTGCTATTTGACAGGAAGAAGACTATCAATAACAATTACAGTATGTTCAAAAAACAGAAAATATTTCTAGTATTTTCACCATCACAAATGATAATTTTTTATTATTTTACCCTTATTTTATTTTATTTATTTGAGAGACAGAGAAAGAAAGAGGGAGACAGAGAGAGAATAGACATGCCAGGGCCTCCAGCAACTACAAATGAAAAACAGATGCATGTACCACTTTGCACATTTGGCTTATGTGGGTACTAGGGGATTGAATCAGGGTTCTTAGGCTTTACAGGCAAGTACCTTAACTGATAAGCTGTTTTTCCATTCCTCCAAACCAAGAAATGATGACTTATGTTTTTTCAAGGTAGCGTCTTGCTAGCCCAGGATGAAATGGAATTCACTGTGCACTCTCAGAGTGGCCTTGAACTCATGGTAATCCTCCTATCTCTGCCTCCCAAGTACTTGGACTGTAGTTATATACCACCAAACCTGGATATAACTTTTTAAAAGACAGACATTTTGACCTCATTTATACCTTAAACAATATACATATATCTTGACACATCTGTTCATTGTAATTTTTAGTTTAAAAATTCAAATAAAATTAAGATGTGAAGTCATGTAGATGGTATCCAGTGTAAGTAGCTCATGACTGCCTTTAGGCCTATAGGGAAATAAATATATTCTTAATTTTTTCCATTAGTGGTAGTTAAACTTCATTGTCAATTTTAGTGGATTTTGAATTATTTAGGAGAGACATCTCTGAACATATTATTATTAAAAAACAGTATTCATTTAAAGAGAGGGAGAGGGAGAGAGAGAGGCAGGGTATGGGTGTGAAAAGTCCTCTTGCCACTGCCAACAATGATTCATATGCCACTTTTTGCACCTGGCTTTACATGGGAACTGTTGAATTGAACTTGGTCTGTCAGGCTTTGCAAGCAAGTTTAACTACCAGTAATGGAAAAAATTAAGAATATAAGTTTCTATTTATTTTTCTATAGGCCTAAAGGCAGTCATGTTCAAACACTGAACAATCTTTCCACCCTGTATAAACATATTTTTGACACAGCTTCCAGGGAAGGTCTTCTTGAAAGGGAAGAGCTTCTAAGTCTTCCAGATTGGATTAAAAGGGAAAAAGGGATAAAGCTCCTGGAGTATCAGTGTTCACCTCTCTCAGTACATTGACTATGGACATATGTGACCATCCACCCCATACTCCTGTTACTATAGCTAGAGCTACTCTTGTCACCATACCATCCCTACCATGATGGATGGTACCCTCATTCTGTGAGCCAAAACAAATCCTTTTTGTACATAAATTCTTTTTTTTTCAGGTATTTTCTCATAGAAAGGAGGAAATCTCTAATATACTATTCAAAGGAGAGGCTTTCAAGACTAAAGTCAGCCCATTTTCTTTACTATTGCCCATGTTGTCCTGTGCCAGGGTTATCTTATGCCATGTTTCATGTCTAATGTCATTTGTATCATTTCCTTAGTTCTTTAGCCATAGTAGCTTTTCTTTTAAAAAATAAATGTCTTGAGATACTAATCTTCCACAACCAATGTCCTCCAATGTGCTGACATTTACTTTGATTACTATTTGTCATGGTTAATCTTTGGTTGTTAGCTTGGCAGGATTTAGAACCATCACAGAAACAAATCTCTTGGCATATGTGTTAGGTATTTTCTACATCCAGACAAAATAGCATTATTTTCTGTGGAATGCCTGCCTTGCTAGATCAAAGAGTACAGGACCTTCACTATTGTTCGTTGATTGTAAATTGCACCATGCTTTCTGTTAGTAACATTATTAAAAACCAAGTTCCTCTCATAGATTTCCCAGTTTTTGAAAGAGTATTGCTCTCTAACTTATTTTTGCATAACTAATACAGACAACCAATAAAAAGCATGGTTTGTAATCATTATCATTTTACATTTAGTGATGTAGAATGCTTAAATATTAATTTTATCCACTGCATGGAAGAAAGTAATCATTTATATATCTAGCATTTATTGAATATGAAGTATACTTTTGATGCTGTTCTAAGTTCTATAGATACATCACAGCAAAGGTACATAACGTTCTTGCCCCAGTGAATCTCATATGCAAGTCTTGTCTTCTTACTAATGATTTAAAACATGATGTAGAAGGATGAATATAATATGAAAACTACTTAGCATGTCATGTGGCATGAAATTGATCTTCATTAAATAGTAACAGGAATAAATCTTTTATAAATTAAACATATTTTATAGTCAAGAGGAAATTTATTTCTAGTATTCATTTTCTCTCAAAATGAAGTAGTTTTACTAGTCATGAATTTAAGATAACATGTTCTCAAACTTTATTAAAGTTATTAATGCAAAGCAAGAGATACATGAGTTCAGCAAAAAATAAATCATTTTTCAAAATTTTGATGTTATATAACAATAAAGGATTTCATCCACTAAGAACTTTGTGAATGGAAAACTTTTTCTCATTATGAAGTTGGCAGGTAAGAACTGAGCAGAATGCGGTGAGACTGCCAATCAGTAACACATGCAGGCGTGAAACATTGCATCCAGTAAGATCACAATTCTGCAGAGCAAATTACTAAGAGGATGTGTTTCTTGTAGAAATTGTATTTGTACTTTGTATGAGATTGGAATCAACTACTTGGCAATTTTTGGCTGCTTAACACCAACTCTCTGAAGGTAAAAATAAAATGTCCTGAATTGCAGCATTTGGAAATGTCTCTGAAGTTTTTGTTTTGCACTGATCAATTATTTTATGGCATTTGTGTTCAATATTTCTAGGGAAGGAAACAAAATTATTTTTAAAATATAAATACAGTTAAAACAATATTTCACACCCACAGAAGTACAGATTATATAACTAACTCTGAGGCCCATAGCATAGTAAGAAAAATATTAATTTTCTGTTATAATTGCAACAGATGAGGGTATCTGAATTTTGAAAAGTCTTTTTTTCATAAAATAATTAAAGAGAATGCAGAATGATAGTACTGTAAATTTTGTAATCAGTACAAAATTCTAATGTCTGGAAATATTCTTGGTTATTGAAGATAAGCATCATATAAAACTATCTATCTCTGAATCAAACATATAAGAAAAAGGCACTTTCTACATTAGAATTAGGATTAGTATTCTCAAATACAAAGTATACTTATAAATTATGTCACCAACTTCTGAACTGGGGCCAACATCACAGGTTATAGATAGTCCTCAATGAGTATCCTCACTTCCATTGTAAATTCAGATTACCTAGGCTACAAAGACATTGCAAGTTGGGGAAAAATTCAAGATTTTCATTATTCCCCTCATGTTAAAAATTTCACTTTAAAAATTCACAGAACTTGAAAAAGTATTATAATTATGGTTACTTTATTGTGGAAAAGGGGATATAAATCAGAACCAGGCAAGAGAAGAGATAGGCAGAAGGCGATATGGGAAGGTCCCACACAAGGATTGTTTGGTGTTCTCTCCCTATCAACTCAGGGGCTGCTACCCAACTAGGATCTCTATGTCTGGCAAGATGCAGGCTTCTGCTGCCCAGAGAAGCTTGACTGGGCTTGCGTTCAGTTTGATTGAGGTCTCATTCCATAGCTATGTCTGATTCAATATTTGCTACATAAATGAACTCAGGCTCCAGTATTTGCCCCTAACCAGAGTTTGAGTTGGTAATAATATGGTCAACCTACTCCTAATTATACTTCTAATCTCACACTTGCTTCTTAGTTCTCTTGTTGCTTTTGCTATTTCCTGGCACAGGCAAACTCCTATTCCAAGCTATCTCACACACACAAAAAAGAAAATCTTTCAACAGGCCTCCATGCATTACCTCCTTAAAACATACTTATCATCTAGATCCACTGTGAAGATTTCCACACTATTATCACTAAGAAATTGTGAAGGTTTGAAGGTTGCATCTCAGGAACAAGGGAAAAAGGTCAGCCAAAGTTTTTTTTTTATTATTTTGAAGTTATTTTGAGATATGTTCTTGAATCAAGTGTGCTTCATAACATACTAATTTGTATTTCATATTATTTTCTCAAATATTATTGCCAATTGAAATATTAAGAAAATTAGAAATTGCTTCTCAGAGACAGGTGATTTGTGTTGGAATAGCTAGAACTAGAAAGTCCTGGACATCATGTTTATGCATCAGGTGGTGGAAGTGGAAGAGTACAATGTAAGCCAGAGGCCTCAACTGTGGTCACAATCAGTCTCAAGTGATATTGTCAGAAACAGATAATAAAAATTTCTGTTATGTTGGGATAAAAAGTTGATTGTGATAGTTATACCATGTAGCCATATATATGAGAATATAATTATCATCCTTCAGTGATACTATTTTCTAAGTCCTACCTCTATCTTGCTGTGTAACCTGAGGTAAACTGTAAGGAAAGAATGAGAATCTTGTTACAACAATTTGCTAATGGACCCACTAACTTTCACTTAATCCCTTAAATAAAACTGACAGGAAAGTATGATTACCTCTATCTCATGGTTAAAGAACATCAAATCAGAAAGATAAAGTGCCTTAGCTGAGTTCACATAGGAGTGACTGCCAATGCCTATTTAGATTATGCTACTCCATATTATTTATATAAGAGGCAGAGTTTACACTACACAGTCACTTAAATCTCTTGTCACTGCAAAAGACCACATTACTTAGAATCTTTGGGATTGTAGACTGTGTGGTCAGAGAATACTCATCATGCCAGGACTTCAGTGTGGGAGAGCAGATGCTAGGAGGAGTTTGTCCATGTGCGCAACTCAGCACTACTTTCCATAGGCAGCCCACAGGTTCTACCTGGCAATGGTGCTTTAGAAGTTGTCTAGGCTAGGTTATGCTATGGTAACAAGATGCATTAAAGTGAATAACGAAAACTGATGTTCCAGAGTGGAGTAGGAACCATACCAAAGAAACCTAGGGGGGGAGGGGAGATACAGAATAAAGTGCAAACACTCTTCCACCATAAAGTGAAGGTGGGTAAGGAATTATTAACCCCAGTGGAGAAGCAGGAGACTCCCAGTGCTTCTAGCAAGCACATAACCAACCAGAATTGGTTTTAAGTTACCAGCTAGGCAGTCCACTAGGACGAATGGCCCTGCCTGAACTGGCAAGAACAGAAATAAGTTGAAGGGATTCTCAATTCACACCAGCATTGCAAAACCAGAACCAAAACAACCAACCAACAAACTAGAAGGAGAACACAATAGAGTGCAATTTGTGAGAGTGTTAGAAAAAAACCAACAAGTAATACACAATAAAATAAAGTGTGACAGAGACACAAGAGGGGTTAGGAACAATGAGCAGAGACTAGAAGAAGTTTGAAGTTCACTCCAAGATTCTGACAAATTTTTTCTTGATATATAGTACTTCTCTACTGAATTCTATCTTGTTTAGGGGCAGGAATGCTAGCCCAGGCTGACTTTGAACTAATTGCAGCCCAGGAATCTCAGCCTTCAATTTGATAGGATTAAAAATGCGAGCCAAGGGCTGAAGAGATGGCTTAATGGCTAAGCGCTTGCCTGTGAAGCCTAGGGACCCTGGTTTGAGGCTCGATTCCCCAGGACCCCTGTTAGCCAGATGCACAAGGGGGCCCATGTGTCTGGAGTTCATCTGCAGTGGCTGGAAGTCCCCTTCTCTCTCTCTCTCTCTCTCTCTCTCTGTCTCTTTTCTCTCTTTCTCTGTCACTCTCAAATAAATAAATTAAAATAAACAAGAATAAATTTTAAAAATGAAAGCCAAGACCCTCAGCTAATTTAGTGTATTTAGTTTTGTTAGTTTGCCTAGAAAATATTCTCCTTGGTTGTGTGTGTGTGTGTGTGTGTGTGTGTTTTGTGTGGAAATTATATATATATATATATATATATATATATATATATATATATATATATATATATGTTATAGCTTAGTTGGATTTTAAAATTATTCTGTATTTTTCTCAACCTAGTCTACTATAGGAATCTTTCTACAACTTCTCCCACTCAAAACTTGTTTATTTTCCTTCTCTTTCCCACATCTTTTCTTCCTTCTCCCCTGCTTATTTTCAATAAGTACAACCTTTCATTGACTCAAAAGCTTCTATAATCTATGGAAACTAACATCACATGACTTAATTCTCCCGGTAACTGAGCCACCCCCACCATTTTCAAAGTTAGTACTAGCCCTCACACTAATTTACCTCACATAGTTCCCACTTCTACACTAGCATATTTATAATAACCTTGTTCTTATACACACCAGTAATTAATGAAACCAAAAGAAACATTGATAACCTATTTGATACTAGATTTTCCCAGGCCTATCCAATAGCTTGTTTCACTCCAGATGTTGTTCTTAGAGTAATATAGTTGCCACACCATGCATGTTGAGCTCCTACCCTGAAGATAATAACTTCTGATTTATATGTCTAAGAATACAGCAGATAACTAAAAACCTAAGAATTGAAATAAGTCAAGATTATATTACAAGAAACATAAAATATTAAGACATCGTAAGTCCTCCAAAAATTATAAATCTAATGGAAATGACCTCCAATGAAACTGATTTAGTGAAAATTCCAGATAGAACATGCAAAAGAATGATTGAAAGTATGGTCAATGAAATCAAATAAGAAATCAAATGAATCAAAGTTGACAACAAACTCCTAAAGGAGAAGACAGGTAATCAGCTTAATGAAATAAGGCCAATATATACAGATATGAACAAAGAAATAGAAATACTAATCAGAAATACTAGAAATAGAAAACACAATTAGTCAAATATTAAAAATATATATATTTATACTGTCTCACCAACAGAATGGATCAAAGAGAGGACAGAATATCTGAGCTGGAAGATAAAGTGGCAGATCTAGGACATTCCAAGAAAGAGAAAATCAAGCTAATAGAAAATATTAGTGGGAATTTCACGACACTTGGGCTACTATGAAGAGATCAAATTTAAGAATTCAGGATATAGAAGAAAGAGAATAATTTCACTTAAAGGTATAGTAATTATTTTCAACAAAATCATAGAAGAAATTTCACCCAAATTGGGAAAGAGATGCTAATATAGATACAGAAGTAATCTTGAACACAAAACAGACAAGAGAAGAAAAGATCTTCTCCTTATCATCTTATAACTAAACTAAACATACATACCAAAGAAAATACATTGAAAGCAGTAAGAGAGAAGCATCAAGTCACCTAAAAAGACAAGCCCAATAGGATAAAAGCAGATTACTCAACACGAACTTTCAAAGCCAGAAGAGCTTGGAATAATGGACTCCAAGTTCTGAAAGACAACTGACTACTATATCTAGCACAGCTATCCATCATAATTGAAGTGAAAATGAGAATACTCCATAATAAAAACAGGAGAAAGGAATATGTGACCATTAAGCCAGCTCTACAGAATATACTTAAAGGGATCTTTTAGACTAAAGAAAAAGAAAAGCCCATTCATGAGAAAAAAAGATACCTACCATCAAATAATGGTTAATGCAGGAGATTAACAGAAAAACAGGATGCATTATAAAATTAAGAAGAATGGTACGAACAAGTACACACCTTTGAATAATAACTTAAAATCAATGTCTCCCACAGCTCAGAAAGTAAAACCACTAATTAACCACTGGCACATCATGAAATTGAACATTTTTTGTGCAGCAAAGGAAACTGTGAATAGAGCAAAGAGGCAACCTATAGAATGGGAGACAATATTTTCTGTCTATACATTTGACAGGATTAATATGCAGGATATACAAAGAACTCAAAAAGAAGAAATCAAAGAATCCAATAAAAACTGGGCTATATAACTGAATAGAGAGTTCTCAAAAAAAGAAATACAGGCTGGAGAGATGGCTTAGCTGTTACTGTGTCTTCCTGCAAATCCAAAGGATCCCAGACTTTCCAGGACCACATAAGCCAGATGCACAAGGGGGCACATGCATCTGGAGTTCATCTGAAGTGGCTGGAGGCCCTGGCAAGCCCATTCTCTCTCTGTCTCTCATAAATAAATGAATAAAGAAAAACTTTTAAAAAAGAAAGCAAAAGAAATACAGGTAACCTATAACATCTTAACATTCTCTACATCCTTAGCCATCAGGGAAATGCCAGTTAAAACTTCTTTTATATTCCATCTCACTCTTATCAGAATTGCTATCATCAAGAAAACAGATGACAATAAATGCAAGCAAGGGTGTAGAAAAAGAGGAGATCTTCTGTATTGCTGGTGTGAAAGTAAACAGGTATGGCCACTGTGGAAATTGGTGTGGAGGTTCCCAAGACAGCTAAAAATAGATAAATCACATGACCTAGCTATACCACTTTTGGGCATATCTCTTAAGGACTCTGCTCATTATTTTAGAGATTCTTGTTTATCTATGTTTATCATTGCTCTATTAATAACAACTAGGAAATGGAACCAGTCTAGATACCCTTCAACTGATAAATGGATAATAAAGAAGTGGTACATTTACACAATGGAGTTTTATTCAGAAGTGAAGAAAAATGAAATAATGAAATTTTCTCCATGGGGGAGGGGAATTCATGCTACTAAAACCTAATGAAAAGCTAATGACTGAAGACGTCATAGGCCCTAAATCAGTAACAACTGTTTTCGACATGGTAGATGCATATATTATGCCCAAAATCTTCTTCTAAGCACTTTTTAAATGTTTATATCCATATAATAATGCTACTGTCACATTTGATTTAAAAAAAACTTCACATTTCAGATGGTGGTGACCACTGGGTTGACTCAAAAGTCATCATAGTAATAAGAAAAAATGACACTGGAGTGTTCAGCACTAAAATGAAACATCTCTATCATACTCTC
The DNA here is from genome assembly GCF_020740685.1 of Jaculus jaculus. NCBI lineage: Eukaryota > Metazoa > Chordata > Mammalia > Rodentia > Dipodidae > Jaculus > Jaculus jaculus. The sequence goes on along the minus strand of NC_059112.1, from coordinate 75,280,102 downwards.
CAAGGCTAAAGATCCATTGAGAAAGAGGTGGTGAAAACAATGTAACAGCAAAAAAACAAAACAAACAAACAAACAAAAAAAAAAAAACATAGTACTACTTACAGTGCTGTTTTTCAGACTCAAAATGAACTTGATATTCGTGACCTCACAGTGGCTGACACAATCTACACAAGACCTGCATTATTGGAAGAAACAATGATGGCATCAAAATAAAAGAAAAACTAATTGGAAAGAAGAAGAAATTTAATGGAGGGTGGATTTGGACCTGGGGAACTGGGGGTAATGGATTGGAATTATCATTGCTTATTGTCTGTACTTATGGAACCTGTTCATAGAAAGTTTTGAAAACATTGATGTTCTAGTCATACACATAGAGAACCCTGGGGTCTGATCCTTATCATAGTTAGTCTTGAGAGGACACCAGAGCTAAATTCTGGCTCAAACTTTCTTTGCATGAGACTATAATAAAACATGAAACAACTCATTAAGTTTCTATTTTGGACATTCATTTAGCTTCAAACAAAAAGAGAAGTTTAATTGTACTACATGCCCAGACAAAGGAAAATTAGACATACTTAGAAAGAACCTGTAATAACCATTATTGCCTGTTACCTTTTATCTATATAACATTTCAAAAGTTGCACATCAGTATTACTCCATTCTTTTCATTAACGATAATATAAAGCAATGCTGGTGAAAGCTCAAAGTCAATCAAACATCCCATATGCATTGCCTTGATTCAAATGAATTTATTATTTGAAAACTTTGGCATTAAGTGCATACAACCAAATAAATATTGTGAGGTATAAATCAGTTATAGAGAAAAAAATAGGCACTTTAGTTCAATGACAAGAAAAGGTATTTCAATACCAATGCATGTATTTCTCTATTCTATATTGTCTCCAATTGATACAATTATGTCTCATATAAAATAATATTAAAATTACCATTTAATTTATTGCCAAAACCTGGATGCTTTGGAGAGTGGATGAATATAGTCATAGTATGGCTACAATATAAAGCACGTTTCACAGGAACTACCATGTATTATTAATTAGTCTGTAGTTCAGAAGGAAAACGTTTAAAAATCAATTTATTATTTTCCTTTCTTTCTATTCTTCACACACACACACACACACACACACACACTCCAATTGAGAAAGCATCTATCCACCTGTTCATTTAACAAGTATATGAGTGTATTCTATATGGCAAGCAATGTTCTATGAATGGGAAGGGAAGTATTAATTTGCTTCAGATGAGAAGTACAAATTAAATTATAGGGGCTGGAGAGATGGCTTAGTGGTTAAGCGCTTGCCTGTGAAGCCTAAGGACCCCGGTTTGAGGCTCGCTTCCCCAGGTCCCACGTTAGCCAGATGCACAAGGGGGCGCACGAGTCTGGAGTTCGTTTGCAGAGGCTGGAAGCCCTGGCGCGCCCATTCTCTCTCTCTCCCTCTATCTGTCTTTCTCTCTGTGTCTGTCGTTCTCAAATAAATAAATAATAATATAAAATAAATTACAGATCTATACACTTCTGATTAAACATGAAATGAATATATTTTGTGATGATAAAAACATATTATTTCATAACTAATTTCAGTGGAAACTCTCAAATGTATTACTTAAAGAATAAAGTCCCTGAGACTACATAGTGAATTCCAGGTCAGCCTGGGCCAGAGTGAAACCCTACCTCAAAAAAAAAAAAAAAATCTAAGTAATTTTTAGTGTACAATTGAAAGTATATACATATATACATTCATATCCTTTAAAATTAAGATAATTTAAATTTTCATCTGCAATTTTTTACAGTGATCCAAGACTAACAACCTACTAGTGGATTGCCTAAACATACTGAATTTAATATAAAAAAACATCCATTAGACAATACAACTTCTTTATGTTGGGTGCAGTGTCATGATACCAGCGCCAAAGCCAGATGAAGCAGCTGAAGTTCAGGGTTAACAAGAGTAGGATAAGGATAGTCTGTGGTATAAAACCAAGTGGAAGAGTGCTTATTTTTGTCAAGGTCTTGCATTAAATTCTTATCATTGGAGAGAAAAGAAAAAGCTCAGTAATTCAGTGAAAGCGGATACATCTATTACTCAGATTTGATGTGCATAGCTTGGAAATGAAATTCTGAGGCAGAATTTCATCAAATAATTTCAGGACCGTATTTAACCTCAGAGTTGATAAAATTTATTTTAAAATGAAAGTATTTGCGGGGAGACCAGAGTGTGCACCTCTAAAATGAAAGATTGTTGGTTGAAAAGGATGAAGAGATAGATCCAGGGAAGCAGGCTGCCTTGCCTTTCTTTTGTTGCCTAAAGACTGGAAGGACATGGACTCTTGAAGACCAAAGGGATTCTGATCTCTGATTCAGAGAAAACAAGGGCGAGCACTATTGATACAGACAAGGACAAACTCAGGGTCTGGAGTGCTCAGAAATAATCCTGAAACCCAAGCCCTAGGTTCATGTTGGTTAATTAACCAAAGAATTCACAATCCAGACTAAAGATAATGATTTTATTAAATCACCACATTTTATTGAAATGTAACAGGGATGCAGAGAGAAAAGGGCTGCGGATGGGAAGATAAAGTGGTGACAGATAAAATACACCATGAGGTCTAGGAGCCCATGTAGATGAACATGAACCTTGGATACAAAAATATTGAGAAGGAATTTATAAAGAAGCATGTGCTTCACAAAAGACTAAAGAGTAAAAACAATATTTTTAAAAATGCCCCTTGGCTTACAGGCTGGGAAAGAGATAAAAATCTTACCTGTTGGAAGACCCAGGCCTGTCTTTGTGTACACCTCAAGAGCCAGATAGGTTAAAAATTCAAAAACAGTTTCTCCATTAGCTCAAGTTGGCGTCACAGTATGGAAGTAATTGGCACACCTGTGCCAGGTATATCAGCCAATCAGCCAGGGGTCAGAGGATGCATCCACCCACACCTGTACAGGATGTGCACAGGCATTGAGTCCTGCACCTGAAGCAGGCTGGTGTACTGAGTTAGGCGCGGTGAGGGTGTGATCTTGAAAATTGACAGGTCCTTGTCTGGCTGCCTAAAGTAAACTGTCTAACCTGGCCCCTTACACTAAGTCTGCAATAGATTCTCTGAACCTGGAAATACTGTTGGAAGATTTACTAACTCATCTTTACGTACCATGCAATTGTTTTTACCTTGCTGTCAAATATGCCACAGAACCTGGAATTCCAAGGCCCTCATTGGGAAATGACTTGTTTTCTGGTTGGCTGCACTCTTGTATATGGACACATAGGTACAAGTATGTTGCTGCTTGCTTTCGCTCCCTCATCTGTCTTTTTACAAGGGTCCATTCCTACTGTGGATCTACCTGGTCTTTTTTTTTTTTTTTCCCCTACACATTTATACTAAAGAAAATACAGAAGAAATTCTACCTAGATTAACTTTATTTAACAAAAAAATCTGGCCAAAATACAGCTTCCAATGAGCTCACTTTAGGAGGATTTTCCTATGAATTCTGCTGCTAAGAAGAAATGTGCATTTCCATTTTAAAAAAGAAAAAAAAAAAAAAAACACCAAACAACAACAATGGAGGGCTGGAGACATGGCTTAGCACTGAATGTGTTTGCCTGCAAAGCCAAAGGATCCAGGTTCAATTCCCCAGGACCCACATAAGCCAGATGCACAAGGTGGCATGTGCATCTGGAGTTCATTTGCAGTGGCCAGAGGCCCTGACATGCCCATTCTCTCTCTCTGTCTCTTCCTCTCTCCTTCTCTGTGTCTCCTTCTCTCCCTTGCTCGCTCTCTGTCTTGCATAAATAAAAACATTTTTAAATCCAATGGAATATCCCATACTGTCTTTTGGAAGTTCTAGGAATTTTTTCTTCATATAGGTATCTATACATATCCACATAGATGCACAAACATTAAATTTGAGCTGCTCCATGTGTTTTTCCATAAGAGACCCTCCATGCATTTATACATTAATGTTGTCTTTTCACCTGTAAATTGACTTGTTGTCAGTTAATTTTCAGCTCAGTTAGTTGACCCATGTTGAAAGAGGAAATTTTATTCACAGCATATCAATCTTGGGATATAGTATTATAGTCTTTCTTTCCACTTGAAAAAGTAATTTTTTTCTCTAAAATTATTTCAATTTTTTTCTTGACAAATTAATAAGTTATGCTATGCTATAAAATTATATTCAAAATCATATCTGATCTACCCTAATCACACAAGGTGATGGTAATAGGAAGTAGGGCCTTTGGGAAGTAATTACATCATGCATCAGGGCATTTGGATTTATTACCTTTCAAAATTGTGACAAATGAAATTCTGGTTTTCTCATGCTAACCAATCCATAATTGAAGTCTGTACTTAAAATAAGAAGATATTTTTTTAATTTGAGATGTGATATTAAAAGGTCATGATTTTAAAATGGAATGAGAATTTGGTATAGGAAAGTCATTTTGCATAAATGTTTTAATGAATAAAGTATTTTAGTGACAAATCCAGTGTTAGTTGTAAAGAGATTGTAAAATTTATTTTAAAACTTCTATAAAGTCAAATATAACCACCACCACAGTGATTCTACAATAGTAACAGGGACACTCATGGAGGGGGAAAAAAAAGACAAAAAAGAACAAAACAAAACAAAAAAAACCTTTCCAAGCCCCTTTCTCACCTATCTTATTTACAGTATACTGACTACCTTAACTTTAAGTACAAGACAAAGACTGGGTGACACCAGACACAAATAGGTCATTGATCCGTATCTTACATGGTAAAGTCCACTAAAGCAAGCGGAGCACACTTAAAAAAAAAAAAAAAAAAAAAATTGCCATTGTTCTAACTAGCAATTGAATCTCAAAGCCCTGTCAGTCTCAAAGATGCTATGTTGTACACCAATGTATACACTGAATGAATATTAAGAAGGCTAACAAAGATGATGTGATTTAGATCTGGAATATTCCAACTCTCCAAAGTCAGGAAGTTTTTATTCACTCAATCTTGTAGACTAACAAAGGTATTGCTTTTACCTAGGAATTTCACTTCACAACAGCATGAAATATTTTAAAGTCAAATGTTCATAGTCAGCCAGGGCTTTCTGTACTTGAGTATATGAAACTGAAGCAGTTTAGGGTATCTGTGCCCTGAAAGTAAAAATCAAGAAAGCCCTTGAGCCTGCCCTTACAGTCTCTACTTTGCTAGGGAACTGAGGATGATAGGTCCTCTCCTTTATCTCTTACATAAAGGAGTGTCCTATATCTTTTTATCCACAAACAACCTGAGTCTGTCCCCGGGAAGAGTCTCTCCCCTTTCCTAGCATTAAGATTTAAATCTTATCCTAACATTATAGTTGGTTAAGCTCAGCCCCAAAACTTGGCATGAAGGTTGGATAGCCCAGTCCTCATTCAGAATCTATAAATGATCCCAATTTGGATCACGTGGAGGCCTCTACACCCTCCTGCCATCAATATGGCAGGAGCTCTCCACTTCTCTTAATCTAATAAAGTCTCTCTAGGCTTTACCTGTGGTGTACGGATTTCAATACTTTGAATTTACAAGAATCAGGGAATACCCCAAACCCCAAGTGACCACAAAAATACTGACTCATTAAATTTCCAGAAATACAGTTTACAAATCCAAGGTAATAACATGAGGACATCCACCTCATGGCAATTAGCTGATACTACATTAATTTTTTACTTTGATCTGAAAATAATCTTCAAATATTATGTTAAGACACATTCACCAAAAACAATACAAATACTTATTAAGGTGATTTTCAGAGCAAATAATGAGAGTCTGGGTGAACGGAGTTGCCTCCTTTTCCATGGGTTAGCTGAAGCATGACAAGGAGTTATAAAATCACACCCAAGGTGTAAGGGGCAGGCACATAGTTGGACAAACTGTCAGCTTTAAGCAGAGTTCAGTGAAACCAGCCAAACAAGAAAAAGAAAGGAAGGTGAAAGAAATGCTGTTCACTTGTGTTGTAAGGAGAAAACAAAAGGAAGCTCAAGTTTTTAAAACTATGAACTTAAAAATAAATGAAATACACCTTACAGAAAGATCAGATAAAAAGAGAGGGGCCTTTCTGTCAATGACAACAAAGACTGCCTGCTTGGAGGAAGTTTTAATGACATGTGAGAAAGTGAATGGGAGAGTGATAAGGCTCAATCTGCTTTACACATATAGCACAAAGGAAGCACTTGAAGATGAGTAGAAACAGAAGGAAGTCACATTCCTCTCACCAGTAAGCTTTCTGTAGATTGTTTCCAACCACCAAATATTTCCTTTATCACCACTTTCACTTTCACATGCCTTTGAGGAAAATGAGTATTTTTATTTTCCCTCACTACCCTCCAACTTTCTCATTATTCTCATCTCTTCCCCTTTCACTGTTATCTCTTAAAGAGATTGTTGCAATAAAACCTCAGTTGTAAACCTAGCTCTTCTGGAAATGAGTAGGAAATGGTGAGCTAGGTTTGTCATATTTTAGCATCACTGCAGGAACAAGGAGTTACAACTGTTTTCTGAATGCTAGTGACCACGCTCATCTGATTCATGTGGGGTTGAGGACTGGTTACATTCTTGGTGGTGGACTTGGTGGTGGTCCTTCTCTGGTATGTTTAAGAAGACATAGTGTAATACTTTCTTGCCTTTAAGATTTAAACTCATGAAAAATAATGAATTTTAGGGAGGCATAATTAAAGAAAATAATGTTATCAAATTCCAATACACTATAAGGAAATTATGTATATAATTTTCATGTTGTACAGAAAGTGCAACATGACAAAATGCATGTACTGATTGAAACGTTTTATTCTTCTTAAATATAGATTTCATATTATAATACACTATTTCTTCATGATATTCATTTCCTTATGAAGGTTTTTATACCACTTTAGCTTTCATTAAATGAATCTTCATGCCTTTTAGCTGTTATTTTCTCTTTTTATAATGGATTTTCAGCTATGAACCTCCTCTATAATATGAAAGAACCCTTCTCTAGAACATTAAAGAATGACATTTCCAGGTTCCCTTTACCATGGAAATCATAAGAATCACTCATTTAATTGCCCACTTGCAAGACATGCCGTCTCCAAGAAATCTTGATTGAAAAACAAAAACAATAAACAAACAACAAAACCCTATTTTTATTTATTTATTTGCAAGGGTGGGGGGGAGAATGGGTACGCCAGGGACTATAGCTGCTGCAAATGAACTCCAGATGCATGTGCCCCTGAAGAGGGATAGGTGAAAGCTAGCGTTTTTAGGTAGTTTCAGTTAGAGATTGAGGCTCAAGGAAAAGCAAGAGGCACCAGCTCATCCTGGCACAAAAAGGAAACTTGGCAGAAATGAAACGTGTGTAATCAAGACGGATCTTCAGTGCCCCCGCTGTCCACCGTCTGACATGCTATCTAAAATGGTTCAGGGGGGCTAGCTCTGAAACCCACCCACCAGATTTAGTAGCCAATCAAGTCTTCCCCTTACATATCACAATATGATACTGTAAAAACTGCCCCCTTCAAGCCCTTTCCTCTCTCTGAGCCCCACCCTCAGTGTGGTGTGGTTCTTTCCAGGTCTTTCTCCGTGTTGCTGGACACACATTAGTTTGGTCTCTACCCCCAGCCAGTCTGGCTGCGTGGGGCGTCGGAGAGCATTCCACTTTTTCCTGATCTAAACTTTCCTACTTGCCTCTGTTTCCTAATTTGGGGTAATGTCTCACTTTGGTTGCACACATGGCTTTCCTCTGGTTTCTGAATCTACCATATGCATGCTTTTCTTACACTTCAGTTCTACCATGTGCGTGCTCTCACCAACTTTAGGCTTGCTACCTGTCTAATTTCTGTAAACTCGGGGTAACCATGAATGTAACTCTCTTCATTACTCATTTCTTGTCGGAGTCTCTCAATCCCTGCTGTGATATCTGCCCTCAATGCGTTTCCTGAGCCTCAACAGTAGTCCCTTCACCTACCGTGTGGGTCTCTCCCGGTTTCCCTTACTCAAGCTCCTAGACTCTGCTTTTCGCGTGCCAGCCTCTTTTCCTGCGCCAGCAGCTTTTCCTAATTTCACTTTAAAAGGCTGTTTCTTTCAAGTCCAAGTGCTTCCACCTGTACCCGAATTTCTCTCTAAAAGCCTCAGTTTCTCTCAAGCCCACATTTTCTCAAGTTTCTACTGAAGCTTTCCCCTAGTCTCTTAATTTTTTTTTCTGCTTTGACACCTTTCCTCTTTGGGAAATCACAGTGGATGTCATGTGTTTCCTTTCTTAGTCTTTCTAAATCTACATCTAAGTTCTACTGTCATGTGCTTACAACTCAGTAACAGCCTTTTTCTAGAGTTCTCTTAAATGAACCTTATAAACTGTACATAGTTTCCACATAAGTGTGCTTTCTACTTTCCAAGTGTTTAGCTTCCCTTCCCAGACCCCAATCTCCCTTAAATAAACCCCACAATTTGTGATTTCCATTTAAATACACTAATTCATAGTTTATCCTTCTTGAGTCTACCTTTATTTTTTATTAAAGGTAGGACATAATTCAAAACTTGGGGTTCATAAATTCTGGGGGACCCTTCCTGAACCCCCAAATCCTGCATAACCACTTTGTGCATGTGGCTTTATATGGGTACTGGGGAATCCAACCCATGACATCTGGCTTTACAAGCAAGCTCCTAGCCACTGAGCTATCTCTCCAGCCAAATTATTAAAAAGTGTTCAACTTATCAGATGCCTAATACACAAATATGGCCTTAAGATACTGCCCGAAAAACTAGAGGAGAGGCAGGAGTAAGGTAGTTTTATTTTCAGGTAGTCAGGGACAGAAAGCCAAAGAGGGAACAAGGAGATACCATTCTATTCATCTTGGCAAAACTGAAACTTGGGTCTAACCCTGTCTCTCCAAGATGTCTGCCAGTGGCATGCCCAGCAGGAACTTCCCGCTTCTTCAGCTCAGGTGCTTATACACCTGACCTCACCCTCACTGGATGTTTGCATCATATAAAAGAGGTTAACCTTGTGGTCCACCACTCTCTCTTCCTTTAGCCCTGTGACCTGGTCTGAGCATCCACTCCAATCTGTCCCTTCTCAGCCTGGCTGGGACCATCCTGGCTGGGAAGGGGAAATATTTATCTTAACTTGAATCTTTTAGTTCTTGCCTTCTTTTGGTTTCATGCTTTGGGAGGTACCTTCTCACTTTGATTATATGTAAGCTTTACATTTGGTTTCACTATTTCTTAATCTTCTCTGGTCTGTTATTTGAAGGAGTTTGTATGTCTTGTCTTCTATGTGTGTGTGATTCTGGAATGGTCCCAACCTTTTTCTAGATATCAGTTTCCCCCATATAAACCTCTCAAATTATGTTTTCTTCCTAAATAAACTCAAAATTAATAAATTTTCAAGTCTGCCTTTTTATTTCTTTACTAAAAATAACATAAGGACCAAACCTAATGTTCCCAAGTTTAACTCCAAAATCCTGCACCAAAACCACTGTTATTTCCTTATATTATTACTAAGTACTTTTGTCATTAACCAAATAAATAATCAACTAGTATTGGACACTGGAGGGAGATTAATAAAAAAATAAAGAAAAATATGTAAAACTGAACAAATGATACAAAGATGCTTAGATAACTGCAGGATAAAAAGATAGTATTAAAATCTTTCAAAGTAAGTTAAGATATACATAAAGAAAGAAAATAAACAATGTAAAAGAAAAAATCAGAAAAGTTCCTGGTATCTCAAGACATACTGATCCTTGGAAATGATTGCTTCCCTGCAAACATCGAGGAAATTTTTTCTCAAGATGCCAACATTTTTGCTATATTATCAGCATCTGACCTTTGGTTTAGCATGTGTGATTAAGAGCAGCAGGTAGATATTAGTGGGATTGCCAGCTTTTCCCACCCAGAGAGTCCAGACAGTGTGAAGTACTTACCCTTAGACTTTGCAGTCTCTCAAACTCAGTCTCCAAATAACTCTCTCAGAACCTAGTTTAGCTAGAAGTGAAGAGGAGAATACACAGGGCAGATTCAATCCATGTGGCACATCTTTTCCTCTCTCTAACAGATATGTATCTGCTTATATAAGCAATTTCTGTATTGCACCTCCAGTCACATCAGAGTGTGATGATATGTCAGAAACCTTTAAAGATAATTAGCCTATTTTAGCATAGGGGAATATTTGATAATACAGGTCTGTGAAAAACTCTGAGATACTCACACTTAATAATGTATTATGTTTGCCTCTGTTTCACGGTTACACCAAACTACCTAAAAGTTTGCCATTTATATAATCTCATAATCACCATCTCAGTCCAGTAGTTCACAAATCCATTTCCCTGTCTGCGGAACCTGGTGGAGCTCAGGACATATTTTTAAACCTGACCTTTTAATTCTTAGGGAATCCCAGGGGAGGCTTGCCAAAGCCACTGGTTTATTGATAAGTGAGTTCAGAGAAAAATGAAAATCAACCTCATTCTTTGGTCTCTTAAATGAACATTTATCCAAGTTTTTCAAGCATTAAGAAGGTGAAAAGTTCATTTTTAAGTCTCTAAGCTTTCATACAATTAAGACTTTCCCTTCTTCCCTCTCTCCCTTCTTCCTTCCCTCCCTCCCTCCCTCCCTCCCTCCCTCTGTCTCTCCATTTCTTTCTTTCTTTTTAATTTTAGAGAGAGTGTGTGAGAGAGAAGCAGAGAAAGAGGAAAATAATTGGCATGCCAGGGCCTCAGCCATTGTTATCAAACTCCAGACACTTGCACCACCTAGTGGCATGTGTGACTGTGTGCTTGCTTCAACATTGTTTTTGGTTTGTTTGTTTGTTTTGTTTTGTTTTTCTAGGTAGGGCCCTACTCTAGTCCAGGCTGAACTGGAACTCACTGTGCAGTCTCAGGGTGGTCTTGAACTCACAGTGATCCTCCTACCTCTGCTTCCTAAGTGCTGGGATTAAAGGCGTGCACCACCGCCCTGCCTTGCTTCACATTTGTCTGTAGGATCTGGAGAGTCAAACATGGGTCCTTAGGCTTAGCAGGCAAGCACCGTAACTGCTAAGCCATCTCTCCAGCCCCCATAGCATCTTGTTCTATATGTAACCTGTCTTAGGTCAGGTAATCTTTATTGTGGAACCTGAGAGTGATTTATTTTATCTTTATTTTCTTGATCTAGCTTTGCCTTACTGGCCATTATTTTTGACATATATAGGGTGAAGTAGAAAGCACAGAGAAAGTGCATATATCATGCCATACTGACAAGTCTCTACAAAGAAGCTCTCACTGGATCTTCTTACTTTCTTCATTTTATAATTGCAAGGTACATACAAATGAAAAGCAAGCTGAAATGATGTAATAAACTTTAAACATGGCCTTTGTAGGTGAAATTGGCAACTTGTATTCTGGTCTATGTTTTTATACACTTGCCTTACTATTCTCTGCCTAAATTGGATGCAATAGGAAGGTGACCATTACATCGTATCACCCTAATAAACATTACCGTTTGTTACACACCAAATACTTTTCTGAATATTTTATGTATAGTAACTTACTTAATCCTCAAACTTTTCTAATTAGTAGAGAATAATATAATTATCTCCATTTAATTTAAACATAGTGCAATATATGAGCTTAAGATAGATTGTCTAACTTAGTGGTATCATTGAATTCAAACTTTTTCCTACACTGAAACTAGTAACAACTCACATGATGATGAAATAGGGGGAAAGTATATGGACATTGCCATCTACTAAAGTTAATGAAATACTAGGAAACATTTGAAAAATACTAGACAAAATAAATAAATTTATAGTCCAAGCACATAAGAAAAGTATTAATACATATTTTCACAGACCAATAAGATAAATAAGTTTTAAAAATGTAACATAATTGATCACATCAATACATCACATTAACACATCACTACTAACACATCACATATAAAAGTCATAAAAGTTTAACAGAGATAATATGCTTTTTTTTTTTTTTGAGGTAGGGGTTCACTCTAGCTCAGGCTGACCTGGAATTCACTATGTAGTCTCAGGGTGACCTTGAACTCATGGCAATCCTCCTACCTCTGCCTCCTGAGTGCTGGGATTAAAAGTGTGTGCCACCATGCCCAGCTAATGCTATTTTTTTAAACCATGGTCATGAAAGATGTGCTTCAGTTATAGGAAAGCAACTGTGTAAGATAAAAGAGGAAACATTGTATGGAAAAGATCAGCACTTAGGTACATTTATAGTATTTTTTATTTCTTGAGAAATATAACAAATAATAATATTTGCCAAATCAAATTAGAAAATTGTAATGGAATAAATGTATATATATATTACTAAAACAAGTGAAAGTAAACAGAGTCTACTGTATACATTACCTGAGGACTAGGGAATGTAACTCTACCATGGGGTGTTTACCTAGCCTGTGTATGACATGTGTGCATTTGAGATGGAGCAGAAATTTAATGTTAAGACAAAAATCATAAATATTCAAGAAATATGCACAGAACAACATTCTTACAACATTGTACTAACCAAAAAAACTGAACAAATACTATGACAAAAAATTCCACTACCAAAACTCAGTGATGAATTAAAATCCTTCAAATGTAAAAACAATAGTATAACAGTAGGCCCAGTCTAGCGATACTTGCACAATATTAATTACCTTTTGTCCTTATTGTGACCAAATACCTGAAAAAAGTCACTAATAAGAGGAAGAATTGCAGGGGTCCTGCAGCAGAGGCCACAGGCTGAGGTTCTTTTTAAGACTTGGCAGATTGGGAATCAGAAAACAGGAAATGATGAGATTCAACTGGCATTATCCTTTTTCCATTGTTATTTTACTCCAGAACCCCAATCCATGTGATAGTGCTATGGGCCCACATTCAAGTTGGACCTTCTCAGTTAATCCTCTCTGGAAACACCCTCACAGATATGTCTACAGATGTGTCTCCTATTATATTCTAAATCCAGTCAAGGTAACAAAGACATTTAACCATCTCAGCTATAATTAAAAAGCAAAACACAGCATATAAAGCAGATAGGTAAAGAGAAAGTGAGGAAAAAGCAACATGAACACTGTTATTTCTATAGCCTGACAGCCAGCTGCAGTGATAAATCAAAACCTATCAAAGATGGAGCATGGTGGTACATGCCTTTAATCCCAGCACTTGAAGACAGAGATAGGAAGATTGCCATGAGTTCAAGGACACCCTGAGAATACATAGTGAATTCCAGGTCAGCCTGGGCTACCTTAAAAAGCAAACCAAATTAAAAAAAATAAATAAAATTAAAAAATAAATAAAGAAAAAAACTATCAGAGTGGAAATCCAGAGACTATAAACAAATCAACACCAAAGCAGACTGGCAACATGCCTGCCATGGCTCAGAGAGCATTGCAGGAAAATGGGGGAAAGATTATAAAAGCCACAGAGTGGGCTGGAGAGATGGCTTAGTGGTTATCCACTTGCCTGTGAAGCCTAAGGACCCCAGTTCAAGGCTCGATTCCCCAGGACTCATGTTAGCCAGATGCACAAGGGGGTGCACACGTCTGGAGTTCGTTTGCAGTGGCTGGAGGCCCTGGCACGCCCATTCTTTCTCTTTATCTGCTTCTCTCTCTCTCTCTCCCTCTCTCTCTCTCTCTCTCTCTCTCTCTTTCTCTCTCTCTCTCTCTGTCACTCTTAAGTAAATAAATAAAATTGAACAAAAAATACTTATTAAAAAAGCCACAGAGTGAGTACCAATAGCCAAGACACAGTTCCAGTGCCCCACTAACCCTTAAGGACTGACTGAAACCTTCGTGAGCTCACATGGAATACCATAACTCCACTGAGAATGGCATCTATGGTAAAGGAGAGCTGGGGAAAGGAATAAAAGAGTATAAGCTGGTATGTTATATGTGTAAAATATTTTTAAAAACAGATAGATAGGATAAAACAGAAAAAAAGAAAACTCTGGTGGTTTAAATCTGCAATGTCCCCTGTTGGGAGTTATAGCTTTGCTGAAGGATGTATGATACTTGAGGCAGGGCTTGGGGTTTTGTAATCCAGCCCAGTTGTGTCAGTGCTAGCTCAATTCATACTCTCTAGTACCTTCCTATTGTAATGTGGGGATGTCATTTAGCTTCCCACTTTTGCCATGCTTTCCACACCATAATGATAAGTTGCCTCAAAATTGCAAACAGAAATAAACCTGTTTCTGCAATAAGCTGCTTCCATTCAGTTTTTTTGTCTCAGCAATGGAAAAGTAATTGCACTACTAAGAATAATCAAAATGAATTGGCCAAATTAAATCAAGTCAAAATAAAAACAGACTTAACTCTGAAGAAGCCAAATAATTAAACTTATGGGGGAAAAAAAAAACCTGGGAAATAATGTGACCTTGAGGGTAATCATGAGTTTTTAACTGTATTAAATACATGACTTATACAAGTAAAAATTGCTAAGTTCAACTTCAGTGAAATTGAAATTCTCTGCTCCATAAAATACAATGAGAATAAAATACAAACAAAAGTGACAGAATATGTTAACTACTTATAAACACCTAAAAGTTAGCATCCAAAATACTTAAATAGCACTGAGCATTAACTATAAGAAAAGCAATAATGAAATTACAATGAAGTAAAGGCTAAGCAGATATCTGCCCAAAGACATGCCAATTATCATGTTATAATAATGTATAAAATCAGAAAGAAAAAGAAGAGAAACAATTATAGAAGAATAGGAAAGTTTGTTTATGGCTGGCTGAAATGTAAAATTGTCTATGCTCTAGAAAACAGTCTAGTTTCATACAGATCTCTTAACATATGATAGATACATCATGTACTCAGGGATTTATGCAAATGATTTAAAAATTTATGTCAACCAACAACCTTGCAAACAAGTGTTTATAGCAGCCATTTCTATGATTGTCTAAAGCCAGAACTGAGCAAGACAGCCTTCATTATGTAAATAATGAAATAGAAATGATACACTCATAAAATGAAGCATTATTGAATACTAGAATTAAAGATGAGCTACAAAGGGCTAAAGAAATGGCTTAGCACTTAAGGTGCTTGCCTGTGAATATTAAGGACACAGGTTCAATTTTCCAGGTCCCACATAAGACAGGTGCACATGGTGGCATATGCATCTGGAGTTTGTTTGCAGTGGCTGGAGGGTCTGGTGTGCCCACCTGCCCCCTCTCTCTCATAAATAAATAAAATAAAGTCTTTTAAAAAATGAGCTACAAAGCCACAGAAAAAAACAGGGAGGACCTTTTAGACACATTTGTAAGAAACTAGTCTAGAAAAGCTACATGCTGTCTTAGTCTGATTATGTAGCCTGGAAAATTCAAAACTCCAGAGTTATTGAAAGTTCAGTTATTTCCAGGAAGTTGGAGAAAATAAGCACCAAAATATTTAAAACACAGGGAATTTTTCAGGGTAGAGGAAAATATGTTTTAAAGTATTGTGAGCATAGATACAATATTATCTATTTTACAAAAGCCATCCAACTTCACAGCATAAAGACTGGGTCTTTTGTATGTAGATTGTAAAAATAATTCAGATGATTATAGAATCCAAGGAAGAATATAACATGATAATAAAAATGTATTACAAATATGTGAGACAAGTTCACTAAAGGAGATTGTACAGGGTGGTTGTTGCCCTGTTACAGAGGAACAGAGTGGTGTCTTTAATGATGAAGACAAAACAAAGTATAAGTAAACATTATAGCTTAGTTTGAATATGGGATATGACTTAACAATTTTGCTGTTTCCATTCCTGACCATTAGATATGTGCAATTAAACACATGGGTATCATATCGTGGGAATGAAGGTTTTTACTATTGGATTGGCAAGGTATAGATAAGCAAGGAAGCAGAGTTGGCTATCATGATTTGGGACAATGGATGAGAGTTGGATATATTAGTATGTACTCACACTTAGTACATATGGATGCAGATAGTCACAGATAAGATAGACATACACACAAATACACACACACACAAACATATATTTTCTGTTACATCTCAGAGAGGGTCTAAATGCCACCAGAACTCAAGAGAAATTATGCATAGTGTCCAAAACTCAGCTTCTCTTGAAGTACAACTGGCCAATAAAACAAAAACAAAAAGCCAATGCTCTTTAGAGAAGGGCTGGATTTGATGAGAGGAAGGAAAGTTACAAGATAACACTATGATTTTACAGTGCTCCAAAAGCAGAAGTTGTTCAAGAATCAAACAAGCCTAAGACAGAAAGTGTGTTGAGAAAGGGACAAAGGAGCCTTAGCTCCCAATGGACAAAACTGAGCAAGTTGACAACAGAGTGAAGTTATAATGGATTATAGACTACAGTGTTTTCTAATGCCTATGATATAATTTTAATAAATGCAAGTTAATAACAATATTAATGGAAGGGAAAAGATAGAGAGTGATGTAAAATAAGTAGAAATATTTTATGTAGACACTTCAAGTGCATGTGGGGACTGCAAATAGTGTTTTTTGTTTCTTCCAAAGAATATAGTATAGACAGGTGTGGGGGCTGTAGTGGAGAAAACTGCAAATACTACCATGTCTGGAAACCAAGGTAACGATCAACATTGAGGCATTATGTGGGTAGCATATAACTGCAATGTGACTATGATGAAAATAGTACTTTTGCCTATGAATCTTTCTTCCTAAAATCCCATAAACATGTCTATCCTATCTAAGATTTTAAAACAGAAATTAGCTATTTCAGTTGAACAGGAGCCTAAAAATTCCCACAAAATATGAAGGTGCCAAGAAAGTGAAAATTTGTGCAACTATCATAACCAAGATGAACCCAAATTATTATTGTACCTTATAGGGTCTCAGAATAGAAAAAAGAAAATGATTGAAAACTAAATAAGGCTGAAGAGATGGCTTAGCAATTAGGACCCTTGCCTGTGAAATGTAAGGACCCATATTCAACTCTCCACGTCCCACATAAGCCAAATACACAAAGGTGAGGCATTTGGAAGGTGGCACATATCCACTAGGTAGCACAAGTGTCTAGAGTCCAATTGCAGTGCCTGAGGCCCTAGTGTACCGATTCTCTTTCTCTCTAAAAAAAAATAAATAAATAAGGGCTGGAGAGATGGCTTAGCGGTTAAGTGCTTGCCTATGAAGCCTAAGGACCCCAGTTCAAGGCTTGATTCCCCAGGACCCACGTTAGCCAGATGCACAAGGGGGCGCACGCGTCTGGAGTGTGTTTGCAGTGGCTAGAGGCCCTGGCATACCCATTCTCTCTCTCTCTCTCTCTCTCTTACTCTCAAATAAATAAATAAATATAAACAAAAAATATTTTAAAAAAATAAGTAAACCTGAAAACTTTTGGACTTCACAATAATGTACCAATATTTTCTTATTAACTTTATCAAATGAAGATAGATAGATATGCAGTATTAATGACAGTGATAAAGGATAGGGGTAACTGGAAACAAGATAGTATTATTATTATTATTATTATATTGCTCATACTCCCCCTGAATCAGCTACCACACCTGACCACCTAGCATAGCATCTTCTCATCATATATATATATATATATATATATATATATATATATATATATATATATACATACATATATATTCTCAAAAAGAAACTAAAGGTTAATTTAAAGAAAAAAGAAACCCTAAAACAATTCAATCATCCTACTTTAAAATGATCAATATATGAAATGAAGTCCTATTTATAAGAAAAAGATTTATAGTTTAATATCATGCAATTGAAAAAAAATCCAGTTATGAAAAGAAACAAAATTAGTCTTGATAAAGTGTCCAACCATATTCACAGTAGAAAAGCTGTCATCAGGACTAAAGTGAGATGGGCTGGGGAAAGGCTCAGTACACATGATAGAGGAGGACACCCAGCAGTCCACTGTGGCTTCTGTTTGTGTATATACATGACAAACACATTTACACATGTGCATACATTATACAGACACAGGCACACATACACACATATATCGAGAAATAAAGTGAGATAACATTTAACATTTTCTTCTCATTTGGAACAAAATTTTAATGACAATGCTTTCTGTTAGACGGGCTTGGGGAAATGAAGATTTCATACCTTGCTGATGGAACTGCAAGCTGAAAATCACCAAACTGTAATTTGGCAGCACTTAATCAGAGTTATTAACATTTTCACTTAGGAATCTGACTTCAATGAATTTATCTCATTGATACACCTGCATATATCTTTTCCATCAAGCTAATTTACTGCCACATTGACTGCAATAAGGTTAAAATTTACAAGCCATATATTTTGGCTGATGGGATATTGACTAAATAAATTATGGTTCATGTACAGTGTGGGGTATTATAAAACTGAAGTTCATGATAGCACTAGAAGCAGAGACCACAGTGAGACCAATGTGTTCAAACCCCTCCTGACCTTTGAATCTTACAACATGTGGAAAAAAATGAAAACATATATATTTTCTGTTACAATTTGGAAGAATATACCAAACTATGAGCCTTAATCCATGCAAAACCCTTGAAGAAGAGCCATGTGCATACTGGGATGAGTTAACTGTGATTATAAACTTGCCATAATAGTAAGTGAAGAAAGGCTGAGGAGGAGTCTCAGTTGGTAGTGTTTGCTTTGCAGGGATGTGCACCTCTAGTCCTAGCCTCAGGGAGGCAGAGGTGGAAGGAATCCATAATGTGTTGACTAGCCAATCCAGCCTAACTTTAACTTCTAGATCAACGAGAGATCTTGTCTCAAAGAGGTGAATGACATTCTTGGGGATAAGTTAAGCTTTGTCCTACAAATATACATAAATACATATGCATTCCTACCCCCATACTTGCATGCATGCATGCATGACACATGATTTGTTGAATTTAATAAAAGAAATATTATAATCATCTTGACCATAGAGTCACAGCCAACATATTTTATAATAAGGAAAATATATACCTTAATGTAAATTAAAATAAAAAGTGTGTAAAGCAGTATGTGTCCATCTTTAAGATTTATAAAGGAAACTAGTCCTGCATGTTTATTTTTATTTGCTAGAATTTTCATAAACACACACTACAAGCAGACACAAACCAAAGTATTTGACTATTTGTAGCTATGAGGAACTGATATAAGGATAGGATTGGAGAATTTCAATTATATGATTATTATATTAATTTGGTTTATTATTACTACTAGTAGTATTGTTATTGATGCCTAATGGGCATTTAATAGATGCTAGCAACTCTATCAGACACTTGACACTTGATTATATCATTAAATATTTACGCCAATCCAACTTGATAGGTTCTACTTTCTGCTAAAATGTTGAAGAAATGAAACATACTAAATGAAATAAATTAACAAAAATATATTAATTTGAATTCAAGACTCCACTATATATATTCTTCTTTTACAGTTTTTATTTTATCATTATTTATTTATTTGAGAGAGAGATTGACAGAGACAGAGAATGGGCATGCCAGGGCCTCTAGCTACTACCAATGAACTCCAGACACATGTGCCACCTTGTACATATGGCTTATGTGGGTTCTGGGCAATTGAACCTGGGTCTTTGACTTTGTAGGCAAGTGCCTTAACCACTAAGTCATCCCTCCAGTCTTCTTTATATATGCTTAATCACCATATTTTTCCTGATTTAAAAGATACATTTAGGGCAGGAGGTATGGCTTACAGGTTAAGGCACTTGCTTTCAAAACCAAAGGACCGAAGTTGGATTCTCCAGGACCCACATAACCCAGATACACAAGATAGCACATGATTCTGGAGTTCTTTTGCAGTAGCTGAAGTCTCTGCCATGCCCATTCTCTCTCTCTCTCTCCGCCTCTTTCTCTCAAATAATATTTTTTTGAAAGCTGCATTTATCTTATGCCTTTTATCCCAGCACTTGAGAGGCTAAAGTAGGAGGAACACTGCGAGTTTGAGGTCAACCAGGAGCTACACAGTAAGTTCCAGATTTGACTTGGCTATAGTGAGGCCCTGCTTCAAAATGAAACAAAATAAAAATAAAAATAAATAAAATAAAAGTGCATATGTAATCAAGGAAAAGGGTATCTAGAGTAACAGGAAAAGTACTGGGGGCTAATTATGTGTTCACCCTGGATAGCTACCTCCTAAACTTCTCAATTCATGTCAATAAAGTGAAAATTTAAGGCCATAAGAGTCCTGAATTATCAGTCTATAAGGTTAAAAACATATTTTTAAAAATAAGTGCTTTGCCAAAATTCTAGGGAGACAACATATTTTGGAATAAGTAATAGTATTTATTACAAATATTAAAAATTTAAGATAATATACTACAAATCACATTCATATAAAAATAATTTATTAATTCATTATTTATATTTAGAACATGTTTTAATTATATTATTATATAAGATTTTAAATTATCTGATGTACTTTGATATGATATTGAATATACTTCATTTTCTTATACATTACTTATAATATTTTAAATCTGATCAATATGTATGTAAATTCTAGTCAATATCAAATGTAAATTATCTTCCATCACTAATTGATACAGTTTTGCTTGTTAATTCCATCTGCAATATTTAGATAAAGATTTCTATGCAATATATATTTATTCTGAAATATGTGCTAGTAATACTAATTCAAGAGTTCTCTTTTATAATGTAGATACCAAGTTCTTCGTTCTGAAGATATGTTGCTTAGAAGAGTTAGGATGGAGATCAAGATTTTTATTTTATCTTATATTGTAAACATTGATTGATGCAGATAGTTCTGGAGCAAATTTTGTGAAATACTTTCATGGGCTACATGTAGGTGTGTGGCTAAGATAACTATGTGTGCTATATACAGAGCAGATGTACTTTGACTTCCAGAAATTGTAGCTCAAGATTACATGTCATGTGGCATTTTTGTTAATATGAAGGTGTCTAAGAACAAAACAATTCTGAAGTTGACATAGTGTCCATCAAACCAGTAAGATGGAACATGATTTCTGTATTGTCATCAGGTAATTTTCCTAACAAAGACTTTCCATTCTTTCATATGCAAAGGAGGGATACTCCTGACCCATTTTAATTTTGATTAGACATTAGTTTTTCTATAGCTTATTTTTAAGAGAATTTCTATCAAATGAAGTCATATTTCACTGAATGAAGTTTCTGAATACAACAGTGCTACAAATAAGATTAAAAAAAACAAGATGATGATTTCCAATTCACAGTATAAATTCATAAAACTGAATATTCAATATTTCTAGTATACCATGTGAGATAGTGATCTGCATTCATATACTTTGTCACATATGGAACTAATCTTGGAAATATTGAAAATATATATCAAATATTGCTATATATTGAGAAATTAAGACAAACAAAATATACAAAGTTGAAGTGTATCTAAACTTTTAAGTGTTGTTGTAACATTGAAACTAATTATTTTCAAGAGTTACCGAATGGTACATAGATTTATTTACAATTTGGCCCTGTTAGGCATTAATCTGTCCTCAAAGATTGTATATGAGAATTTTTCTTATATTTGATTTATTCATTAATTTGATAGATAAAGAGACAGATGGAGAGACAGAGGGAGGGAGAGAGAAAGAGAGAGAATGGGCACACCAGGGCCTCTAGCCAATGTACTTCAGATTCATGCACTACCTTGTGCATCTGGCCATGTGGGGGAATCAAACCTGTGTCCTTTGGCTTTGAATGCAAGTGCTTTAATCACTAAGCTACTTCTCCAGGCCCTGTATAAGGGAATTTTTTCAAGGGTTTATTTTTATTTTATTTATTTATGAGAGAGAGAGAGAATGGGCGTGACAAGGCTGCTAGCCACTACAAACCAACTCCAGATGCATGCACCACCCTCACATGTCTGGCTTTTGTGGGATCTGTGGAATTGAACCTGGGTCCTTAGCCTTTGTAAGCAAGTGCCTTAACCACTGAGCAACCTCTCCAGCCCCATGGGAAGTTTTAGTAAACACATTTGTCACTGAATTCTCCATTTAAAATCTTGGCTTGAATATCTGAAATGACAGCAGGGGTTGTAGCATTTAAGCATTCATTTGCCATAAGTGTACTTTGCTTCTTTAATTTATAAAGCTGTAATGTTTAGGTCCATTAGCATTCTATCTTCTTTTTATTAACAAGTTACAACAGTGCTATCAAACCAAAAGAAGAATTAAAGAACAGTTTTGGGTTTTATGGAGCATTGGGAAAGTTAACACTATAAGATTTTAACACTTTCAATTTTCAGTTTTTACCTTCTCTTTGCAGGTACTTAAGATTATGGTGATGATAGCAGTAACAAAAGAACCAACACTCAATTGCAACTGAAGATATGAAAGTTGCAAACATGATTGAAATCAGTACACTGTCTCAATAAACATGGATAGTTATATTTTGATATAAAACAATATTTCATAAACTTCTTTTTCTCCTTCATAGGTAAATCTTGTAAGCAGCAGTCATGTCCAAATTCTTTCTTCCTCTAAAAATGAGTTCAAGACATTTTTCAGTCTACCTAGTGCACACTGGGCTTTCTGGTCTCTTTGCCCTTTCCCATACCTCCACAGCCTCTCTCTTTCCTATACCTCCATAGTCTACCTTATTTCTCTTTCTCTCTTTCTGTGAGCTGGGCAGGATTTCCTTCTGACAGCCTGGGAAAGATGCCTAACTTTTCAATGCTAAATGGGTCCTCAGACACCCTGTTGGGTAGTGTCATCACTTACCAGGAAAGACTAGCTCAAAGGTAGGATTCAGCAAGTGTCAGCCACTGGTGAGCATATACCTGGCCTGGTGGAAAATGCAACAGTCACTAAGTCTGTCCTTGAAGCATGAATTAATCCCTAACACTTCCCCAGCCTCTCAACTGGCTTTACTTCACCAAGCATCATGCTGCAGAAGATTTTCTTATTTGCCATATACATTCTGATGTACACAGAATACTGGATTAGGAGCAATGTTATTGTGTGACCAACCATAACATCCTCTAAAATGAGCATGAAACTGTTTCCCAGGTAATCACAGATCAACTAAAGTTATAAAACTTAACTGGATTATGCCCCTCATTTTTTTTTTTTTTTTTTTGGTTTTTCAAGGTAGGGTCTCACTGTAGCCCAGGCTGACCTGGAATTCTCAGGGTGGCCTCGAACTCAAGGCAATCCTCCTACTTCTGCCTCCCGAGTGCTGGGATTAAAGGCGTGCACCACCACGCCCGGCTATGCCCCTCATATTTTTAAACAATGTTAAGTGAAATAGAATATAGAATGCATTTGATATATTAAGAATATGATTCTGTAATGAGTGTTTTCTTTCAACTGTGCATGCATGTATATACATGTGTGTGCATGCTTATGTATGGCAATGTCTTCATAAAATATATCTTTTTCTAAGATGAACATATTTTTAAATTTGAAAGGATCTACATTCTGTCAGGATTGAAATTGAGTAATTCATATTTCCACATGTCTCCATCCAACCAGTTTACTTTTTTTGTTCAAGATTCTCTGGATGTATCCTGGATTAATTATTTTCCTGATTTCCCTAGAATTGATGTCTCTCTCTCCACTTAGAATAGTTTTAAATTGAGGAAGAAGTTGGGCAGTAGTATGGAGTTCTCATACGTCACTGTCCCCTCGCACACAGACTATTCTTGTATAATATCCTGTACCAGATGGCTCATTCATTACCATTAATGAACCAGAACTTGGTGTATCATTATGAAAACCCATGGTTTATACAAACTCCTGGCATTATACATACTAGGCACTTACAAATACATGATGACATATATTTTCAATTACAGTATGTAGAATAGATTTACTGTCCTATCATGTGTTCTATAAGTGGTTCTTTCCCAACCCAGTAACCCATACAACTACTCTTGTCATAAACACCATGGCTTTGTGTGTTTTCTAGATGATCACAAAGTCAGAATTATATAGTATGTATCTTTATCCCGGTTATCTGGCTACTTTTATTCAGTAATGTGAATTTAAGTTCCTCTGTGTATGTTCATGGCTTATTATTTCATTTCTTTTGGTGACTTAATACTCCATTATCAGTGTGTAAAAGTATCTCTACACTCATACAGAAGGACATCATGGTTGCTTGTATGTTCTGGTAATTGTAAAAAAAAAAAAAAGTAAAAAGTTCACATTCAAGTTTTCACGTGAACATGAGTTTTCAGCCTCCTCTGGGTACCTACCAAAGACAGTTTTGGTTGAATTACATAAGAACAGTTTTAGTTCTGTAAGAAATGTCCACAGTCTTTAAAAGTAGCTGTGTGTGTGTGTGTGTGTGTGTGTGTGTGTGTGTGTTATAGAGAAGGAGAGAGAGAGAGACAGAAAAAGAGAGAGGAGACGGAGAAAGAGAAAGAAAGAGAGGCAGTGCTCCCATGTGCACAGACCAGAGGACGTTGTTGGGTGTCTTAGTGTATAATTCTTTTCTGTTAAGTCCTTGGAACAGAGTCTATCACTGAACTCAGAGCTCAGCACGTTTTAGCTAGACTGGTTGACCAGGGAGCCCACATTTGTCCTTGCTCTACCTCCCTTAGTGCTTGGGTTTCAGGCATGTTTAGCCATGCTCAGCTTCTTACATAGGTTCTGGACATCAAACTGAGGTCCTCGTGCCTGTGCAGCAAGCACTCTTACCATTGAGCTGTCTCCCCAGCCATCAGCTGTAACCTTTCATACCAGCATCAAATGAGGGTTCCTGCTGTCCTTGCTCTGCAGCACTGAGATTGGTAGGTATGGTAGGGAGATTCATTGCTATGTTAATAATAAACTATGAAGTCATGCTATTTTCATTCCATCCTGATGTCCTCTTTAATGAGATATCCATTCAAGCAGATTGTTCACTTTTAAATTAGATTTTTAAAAAATGTTTTACTTTAAGGATTCTTTGCATATTTTTGAAACAGTATCTTTTTTACAAATAGTTTTATTAAGTTTGATTTCTCAATATCTTTATAATCATGTTCCTAGTACTAGTAATTTTCTGAGAAAAAAGGGGGGGGGTTGGCTACTCATCAAGGTGGTAAAACAGCCGAAAGGACTTTTTTCTTTATTTTTCTCTTATTTACAACTTGCCACAACAAATTATATTGCATGGATGCCACTGGCATCCACATACTTGTGACTAATAAAAGTGTGCCAGGAGCATCACTATTGCTCTCTTTCCAGGTATATCATGGGAACAGACCAAGATAAAAAACAGATACACAAACATACAATCAACAAACATATTTCTTATTTCTGTTGATGCTGTTATACATTCACCATCTATATCTCATGTTCTCTTTATTTGTTGAATAATCTTTTAAATTATAGAGTATAGAAGCCCAGTGAATCTATTCTTTTGATGACTAAATTTCAACCTGCCCATTGTCAGGAAATAATCTGAAAAATATGCCATGTAGAATTCTATCATCATATTAATTAGTAAAAGTTTGGGTGGCCAGCTGTGATGGTGCATGCCTTTATTCCTAGTACTCAGAAGGCCAAGTAGGATGATCCCCATCAGTTTGAGGTCACCCTGAAAATAAAGAGTGAATTCCAGGTCAGCTTGGGCTAGAGCAAGATCCCATTACAAAAATAAAATAAAATAAAATAAACAATAAATAAAAAGAAAACGCTTGGGTGATTCTCAATGGGTTCATTTAAACATTTTTAAAAATAACTTAGCATGCAGAAAGTTATTTGCAATAAAATCTTGAGTTTTTCCCTCAAATTATGTCTAGTATATTAAGGGTTTAAATAATAAACCGCATGTTATATTATTTCTTAACTTTTAACATTAACTCTTTAATAAGAGATTTATTTTATTTGTGTGTGTGTGAGAGAGAGAGAGAATGGGTGCACCAGGGCCTCCAGCCACTACAAATGAACTCCAGACACATGTACCACCTTATGCATCTGGCTATATATGGTCCTGGAAAATCAAACTGGGGTCCTTTGGTTTCGCAAACAAGTTCCTTAACCAATAAGCCACTTCCCCAGCCCAACACTAAGCTTTAAAGTCACTTGTATATGTGTGTCTTTTAAATTGTTCTACTTAAAAGGATTTTGACAGCAAGCACAGAATAAATGAAAATGAAACTATATGATATATTATATATATTATATTATATATATATAATATTGGTATACTGAAGTTATTACCTAATGTTTTATTTTTACTGGATAATTTTCAGTTAATTTGAGCAATGGGTTTTATTTTATGAATTAACATTTGATCTTGGTGAAGTGAACAAGTCTAGTAAAGCTTTACATAAGGAAAGTTATGATCCTAGTAAGTGACTGGCCCTTGTGTGATAATTAGCAGTCAGATAACTGGGCTCCCTTTGCTGCATCTGGATAGTAATTATGCCCTGACAAGGAGAAGCTCTTACAGGGCTAGAAAGCTTAGGCAAAGCCTCCAACAGACACAGTTTTTTTAAGGTACCCCTCTCACTCTAGCCTAAACTGACCTGGAATTCATTATGTATTCTCAGGGTGGCCTTAAACTCACAGTGATTTTCTTAACTCTACCTCCCAAGTTCTGGGGCTTTTAACACCAAATCATACTTTAGAAACCAAAGCCTCATGGCTCTTCTTTGTATTGTTCTGGGTATAAGCAACCGCATGCCCAGAATTTGTCAGCTTTTGAGATCATCAGCTTCTAGCTGCAGTACCACACTATAGAAAATAATAGTAAGTGGTATCTTGTGTGTTCAAGTTCTCATAAATGCTTCAGTTGCTGGCATCCTTAACCCTACAGTATGACACCTGATGAACCTAGGGTGCTGGATCTTCAACCCTGGCCAGCAGATAGTGTTACAGTTCACAGGCCTAAGATACTAGGACCCTTGGCTATTGTGTCTTTGCAGCTACCTGATTTCTTTCAGTAAGAAGAACTCACAAAGTCTCATCTGCAAGTCTTTGACCTCTTCTCTCTGCTGCTCTTTGCAAAGCTGCAACTCCTCTCCCATCACTATGGACACAGATGACACTGCTGGCTCTGCCACCACTGTCTGAACATTGCACTTCTCTTCATTATTCCTATTAGGAGCTCTGTTCCCTCTACTTATAATGATAATCAAAAGTAAGGTTAAAAGGTATTGAGAGAATCATGTTATTTGCCCTGATGTTACAACACCAAAGGACAAACAGAGTGTGATGTGACCTAAACAGCCAGGCTACTTAGCAAGAAAAGCTGAATTTGGGCTGGAGAGATGGCTTAGCAGTTAAGCGCTTGCCTGTGAAGCCTAAGGATCCTGGTTCCAGGCTCAATTCCCCAGGACCCATGTTAGCCAGATGTACAAGGGGGCTCATGCATCTGGAATTCGTTTGCAGTGGCTGGAAGCCCTGGAGTGTCCATTCTCTCTGCCTGTTTCTCTCTCTGTCTGTTGCTCTCAAATAAATAAGAATAAAAAAAAAATTGAAAGAAAAAGCTGAATTTGCACTAATCATGGCTGACTTTCATGCAAATACACGACTGTGTTTACACCAATCACTGCAGACCTCCATGGAAATGAGGGCTGTGTTTGCACCAATCTTGGTAGAATCGCTCTGTGAATGACAATTTGAGCTTACAAGAATAATAGCAGTACCCATGCAAATGAAGGATGCTGTTTGAGCAATCATAAACCTTCGGCTGGATAAACAAGGGAGGTGCTCCTGCATTGGGCTGGGCAGAAAAGTCTGTAGTCTCATGGAGAGTTCACCAAGGCAATGATGGCAAAAAAAAAAAAAAAAAAAAAAAAAAAACAGGAAAATGTGCTTGAAAGCAGTCATGACTGGGGCAGTGAATTCAAAAGTCAGAGCTGCATTTTAGCAAGAAAACAGCTGAGAATGTCAGGAAGCTTCCACCAGGCATCTGTGGAGACTTGAAAACATTGAAGGTGTCATAAGTAGCCTACTGGCTGAAGAACTGACAGTGCTTTGCTCAAGGCAGCCAGTGCCCCAGGGAATGACCTAGTAAGTCTCATGAAAGAGTCCAAGCAGCCAATGACAGGATAGTTTATTGATAGGAAGAAAATGACATCAGAAAACTGTTTACAACAAAGATTTACAATTCACATTCATGATTTCACCAGTGTTGAATAGTTCTTTAATAAGGCTTAACAAAGGCCTCCCCAGTGTCCCAGGGAAAGGTGATTCCCTCTAAATCTGAATAGCCTGCAATCATCATATTTCAACATATAATAATGTTAAAACTGCTATTTATAAAATGTAGTTAGTAGTGTTTTCATATTTAAATATAATGACAAGTTATGTCAAATGAGTTAGCAAAGAGATGATAGTATGTTAAAATGGCATTCATCCACATGTATGCACATTTAATGTTTAGTGACTTTTATAAAAAGTACAATAAAAACTGAATGCATTAATCAACATTAATCCATTAAATATCATAAATACTATGTCTGTAGCCAGTAATATAAAGACAATAATAAATTTAATTTAACATTAATTAAATTGATTATTTAATTACAGAAATGTCTTTTCTCCTATAGTGTTTTTTTTTTTTGTTTGTTTGTTTTCTGATGCCTTGCCAGGTGTGGTGGTACATGCTTTTTTTTCTTTTTAATTATTTTTGTTTGTTTATTTGAGAGTGACAGACAGAGAGAAAGAGGCATATAGAGACAGAGAAAGAGAGAATGGGCACGCCAGGGCCTCCCACCACTGCAGACGAACTCCAGATGCGTGTGCCCCCTTGGCTAACGTGGGTCCTAGAGAATTGAGCCTCAACCCGGGGTCCTTAGGCTTCACAGGCAAGCGCTTAACCACTAAGCAATCTCTCCAGCCCCATAGTGTTGTTTTAAAAAATAAAACAAAATAAAATAAAATAAATGAACCCCAATGAAGCAAGTATGCATGAAATTGGTTTACTTTCTTGTAAAATTACCACTATTTGTGAAGAGGGGCCACGAATCCAAGAATTTATATATATAATCCTGACTGAAACTGTTGCACATTTTAGGTTGCTCCAGTTTAAAACCTTAGCTGTGGGGAAATCAAAGAAGT
The DNA here is from genome assembly GCF_020740685.1 of Jaculus jaculus. Classification (NCBI taxonomy): domain Eukaryota; kingdom Metazoa; phylum Chordata; class Mammalia; order Rodentia; family Dipodidae; genus Jaculus; species Jaculus jaculus. The sequence continues at coordinate 75,251,155 of NC_059112.1, read as the reverse complement.
ACAGTTTACTAATTGCCACCACAAAAGATTTACCTGGTTGTACTCTTGGAAGATGACAAAAAGTCGCCAATGAATAGCACAGTTAAGAGAAGTCTCTAGGAATCACATATTGAAATGTTATTCTAAAAGATGGAATTTAAACCAAAACAGTGAAATATTTTAAATTATCTTCTATTATTTATTTTATGGATTTCAAAACCTTACCAAATAGTTGATTTTTTAACTCAGCCATGCAGAAAAGAGAGGTTAAAATTAAAAAAAAAAAAAAAAAAAAAAAAAAAAAAGCTAGGCATGGTGGCACGGGAGGCAGAGGTAGGAGGATCATCATGAGTTTGAGGCCACCCTGAGGCTACATAGTGAATTCTAGGTCCACCTTGTCTAGAATAAGACCCTACCTCAAAAAAAAATGTATTAAAAAATATACTGGGGCCAGGAAGGTAGCTCAGCAGTTAAAGGCACTTGCAAAGCTTGCTGACCCAGGTTCAATTCCAGAGATAAAGGTACACAGGCATTTGCTTACAGGAGCAAGATACCCTGGCATACCCAAGTTTGCACACATATACAAATAAGAAAAACTTATTAAAATATCTAGGTTTAAACTCATAATCATTTTTTTATTCTTGTAAAATTTATAATAATCATTATTAATGCTATCAGTGAAATATCTACTTTTTAGACAATCTCTCAGGATATAGGAGATTGGAGTATATTAAGAATTACATAATCCCAAGTTTCTTTCCACCCCGCCTTGCTCCCTCATTCCCTCTAGAGGAGTTGAGTTTGAACCCCACCCATGTGACCACAGCTAGAAATCAGATTCTAACCAGTCAGAGGCTCCAGTTGCTGCAAAACGTATAAAGCCACAGGGCTCAAGCAGTGTGCAAAAGAAGCTCTGACTCCAATTCAGCACCTATATGCCCCACATCCTCAACACTGCCCTGGCCCAAAACAAGAACAACAGAGAGGCTGGCAGGAACACTAAAGGAGGTAAAGGCAAGGTGGAGGCAAACCCCAGGGTTGTGCAAACCTGCACCTCCCAAGTTTAAAAAGGTGGGCTGGAGAGATAGGTTAGCAGTTAAGCGCTTGCCTGTGAAGCCTAAGGACCCCAGTTTGAGTCTCGATTCTCCAGGACCCATGTTAGCCAGATTCACAAGAGGACACATGTATCTGGAATTCATTTGCAGGGTCTGGAGGCCCTGGCGCACCCATATTTTTCTCTCTCTCTCTCTCTCTCTCTCTCTCTCTCTCTCTCTCTCCCCCTCTTCCGCTCTGTCACTGTCAAATAAATAAATATTTTTTAAAAAGTCCCCTTCAAAGAAAGGAGAGAAGGTACCCAAAGGAAAAGATGGAAAGCTGATGCTACCAAGGATGAGAGTAACTGTTCAGAACGGAGATACCAACACAGACCAGGCACAGCAAGCAGAAGACATGCTCAGTAAAGTGTGTGCATTTTGTAACTGTGTACTTCTGATTACTATATAGTTTTAAATAGTATTTTCTTTTAAATCAAGTTTTATGAAATTGAAGAATCTTAATTTATTTTAAGTTATGTTTAGCAGACAGAAAGAACACTTATCTTGTGGGGTAGGGACATTGTCATTAACAGAATATGTCCTAAGCTATAGTAATCAGGAAAATACCTTTACCTACTAATTTTAAAAGATTTCTTTTGGTTCCTGAAAAGAGGGATTCCCTGGTATTGATGAAATAGCCACCTTGGCACAAATACCTTGTGGCATGAGAAAACTCCAAATTGTTTTATGTTCTTTCCTTTTATCAATGTAGGTTTACCATCCTTAAAACTAGAGGGTTATTGAGTCCTGACCCTTTAAAATTGGTATTTCCAGTATGTCAGATGATCTGGACTTTGCAGGGACATCACTGAGATGATGTTCCTCAAAAGAGCAGTGGTTCTTTTACTGAAAGTTAATTTTCAAACAGATAACTCTGTCATTTTCATTTCATTTATTTTTAAAATATTTATTTAATTGAGAGAGAAAGGAGGCAAGATAGAATGTATGGGAGTTCCAGGGTCCCCAGCCACTACAAACTCAAGATGGATATGCTCCCTTGTGCATCAGGTTTATGTGGATCCTGGGGAATTGAACATGAGTCCTTAGATTCTCAGGTAAGTGCCTTAACTACTAATCCATCTCTCCAGCTCTCATTTCATTTCTTGAAAGGCAGGATAGATTGGAAAAATTTATTAAACATTATGTTTAATGTGAAATGTTAACCCTCACTCTACACTTCCCCTGTTCAGAACATCAGGTGAAAAGTTCATGGGATTTATTGTTTTCTTTTATAGTGGCTTTCTGATTCTGACAGTCCATCCAAGAGGGAGTTTAAAAGAACCTGTGAAACCAGCCATACTGGAGCACACCTTTAATCCCAGCACTTGAGAGACAGAGGTAGGAGGATAATCATGAGTTTGAGGCCACCCTGAGGCTCCATGGAAAAGATCTAGATCAGCTTGGGCTAGAGTGAAACACCCTACCTCAAAAAAAAAAAAAAAAAAAAAAAGAACTTGTGTTCTGCTAATGATGATTTGCCCATGTCCTGCCTGAAATACTGTGATTATTTATGAAAAGTGTCTTTAATTAAAGCTGGATGCAATTTGGCTAAGAAAAAAATTATGAGTGATTTTGCTAGTTTTTTTTTTTTAATTGTCAGTTGAATAATATAAAATCTTGTTGCAGCATCACATAATTTTTAATTTGGAGTGGGGTACTTGTGACTGCAAAAAACTTTAAAAGTAATGGAAGGTCTAAATCTTAAAACAAAGGATTCAATTCTACACATTAAAGTTTGAGGGAATGAGGGTAATTTACTGTAGATGTTAAAACTTATTGAGAAGTTAATAAATCATAGTGGATACTGAAGAGCTCATTTTAGAAGTGTTAATATGATAACATGTTACTTAAGGCCACGATAAACAACAAACTAAAAAAATTAAAGAGCAGAGAGTGATCCAACAAACAGACTTTGAAAACTAGATAGAAAATATGATCAATTAAAAGGAAATAAACCTACTTTCATCTACTGTTTCCTACATTGCTGCAAGCCTGGGATCACCTTCCCCAGGTTTCATTTATTTGAAACTTAATCCTCATTTGAGGAAGTAATTAGGATTAGATAAGGTAATTAAAATATGACATTATCATGTTGCATTTAGTGTCTTTATTAAAGAGTAGAGCTTGTTTTTCTGGTCATGGTAGAAAGGTCCTCAACAGTTGTGGAGAAAATACAGACAAATCAGATGGCTGTAGCTGCTTGCATTAATATCTGGGTCCTCTATTCTGTTCCACTGATCTACATGTTTGTCTTTGTGCCAATACTGTGCTGTTTTTCTTACTATGGTTTTGTAATATAGCTTAAAATCACATATGGTGATACCACTAGCCTAATTTTTGTTGCTCAAAAACATTTTGGCCATTCGAGGATTTTTGTGCTTCCAAATGAATTTTATGATATTTTTCCTATTTCTGTGAAGAATGAGATTAGGATTTTAATGGGGATTGCATTAAATGTATAGATTGCTTTTGATAAAATTCACATTTTCACAATATTGATTCATCCAATCTAAGAACATCAAATGTTTTTCCATATCCTTGTGTCTTCTCACTTGAGTATTTTAAATTTCTCATTGTAGATTGCCAGGCGTGGTGGTGCATGCCTTTAATCCCAGCACTTGGTAGGCAGAGGTAGGAAGATTGCCATGAGGTTGAGGCCACCCTGGGATTACAGAGTGATTTGCAGGTCAGCCTGAGCGAGAATAAGACCCTACCTTCTTTTTTTTTTTTAATTTTTTATTTATTTATTTGAGAGTGACAGACACAGAGAGAAAGACAGATAGAGGGAGAGAGAGAGAATGGGCGCACCAGGGCTTCCAGCCACTGCAGACAAACTCCAAACGTGTGTGCCCCCTTGTGCATCTGGCTAACGTGGGACCTGGGGAACCGAGCCTCGAACCAGGGTCCTTAGGTTTCACAGGCAAGCGCTTAACTGCTAAGCCATCTCTCCAGCCCAGACCCTACCTTCTTATTTTTATTTATTTATTTTTTTTGAGGCAATTGTGAATGGGAGAGATTTCCTGATTTCATCCTCCACATGTTTGTTGTTAGTACATAGGAAAGCTACTGATTTCTGTGTATTTATATTGTATCCTACTGTGTAGCTAAAAGTGTTTATCAGCTCTTACAGTTTGCTGGAAGAATCTTTAATATCCTTCATGAATAGAATTATATCATCTGCAAATAATGATAATTGGATATCTTCCCATCCTATTTGTATCATTTTATGAGTGTCTCTTGCTTTATTGATATAGCTAAGACTTTTGGTACTATATTAAATAAAAGTGGGGAGAGTGGACATCCTTATTTTGCTCCTGAATTGAGTGGAAAACCTTCAGATTTTGTCCATTTAGTATTATGTAGGTTGTAGCTTTGTCATAAGTAGCTTTTATTTTGTTAAGATATGTTCCTTCTATTTGCAGTTGCATGAAAGGATGCTGGATTTTGTTGAATGACTTTTCTGCATCTATTGAGATAATCATGAAATTTTTGTCCAGCAGACCATTTATATGATGTATTATATTTATCGATTACCATATGTTGAACTATCCCTGCATCCCTGAGATAAAGCCAACTTGGTCAAAGTGAATAATCTTTTTGATATATTCTTGTATTCTGTTTGTCAATATTTTATTCAGAATTTTTGTATAAATGTTCATGAGGGAGATTGGTCTGTAATTTTCCTTTTTTGTCCTTCTTTTGTCTAGTTTTGGTATGAGGGTGGTGCTGGCTTTATAGAAGGAGTTTGGTAGAATTCCTTTTCTATTTTATGGAAACGCTTCAGAAGCAGTGGTGTTAGTTCTTCCATGAAGGTCTGGAAAAATTCACCAGTGAATCCATGTGGGCATGTATGGTTTTTAGATGGGAAAAATTTTATAACTGCTTGGAACTCCATACTTGTTTATAGATCTATTTCATATTGATTTAATTTAGGTAGGTCATATGAATCAAGGAAATCATCCATTTCTTTCAGATTTTCAAACTTAGAGGCATATATATTCTTAAAGTATGTCCTTATAATTTTCTGAATTTCTTTGGTATCTGCTGTAATCACGCCTTTATCATCTTTAATCCTATTTTTTTTTTCTCATCCCTCTTTCTTCAGGTCAGATTTGCTAAGCGTTCATCAACCTTGTTTATCCTTTCAAAGAACCAACTCTTTTTTTTTTCTAATTTTTTTTTGTTCATTTTATTCATTTATTTTTTTATTTGAAAGTGACAGAGAGAGAGAGAGGCAGACAGAGAGGGAGAGAGAATGGGCGTGCCAGGACTTCAAGCCACAGCAAACGAACTCCAGATGCATGTGCCCCCTTGTGCATCTGGCTAACGTGGGTCCTGGGGAATCAAGCCTCGAACCAGAGTCCTTAGGCTTCACAGGCAAGCACTTAACCGCTAACCCACCTCTCCAACCCCAACTCCTCTTTTTGTTGACCCTTTGGATTTTTTATTTCTACTTCATTAATTTTTGCCCTAATCTTTAATATTTCTTCTCATCTACTTATTTTTGATTTTTGGTTTGCCTTGTTCTTCTTTTCTCAAGGCCTTAAGGTAAAGCATTAAATTGTTTTCTTGTGAAATCTAATTTTTTTTTTTTTTTTTTTTTTTTTTTTTTTTAGGTAAGATTTCACTCTAGCTCAGGCTGACCTGGAATTCACTATGTAGTCTCAGGATGGCCTCAAACTCATGGTGATCCTCCTACCTATGCCTTCCAAGTACTGGCATTAAAGGTGTGCGCCACCACACCCAGTCCTCTAATTTCTTAATATAGACACTTAAAGCTATAAATTTCTCTCTTAGACATCCTTCATTGTATCTAAAATGTTTTAGTATGATGTATTATCATTATCATTTGATTCTATGAATTTATTGATTTCCTTATTGATATTTTCAATGACCCATTGATCATTCAAAAGTGTACTGTGTAGTCTCCATAAATTTCTGTATGCTCTGTAACTTTTCTTGTTGCCGATTTGCTGTTTAATCCCAATGTGATCAGATAGAGTACAAGGGATTATTTTAATTTTCCTGTATTTGTTATTGGCTTTGTGTCGTAATATGTGGTGTATTTTAGAGAACGTTATATGTGCTGCTGAGAAAAAAATGTATATTCTGCGGCATTTGGATGGAATGTTCTGTAGATATCTGTTAGGTCCATTTGTTCCATGGCATTATTTAATTCAGATGTCTCTCTGTTTATTTGTTGCTGGGATGACCTGTCAATAGATGAGAGTGGGGTACTGAAGTCACCCACTACAGTTGTGTTTGATGTTATCTGTGATATTAAGTCTATTAGTGTTTGTTTGATGAAACTGGGATCCCCCATGTTAGGTGCATATATGTTTAGGATTGTAATGTTCTCCTGAAAGAGTGTTCCTTTAATCAGTATAAAATGAATTTTTTTTTTTTATCTTTCCTTACTAATGTTTGTTTGAAATATATCCTGTCAGATATTAGTATAGCAAGCCCTGCTTGTTTTCTAGGCACATAAGCTTGAAATGCTGCTTTCCATTCTTTCACCCTAAGACAGTACCTATTGTTTTATTGAGAGATGAGTTTCCTGCATGCAACAAATGGCAGGATGCTGCCTTTTAATCCAGTCTGAAAGCCTTTGTCTTTTGGTTGGTGCATTGAGGCCACTGATACTAAGAGCTATTATTGAAAGTTATACATTTATTCTTGCCATGCTTCTTATTTTGTAGTGTTTCCTGTTTTCCCTTTACTCATTTGTTTTAACTGTTATTTGAGTGTGGTTCAATTTTTCCTATTTCCTCCTGCCTGTTTTGTTTTTTCTTCTGCATTAAGAATTCCTTCAAGTATTTTCAGTAGACCTGGTTTAGTTGTCATAATTTCCTTTAGCCTGTTTTTGTTATATAATGTCCTTATTCCTCCATCAGTTTGGATAGATAGCTTTGCAGGATAAAGTAATCTTGGTTAACAGTTGTTATCTTTCAGAACTTGAAATACATTGTGCCATGCTCTTCTGGCTTTTAAAGTTTGTGTTGAGTAGTCTGCAGTTATTCTGATGGGATTGCCATTGTAGACAATTTGCTTTTTCTCTCACCTGCTTTCAGTATATTTTCTTTAGTTTGTATGTTTAGTAGTTTAATTATAACATGGCGAGGAGTGGTGATTTCCAGGTTTTGTCTGTTTGGTGTAAAAGCTTATTCTAACTGCATTGTCATTTCTTTCCCAATTTGGGGGGAAATTTTCTGTTGAAAACATATAATAAACCTCTGGATTGAAATTCTTCTCCTTCTATTATGCCCTGAATTCTTATATTTGATCTTTACGTAGTGTCCTGGATATCTTGAAATCCCCATCCATACCTTGCTATTAGCTCGTCTGTTTTTTGTAGTGTGTTAGGTGTGCCACCTGGTCTAGTGTTCTCTCCTTCATTTATTCTACTAGTGAGACTTTCCACAGAACTTTTTATTCACTGACTGTATTCTTCAGAGCTAGGAATTCAGCCTGATTTTGCTTCAGTATTTCTGTTTTCTTATTCATGTCTTGTAATGACCTTCTTATTTCATTATGCTGGTTTCCTGAGTTATCTTTCAGTGGACTGGGTAGAACAATTTACTGGCAAATTCTCAACATTCACCAAGCAATGTACACAATCAATAAAAACCAGCACAAAGTATGCAACTGTGAGAATAAATACAGATAGTCTTTTAACACCAAATTACTTAAAGGTGTGTGTTGTTATACACTCCTAATCTTGTCAGCTGGGAGGAAAAGATTCTGTTCTGAATTGGGCTCCAGGTCAAGCTGAATGTGGATCATACTCTGCCCCCAATGATGACAGAAGCAAATGACAAAGGCCCTATAAATATGAAAGCATCAAAGACAACAATATTCAACTCCCAAATACAGTTTATTTGAAAATGGCAAAGCCAACCAAAATATATAACCCATAACCAACCTGCCCTGACAAGGAAAGAGATTAGCTCTTCCAATGCATGCCTATGTGCCTGATTTTTTTTATTTTTTATTTTTTTTTCAATTGGCCTGGTTATCTCTTGGGGTGGTTTCCATTCTCACCAATGCTGAGTGCTCACCTTGGTGCCTCTGTGTTGTGTTGTGGAGATAGACCTCTGATCAGCTCTGCTGGTTGCACTGTTACTGGGGATTGAATAGTGAAGTTTTCCAGGCTTCTGCAGTTGTTTATGCAGTTTTAACTATATCCCTTTCAGTAGATCTTCGGGTGATCTCAGCTGTGTCTACTTCTGTTTTCTTAACTTTGCAAGGAGATTGATGCCATTTAAAAAGTCCCTTGTTTGGTCTCTGCTGCCACCACCACTTTGCACACCTGGCAGTGGGGTGCCAGGCGGGAGAGCAGATTGTGCAGATCTGGACATTGTCTTCCTTTCGGGTGGATCTTTGTCTCTATGGCTTCTCTGCTGTGTGAAGGAATAACCTATACTCCTTCACTTTTCAGAAGATAGTATTTTGCTGGGATTTTGATTAAGTTCTTCCCTAGGCTGGTTTGGTATGGCTTCTATGCTGCCATCTTCCCTAGAAGTCCTAAATACAGTTTTATTCTTGATAAATGACTTAGTGTGTGATGTTCAGTTATAGAAAAATAAATAAAATACAATGCTTATGAAATAATTTCCAAGTTTGAAAAATATTCATAGATTTATAGTATATCTTTTACATTTTTAATGACAATTATCATTCACAGACATAATATATTTTTATCATAGTTTCTTCCCATTACTCTTTTTTGTCTCCCCACCCCACATCTTCCCACTGAACTATTTTTCTTTTCAACTATCTCAACTTCTATTTTGATGTTCTTTCATTTTTCGGGGGGGGGGCATGCTTTTCTCCATCATCCATGACAACATGTTGATAGCTAATATTGTGCAGGTAATGACAACCAGATTGTGGTGATGAAGGCAATAGCCAATTTGTTGGTTAGGAGCCTGTTCCAAAACACTCTTCCCCATCCTTTGGCACTTACATTATTTCTGCTTCCTCTTCTACAATGTCACCTGAGCCTTGGCAGATGTGACAGGGAAGTCCCATTTACAGCTCAACCCTCAGCTGTCACATCTCAGCTCTTTGACAAGTTTAAGTCTCCTTATTTAGTCACTGCTATCTCCAAAAAGAAGCTTCCATGACCAAAAGTGAGAGCAGCATTGATCTATGTGCATAAACATAAATATTAAGAGGTAAATTTGATAGACATAGAACATTCATTTGGCCAAACAACAAAACTGAGTTCCCCACAAGGGCCTACAATGTTCCAAGTCATAGGTTTTTAATTAGGTTTGCAAGTACCAGGCATGAATTCTCTTCTATGGAGCAAATTACAAATCCATCAGAGAGCATTTGATTACGCTCATAACAAATATGCCACTATTGCACCAGGTGGACATATCTGGCTTGGCTGGCAAGTTGTGTAGCTCATAGGGTTCACAGCTGATTAAGACCATAGATGACTTTCTCATTCAACAACTTACATACCATGTTTAAGGCTACAACAGCTAGCCAGAAAGGAGGAAGATTTCAGCTCAGCCGCATCTTGATCCTTATGTCCTACATCTTGAACATGCACTGTCTTTAGGAATAGGATCTTGACATTCAGCTCTGATAGGCCACCAAGTCTATTGGCAATTACCTATATTGCTTTGGGAGATTCTTGGGTCTCCCAAGAACACACTGGGAGGAATTTAACCATGTCACTTGGATTTTCCTGTAGCATGTTAGGGCTTCTGGGCAGAGAATTCAGCATCCCCACAGGGTACTTCTACCCAAATGTTCTCTATTTTTAAATTATAAATTTAAAAATACTTTATTATTTATTCATTTATTAGAGAGAGAGAGAGAGAGAGAGAGAGAGAAAGAATGAGTGCACCAGGGCCTCTAGCCACTACACACAAACTTGAGACATATATAGCACCATGTGCAACTGGCTTACATCGATTCTGGGAAATTGAATCTGGGTCCTTAGGCTTTGCAGGCAAGTGCCTTAGCCACTAAGCCAATGCTCAATCCCTAAATTATAAGTTTTTATTAACTAACAAATAAGTAGGTTTCCATATGGGTCATTCATAGTCATTAGTTATAGTTAACTCTACCCCACTGCTCTCCTCCATTCCCTTACCCAATCCTATCTAGACCTTTCCACCCTAACCCCCAGTGTATGGTATATCTTCCCTCCCTGTCTCTCTGGTTCTGGTTGTTAGTTGGTTAGTTTGTATGGAAAAGGGATTTATTATGTTTCCCAGAATTACCTAAAACCTGTAGGCTCAAGGGATGTTATTACTTCAATATCCTCAGTAGCCAAAAGTACAGGTGCACAGCACTACATGCAAATAGTTAGGTTATACAATGTGCTATCACAGAGATTATAAAGTCTGAACTAATGTTTATTTCCTTAAAATGTTCATATCAGTTATAATACTGAAGTAAAAATATGAACTGTATATTGTTAACCTAATGCTCACATTTTAAAAATAAAGAGACCAAGGTCTTGGAAAGTTGGTTATTTTAAGAATAATGGAAGATTGTTGTGAAGGAAAGGCAATGGGTGGTCAAGTAATTCTTGCTATAAACCTGAGTTTCAGAGTTTTAAACAGTTAATAAATTCTTTGTATTTTGTTTGTTTATTTTGTTAATCATGAATATAACAATATTTCCATGTAGGGAATATGGAAATGAGATAAAATCAAAAGGCAACACAAATAACACCATTTGCTAGTTTTAAATACTTAGTAACTGTTAGCTATTAGTCATAACGTTGGTAACTAACATTATTATTGGTTTGTCATTATCATAAATATTCAGATAATAGACATTAAATTGGTATTTTACTCTTTTGTTTGGCTTCCATGGGGTTTCTCATATTTCAAGTATGTTCTGGGCTTGTGAAATGGCTTAGTGATTAAGGTACTTGCCTGCATAGCCAAAAGACCCAAGTTCAATTCCCTAGGTCCCAAGCAAGCCAGATGCACAAGGTGGCACAGACATCTGGTGTTTATTTGGTGTGGCTGGACGCCCTAGCTTGCCCATTCTCTCCTTCTCTCTTCCTTTCTCTCTGTGAATAAATAAATAAAGATAAAATTAAATATATATATATATATATATATATATATATATATATATATATTCAGTCCCTTCATAGGTTAAAAATATATATAGTATTCCTGTGCTTTTCTGTTTCTGGTCTCTCAGTGATAGCCATCACTTTACTTAAATAATGTTGGCTTCTGTCTGAAATATTGATGCAGGACTTGTATTTGGCAGACTAAATTGTTTTAATTAAAAATGTATGCATCAATTATGTAAAACCATCAAGAGAATCTGCGAAGACCTTCTTTATGTGAAATGTGCTTTTACATATAAGTATGATTTAAGTTTCTAAATATCATATGGATTAATTTCTATGAACTTTTGGTGAACAATTTTAGTTACTTCCTAAACCTCTTGACTAAACACACATGTACACATACAAATAGTATTTATGAAACTTAATGGGAAAATATTCTATATTCCATCTCAACCTAATATAAAAAATACATTTTCACAATTATAGAAAATATACTAATTGAAGCATAAGAACATATTTGTATAAGTAGTAAATGATAGTTTGATAGCAAATAATATATTCTCATAGAATTAAATTTAATGAAGAAAAAGAAAATCAATATATGAAGTGTAGGCAAACTGAAGACTCATTTTCAAGCAAGCAATGGAAAGACAGGTGATTGACTTTCTGACAACTATTTATGATCCAAGTAAAACATACTGGATGACAGAGCTATGATAAAACTAGCTTCTTATAACTTTTAGTGAAACATTTATTCTGGGTTACAGTTTCAGCTCTAGGCTTCCTGCTAATAGTCATTACAAAATATAATGTAAAATATAATTCTAAATAATTACACAGGCAAACATCTGTCAGACATCCAAGTGCCACATCATAAGCATTACTGTAACTGGGTTGACAATATGGTAGCTATACATCTTATTTCATTTCTTATTTTGGGTTGGGAAGAGTACAATGAGCATGATTGTGAATTCAATGTAATTTTTCCCAAGGAAACATTGGAGGATGTTAGTTGGAACAAAACTGCTGAAATAAACCAACCAACAAACAAAATATCCATAGCTTCAGAGAGTTCTTAATGGGATAAAAGTGTCTTTCGAATTTTGTCTTGCTGGCTATTGGCTTTTAAGAAAAAACATTAACATGAATCTTCTAAAGAGCATTACTAGGGGGCTTCTGGCTAAGATGTTACTGTAGGAACCACACCAAAGCAGCCTAGGGGAGAAAAAGAAAAAAAAACCAGCAAAATACACTCTTCTACTAAAATGTGAGGTGTATAAAAAATTAGCAATGGCAGCAGAGAAGTAGGAGAGATCCAGAGCATCCAGAGCCCACACAGGCAGGCAGAAGTGGCTCCAGTAGTGGCATCACTCGGCCTCTTTGAATACTCTCATAGCAGGCAAACCCAACACCTAGGGTCACTTTTGTAGATACTCTGAGAGTCTTGAGAGCCACACCTAGCACAGTAAGCTCCTACTCTGCAGATATATAACATCAGATTGATTGATACATCTAATAGTACTGCAGCTAACTGGAAAATCCAGGCATTAAATTAATCCAAGATGCAAAAATATAGACATTGTAACACAAGAAACACCAAAAATCAAGACAATATAAATCCACCAAAAAATATTAATGCATCAGAAATGACCTCCAGTAAGAATGAATTAGAGGAAATGCCTGAAAAAGATTTCAAAGGAATGATTATAAATATGCTCAAAGAAGTCAAAGAGGAAATCAAAGGAATCAAAGAGGAAATCAAAGAAATCAAAGATGACACAGGATACCAATTTAATGAAATAAAGAGGTAAGGAAGAACACAGTTAATGAAATAAAACAAAAAACTCTGTAGAAAATCTCACCAGTAAAATGGATGAAGTAGAGGACAGAATAACTAAACTAGAAGACCAGGGGCCAGATCTAATACAGTCCAAGAAAGATAAAGACAAACTAATAGGAAAATATGAATGTGAATTTCAAGATATTCAGGACACTATGAAAATATCAAATAAATGTTCCATATCATCATTATCCACTCATCAGTTGAGGGACATCTAGGCTGGTTTCATTTCCCAGCTTATTGCAAATTAAGCAGCAATAAACATGGTTGAGCAAGTATCTCTAAGGTAATGAGATGATTCCTGAGGATATATGCCTAGGAGTGCTATAGCTGGTGCATATGGTAGATCTATTTTTAGCTGTCATAGGAACCTCCAAACTGATTTCCTCAGTGGCTGCACAAGATTGCATTCCTCCCAACAGGGTAGAAGGGTTCTTCTTTTTCCACATCCTTTCCAGCATTTATGGTCATTTGTTTTCATGATGGTAGCCAATCTGACAGGAGTGAGATGGAATTTCAACATAGTTTTAATTTGAATTTCCCTGATGACTAGGGATGTAAAACATATTTTCAGATGCTGATACGCCATTAGCATTTCTTCTTTTGGGAACTCTCTGTTTAGTTCCATAGGCCATTTTAATTGTCTTGTTTGATTTCTTATCATTTAGTTTGTATGTCCTAGATATTAATCCTCTATGAGATGTATAGCTGGCAAAGACTTTTTCCCATTCTGTAGGTTGCCTCTTTGCTTTATTCACAGTATCCTTTGCAGTACAAAATCATTGTAATTTCATGAGGACCCAGTGGTTAATCTGTGGTTTTATAGCCTGAGGAATTGACCAATATGTTGAAGGGTTTCCCCTACTTTTCCTTTAGCAGTTTCACAGTTTCAGGTCTAATATTAAGGTCTTTAATCCATTTGGACTTGATTCTTGTACATAGAAATAGAAGAATCTATTTTCATCCTTCTACAGATACATATCCAGTTCTCCCAGCACCATTTTCTAAAGAGGCTGTCTTTTCTACAATGAATATTTTTGGCATTTTAATCAAATATCAGGTGGCTATAGCTACCTGGACTTACATCTGGTCCTCTATTCTGTTCCATTGATCTATACATCTGCTTTCGTGCCAGTACATGCTGTTTTTGTTACTATGGCTTTGTAGTGTAGGTTAAAATCAGGTATGGTGATACAACAGCCTTATTTTTGCTGCTCAGTATTGTTTTAGATATTCAAGATTTTTTGTGATTCCAAATAAATTTTTGGGTTGTTTTTATATTCTGTGAAGAATGCCACTGAAGAATAGATTAACGGGGGTTGTAAAGGCCCAAAGTGAGGTCAGAGGAAGAGATTAAGTAAAGGAAAGGTGGAGGGAGGGCTAATCAAAAATATAAGAGGATACAAATAAATTATATGGAATCTTCCAGTTGCAGACAATGGAACACTCAGGAGCCATAGATCGTTGTTAGAAAATTTTCAGTGCAAGGGATAGGATACCTCCAGTTAGTTGTTTGCCAGGGAGCTCCCTAATGCCCCTAAATATTATAGGCCATTGACGAGGCCCTTGGTTTCCCACCAGGAATAGATGGTAAGACCCTATTGCTGAAAACTCCACATATTTGGGCTGCAAGGCCACTGAGAAATCCTGCTAGAACTGAGCTGATAACATCCTCCATGTAGAGCAGCTGACAGAAAGCTGGAAGAAGCCATTCTACATGCAATTCAATGGGAGAAAGAGATACCGACAGTGAAGATACTCAACAGTGGACACTGCAAGCCTTATAATTGGCCACCCAGGCCAAATTAGCCAATGGGTGCAACAGTGGCATGTCTGTCATGGTGGAAATGAACTGCCCTCCAATTGGAATGGAGGCCTTCTCTATGGAGGGTGGGGGATACATCCCTGATATGGAAAACTTAAAACAGGGGTAGCCATGAGCCCCAGGGGTGTAGCATCTGCTGATGTCTGGAAAAATGTATATACTATGCTTATCAAACTGCCCAATAAGCACTTCTCTTAATATTCATATTCTTATTTTAATGCTACTCTCACTTTGGTAGAGTATCTTCTCTTTTCAGATGGCAATGACCTTGGAATGACTCAGAAGGTATCATAGTGCTGGAAAAAAGTGACTGGAGTACTGAGTAACATCTCGATCACACCTTCCAAAGCTCAGTATCTAATGCGGAAGAGGTGGCGGAAAGAATGTAAGAGCCAAAGGAAGGGTAGGACTCCGCACAACATGCGTCCTCCAGACATAAAATGGCCTGCATATCCATGACATCACCGTGCCTGACACTACCCACACAAGACCATCATAAGAGGAGGAAAAGATCATTATATCAAAATAAAAGAGAGACTGATTGAGATGGGGAGGGGATATGACGGAGAATGTAATTTCAAAAGGGAAAGTGGAGGGGGGGGGGTTCCAGGAAGGTATAACCATGGGATATTTTTTATAATCATGGAAAATGTTAATAAAAACTGAGAAAAAAAGAAAACATCAAATATAAGAATTCAGGATATAGTAGAAGTAGAAGAATTTCATGACAAAGTCCTAATAGGAATTTTCAACAAAGCCATAGAAGAAAACTTATGAACAAATGCATATACAGTAATCCTTTAGAACACCAACCAGACAAAACCTGGAAAGAACCTCTCCTCACCGTATTTTAATTAAACTACCAAACACACAAACCAAAGAAAAAATATTGAAAGCAATTAGAGAGAAAAATACAGTTACCTACAAAGGCAAGCCCAGCAGGATCACAGCAGATAATTCAACACAAACTTTAAAAGCCAGAAGGGTGTGGAGTGATTTATTCCAAGTTTTGAAATATAACAACTGTCAACCCAGGTTACTTTATCCTGCAAAGCTATCCATTCAAATAGATGGATAAATAAGGACATTCTACAACAAAATCAGGCTAAAGGAGTATTTGAAGACAAAACGAGCTGTACAGAAAATACTGGAAAGAATCCTCTATGGTGAAGACAAAGACAAGAATACATATAAGGAATCTGGAAAAAGCAAGCCATACTCAAATACTAGGTAGTACAAGAAAGCAAAGATAAAACCAGAAGAACTACAAAAAAATGGCAAAAATAAATACACATATTTCGATAATACCTCTTAATATCAATGGCCTCAATGCCCCAACCAAAAGACACAGGGCTGCAGACTGGGCCAAAAGCAGGAACCTACAAAGGATGGACACTGTCTTAGGGTGAAAGGTTGGAAAATGGTGTTTCAAGCAAATGGGCCAAGAAAACAAGCAGGAGTTGCTATCCTAATATCTGACAAGGTAGACATCAGGCCAATATTAGTTAAGATAGATAAGGAAGGTCACTTTATATTGATTAAAGGCACACTCCAAAGGGAGGGCATTACAATCCTAAACATATATGCACCTAACATGGGGGCTCCCAACTTCGTCAAACTTAGTGGAACTAATGTAACAGATAACACCAAACACAGTGGTAGTGGGGACTTGACCACCCCATTGTCATCAATTGACAGGTCATCCCAGGAAAAAATAAACAAAGAGGCATTGGGACTAAATGAGTTCATAGAAGGAATGGACCTAACAGATATCTACAGGACATTTCATCCAAATGCTAAAGAATATACATTCTTTTCAGCAGCACATAATACATTCTCTAAAATAGACCATATACTAGGACACAAAGCAAATCATATCAAAATCAAGAAAATTGAAATAATTCCTTGCATTCTATCTGAACACAATGGAATCAAACTACAAATCAGTAGCAAGAAAGGCTATAGAGCATACACAAAATCATGGAAATTAAACAACACACTACTAAATGATGAATGGGTCAATGAAGAAATCAAAAAGGAAATCAAAAAAAATTATAGAGTCAAACGATAATGAAAACACAACATACAAAATCTCTGGGACACAACAAAGGCAGTCCTAAGAGGAAAATTTAAAGCTGTAAGTGCCTATTTTAAGAAATTAGAAAGGTCACAAGTAAATGACCTAATGCTTCACCTTAAAGTAGTGGAAAAAGAAGAACAAGGCAAGGTCAAAATCAGCAAATGGGAAGAAATAATAAAGATTAGTGCAGAAATTAATGAAATTGAAAAAAAAAACCCAAAGAATCAATGAAACAAAAAGTTGGTTCTTTGAAAGGATAAACAAGATTGATAAACCCTTAGCAAATCTGACCAAAAGAAAGAGACACAAATTAATAAAATTAGAGACAAAAAAGGTAACATCACAACAAATTCTAGAGAATTTCCAAAAATCACAGGGACATACTATAAAAGCATATATTCCACAAAGTATGAAAATCTGAAAGAAATAGGTGATTTCCTTGATTTATATAACCTACCTAAATATAATCAAGATGATATTAATCACATAAGTAGACCTATAACAAGCATGGACTTCTGAACAGTTAACAAAAATCTCCCAACTAAAACAAGCCCAGGCCCAAAGGGTACACTGCTGAATTTTACCAGACCTTCAAGGAAGAGCTGACACCATTGCTTCTTAAGTTTTCCATAAAATAGAAAAAGAAGGAATTCTACCATACTCTTGCTAGGAAGCCAGCATCACCCTGATACCAAAACCAGGCAAAGTTAGAAGAAAAAATGAAAATTACAGACCAATCTCCTTCATGAACATAGATGCAAAAATTCTCAACAAAACAATGTCAACAGAATACAAGAATACATCAGAAAGATCATTCACCCTGACCAAGTAGGCTTTATCCCAGAGATGTAGGGATGGTACAATATATGCAAATCGATAAGTGTAATACATTACATAAATGGATTGAAGGACAAAAATCACATGATCATCTCATTAGATGCAGAGAAAGTATTTGACAAAATCCAACATCTCTTCATGATAAAAGTCCTACAGAGACTGGGAATAGAAGGAACATATTTCAATATAGTAAAGGTTATTTATGACAAGCCTACAGCTAACAGATTACTAAATGGGGAAAAACCAGAAGAATTACCACTAAAATCAGAAACAAGACAAGGGTGTCCAATCTCCCCACTTTTATTTAATATAGTACTGGAAGTCTTAGCCATAGCAATAAGGCAAGAGACACACTTAAAGGGATACAAATTGGACAGGAAGAGATCAAGTTATCATTATTTGCAGATGACATGATTCTATACATAAAGGACCCTAAAGACTCTTCGAGCACACTGTTAGAGCTGATAAACACCTACAGGCATGTAGAAGGATACAAAATAAATACACAGAAATCAGTAGCCTTCATGTATGCTAACAACAAAAACACAGAGGATGAAATCAGAGAATCACGCCCATTCATAATTACATCAAAAAATAAAGTACCTTGGAATAAACCTAACCAAGGAAGTAAAGGATCTCTACAATGAAAACATTAAAACACTCAAGTGTGAAACTACAGAAGACATTAGGAAGTGGAAAAGCATCCCTTGTTCCTGGATTGGAAGAATCAATATTGTGAAAATGGCAATCTTACCAAAAGCAATCTACACGTTTAATACAATCCCAAGGAAAATTCCAAAGACATTATTCATGGAAATAGAAAAAAAATCCAAAAATTCACTTGGAATCAGAAAAATACTCAAATATCTAAAATAATAATGAGCAACAAAAATAAGGAGGTATCACCATACCTGATTTTAACCTATCCCACAGTGCCATAATAAAAAAAAAAAAAACAAAAAACAGCATGGTACTGGCACAAAAACAGACGGGTAGATCAGTAGAACAGAATAGAGGACCCAGCTGTAAGCCCAAGTAGCTATAGCCACCTGATATTTGATAAAAATGCCAAAAATACTCATTGGAGAAAAGACAGCCTCTTCAGCAAATGGTGTTGGAAAAACTGGATATGTATCTGTAGAAGGATGAAAATAGATCCTTCTCTCTCTCCATGCACAAGAATTAAGTCCAAATGGATTAAAGACCTTAACATCAGACTGGAAACTCAAACAGCTAGAGGAAAAAGTAAGGGAAACCATTCAACATATTGGTCTTGGCAAAGACTTTCTGAATACAACCCCATTTGCTCAGGCAATAAACCCACAGATTAACCACTGGGACCTTATGAAATTACAAAATTACTGCAAAGGAAACTGTGAATAAAGTGAGTTTCTTTTTAAACATTCACATGATCAAATTGAAATGTGCTCATTCTCCTTCCTAACATACCAGAGAAAGTGGTTCAAATTGATAAATGCATGAATAGTCTCAAAAATTAAAACAAAGTATTTTCTAATATAAGAAACAGACATTTATAGTTCAAAGAAACATAAAGAACAAGGGACACATGCCATTTTCTTATAAGCAAGTGTTAAATGGAAAAACAAACAAACAACAAAAAAAAAAAAAGACAGAGACACGGGTGTCTCAAGCACCCAGACTTTACAGGAACTTGACTCCTGTCATAGATCTCTAATCTCACATCTTTCCTTTATGCCACACAAGCTCTAGAGTTCTACATCAATCTTTTCTGGGCTTTGTATATACTTATTGCATTTTCATGAATAAAATCATCTATCTCTTATGCTAATTCTAAACATTGACCTTGTTATATGAAGTTCACTTTCACTTGAACCCTCCCTCCCATTCCAGCCACAATGTCACTTTGAGTACTCACATATGTTACCTGCTGGCCAGCCAAAGCTCTTCCACTTCTCTAAATATACCCTGTGACTCTGTGTCTTTGCTCTGTCCATTCACATTCTTCTGTGTGCAGTGCTAACTCCTCATTGTGCTATTCAAAATACTGTCCCATCTCCCTGGGAAGTTCTTGGGAGCCATAGAGCAAAAGCCTCTCCATTTTGCCTAGGCCTGCTTGTAAGTTGACTCATTATTTAAAAAGCTGGCCATCCAGCTTTCTGTTAGGTACTTCTGGAATGTCAGTCAACAGACTGCTTACAGAGTCTTATCTTTTGCAATAAGCCAGGTTATGGTCAGGCTTCTGGGCACTAGGCAACCAAAAGTGCCTCCATCTTGAGTAATGACTCCATTTTGTGATAAGTTGTCTGTTCTGGAAAGTCACAAAGCCTGCAGCTGTTTGTTAAAGTTGTTAATCTTGTGGCTTTAAGGCCGGGGGCCTTATCCTGCTGAACATCTTGTGGCCTTGGGCCTATGACCTTATCCTGTCAAAATAGAACTGCAGCAATACCTAAACTACTGACAAACTTCCCTGTTCTGCTGTATAAAAGGTGCCCTGAAAAAAAAAAATAATGCAGCTTGATCAGAGTCCTGTCTTGCTGTTGGTTCCTTGTGTCTCTTGTCCTTCCATTTCAGGTTCTTTAGGGTCTGCGCTCCCACTGAAGCCCAGCTTCCCGGGGCAGGAAGTGTCTAATATATCAAGACAAAATCATGCACTCCATGAAGTTTTCCTTAATCCCCCAAATAAAGCTAACAATCCTTTCTCTTCATTCCTAATTTAGGTCCTATATGTATGCCTAACAGCAAACAATGTGGTTATATTACTCATTCATTTATTTAATTACTTATTTCTTTATCTTGTACCAAAATCTACAAACTCATTCTGGTATGAAAGATCCATGAAAGCAGATACACTGCCTTAGTCTCATCTACCTGACTCATATTTAGAACAATGCTTGACATAGTGAGGACACTTATAGATGTCAATATTTCAATACTTGAGGAATAAATTGATGAAAAGTAAATTCTATCTAAAATGTCTCTAGCACATTGGGAAAGTATGACAATATAGACAGAAATTGTCATTGTTTCTGATTCAGGTTTAGAAATACAAGCACATAAGCATAAATGAAATTCTGCATCTCAACAGGAAAATACTAATTGAATAAAGTTAATAAGAGAAACTGTGCTTAATCATATTACATGACTAGATCAATAGAGGAAATTGCCAAATGTCTTAGCATTTCTTTTTGTATATTAATAGAAACCCTATAATAAATTGTCAGTGTTTTATAGGAAAAAAAATTAGATACTATTGCAGCCAAGGAATCCATACTTGATTGTAAAACTTTTCACTGATTACAAAAAAAAAGCACAAATCCCTATAATATTGGTATAAAAAGTATGGCTTTCATGTAAGTAAGCTAAAACAGCACGTTACTGACAGGTTAATCCTGAGCATACAATTAATAGAAATATTCTGCTTTACAATATTGAATAAGTACATTTGTTTTAGTGTGGTGGCTTGTTAGTCTTCTGTAGCAATTGTAAAACATCAAACAATGCTTTCTTAGAGCTTCAACAATGAAACAATGTTGCCAAAGGAACTTTTTCTGACAACTTATTTTTCCAGTTGAATATGTTGCTGAAGTAACACTTGTTCTGACTTAAGGCTACCAGGGTGGTCCTTCACCACTGGTCATCAGGGAGGTTGAGAAACAATAGCACAAAAGTAGAGGTCAAGGTGGTTGCTGGCCACTTGCAGTTCACTCCTCAAAGTCAGAAACACAATTAAACTGGACAAACTCTCTCCCCATTTTTACCTATGTTCTTTTTAGGCCTTTCCTCATTAGAAACTAGTAAATTTACTTTACTTATAAAGTCTACTATTCTTCTGTTAAAATTTCATCATACTCATAAATCTAACATTTTCACATAAAAATCTCTACAAAGACCTAAGTAGTTGAGAATGATATTTCAATAATCTAGCTCTCTAAATTTATAAATGATCAAATATTGTCACTCAGAAAAACTTGACAGCTGTATGAATCTTAATTAAATATTATTCTCAAAGATGTCTATTTCATGTTGTTTATGAACTCAGCTGAAAGGCCACTGTGTTAAGAAGTTATCTGTGAAATCTGGTTAGAGGATATACCTCATATTACTTAGACTTAATTAATCAAAGCATACTGGTGACAATTTGGGTATTGGATCCTACTGGAAGTGGTTAATTGTTGGGGGCAGGCTTATGGGTGTTAGAGCCAGCTTCCCTTTGTCAGTATTTGGCACACTCCTCTGTTGTTGTCTATCTGATGTTGACTAGGAGGTGATGTCTGCTCTTGACTCATGCCATTTTACCCTGCCATCATGGAGTTTCCCTTGAGTCTGTAAGCCAAAATAAACCCTTTGCATCCATAAACTGATCTTGATGGAGTGCTTTCTGTCAGGAATGCTAAGCTGACTACAACTGGAAGTGAACAAGGGCCCTTTGATTGAATTTGAGTCCTACTTAATGGGATGAAATTCATGCCTGATACTGAAAAAAAAAAAAAAAAAAGGCAAAAGCCTATGGTTGAGATCATAAGCTTGAGGGAGGAAACTACAACTATTGTTTGGCTAAATGGAGATATTTGTGACCACCAAATTCCCTTACAGATATCTATATTTATACCTATATATTAGTGTATCACTTTTTGTTAGAGAAGCTTTTTTTTTCAGATGGCATTGACTTCTGGGGAGACAGATAACTTGCCTAAGTACTGAGAAGAAGTGACAATTGTGTGTTCAGCACAAAATAAGACATCTCTATCACAATCTCACTGGGCAAAGGACCATTGAAGAAATGGCAGTAAGAATGTAAGAGCTAATGGCTGAGAAGGATTGCTTTGGAATGCTGTCTTCCAGAGGCTGAGTGGCTGATCCCTTCACAAACTTACAGTGGATGTTGTTACCTTCATAACAGCTGAATATTGGGCCCATTAAAATGTTATTTTGAATGATGGAGGGCAAAATAAGAAAATAAACAAATAGAGACGTAAAATAGAAGAGGGAATAGTTGGATATAAGAGGGTTTACACTTAAACATGGATATAAGAATTAAGAGGACAAAGGAGGTGATGAAAATGTACTGTGACCAGGATACATATGTATAGAGGGTGTCAATAAAATATATCAATGCAGTTTTATTGGCTATAGTGTCATATGTATAAAATTTATATAACTGATAAAGTTTTAAAACCGTGGCTAGTTCAGGCTTCCAATGTGATAGTGTTCTCTCAGTTGATTCCAAGGAAAAACACATCCTTAACCTGCATCCTCACCCTCTCCACTCATATCACATGTGTCCATCACTGAAGTTGCCATAATTTTCTAATATTATCATAAGTCATTTATTAATTTGCTCTCCCTATTTCTCATTTTTTAACCTTACCTTAGGACTAATATCTTCTCATAACCAATAAACATGCATTTTACCTTTTATACCTTCTAGTTGTGTAACTTTGGGCAAATGAGTTGACTTTTCAGCTCAAATGTTTGTTTGTAAGAAAGGAATGGTATGGCATCCATTTACATATAATAGATGGACATAGGTGAATAGAACTAGCTTCAAAAATATCAGTGACCTTTTCTTCTCTCTCCAAATTGGCCTACCCAAAATTTCCCTCAAAACTACACTTAAGTCTTTTCTGAAATCTCAAATCTCCTTTTCTGGAAGTCTCTTCTTTTCCCTCAAGTTCTCCTCAGTTATTCTCCAACATAATTATTCTTCTTTATTTCCTCACCATCTTTAGCACTTTAAAAAACAGTGTGAAATCCTCAAAATTAACATATTTTCTATATTCTGAAAGATTGCCACTCACCCTCTAAATAGTGTTTGTGTGATATTTGATCCACACAGCAAAGGTGAGCACCCCTGGTTCCTTGCTGTTGTCATGCTCCAGATCAAGACTCATTAAAGGGCAGAAAGAACACTGATGGGTTTTGATTGACTGCACAGGAGGACCTGCAGGTTTGTTGCTATAAAACAGAGCAAAGCAGTAGTATGGTATTTGAGTGAACATGAAATACTATAGTACAGCCTTAGAATAATGAAATGAAGTATTTAATTACCTTGGTGTGCATCTTTCAGAAATTTCAATTATTAATTGGTATGAAAGTGACTTCTCTATAAGATGAAGCCTCATCCATAATCTACAGGAATTCTTGGCCATAGAAACAAGGTGAACAGCATGGAACTTTAAACATTCTAGTAGCAGCACTGAAAACAATAACCTCAATCATATTTATTAAATATAACACATCCAAGATATTTATAGTAATAATCAACAAAAGATGAAGGATTTTATATTTTTTCAATCCCTCCAGCCTTCTAAATATGCTGCATTTTGTACTCAGATTACATCTTCTTACTAGCTATTTTGAGATTGTTGACTGCTTTATTGCAGAGAACAGTCCTTGATATTAATTGATGGGCTGGAGAAATAGCTTAGCAGTTAAGACGCTTGTCTGCTAATCCTAAGGACCCATGTTTAACTTTCTAGATCCCATGTTAGCCAGCCACATACAAGTGAGGCAAGTGCAAGGTCACACATGCCAACTAGGTGGCACAAGTGTCTGGAATTTGATTACAGTGACTGAGGCCTTGGCATACAAAAATTTCTCTATCTAAAAAACAAATTAAAAAAAGTGATTGCTTTCTATGCCTAACATTCAGTCACAGAGCTACAAGTAGGTTGCAAAATGTTCATGCTGTTGATAAGCATAATTATATTCATAGTAGCCTGACAACAGTTCCTTCATAGACAGACATCCATATCCTAATGCCTGGATTCAGGAATGCTTTACACAGCAACACAGAACTATTACATATGATTAAATCAAAGCTCTAGGGATGGAAACAGTGTTCTAGGTTATCAGGATGAGCTCTAAGTGGAATGACAACCATCTTTAGAGCAGAAATTAAAGTTAAGCCTCTATGGGGGCTCATACCTCTGATCCCAGCATACTTGAGACTGATATCAGAGGACCGACATAAGTTGGAGGCCAGCCTGAGACAACAGAGTGAGTTTCACATCAACCAAGGCCAGAGTGAGATCCTATACTCCCCACCAAAAGAAAGAAAAGGCAGAAGGTGAGGCTGGAGTAACATAGCTGTGAGCCAAAGAATGTTGACATTTTCAGAAGCTAAAAGAAGCAAGGAACAAATGTGCTCCTAGATCCTCCAGAGCCAATGAGGTATTGCTGACACCACCCAGCAGTGTGTACATGTTTTGATCTCCCAGAATCCAAAGCTGTGAGAAATAAGTTTGTGTTGTGCTAAGCCACAAGTTTGTAATATCAGCTGTTGAAATTGAAACACAAGTCCTTGGGTACTAAAATAATGCACTGCTCATTTCTTTGTTATCAATGTCCAATCACTGGACTGGCAATTAAATCTGCATCGAATATTACTGCTAAAAGGGTTTTTCTAGTTCATTCATATTTTTCTTTTTTCTTTATTTTTTTTCTATAAATTTTGTTAATTAGTTTTGTATTCAGTGAATATAGTCAAGTTGGTACCTGTGGGGAGCTGCAGAGGAGCTGCAGCTACTTTTTGACTTCGGGAGCTACAGGTGGTCTTTAATCTCTTAACACAAAGGCCTTATCCTACAGCCTAGGTGAGAAGGCAGCCCAGGTGAGATGATGGCAGTTACATAGGCATCATTTAACATAAGGCATAGGCACCTGATAGAGGGGTGTTACCACATGGCCCTGGTAAAGCTGACCTTAGGCATTGTCAAGAACGTTCTATCTTTCTTATATAAGCTTGTGTCTGCCTGAATAAACCTGAGCCTTGATCAGAACTTGTCTTGGCTTCATTCCTTATGTTCTTGTCTCATATTCATTCCCACTCCCTCCTTCAGGGTCTGTTTCAACCTTCGTGCTGCAGGCCGGCTGGCACAGGTACCATGGTTAGGCTCATCCATGTTCTTCCCCCTCCCCCTAGCCCTTCCTTGTTGAGGTATAGGGGTCATGCATTGTGGAGTTAGCCCACAGTTATGGGTAAGAGAAATGTCTGTGTGTATCATGACCCAAAGTGTGGCTCTGACATTCTTTCCACCCCCTCTTCTGAAAAATTTCCCTGAGCCATGTTGGGTTCATTTTTGGTCTGCTTCAATGATGAGGTATTGGGAGCCTCTGTGTCTCTGGATATCTGGAGTTGATTATGCTCTATGTTGATCTCCTTCACCCATGAGCTGGTAATGGTTTCAAATACTACCTACATGCTGAAAATTTCAGAATTTGTATTGCATTGCTTTTAACATCCCCTTGAGCCCTAAACTAATATTCTCAAGAATTTACTAGTATTTCCTCCTGGATGGATCAGAATCTAAACATGATCTCCAAGTTGAACTCATGGTCATATTCAACAGAGTCCCCAGGTTCCCTCCATCAGTTAACAGACCAGTCACACATACCTAGGGTGACCTTAGCTCCTGGTTTGCTTAAATGGCCCTTGGTTATCCTTGCATTTGTTTAATATTAAGAATGATAGTTATTGAAAAAAAATTAATTGATTTAATTTATTTCAAAATAATCTCAGTTTGGTAAATCTTTGTAGTTTGATTTCCAGTTTTCAAAATGATGTCAACTACTTGTGTACAAGAGAAAACATTTTGGAGAAAAAAAAAAAAGAGCATACAATTAATCAATAATGCAATACTGGTTTCTTTCTCTTATCTATTTCATAAAGCATGACATTACATGCTAGAAAACAATGAAATATTGTCAGACAGAGCTCAGACCTCTAGCTACTATTAGCCTTAGATAATAGAACTTCATAGTGGTGCCCAGGCTAGTCACTATGTATCCCAATTTATGCCTGGCTTGTACAAGGACTGGTTGTTTTCAAATTGAGAAGCATCTGCTTAAGTGGGGATCATAAGGAATATGGGGAAATATAGATATGTACATGAAACGGATGGAGAAAATAGTCTTAAGGGTAATATTATTGGCTATAGGCAGCTTTAGCAGCATGTTAATACTTTTTATCCCATGTATTATGTTATATATGTACAACTAATCACTTAATTACTTATACTTTTGTTTTTCAATAAATACCTCTCAGCAGCAACAAACCAAGAAATTAAAAGTTAGAGAAATACTAGTTTAATACAAAAGTCTAATAGTAAAGATGGATGAACAAATAACCTACATAAAACATTTGTTGACATTTCTCCTCTACCATATGTGGGGAATGAAGTTATTATTGACCACATAATAACCAGATCATGAACCTGCAGGAATAGCATTATGTAATTATTTATGTTTGTCAGTACTGTTACCTATCAGTATAAGAAACTGAGTTTTCATTTAGATTAAGTATGTCCTTAGGACATAACTTGGAGGATTAAATTTTAATAAGCAACAATTTATTCATGAGTGCCCAAAGATTTTTTCTGTGATTTAACTTGGTTGTGAAATAGCCTACAAGAACATAGTCATTTAATTTACTTGCATTAAGCCTATAACTTTTCTGAATTTATACCTTCTGTAACTTCTCTTTCAAAATAGCTATTTAGAAAAAATTGGAGCTACAAGTAGAAACTTAAAATAATTTAAATTATGGACACAAATTGTTAGCATTTAATTCTGATTTCTGTCTTGTAACATTGTAGTTATAAATTATAGATTTGTATGCATGAAGAAACTTTGGAATCTTCTGGGATTTATATTAAAACTGAGGATAACAATTATCATGGATTTGGTGATGATGAGTATAGTATTAAGTTTTGGCTTTTTTTTTAATTTAAGATTTTATTTTATTTTATTTTAATGTCTTTTGTTCATTTTTATTTATTTATTTGAGAGTGACAGAGAGAGAGAGGGAGAGAGAGAGAAACAAATAGAGAGAGAATGGCCGCGCCAGGGCTTCAAGCCACTGCAAACGAACTCCAGATGCGTGCGCCATCTTGTGCATCTGGCTAATGTGGGTCCTGGGGAATCGAGCCTCGAACTGGGGTCCTTAGGTTTCACAGGCAAGAGCTTAACCGCTAAGCCATCTCTCCAGCCCATGTTTTGGCTTTCTTAATGCTATGATATTAGTCTGCAGATAGGTGGGATTTTGAGGACATTACTAATAAAAAAGAACGAAATTTAATATAAATCACTTGTCCAGACAGTTTCCTTAGGTAAAGGAGGATTCAAACATAAGACAAATTTAGTATTCTTAACACTTTTTATGGATATGATTAATGAGGCTATCTAAGTTCAGTTGGTATACACAGAATATATTTGGTATCTTTACTCTCTAAATTATATTCTCATATTTTCATGTCTAAATGAGTTCTAATTTGCCCTTTTATTATTGATGGTGTGTGTGTGTGTGTGTGTGTGTGTGTGTGTGTGTGTGTGCATGTGTTCACTTCTTCTGTTGGTTTTATTTATTATTGTCATTGTTTTAGCTTGTGAAGTAGGTCTGGCTAGCCTCAAACTCATGATCTTCCTGCCTCGTCATTTTGTGTACTTGAGATTGTAGACATAAACCACCATTCCTGGCTTACTGTACCTTATTAAAACATTTTTCCCCAAGTGGTTGGCTTGAGAAATCTTGTTTTGTCATTGTTAGAACCTTCAAGCATATACTGCTGACATCAACATAGGGAAATACTCTGAGCTCCATTTTGCTGTGTAAACAGTCAATAGATCTTTTAATTTTGTCACTGGAAAAGCCAGTAATGAACACACAGTAAAATAAGTGTGAGCTATCTGCCAGGGTACTGTGCTTCCGGCCTGCTTCCCAGGCCCGCCCTGATTGTTTGGCCGCATGCTCTATCGACTGCTGCCATAGCAGTCCCAGGGGCACCCTTTGGCTTTCTAACGTGAGCTGACATTTGCACTGCTTTCAGATATGGTGTTTAAAATATAACCGTGATTTTTTTACACAGGTTTAAAGAAAAAGATCCTGGCATACACTTCTTTTTCATTTGGGAATGGCAATACATTATCAATGACAAACTTTTAAAAATATAATATGTTTCCTCTTTAAGTTACCTTCAAATTAAATTGTAAATAAATGTATGATAAAATTTCAAAGCACTGCATTTATATTGGAAAATTCTTTTTCTTAAAGTTACATTTTTAAAAACACAGCCTTAAAGAACTATTCTACAGTGGATAAATAAGAATTTTATATACTTGTTACTCTGAAATTAAGCTTCTTAATCTATGTCTTGATTTAATGTGCTATCTTTAGCATCACTTTGTGGTTATATTATGGGTATGTTACACTACTTGTTAGAAAGTTCCTCACAAAAAAAGTTCTAGTTTTTAAACTGGTTTATTCTGTGTTGAGCCATCTCTCTCTCCAACCCTCATATTTTCAAAATCAAAATCCTTATAATGTTACACTACCAGAAAGTATCTGGTTTATGTTTTTTTGTTTGTTTGTGGTGGTTTTTTTTTTTGTTTGTTTGTTTTGATTTTTCCAGGTAGGGTTTCATGCTAGCTCAGGTTGACCTGGAATTTACTATGTAGTCTTAGGGTGGCCTTGAACTCATGGCAATCCTCCTTCCTCTGCCTCCCAAGTGCTGGGATTAAAGGTGTGTGCCATCATGCCTGGCCATTTTATCTTTTAAACATTGATGTGGTATGTATTATTCTTAGTTGCTTATATGTATATATCACATATTTTACTTTACTTTGTATTGGCTAGGTATCTGTAAGATTATTTGAACTTCTGATAAGTAAATGCAAGTATTGTGATCATTGAGGTTTTGTTTTAAATAAACTTGAAAAGATAAAATAGTCTATAATTCTCCCCTTTTAATGTTTTCCTAAATGTTACATTGTTTAAATAGCAGCATTTCCAAAGGTTTTTTTTTTTTTTTTTTTTTTTTTTTTTTTTTTTTGAGATAGCGTCTCATTCTAGATCATGACCTGAAATTCACTGGGTGGCCTCAAACTCATGGAGATCCTCCTACCTCTGCCACCCAAGTGCTGGGATTAAAGGTTTGTGCCACCATGCCTGGTCAAAGGTTTTAATGAATGTTTTAAGACAAGGAAAATAAATTTGCAGAAACTAAATTTAGCATTCATTTGATTAAATATGGGTTTTAAAACAAAAAAAAATGATGTTAATAGAAAACTATAATTTTCTGTAAGAATAAATTAAGCACTTGCCCAAACAGTCTTTTGGTATCTAAGAATTGTGTAGAATTGTACATATCAAAAATCCCTTCACAACAGTCTTAGCTAGTGTTGGATCTAATGTGCATTATACATAACTGGCTAACCAGGCAAGATGTACCCACTGGCCCAACAGTGGCATGGCTGTTATGGGGATGACAATTGCTCTCTAATTTGACTTAAGACCCATTCCACAGAAGTAAACTCATTCCTATTACTGAAAACCTATGGCTTAGACGTTCATAAATCCTAAAGGGGTTAGATACTACTATTGATTGGTTAAATGTTATGTTGATCTCATAATTTTTTCCTTTAAATATTTATATTTATTGTCTTCTTTGGATAGAGAAGCTTCATTTTGTAGATGTTAGTGACTATAAGTGACTCATAACTAGTCAAAGTCCTAAGAATGAGTGGCTATTTAGTGCTCACTGCTAAGTGGAGTATTTCAATCTCACCCTCCAAGTCTCAGAGAACTTTGCAGAAGATGGGTTGAAAGAATGTCAGAATCAAAGGATGGGAAGGAATGCTTTGAAACACATCTGGACATGAAGTGGCTATTCCATGCATGATTCTGTAGCAGCTGTCATTACCTACATCAGGCCTACACAACATTGGGCCAATCTACATTTTGACATGGGCAATGAAAGACAGGTAAAAAAATAGCATCAAAACAGAAGATGGACTAATCAGAAAGAAAGAGTTCAGCAGAGTGAGGATGGGATAGGGAGAAAATTGAAGGGAATGGGAGTATATTATATTCAAAATACATAGTGCACATGTTTGAAAACATCAATAAAATAGTTAGCAAATGTTTATCTGACTGCATATATGTAGTACCTACCTAAAAGCTGGGTGCAACTACAAATGCCTATAAGATCAGTACTGGGGAGGCAGGGACAAGAGGATCCATGGGGCTTGCTGGCCAGCTAGTTTGACTGAATTGGTTAGCTCCAGGTTCAATAAGAATCTTTGTCTGAGTACTAGAAAGGATAAGAAGAAGGGTACGATGGTAGGGAGTGAGTAGGTCAGGCCCACATCTGGACTCCTCTCACCTCCTCCCTGGTCTGAATTCCTTGCACAGTCAGCATGTGTGTGGTGGGGGGCAGTCAGTGTGTGGATGGGTGCTGGGGTAAGGATTGAGTACCAGAACCATTTCTGGAACTGCTCCCATATCCCAGGTCTGAGTTCCTTGCACATCACTGTGTGGGAGACCATGGCCCTCTGGAAAGAGTAGACCAGATCCCTATAACTGGGCTCCTCCCACCTACACAGTCTAGGTTACCTGCACCGATCCATGTCCTGGAGGGCTCAGCACAAAGTAGGCCAGATCCCTGTTTGCTCACTCCTCCTAGTCCCCTGGTCCTGGTAAGTTCCATTGTGCCTTGCTCTGTAAGACCTGGCCTCTATGTGGTCTATGGAATCAGGGCTTTTGCGCTGGTATCTTCACTGGACACTAAATTCCAATAACCCTGCTCACCTGAGTCAGAGGCTGAACAGACCAAAGGACACAAACTTGCTCTTCCCCCAATAAAATAAAAAGTCTTCTTAAAACGGGTAGGAAACAACACACACATACACACAAAAAAAGCCAACAAAAGTCAGAAAACTAAGAGATCTACACGAAGGATGCCTAATCCTATTACAGAAGTCTCCAGAAATCAACAGAAGTTCATTTCCAAAATGAAAACACAGCAACCAATGAGACATTAAAAAAAAAACAACACAAAGAAAACCCGCTGAACTTGAAGCAAACTATCAATGAACCAATAATCATATCAATGAAATTGAACAGAATAGTCTAATAGAGCATTGAACTTTTGACAGTAGGCTTTATTTGACAGAAGAAAAGTTTAGAAGGTTAGAACCCTCCAAAGAGATGTGAATAAATTGAAGGTAAGTCAAGAAATGGAAGACCTCAAGAACTGGTTCATTAAGCTTAATGAAGACTTGCTCAAATTCAAGAATGAACTATAGGAAACATCAAGAAAATCAGAATTCAAATTGAAGTCATACCTCAAAAAAGAGATGGACATTATATAAAATAACAAAACAGAAAACAAAAAATCAAATAATTCAAATACAATTTATGAAAATCTCTCTAGAACCACTCACCAACAGAGTTACTCATATGGAAGACAGACCTCTGACCTGGAAGATAGGACAGAAGAAATTAATCAGAAGGCCAAAAACTTTGTTAAGTTCAAAAAATCAAGTGAACAGAATATGAGGGAACTGTGGGACATCCTAAAACAACCAAACATCCAGATCATGGGCATAACAGAAGGAAAGGAAATACAGACCAGAGGCATAGAAAACATACTCAACAAAATTATTAAAGAAAAATTTCTGAATCTTGCAAAACAGAGGCCTATCCAGATACAAGAACCAGAACACCAAACAGGCAGGACCAAAGAAGAAACTGTCTAAGACACACCATAGTTAAAACCTTTAACAACAAAAACAAAGAGAGAGTGTTAAAAGCAGCAAGAAAGAAGCAATTCACAAATATAAAGGCATTCCAATTAGAATAACATGAGATTTCTCAATGCAAACCCTGAAAGTCAGAAGGGCCTTGAGTGGAACACTTCAAAGTTTAAAAATCTATGGCTTCCAACCCAAGCTACTTAACCTAGCAAAAGAATCCCTCATAATAGATGGTAAAAGAAAAACTTTCCATGAAAAAAGTCAACTCTATAATTATGTGAACCCAAATCCAACCCTTCAGAAAACACTTGAGGGAATACTCCACATAGAACAGTCAAACAATCTCAGGAGCCAACAAGAAGAAGATCACAATGACCAAAATAGACCAGGCTCATCACAATACATAACACAAGCAAGCACCCAAACCCATGAAATCCCTCCTCATGGCAGGGATTAATTCAAACCTCAGAGTAATAACCTTAAATATTAATGGTCTTAACTTGCCTATCAAAAGTTACAAGCTATTAAGATGGATCAAAAAACTGGACCCTTCTATCTGCTGTCTTCAAGAAACCCACCTCACCACTAAATATAGACACCTCCACAGGATGAAAGGTTGGAACACAATATTCCAAGCAAATGGAAATAAAAGTACAAGTGGGTGTTGCTATATGAATATTTGATAAAATAAATGTCAAACTAAAGTAATGAAAAGGGACAAAGAAAGCCACTTCTTATTCATCAAGGGAATGATCCAACATGAGCACATCACAATCATAAACATACATGCACCAAACACAGGGGCACCACAGTTTATAAAACAAAATCTACTCAACAATAATGCAGAAATAAACACCAACACCATCATAGTTGGAAACTTCTATACTCCACTATCATCAATAGACTGGTCATTCAAGCAAAAATCAACTGGGAAATAATAGAGCTCAGAAACATCATAGATCAACTAGACCCAAAGGATATCTACAGAACTGTCCATCCCAACTCTACAGAATACACATTCTTCTCAGCAGCCCATGGAACCTTCTCCAAAATTGACCATATATTAGGCCATAAAGCATGCCTTCATAAAGTCAGGAAAATTGAAGTAACTCTCTGTACCATGTCAAATAACAATGCTTTAAAGCTAGAAGTTAACAACAAGAGACACATCAAGAATGCTATTAACTCCTGGAGACAAAACAACACACTTTTAAACAATGAATGGGTCATGGGAGAAGTCAACAAAGAAATTGTAAAATTCTAATAATTGAATGATAATGAAAACACAACCTAACAAAACTTATAAGACTCAATAAAGGCAGTCATAAGGGGAAATTCATAGCCCTAAATTCCTTCATTACACAGCCAGAGAGATGACAATTTAATAACCTGTCTGTCCACCTAAATGCACTGAAAAAACAAGAAGTAGCCAACCCGAAGAGTTCCAGGCAGAGAGAAATAATCAATATTAGAGCAGAAATTAATGAATTTTAAAATAGAAAAACAATTTTTTTTTAAAAAAAGTCAATGAACAGAGTGAATTCCAGGTCAGCCTGAGCTAGAGTGAGACCCTACCTCAAAAAACAAAAACAAACAAACAAAAACAAAAATCAATGAAATGAAGAGCTCTTTTTTTTCTTTTTTTGAAAAAAATAAGCAAGATTGACAAATAGTTGGCCAAAGTGATCAAGCACAAAAAAGAAGTTTCAAATTAACAAAATTAGAAGTGAGAAAGGAAAGAGAACTATAGACATCAATGAAAGTGGAAGTATCATCAGGGCATTCTTTTAAAACCTCTAGTCCACAAAATTAAATAATCTATAAGGAATGGATGAATTCCTAGATATATACCACCTACCAAAACTAAACTCAGAGCAGATTAATGTCCTAAACAAACCTATCAAACCCATGGAGATTGAAAAGGTAATCAAAAATCTCCTCCAAAGGAAAAGTCTAAGACCATATGGCTTGTCAGCTGAATTCTATCAAACCTTCATAGAAGAACTGAAATCAATTTTTCTCAACATATTCAGCATAATTGAAGACCAGGGAATCCTTCCTGACTCCTCTTATGAAGCTAGCATCACCCTAATACCGAAACCAAACAGAGATGCAAAAAGGAGAGAAAGTTATTGACCTACATCCCTAAAAAACATAGATGCAAAGATCCTGAACAAAATTCTTGCAAACCAAATTCAACAACACATCAAAAACATTATCTACCTTGATCAAGTAGGCTTCATCCCAGGGATGAAGGAATGGTTAAACATATGAAAATCAGTCAATGTAATTCAGTACATAAATAAACTGAACCATAAGAATCATATGGTCATCTCAATTGATGCAGAGAAGGCCTTTAACAAAGTACAACACCACTTAGGCATGGAGGCTTTATATCTCAACACGGTAAAGGTTATACATAAAGCTCCTAAAGCCCAAATAATTCTTAACAGAGAAAAACTCAAAGATTACTCACTGAGATCAGGAAGAAGATAGGGGTGCCCACTCTCACCACTGCTCTTTAACATAGTACTAGCCCAAGCAATAAAACAGAAGAAAGAAATAAAAGGGATACAAATTGGAAAGGAAGAAGTCAAGTTAGCCCTATTTTCAGAAGCTATGATCCTATATAAAAGTGACCCAAAAGTCTTCATACAAAAACTTCTAATGGTAACAAATTCCTTCAGCAAAGTGGCAGGATGCAAAATCATTGCACAAAAATCAGTAGCTTTTCTATATGCGAAGGACAAATATACCGAGAAGGAAATAAGTTAGACTGTCCCATTTTCAATAACAACAAAAAAATAGTAAATAACTTGGAATAAAACTAACAAAGGAGGGCTGGAGAGATGGCTTAGCGGTTAAGTACTTGCCTGTGAAGCCTAAGGATCCCGGTTCAAGGCTCAGTTCCCCAGGTCCCACGTTAGCCAGATGCACAAGGAGGCGCACACGTCTGGAGTTCGTTTGCAGAGGCTAGAAGCCCTGGCGTGCCCACTCTCTCTCTCTCCCTCTATCTGTCTTTCTCTCTGTGTCTGTCACTCTCAAATAAATAAATAAATAATTTTAAAAAAAAGCTAACAAAGGATGTGAAGGAAATATATAATGAAAACATAAACACACTCAAGAAAGAAATAGAGGATGATTTAAGAAGATGGAAGGACTTCCCATGTTCCTGGATTGGTAGAATTAATATTGTGAAAATGGCAATTCTACCAAAAGTAATGTACAAATTTAATGCAATAACAATGAAAATGCCTACATCATTCTTCACTGAGACTGAAAAATAGATCTGAAAATTCATACGGAATAGCAGAAGGTTCATATATCCAAACATATCCTTAGTAAAAGCAACACCTCTGGTGGTATCACCATAACTGATCTAAAGCTATATTACAAAGCCATAGTGACAAAAACAGCATGTACTAGAATAAAAACATAGACCAGTAGAACAGAATTGAAGACCTAGATTTAGAGCAACCAACTACAGCTGCTTGATCTTTGACAAAGGTGCCAATAATGTAGACTGTAGAATAGACAGCATTTTTAACAAATGGTGTTGGACAAATTGGATGACAATATGTAGAAAAATGAAATTGGACCCACTCATTTTGTCATACACAAAAATTAAGTCCAAATGGATTAAAGACTTCAATATAAGACCTGAAACACTTTAACTACTAGGAGAATAAAATAAGAAGCACTTTCCAAGATATAGAACTGGAAAAACACTTCCTGAACAAAACCCCAGTAGCTAAGGAAATTAAAAAATCACTCAACTCAACCAATGGGATCTCATGAATCTAAAAAGCTTTTACACAGACACATAAACCATAAGCAGAGCCAATAGATTACCCAGTGAATGGGAGAAAATCTTTGCCAGTTATAACACTGCCAGAAGCCTAATATCTAGAATCTAAAAAGAACTCAAAAAAACTAAACAATAAAAAAAAAATCAAACAACCCACTTCATAAGTGGGACAGAGAACTAAATAGGGATTTCTCAGAGGAAGAGTTACAAATGGCTAACCCATACTTAAGAAAATGTTCAACATCCCTAACCACTAAGGAAATGCAAATTAAAACAACTATGAAATTCCACCTTACCCCAGTAAGGATAGCAAACATTAAAAAATCAAGTGAAAAAAAAAATGTTGACAAGGCTGTGGAGAAATTGGAACTCTCACTCATTGTTAGTGTGAATGTAAGCTGGTACAACCA
This sequence comes from Jaculus jaculus, assembly GCF_020740685.1. Lineage (NCBI taxonomy): Eukaryota > Metazoa > Chordata > Mammalia > Rodentia > Dipodidae > Jaculus > Jaculus jaculus. Next base: position 75,214,711 of record NC_059112.1, on the reverse strand, counting down.
CCATGGAAATCAATGTGGAGACTCTTGAAAAGGATTAATATAGAGTTACCAGCAGAACCTGTTATTCCCTTCCTGGGCATTTACCCTAAAAGCTCCACTTCTCAGTTCAGAAATATTTGCTCAACAATGTTTATAGGTGCTCAATTCATAACAGGTAAAAACTGGAATCAACCCAGGTGCCCATGTGGTATGTCTAGATGATGGAATTCTACTCAGCAATAAGAAAAATTGTGACATAGAAATTTGTAGGAAAATTGTGGAACTTGGAGCACATCATTTTAAGTGAACTCATACAATCACAGAAACACAATTGTCACATGATCTCACTCATCTAAAGTTCCTAACCTGGATCAGCCCAAGTTGCTGCATAACTGAATAGCATCTTGAGACTTGGACAACAGGGATGGTTTGGGGGAAGGGAGCTGGCGGGGGGACCCAAAATCTGAGCACAAATTGAACTGGTACCATGAATCTTATATCCTGGAAATCAGACTAAAAGGTGGAACCCTCAAGCAAACCTAGAGGAAGCACCTAAATTAAAGGGACTTGGAAAAAGTGAGATGAAACCTAACTTCAAAATTTTCCTGTTTCTCTTCCTCTCTAGCTTTTTCTTTTTTTCTTTTTCCTTGGTACTGGCCTGTAATTCCCTGTACCATGATGTGGTCTACATCCACAATGAGCTGTTAATCAGAGAGACCTACTAGATCTCCCAAAACAAAAAAGACAAACTTCTGTCAGAGCACTTGATTACCCACCAGAGGTTAATGGTACAACCCTACTGCTGAAGATACCAATCACTATGGGCACAGACCATGGAAAGACCTGACTGGAATACAGAGGCAAGCCAGTTCTCAGATAATTAGCCCATCTAGTACTGGAAGACATTACAAGAGCTACCAGGGGAAAGTGGCCAACATCTGTCCAAGCAACTCAAAGTCTAAGTGACTCAGAAGCAAACAGCCTGACATGATGCTCACACAAGTGCAATAGTGGCCCACATCCATGGTTGGTAACCAACTGCTCTTGGGTTGGCTAACAGATCCACTCAGCAGAAATATGACCCTATCTTGAGGTTGGAAACAAGCCAGAATCATAACCAGATAATGATTTTGCTTTCCATTGTCAAGCTCCCACTAACCTTACACTCTAAAAGTATCTAAACCCTTATAATTCTCTCGAAATTAATAATGCTTATCCCATTTAACTGGCTCTGATTTCATTCTCCGTTGGAGAATCTGCTTCTCTTTTTTATGTGGGAACTTGACTTGAGAGATAAATGACCCAGTGCACTGCACCCCTGCACCAGCTAAAACCACAGAGGAATTGGGGAAATGGGCAAGAATGCTGTTCTCTTAGCTAAGCTGTTATCAGCACAAGGGTGATGGAGAAAGATACTGAGGACACTCAACACCTACGAAACCAGACATCTACATGCTCCTAAGTACCCATCACTAACGTAGACTTTAAATGTCCTCAGCATGGCTCAGGGAATTTTGCAGAAGAAGGGGCAGAAAGATTGTTAGAGCCACAAGTTGGGACATTTTGAACAGAGAAATTGCCTCTCCCCCATAACTGACTTCTGCCCACATAATGCACAACCCATAATCCCCATGGGGTTGACCTACATCCCCAATGAAGAAGGCCTCTTCAGAAAAGAGTCACCAAGAAGGGAAAGGATTGTACAACATGTGATGTTTACATATAAAATATGTCCATATCTAATAATTTAAAAATGAAAAATAAATTAATAAATAAGAGATTAAAGGAGAAACCTTTTGCCTTAACTTACACACAAACATGCATGTGCACGTGCACACACACACACACACGTTCATATGCAACCAGATTCTTGGACTCTTGCAGTCAGGCTCACAGAAATCGCTTGATCAGAAACATCTTGTAGAATAAAAAGGGTTTTCTTTGGCTTGCAAACTCAAGGGGAAGCTCCATGATAGCAGAGGAACATGATGGCATGAGCAGAGGGTGGATATCAGCTTCTGTGCAACATTAGGTGGACAACAGCAACAGGAACATGTGCCAAACATTGCCAATGGTGAGCTGGCTATAACACCCATAAGCCCACCCCCAGTAATACACTACTTCCAAGAGGTATTAATGCCCACATCTTTATCAGCTTTGAACCTAGCATTCATAGACTGAAATTTATGGGGGACACTTGAATAGAACCACCACATTCCACCCCTGCTCCCCATAAACTGATAAACATACATGAGGTAAAATGCTACATCTTCTGTCCAACTTTAAAGTCCCCATAATGTTTATCAATCCTAAATGATGTCCTAAAATCTCTATAGTCAGAGATCTTTTAATTGAGCCATAAGAACACCCCCTACCAAAAAATAACATAATGTCACAGAATAAACACTCACACTGAAAAAGATGGCATTGGGGATTGCAAAAAAATATTCAACCAGGGCTGGAGAGATGGCTTAGCGGTTAAGTGCTTGCCTGTGAAGCTTAAGGACCCCGGTTCTAGGCTCGGTTCCCCAGGTCCCACGTTAGCCAGATGCACAAGGGGGCACACGCGTCTGGAGTTCGTTTGCAGAGGCTGGAAGCCCTGGCGCGCCCATTCTCTCTCTCTCCCTCTATCTTTCTTTCTCTCTGTGTCTGTTGCTCTCAAATAAATAAATTAAAAAAAATTAAAAAAAATATTCAACCAATACAAGCTTAAATGGGGCAAATATCAAAATCTGTGGCTCCAAGTCCAACTACTCTAATCAGTGAAAAATATCCAGGTCCAATAATTCTAACCAGCAACATGTTTCTGAAGTTCCAATTCCATCCCTCCAGCTAGGCTACTTACAGTCCTGGAAACTTCATCCAGGGCTGGAAGCTCTCCTTTGGCAGCCATCTCATCTTCCCAGCATCTCCACTGAGTCTCCACTGCAACCCAAAGTTCATCCTCACATGCTCCATCAGGTCTCCAAGCAGGGAATTCAGCAAAACTCGCTTCACACTGCAAAAGGCCATTTCCAAAACACAAGGCTGTGTTGCAAATTCAATGACCCTCTCTTTCCTGCCTTTCTTATATGCCATAATGCCAGGTAGGATGGCAGTTTGTTAATCGAGGGGGGAATAAAGCAGACTTTGAAGAACAGGACTCTCCTTCTGCATTCAGGCCCCTTCAAATGTGGGTTTTTTTTTTGTTTTTTTTTTTTTTTTTTTTTTTTTTTTGTCCTGTTGTCCCACTACAGGTCATCTGGCCCAATCTCAATTGCAGTAATCTCTCATACATTTGCAGCTGACTGGACAGAAGTTTCAGCCCAAAGATTTTATTTCTTTCTGTGTAATATCCCTCTGCTCATGCCAGTCCATTCTATGCATTGCAACCCTGCACAAGTTCATAGGACACAAGCAAAAGAACACAGCAAGCAAGAAAGAAAGATCTTTCTTACCCTCATAAGCCAAACCTCACAGTCCATAGTACTTACAGCATTTGGGTCTTTCAACTCTGAGCAGGAGAGTCCAGCAAGCTGCACTTACAGCACTGCAGTCGTCACTTAGGCCAAAGTTTCAAATACCTCCACATTCCTCCCGAAAATCAGCTCTAAAAGGCCAAAAGCCACAGTTAGATGTCTAGCAGCAATGATACCTCACCTGAGTACTAACTTTACTGTTGCAGTCAGGATTGCATTGCTGGCAGAAATCACCCAACCAAGAGCAGCTTGTGTGGACAAAGGGTTTATTTAGGCTTACAGACTCAAGGGGAAGCTCCATGATTGGCAGGGAAAATGATGGCATGAGCAGAGGTGGACATCACCTCCTGGCCAACATTAGGTGGGCAACTGCAATAGGAGATTGAGCTAAACACTGGCAAAGGGGAGCTGGCTATAACATTCATAAGCCAGCCCCCAACAATATACTGCCTTCAGAAGGCATTAATTCCCAAACCTTTGTCAGCTGGGAACCTGGCATTCAGAGCACCTAAGTTTTTGGGGAACACCAGAATCAAACCAGTCCATGGACCTACACACCACTGTGTTCACACAGCATCTGAACAGTTCAGACAGCATTCTCAATGCATTGAGCAGCCATTGTAATATTTGAACAGAATGTTACATTAGATTTTTGAAGGCTTTCTTATAGGGAAAGGCTAATAGAGAGCAACACTAGAAACAGACAAGCCATTGAATATACTGGTAAGTCAGTTCAGATGAATGGAGGCTTATTGGCCTAGAGTAATAGACATGCAAATTATATTTATTTTGGAGAAAAGCAAAATGAATTTTTTGATGAGTGAAGAGTGATAGCTTCAAACAAGAGAATCAATAATAATTCATAGCTTATAAACTACAGAGATATTGCCATGCTATTTTCTGACTACTTATTTATTTATGAGAAAAACTGGGGAGAAGGATATGAGGATAGAGGAGAAGAGCATGGCTGTTTTGAGAGCTAAGTAGAGAAATCACACTGACATTTGTTTATGTAAACCTGATGCTGAGAGGAGAAATAAAGACTGAACAAAGCTCACAGTAGATTCTATTAGAATTCATAACACTAGATAGGTCACCTAAAAGGATAAAGTAAATAAGAAAGAAAGAATGACCTAGGAACAAGGCTGTGGTAACACTTGTATTTTGAAATTTCCAAGTTAATAAATTATAACCTTTTAAAATTTGCCTTTTGAACAGTGGGTATCTCCAGGTAGTTCCAATATCCTCTGGGAATTTACTAATCATGTTTCTGAGGAAATAAAAGAACAAAGTTCTCAACTCAGACCAGAGCTCAATACTAAAGTAGTGTTTTTAGTCAAAAGAGTTAACTATAAAAGTAACGATCAGGAGCCACTTTATTCAGAAGCAACAAAACTGGTGAAATTTTATGCCCTCTTAGTAACTTCCCCTAAAGAATTATCATTTGATTTCTGATATATGAAAGCATACTTCTGTTGTTATTTGAGAGGTTCTGAAACATACTAATACTACTTCAGATGAGGGAACTCCACAAAGTCATGAGGTTATTTAACAAGCTCAACTTCACAGTCACAGTTCTATTAGAGAAGACACACCATGGCCTTCATGGCCTCAGACACTCTCTCCAAAATGCTGCTAAAGCTTTAATGCAGGAAATACCTGATAAACCCCAATGTGAAATCTGCTTGAACAGTTAAAACAACAGAATAGGAAACCAGTGGATTCAAAATTAAAACATCCATCAGTACAGAAATCTCTCAATCATCACTTCATCTATTGCCTATTACACCATATATTAGACACAACCAATTAGCAGTTTATATCATCCTTCAAATATGATCTTTAATCAGCTTAAACATCTTCTAGGCATTCTACTTTTCATTTCTAGATGAAAACATCTTACTAGTGTAGCCACATTGCTCCCAAGACAACTGGAAAATAAGCATAATGAAGTGGTTCTATTTAGTCATCTGTCTAAATTAGAATAGCTCTTGGGAATAATGAAGACTGCATCACAAGAAACACAACTCATAAATATTTACAGTCATTAGGAAATTAATTACTAGATACACAATAGCATACATTATTGCTATGTTGTTATATATGTAGCATACCAACATGTTTCACTGTGAAATAATGAGTGGGTTGGGTTGACAGAAGTTCCTGTTTTATACACCATATGTAATTCCATTCTGGTTTTAGCACCCACTAGATGAAGATAGACTGCCCCCCAAAATTGTCGGGAGGATTTACAAAGATTGGACCTCCCAAGCCAAGAAGTATTTATAGATTGATGCAGTCTCTTCAGTCTAAATCTGCCTTACGTTAAACTCAGATGTAAACATTCTTTTAAACATTGACCTAATGTAATGGAAATCTGGGGAGGAGAAGAGACAGTAAAAACTGAAATTGAAAAGGAAGGTCTGGCTTGGTGTGGTGGAACATGTCTTTAATCCCAGCACGTGGGAGGCAGAGGTAGGAGGATCACTGTGAGTTTGAAGCCATCCTGGGTCTATCAAGTGAGTTCCAGTTAGCCTGAGCTAGAGTGAGACCCTACCTTGAAAAGAACAAAAAAAAAAAAAGGGAAGAAAACGGGAAAGATTTGCTTCTGGCCACAGGATGGATAACCAAGTTTCATTTAACTTACTATTAATAAATGTAATAAAATGTAGCAAATGTAATAAAAATTCAGAGATTTGGGGTGATATGAAGGTTTTTTGTTATTTAAAACATACTTTCATTTCCACCATTCTATTCTTCTCACTGTTTTGTGTTTGAATGAAATATGTACATATTCATTTGAAATATTTTGTTAAATTTGGTATATATTTATTTATATATTTGTGCATGCATATACTTGAGTGTATCACAGCATTCATGTGGTAGTGAGCATACAGCTTCAATGAGGCTATGCTCTTTTACTTTCTTACGGACAAGGTCTTTTGCTGCCTCAAATGAGTGCCAGTCCAGCTTCAAATTCTCCTAGCTTGGCCTCCAATTCTTGTAAACACTTTGAAATCACAGAAGCATGTGCTGCTTTGTGTCTGAATTTCTTTCACTGCTAGGGAATTGAACTCCAGTTGGAAGGCTTTGCAAGCAAGCCCCTTGAACTGCTAAGCCATCTTCCCAGCTACTTGGGACACTTTTTTTTTTTTTTTTTTGACAGATCAAGTCTATGAAAATTACTTTCAATTGTGTAAGGACATTTTTACTCATATACCAAATAATATAACTTTGTGCTTGTATTTAGAAACACTAGACATACTTAAGTGCTTAGATCAAGTTAACATATTTTTGGAGATGTTTTTAGGCACAGTATTATGAAAGACTACTTGTGGACTTGTGGTGGGGCGTAACAATTAGCAGTAGCCCAACCACAAGAGGCTTGGAAGCTAGTTGGAGAAACAGATTGAAATTCAATAGAAATGGAATAATAACAAAATAACTATTGTATTACCTTTTAATAAATAAATATTTTAGGGCTTGAGAGTTTGCTTAGTGGTTAAATGTGGTTGCTTGCAAAACCTGGAGGTCCAGGTATAATTTCCCAGTACCCACATAAAGCCAGGTGCCTGAAGTGGTGCATGTATCTAGCGCTTATTTGCAGTGGCAAAAAGCTCTGGCACAGTCTTTCTTTCTTTCTTTCTTTTCTTTCTCTCATCTCTCTGTATGTATATATCCTTGCAAATAAATAAATCAATAAATAGAATTTTTAAAATAACTGAATAAATAAATATTTTAAAAGATAACTGGATAGAACAGGAATACAGAACGCTAAAAGCACAAATCCTGGTGCTCTTTGTGCACGTAGGTTTAGTCACAGAAAGATAGTGTGGAGAAAATGGATGTTGGTCTCCTCACCTGTCAAGACTTGCAATGCTATTGTTATCCACATTCCATTGTTTTCTTTCTCATGATGTATACAGGGCTATAGATGAAGAAAACTAAATTCCACAAAGAAAGTAGTTTTCAACAAATTCATCTCTACTTCAGTTGACGGGGCTGTCAAGCCAATGATATTCAGCAGTTAAACAATTGTGTCCACTCTGTGCAAGACACAGTACTGGATCGTTTTCCCATGAAGTTTTTAGTACTTTTTTTTCTTTATTAACTCATAGGATTAACCAAATATAGACTGTTGGAACTGTGAAAAATGGTAGACTGCCAGACTGACTTATTCCAGGGAGGTCATTTATTTGTTATCCCCTATGAAAATGCTCAGTCTACTTTGCATACAAAATAATGCTGAATTGGAAAGATGTATTAACTCCATAGCAACGGGGTCAAAATGTGAACTCAGTACAGACTGAAGCTGAACATCACTGGGATGAATTCATATACTGAGTGATTGTAGTTGACAAGTGAGGTTTTGACTTATTTGAAGGTATGAGAATTATTTCATGGAAAGGATAAATGGATAAAGATTTCTCAATATATATCAATGGGCTATAATATTATTCTCCTATTCCTTTTGCATACTAAAACACAAAATATACCTTCTTTTAACAATGAGGAAAATAACTATAATTTAAGAATACTCTTATTATCTGTTTATTCCAAAACAATTGCAGCTTGATTATAACTGCTGAAATTGGGGGAATATTTAACCTAAATTAAAGCATTTCATAAGTAAAATGTATATACCAGACATCAAAACCTTAGTAAATATCAAAAAATATACATACTGGTACTTTTATAATTGACTACAATATTAATACTAATATTTTTATATTTGTAAAATAAAATATAATTTTTTCCTCTGTGATTTTACTTTTAAAATATGGCTACTAAATTTTCAAATTTTATTTATAAATAAATGTGGCTTACAATTTATTACATTTCCACACTGCTAGATTATAAACAGCAGTTAACATTTTGTCTTAAATAATCAAATTATATTTCTATAAGATAATCATAGCAAAATTACTAGTAATTTGTATTTTATACATGCTGGATATTTCCATTAAAATTTTCTAGTTCTAAGTCATGTCAAAATGGACAGCTTGATATTTATAACTTTCTATTTATACTCAATCATTTAATGAGAATATAATGATAAAATGTATCAAATGCATACCTTTATGTGTCTTGTATAATATATAAATATATTCCATTTCAAGAAAGTATTACATATTTATGGTGACAACTGTAATCATTTAGCATTCCAGGCTTACCAAAACCATTCCATAGTTGTTTGTTAAAATACTGTCACGTCCATACCTGCAAAATTCTGCTTCAAGGTTACTTTTCATTTTTTAGAATCTATAAATGACAAGATTATGTCTTTGTATTTATTAATGTATTTTGTACAGATATTCTTGTCTCACTCTTTCCCTGTGTGTTTAAATGTTTATGATTCTTACAGATGTGTTGTAAGTGTATTCATCTCAGTTCCAGTGGTAAGGATGTGGACAATTACTGGAAATGTGCTCAAGATCAGGTTCCAAGCTAGTGCCTTCACGTATTTGGTTTACATTAAATTTTCTGTTTTTATTTTTTTTATTTACTCATCTTCAAGAAGGTAGAGAGGGGGGAGGATAGATGTACCCCAAGGCCTCTTAATCCTGCAAATGGACTGTAGATGCCTGCACCACTCTGTGCATCCGGCTATACATGGGTACTGCAGAATCAAAATGGTGAAGTTAGAAAAGCTAACTGTGAGAAGATATTGGGGGAAAATGAAATGATAATTGTCTAAACTTGAACAAAAGTCTACAATAAAGGCATCTAAGAAAAGATTGTATTACATTTACTCAGCAAATGTTTATTGAATTGGAAATAATATATGTACCAATAGATGAGGCGGATCATCTCCAAGAGTGAAAAAGCTGTATAAAAATAAAACAAGGGCTGGAGAGATGGTATAGTGGTTAAGTGCTTGCCTGTGAAGCCTAAGGACCCTGGTTCAAGGCTTGGTTACCCAGGTTCCACGTTAGCCAGATGCACAAGGGGGCGCACGCGTCTGGAGTTTGTTTGCAGAGGCTGGAGGCCCTGGTGCGCCCATTCTCTCTCTCTCCCTCTATCTGTCTTTCTCTCTGTGTCTGTCGCTCTCAAATAAATAAATAAAAAATTTTAAAAAATAAATAAAAATAAAACAAATGTTACTCAAAGTGGGTTCCACAAATTCACACACAAAATGTGATGTGGAATTTTTGCATAAAGAAGCTAAATATCTTTAATAATCAAGATAGAAATGGTTATTCCAGGCAGAGGAAATATCATGAATAGGCAAATATAAAAGAACATAAATATTTGAAATTGCTGAAAATCTCAATTTTATTCAGAATTGCTGGATTAGTTGAGCAGGTATATATGAGAATACACTTTATGTATCACCTGCTGAGTTTCATCATAATAACAGCTGTTTTTCCACATATTTTCTCCCAGTCTTAGATTCCTTTATGGCCTTACTTATAAAAGGGACCACTCTCTGTGACAGAAAAATAAATTGATTAAGCTCACACAAAGCTAGTTAAAAAAGGTTTCATCAGGTAACAAATCATCATGAATATTGAGTTCCTTTCTATACTGTTCATCTAAGGCTTGGTGGCAGGCGTGGGCTTTCATCTGATGTCTTGTATTTGGGGGAAAATTACACTTCTTTATGATTTAAGAACAAACTGCACTAATGTTGCTCTTTACTAGAAGGAGTTGACAGCCATAGTGAACTATAATGAGAGATTTCTCAGGAGCCAGCCAGCATCCCAGCCATATGAATGAAACACAGGGGTCACAATGGGAAGAATTTGGTTACTAATATTTGAAGACTTCCTACATTTGGGTAAAGAATTAGAGAGAATTCAAGAATGATTACTGTCTTCTAGCATGAAAACTTAAGTGGTGACAATTATACTGCTCAAGTAAGAGGAGAAATAGGAAAGAGCTGAGGGAGGCTAAGAGGGATTTCACTTGTTTGACTTAACATTTCAAGAACATTGTGGATATAAACAGAAAATAACATGAAAATAAAGCCTGACACCAAAATGTGAGATAGGGTTGAAAATGTACGTACACATTTTATCATAGGGTTAAGGACATTGGTTTAAAACCCATGCAAAGAAAGGAACCACAGAATCCACAAGAGTCTGAGCACAAAAAAAAAAAAAATGTGTATATTAAAAAAAAGACATTGTGTTAAAAAGGAAATTAGAGTTGCAGTAAATTTTCAGCACTGTACAAATAATAAGGCATTTAATTTTTTCAGTAGAAATTGTCCTGCATATGCTTCATCAACTTGCTATTGAAGGAATAGCTCTTTCTTAATGTGCAGTGTTGAGTCATTTCTTCATAGTGCTAGAGTTGGGATTAGGCTTAAATATCATGTGTTTGATATGCCCAGACTGCATTCAATTTAAGGCAGAGTACAACTACTATTGAAATGGTAATGTGAAGATACCATTAAAAAGGGTTTTTATTTCCAGGAATTTGGTGTCTTTCAAAAATTAGACTTTGACCTTGACATTTGAATACTCAGCCATTATATTTCTTAATGGTGTAAAGTCCCATTTTCAATAACTTATTGGTGCTGAAATTGTTCACTAGCTGTGGTCTGACCTAGTTGATTTACAAGTACAGATTGCATAGGACCTACTAGAGCAGCATTTGTAGAGTTTGATGGTAAATAGATTAGGCAGAACTTCATCAAAATATTCCTAGTAAATAATGTTGATATGTTTTCCATACCTCATTAGTTTCATTCAACCAATAAAGTTTTTAAATTTTTAATGAAGCTCTTAGGATTTACACATTTATATTTAAACATTGATACACAGAATATTAATTGACTGTTCATAAGTTACATTGGTAAAGTTAAAGAGTATTCCTAAGATCTCACCATTGAAATTTGTATGCCACCTTATCTTTCATAAAAGCTGAAAATTGTTGACTAAAATGAATCACCTATCCGTATGTTTTAAAGATAAGTTATGAATGCTATTCTTTGTTACAGTTTTGGGCATAGCATGTTAAAACATAACTTGTATTGTTCCAATATGTAACACAGAGGGCCAGGTCATAAACAATGACGTTACAATGGGCTTTTGCACTGTTATTATTTTTCCTTTGGAATGTGAAGGTCTGAATGAGGGTTTTGATTTTGAATGTTTCAGTGTTTTTGAGAAGCCTTGCTTACATTTTATGGTGTAGTCATTGGAAATGGAAAAATGGCATTATATATATTATATATATATAAATATATATTATACATACTCTCCTTTATTTCAGTTACCATCCCCATAGAATTTGACAAGAATTGCTATGACTGAAAGGTTTTTGAGTCCTAAATAAGAAAAAAAACTTTATTTATGACAGTATTCATAATTAGCCTGAAGTTCTGTAGGTAATTTCTCCCATTTCTGGAATGTTTTCTTAGACTTTTTGGATGTGCAGCAGCTTACATGTCTGAAATCACTTGACAAAGGCATCACTTTTAAGAAATCTTACAGTTGGGCCCTGTACCATCCAAAACCCTCTGTAATTCCTCTTGGGCATTTTTTGCCATAATTACAAAAGGGTAGCTGAATAAATAGCATCTCTGTTCTTTGCTGTGGCACAGGTTAAAAACTTAAGTGGAGTTTACTGGCAGCATCAAATGTTTCAGCTTTAAAAAATAAAAGTAGGGTACAAGTTACTTGTTTAGTTCTAGAAAATTTGTGCAATATGTTCATAACGATGGCTGTGGTTGCCACAAAGTGCCTCGTTTACTTTCAATACTGTTACTGTGTCATGCATACAGATGGGAGGGGTGGAACTGTGCACTAAAGTAAAGTGGGGGCTTGAACTAGTATGTAGCAGAGTTGCCTTCTACCTGCCAGTTCAAACGTTCAATCTGTTTTCATGTAGAACTTAGATACTTAAGATTCAGTCTGTAAAACAGCCTTACTCTGATTCAGCCTCTTCAGATAGTCTCGTGCTGTGCAGCAGTGGCTCTGTGTCAACGCTATGCACTGAGGATACACAAATGCGACGTGTACAGGATCATGCCTCATACCAATCAGATGTCCATTTGTTACTGTGTTTGTTAACAACCCTTTATCTCTTAGTGTTATAAACTCCACTGAAAACTGATTGAAGTCTCATTCTTGTCAAAAAAAAAAAAAAAAAAAGATGACAGGGATCAGGGTGAGGGAGCACACAGCAGAAATCTCAGTTCTTGGTGGGTGGAGGCAGGTAGATCAGGAATTCGAGGCCAGCCTAAGCTACATGAGATCCTGATTCAAAAAGCAAAGCATGAATGAAAAAAGTAAGAAAGAAAGAAAAATATGATAAAATAAAAAAGAGAGAGATAATGGAACTAAAGACCAAATAGCTCAGGCTTCCCAAAGACTATGGTATGGAAATGGTGTAGGAGACCAAAAAAGAAGGGTGATGTTGGTGATTGTGCAGGAGGAGAGTTTGTAACCAGGACAGAAGGGACCAAAAGAAGCCACAGCAGAAGAGTATAAACTAGTATTGACAGGCTCAATAGATAAACCATGAAGAAGTGATGAGATTTATAGCTATGGTATTACTGATGACTTTGAGAAAAGTATAGTGTATCAATTGTTTATACGAAGACAGAGAACAGAGATAGACAAAGAGAATGTGTCTTTAGCCACTGTGAACAAACTCTAGAAGCATGTGCCACTTTGTGCATCTGACTTATGTGGGAATCAAACCTAGGTCCTGAGGCTTTGCAAACAAGTGCCTTAACTAATAATCAATCTCTCTAGCCCTTGAACTATATTAAAAAAAAGAAAAACACTCAGAAAGCTCTTAATGGTCTCTGTCTCCAGCACTAGAAGTACATAGTCATTTTGTACAGAAATTTGTAAACAGTTTGCTACAGATAAAGATGATTAAATTTTAATTTTTAGTGTCTTCTGTAGAATAAGTCACTTATGAAACAATGCTCCATAAAAGTATTTAGAATGTTAGGCAAGTGTTACTGGTAGAAAAGGGAAGTGGTAGCACTCAGGACCAAAGTAACAGCTTTGCTCCTGAATAGCTTTATTGCTTCTGACATGCCACTAAATGTACTTTCAAAACTTAATTCAGATAAAATAATAATTACAATTATTATATATGTGCATAAGAATCTACATGTTGTCATGTAATCTTCTCATGGAACATAAAAGAACATTTTGGGGATGAAAACTAAGATACATAAAAGACTCCTTTAACCTAAAGTCCTAAAGCCAGGAAGTTTTGCCAATAGAGCTTACACTTTGTGCATTGCTGGCTTTTCCTCTGGGATAACTGAACCCATTCTGGAGACAGAGAAAACACCTACAGCACACATAAGCTCCCTATTGCAACTCACACAACACAACTATGAGGCTTGAAGGGTTATATGATATGTCAAATTGATCACAGTAAGGTGAGAGGCCTGTGACTCAGCTTCTCCAGTTTGCAAGTTCCATTTGAACTCCATTCCCTTCACTTTTGTGTTCTGAGCATCCAACATTGCTTTCATAAAAGCAGTTCAGCAGCAGATAAATGGTTAAAAAACAATTATTATTGTATATCTAACATATATGATAAAGTATTAGAAAGTATTAGTCTAGTATTTTTATTTATTTTTTTAAATTATTTATTTATTTGAGAGCAACAGACACAGAGAGAAAGACAGATAGAGGGAGAGAGAGAGAATGGGCGTGCCAGGGCTTCCAGCCTCTGCAAATGAACTCCAGACGCATGCACCTCCTTGTGCATCTGGCTAACATGGGACCTGGGGAACCGAGCCTCAAACCGGGGTCCTTAGGCTTCATAGGCAAGCGCTTAACTGCTAAGCCATCCCTCCAGCCCCTAGTCTAGTATTTTCTTGTCCAAAATGACTATATAAATTAAAAGTTTAAAAGCATTAATGAAAAAATTAAAGGAAATACAAATAACAACTAGACATGGTGGTACACTTGTATTATCTCAGCAATTGGGTGGTTGTGGCAGTAAGATGAGGAATTAATGCCCATTTAGGTCATAGTAAGCTTGAGGACAGTCTGAGTTACATTAAATGCTTTCTCAAAAAAATTAAAAAAAAATCCTCAAAGTAAATGACATTAATACAGGGTTTTGACATTCAACAGGGATGTCCCAAACTTATGAACCCAAATTTTGTGTGCCTATCCTAATTTTAACAAAGAATTAATAAAAGTGAACTTGAAAATGATACCTTATGACTTATTAAGTTTATTTAGGTATAAAGCAAAAATTATGGGGTTTATTTAATGGAACTTGGAGTCTAGGAATAAAAGTCTGAAGCAGTGAGTCAAGTATGTGGAAGATAGGAAATCACACTTGTGTGAAAGGCACCACCATGGTTCATAAGGTTCATTTAAGAGAAACTGAGGTCTAGATGTTGGGCTAGGAAGAGGCTGGAGCACATGGAAGTACAAGCACATGAACGATAAGAGGATATATGTAGAGAGATTTAGAAGAAACATGCACTCATGAGGAAGACAAAGCATCAATCTTGAGCCTCCCCATGGAAGAAAGTTAAGAGTAAGTGGTGATAGTTTAAGAATAGGAAAGAAGCCGGGCGTGGTGGCGCATGCCTTTAATCCCACCACTCGGGAGGCAGAGGTAGGAGGATCGCAGTGAGTTCGAGGCCACCCTGAGACTACATAGTTAATTCCAGGTCAGCCTGGGCTAGAGTGAGACCCTACCTAGAAAATCAAAAAAAAAAAAAAAAAAAAAAAAAGAATAGGAAAGAGAGCTGGGGAGGTTGTTCAATGTTTAAGGTACTTGCCTGAGAAACTTAATAACCTGGGTTCAATTCCTGAGCACCCACGTAAAGCCAGATGCACAAAGTGGTGCATGTGTCTGGAGTCTGTTTACAGTGGCTGGAGGTTCTGTTTTGCCTATTTTCTCTCTCAGCAATTTCTCTGTCACTCTCTGATTTCAAATAAATATAAATAAAAATAATTTTAAAAAGGATAGGAAAGAGAGTAGCTTGGTATCGTAGCCCACTACTTTAATCCCAGCATTTGGGAGAAGGCAGTGATAGGATGGCTGTGAGTTTGAGGCCAGCCTTGCACTACAGAGAGAGTTCCAGGACAGCCTGGGATAGAATGAGATCCTGCCTCAAAAACAAAGAAACAAACAGTACAAAAAAAATAAAATAAATAAAAAAATAAATAAATAAAAAAATAAAAACAAAAAAATAACAAAACAACAAAAAAAAAAAAAAAAAAACAAGAATAGGAAAGAGAACACCAAAGCAGAGTCTAGGAAATTTGGATGAGAAATGGGTAGGAAAGAGATTAAGACTCAAAGTTATCCCAAGTTTAAAGAAAGTATGCAAGTAGTAGGCTCAGAATTTAGAGGAAATACCCATGTGGTAGATGTAGCGTGTAAAGGAAATACACACATGCTAGGCTCAGATACCAGAGGAAAATCATACACGTAATCAAAGTGAGAAGTTATCACAAAGATAAAGCAGAGGCTAGCAGAATACTGAACAGGCTGAGAAACAATGCTCTCCTCTACCTAGTTTGGTAGGGAGAGCCAAACTTACATGTACTCAGAGATCACAGGGCAGAGGGAGGGCAGAGAGCAGCATGACCAAGCCTTTATAGCAAATTAAAAATGAACTCATTTGTCAGACTAAGGTCTCTAAGGGAAAGGCCTGGTGGGTTTGCAGATTCAAACTGTCTGGAGAATCTGCTTCTCTTTTTCACACAGGAGCTGAACCTGAGGAGATATAGGACCCAGTGCACTCCACCCCAGCCCCAACTTAAATCACAGAGGAATTGGGGAAATGAGCAGGAGTGCTACTTTCTTAGTGACTCTAATGTCAGCACAAGGGTGATGGACACTCAACACCTACCAGACCAGAGATTCAGAGGCTCCTAAGTGCCCATCACTTAAGTAGACTTAAAGTGCTCCCAGCAACATTCAGGGAATTTTGAAGAAGACGGGCAGAAAGATTGTTAGAGCCACAAGTTGGGACATTTTGCAAAAAGACATTGCCTCTTCCCCCACCCATAATGCATGACCCACAATCCCCATGGGTTTGACCTGCATCCCCAATGATGAAGACCTCTTAAGAAAAGGGGCAGGGAGGAGGGAAAGGATGATACCAACATGTGTTGTTTACATGCTAAATATGCCCATATCGACTAAAGGGAAAAAAAGCTCAAAGCTGAAGATATCATGCTTTCTGTTTGAAAAATATATATAAATCTATTGTAGTCAAACAGCAGTATTAAAGAAGATAAATAAAATAGCACAGAAGCCATATCTCCACAACCAATGATTTTTAAAAACAGAAGCAAAGGCCACACAATGGAACATGAGCAGACTCTTCAGTGTTTGGTACAGGAAAATGTGGCAAACAGATGTAAAAGAATGTAATCAGATCCTTATTTCACACAATATATAAATATTAACAAAATAGATTAAAGCTTCAAGGGTAGCTGGAATTATGAAATTACTAAATAAAAGTAGACAAAAAGTTTTGCAGTAAACCTGAATTGAACAATGATATTTTAGATTTGTCCCTGAGCAGGGAACAAAAGTAAAATTAGACAAAAAGGTCATCCAACTAAATTGTTTTACATATTAAAATAAAAAATCAAAATGGAAAGAAATCCCACAAAGGAGACACTTACAAAATATCTACTAAGGGGTTTATATTCAAAGCATATAAAGAAGCAAGAAATCCCATATCAAGAAAAAATGGAAGAAAATAAAAATGGGGCATTGTGTCTCAGCAGACATTACTGAAAGATGACATGAAAGAAGCTATCTTGCTCATGAAAATAACTCAGTGAAAACGCATCACTTGTCATTAAGGAAATGAAAGTTAGTGACAATGAGCTAAAAACTTATCCAGTGAAAATGGCCACTGTTAAAGTAAAAAAATGTATTGGCATGGGTTTGTGGTTCCTCAAGAATCAAAAGAAACAAGAGAAAAGAAGAAAAACCTAAAAGTAGAGTTGGAGCTATAATTGTTTAGGAGAGTACTTGACTAGAACATATGAAGTCTTAGATTTAATTCCAAGTACTACAAAAAAAAAAAAAGAACACCAAAATAATCCCTCCAAACAGGATTACCATATAATTCATAAATCACATTTTTGGGTCCAACAAAATTGAATTCAGTACACTGGAGATACATTTTTACTTCCATGTTCATTGTGGGAATCAAAATAGTGAAGACTCAGAATCAGTAAAAATGTTAATCAAAAGAGGAATGGTGAAACACATGCACACATATATAGACACTACTACCCATCCTTTAAAAAGAAGGAAATATGAGTGAGTCTGGAGCACATTTTGCTAAATGAAATAAGCCAAGCACCAGAAGAGAAATATATCATTTGTAAAATTCCAAAACAGTCAACCTTGTAGAAATACAGAAGTTTGTTTTTGTGAAGCTAACATATGGGAGAAAACAAATTACTGTAACCACAAGGTGAATACAGATAGTGATGATATGTTATTTAAAATTGTTCAAAGAAAATATCAATGTCTCACACCAAGACATGAAAAATGAGGAAAGAGAAGTGCTACTAAGCATGACATTCTTCCTTCCTTGAATACATATATAAGAACATCACATGGAATCCCATAAAGACATATAATTATGTTCTGTCAGTTAAAAGTAATATTAATTTTTTAAAAATGTCTCCATGGCCTTATTGTTCTTTGAAGGGCTTGACTGCATTTTGAAGTTTGTCAAAAAACCATGTCAGAAATGAGTCAGTCCCATGTGCTCTTCCCACTTTCTTGTCAGCCTAGCAATTATGCTGGTCCTGAGAGTGACACTGTGACATATATAGAGAGAAGTGAGAGACTCACAACATCTTTAAGATGCCCTTCAAGTGTGGTGACCTTGAAGTCATTTTCTTCTTAGAATGTGAATAAAGTACGGAAACAGAGTAAGTGCCTGAGCCAGTGCTTTGAGGAAACCAATCCAATACATAAACATGGTACACAGCAGATGTTGCTAAAACCAGAAATAAACATTTGGGCTTTGATTTTTACATCTAGCCTAACTTATCTTTAGTGATACAAGTAGTGATTTTTAAAATGGGGGAAACTGCAGTAAACACAACGTGTGTCAATTAATTTAGCAAACCAACAGAAAGTATTTAGGAAGCAAAACAACTCTACTGTGGTAGAGGGGTCATACAGGGCAACTGAATAAAACTTTAGTAGTACTGTATGCAGTGATTTGAAAAACGGTGGTGTCTTCCCACATTCTCAAGTATTTATAGACACTAAAGTCTGTATCATTACTGTATCATATCATTTGCTCATCTACAGAATGGGGACTATAAACTTTTGACGATACATGAGCGAGCAAGTATGTGAAAACATTTTGCCATAATTAATGCTGAGGTTGCCCTGACCAATTTGAATGAAAGTAGAGAAAAATTCAGAAGCAATTTATGAGATAAAATATAATTGTAGAAACAGGTTAATTAAATATATCTTTAAGCTTTAATAAGATGAAAGTGTCATAAATCAGTATTTATAATTCTAATCTGATAAGCAATTTCTATAATTAACATGAAGCTTATATTTACTTATAACATGTATATAAATAAAATTCACTGTTTATTAAAGTCGATATTTTAGAGTTCCAAAGATCTGTTTAAAATACTAATTGCATTTCATTCAGTAACTTAATCCTTTAAGCTTCAATTTCATTTGGATGATGTAAATAAGCTTCATTTTTAATGTTTTTGTATATTTTTATTTATTTATTTGAGAGCAACAGACAGAGAGAGAAAGAGGCAGAGAGAGAGAGAGAGAGAGAGAGAGAGAGAGAGAGAGAGAGAATGGGCACACCAGGACTTCCAGCCACTGCAAACGAACTCCAGATGCCTGTGCCCCCTTGTGCATCTGGCTAATATGGGTTCTGGGAAATGGTGCCTCAAACCGGGATCCTTAGGCTTTACAGGCAAGCACTTAACCACTAGGCCATCTCTCTAGCCCAATAATAAGGTTTTTAATAAAAAAAATAATTTGAGAATATGCTAAAACTTGCCACCGATTCTGGGCGACAACAAGTGATAAAATGTTCTTAGGTATTTTGTATGGTCACCCTCACCATATTTTTATGCACACACATTTTCAGCAAACATAACTGATGAGCTGTCTTTAGGAAAGAATTCAACAAGACTCTTAGCATTGAAACAATGATCTTATCAGAAGTGTTGTGTTACATGGAAATTTCTTCAAATATATGTATTGATCTCATCTTTCAGTGGGATGGTTGGCTCTCTAAGAAGTTACAGTTTATACATTTAAAATAAAATATTTTAAAGTATATTATATTCTAAAAAACAAGAAACAAATTAGCTGCATCATCCTTGCTATTCCTATTCAAGCTTTCTGTGAAAAAATAACAGTTTTCTGGAAGAAAATGCATACAAATATCACAATGTAAAATCATCATCATTACTATGCAATGCAGATACCATGCCAATCAGCATTATCTATATTATTCCGTATCTTCAATTAAGATTTCAGATTTTAAATATGAAACATTTGTGCTATTCAATAGGTTTCTATGGTCTTCTTTATTTATTCATGGCAGATTGTTTGCCATTGTTCTGGAAAAGCATTCATCAAGCTGAAGCTTGAAGTTATTCATTTGTTGGGATTTTTTTTTTTTTTTTAGACAATATAGGAGAAAACATTTTTGCTCAAAAATGTGTCACCTTTTCAGTTATTTTCACACAAGACTTCATAAAAAATTTCAGCTGCCCTCATTATTTCATTTAAAAGTTCTGTGGAAGACTCAGAAACATGTGAGTGAAGAACATACCTTCAGAACACCTGGGTAACATTTGAAAACAAGAAATAGGCTATAGATCACTGTTGTAGTTACCTTGTCATTGCTGGGACAAAACACCAGCCTCCAAGTAGCTAATGGAAAGAAAGTTTTTGTTTTGGTGGGGGCGAGGGGTTTTGATGGCAGGAAACATCACGGCATGAGCAGAGGCTGTACATCACTTAGTAAGAAAGTGAGTCAAACTCTGGCAAAGGAAAACTGGTTATATCATCCCTATGCCCACCCCCAACAACACACCTCCAGGAAAGCTCCACCTCCCAAATTGCTACTTGAGTTATGGAGGACATCTGATTCAGACCACTTAATAGTGAACGTTGATAGGAAACAGATATTGGCTAAGCAGTTGGGGAAACAGAAACCCAAAAGTAAATGTCGTTTTATTCCTTGACTAAAGGCAGGGAATGCCACTAAGCTTTCAGAAACCTAGATATTACACCCTCCAGGAAAGATTTCTAAATCAAGCTTATACCCTCCCTAGATGACAGAAGCTCTGATCCTTACCTAGGATTATTGGCAAAGCTGTAAATTATGGTATTTGTCCATAGCAACCTGCTGAACTGGTCTTCCTCATGTACTCACTCCCTATAAAATAACCAGATCTGAATCTTGAAGTGAGATTCTGAAACATCCTCTTCCCTCCCTGGGCAAGAGCTCCACTTTGCTTTCTTCTCTTATATTCTACAGTTGAGCCCCACTCCTTTTCTTTGTCCTCCTAAACTTTGCTAAAATAAAATCTTTCTGAACCTTATCGTCTCACCTGTAGATTTCATTCTTCAAATTCATAGGACAAGGATCCAAGAACACCCCAAATTATGGATGCATTTATGTACAAGGAACCCAAATTTCCTGTGTCAACATCAATAATCTTTTAGTCTCTCAGCAAAATTACTAAATTGAATAATAAGCTCCTTATTCTGGACCCAGCACAAATCATTTCTTCTTGATCATAGAAAATTTATAAGGGAAATCTCTCTCTCTCTCTCTGTGTGTGTGTGTGTGTGTGTGTGTGTCCCCTTATTTTCTTATTCATATAAATGTATCTAGATTTTAAACTGAGAAATATTTGTCAATAAGTTTATTCTTCTCAAAATTGTATATTATTATGCATATCTGTAACGGGGTGTTAGGGGTCCAGGAAAGTCCTTGAACCTCAAACACTAGGTGGTTCATTTCTAATTTTAATCAAAGAATTGAATTAAAAAAAAAAAGAAGACAAAGAGGGATACTTACTAAATTATTGTATTTATTGAGGAAGTACAAAGCCAAGGAAAGACACCCATGTGTAGAGATTCCATTTGGAGGGCCTGAAAAAATTGGAAAGAAAAGTGAAAAAAGGAAGTTCAAGTTGCTCCTGCATGTGGGGAGTTGGAAGGTATAAAGGAGCCCATGTGGGTAGTAAGGGCTAGGAGGAACTCTAGGCTGGGCCTGGGCCCAGGCCCCACTGAAGGAAAAACTCACCCACAGCTGGCAGTTCCCAAGGTCAGAGAACCTGCCCTCTCTTTGCAATGGTATGTATAACCTTAGACTGGAGGATTTTTTCCAGCTCAAGCATCCCAGAGGCACAACTGTTTGACTAGGGCCAGGGGCTGTCTCAACAAGAGGCTAGTACTGACACCAAGTTCCAGGGACTGAACTTGATAAACCACAATGTTTAAATCCTATGAAAGACCTTCCTCCCAGGAGGGGTCCTGTTTGTTTGTGGAGAGACAGGTCTAGGAAACTAAGCAACCTATCAGAAGTCAGATCATCTTTGATTTCTAGTAAGTGCACAGTTTCAGGGGTCCAGCCCCTAACTGTACCCCCTCTCATATCAATGTATAGTTAATTACATAAAATATATCAAAGCAAATAATCTTAGTCAAAATAGATCTCTGATCACATTACGTGATTCTATGCTGACTGAAAATATGCAACTATGTACAAAAAATTTATGTGTTACAATTGAGAAGTAACTACATAGAAAATAAATCTGTCATGGAGCACTTACCATATTTCAAGAAATACTATGTTCCTTAAAGTACATTTCATTTAAACATCACTAAGTCAGTGTATTTAAAATAGACATAGGTTAAAAGACTTTCTGGAGGTTAAACAGTTCAAGTACTGGAAGCAGGCTGCCAAAAAAAAAAAAGTAAGGCTGGAAAGACAGGACATTTACTTGCAAAGACAAAGGAGTCAGGTTTGATTATCCAAGGCCCATGTAAGCCATATGCACAAGGTGGTGCATGTGTCTGGAGTTTGTTTGCAGTGGCTAGAGACCCTGGCACACCCATTCTCTCTCTCTCAAACAAATAAATGAATAATTTTATAAGTCCTGGTACTATAACAATCTCAGAAAGTACCCATCACACTTCAGCTAAGCCACAGCTGAAACCACAAAGGAATTGGAGAGATGAACAAGAATGAGCTTTCATGGTGAGCCTGACAATCATCGCCAGGGTGAAGGCGACAAAGCAGAAGTCCAGAGGCTCCTAGAAGCTCATCACTAAAGCAGACTTAAAACACACCCACTAAGGCTCAGTGAATTTTGCTGAAAAGGGGGCAGAAAGATTGTAAGAGCCAAAGGTCGGAACATCATGCCTAAAGGCATCACCTCCCTCCCCAGCGGAATGGGGTCAGGGATGAGGGAAAAGATGGTACTAACGCATGATATAACCATATTAAATATGCTCATAAAAAGTTCAAAATCCAGGGCTGGAAAGATGGCTTAGTTGCTAAGGCACTTGCCTATAAAGCTTAAGGACCCAGGTTGGAATCCTCAGTGCACATGTAAACCAGATACATAAGGTGGCACATGCATCTGGAGTTTGTTTGTAGTGGCTAGAGACCCAGGTGCACCCATTCATTATCTATCTATTATCTATTATCTATCTATCACCTATTATTTATCTCTCTCTCTCTCTCTCTCTCTCTCTCTGTAATAAATAAATAAAATAAAAATAAAAGAATCGTACCATCCCATCTTGCCATCACCGGTTCCCTTGGCAGCCATGCTCTAGATGTTGGAACTAACTGTGCAAGGCAATTGAGACTTCAAAGGTCTCACTCTCCCAAAAGACTTCAACAGGGGTTCCAGCAAGCCTGGCCACTGAAGACTCCCCTGAATCCTCCCTAAGTTCAATGCCTTCCTTTCCCCAAAATGGCTTAAGGTGCATGTGATCCCTCCCCCCAGTCCTCTCAGTTTCTCTTCCCACTGTCCAAGCTTTCTTCCCCTTGCTCTGCTCCTGCCCTCTGCCCCAGGTGTTCAGTTTCCTTTCACCTGCTCTTACCTTCTTGATTCTGGGATTGGTCCCCATCTACCCCCTTCCTTCTGGCTCCAAACCACACCACTCTCTCACTGTTGTTAGGTAAAACCATGAGCTCAATAAAATCCATCTCAGAGTTTTCTAATGAGAACCTGAAAAGTTATAAAGATACTCAGGGCTCATCCTATTGAAATGCAGAGTGAATAAATAGTTATCTAGTGGACTTGGCCTGTTTCCTGCATGGGCAAAGCAAAACTTGTGGTAGTGGTCAGTCATCTACATCTGTTACCATTTCCTTTTAAGGAAATCCATTTGTGCAAACTCACCAGATAGCTTATAATTTGGTTTTCCTAACCACAAAATTACTAAGAACTTGACCTACACAAAAAGCATTTTTAACATATAATTTTGAATTTATATATTCTTGGTTTTAACACTTATCTGAAAGTCACAGAATATTGCACCTAGAGTGGCTACAAAAGACTGGTGAATTTTTGTCATACAAGGAGTAATGAAGATGACCAAGTGCTGACTTGGGGTTCATAGTTGGAAATATAGGAACAGTAAATACGAGGGCGAAATTAACCTACATAAAAATGATGACAAGCTCAAGAACTCATGTCAATGTTCAAGGTGAGATATGCGTGTTTTGTGTTCTCTCTCTCTCTCTCTCTCTCTCTCTCTCTCTCTCTCTCTCTCTCTCTTTAATTAGGAAAGCAAATGCTTTCCCATGAATCTCTCAGCAGTCACTTGCCAGAACTGTGCCACATGACTACTGTGTTGGTTTGTATTGACAGACTTGTGAGTAATCATCTAGGTTAGGATGGTCTCTGGGCATTCCTGTGAGGGATTATCATGACTAGGTTAGTCAAAGTGGGAAAGACCTGTCTAAAGTGGAGGCAGCACCATTCTGGGCTGTATACAAAGGACACAACTGGCTGAGTAAAGCACTCACCCTTCTCAGCTTCCCCACTGTGGGCTCATTGTGACCAGATTCCTCCAGCACTTGCTGTCATACCTTTCCTACCATGATGCATGTAACCTGGAACTGCAAGCTAAAATGAGCCCTCCCTCCCTTAACCTGACTTTTGTATTTAGCATTGGCAATGAGAAGGTGATCAATATAGCTGCTCCTACTACTAAATGTTTGAAAAACACATTTGTGTTCCAGTTTGTATTGCAGGGAACTCAAAAGAGGTGAAAGTACATAGTGGCATAGTAGTAACAAATCTATATAATAATTACTACTTTTTCCAGAAAAAAAAATACATGTATATATTTGTGTTTCCTTGTTGCAATATTTTCTACTAACCACTTAAATTACCAGAATGCTATTTATGGCTAATTTAAATTGATTTACAATTTTATTGTATTTGTAGGTTAAAATTGCTTATTTAAAATGACATCTAGGCTGGGAATCTAAATTGATATAATGCTTGCCAACAATGTCAGTATTGGCTGAATCCTGCATTCGTTTCTCAGCACTAAAAAACAGAAAAAACAAAAACATAATAAAATAAAATGAACTCTAGCTGGATGTGGTTGCACTGCCCTATTATCATAGCATTCAGTAGGTGGATGTAGGAGGATCAGGTGTTCAAATTTATCCTGGGGTACATAGCGAGTTTGATGCCAGTCGAGAATACATGAAACCTTGTTTTCAAATACAACAAAAATAATCATTTTATAAATGATACATTTCTAACAAAGAATTAATCTTAGATATTGTATCCTGTTCCCCAACTCTTGCCAATCCTACCATTACAAATAAAAGGGGAAAACTAATAAATATTTCACTATTACAAAAATCCTCTAGAGTTTATTTGATACCATTTTTATTCTCTATATATCATTTTAAAATTAAACTTGTGATAACAATAAAGTCCTACTTTGTTTGCAAATAATTTTCCAAGTAGTAACCATTTATCTGACAAATCTGGCTTGCCAAAATTGGCTAGCTATGGGGTACAATTGTTTTTCTTTTATTTCCTTTTATTCTTCATTATTTATTAATTTATGTGAAAGCAGAAGCAGAGAGAGAAGAAAAACAGGAATGAGAGAAAGAGAGACAGAAAGATAAAGAAAGAACGGATGCACCAGGGTCTCTAGCCACTTCAAATGAACTCCAAATGCATGTACCACTTTGTGCATCTGGCTTTACATGGTTACTGGGGAACAGAACCCAGGTTCTTAGGCTTTTCAGGCAAGCACCTTACTGGATAAACCATCTCTCCAGCCCTAGACTGTACAAATTTATACTATTCCTCAAAATGAGCTTTATACCTCACTCAAACAGGAATGGTCGCACAATGTTATCATGGACATATATTGTGCTATTTTTTTTAAACCTCTCTGACAACTTTTAAACACACATCATATGTCAGAAGGAATCTCCTACTTTGAGATCCCAGCATCTAAGCTTCTGCTATTGCTGGGATGGAATCACTACATACCTGTTCCAAATCAGATTTGCTCATGAACTGAGGCAGCAGAGGGAGAGATGAGAAAAGATACTTGGTGAAAGAAGTAAGGCAAGAGAGTTGAAATGCCCTTCAAATTCAAGTATCAAACATTTTTTTTCATAAATTTGACAATTTATTATTCTATGCCAACTATTTTGTCTTGTCATAATGCTTTTTTCTTCTTAATCTCAATCTGGTTTATTTACCCACAAGTTTATGGACATACACTCTAAATCTCAAATGACTTTTACATTATTCAAATGCACTACTCTACATTTTAGTTCTTGAAAATATTACTGCAGAATTTATCACCACTGACCAATGTTTAATTATTGAAAAAATATTTTTAAACACTACATCTGTGTGTGTGCATGTATATGTGCATGTAGTTGTATATGTGTGTGTGTGTGCACATATGTACACATGCTTGATGTTGGTCTATTGTCCTTCATTATCAGTCTCCCTAGCCCATTAGTCTACCTTCTCTAAACAATAACCCCTCAAAGAAGGGTATTTTCTGAAGCTTAAAAGAAGTGTTGCTCATTTTCTATTTTCTTCTTTGAGTGTGTGTGTGTGTGTGTGTGTGTACACATTTGTGTGTGTGTCCATATTTCTGTGCAGGTGTATATGCTAATTAGCTCATACACAAGGAAGACAGAGATTGACATTGTATCTCTTCCTTTGGTTCTCTCCATATTATTTTTTGAGTTTATAGACAGGGTCTCTCTCACTGATCCCAGAGCTCTTTGATTCTTTCAGACTGCTTAGCAAGCAGATGCTGGGGCCTTATATTCCTCTGCCTGTATATTCCTCCACAGCCCTGAGATATCAGATATGTACCACCATGCCTGACATGTCTTTATGGGTGTACTGGATCTGAACTCAGGCCCTCATGCTTGCACAGCAAAAATTTATCCAGGACAGTACTATCCAGTCCCAATTATTTGGTGATTTAATTGTCATTAATGGCCGTAGATTGATAATGCTAAAATACATGTATCTCTAACTTCTCATCTGACTTTTATCATAGGTTTTGAACACTTTCTAGATATTAGCATTGAGTTCCTGATGCATTTTTATTTTCTACATCAAGCACCTAAAAAGAAAAAAAATTCTGCCTCAACTTTTCCTTTCAGTGGACTATTGGTTTTCATTTAGAGCCATCTTGGACTTTCTGTCTGTTAGAACTCCCTGTACAAGGCAGAGTACAACCAAATTAGAATATGAATGCATGATATAGTCACATAATCAGTCTTCAAAGAGCTAAATTGTAAATTAATAGACTATTAAGTATTTGATAGATTGATTTACTCTGATTTAAACAAATACTTTGTATACTTATATGAAAACATCATCTGGTACCTAACTAGTATCCAGCATTTTGCTTCTACTGTGATATGTAAAAATAATTTAAATTTATAAAAAAAGTCACCACAGTCAAAATTGCAAGAGTTGGAGAATAGTCTCTTGTACAAAAATATTAACATTAGAAAGAAATATAATGATTATATCTTCTGTTGAATGAGTGGAAATTTTCCATGTAAATTTACAAATCCATATTTGCTTAAAACATATTTTAATATTGTGAAACACAATTATGATAAAGCTGAAATCAATACAAAATATTTATCTTCATTAATTTTAAATCATCTTAGGTACCTAAACCTTGTATGCCAATTTGCATATCCACACAGTGTAAAACTTATAATCTGTTGTAAAATTACCCTTGTTATCAACAAATAGATGAATTCAATGATAACTTTCTTCCCTTGATGCTTTTAACTTTGAAGAAAGACTATTGTTTGTAGTTTGTGCAATTGTGTAAGATAGACTGTATTATATAAAAATATATATTCCCTGTTTCTGTTGCTGACATTCAAAATTAAATATAAGGGCAGACAAAAAAGGCAGAAATAAAAAAGAATAAGCAAATGTACTCTCAGTAATTTGGAGGAGACATGATGCTTAGTGAGAGATATCTGGGGGATTTCTGTCATTTAATGAAGAAGACAGAGACTGAACAATAGTTTTAGAAGGGAAGAAAGCCCAAGAGAAGGACAAGTTTAGAAAGAAGGCAATGCAAGCACATTCAGTAATAAAGAAAAGAAAGATAAAATGCCACAACCATCAATAGCAGAAATAATTACAGCATTGAACCTCAAAGAACATACCATAGAATACATTTTGGAAAGTATTTTCTTTGGGAAAGAGGAGAAATAACACAGTCATAAAGGAAAGTATAAATTGCATTTATAATAACCTACCTACTGTGGAAGAAGAAAAGGTTGTTCTGAGAAAGATGTCTGTGCAATCTAAGTGAACAACATTTCTAATTGTAATCATAAGCAGTCTCATTGCTTCCAATGTTTAAGGGTATATTACAATGCGTATATAATATCAGCAACTTTTGAAATTTGCTTCTCCCATGACTTTATACAAAACAATATATAAGGAAATACAGATATTATGTTGTATTTTCCTTTAATCCAATTGTATATATATTTACTAATAAAAATATAAATAATATTCTTATCACATTGAATGGTGACATGTGACTTTTATCCTTGTTATTTAGGTGGGAATGATTTCAAGGATGTTGGTATCATTACTGAAATTTTATACTGAAAATATTTTACATAAGACATAAAATCTTTGAAAAAGCAGAACTTTATTAAAATTAGCAACTCAAATTTAATGTTATTTATAGTAAGAAGTTTGTCTCTATGCTAGATGCCTATGTAAATATAGAAAAATAAATTAAAAAGACACCATGAAGAAGCTGTGGGAATGACCATGCATACATAAATTAAACATTTCACTTCACTAAAAACACGACTAGACTTGTAAGTAAAAATGTTTAACTCATAATAGAAAGTGCATAAAACTGAAAAATAATTTTTTCATTTGTATATCACTAAATCTTTACTGCATATTCTGTGATTGGTTCACATCTTCTTCTAAGCACTGTTGAGTTCACAGCCACATGTCCATTGCTTTAAGCTTCATTATGTCTTAGGCACTATTGCACATCATTTTTTTTTTTCCTGACCCTGCATTTTCAGGTTAAGTTTTTCTTTAAAAGAAGGAAAAATGCCACAAAAAGTAACCCCAGTGATTTTTAAGTGGGTACAATTATTTATTGTATCTTAAAATATCAAAGTTTCATATTTCTGATTTTTAAAATAAAATCAATTTCAATAAAGTATTTTAGTCTTCCACAAAATCAATAGATTATTTTAGATAAAAGCTATCTGTTGTGCCAAATAATGGAATCATAATCTTATTTCATAGAATTAATAAAAAAACAAATCACTATATTAATATAGTCATCCCAATTGGCCTTCAAGAAGTATCCCTTTTCACTGTTTCTGACACTAAAAATTCCTAGGATTTCATAGATTAACTCTCATAAAATGAAATCTAGCAAAGAGGTACAGAATTATGACGTTATTTGTGTTCCTCATTGATGAACTATCTCTGGTGCTTTCTGCCTCCAATTCAAAGGACACTCGTGGTCAGTTCCCCAAAGGCTTCAGGAGGAACCTGTACTTCACAAAGTGCAAGTTCTCTGGGACATGCTATGAGCACATACTGATGTCATAATCCATCATAATGGAGGCCCAGATTTGAAATCTCCTGACAACTGTCTCACAGTGGATACTGAAGCAGTGCAGTAAATCCTTTCTCCTCTCCCAGTGATTCTAGAATCTTGAGTCATTTTTATCTGTTTAGCCCTGTCAGTCATACTATGACCATGTGTGATCTCAGCTTGGAATATAAAAATTTTCATCCAACATTGTACATATTGATATACAATTACCGTATGGGTAAAGTCATCCATTGCTTCATTAAATAAGAATTTTTGTTGTAATCACTAAATAACTTATGTGATTACACAAGCTGTGTTATGTACTGGTTTTAGATATATCACTTAAAAAGCTGAGGTAGTGTGTCTGGATAGTATGTAGTTAGACATCTCACTTAGGTTAAAGAACACATTACTGAGGGAGTATTATCCACAAAAGCCCCCCAAATGAGAAATAGTTAACAAGGTAAGGGAAGGAAGAATATAACAGTCTAGCAGCTCCAGCCCAGGGGTTTGATGTGCAGTAACACGACACAGACAAAAACGACCCATGGAAGACATTTGACACAGATGATGGGATGATTTTCCTTTAACCTCACACTAAAGAAAATTGGAAGTCACCGTAGAAATATACACACAATGCAGATTATAGACATGCACTTTTAGCCTTTAAAAAGGTAACTGTGGCTAAAATGTGAAGATGGTATTTGGTAAGACAAAAAATGGATTAAGGCCAAATCAGAGGACATTGGAGTATTAATGATGAGTGGGAAAAGACATAAAAATGCAAAAAAAAAAAATTCTTTTCTTTCACTTATAAAATTTTTTTTTTTTTTTTTTAGAGAATGGAGCCAGGAAGGTGAAATCAGTGTGAAAATGATATTTGAATAGAGAGAGTTTTGGAAAGAGGCTTACCCATAATGTACTGTCGTGATACAATGTGATGAGGATGGGGAGGGACATGGTAAAAACACTTCTTGTTATCAGGGAGATGTCATCTAGACCACAAATGAAGGGCACAGAGGTACAGGGTGTCAAAGACTGGAAGGGTTGGCATCTCCCTTCCAGGGTTTAGAAGAGGAGGACATGGAAGCCGCATTCTTTCCCATGGTCCTGCTAGCATCTCCCAAGACTGTTGGTCTTACTCTGGCTACCCATCTGTAGAGGTGGGGAGGGGTCCTCGGTGCTGAGCCTGGAGTCGCCCTCTCCAGTTGAACATCTTGTAGCCTATCTGACTCAGCCTTCCTCCTATTTGAGTGGCCAAGGGGCAAGAGAAGCAGCTTTTGGAGCACCAAGGTCACATAAGTTTCTCATGGGACAGGTGGATGCCTAGAAAATGGCAGAGGTTGAGATGTTTTGCCAGGACCAGGAAACTCCCTTAACAGGAAGCGATGAGGATACCACAAGGTGCCAGACTCTGAATGGGCTACATTAGAGTACTCTTCCAGAGAAATAACCTTGCAAAGTAAGATTTCTCCATAGGTAGATGAATGTTGGCAGGTGTGGGTTTACAGATGGAGCTCTCGGGATCATCAGAGTTCAGATGTATTCTAGGGATTTTTATGGCTTGAATAAGCAAAGTGATCAACAGACTTGTGTTGGTGGCTTGGTTGCTCACTGGAGGATTTCTGCGTAGTGACTGGCTCCTGGCAGATCTGGTCCAGTCAAGGGATTAATGTCTTGGTGGGTTCGTAATCTGACAGCATTATCAGTGGCAGTGGAAAGAAGGAGGTTGAGGCTAGTTGATGAAATGGGTCAGTGTGAGTGTGCTCTGGAAAGGTGACCTGTCTTCTGCTGTTTCTTCTCTCTCCCTGCTTCCAGACTGTCAAGGTGAGTGACTCTGCACGTTCACACTCACTACGCCATGAGGCTCTACCTCACCACAGCCCAGAACCAAGGGGGCTGGCTAACCATGGACTGAAACCATAAGGCAAATAAAAATCTCTCCTCACTTAAATGGTTCCTCTCAGGTACTTGTCACAGTGGTACAATGTCTGACTGACACAGAGCTGTGTCTGCACATAGATGCCAATCAAGAACATGGGAGCTATTGAACCTACTAGGGAGAGCAGGTATGCTGAGGGGGTGAGTGGTGGCACTCCCCTTCTCTGTCTCCTCTTTCTCTGTCAAATAAATAAATAAAAATAAAATTTAGAGAAAGTGAGAGAGACAGAGAGAGAGAGAGAATTAGCATGGCAGGGCCTTAGCCACTTCAATTGAACTCCAAACACTTGCACCACCTAGTGGGCATGTGCAACCTCGCATCTCCACAACTTTGTGTGTCTAATTTACATGGGATTTGGGAGAGTCAAACTTGGGTCCTTTGGCTTCATGGGCAACACCTTAATGACTAAGGCACCTCTCCAGCCCCAAAACAAATTTTCAAACTATACCAAATAGACTTGATGGCTTAGTAAGGGTTAAGGATTAAGAGAGTTCTCAAGGGCTGGAGAAATTGCTCAGTGGTTAAATGTGCTTGCTTGCAAAGCTGGATGGCTCAGATTGGACTTGCCAGTACCTATGTAAAACCATATGTTGTTTCGTGACACATGCATCTGGAGTTTGTTTCTCGTGGCATGTTTATTCTCTCTCTCTCTCTACCTCTTTTTGTGTTTTGCTCATAAATAGGTAGATAAGTAAATAAATTAAATATTAAAAAGAGAGATTATTCTTGAGAATAACTGTTCAATTTCTTATGCAGACCTGATCTTGGCCTTTCAACCTAGACACACAAGTGTCTTAGGATAATTTTCTTCATATTCCTTTTGGGAATCAGAACACAAACAGCTTCAGATGGGCTACATGCATGATAAGATAGACATTCAGTTATCACAGATGGGCCCACATCACTTGCTGAGGAAATAAATTGTGCTGTTTGTAATGTTTTCACAGTATGTAACTGCATTGACTGTTGGTTCCCTTACTCTTCACATTTTAAGTGCAATTTACTTGGCAATTTGTTTTATGGCATTTCCATTAAAAAATTAAAGCCACTTTTCAAACATGTACAGCTGAACCACAAAAAGTTAAGACTAAAGAAAAAAAGTAAAGACTGAATAAAGCTAGACTAGAATGTGCAGGTTAGTAGAGTAGGAAGTTATGTGAAATGAAGAGAAGCAAATTGAAATGTAACATAGTGAACAAGTCAAGAAGTGAAATGATCTGTGTCTGTGACCATGTGCATAGTTCACATTATCAAAAAGTTAAAATTTAATTACTCCAGGGAAGAGATGGATATCTTCACACTTAGGAATGACAGAAATCTCAGAAGCGCATCATCTCAGGTTGCATCCCTCTCAGCAACCCTAGAGTAAAATGAGCACTGAGATTCATGTAATTGGTTCATTAATTAACTAATTTATTTATTTATTTTCAAGCAGATAAATGAGAGATTGAGAGAGAAAGAGAGAGAGGAGAGTGATAGAGTATGGGTATGCCAGGGTCTCCAGTCACTGCAAATAAATTCCAGATGCATATACTACCTTATGCATCTAGCTTACGTAGGTACTGGAGAATTGAACCCAGGTCATTAGCCTATACAGACAAGTGCCTGAATCATTGATCCATCTCTCCAGCCCATCATGTAATTGTTTCACAGACTGCCTGTTATGTATGAGTATTTAATGCAGAGTTCTTTAGAAATAATTGCTCTGAATGCCTTCCAAGGACATAATCTGATGCAGAAATGAATACAAAAAAGATATTTACTTTTGAATAGAGAAAGTATATAATACAGATATATACATTACTTGGAAAGAAACTGATATAGACAGACAAATCTCTACCTATACACAATGTTTACCTCTAAAAGTTGAAGATACTAATTGAAGTGAAAATTATATCCCATGTGCCCTACCCATATAATAAATTGTCTAATTCAGGTATGCTGTAGGGATACTGGCCATGTTTTTTAAACATCCTTCTACTCACACATGTACACACTTCTATCTCACCTGGACTTTTGATTAAATTGAGTAACATATCAATATCTTATACATAAATCTGTATTAGAGACTTGATTAAGATAGTAAGTCATGTAATCTAGTTAAATTTGTACAAATTATAAAATTTTCATATAACCTAGTTTCCTCACCATTATTTACTTTAAAAATAGAAGAAAAAATTTATAGTAGCATCAGGGTTTCCCAGATAAACAACTCATGTGTGTATGTATGTGTTTGTATGCACATATGTATGTACATACTTTAAAGTCAAGATATGTTATTTGAATTTCTCACATTAAGCATGTTGGAATGAATTTATATATCCTCAACTATATGCATATCCTTATGTATATCAAGAGTACATATCAAGGAGCTAAAACATGAATAATTTTTTGCATTTCTTGACATAAAAAGTCAAATTGTGATCTAAACTTTCTTCTAAATTATTTTTACACTGTTTATCTCATCAATGAAATTGAAGTTCAGAAACTTTAATAAATGATGTCATTATTTTTCTTAACGGAAAATATTTATTTTTGTCAGTAATAAATTATTAAACTCCCAGAAGAAAATATTTTTGATGCTGAGTTCATAAAACAAAATTTAGTATAATTATAAAACCCTTTATACATTTTGAAGAAAACTACCCTTCAACTTATCAAAAGACAGTTTTTTAAAAGTTAGGAGTGACTTTTTTAATTTTGACATTTTCACTCTTTATCCCCACAAAGAACCCACAAAACAGTAATTGAAACTGTCAATTTCTGTGAACTGCATTTTGTGGAAAAATAAAAATAACGAAAAGATGTACTTTTTCATATATGTCTGGTTCTAATTAACAAATAACCCCGAAGGAAATACAAAAAGTTTTAGATAACACATTTTATTATAGACAGTATCAAATTCTTTGGAAGGTCACATTACTTTTAAATTTGCTGGTACTAAAGTATTCATAATATGTATAATAAAATGTATTACATGTAAGAAATATAGTTTAGATTGAAGTGAGTCCATCACACATTTCAACAATTGAAACTACTTATATATAAAGATTTCCATTTTGCTTATATATTTAATACCTATTTAATTATTTATGTAGCCCACGCTGGCCTCAACTATAGCACAGCTGAGGATTACCTTAAACTCGTGCTCCTCGTGCCTCCACTTGAAATCGTTGAGATTACAGGCATGGCTGTGCTCTCAATGGAACCAACAGCTTTTTGCATGTCAGGCAAGTACTCCCCTGATTGAGTTAGTGCAATAAGGTTAATGTAGAGGGCAGCATACTACCTACATCTTTAAACAGTAGTCATACACAAACAAGATTTCCACACACACACACACCCACACACACAAAAAAAAAAAAAAAAAAAATCAGAAGGGAGGAATTTCTGAAGGAAGGTAAGTTTTCTACCGGAGAACAATATAATTTCTCAGTGGCACATTGTTTGAAAGAGGAAGTTGGCTATTGCTGGAGGTGCCATTGTAACCCCAACTGTCACATGTCCAAAAGGTGTTACAAAGCTGACAAGTGGCGTTTTAAAAAGTGATTGAATTTCATCTATACTATAGAGATTGAAACATACCATCCAAGCAAAAAATTGAAGCTTGTGCTGATTTTCTTTTAATTCTTAGAAGTTTATTTATTTATTTATTTTGGTTTTACAAGGTAGGGTATCACTCTAGCTCAGACTGGCCTGGAATTCATTATGTAGTCTCAGGGAGGCCTTGTACTGATGGCGATCTTCTTAAACTCTGCCTCCTGAGTGTGGGATTAAAGGCATGCACCACCACACTGGCTCAATTCTTAGAAGTTTATTTACCTTACTCTATTACAGTTATGATACCATACAAGCTCAGATTAATTGCAGGTGGGAATAGTTAATTGGATCATAGCCTTAGACCATCTTTTAGGGTTTACAGGTTTCTAGAAGGCATGGTTAGTTGTTATGATACATCTTTTGTTGTTATTCCAAGATTTTTTTTAATAATTATGAAGTTTACTATATGAAAAAATAGCATGTTGGTCATATTCATATATATATATATATATATATATATATATATATATATATATATATATATATATTTGTGGTAGTTTGAGTAGATGGCCCCCAATATATTCAGTTTTTTATTGTTTATAGTTCACATCTGCAGCCACCTGGCTGGCGGCAGTGTCACTTGGTGGATCTTAAGTTGTGGTGGTGGGTTACAGATTCCAATCTAAGCATGTGCAAAGTGTGCCTAGCAGAAGTTCCTGAAGTGTACTGTGCTGTGTGTCTTTTGGCTTGTGCATCTCTCTCTCTCTGTCTCTGTCTCTCTCTCTCCCTCCCTCCTTGGTCCTATGAAGGCAGGCCAGTTTCTTCTGCCATTATGGAACTTCCCCTGGATCTGTAAGCTTCATAAATATCCCTTCCTCCATAGCTGTGCCTGGTCTGGAAGTTCATCTCAGTGAACTTGAAGCTGTCTGCTACAGGTTTACAGGTTTCTAGAAGGCATGGTTAGTTGCTATGCTACATCTTTTTGTTGTTATTCCAAGATTTGTTTTTAATAATTATAAAGTTTACTATATGAAAAATAGCATGCTGGTCATACTCATATATTATATACATACATATATATAGTCATATTATATATAATATATATTGTAATATATATATTACATAGAGTGTCATATATATATATATATATATATATATATATATATATATATATATATGGTTTATTGTTATTCACTGATGTTGTGAATAAACTGTCTCAGGACTGCTTTTGTTCTACAGTCATGAGGTGGTTATAAAAGAAAATATGTAACCTACAAAACATACAATATGTACTCCATAGCACAGTACAGTGGGAGCACTCTTTCCCCCAATGTAGATGGCTGATAAGATGACCTACTGATTATAACACAGTGCTAAAAAGCATATCTGTCCCTTGGATTACAAGATATGGGCAGAAAATCCTATTACCATAGTGTGCTTTTATTTTCTTGAAGCTCCATGTTTCTAACAATGAGAACAAGTGTTCCATTTCACAATGTTGGCTGACATTTTAAGACTTATAAAATAAAGTTGGTTGTTAAAGTAACATTTTAGTGGAATATTTGGTTTAATTAATTTTGCATATCAGAGTTACCACAAGGAATTCAAATGTGCAGCTCTTTCTTTTAAACTGAACGTGACACACTCATGAGCCTGCTTCAAAAGCTTATTCTGCTCCAATTTGTGTGTTCTGCTTGCCTGGAAATAAAAGACCATGTGTTGTAAAATATGGTCCTAATATATGTGCAATTACCTGTGTTTTAAAAATTGTTTAAAAAGAAATGACTATACAGTTTTGGAAAATCAAAGAAATGCTTTGATTAGAATCAGTGTATGATTTTACATTTTTTTCTTGATCACAGGATTTTTTCTTTCTTCTGATTTTATAAATTAGCATTCTTTTGCTTTTGGTGAGCCATAAACTATTTTCTTGTTAAAAATGTTGCTTTTTGTCCTGTCACAGAGATGTAAAAAGCACCATTATTGATGATATGGGAATAACAAATGTGTGAGAGTCATTCAAATCTAACTTCCACACAATTGTATCACATGCAGCTTTTGTTCAGTTACTGGGTGTTCTTGACATAATTTATGATTCTAACCAAATAGCAGCCTCTACTGGTAAACAGATGCTGGGCTGCATGCAGTCTACTGTTCTCTCACAATACTACCTGACCACAGCTGATTAACAAGGAAATTTGGGAGAGGGTTTTAACATTTTATTACATGCAGAAACAGTGTGAAAAATGATGTGCTCTGATATAAAATGAAGGTAAAAGTGATATATTTGTCTGATACAATGAAAAATTTTATTATAGATTAAATGATTTTCTCAATTCTCAGTTTTGTGGTTGAAGTGTCATAGAAAGGACCGTTCAGTGAAGATGAGAGTATTCCTCCAAGTATTTCATGAGACTATTATGCATTACAACATTTACTTAGGGCTGGAGAAATGGCTTAGCTATTAAGGTGCTTGCTGGCTAAGCAAAAAGACCCAGGCTCAATTCCCAATTTGCCAGTATTCACGTAAAGCTAGATGCACAAGGTGACACAAGTGTTTGGAGTTCCTTTTCAATGGCTACAGGTCATGGTGTGCCCAGTCTCTCTCTCTCTCTCTCTCTCTCTCTCTCTCTCTCTCTCTCTCTCTCTCTCTCTCTCTCTCCTGCCCCTGCCTCTTTCTCTCTCAAATAAATTAACAAAATATTTTTTGAAAAAGTTTACTATAAAATGAAGAGAAGGTGGCTGGAGATATGGCTTAGCAGTTAAGGTGCTTGCCTGCACAGCCAAAGGACTGAGGTTTAATTCCCCAGGTCCCATGTATGCCAGAGGTCCCACATGGGTCCAGAGTTTCTAGGCAGTGGCTAGAAGCCCTTGCATTCCCATTCTCTCTCTATATCTGCCTCTCTCTCCAATAAATAAATAATAAAAACTAAAGACATTCGGCAGGAAAGTAGCTTGAGGAGCTAACTACAGGTAACTTTATTTAAAAATGGGGAGGGGGTTAGATGGAGAGATTGCTTAGTGGTAAAGGTGCTTGCCTGCAAAGCCAAAGAACCCAGGTTACATTCCTCAGTACCCACCTAAGATAGATGCACAAGGTGGTACATATGTCTTGAGTTCATTTGCAGTGGCTTGATGCCTCTCTCTCTCTCTCTCTCTCTCTCTCTCTCTCTTTCTTACCCTCTCAAATAAATAAATGAAAATGAAAATTTTAAAAAGATTAAAAGAACATTATAAATTAGTTTAAAGTCTATTTTACCAGATAATAATATAGCAACACCTCACCTGCTTATTTTTTTATTTTCATTTGCTTGGAATATAATTTTCTAACTTTTCACTCTGAGGAATTGTCTATCTTTAGTGGTGAAGTAGATTTCTTAAAGACAGCAGATAGAAGGGTCCAGTTTTTTGGCCCATCCTAATAACCTGTGTCTGTTCATGGATGAGTTAAGACCATTAATGTTTAAGGTTATTACTCTGAGGTTTGAATTAATCTTGCCATGATGAGGTGTTTTATGGGGTTGGGTAATTTCTTGTGTTATGTATTGTTATGAGCTTGGTCTGCTTTAGTTATTTTGATCTTTTTGTTGTTTCTTGAGACTGGTTGTTTGTTCTGTAGGGGTATTCCCTCAAATATTCTCTGTAGGTTTGGCTTTGTGTTCATATAATCATACAGTTGACTATTTTCATGGAAAGGTTTTAATTCACCATGTATTATAAGGGATACTTTTGCTGGGTAGAGTAGTTTGGGTTAGAAGCCATAGTTTTTCAGACTTTGAAGTGTTCCATCCAGGTCCTTCTGGCCTTCAGTGTTTCCATTAAGAAACATGATGTAATTCTGATGGGATTGCCTTTCTATGTTGTAAATTTCTTCTCTCTAGCTGCTTTTAATACTCTTTCTTAGTTTTCATTGTTAAGAGTTTTAACTATCATGTGTCTTGTAGAGTTTCTTCTTCAGTCCTCTCTGGTGTTCTGTGGGTTTCTTGTGTCTGGATGGGGCACTCTTTTGTAAGATTTGGAATTTTTTCTTCAATAATTTTGTTGAATATGTTTTCTATGCCTCTGGCCTGGGTTTCCTTTCCTTCTGATATACCCATGATCTGGATATTTGGTTGTTTTCAGGTGTCTTACAATTCCCTCATAGTAGGTTCACTTGATTTTTTGAAGTTAGCAAAGTTTTTGGCCTGCTAATCCATTTCATCTGTCTTGTCTTCCAAGTCAGAGATTCTGTCTTCCACATTAGTAATGCTATTGGTGAAGGGTTCTAGAGAGTTTTTTTTTTTTAATATAATTTCTATTTAATTTTTGTTTTCTATTGCGTTATTTTGTATCATGTCCAACCCTTTTTGGAGGTACAATTTCAATTCGAGTTCTGATTTTCTTGATACTTCCTATAGTTCATACTTGCATTTGATCAAGTCTTCAATAAGCTTAATCAACCATTTTTTGAGGTCTGCCATTTCTTGAATTATCTTCAATTTATTCATATCCTTTGGAGAGTTCTAATGTTTTCTCTAATCAAGTTAAGCCTACTGTTAAAAGCTGAATCTTCTAGGAGATGATTCTGTTCAATTTCATTGATTGTTGGTTCTTTGGTAGTTTGCTTCTGGTTCAGCAACTCTTTTTTTGAGCAGGTTTGCTTTCATTTTGGAATTAATTTCTGATGATTTCTCTATGATTTCATTTGAAGCTTCCATTGTAGGACTTGGCATGCTTGGTGGAGATCTCCCAGTTTTCTGAGTTTCATTGGCTTTTTTGCCTTGTTTAATGCCCATTTTAGAAAGACTATTTTATTGAGGAAAAATCAAGTTTTTTTTTTCCTTTAGCCTGTTCACCCTCTGACTCAGTTGAGCAGGGATGTTGGTACCTAGTAGCCAGTCAGTATACCAGAGCAAAAGGCCTGATTCCACTGCTCACACAAGGACCAGGCCTGCCCAAGCAAGGCAAAATGGGAACTACCAGGACCTGGGGACTGGAAGGAGCAAGGGAACAGGGATCTGGACTGCTTTGTGCCACACCCTCCAGGACACAGACCAGCACAGGCAACCCACACTGGGGAAGTGGGAGGAGCCCAGAAACAAGGGTCTGGTTTACTCACTCCAGATCACTGTGCCTACCCACACACTGTCTGCTCTATGAACTCAGACCTGGGAGGTGAGAAAAGCCTGGAAATGGGTCTGGCATAATCGCTCCAGATGGATGTGCCCCTACATTATAAATTAGTTAACTCTAAATTTTAAAGGTGGTTATTATATAAAAAGCCTAATGGATGTCATTAGTGATTTTTCCTTTCCAGATAAGCATAATTGAATAGGAGAAATTATATAATAAGGGATAATATCATGCTTCTTTTATAGAAGCACATAAAATAAATGCTGTCTAGAGACAATTTTCAAAAATCTACTAAAAGGGCTGGAGAGATGGCTTAGCGGTTAAGCGCTTGCCTGTGAAGCCTAAGGACCCTGGTTCGAGGCTCGGTTCCCCAGGTCCCATGTTAGCCAGATGCACAAGGGGGCGCACACGTCTGGAGTTCGTTTGCAGAGGCTGGAAGCCCTGGCGTGCCCATTGTCTCTCTCTCCCTCTATCTGTCTTTCTCTCTGTGTCCGTCGCTCTCAAATAAATAAATAATTTTTTTTAAATCTACTAAAAAGTACAATCACTCTTTTTTAGAGTTATACTACATGTTAATGGAGTGTACACAAAGAGTTTATCCATCAAATTATGCCTTACATGATAATCAACAAGTAGTCTTTTGTACTTTGTATCATAGAGAAAACCCAACTTAGATGAGCATCACAACTCACACAGTAAACTAGGTACATAAGATAATGCCCTTAGAGTAGTGAGTGCTATGGACACTGTTTAGCTTTGTGGACTGGAACCATTTACATTGCTTAGACTCATTCCACTATGCTTCATAAACACAGAGAAATAAAATCTTAGACCATGCTGTGGTATTTTTATTTATTTTTATTTTTTTGTTCATTTTTATTTATTTCTTTGAGAGAGAGAAAGAGATAGAGGGAGAAAATGGGTGTGCCAGGGCTTCCAGCCACTGCACACGAACTCCAGATGCAAGTGCCCCCTTGTGCATCTGGCTAACGTGCGTCCTGGATAATTGAGCCTCAAACCGGGGTCCTTAGGCTTCACAGGCAAGTACTTAACCACTAAGCCATCTCTCCAGCCCATATTTTGATATTTTTAAGACAGCACTCAAGGCTAGTCTGAGACTACAAAGTGAATTCTAGGTCAGCCTAAGATAGAGTGAGCTCTACCTCAAAAAAAAAAAAAGGTCACTGTTTGTAACAAGCAAGTTAATCAACACATATAAAATGCCTGTACATAGGTAAAGAATGCTTAAATTTTATGGACTGCCTTTGCTTTTATGCCATAACTGAAGGCATTTCCTTCCACAAAGCTTGCTTAGCTAACCATATGGTTCCCTCATGATGTTCTCTCAAAGCCTGGCTGAATTTTAGTGCACTCATTTGTAACTGTTGTCTTGTTACGTGCCTGTCTATTAAAGTATAAGTTTTTCAGAGCAAGAGGCATCTTGTGCTACCTATGAGCTTCAGCTCCTTCTTGCTTCAGATCTCTTCTCCATACTCCAAGAAGATGCCTTGTGATGAAGTTAGTGTGATCATATTTGTCATGAAAATTTAGAATTGGCCTTCTCCATGCTTTCTGGGACTGAATTTTCGTAAGGAACATTATTTTTGCTACTGATAGAACACATTTAGGTACCTGTTAACAAAACTACCTTCCCTTTCCTCTTTTAATGTGTTGTAGTTACTGTTGCATTGTTGGGAAAACACACCTAACTAGAAGCAGCTGACAGGAGGAAAGGGTTTGTTGGGGGTTGTAGTTTTGAGGAGATCATGGAAGAAAAAGGATGGTAGAGCAGAAGATAGACATAATTTCTTGCCACAGCAGCAGACAGAAAATAGAGAGTGAAATGGGCTCTGTCAAGGGAGAAGTTGAGCTATAACACCCCAAACACCACCCCCAGAAACACACTTACTCCAATAAGACTTCACTACCAAATTACCCTCAGAGGTAGACCTAACATTGAAAACACATGAGTTTATGGAGAGGGGGGAAGAGACTTCTGATGCATACCACAATGTCTATACAAATGTACTCATTTTTTAATTAAGAACTTTAATATATGAATATATTGCAAATTGGTCATATTCCCATCAGGTTTTCCTCTTATGTCTCCTCCCCCACCTCAGTGGAGTGACTGGTAATCACTATCAGGTCATAAGTTCTTCCCAAGTTATAACACATTCAGAAGATTGTTCTCTTTCATTAATGTTTGCTTCTTCTTCACAACACATTAATAACCATGATGAGGCAATTGTCTCTGAGGACTCAATCATTAGATTTGTGTGCTTCTTGAAGAATTGTTAACTACTTTATATGTGAGTCCAGGTTTAAGACCACCACATATCTATCATGTAAATATTTACCAGTATCATTATCATTTAATAGTAAGTCCTATTGTTAATTTGTCTGCTCATGATTATAAATTATTTTCCCAAAGTCAAAAACATATACATTGTTTTCATAAAGACCATCTTTCTTTTTCATAGTTTTTGGTGAGTCTTAACTACTTCCAGATAACATCCACCATGACTCACTGGTCATTTAATTGCTCATCTTCAGATCACTGGTGATAAAATATCAGCTTACTTACTGTATCAAAACAAAATTACATTACGTTTCAGGTGCTAAGAATTCAGAGCTAGCCTATGCCTAGCCAAAAGGAAAGATAAGAACCTGCAAATATTTACATGTGCTAGTGCCAACAGGGGAAAGAACTGATTTTGCACCAAGCTGTGACTTGTAAGCAAAGATAAGAAATAAAAACCATTGATTATCAGCTCTAAAAAATATTAATAAAGTTACTTTGCAATAATTTCATGACATAGCACTTCCCTTTTATGAGCTCTGAAAATACCTCATTAACAGTTTCACAAATTACCACAAAAACTTATGCTAACATGCTCATTTATTCTCACATATGTATAAATCTGGTTATGAAGACTAATGAGATATTACAGGGAATTCCCAGCCTCTGATATGGATCAGGTATCATTAGAGAATATCAAAATGGGGGTTCCTTTCCCACAAAGACTTTTGTAGCAAACTGGAATACTAAGTTCCATCAAATTCTGTACTAGAAATGTCAGCTGACACTTGTCTGTGGCACAATGTGGAGATGTTCTTACTTCCCACTCGGTAAGAATCACAGTGATCTCTACCATCTGCCAAACACTTCATGAGAGAAAACAACCCTGCAATGTTGGATTTCTCTGTCTTTGCAATATCGTTTTTGTGTCTTATTTCTGTGTGCTAATTAAAATATTCTGTCCTAAATGATTGCTTTCCATCAGTAAAAACAATTTAAATGCATGATGATCTTAGAGTCACTCCAAATGTCTCATATAGAAAATGGAAAAAATTATTTGAACTGGTTCT
This sequence comes from Jaculus jaculus, assembly GCF_020740685.1. Classification (NCBI taxonomy): domain Eukaryota; kingdom Metazoa; phylum Chordata; class Mammalia; order Rodentia; family Dipodidae; genus Jaculus; species Jaculus jaculus. The sequence goes on along the minus strand of NC_059112.1, from coordinate 75,171,226 downwards.
AAAAGGACAAAAACACAAAAGGCTATACTTCCATCATTGGGCTTTTTGAAAAAAAAATCATTGTAATTTAAAGCAAAGAACCTCAAATTTTTATTTTAAACAGCTTTGATTAAATTTTATATATTTGTGGTATGAAAAACACAGTGGTGTCTGTGTGACAGCTTTGTTGCTTTGACAAAATCCTTGACACAAAGTATTACATAATAGCATGAAAAGCTTATTTTGATGTCAGAAGTTTCAATCATTGATTGCTTGGACCCTGGTGGTAGGAAAGAACATTATGGAAGTGGGGCTTGTGGAAGATAATGGTCTTCACCTTATGGTGGATAGGAAACCACTAGAAAAGGAAATTTCCAAATGCATGAGTAATCTGCTTCCTCTAACCACTCTGCATCCCTTAAAGTTTCTAGCACCTCTCAAAATAGTGCCAGCATTCAGTTTGTGAGTTTGTGGGGAGAATTTCATGTTCAAGCTATAAAATTATGTCTATTGCACTCAAAATATCATAGGCATTTCTTAGTTAAAAAAAAAAAGGCATTCAGACCAGTTTGAAGGGTTGTAAATTCTTAACTATTCTAATTTTTTTTTTCAAAAGTCTGAATCCAAAGTCTTTTCTGGGACCCAAGGCAACTCTTAGCTATAAGTTTACACAAACTCAAACACCATGTTACATAGCCCCAAGATATGACACGCAGAGTATGCATTCCACTACCAAGAGGAATAGACATACAGTAAGCAGTCCAAAGAAAGCCTGACACCCAAGACCAACATCAGGTCCCAGAGTTCCGTGTCCAGCATCCAGATGCATGGTAGGATGTTCCAAGTTCTAAAGGGCTGGGATCTTTGCCATGGCCTCCCTGTTGTGCTGTCTTTGATGCCTGTAACTTTCCTTGGCACATATTTCATGTTCCTGGAGTCCCCACAATGCTTAGGGTTCTGTTTCAGCCTTAGGCCTCACCTTTGCCTCACCCTTTTGGGCTTCTTGCAAGATGTGAACAAGAGCTTGTGTATCCATAGTGGCTTTAGACTTTCTAGGTGTGTGAGGATGGCCTTGAAATTCTGACCTTTCTGCTTCCCCAATGCTGGGTTTAAGGGCATACACCAGCATGTCTATTTTATACAGTGCCAGTGGTCACACTGAGGACTTCATGCATACTAGGCAGGCACCTTACAGCTGAGCTACATCCCTGCCCTACAAGATCTCCTTTAAAATTCAGGAGGAAGCTTCTATGACTCCACAAACTGCACCTAAAAAAGCAGCATTATGTTGACACTAAAGTTCTCTAACAGTAACTGAACACATTAGATGATGGTTAGAGCAACCATTGCATGTCCCTAGATATAACTTTAAGCATGCTCTTTGCATGGACAAGCTACACAGTTTTCCATTTTCCCCTCTAATTATGCTTTCAATTCTCTTCATCACTTGACTAAATACAGATGTACATACAATGCTCATAATTTAAATGATAAGCTGCTTCAAATTGTATCTGGAAGAAGAAATAGCCCATCATCACCTTTAAACTCTGCCTCTCATAAAGTAGTAGGGCAAAGACCAAATAAAGCCAAGTTCTCTTAGCAAGCAACATGAATGTCATGAATTTTATTACCAGCACTGTCGTCCTTACCATCTGAAAACTCTAGAGTAGCCTTTAAGGTCTGCATTATAATCTGTGGCATTCTCACCTTCCGAAATCTCAATAAGGTCTGCTTCTAACACTAGTATTCCTAGTTTTTCTCATAAAATCTTTCTATGTTTTTGGAATTGTGGGACCACTCACCAACTGAGTAGTAAAGAAGACATTTCTTTTTGACAATTAGACCTGGAAGATAAACTCCTAAATGAACTCTTTTTCTCTGTTTGTCTTCTATTATTTATTTATTTATTTTATTGACATCTTCCATAATTATAAACAATAAACTATGGTAATTCCCCACCCCCACTTCCTCCTTTTCTACTCCACTCTCCATCATACCCCTCCCCCCTCTCAATCAGACCACAAATGAACTTTTTTTTAAAGAAAATATTCTTATTTATCTATTTGAGATCTATACAGAAATAGAAAGGTAGAGGAGAAAGAGAGAGAGAGAGAGAGAGAGAGGGGAGAGAAAATGTGCATGCCAGGGCCTCCAGCCACTGCAAACAGACTCTACATGTATGCTCTCCCTTGTGCATCTGGCTTACGTGGATTCTAGGGAGTCTAACCTGGTTCATTTGGCTTTTCAGGCAAATGCTTTAACTGCCAAGCCATCTCTCCAGCCCACAAATGAACGTTTTTAATTCTTGAGGTTTGAGTTATTATAGAATGAATTAAATGAGGAGGAAGGATAGGCTAATAAAGGTAAGCTATATTGATGTCTTTCCTTGGATTAGTATCATTTCCAGGGAATCCAGATGCCTTTTCTCTTTTTTCCTTTTATTTTTCTTTACACTGGTGTCCTATCTTTAAAGATAAGATTAGGTTAAAGTAGAATTTTCAGCTAGGATACATGTGTATTTCATAGAATAGCACTAGACATTTTCTAGCCTGCTTCTTCCAACTTTTTCAAACACTTTCTACAAACAAATTCTAAACACATCAACAACCACATAGGGTTAGTCACAGCAATGATCCCACTTCTCTGATTCCAGTTTTATGTGTCAAGTTCTCATAGTCAAACCAAAATATCTGACATACAAATTTACATGAGGATAATTTTACTTTCAGTCATGGCTGCAGTGGCTTTGGTCCCTATGCTGTCGATCCTATGTGAAAACAACAGAATATTACAGTGGAGGGTGTGTGAAGTAAGAGGCTTTCATTTCACAGTAGCAAGGAAGCATGAAAACAGCTAGGAACTGAAGATGAGATATAGTATCCCAAAAGCACACCCCAGTAAAGTACAGGCCAGGGCCAATACCGTTCAGTTTCTATCCTTTCTAAAATAATTCCACCAGGTGAAGAGCACATACTCAGCACACAAGACTGTGGGAGATATATTGTATTCAAACCATAATAATGCCCTTCTTACCAGTGGGGGATAAGTTTCAAGGCAAAATTGCAGAGAATACTGAACCAAATATATGGTTTCCCATATTAAGCTTCAATTCATAAGTTAGGCACATAGTAACATGGAGAGCAAGATGGCACTGGAGTAAAACCCTCAAAGAATCATCAGTCCACAGACACAGTAATTAAATAATCTAATTAAGAATTAACCTGATACCTTAACAAAAGCTAAGAAGCCTAGGTGAGGGATTATTGTATCTTATTTTTCCATAATAGGAAAAGTCATGTTTTCAGTATCTGCTTTTACCATAATAATATTATTACTACAAAATATGTTGAATAAGGCAGTAGGGATTTACCCACATCAGACTTCCTGTAACTTACAGGAAGCTCTTCTTAGAGACACCTTCTTATTAAAGGAAAATAAGGAAATTAAGTGCATTCAGGTGTGGAATCCAGTATCTGCCCCATCATAGTGCAACCTAAGATGAGAACCTTGTAGTCTCTGCATCCAATGCAGTTCCTGTGGATTGAACCTATGAACCCAGAGTAATCTGCACCCTGAGAACTGCCTCAAATACTACATTCTCAATCACAGGCAGCATAAAGCAATGCATGACTCCTTCCATTTCCTAGAAATGGAGAACTTCGCTTTTTTTAACTTTTTTTTTTTAGAGAGAGATAATTGGTGTACCAGGGCCTCAGCCACTGAAATAGAACTCCAGATGCTTGTGCCACCTATGGGGCATGTGCAACCTTGCACTTGCCTCATCTTTGTGTGTCTGGCTTCTGTAGGACCTGGAGAGTCAAGCATGGGTCCTTAGGCTTCACTGGCAAGCACTTAACTATTGAGCCATCTCTCAAACCCATGGATTTCTTATTTTCGTTTCTTTCCTTTTTTAAAATTTTTTGAGGTAGGTTTTCACTCTAGTCCAGGCTGATCTGGAACTCATTTTGTACTCTCAGGTGGTCTCAAACTCATGGTGATCCTTCTACTTCTGCCTCCCCAGTGCTGGGATTAAAAGCACCCATGAATAACTTCTTAATCCAACAGAGGAAAGCCCAGAATAGATGGCTTCCTTGGTGAATCACAGAAAACATCTAAAGAGTGACAACAATTTCTACTTTAAAAATAATTAGAAGTAAGCCATTCTAACTAATCCATTACCCTGATATCAAAATCACATCAAGGTACACACACACACACACACACCAAAGTTTTTTTTTAGCTTTTGTGATGATAGTAGGTTAATTCTTGACTAGTACACCTGATAATCAAGCATGAAATGTCTTCAATGCAAAAGCAACTAACCAAACATATCTAGCACCACAACAAATGATTATTCAACATAATTACATTAGATTAATCTCAAGCCTACAAGGATAGTTGAACATGCAAAAGTCAAAAAAAAAAAAAAAACAAAGGACAAAATACACAACCATCTCAAGAAATTCACAACACACATTTGACAGAATTCAGTATCCCTTCATGATTAAAAAAAATCTTTAAAAATTATATGTAGAAGGGATACCTCAACATAATAAAAGCTATATCTAATAAATCCATAAATAACATCATATTGAACTGGAAAAGGTTGAAAGCCTCTCTTTCTTATTGCTTATATAGGAAAAATGTCACTTTTCACATTTTCTTCAACACAGTATTGAGATTCCTAACTAGAGTACAAAGGTAAGGGAAAGGAGTCCAGCACACCTAAATACCAAAGAAGATCAAATTATTATTGTTTGCATATGGAACCTATATAGTGAAAACCAACAAATCTACCAAAAAAAAAAAACTATTTTATTTGTTAAGTTTAACAGAATTCTAGAATAAACTATCAAATTTTAAAAACTCACTTGCTTTATCTATACACCAATTTTTATTGATACAAAGAGGAAATAAAGCTATCTCAATGAATATAAAAATAAGAAGGAATAAATTTACCACAGAGGCTGGACTGGGTGCATGGTCTTGAAAGGTTACATAGAAATTGGTCTGTCATTAAGAAGACAAGTTAAACAGGAGAAATAAGCTGTCATGTGATCCAGACAGCTGGATAAATGTAAGAAAAATGTACTGCATGCTCTCCTCAAAAAAAAAAAAAAAAAAAAAATCTAGAAGAAAGAACTTTGTCAGATTGCACCAGAAAGGATATAACAAACCCATAAGGAGATAGAACCACAATTTTCACATTACCAATTGTTAGGGTTTGGACTTGAAGTGTCCCCAAAAGGCTTGGTTGACAGAGAAGCATTTGGGAAGTGAAGTTGCTGAGAGAGAGGATATGAGGGGTTACTGGGATCCCGGTCCCCCTTGTTTCTCTGTTTCTGAGCTATCACAAGATCAGCACTTTAACTCCATGAAACTCTGAATTTTTCACAATCTTATTTCTTACAACAGGACCTCCAGAAACAGAGCAAATTAACCATGGACTGAAACCTCTCAAGCTATGAGTCAAAACAAGCCCTTCCTCCCCTTATAATAATTTTCTCAGGTATTATGTGAAATCTAACATGATAATATATGCTTGTGTGGAACATCAAATGGCATCCCACATATACTTTAAATTGCATGTGTCAATTAAAAGAGATTTAAAAATTGTCACAGGACGGGATTATCAACAATTCAAAATAAAGTGTTAGAATGATAACAATACACTATAATAAAATTCATGTTAGTTTGACTTATGTTCCCATGCTCAAAATATTTTATTATAATTATGCTATTTTCAGAAGATGATAGGCCACAGATAAATCCAACTGTGGAAAGAAAAATCATGGATTTAATTAAAAGGACTACTGGAGATTGCTTTTCAGAGTACTGCAAACAGGTAGGTAGACTGCTGGGGAGGAAAACCATCAGTGCTCTTGGTCAGCAGTAGACCATGAAAACTACACAATTGATCAGCTAGGCAAGATGTGTCTGTTAGCACACTAATAGCATGTCTGTTATGAAGTCATCAAATGTTCTTTTAATGGATTTGAGATCTGTTCCTCAGTAGGGAATCAATGTGTGATACTTAAAACTTAATCAAAAGCCTATGTCTGGGAAGGTCATATGCATTAGGGGATAAGCTACTACTATTTATTGTCTTCATAGATATATGTTGTTCACCAAATCACCCTTTAAATGCTTATGTTTAAGCCCAAAATTTAGTGTTCCTGTCACTTTTGGTTAGAAATGTTTCTCTGGTGGGGAGACTTAAAACTCATTAAAGGGCTGAGAAGTCAGAGTGGGGGGTTCAGCACTAAATGAGACAGCTGTACCATGCCCTCCAATGATTTTGGGAGTACGGCAAAAGATGTGGCAGAAAGAATGTAAGACACAAAGTAGGAGGAAGATTGCTTTGGAATTTTGTCTTACACACACAGAGTGGTCATTGTATTCAAGACCTCACAAGACATGCATAACATTGAATCCACCAAGTTTGCCATGGATGATGGAACGGGATGGAAAAATAAAATGAGAGTGAAATGGGAGGGGGGGTTAGAAAGAAGAATGGGTTCAGTGAAAAGGAATGGGGTGAAGGACAAAGAAGGGTGTTGGGAAGGGATTATGTAATTTTTTTTAATATTTTTTGTTCATTTTTTATTTATTTATTTGAGAGCAACAGACACAGATAGAAAGACAGATAGAGGGAGAGGGAGAGAATGGGCACGCCAGGGCTTCCAGCCACTGCAAACAAACTCCAGACACGTGCGCCCCCTTGTGCATCTGGCTAACGTGGGACCTGGGGAACCGAGCCTCGAACCGGGGTCCATAGGCTTCATAGGCGAGTGCTTAACCACTAAGCCATTTCTCCAGCCCAATTATGTAATTTTTTAACAAAGTTTATTTTAAGATATACATTTTAAAATATTTTATCTATTTATTTGAGAGAGAAACAGAGAGAAAGAGGCAGACAGAAAAAGTATAGGCATACCAGGGCTTCCTGTCACTGAAAATGAAATCCAGATGCATACACCACATAAGTGTGTCTGGCTCTGCATAGGCACTGGGGAAGAGAACCAGGGCCTTCAGATTTGGCAAGCAAGTGTCTTTAACTGTTGAGCCATTTTCCAGCCCCATAAAAAGATATTTAATTTAAAAAATATCACTACCGCAATATTGTTTTCACCTTGCTGGCACAAAACACATGACCAAAAGAATCTTATTGGAGGAAAGGGTTTATTTCAGGGTTACAGTTTCAAGGGGAAGCTTCATTATGGCAGAGAATAGCAATCAACCCACAATATCACACACCCACAATAGTTAGAGAACAAGAACACCAGCTCTCAGTATCTGTGGGCCAGAATAGTATCTCCAAAGCCAACCCCAGGAACACACGTTACCTAGCAGTGTTCCACCTCCTAAATGCTCAGCACCTTGGGAAAATTAGGAAGCTTAAAAACAAACACTTGAGGTTATGGGGGACATTTGCATTCAAACCACCAACTGTACTGTGCTATATTATTTATGAAGGTCCTTTATACCTTAAAGGCAAACATACAAAGGTAATAATCAAAAGATTTATTCCATATTCTTTTTGTCAGTAGACTTCATTGCTAGTTAAAACATGCTCAAATAAAATTATATCAACTTAATTAATGTTAACTGAAAACAAATGACTGAAGAAATAATGGCATGGGTCATATGATTATTGAATCTTTTCCCAGCTTATCTCTGATTGTGTCTCTATATTTCCCAAGTTCCAGCCACATGGGCAGTGAGGCCCCAAAAGAATCTCTTTCCATTACCCAAAGAGCCCAGCTCCTTCCTGCAGTTCTGGGTTCAGCACATGCTGCTTGCTCCATCTGCACTCCTTATGTTCATAGTCAATGTTCTTTCCCCACACACTTCTTACCTAGAGTCATATCTCCAGAGAGGAGTTGGTTGGACACTTTCTTTAATATAGATTATGCCTGATCACTTCTCAGCCTTTGACTAAAATCAAGTGTAGGTTATGCCTAACATCATTTTTCCTTCATTATTATATTTTATTTTCTAACACTATATGAAATCAACATTTGACCAGCTATTTGCTATTTCCTTTGCTCAATTTAAAAAAAAAGTCTAATAATCAAAGCAACATAAATATATTTTTAATTTTATCATCAGGATTATGACACATAAAATTATTATTTATCTCTAATTGGCTTTCATAAAGTGCTTATGAATGAGTGAGTCAGTGACTACATATTTCTGGTATTTAAAAGCATATTTCCTGGAACAATCAGATTCTGAAGCAAAAAAAAAAAAAAATAATGATATCTGTTATACCATGGTAAGGGAAGAGAGTTACACATAAAAAAGCAACATTACCAGTTTAAATAAAAGTGATTTTACTGAAGACAGCATTGCTTTAATAAGAAAGATAGATCCAGAAATAACAAAAGAAATCTACTCCTTTAAATGGCAAAATGAGAGGACATATAATAAGCCATATAATTTTAATAAGATTTATAAATTCATGATATTTAACTGACTGTACAACCTGGCAAATAAGTACTCAATATATTTTTATAGAAAAATGAATAATATTCATATAGATACATGTTATGATAGTTAAGGTGCTATCAACTTGATCTGTTTAGTAATCCACAGAAATCACTTTCTGGTGAGTCTCTGAGGTTGCTTCCAGAAAGGATTAACAGAAGAAGGAATCCTTCCCCCAGAGTGAGTCTTTCCCCCAGAGCTGGGGGCCTCTCTGAGAGGGGGACTTTATATAAAGAAGCTGTGGGTATAAAGAGCCCCTTCCTTCTTCCCACTTGGCTGCTGCAGCTGCTCGTTGCCTTCCAGCATGAACTGAAGACCAGTGAGGACTGAAGACCTACATGGATTGAAAACCAGTGGCTCCTCAGGAAGCCTCCAGGCCTTTAGTGCTGGATTGGGACTGCTGAGGCATCTGGCCATGTGGACTGAACAGCTACCATATGCCTTAATTCTAGGGCCTGCATCTGCTTTTGGACAACCTTAAACTAATCCAATAAATTACCTTTCAAAAATAATTCATTCTAGCAGTTCCATTCCTCTAGAGAACCCTGACTAATACATATGTACATGTATACATGTATATATAGACATGTACAATTTGTTTCTGTCTGTTTTAGAATGGAAGCAGACAACAGAAAGACATGCAACAACAAAATCAAACAATCTGGCTTGAGGATTTTTCAAAAGTTAACTTTTTTTGTATTAATTAGTTTTGTACTCAGTGAATAAAGTCAAGTTGGTACCATTGTTAGCCTCCTCCCCCTCCACCTGGCCCCTCCTCATTGAGCTATATGGGTCATTCATTGTGGAGTTAGCCCTCAGTTATGGGTAGGAGGAAATGTCTCTGTGTATCGAGACCCAATGTGTGGTTCTGACATTCTTTCGGCCCCCTCTTCCACAAATTTCCCTGAGCCATGTTGGGTTCATTTTAGGTCTGTTTCAGTGATGAGGCCTTGGGAGCTTCTGTGCCTCTGGATATCTGACTTGGTAGGAGTTGATTGTTCTCTGTGTCAATCTTCTTCACCCTTGTGCTGGTACCAGGTTCACCAAGAAGAATTTTTACTTATTTATTTGAGAGAAAGAGAAATAATGAGACAGACTAAAAATAAGTATAGGCATTCCAGGACCTCTGGTCACTACAAATGAACTACACATCAATGTGCCACTTTGTGCATCTGGCTTTACATAGGTACTGGGGAATTGAACCAGACCTTCAGGCTTTGCAAGCAAGCACCTTTAAGTGCTGAGTCATCCCTCCATCCCTCAAATTTGTTTTTGAATTTCAACATCTTTTATTCAAAATTTCACAGGAATTGTTGAATGATAATTCAGTATTAAGGTAGATTTTCTCAGAATGACTTAGCATAACTACATCAGATTTTAAGAAAATAATAATATAAAATAACACATTAGACCCTGACTATTATCTTGGGAAGCCACAGTGTGTGTCTTGTATACCCCTAAAAACTGTTAGCTTGTTCATAGGCTGGGAATAAAGATATCCTTTCTCCTTTTGCTATGGTACAGAGCTGGTTTGTTCTGTTCAAACAACTAATTTTTGCAATAATGTCTTTACCAGGGGAAGTGAAGAATAACTCATCTAATTGAAATTTAGAATAAAATTTAGATAGGCAGAAAATAATTACCTATAATACAAACTTTCCAAGTTCCTGGAAATAACTTCCATGTCATTATGAAAAGTACTGTGAAATTATTCATGACCACAAGCATCAGGACACCAGTTTGCATCTTATCTGTACCTCTCAGAATTCTACAGGATGCATAAATATGTATAGAGTAAGTAAAAACAGCAAGGTAATCCTTCTATTTTATTCAACACTTGTGAGATCATACTGTGCCTCTTTTTATACCCCAGAAGTTAAGAAGGATGAAGTGAGCTCAGACATGAAAATAAATAATTCCAGTGAGAATTCTGAAAAGGGCTGAAAGGGCCTGTATTACTTGGGCCAGACAAGAAATGGTTAAAGGTACATTATTAACAACATTCTCAGTGAAGAGCTATTCCACAGATTATAGTGACTAGCTGTTTCCAACTTTTGTTTAAAATATAATAGAGAAAAATGAATTTTAAAAGCAAAACAAGGGAAGGAAGAAAGAAGCTCTTGGTAATGGAAAAGGCTGTTCAACATGAAATGGATTCCCAAAAGATTTCAGAACATCTCAATTGTGGAACTCGTTAAAATAGAATTTCAAATATATAAAGCTTGGAGGTCAAAGAAAGGACAAGATGACCTTTTAAGATGATTTCCATGACTGCAATTCAAAGTCTGTATTACAAAGAGGGACAGGACTTCCATTATCAATTGAAAGGTAGTGGGTAGATAAAGGAAGCAAAAATTCAGTTCAAAACACATACGCACACTGGCATTGCTTCTTGAAATTAGGTATTTAATCTGACTGTATAAAGGATTCCTTTGTGTGAGTGTATTGGAAATAGTTTCTTTTTTTATTTATTTACTTAGTACTTAAACATTAGTGTTGGAGATTGAACCCAGGTCCCTGGACATGCTAGACACAGCCTTTAAAATTGAATTATTTACCCTCAGCTTTAGTTTATTTTATTCATCTCCTCTTTATACACATATTCAATTCATATGCACAAACTTGTACACATATATGTGCTCCAGACCAAAACAAAGAGGAATTTATACTTTATTGCTTTTTGGTACAGGCACGATGACTCTGTGATTAAAGGTTCTTTCCCTGAATGCTTGCCAGCTTGTGTTCAATACCCAGCACCCATTTAAAGCCAGACTCAAGATGATGCACGCATCTGTAATCCTAATGCCTATGACAATGGGAGGTGGTGTCTAGAGAATCCCAAAGCTCATGAGACAGTTGACCAATCTTCCCAATGGCTAAACAACAAGAGAATTTCTGTCTCAGAGAAGGTGGGAGAAGAAAACCAGCACTGGAAGTTGCCCTCTGACCCAACATACTCATGCTGTGGCATTACTACACACACACACACACACACACACACACACACACACACACACACAAATAAAATAATTGCTTGCAATACTGACTATTTCTTCAGTATGACTTTGTTACTGATTAATATGTGATGGAACATTTTGCATTATGTAGTAAATTAAGCAAGGGAAAACTTGTGTATCTCTTCCACAGCTGGAATATGATAAGAAAGTTTGGGCAGAGAATGTGCAAGAAGACTTGACTTTCGTATCCATAAAAATCTACAAGAAGCCTGTTCAAAATTTTCATCCATGTGTAAAGTCTCTAAAGGCTAAAGAGTTTAGTACAATTGGTGTGAAGTGGGCCCAGAGATGAATACTTTTTACAATATCTCAGGTGCTTATGGGGCAGGTTGTCTGATAGGTAAAATGACACACAAAAAAAAGAAAAATGAAAAAAGAAAAGAAAATATACGCTAGAAACTTTGACCCTAGTGAATGTGTGCATGTGTATGTGATGCATTTGTGTTTCTCTCTATATGTAGAGTAAGGTTGACTGTGGTGAGAGAAGCAACTCCATGCTATTACCTTCAGCAGCAAAGGGACCTTGGCTCAGGCCAACCCCAGATTTGTGTCTTCAGTGCAGGAGAGGATTTCAGAGGCTGAGGAGAAGGCTCAGTAGATAAAGTGCTTGCCATAAATGTGTTACTATCTGAGTTCAGTTCCTCAGAACCGAAAAAAAAAAGCTGGGTATGAGTGTATTAGCACAAGTGTCTGTAATCCCAGCACTGCTGTGGTGAGATGGGAGAAGGAGATGAAAGAAGCTCCCAAAAGCTAAGCAAATGCAGAAGTGAATAATGACAGATGCTGGCTCAAACAAAGCGAAAGGCTAGCTTTATATACACATGTGCACAAATACACACATCACATATGCAGAAAGAAAAAGAAGTTTGGACCTCACCAGTGTGGAGCAAATTTGGAGCCTGTAAATATATTTTCTCTTTTAAAAATATTTTATTTATTTGTTAGAGAGAGAGAAAGGGAGAGAGAGAATAGGCATGCCAAGTCCTCTAGCCACTGCAAACAAACTAATGACACATGTGCCACCTTGTGCATCTGGCTTACATGTGTACTGGAGAATTCAACCTGGGACCTTAGGTTTCACAAGCAAGTGTGTGAGGAGCTGAGACAGTCGCCATTACAAGATGGCGCTTACTTCCTGCCAAGGGGCAGGACAATCAACTCCTTACTTGGTCATGTCTTAGCAGCAGTCGTGCTTGATGCTGCGCATGTGCATGATGTAATGCACCCTGGGCCTATCCCGTGGCCCTGGGTGGTGGGTGAACAGGTGGCAGCCAATCCGTAGGTGCCTCGTAGTGCTACACCCTATTAAAGCAGCTACACTCCCGGCCCCTCGCCATCAGCTTTCCTGTTAACCAAGAGGCTCTCCAATAAAGTGTGATCAAGAAGGATCTTCGTTTGCTGGTCGTTCTTCCCCTGATGGTCAGGGGGTTCGCTGCAAAGTGGTGCCGAAACCCGGGACACTGGGTGCCTTGTAGGCATCGGGCGAGGGGCTGAAGAGGATCCAGAACTTGACACACGGAGAGGAAGACCGCGGTAAGTTACCCCAGTCATGCTAGACCCGTATTTGATTCTTGCCATTTTTATTCCTGTGTGGTTCATTTTTCTTGTCTGCTGCTCTTGGTGCCGTTGTGACGAACCTGGCAGGGAGTGCCGCTGTTTTGAAGAGGATTAGCCTCGCGGTACGAATCGAAAGTAAAAGACCTTGGTAGATAACAGGGTTTTTCGATCTGTCGCACGCTGCCTTGCCCTCTTCTTCTGGCCAGTAAATTCGCTGGTAGATAACAGCGTACGCCATGGGCAATTCCCAGAGCGCGAGCTTTGCACCCGACAGCTTTGTCCAACCCATAAAGGAACTGCTTAAACAGAGAGACATTAAGGTCTCGTCTGCGACCATTAAAAAGATTGTTAAAGACCTGGAAGAGATTGCACCATGGTTTGCGGTGTCAGGTGATCTTTCACTCCTTACATGGGAAAAATTGGGTCGAGATTTGGAGCGGGCAAAGAAAGAAGATAGAATAGGCAAAGGCACATTGCCGTTCTGGCGCCTTATTCATTCTTGTTTGAGTAAAGGGAACCACATAGAGATCATTATAAAAGGGCGGGAAGCTCTAGCAAAGCATCAGGATAGTCTTTCTGAGTCTGATTCAAATGGGGAGTCAAAAGTTAAGCCTAAGAAAAAGGGAGATATAAAGAAGGAGAAACATATACAAGATAAAGATAAAAGCCTGCAGGAGGAGCTTGAAGAGATGGGGGAAATGAGCCATCGCTTGCCTGAGAAAGGGACTAAAGGGACCTTTACCAGGCTGTATCCCCCTATTGAAGAGCTTGCACGTTTAAGTGTATTTGAGACAGAAGGGGAAGAGACAAATGAAAAAATCACCTCCAACTCAGACCTGGAGGAGGGGGAGGAGGAAGAACTATTACAAAAAGGGGGGGAAGGAAATAAGGAAGTTATAAGAGGGCACCTTTTACCTCTGTCTAGGCGCCCCCTACTGACAAAAGGAAAACAGGCCCAAGGGGATGGATCTCCGCAATTAATAGAGCCTTCTGCACCTCCCCCCTATAACTCTGCTAGAGATACATGCCGCTTCATAAAACCAAAAACATGGTCGTGGCTGTATTTGAGGATCCAGTAACCCAGCAGAGGAGGTATGATCCAATTTCTTACAAACAATTAAAAGACCTAGTTCAAGCGGCAAAAGATTTTGGGCCAGCTGCAGATTATTCTATAGCGCTGCTGCACAGAATTATTACAGATCCTTTAACTCCTACAGATTGGACAGAATTGGGTAAAGCTTGCCTCTCAAAAGGCCAGTTTCTAGAGTGGAAGGCCCTAGTTATGGACAATGCTCAGGCACAGGCCAGGTGAAACATTCAGAGTGGCCATCCAGGATGGACGGTTGATATGCTCTTGGGGCTTGGCCCTCATATGGCTGACCAAGTTAACTTTCCTTTGGAAGTTTATCAACAGACTAATGATATTCACTATCGGGCCTGGAGGGAAGTCCCTAATAAGGGAGAAGTAGCTGGTAACCTGACAAAGATTATACAAGGCCCAACAGAGTCCTTTGCAGATTTTGCCGCCAGGCTGATGGAAGCTGCAGAAAAAACCATTGGAGCTGCAGATCATACTCTGCCTTTTGTACTACAATTAATTTATGAACAGAGCACAAAAGAATGTTAGCAAGCTATAAACCCAGTTCGGAAACAGGGACTAGAAGCCTGGATTAAAGCCTATCGAGAAATTGGGGGGCCACTCTCTAATGCTGGGCTGGCTGCTGCGGTCCTAGCGGCTACTAAGTCTCAACAGGCTGAGAAAAATAAAGGGTGCTTTAAATGTGGGCAGCTAGGACACTTTAGACGCCAATGCCCCAGAGCTGAACAATCTGCCCCGCCGGTAAAGGAGGAGTGAAAACAGAGGCCGCCGGGTACTTGCCCGAGATGTAAAAAGGGTAAACACTGGGAAAATGAGTGCAGGTCAGTAAGAGATATTAATGGTCTACCTGTACCCCCCCTTCAATCTACTCAGGACCAAAATAACGGGATGAAGGGCCCCCGTCCCCAGGGCCCTCAAATTTATGGGGCACTTCAAACCCCAGCCCCGGCGCTGGGCCCGCCTCCGCCCTCTCATGTAGGAGAGCCATGTCAGGCTCTGCAGGGCTGGACCTCTGTGCCACCTCCGGATTGGTCCTAACCCCTGAGATGGGGATCCAAGCCTTGGAGACCGACGTTTGTGGTCCTTTACATAAAGATACTGTGGGGCTTCTTCTGGGGTGGTCGTCATCAACCTTGAAGGGGTTAATTGTCTTTCCTGGAGTCATTGAACCTGACTTTACAGGTGTCATTAAAGTCCTCTGCCACTCCCCTTATGGGACGATCTCCATTGCACCGGGGGATCGTATTGCTCAGCTGTTGGCTTTGCCCTCCACTCATTCACAATTCCCTGCTGAACAGAGGGAAAGGGGGACAGGATGTCTTGGGTCCACAGGGGTGGACCTGGCCTGCTTGTCATTGGAATTAGATCAGAGGCCTCTCTTACAGTTAATCATTGAAGGCAGGATGTTCTCAGGCTTAGCCGATACAGGTGCGGACAGGAGCATTATAAAGCTGGACTCCTGGCCAAAGTCTTGGCCCCTTCAAAGATCCTCTCAGACCCTTCAAGGTTTGCGGTATGCAGAGACACCCCAGATGAGTGCAAAAGAACTAACATGGTATACTGATGAGGGGCAAAAGGGAAGAATACAGCCTTTTGTATTAGCGGTCCCTATCAATTTGTGGGGAAGGGATGTTCAATCCCAGTTGCGCCTCCGCCTGACTAATAACTATTCGGAGGCTAGTAAAAATATGATGAAAATACAAGGCTTTTTCCCAGAACAGGGACTAGGAAAGTTCCTTCAGGGGCGCCCCGATCCAATCATTCCAAAAGAAAAGCTGGACCGCTGAGGATTGGGTTTTTCCTAGGGGTCGTTGAAAATGCTGCTTCCGAGAGAGTCCAGGTGCCCATTCCTTGGTTAACTAACAAAGCCGTTTGGGTTCCTCAATGGCCCCTATCCCGAGAAAAATTGGAAGCAGCAAAACAACTGGTTCAGGAACAGGTGGATCTAGGTCATCTGGAGCCCTCTGTTTCTCCTTGGAATACCCCAATATTTGTGATCAAGAAACAGTCAGGTAAATGGAGGTTGCTCCATGATCTGAGAGCGGTTAATGCCCAAATGCAAATTTTAGGACCTGTGCAGAGAGGCCTGCCGGCGCTTTCTGCCTTGCCCAAGGGCTGGCCAATAATGGTCTTAGATATTAAGGATTGTTTCTTCTCCATACCGCTTTGCCCACAAGACAGGGAACGTTTTGCTTTCACTCTCCCCTCAGTCAATCATGAGAGGCCAGATGCAAGTTTCCAATGGCGTGTGTTGCCCCAGGGAATGGCTAATAGCCCTACTATGTGTCAGCTATTTGTGGACACCGCCTTGACCTCTGTCCGTCAAGAGTTCCCTTCTCTCCGTATGATTCATTATATGGATGATATTTTGTTAACAGCCCCTGAGTTGACTATTCTACATACCTCTTTCCAAAGAGTCGTTCAAGCATTGGAGAAACATGGCTTAATGATAGCCCCTGAGAAGGTTCAACAGACAGACTCTGTTACTTTTCTGGGGACGGTCATTGGCCCTTGTTCGGTGGGACCACAGAAAATGTGCATCTGCACCTCTCATTTGCATACTCTTAATGATTTTCAAAAGTTGCTGGGAGATATTAATTGGCTAAGGGGTTTTCTCCATGTGCCTCGCTCGGAGTTGCTACCACTCTTTTCTATTCTTGAAGGCAACCCGATGTCCTGTCTCCTCGCACGCTCACGCAGCCTGCCCATGAGGCGATTAATAAGATTGAAGAAGCACTTACTAAAGCACAGCTTGATAGATTTGATCCGTCTAAACCATTACTTTTATGCATCCTAAAAACTAAGGATGTCCCTACAGGAGTGCTCTGGCAGGAGGGGCCTCTATTGTGGCTTCATGGGCACTGTTTAGGAGCTCGCACTCTCCAATATTTCCCACAGCTGGTCACTCGACAAGCTTGCTTGGGGCTTAAATATTGTTTAATACATTTTGCAAAGCTGCCTGACAGGCTTATCATTCCCTATACTAAGGAACAAGTAGAAGTTTTGTCTGGCACTGTGGATGATTGGAGCATTCTCATGTGTGCTTTCCCAAATGTCATAGATAATCATTACCCAAAGAGCCCTATTTTGTCCTTTGTTGAAAACAATCTGGTTTACTTTCCTAAAATCACTGTTCAGGAGCCTATTACATCAGCCCCTGCCATCTTTACTAATGGCTCAAAGTCTGGTCGTGGGGCCTACCTGGTACAGGGATCGGAGCCTATAGTAAGAATGTTCAGACCTGACTCTCCTCAGATTGTTGAATGCTTAATAGTCTTGGAGGTATTTCAGACATTCCCCACTTCCTTTAATTTGTTTACAGATTCCTTGTATGTGGCCAATGCAGTGGCTAATTTAGAGATCGCTGCTTCGGTTCACTCTACTAGTCTAGTGTCTAATATTCTTTTACAACTTCAATCTTTAATTTTGCAGCAAACTTGCCCTTTTTATGTTTCTCATATTCGAGCTCATTCACTACTGCCTGGCCCCTTGTCACAGGCTAATGACCTTGTGGATTGGGCCGCTAGGCTAGCCCTGATCTCCTTGGATGATCCAAAGACTTCGGCAGCAGAATTCCATAGACTATATCATGTCCCTGCAAATACTTTAAGACTAAAATTTCCTATTTCCAGAAATGAAGCGCGGGATATTGTAAAATCTTGCCAAACTTGTGTCACCTTTTTGCCTTCCCCACATGTAGGTGTTAATCCCCGAGGCCTACATCCTAGAGACCTTTGGCAAATGGATGTGACACATCTTCCAGAGTTTGGAAGATTAAAATACCTACATGTCTCAGTGGACACCTGTTCAGGCGTTATTTTCGCCTTTCCATTGGCAGGTGAAAAGGTCTCTCATGTCAAGACTCACTGTTTAGAGGCCTGGGTGGCTTGGGGAAAGCCACGCCATTTAAAAACTGATAATGGCCCAGCATACACATCTGCTGGTTTTCGAGCCTTTTGCGCACAAATGCAGGTAGCTCATGCCACTGGCCTTCCTTACAACCCACAGGGCCAAGGTATAGTAGAAAGAGCAAATAAAACCCTAAAAGCCCTCTTATTTAAACAAAAAAGGGGGATAGCAGAGGATGCAACCCCTAAGGAGAGAGTTTCTTTAGCCCTCTTCACTCTTAATTTTTTGATTTTGGATCCATATGGTAAAAGTACAGCGGAAAGACACAGTCAATCTAAGATTCCCATGCCCAGTGAAATGGTGATGTGGAAGGATGTCTTAGATAATAAATGGAAAGGACCGGATCTTGTGATGTTAAGATCCAGGGGAGCTGTTTGTGTTTTTCCACAGGACCAAGATTCTCCACATTGGGTTCCGGCTCGCTTGGTGAAAACAATTATCCGACCCCAACAGGAGGCTTCTGGAGACGGAGATGCTACCAGAATGGAGAGAAGGATGGAGAAAAGGAGAGCCTTATTGATGATCCTCATCCTGTGCCTGGAATGTAGTGGAGAACAGCGTTGGGGCATTATGTCTGCATTTCCCAAACCCATGCCAGTATATCACTCCGCTGTGGTTTTTCCCCGTTTCTTTACAACAGAGAAGGAACTGGGTCTTCCCATGGTGAAGAAAGACACCTTTTCCGTTTCTATCGGAGAACAGCGGAGTTTCCAGGCATCAGGGACATTGTGCTTTACACTTGATCCAACTTATGAGGACCGTATGGTCTTAAAGAAACAAGCCTTTGCTTGGTTCCATGGGGACATGATTTGGGAAAGAAATGACCAACAGAGACGTAATGATTGGTATGGTCCAGAGAATAAGACTTCCCAATATAAATTTGGTAACTATACCTATACTGAATTGGCAATCTGGCTTAATGGAACATTTCTGGTTGGTGTAAACATATCAGACAAAGCATACCAACCACGACTTGCTCCTCATTGTTGGGGAAGTGATGAAGGGGAAACCTGGCCATGGTCTGACTGTCAGTCTACCGGTGTTGGCTGGACTAGTAAGGGAAAACTCTTTAATTTCTCCCCGGACATGAGGGGTCCCCATCCCTATCCGGCCTTATGGACTGAGGGATTTTTCAGACAAGATAAAAGGTATAATCCATTTTCAAAGTGGATTTTGTGTGGAACAAATGGAAGCTGTACTGATTTCACACCTTTTGTGTTATTACAGGGAGGACAAGTTGCTTGTAATAATGTGACTGCAGTCTTTAGTGAGAAGGAGCAGGTGGTGGAGGAAGCTGATGAGAACTGGGGTGCTTTATACAAAACTCTCAACTCCACAGGGGGAATTATGAGCATTGGACATGGGTGCCAAACTAACGCAAGAAATGCTACTTTCTCCCCAGCACCAGTTTGCGTTCACCCACTGTTTATGTTTGTCCTCAGTAATTCCTCCTTTAGTAGTTGCTCCAATACCTCCTGCCTCTTGTCCCAATGCTGGGATGCTCCAAAGCTTAAGAATGCTATGGTCCTTAGGGTCCCTCGCTGGGTCCCTGTGCCTGTGGAAGCTCCCAGCACGCTGACTTTATTTAGGAATAAAAGGGATTTTGGCATCACAGCAGCAGTTATAGCAGCCATGGCTACGATAGCTGCTGCCGCTACTGCGGCGGGTGTGGCCATAGCTTCCTCAGTACAGATGGCTGAAACGCTGAATGATTTGGCTACTTCTACCTCTGAGGCTTTGGACACTCAGACAGCTTTAAATTCTCACTTGAAGGGTGGTATCCAAATTTTAAACCAAAGAATAGATTTAATCCAAGAACAGGTTGATATCCTTTGGCAGCTAGCTCAGCTGGGATGTGAATGGAAGTATAATGCATTGTGTGTTACTAGTGTCCCTTATGAAAACTTCACCAGAGCTGCTAATCTGTCTCGTAGTTTGTCACTAGCCCTCTCGCAAAATTGGTCTAAGGAATTTGATAGGGAATTGGAGGAATTAAGACAAGCTATAGTACATATTAACTCCACACAAGTGGATCTTAGCTTGGCAAAAGGCTTTACTTCTTGGATATCATCTGCATTCTCCTATTTCAAGGAATGGGTAGGAACTGGAATGTTTCTGGTGTGCTGCCTAGGAGGGTGTGTGCTGTGCCTATGGTTGGTCTGTCGCCTGTGAACCCAAACTAAAAGGGATAAAATGGTCATCTCACAAGCGCTCGCTGCCTTAGAATGTGGCTCCTCTCCCCAAATCTGGCTGGCAGCCTTAAAGGGCAAATAGCTCCTCTGGCCCTTGCACCCTCAGGGTCTCAGGATACCCATTGCACGAGGAAGGGCAGGGATTTGGTAAGTTTTGTTTGACCACCTCCTTTGCACTCTCAGGGGATCAGTCCCATCACACTGAGGAAGGGGAGGTTGAACTTCTTCCCTTAATCGGTAAACACATCATGAGGTGAGAACCTGATCGGGAAAGAGCTATCCTCCTGAGCTTGCCCAGTAAACAAAAAAGGGGGAACTGTGAGGAGCTGAGACAGTCGTCATTACAAGATGGCACTTACTTCCTGCCAAGGGGCAGGACAATCAACTCCTTACTTGGTCATGTCTTAGCGGCAGTCGTGCTTGATGCTGCGCATATGCGTGATGTAATGCACCCTGGGCCTATCCCGTGGCCCTGGGTGGTGGGTGAACAGGTGGCAGCCAATCCGTAGGTGCCTCATAGTGCTACACCCTATAAAAGCAGCTACACTCCTGCGCCCCGGCCCCTCGCCATCAGCTTTCCTGTTAACCAAGAGGCTCTCCAATAAAGTGTGATCAAGAAGGATCTTCGTTTGCTGGTCGTTCTTCTCCTGCTGGTCAGGGGGTTCGCCGCACAAGTGTCTTAACAGCTAAGTCCAGTCCAGTGTATTTTCATATAGGCTTATATGGTTAAAAGGAAGAGACACTCAAAAATAAAATAGGACCCACCCAAGAGCATTAGCATAGCCTTCTGAAGAAGAGTTCCAATAATTATCTTAGTATTCACTATATGTAGTAGTGTATGCGTAAATGCCCCCATATCCTCATATGTTTGTGTTTAAGCATCATACTTAAACCCAGCTGGTGGAACCTTTGGGAAATGGAGCTTTGCTGGAAGAGGTGTGTCACATTGGGTGGACATTGGAATTTTATATTCCAGCTGACTTGTGAGCATGTGCTTGCTCACTCTTGTTACTGCCTCCCAGGTCATGTGATAAGGTGATGTCTACTATGCCATACTTTCCCTACCATGATGAAACTTCTCTTCAAAACTATAAACCAAAACAAACCCTTTCCTTCCTTAAAACTTCTGATTAAGTTTTGTCCCAGCAACAAGATGGTAATTGTTTCACAATACATACCATTTTGGTCATTCTTAAGTTCCATCTCAAGAGGTTGGCCAGCAACTTATTTTTGTCTTTTTCCTTCTGCTCTGATAAGCGAGATTAAACAGTGGTTCCAGAGGTGCCTTGATTGGAATGATAACCTGATAAAGTTAAACCAGGACACACTGGGGCTGCAAGGAGATACCGTGCCTGTCCTTTCCTCGTCATTGGGGCTTCTGGGGAGATTCATATCCAAATGGTAGGTTTACAGTAAGTAAGGGGGCAGGACTTCAGTTAATTGTTAATTTTTAGTTTGCTATATAATTGGCATATATAGTTGACAAGAGTCTTCAACCAGACACCAGAGTGAAGGCCTCTTTTCCTTTCTCATGTCCCTAGAATTGTCCAAGCATTTCTATCTTCCTTTAAGGTTTCCCTTCCTATGACTGTTAAGCTATAAAGTCATAATAGAAAAAGAAATGATTTCTTAAGCATCCTTAAGTCACACTTAATGGCATTATGATGCTAGACAAATATAAAAACATAAAGGAAATATACCTTAGCCTAGGATGTGCTTAGATATATTAAGGCATATCTAATTAGAAGCAATGATGACTTTAAAACATTAGTATTCTGAAATTGTATCAAACTAAATGGGAAATGTTTCCATATATATGTATGTATGTATATATATATATGTATATGGAGAGAGAGAGAGAGAGAGAGAGAGAGAGAGAGAGAGAGGTTTGATATGGTTTGAATGTTTCAAATGTTGAAATTTATTTTCAAGGTAATAGCATTAGGATGGGATGCCTTCAAGTGATGATTGGGCTTACAAGGCTCTACAAATATGAATACAATCATCTCCCTTGTCAATGAGGCCAAAGGAGCTTGATTTTACCTTTAATCTCCAACTAGTGAGGACACAGTTCAAAAGTTGAATCTGATATCAATCTTCTGTCTTAGTCTCGGATTTTTTCCCCTCCAGAAGTTTGAGAAATGAGGTTTGCTTTTTAAACATTTTACTTATTTATTTGAGAGAGAGAGATAGTAAGATGCAGATGGGGGGGGGGAGGTGGCACACATGGAAAGAATGAGCACTCCAGGGATGCTAGCTCTCTAGCAAACAAACTGCAAAAGCATGTGCCACCTTGTTCATCTGTCTTATATGGGTCCTGGGGAATCAATTCTGTGTCCTGAGGTTTCCCAGGCAAGCACTTTAACCACTAAGCCATCTCTTCAGCCATAGAAATGTGATTTTATTACTGATATTTTATTATGGAAGCCCAAACTGTATGAAATTTTGTTAAAAATTTTCAAAAGAAAACAACTAAAAATGGCCAACTTTTATGTCAACAACAACAACAAAAATGCATATGGTAAACATTACAATCATCATGGATATCACTTGCTTTTACTAAGAATGGCTGAAAAAGGAAAAGATGGGACATAACAAGTGCCAATGAAGATGTGGAGAAAGGAGCCCTTTCATGATTGTTGGTGGAAGAATAAACTTACATTTAGAACAGAAGACAGTTTACAATTGTCAAGATACTGAAACCACTTGATGTCAGTTGTTGATGGGTGAGCAGATAGAGCACTGCATACACACACAAGCACTAGGAGCTGTTATGGAGGACACTGCTCAGCAAACTAACACACAGAGAAGCAAATACTACATGAGCACACTCCTATGTGGAATATGATGTTTGGACTCAAAGAACTGTAATCTCTGAATCTGCAAGTTCAGAGAAATGGGAATATGTTTTTTTGAAGTGTACAAATTTCTAACATAGACAAGTACAGGCTTTAGAGAGCTAATGAATGACAGGCTGATTATAGTAAAACATGGATTCTGGTGTCCTTGAAGTTTGCTGGCATACATTTCTCATGACACACAGAGAAAATGGCAACTGAAAACAGATATGTTATCTTGATTGGGACATGCACTTCTCACTATATACACACACACAGACAGATAGACGTACATACTGACAGAATATTCTAAACTTACAACATTTGACATTCAAAAATTTTTTAATTTATTTTTTGAGTGGGAATGGGCAAATAGAAAGAGATAATGGGCACAGTAGTGCCTCTAGCCACCTCAAACAACCTCCAGATGCATGTACCACCTTTGCATCTAGCTTATATGAATACTGGAGAATCAAACCTGGGACCTTAGGCTTCACAGACAAGTGCTTTAACTGCTAAGCCATCTCTTCAGCCCACACTTAGTGATTTCATTTATCATTTATTACACAATAAATTCTGATTAATAAATTCTGAAGAAACAATTACTATATACTACATTGGTATTAATCTATTCATTGAATATCTAACTATGAATGTGAAGTTGATTAATAATTCTAAAATGAAGGTGCGTACCAAAAGAGAATAATATTAGTTGTCCACAACTGTACATATTAACAGTTCAAAATGAGGTAATCAATGTGAAATTCCAAATTCAGCTGCAAGTGCATTAGGAATATGCAAATTGTTTATATTTTGATTTTGAAATTGATGTTTGCCTAATTATGTTAAACATATTTTTTCTTTAAAAAAATCTAACTTGGTGTCTCATACTCTTCTTGGCATAAATTGGCTCTTCCCAACATCTCTTTAAGGGAGCAAGGGGCAGTTCTTATTAACTGATGATCACACCGCAGTTAGACAATAAAAGCTCACCTGATGTGATTTCTCTCTCATGTCATGTGGCATTTTCCATTTTGAATCTATTGTCTCAGTTTGGGGGTCTGAGCTACACAAAATCCCAATTTTGTTTCCATCTTTCAGTTTTCATGATGCTTCCTGGATTCCATAGCCATGTTTGCTTTGTTTGGTTCCTTGTATCAACACCAGGTAAACATTGATTATCACTCAAGCAATTCACTTCCTCATTTGCAACCAATCATCAAAGGGCAGAATAGAAAAGTTGCCAAAGTCATACATAGTTATTAGATAATTGGTACCTAAAACTGATGCTGATAGAAAAAAAAAAAAAAAGTGACTTTGGGGCTTTTCTTAAATCTTTTTTTTTCTCAATATAAATGATAAACATATAATTTACAGTAGTTGAAAAAACTCTGAATAAAAGGACTAACTCATGATGCCCAGTATACATTTAGCACTCATTATGCTATATATGTTAGTTCAATCATCCTTACCCTTAAATCCTTATTACCTCCCCTAAAATTTCATTCTTTTTCTTTTTTATTTGCACAAAAATTACCAAAAAGTTACAAAAAGATCCCCATGAAGCTAAAATGTCAGCAATACATAATTGTGACACATTTTACTTGTCATTAGAATAACTATCTCATTAAATGGCATGCTCTCCACTAGTGAATTACATTCATTTTATAGTCATGGGCATTTCATATATCATGCTTTTGTTGTCTTTGCATATGTAGTCTAGCCTGGGTCTGTCTGTGGATGCATGTAAGCAGATGCATCTGCCCCTTGTGCATGTGTGCAGAGGCCAAAGGAGCATGTCAGTGTCCTCTGTCACTTCTCTGCTTGATTTCCTTGAGAGAAGTCTTCAGAATCTGAAACTCACCAAATTTTTTTCAACTGGTTGACCAGTGAGCCGCAGTAATCCTCTTGTCTCTACCCTCCTCATCACTGAATGTACAGACCTAGGTGCCCTTACCTCACTTTTAATGGGGAGCTGGGAATCAAAATCAGGTCTTCATGCTCACATAGCAAGCACTCTTACCCATTGAGCCATCTCCCAAGCCTCTCATGATTTCTTTCTTTGACGATAAGTTTTGGAAAATTAACCTTGTTTTATTAAGTGATTATATCTTATAATTGATATAGAAAACACATCTGAGAAAAGCATTTCCCTGGGTTGGGACTCTTGCTCAGTGATCAAGCACTTCCCCTAGCATCCCTTATAAGCATTGGCTTCAATCCCCAGTATATATAAGACAACTTCACACCAATGACAAGAAAGTCACAAAGGTTGACCAGGACCTTTTAGTTTGGTTGTTGCTGAGGAAATAGAATAAATTTTGTTTATTTATATTAATAAAGACAGAAATTTCATTAGAAGAGTTAGGATGTAATTAATTTTTTAAACAGTAGTTCATATTGATTTACGTGCAAGGAGAGAGAAAGAGAAAGAGAATAAGCATGCCATAGCTTTTTGCCACTGCAAACATCTCCAGATGCATGCACCAATTTGTGCATGAGATGAAATTTAGACTGAGACATAACACAAGCCAGTGTCACTTCTAATTTTCTATTCAATTTAATGAAGTAATTACTTTTTAAATTTTGATATTTTTATAAAGAACAAGTTGCTTCCTCAAGTGACATTTTAAAGATTGATTTTCCCCAAAGAAAATGGAAAAAAATCCACAAAATTAAAATGAATAAATTATAATTTTTTTAGAACAGGTAATTCTTCTTGAGTATCATGAGAAAAATTCTATTAACCATTCTGAAATGCTTTCTACATTCTCATATTTGGGCTGCCATAAGTTTCTCATACGCTCACTGTATCAGACAGCTTCAGGTTTGCAGAGAAGAACTTCCAGACCAGGCACAGTTATAGAGGAAGGAATATTTAGTGAAGCTTACAGATCCAGGAGAAGAACCATAATGGCAGAAGAAGCTGGACCTGCTTTTACAGGTCAAACCAAAGACAGAGAAGCCACAAGCCAAAAGTCAAAAGTCAAAAGACACACAGCATACTTCAGGAACTCCAGTTGGAACTAGGCACTATACATATCTTTCTATTAGAATTTCAAACCCACAACCACACCATAAGATATGCCCAGTGACACCTCCTCCAGCCAGGTGGCTGTAGATACAAACTACAAACTCATAAAATGCTGAATATATTGGGGGCATCTATTCAAACTACCACAGCCACATATGATTTACCTAATTTCCTAGGATTAGTGTATACTACTGGTCATGGAAACAAATCTTGGGACAGCTGTATCAGTGAAGATCTAGGGCAATTCAAGGTATTCTAGTGCCCTGGGTGTTCTTTGAAAGAACCAGCGTTTACCACAAGTAGGAATTTCCATTTATTAGCTTCCTATGTAACACTGCTACTAGCTCCAATTTCACTCAGCTCTCTTTCCATCAATACTCTGAACATACCAGTTCTCCCCACTTTTTCCCATTCGAGCTTTGATATTTCTATCACCTTTCATTCCCACTGTAAGCATATTAAAATGTCCTATAAAAGTAAACAAATACAAGGTTTTGATTTTCTCTTTCAATGTCTGTGTGTTTGTGTGTGTGTGTGTGTGTGTGTGTGTGTGTGTGTGTGTTGTGCTAATGAAGCCATGTTCTGAACCACTATTGACTCTCAGCCGAACCATCATCTTTTCAATACGTGGCATCTGACCACATCTGCTTCCTCTATCACAAGTGTCTATTGTTTACTTATTAATTACTTATTACTTACTAATTTATTTAACTTATTGTTTCTTGCCAAGAATCTGTTACAACTTCCTATGATCAGCTCCATCATGTGAAACTTTCTGTCTTGTTTTCAAGGGATTTCATGATCTGAGGTAGCCTGAGTCATCAAAGGTAGAGTAAGCAGTATTCCCTGGCATACCACAATCAGAGAAAAGCCAGTACTTCATCCATCTCCTCTGCATAGATATTGCCCCCTTCAAATGTCCTCCTTTTAACACTCCTTCTTTCTAAAGTATTCCTAAACTGGTTAACATCATCTTCCTCAAGGATCTCATTGAGGC
This sequence comes from Jaculus jaculus, assembly GCF_020740685.1. NCBI lineage: Eukaryota > Metazoa > Chordata > Mammalia > Rodentia > Dipodidae > Jaculus > Jaculus jaculus. The sequence continues at coordinate 75,144,115 of NC_059112.1, read as the reverse complement.
CAGCTTGTACTTGTGGTTTATTCTCCTTATTTCATAAAATTCAGTTAATTAATTAATTAATTAATTTTTTTGTTTTGTTTTGGTAGGGTCTCATTCTAGCCAAGGCTGACCTGGAATTCACTATGAGGACTCAGGGTTGCCTCAAACTCACGGCAATTCTCCTACCTCTACCTCCCCAATGCTGGGATTAAAGGCATGTGCCACCACACCTGGAAAAATTCAGTTAATTTATACACAAGCTAACTTTCAGCAGTAAATTCTTAACTAAATATTTTTTAACCAAAAGGTAGTAATAATTTTTTTCTTCCTTTCATAATCTATAAGAACACTGGGTTTCATGCTATGGGAGAAACCTCTTCATCCATTCTACTGGAAATACATAACAGACGCATCATTCTTCCTGACAAGAATGTCAATGTCACTCCTTATATGTTTATACTTGGTCTTAATCAAAAAGTTGAAAGCAATCACTCCCTAGATATTTTTTAAATAAAAAAGCCCACACTACTATCAAAGTGGAATACATGCTAGAAGTTTTCTTGAAATAGATTTATTTTATTTTATACATAGAATTGTCACACTAGAGCCTTAGCCACTGCAATCGAACTACAGATGTTTGTGCCACCTGTGGGCATGTGAAACCTTGCACTTGCCTAACATTTTGTGCTTACATGGGATCTGGAGAGAAATCCAAGATGGGTTCTTAGGTTTTTCAAGCAAGTGCCTTAACTGCTAAGCCATCTCTCCAACCTCCAAATACAATTGTTAATAAAAAAGTCTTGTGGAAGACTTGGAATTCAATTAGAAATGAAATAAGTACAATTTTAAATATTCAAGTTTATGAGGCAATTTTTTTGTTGTTTTGTTTTGGCTTTTTTTTTTTTTCCCAAGGTAGACTTTAACTATGTCACTCTTAACTGGTGTGTCACTGTTGGTCCTGTGTTTCAACCTTCTGAGTGCTGGGATTACTGGTCTATGACACCACCCTTGGCTAAAAAGCAGTTACACAAACTACTTCAGCACATGTATTTGTGTTTTTATGACTATAAATATACAGAATAGCTTATTATTCAGAAATAAATACAGATCAAGAGGAGGTGGTTCAATCTATAAAATGCTTTCCACAGAAGCTTGAGGTCCTGAGTTGAAATCCCTACCATCCAGGCAAAAGCTGGGCATAAATGTGAGCATCAGTAATCCTAGCACCTGGGAGGCAAAAATAGGCTCTCTAGGGCTAATGATTAGCTACTTAATTTGAATCAGTGAAATCTAGGTTCAATAGTAAATTCAATAGGCACATATGAATGTGCATATACAAATCCATGCACACCATATATACATAAACATACAAAAAACAAATAGAAATTATTAAACAAACAGTTTATTCCATAATAAATCTTAAGAACTGATACATGTTGAGCTTAGGGCCATGTGGTAGTTTGAGTGGATATCCCCCAATACATTCAGGAGTTGATTAAAGCTTATAATTTAGATCTCCAGCTGCCTGGTTGGAGCTTACTGCCACTGTGGGTGGATCTTAGGGTCCAGTGCTAAGGTGTGTGGGGGTGGACTTGGAATTCTGGTTTAAACTGACAGAGTTCAGCCATTATGGAGATCCTGAAGTGTGCTTGCTTGTGGTGGTTAGGGGTTTTATGTTTGTTTGTTTTCTCCCTCTGTCTCTCTCTCTCTCTCTTTCAATCTCTGCTTGGACCTGTTAAAGGGAGTCCAACTTATTCTGTCATTATGAAAGTTTCCCTGGATCTATAAGCTTCAATAAATCCCTTCCTCCATAACTTGTGCCTGGTTTGTAAGTGTATCCCAGCACCTGAAATTACTACAGTAAACAACTATTAAAACATTCTGTCTCCATCCTTATATTCATAATATAAGAGAAGATTTTAAGAAAACTTACTTTAAAATTTTGCTTCTGTCAAATGCAATCATTTCTAACAGGGATAAGCAAAGCTGGAAACAGAACTTTCCCTCATGTGATCCTTACACCATAGATTCTGGCACACTATTATGAACCTAAGTCCATAATTAATGACTAAGAAATGTCCCAAAGAGTAACTCACAAAATTTAAGTCTTATACTACTGAAGGATCTTGAAGTCTATTGTGTGTTTTCTTGGTGTGTTCTTGCCAGAAAGTATGTCAAATAAAATAAATTCCTAGGCTTATTATAATAAATTACATACACAATTTAAGCATAATTATTTCTTTAAGAAATAAGGCCTGGAGAGAAATAGGCCCAGACAGATGGCTTAATGCTTAAAGGTGCTTGCTTACCAAGCTTGATGTCCCTAGTTCATTTCCCCAGGACTCACCTAAGGCCAGATGTTCATAAGCGGCCCAAGCATTCAGAGTTCATTTGCAGTGACAAGAGGACCAGGTGAACATACCCATTTTTTCTCTCTCTCATCATTCGAGATCAATATAATAAATGAATATAGAAAATATACCATTCTTTTCCAATTTTTTGCCAAATGTTTCAAAATATATTCCACTGGTAAGTCTGTTATGGATTATTTTCTTAGGATTGTTTTTGGCATCATTGTTACATATTCTGGCAAAGTGACATAACTTTGCATTAGCATTTCTACCTCAAATTATATGAACACATTGTAGTGAAAGATTTACTAGACTATAAGTAAAAAAACTGGTGTTAGATTGATTTTTTTTTCGAGGTAGGGTTTCACTCTAGCCCAGGCTGACCTGGAATTCACTATAGAGTCTCAGGGTGGCCTCAAACTCATGGTGATCCTCCTACCTCTGCCTCCTGAGTGCTGGGCTAAAGGCATACACCACCACTCCTGGCTTCTATTTTGATTTTTATGAGGATACTGTATCACTGTTTAACATTAGAACACCATTTGTCTCATATATATATATATATATATATATATATATATATATATATATATATAATGGTTTGAATTCAAAGAGATATTTCTATATGAAAGTTATATTAACATATTTATTATTTTATTTTTGTTCGGTGGTATAATTTTTGTCTCTGGATGGGGTTCTGGCTCAGTGGTTTAAAGAACTTGCTTACAAAGCCAGAAGGCACATTTCATTTCCCTAGTACCCATGTAAGTCTAGACACACAAATGTGGCACATGAGTCTAGAGTTGTTTTGCTATGGCAAGAGGTCCAGGTGTACCCATACTTTCTCTTTCCCTTTGTCTCTCTCTTTCTCAAATAAATAAATAAAATATGAAAAATTAATTTTGTCTCAGACATTATTTTATGAAAGTACAGTTATTTATATATTCTATGAAAATGTCAAATAAACAATGTTATTTGACATTCTGACATTTGGGGTAAGTGAACCTATCTCATCCTAGGGATAAAAAAATTAGGAAGGGAAGAATATTTTCTCTTGCTTTCTCTCTCCCTCTCTTCCTTCCTTCCTTTCTTCCTCTCTTTCATTTGTCTGTCTTTCTTGAAAATGTCAAATGTGAAATAATTTCCCTAATGTCCTTGGAGAGGAAGTTCTGCTTCAGGGAGGATATGATTCAGAAAGAAATGAAGACATCCCTACACTTGACAGCTGGTTGCTCTCTGTCAGGTACAAATGATCTAAAAAGAATAAAGAGGGTGATTAAATGGAAAATATTTAACCTGTCATGAGGGTAAAGCAGGGCCTCTGCCCCCCTACTGATGTAAACATTCAGCCAAAACAGCTTAGCTAGCATACTCCCATGGGGTTTAGGCAACTGGGGTAGTAGAGGAGTATGGTAGATAGCCTCAGGTCATTAAGATGAACTTCCATACCAGGTACCATTATGGAGGAAGGGATATTTATTGAAGAGAGAAGGTTCCGTAACAGAAAAAAAAAAAAAAAAAAAAAACATAAATATACTGGCCTGCTTTCTCAAGTTCATGCTGAGAGAGAAAGGCCACAAGCCAAAACCCAAAGCCACATGACAGAGCACACTTCAGGAACTCCAGGTAGAATTTAATCACTTTGCAAATCTTAAGACTGGAATTCCAAATACACCACCACACCCTAGGGTTAGACCCTAAGATACATCCAGTGATACCTCCACCAGCCAGGTGACAGCAGATCTAAATTACAAACTTTAATAAAATCCTGAACATACTGGGGTCCATCCATTTAAACTACCAAATTTCATCCCTGGCCCCCAATAGATTCATAACCATCTCACATTATAAATTGTATTCAGAATAATTTCAAAGGTTCCTACAGTCATTTACAACTTAAGATAATTCTAGATTCCCAACTCTCATCTGAGAATTAAGATTCTCTCTTAGCTGTGAGTCAAACAATTTGTATACTTTCAATATATAAAGGCATTTTCAACTGGTAAAAGGCAATAATAGGGACAGATTAGAACAATATAAACTTAAAAGCCATCAAACAAACAACACGCTTCTGCACTTCAAGTTCAATATCATAACCAGTGACTGATCATCTCTGGATTTGTCAGTTCTTCCCAGCCAGCTGGGCTGAGTAACTAGAGAAAATTTCCATTCCCAGCCCACAGCCTCCATGGTAGCCCCTGCACAGTCCTACTATATGCAAAACGTCTTTGGGTCTCCACTCAAACCATGGTCCATCTTCCTCAGGCTCATCTAACCTATTCATGAGGGTCATCATGCCCTGCCTCTATGCCACATTTCATCAGTGGCTCCTGAAACCATGTGTATGTCATGACCACTCCATGCATTGTTCATGCTTTTGAAACCAGCACCAGGTGCACAGGGCACAGCCATATTCTTAATTCAGGAATGAAATTAATCGTAACCTTGAAAAGCAGATTCCTTCTCCAGTCAACTTTGTCCAAAAGAATTTGCATTTCTATCATAGTCTTTCCTCAGGCATTCTCTCCATTGTTTTAATATAAGCAGTTCGACCATCTTTCTTAAGATTGCCAATATGTTTAATAATGGCAGTTTTGGCAACCTAAAACCAGTCTCAGGGCCTATAATTTTAATTTGCTTGAGTTTTTCCAACTTAAAATCTTAAATCTCTCAGTCCTGTATCTTTATCTAGGCACATCAGTCCATTACAAAATTAGCCTTAATCAAACTCTTTGGGCCTGAGCAGGAGAATGCAGCCAGCCCTTATGCCAGTAGTCCAATTCCAACAGTCTTCTGGAGTCTTTCCTTCCTCCTAGAGAGTTCATAAGCAAAACCACAAAGTTCAGTTCTCTCTGCACTTAACATTTTCAAACTCTCATCAAAATAGTCCATACATCTTGGCTTACAGCTCCAGAAGACATCTTTAGTTGCTAGTACCAAGTCCATGCCCATTCCTCCAATACAAAAGTTCCAAAAGACCAAAATCCATATTTTCAGATTCATCTCAGCCCATTCCTCACTACCAATTCTGTGGTAGACATTCTTAGGTCACTGAGATGAACTTCCAGATTAGGCACAGTTATTTATTGAAGATAGATGGGAAGTTCCATAATGGCAGAAGAAACTGGTCTGCTTTCATAGGTCCATGCTGAAGAGATAAAAATCACAAGGAAAAAGCCACACCACACAGCACACCTAGGAATTCCAAGCATAGCTACAACACTTTGCTTATCTTTACACTGGAAGTGACACCTGGGGGTCATCCATTCAAACTATCACAAGAAGTTAACCTGAGAAAACAGGAATTTGGAAATGGCACAGGACAGCACAAAAGTTCTAGTCTTATTTCTGTACACAAAATAAAATAAATATTGTAATTAACTGAATAAATAATCTTTTCTGTAGCAATTTCTTCTTTAAATCCATTCACAGGGCTCTACTAACAATCTTCTCTCCTTCTATTTTTCCCCTTATTAAACCTTGGGATAGGCTGGTAATGGTAGTGCATGCCTTTAATCCCAAAATTTGGGAGGCAGAGGCAGGAGGATCGCTGTGAGTTCAAGGCCACCCTGACAATACATAGTGAATTCCAGGTCAGCCTAGACTAGAATGAGACCCTACCTCAAAACAAAAAAAAAAAAAAAAAAAAAAAAAAAAAAAAAAAAAAAAAAAAAAAAAAAAAACCTTGGGATTTACTCATTCTTTATTCAGGAAAAAAAAAAAAAAGAAACAATACAAATAAAAACAAACAAACTAGACACCCATGCAACATTCTTCCCTTGAAAATAAATGAGCATCACCCTTCTCTTGGCCCCCACAATGAATTCATCAATTCAGCTCACATTTCTATTGGAAATTTCCACATGCCAACTGTGAAAAAATATCTCTATTTACAAAACAAATTATTTACATTACAAACAGATCTAGAGAAGGAAGTAATTCCACTAGTTTAAGTTCAATGAAATGAAGAAAAGATCCCACCATATCTTGGTAGCCTGGAAGCAAATTGAAACCAATTTTGCAATAGCATTATGTTCAACTAACACAGTGATTACAAATGCCAGATCTTACCTATAGGCAAGCATCAATATCATTTATTAATAACATTTAAAACCTATGCTGGGGAGATAGTTCAGCAGTTAATGTGCTTGCCTGCAATGCCTAATAACCAAGGTTTGATTCCATAGTACCCAAATAAAGCCAGTAGCACAAGGTGGTGCTTGCATCTGGAGGTTGTTTGCAGTGGCTAGAGGCCCTGGCATACCCATTATCTATCTCTCTCTTTCTCTCTCTCATTATTCTTTCTCTATCTCTCTTAAATAAGTAAAGTTAAAATAACTTAAACAAAGAGACTATTTTAATTATTTAATTTTCTCATAAAATATTTCTGAAGGAAGAAGAAAACAGGTATATTGCAGGCATTGTTAGTGTACATTGTATCAAACTACTTTAGAGGATACTATTAAATTATGGAGCTAAAACCTAAAGCATAGAGCCAACTGGTCCCACACTGATCAGTCACCACTGGCAGGTCTCTCCACTGGACATCTTAGATCTAGTAGAATATCTAGCTTTAGAAACAGTGTAGAAGACCCTAAACTGTACTTGATGGATGAGTAGTGTACATTATATTATTTATACTATAATAGAATATTATAAATTCTCTTTGGGTATGGGTTGTTTCATATATTATGATTAACATATGATTAACATATGAATATTTACATGAACATGGATATTATATTTATGTACGAGATCCGTGCTGGGAAGACGGCATTCATAGAGAAAATCAGCTTTGGCTGAGGGGATAAAGTCAGTAGAGGACTTGCCACTCAAGGCTGAGTACCAAGTTTAATCCTCTGTAGATACTCCATAATAAGCCTCAGACTGTGTCAGGCTTCCATAATCCTAGTACACGGAAGATGAAATGGTAGGTGGAGACAGGCAAATTTCCTGGATGCACACTTAACAATGCAGTGCAAAGAACAGCAGCCTGAAAACTACAGAGATATTCTTTCACAAATGAGATTCAGAGGCAAGGACCAACCCAAAGTTGTTTTCCTACCTCCAAATATGTACCACCTGCACACTCACACAAGCGAAAACAAAACTATGAAATAAACATGAAATCATTCTTTAACAATGCTTGCCATTATTTATATTAAATTAACATAAATACTAGCACATGTAAACACCTGCTACCAAAGCACAGTGCATGTTTTTGTATGAAGCTTCCGCATTAGGTACGGTTCTAGAACACATGCCCTGCAGCTGTCACTCTTCAGTTCCACTGAAAGTCCTCCCCTTGTGCCCTTGCATGGTGCATTTTGCCAATGTACTTATTAATTGCTAACTTCCAATGAAATATTTCTATATCAATAAGAATCAGGAGTGCTAAAATTAAGGCTGCATATTTATATATACAGCCTTAATTTACATGACATATATATATATATATATATATATATATATATATATATGTCATGAATATCATGATTTAGGGACTTATTTTTAAACTGTGGATTAGATGTGGCCTCTTTGCAACCGGCTACAAAAGAAAAGAGGATTAAAAAAATGACTTTATATGTACAGGCACTTTCAAGAGGGGCATAAACCTCCCATGACCCCTACAAGAAACAGTGGTCAGCCAGCACCAACCACACTGTCCCTGATAGTGGGGGGGTCAGATGTAGCTGCCAGTGAGGACTCTGCCCCATATAGTAACTCACATGCCACAGGAAGCACAGGCTTGGGGCACACTGACCAACAAGTAAAGTGGGCTGAGAGCTAAATACACCATGGTGGAGAAGTATGGGGACAGCTTGGGCTGCAGGGACAAAAGCAGAAGTGTGATGTGGCAGTGTAAAACTTGGATTCTCCATGACTGCCTTAGAGAAGGCACCATTTATGTAACTGCCTGGAAAACAGATAAAATGCCAACTCTAGAAGGATACTGCCTATTAGGTTTATTCTCAGTGATTGGGAAACCAGAAGAGGAGGCCAGCAAAAAAAGTTTAAAATGTTTGTTTGTGTTTGTGTGTGTGTGTGTGTGTGTGTGTGTGTGTATGTGTAGGTCATGAAACTAGAGAGGATTCCAAAAAAGGAAAGATTTTAAGTAGCAGGAAGAAAAGTAAGAGAAGCTAATGAAATAGTTATGACATCATGAGGGCACAAGGGGAGCCATTGGAGGAAAGGAAAGAGACACTTGGAGAAAGGCCCAGAGGATATAATAGAGAGATGAGATGAATAAACAAAATGTATTATAAACACATGACAACAAGATTCATTACTGTTTAAAGAAGAATGAGTAATTTATTAGTCAGTAAAAAGGTACAGTGCATGCTTTAGAGCTAGGCACTGGCATTTTGAGAAAGAAGCTGGTAGAAAAATAATGGTAAACCATGGACGTGTGTTTGTAAAGTGAAAGCTACACACTCTCCTGCACCGGCCTACAAATTTCTGTGATTGCAGGCATAAGCCACCACACTGGACTACTCAATTAGGCTTACTTAAAGAATAAGAAAATTTATAACTTGGCTGGTATTTATGATCATAACATTGTAACAGTTCTGATAGTGGTTGTAATAAAGGAAACAAAAATATACCCAGGCATAAATGAAATAAAAAAAAAGAAAGAAGAGTTGGTAAGGAATAGAAAGCAATGTGTAAGGAGATGGAGATTTATCAGAAATAAAGTTGAGGGAGTCAAGTTATATTATCTAGAACTGTGTATATCATTCTAATTAGAAATCAGATCCCTATTCTTCTGGGTTTTATAGATTGTTCTGTGACTTAATCCTCAGTACTTAATTTTTATGTGGGAGAATTATAATGAGTTGCTCTCCATAGACAGATGGAACCAAGCACATGAATAAATCCAGTCATGTTCAAGAAATTTTGGCTAAACTTGTTTGAAGTTTTCTAGAATGGAGTGGCATTCTTAGAGAACCCAGTACCTGGGAGCCAACATCCAATAACTATTTGACATGTGAGTCTATGGTAACTGGTGATATATCAACTATACAAGACTATTTTAAGCATAGGAAAAAGAATATCTAAATAGCCTATTTTAATCTTATTTAAATTATATGAGATGTTTAGATGAGTTACCACTCATTTGAAACCAGGGCTGACCAAATGGTTTAAGGGCTAACATAATTGCCTTCAAAGCCTAAGGACTCAGGTTCAATTGTCCAGATCCTATTTGAGCCAGACACACACAGGTGATGCAAGTGCAAGGTCACTCATGCCCACTAGGTGGCACAAGCATCTGGAGTTCAATTACAGTGGCTAAGGCCCTAGTTCTCTCTCTCTGTCTTTCTCTCTCTCTCTCATCAAAAATTTAAAAAAGGTCTGGAGAGATGGCTTAGTGGTTCAGTGCTGTAAAGCTTAAGGACCCTGGTTCGAGGCTCGATTCCCACGTTAGCCAGATGCACAAGGGGGCGCATGCATCTGGAGTTCATTTGCAGTGGCTGGAAGCCCTGGTGCGTCCATTCTCTCTCTGTGTGTCTCTCTGCCTCCTTCTCTCTCTGTTGCTCTCAAATAAATAAAAATGAACACATTTTTTTTAAATAAAAAAAATTAAAAAAAAACACTGCTGAAGAAAACACATGCTGCAAACACAGAACATCAAGTGATCAAAATGAAATCCGGAAGAAAGCCAGTTCCTACATGGTTTGCCCATATAGTGCTGGGAAGTGCTACATGAGCTGCTGAGAGGAAATGGCACAAAAAAAAAAAAATCACCTTGTGTGCTAACAGAGACACCGCTATTCAAAACAACAACACTGACAAGAAGAGGGTTAATACAAATTCAGTATGAATAAGCCACCAACTAATAATTTACTCTTTTGGATAATGGCACACCCAGAAGCCATAGATTGTTACTAGAAAAACTTCAGTGCAAGGGATGAGTGAGATACCTTCAAGTGAGTTGTTGGCCTGGGATGTCCCTGATGCCCTCAAAACATTACAGACTATTGCCAAGGCTTTTGGTTTCCCTCAGGGATAGATGATAAGGCACCACTGCTGAAGATTCCACATGCCTGGGCTGCAAGGTCACAGAGAAATCGAACTGGGGCTGAACTGAAAACCGCCTCCCTGTAGACCAGACGATGGAAAGCTTGAAGAAGTTGCAAAGCATGTAGCCCTATGGGAGACAGAAGCCATCAGTGGTGAAAACAGTGGACACTGCAAGCCTCAATTTAGCCAGCCAGGCCAAAGGATCCAATGGGTACAATAGTGGTATGTCTGTTATGGGGAAGCCAACTGCTCTCTAATTGGACTGGAGACCCAGTCTATGGGAGGGAATACATGCCTGGTTCTGAAAACCTAATCAAAGCCTATAGTGGGGAAGGTCATGAACATTAGGAGTATAATGCCTGCTCTTGTCTGGCTAAATACATATATTATGCTCACCAGACTATCCTATAAGCACTTTATTTAACATTCATACCCATATATTGATGCTACTCACTTTTGGTTAGAGACACTTCTCTTTTCAGATGGTGGTAACCCCTAGGATGACCCAAAAGGCACCATAGTGCTGAGAAGACATGATGGAGGAATGCTCAACACTGAAACATCTCTGTCACACCTTCCAAGGATCAGGGTCCACTGCAGAAAAGGTGGTATAAAGAATATAAGAGTTGAAGGAAGGTTAGGACTGCTTACAATGCAATTGTCCAGACAGAAATTGGCCTTCATATTCATGACCTCACAGTGCCTACCACTGCCTTCACAAACAAACAAAAAAGTACATCAATGTTTCAACTTACTTACTATGACATATATCTTGCATTGTCATTCCAAATTGCAAATGAGGACACCTCTAGGAACAATAAATATTGTGTCACCTGTCTACTAAAAGCTATATTGTCTTATTCCAAGAAATATGATCTTAATTTTCCCATGTTTGCAATTATGTTGAAAGAGCATTTCAAGACTTGCTCATACTTCTGTCATAGTTGTCTCAATATTTTCACTCATCAGGGATCTTAATCTACAGTTTACTTGTTTATTCTCAAAGAAACAAATATAAATTAAGCCATGAATCTCTTTAGGTTAGTTCTTCAGAGACAAACTATATTTCCACCTAAAATGTTCAATAGAATTTTGTACTTCTCATTTATAATATAGCCTCACTCTCAATCCTATTATAATATGATAAGCTCTGTTTAGTTTTTGGCTTGAATTCTGCCTCCTTTCTTTGTTAGCAATGTCATATAGAAGTGTTTAGGGTGGCTGAGTCATTAGATATACTGAAAGGGGGATATAACTATCACCTACTCAGGGCTGTGAGCATATATTTTTAAAGAACATATTAGTATATGCTTAATGTGTTAAAATACCAAGCAAAGAGTGAGTTCTCTCTTTGCTACAGAGGGCAAAATACCATATGCTTTGCAAAGTCCTCATATCACTGTGCTTTAAATTTATAACTAGGGAAGATTTAAGTACTGCCCTTTTCTGAAGCTATGGTCATCAGACAACTCACATAAGATTTCTGAACCTTGACACCCCTTTTCTAGGTTTTTGTCACTGCTTGGGCTGCCTTCACTATAGTAATTATGAAAAAAGTCTTTGTTTACCAAAAGATGAAATGCTATTTTGCTTCATCATTTTTCAGTTTTTGCTACATGAAACCTCACTACAAAAAACTGTAAGTTTATGATATGCTAATAATATTTTTGATATGTATGTTTGGTCATCTTTTGCAAATTACAACATTGTTCATTTCTGTATTTGCATGACATAAAATGATTGTATTACTAGAAATAAAAAAAGATTTCTGAACCTTAGTTGTTTTCCCTACATAAAATATTGATAATATCATTATTTTCTGTAAAATATCCTATATTAAAATAACTATATGTGACATATATTTAAGAGTATTGTTATATAATTCCTACTGTTTCTATTATGTGCTATGCAATTTGTAAGGTGTTTGCCAGGTTTTAAATAGAGGAACGAACAAAATCTTTCTGACATCAAGGTTTTTATAAACAAGCTTCCAAAGAGAAGATGTGCAATAAAAATACAACTATGTGAATATTTAGATATAATGAAGTTAAGTTGAGAATGTTCAGAAATTTACTAACTTTTCCTATAAATTAGGGTCATCTTCTTTGTTATATCAAAACTATCAAGAAAGTACATGAAATCACAGGTCACTGTAAATCTTTAAATTTGAGCCTCATAGTACCCAGCATATATGTATAATTATGCATATATATATATATACATATAAATGTATATTTAGCATTCCTCTGTAAAGGCTTTTTTTCTCCACTTACATAAATAAGTGTCTGGAAGGTGTCTCTCACTTTGATGTTTGTCTTCCCATTTCTGTGGCTAACTTGCAGCAGCACTACCTCAGCTTATAGAAAACTATAGCTTCAGTAGATCTGTTTTCAGTATCCCTGAAGTGTCATGGGCCATGGCTTATCCTTAGATTCCCCTCCCATGTATTATAATGGCCAAACATTAAACTGGGAAGAAAAGACTGGTAGTCACATTCTGAGATATCATGAGGTTACTGAATAGCCAAGCATCTGTGTTGAACTTCAATGACGGGTTCTTGAATTGTTAATTAGCTGGGCAATCAAAAATCCTGTGTCTTCTAAAGAGAACCAGATTGTAATTCTTTTATTTGTCATGGGCATACTAAGTATGTAAACATCACATGTTGGTACCATCCTTCCCCTCATCCTTGCCCCCCTTCAGAGGAACCCTCATCATAGGGGGTGCCTTTCATCCCCATGGGGATTGTGGGTCATGCCCTGTGGGGTTAGCCATCAGTTATGGGGAAGAGGCAATATCTTTGTGCATAATGTCCCAATTTGTGGCCCTAATAATCTTTCCATCCCGCTCTTCCATTAAATTCCCTGAGCCTATAGTGATGAGCTCTTAGGATTCTCTGGATCTCTGGTTTGGTAGGTGTTGAGTGTCCTTAGTGTCTGTCTGTTTCACCCTTGTGACAAGTGCAATAGTGGCACACAGCCTTGGTGAGTAATTGACTGCTCTTGGATTGGGTAACAGGTCTGCTCAGTGGAAAGGACCCTGTAGCAGACAGCTTCAGGTTCACTGAGATGAACTTTCAGACCAGGCACAGTTATGGAGGAAGGGATTTATTGAAGCTTACAGATCCATGGGAAGTTCCATAATGGCAGAAGAAGCTGGCCTGACTTCACAGGCCCAAGCAAAGAGAGAGAAGAGCACAAGCTAAAAGGTCAAAAGCCACTGCATACTTCAGGAACTCCAGCTAGGCACACTTTGCATATCTTTAGATTGAAATCTGAAACGCACCACCATACCTTAAGATGCACCTAGTGACCTTGCCTCCAGGCAGATGGCTGCAAATACAAACTACAATTAAAATAACTGAATATATTGGGGTCCATCTATTCTATTCAAACCACCACAGACCCATACCTAGAACAGGGAAGAAAGTCAGAATCAAATCCATACAATGAGTTTGCTTTCAAAAATCAAGTTCCCATTAATCTTGGGCTACAAGAGGGCCCACACCCATTAAGTTGTTTCTAAACTAATAATGGGTATCCCATTTATCCTGTGCTGACTTCAATCATTGTTGGAGTATCTGTTCTTCTTTTTCAGATGGAAATGGGAACAGGAGAGAAACAACCCATCACACTTCACCAGGGCCCAGCTGAAACCATAGAAGAACAGGGGAAATGAGCAAGAGTGCTGCTTTCTCAGACCATAATTTAAAAATATGTATATTTTATTCATTTATTTATTTGAGAGAGAGAGATAAATAGGCAGAGAGAAAGACAATGGGTGTCCCAGGGCCTCTACCCACTGCCAATAAACTCCACACACATGCATCACCATGATGCATGGGTGCTGGGGTTTCAAACCTGGGTCCTTAGGCTTCACAGGCAAGTGACTTAACTCCTAAAACCATCTATCCAGCCCCAGATCACAATTTGAAACCCAGAGTAGAAGAGATTGTAAAGCTGTTAAAAAAAAAACAACTATAACTAAATTATATAATAAATATATTCAATTTTTGAAAAAAGACAATTCCCACATTTTTAGTGTGAATCTTTATGAGGAATAAAGCAGAGACATTTTCTTCTAAAATTTAAATACAGAATGTTGTTTTAAAAGATTTATTTTTATCATTTTTTATTCATACCACCTTAGTTACACAATATAAAGTATATATTATGACATATTACATCTTAATGCAAATTATAATTTGCATTACACATTTCATAGGATTTCTTCAATATACCTTTTGACTCTAGTTACATAAGATCCTTAAAATCACAGGACTTTGGGATCAGCCAAATCTCTGAAGAGCTATGATACTGCAGGAAACTACCAGATTTTTTTGATGGTTGGTAAAACCTTGCTTTGTAATTTTTTTTTTTTTGTCATTACTATTTTACTATAAAGTACTGTTATTCTGTGGGAAAATAGTGTTTATCATTTTCAAAATTATCACTCCTACTCCCAGTGTCCTCCACTCAATGTCAAGCCAATGAAATAAATAAGAGGTCAAAGGACTAGTTCAGATAATGGAAAAAAATAAAATTATGGCATTGACACAAATAGTTAATGTATAATTTTAAATATGTGGAATATATAAACAGTAGATTTTCATTTTGAAATTAATGATATAAAGCTGTTGATTATCAATAATAATTTATGTTGGACAAGTGCTGGGATAAGTCTGTTTGAGTTTTGTGTCATAATCTCAAGGTAATTCTATAAGTTTAGTTTTAATTTTTTTACCTTTCCCTCTTGAAGAAGATTGAAATGAGGAATCATACAATATTACATTTAAAATATGCAAGATAGGCTAATATTACAAATGTTGGAACATTTATTATAGTATATTTAGAATATATAGCACATATTTATTACAGTTATGTCAATTAGAAAACATTATTTTTAGTCGAACTCCCATGTAGTTACTACTTTTCTGCTTAATATCATTGAAGATTTTCCAAAGGTAAGCTCCAGTTACATGATTACTATGTAGAAAACAGTAAGACAAGCATGGATGAATGAATGAGTGAACAAATGAGCAGCATTTGCTTTAATTTGTGTAAATGGTGCACAATGCCCTGTGTTGAAGCAGATTATCAGTTTCCCTCCATAGAGAACTTCTTGTCCTTCTGAAAACTTCCATTCTCAGAACAACAACCAACATATTTCATTTGTGCCATCTTCAGTAGGCTAAGAAATAATGATGTACAGAATTTTCAAAACAGAGTGCATGGATAAAATTATTTTTGGAATTCTTTTACTACCTTGATTTAGTTTCATTAGGAAACTGCTATTAGTCTTATTACCTTTGATCTAAAATGATGTTTAATGACCTCAGATATTAACAGTTTAAACCACATACAAAATATATTATTAATAAAAGTATTAGAAAATATTTTCAATAACTGTACTTCATTTACATTCATGGATCCACATTCTATCACAAATTTGAACTTCTTACAAAAAATGCAGATAATATGTTATCTTTTCCATAGAGAAGCTTTAAAATCTTATGCTAAAATGATAAAGAAAGAGGTATTATTATCCATTTCATTTTATAAAGATATATATAAATATATATGTATGTATGGGATGCAAAGCCTGAGGACTTTGGCACATCTGCCTCACATTAGAACAAAAATGTGTGGTTGTTACTTAATAAATCTGAACAGCTAAAATATGGAAAATATTCATTCCTTCCAGCAAAATGAGATATATCATCTCTGGTACATTGTATTAAGCTTTTGGTTCCCATAGACAATATTTGATTTAACATATGTCAGTACAAGAGAGTGTAAGTAGATATGGGGACTTCTGAAGTAATAAATTCAAATTATTTCTTTCTGGACTTCAAAATTAATTTTACACATTTGATGCATTTAAGTATTGAATTCTTCTAGTGGAATTGTCAAAATCTGAAAAGGAATTAAGAACTCATGGTGGAGTGATTCCCTTTTATAGAGTTAAACAAAAGTTCTGCTAATGCTCATCTATCCTTGCTAGTAATCTGGAGGCTTTGATTAACAGGGATGTGCCCTAGCAGAATTGTATTCCTAATGAATATATTAGAAAAAATACTGCTTTTTGCTACATTAACATGTTATTGACACATTTTAAGATTGGACTATCATGCTTTTTATTTCATGATCAACAGATATATTTCTTGCTTTGCTGATACTCAGGTAGAAAAGAGGTCTAGCTACTAATAGCAGGGCTAACAAGTACTTATACTCTTTAATTATAAAAATTCTTATATCAAAATATACTCAAATAAACATTATCTTATAATTCACTTATTAATATAAACATAGAAATTCTTTATTCTAGTCCCCTTAAAATATCTCTAAAAAGGAATCAATTAAAATAAATTCACTGAAATAGGACATATTTCATTAACATGCATAACAAACATAACACCATAGGCTATGATCTCTCAACATCACATTCTGTTGGCTGACAGTAATAAGGATAATATACAGAATTTTTTGGAGTCAACAGCATAATCTTCCAATCATAATAAAAAAAATAAATCTTTTATGTAAGAAAATATGAACTTTATGGAAATACCTATGTGAAAATCATCATCTTCACATTGCTATTAATTTGAAAAATAAAGAAATGTGTTGAGGGAAAAAATTAGGGGCTAGATAAATGACTCATTGGTTATAGGTACTTCCTTGCAAAGCCTGACAACCCAAGTTTGATTCCCCAATGTTCATGTAAAGCCAGATACACAAAGTGGTGTGTGTGTGTGCCTGGAGATCATTTGCAATAACAGGAAACTCTGGTGTGAGCCCATTCTCTCTCTTTATCTCCCTCCCCCAACTTGTACATATAAGTAAATAAATAATATATTTTAAAATATTCCAAAGGCAGCTTTACCCTTGTATCCATTTGTCAGACCCATTCATGGTTCCAAATCCTAATGTAAACAGATAAAAAAAAAAAAAAAAAAAACAGTAGAACATGTAAGGAAACAGGTTTTTTAATGTATTTTCTGTCACATCAGATTACGTTGTTTTAACTTCCATGCAGATTAGATTGTGTAGCATGTAAAATAACAGGATACCTACAAAGTAAGAATGACACAGAGCTAAATACAATTGATGTATAGACTGTGACAGCATTTATGTTTAGCAGAGGTGCTCCAATGCTATATTTTGTTTACATAATATAAACTTTGTAGTTTTTGTTTTAACTTAGTTTTCACTTTTAGTGTCATATGTTATTATATTGCATACTATATATAAATAATAAAATTATGTGTTATGTAGACCTAGCAAATAATTATTTTTCTTCTGTAAATTTTCTAACTGCATGAAACATATGCTCAATAAAAACAAATGATAATCACTAGTTTTTAATATTTTAAAGATTCTGGGGTTCTAAAAATAATTAACTGTAAAAGTATGCCCTATAAAATGTTAAAATTGATATGTGATTAAGGTGTAGTGGGTTCTGGGATAGCCAAATAACCATTTAAATAGCTTAGTCATTACCTTCATAGATTACACTTTAGAATTTCACTAGCTGAAAAGAGTCACTGTTGTAGTTAAGTTCATGTTGCTAGGATCAAGTGCTTGACCAAAAGTAGCTCATAGGAGGACAAGTTTATATTCTGGCTCATGGTCTTGAGGAAAAGCTTTGTGACAGCAAGGGGAAGCATGCATGAGTAGAGGTTGGATGGACTTTGCCTCTGCCACAGCAGGTGGAAAACAGCAGCAGGAAGGTGAGTCAAATTCTGGCAAGAGGCAGCTGGCTACAACAACCCAAAATCTGCCCCAACAACGTACCTCCTTCAGCAAGACTCCACTTCCCAAATTGCCACCAGACAAAGACCAAGCATTTACAACATATGAGTTTATCGGGGGAGGGGATCTGATTTGAAGCACCACAGTCAAGTAATATAGATAAGTTTGGGGAAATGGCTCTGTGGTTAAATAAACGTGTTTTTGTGCATCCTTGACAAGTGGGTCCTCAACACCCACATAAAGCAAGATGCAGTGATGCAAGCATGTGTAATCTCAACATGCCTATGGCATTGAGAGGCAGAGTTAAGAGATTCCTGAATCACTTAAACCACCATCTAGTTGAGCATTCCTGACAGCAAGCAACAAGAAAATGGATCTGAAACAATGTGGAAGGTGAGAAATGGCACCCCAAGCTTGCCCTGTGACCTCACATACACACATACACTGTACTCACACATACTCCCCGCTCCACCACCACCTCACATAAGTACATATGCACATACACCAGCTTCTTAAGGTAAAGCTCATATTAACATTCTTTTTTTTTTTTTTTTTTTTTTGGTTTTTCGAGGTAGGGTCTCACTCTGGTCCTCGCTGACCTGGAATTAACTCTGTCATCTCAGGGTGGCCTTGAACTCATGGCAATCCTCCTACCTCTGCCTCCCAAGTTCTGGGATTAAAGGCATGTGCCACCATGCCCGGCTTACATTAACATTCTTTTATTCCTGTGACTGGAGAAATGGCTCAGTGTATTTTAAAGATTGCCTTGCAAGCATGGGGACCAGAATACAGATACCCAGCACTTATCTTTTTTGTTTATTTACTTTTTTTCAAATAGGGTCTCACTCTAGTTAAAGCTGACCTGGAATTCACTATATAATCTCAAGGTGGCCTCAAATTCACAGTGATACTCCACCCTCTGCTTCCTGAGTACTGGGATTAAACTTGGGCACTACCATGCCCACCTCAAGCCAGCACTCATATAAATGCTAGGCAAAGTAAAACTCAACTTTAATTTGAAAATTCTCATGTTAAAGAGATAGAAGATACCCAGGACAAGCTTCCTAGCTAGATTATCTGAATCAGTGACCTCTGGGCTCAAGTGAGATAATTCACCTTACTAAATTATGAGAAGACTTATAAAGGGAGACACTCAACCTCTGGCTGCCATATTCACTCACACGTGCATCTACATACATGTATACATACATATGCTTCCATGCATGCACACATG
Source organism: Jaculus jaculus (assembly GCF_020740685.1). Lineage (NCBI taxonomy): Eukaryota > Metazoa > Chordata > Mammalia > Rodentia > Dipodidae > Jaculus > Jaculus jaculus. The sequence continues at coordinate 75,124,778 of NC_059112.1, read as the reverse complement.
ACAAATACACATACCTGCAATAAATAACTGAATATTTCTACAGAAATACATTAGGACTTGTAAAGTATTGTGGTTAGTAACTAAAATTAAGTGTTTTAGAATAACAAATCATAGAAAAAGGCATATATTTTCCCATAAAATTACAACGAGACACCATGATTTGTTTGTAAGTGTAAATTTGGAAACTATAAGTTTTGCAGAAACTTTGCTGGAGCACCAACTGTAATAACTCTGGGTCCCAGGACACACAAATTTTCATGATTCTCTGTTTTTCTTGGGACCTAACCAGAAAATCACTTAAGCCACAAAGACAGAGAGAGATTGAAGTAAGAATAGCAGGTAGCATGTTACATTTGTGTAGATATGATAAATTTAATAAGATGTCCCACATAAACCCCTATGTTTATACCTCTTCCCCAAAAGATGAAAGCTTCCTGGAGGAGGTGTATTTCTGTAGGTAGGCTTTGTAGTATTATAGCCCAACTTCATCCTTGTCAGAACTAAACTCACTTTCTTACTCCTTTCTGTCAGCTGCTGTGGCAAGAAGTCATGTCAAGCCTTTGCTCTCCCCAAGCCTTTCTCTGATTCTCCTTTAGCTACTAAACCAAAATAAACTCTTTCCTCCCATTAGCTGCTTCTGGCAAGATGTTTTGTTTATGCAATGTGATGGCAGCTATGACAGTACATCAAAGAAACAGTTAAGAGTTTAGGATGGTAAACATTTAAGTGCAGTGTGACAGGGGTATCACACTGCCATTTACCTCTCTAAGTAGGGGCAAAAATGAACACTTAAAACACAACCATAATTTATCAAATTCTTTCTAATAAATTTGAGAAAAGTTTGTGGGAAGAATGTCTTTCTTTTTGCTGTGAAAGCAGTCAGTACTGAGGATTTTTATTCCAGTGTTTTGTTTTTATTGATCTGTATAATCTCCCTGGGTAACCAATTAATCCACATTCCCTTTGAGTCCATGCACTTAGTTGTTCTCAGGTACTCATTCTATTATAATCCATTAGCAACTGTTATTTCAGCATAAACCAAAGCCATGGTCCATTACAACCTGTTTTGTGAGCTATTCTCTTTGTTCATGTAGCATTTAAAGTTGCTATATAAAATTGTGAAAACTCTGAAAAAGTATGTATTTTAAGCATTTTTACTTCTGTTTGTATAATTGTACTGTGATTATGCTTGATGCACTAATTTTATTTCAAAATTTATTATGTAATTTAGTTTCAATACTCTATTCTATTATATCCTGAGTTTAGTGTATATATTTTCTTGTATATTTAGGAGCTCAGTGTTCAGTGATTTATTCATTCAACAAAATTTAGATGAGCATCAACAAATAAGAAAATGGTTGCAAATATAAACTTATAGTGAAAATTTGTCATTGAATTTTCAGAATAGCAGGGGATGACTGATGCATAAACATATAAGTTACAATACAAGGATAGGATAACAAACATGTAAATGTATGATTTCAGAATACTCATTCAATATGAGTCATATGATTCTCAAAAGGCATTTATGAAAAGGCTCAAAAGCTTGGTGGGCAAAATAAAGATAAGTGTCTCTTAAACATCAAGTAAAGAGAGCAAGAGCCAGAAAAAGAAAGGGAGGATATGGCAATAAATCAGAATAAGACAAATTAATTGGATGTACATTGCTGGAAAAAGTGTTCATAGTACAATTTATAAGCTGGAGAAGATGAGAGATAAAACAAAAGACAATGAAGTAGGCGCTCAGACGTGAGGCACGCCTGGGGCCTGTGCACTTGCACCAGGTGAGGTACAAGGAGTGCATTGAGACTGATGAGGGGCGCCAGTGTGCTGGGGGCCTGTGCGCTTGGACCAGGTGAGGGGTGGCACCGATTTGGGGCCTGTGCACTCCAATGGGGAAGACAGCCAACATGTTTTGGGACTGGCACAGTGCGGGTAAGGACTTGAAGGCATTTTGAGACACACTACAAAGACCAAATATCAAGATCATGGACATACACCAAAGCAAAGAAATACAGGCAAAGGCATGAAAACATCTCCAACAAAATTATTGAAAAAAATTTCCATTGCAAAAAAGAGACTCTCCAAATACAAGAAGCTCACGGATTATCAAATGGACAGAACCAAAGAAGAATTTCTCTACCTCACAATGTAGTTAAAATCCTAAACAATGAAAACAAGGAGAGGGTGGTAAATGCAGCAAGAGAAAAACAGATCATTATCATTACATAGAAAGGTAAAATATTCAGAATTACCTTTGATTTTTCATGGAAACTCTAAAAGGCCAGAATGGTTTGGAATAGAGTATTCTAAACCTTGAGAGCCTATGGCTTTAAAACCCAAACTACTATACCCAGCAAAAGCATCTTTTGTTGTATTTTTGTTTTTCTTTTTTGAGGTAGAGTCTCACTCTATTTCAGGCTGACCTGGAATTCACTCTGTAGTCTCAGGCTGGCCTTGAACTCACAGCGATCCTCCTACCTCTGCCTCCCGAGTGCTGGGATTAAAGGCATGTGCCACCACGCCCTGCAGCAAAAGTATTTTTTACAATAGAATGATGAAGTAAAATTTACATGATAAATCCAGCTTTATGAATATATGAACCCAAAGCCAAGCCTACAGAGACTATTTCAGGGAATATTCCATGCAGAAAAGCCCAACAACCACCCTTAAGAACGAAAGGGAAAAACAATGAACAAAACTGGAACAGATGCAAAAATATGTAAAACTCAACACAACAGCAAAACCTTCAGTGAAACAAGAATTAATTTGCACTTCATAGTTAAAACTCTAAACATAAATGGTCTGAAACCAAGACACAAGTTAATTGGCTGGGTCATAAAAATGGATCCATCTATCTGCTATGTACAAGAACCTTCCTCACTGTTCAAAGATAGACACCTTCTTAGGGTGAAAGGATGGAGAACCACATTCCAAGCAAAAAGAAATAAGAAGTAAGTAGGTGTGGCTGTACTAATTTCTTACAGAATCGACTTCAAACCAAAAGTAAGCAAAAGTAACCAAGAAGGCCAGTTTTTATCAATGCAATGATCCAACAAGAAGATATCACAACCATAAACTTATATGCACCAAACACAAGTGCACCACAGTTCGTAAAGCTAAATCTACTTGATAACAAAGCAGAAATTAATCCCATCATAACAAGGACTTCAATATTCCACTGCCATCAATAGACAGATCATCCAACCAGAAAGTCAGCAGGGAACCAGTGGAGCTTATAAACACCATAGACCAATTAGACCTAAAAGACATCTACAGAACATTCCACCCTAATGCCAAAAAGAACACATTTGTTTCAGCAACTACTGAATCATTCTTTAAAATAAATCATATATTAGGGCATAAAGCATGCCTCAATAAATTCAGAAAAGTGAAATTTCTCCATGTAGTATAGCTGATCACAAAAAATACATATAAACTAGCAATCCACAACAAGAGAAACAACAGAAATCAAGCCAGCTCATGGAGACTGAAGAACTCACTATTAAATAGGAAGGGGTCATAGAAGAAATTAAAAAGGAAATTGCAAAATTTATAGAACTGATTGATAATGAAAATACTCCATAATGGAATTTATGGTATACATAATACAAGCTGTATATGCACATAAGGCCCAGATCATACCGTGGTAATTTGTATAGAGGCCCCCAATATATTCTGAGCTTTATTAGTATGTAGCTTGGATATGCAACCATCTGGCTGGAGGAGATGTGGTGGTGGGTTTGAAATTCCAATCTAAAGATATATAAAGTGTGCCTAGCTGGAGTTCCTGAAGTGTGCTGTGTGGTTGTGGATTTTGGCGTTCTCTCTCTCTCTCCCTCTCTCTCTCTCTGTCTTTCTCTCTCTCTCCCCTTGGTATTTTAAAAGGGTACCAGCTTCTTCTGCTATTATGGAATGTTCCTTGGATCTGTAAGCTTCAAAAAATATCCTATCCTCCATCAATGTGCCTTGTTTGGAAGTTCATCTCAGCAAACCTGAAGCTCTCTGCTACACATACTAAATGCGGGTAAAAGTTGAAGCGTTTCTATTAAGATCAGGAACAAGACAGGGGTGCCCACTCTATCCGCTTCTCGTCAACATAGTGCTAGAAATCATAGCCCAAGCAATTAAGAAAAGAGAAGGAAAATAAAAAGGATACAAATTGAAAAGGAAGATGTCAAACTAGCCCTATTTGCAGATGACACAATTTTATGTAAAAGTGACCCAAAAAACTTCTAAAGGTGATAGCCCCCCCACCACCACCAAGGAAGGGTCTTGCTCTAGCCCAGCCTGACCTGTAATTTATTATGTAGTCTCAGAGTGGCCTCAAACTCGTAACAATCCTCATACCTCTCCCTCCTGAGTGTTAAGATCAAAGCCGTGTGCTACCATGTTCAGTTAATGGTAATAAGCTTTATAAGCAAAGTAGTATGATACAAAATGTACACACAAAAATCAGTAGCCTTCCTATATGATAAACACTAAACACGGAGAAATAAATTAGTGAGGCTGTCCCATTTTAAATACCATGAAAACTTCAATACCTTGGGATTTCACTAACCAAGAAGATGAAATAATTATACAACATAAAAAACTCTGAATAAAAAATCAAAGAAGATGCAAGATTATGGAAAGTCCTCCCATGCTCATGGATTGGAAAAATTAACATCACAAAAATGCCTATTCTACCAAAATCAATTTACAAATTCAATGCATACCTACTAAAATTCCAGCAACTTTCTTTGCATAGATAGAAAAATATAATCTTAAAATATGAAATATGGAAGACCTTGAATATCCAAAACTATCCTCAGAAAAAGAAACACTTCAGGAGGTATTACCATAATTGAGTTCAAATTATACTACAAATCCATAGTTTGAAAACAGTATGATACTGGGACAAAAACAGATATATAGATCAAGGGGACAGAATAAAATATCCAGACCTTAGTTCAAATAACTACATCTACATGATCTTTGACAAAGGAGCCAACAATGTTCTCTGGAGAAAATAGAGCATTTTCAACAAATGGTGCTGGAGAAATTGATTATCCACATGTAGAAAAGTGAAATTAGGCCCACTAATTTCACCATGCATAAAAATTAACTACAAATTGATTAAAGACCTCCATATAAGATATGAAAGTCAAATATGATTGGAGGAAAAATAGTGAGAACTCTTCAAGATAGAGGAGTGGGGAAAGACTTCCTGAATAGGACCCCACTAGCTCAGGAAATTAAACAAACACTCAACCAGGATCTCACGAAGCTCCAAAACTTTTGTACAAACAAACATACCACAAACAGAGCCAACATACAACCTACAGAATGGGAGAAAAATCTCTGCCAGTTATACCACTGACAGAGATCTAATATCCAGAATCTACAAAGAATTTTAAAAACCTAAGCAATAAAAATGTCAAATAATGCACTCAAAAAATTGGCAGAGAACTGAACAGAAAATTCTCAAAGAAGTAAATACACATGACCAATATTCATTAAAGAAAAGCTTAATATCCCTGGCCATCAGGGAAATGCAAATTAAAACATTTGTGATTCCATCTTACTCCATTCAGGATGGCAATCATCAAAAAAACCAAATGACAACAAATGTTGATAACAAATGAGACTATGGGGAAAGAGGAACCATCATTCACTGCTGGTGGGAATGCAAATTTGTATAATCACTACGAAAAAATAATATAGAGATTACTTTAAAAAATGAACATTTATTTACCATGTGATCCAGCTATTCCACTCCTTGGCATCTATTCTAAAGGCTCCACTCTCTGCTTCAGAGATACTTGCTCAATCATATTTTATCACCACTCTATTCATAGCAGATAGAAATTGGAATCAAACCAGATGTGCATCAACTGATGAATGAATAATGAAGATGTGATAAATTTATACAATAGAATTCTACTCAACAGTAAAGAAATATGCAATAATAAAATTCTCAAGAAAATGGATGGTCTTGGAAAATATTATCCTAGTTGAGATCACACAGTCTAATGAAGACAAACTTAGCACATTTTCTCTCAAGTATGGTTCCTGAATGGACCAGCAGAAGAGGAATCTAAAAGGAAGTAAGAATTAGGACAATGTGTGTGTAACTAAAATGAGACCAGGAAAAAGATGAACCATAGAGGGAGGAGAGGAAGGGTTACCAGGTAAAAAGAACAACAGAGGGTGGGCTGTAGAGATGGCTTAGTGGTTAAGTGCTTGCCTGTGAAGTCTAAGGACCCTGGTTTGAGGCTCGATTCCCCAGGACCCACGTTAGCCAGATGCAGGAGAGGGCACATGTGTCTGGAGTTCATTTGCAGTGGCCAGAGGCCCTGGCATGCCCATTCTCCCTCTCTCTCTCTCTCTTTCTCTCTCTCTCTCTCAAATAAATAAATAAAACAAAAAAATTAAAAAAAATAGAGGGAAAGAATATTAGGATGGGAGCATTGGTGGGTTGGGGGGAGGTTACGAGAAAGGGAGGGAGAAGAAGGGAGGGGAACTACACAAAATCAAAGGCTAAGGAATCAGTGTATCCAGAAGATAGAAAACCCCATTAAAGGAGGCAAACAGACCAGACCAGCAGATGTCAGAAAAAGCTTAAGCTTTAAAACATGGGCTCTGGCTTGTAGATCCTAGGACGCTGGGTTAACTAACTCCCTATAATGAGCAGTTGGCAAGGGTTATATGTGTGATCCCCAAAAACACAGGACTTTGCCAAACACTTGGTTGCTAGACAAAGATAAAAGGTAACACCTTATTGCTGAAGAAATCACAGGCTGCCATCTCAGACATTAAGAGACTGTGAGAATTGTGAGGAAATCCAGTTCTCACCTAGCAAAACCCTTATAGTACTGCAAAGTGCTATGGGAGCTACTGCATGACAATGGTCACCAACAAGAATAAGCAGAAAGCCCTGCAAGCTACACAATCTGCTACCTTCTGATTGAACATGAGTCCCACTCAGTGGGAGAGAAGTCATAGTTGGTACTGGTAACAAAGTCAGTACCCCATTGCCAGAAAAGAGTCACATTACCCGGAGAGAAGCCCCCAAGGTTCCTGGTACAAGTCAAGTGGACAGCTGCATCAAAATGTCTCTCAAGCTCCTAGGCATATTACTTTTAATCAAAACTTCTCTCATTCTTGATTGGAGAATCTATTTTATCTTACAGATGACAGTGAATACTGGGGAGATCCAAGATCCATCAATACAAGAAGAAACATGAATGCTCACAATGAGATGACACCTTTAGCATATTTACCTGTGTCAAGAATAAATTCCAGAGGAAGTAGCAACATGAATACACCTCCCAATATGAGCCCCACATCCACATCTAGAAAAATAACAACAAACCTGTGGTGAACTGAAATAGCAGAAATAAGGATGCTGTGAAGAGAACATCACTAACTGATAACACACCTGCCAAATCTTAGGGACTGTTTGAGAAGAGGGATCTGGAAGATTTAAGAGCCACAATGTAAGTAGACGCAACCTAAGGCACAGTGCACCCAGGGAACAGAGGCCATAATTACTCCACAATGAGCACCAATAACCCTACTGAGGAGGACCCTCAGGGAAATGGGAAGATACTACAACCTATGTTAAAATATTAATTAATTAATTTTAAAAGAAAACAAAAAGAAGAAAAAACTAATAAGAAATCTAACAACACACACAAAAAAATGAGCTATAATAGTGAATTGATAGTTCTCATTAAAAAATCTGATGGCCAATAAATATCAGAAAACAAGTTCTACATCCTTATCCATCAAGGAAATGCAAATTAAAACTACTTTGCGATTTAATCTCTCTCCTGTCAGAATGACTGTCATCAAGAATGCAAATGAGGGAGGGTGTACATGGCAGGTGCAGAGTGAGTAGGCCAGATGCCTGACCCCTGGGGCTTCTCCCAGTTTCCTGGTCCCTGTAGGTCCCCCTGCACCTGGCTTGGGAAGGCCTGGTCCCTGTGCGGGTGCTGTGGAAACAGGGCTTTTGATCTAGTATACTGATAGGCTCTTGAATGCCAACATCCCTATTTCCCGAAGTTCCAGGGTGCATGGGTCACACTGGGAACAGGCCTCTTATTTCTGACTCTCCAGCTTCCTGGTGCCTGGTTCCCCAACCCCTGATTCCCAAGTGCAAAAGAGTACATGAAAGTGGAGTGAATAGGCAAGATCTCCCAATTCCCCTGGTACATTTGATATAACTACAAGCTCCACAGTCTGTGCATCTGTAGTTATAACCACATTGTATACCAGTATACCAATCCAGTTCACATGGAAAACAGGATACCACAACACAAAAAAGCCAGTGCAAGTCAGAAAATGGAGAGATCTCCTCCAACAATGCCTAGTCCCATAATGGAAGTACATACAAAGACAATTACATCAGAATAATCTCAGATTACTCAATGGAAGCACTCAGAAACCCACCAAAATATACCTCATAATAGATGGTGAAAGGAAAACTTTCCATGAAAAAAGTCAACTCTATGATTCTGTGCACACAAAGCCAAACCTACAGAGAACACTTGAAGGAACACTCCACAAAGAAGAGTCAAACAACCAATCTCAAGAGCCAACAAGAATATCACAATAACTAAAAATATATTAGACTCAAAAAAGTACAAAACACAAGGAAGGACCAAACCCCATAAAGCAGCTCATCATGGCAGGGCTTAATTTGAACCTCACAGTAATAACCTTAAATATTAATGATCTTAACTCATCTGTGAAGAGACCCAACTTATCAGGGTGAATCACAAAATGGACCCTTCTGTCTACTGTATTCATGAAACCCACCTCACCACTAAAGATAGACACTTAACCAGAGTGAAAGAATGAAAAATGATATTCCAAGCAAATGGAAATAATAAAAAAAAACAAGTGGGTGTTTCTACATTAATATTTGATAAAATAGACCTGAAACTAAAAGTAATTAAAAAGGACAAAAAAGGGCAGGATGGATGGCTTAGCAGTTAAGGCATTTGCCTGCAAAGCCAAAGGATCCAGGTTCAATTCCCCAGCACCACAGTTAGCCAGATGCACAAGGGGACATATGCATCAGGAATTTTTTTTTGTTTGTAGTGGCTAGATGTCCTGGTCTGCCCATTCTCTCTCTCTAGCTCTCTCTCTTTCTCTGTAAAATACATAAATACATTAAAAGGAAAAAGAAGGCCACTTCTTAATCAAAGTAATCATCTAACATGAGAACATCACAATCATAAATCTATATGTACCAAGCACTGGAACACCACAGTTTATAAAACATAACCTACTTGACAACATAACAGAAATAAATACCAACAGCATCATGGTCAGAGACATCAATACTCTACTATTATCAATAGACCGATCATCCAAGCATAAAATCAACAGGTAAATAATAGAGATCAATACTCCAATATGTTAATTAGATATAATGGACATATATAGAACTCTTCATCACAACTACACAAAATAAACATTCTTTGCAGTCCATGGAAGCTTCTCCAAAATAGACCATATATTAGACCATAAAATGTGCCTCCATAAAGCCAGGAAAATTGAAGTAACTTCCTGCATCATATAAGATTGCAATGCTTTAAAGCTAGAAATCAACAGGAGACTCATTAAGCATTCTACTAGCTACTGGAAGCTAAACAACACACTTTTAAACAATGAAAGGGCTGGGGAAGAAATCCAAAAAGAAACTGTAATATTCCTAGAGTTGAATGATTATGAAAACACAACCTCCAAAAACATACAGGACACAATGGAGGCAATCCTAAGGGGAAAATTCATAGTGCTAAATGCCTTCATAACAAAGAAAGACCCCAATTTAATAACCTAACTGTCCATCTAAAGGCACTGAAAAAAAAAAAAACCAAGAAGAATCCAGCCTTAAGATCTCCAAATGGAAAGAAATAATGAGGATCAGCACAGAAATTAATGAATTGGAAAAAAATTAAAATTTATAAATCGATGAAATGAAGAGATGGTTCTTTGGAAAAATAAACAAGATTTATAAACCATTGGCCAATTAAAAAAAAAAAAAGAAGTCTCTAAGAGATATCAAAGAAATTGGAAGAATCACCAAGTTATACTTTCAAATCTTTACTCCAAAAAACTGGGTCATCTGGAAAAAATGGATGAATTCATAGACAATACCACCAACCTAAACTAAACTCAGAGCAGATTAATACCCTAAACAAACCCATGACATTCATGGACATTGAAAGATTAATCAAAAACCTCCCCCAGAAGAAAAGTCTAGAACCAGATGGCTTTTTAGCCAAATTCTACCAAACTTTGATTGAAGAATCAAAATCAAATTTTCTCAAAATATTTTGCATAATTGGGGACCAAGGAATTCTTCCCAATTCCTTTTATGAAACTAGCATCACCCTAATACTAAAATCAGACGGACATGCAACAAGGAAAGAAAACTATAGGCCTATATGCCTGATGAATTTAGATTCAAAGATCCTGAGCAAAATCCTTGCAAACCAAATTCAACCACCTATCAAAAGCATTATTCACCTTGATCAAGTAGGCTTTATCCCAGGGATGCAGGGATGGTTCAACATACAGTAATCAGTCAGGGTAGTACACCGAATAAATAAACTTAACCATAAGAACCACATGATCAGCTCATTGATGTAAAGAAGGCCTTTGACAAAATACAACACCATTTCATGATCAAAACACTGAAAAGAATACACATGGAGGGCTTATATCTCAACAAAATAAAGACTATATATAAAGCACCCAAAGCCCAAATAATACTTAATTGGGAAAGACTCAAGGAATTCCCAATGAGATTGGGCAAAAGATAGGTAGGAGTGCCCATTCTCACCACTGCTCTTCAAAATAATACTAGAAGTACTAGCCCAAGGAATAAGACAGAAGAAAATGAATAAAAAGTATTCATATTGGAAAGGCAGAAATCACGTTAGCCCTATTTGCAGATTACATCTTTTCATACATAAGTGATTCAAAAGTCTCCATCTCAAAAAAAGGTGATTAGTTCCTTTAGTAAATTAGTAGGATGTAAAATCAATGCACAAAAAAACTCAGTAATTTGTCTATATGCAAAGGACAAATATTCAGAGTAAGAATTCAGTGAGGCTGTGCCATTTTCAATAGCAACAAACAAAATTAAGTACCTTCAATGAACACCAACCAAGGATGTGAAAGACAATGAAAATATTAAAAATTTCAAAAACTAAATCAAGGACTTGAGAAGCTGGAAAGACCTTCATGTTCCTAGATAGGTACCATTAATATTGTGAAAATTTCAATTCTACCAAAAGCAATAAACATATTTAATTAAATCCTAATAAAAATACCAGCATCATTCTTCACAGAGATTGAAAAATAATCTCAAAATTCATATGGAATGTCAGGAGGCCTTGGATATACAAATATAACCTCTCAAGCTATCGCCATAACACACAGAAAGCTATATTATGAAGCCATAGTAATAAAACCAGCATGGTACTGGCATAAGAACACAATAATAGACCAATGGAACAGAACTGAAGGCTCAGACCATAGGTCAAATAACCACAGCTACTTGTCTTTGACAAAGGGGCCAGGGCCAGTAATGTAGACTGGCAAAAAAAAAAAAGCATCTTCAACAAGTGGTGTTGGGCAAATTGGATGACCATATGTAGAAAAATGAAACTAGACCTACTCATTTCTCCCTACTCAAAAATAAAGTCCAGATGGATTGAAAACCTTAATATAAGACCTGAAACACTTCTCCTACTGGGAGAAAAAAATAGGAGGCACTCTCCACAATATAGGAGTGGGGAAAGACTTCCAGAACAAAACCCCAGTAGCCCAGGATGTTAAACAATGACTCAGCCAATAGGATATCATGAAGTTAAAAAGCTTTTGCACAGACAAACACACCATAAGCAGATCCAATAGGTTACCCATTGAATGAGAGAAAATCTTCACCAGCTATACACTGACAGAAACCCAGTATCTAAAATCTACAAAGAAAAGGAAACAATAGAAAAATCAAACAACTCACTGCAAAAGTGGGGCAGAGACTGAACAGGGCATTCTCAAAGGAAGAATTACAAATGGCTAAAACACACTTAAAATGTTCAACATCCCTAACCATTAGTAAAATGAAAATTAAAATAACCATGAGATTCCACCTTAGTCCAGTAAGGATGGCAATTGTTAAAAAAAAAAAAAAATCTAACAGTAGCAAATGTTGATGAGGATGTGGGGAAAAATTAACCCCCATCCTCTGTTGGTGGGAATATAAACTTGTATAACCACTGTGGAAATCAATTTGGAGATTCATGAAAAGGATGAACATAGAGCTACCAACAGACCCAGTTATTCCCTATTGGCCATTTATCCTAAATGTTAGAGACAACCATGTTTATAGTTGCTCAATTCATTATAGTTTAGAACTGGAATCGACCCAGATTACCATGATTGGATGAATGGATAATGAAGTTGTGGTACATTACACAATGGAATTCTGCTCAGCAGTAAGAAAAAAATGACACTAAGAAATTTGTATAAAAATAGACAGACTTAGGGGCTGGAGAGATGGCTTAGCGGTTAAGCGCTTGCCTGTGAAGCCTAAGGACCCTGGTTCGAGGCTCGGTTCCCCAGGTCCCACGTTAGCCAGATGCACAAGGGGGCGCACGCGTCTGGAGTTCGTTTGCAGAGGCTGGAAGCCCTGGCGCGCCCATTCTCTCTCTCTCCCTCTATCTGTCTTTCTCTCTGTGTCTGTCACTCTCAAATAAATAAATAAAAAATATTAAAAAAAAATAGACAGACTTAGAACAGATCATACTCAGCGAACTCACACAATCACAGAAAGAAAGACAAATGCTGCTTGGTGTCACTTATCTTTGGTTCCTGACCTGGACCTGCTTGAGTTATTGTCAAACCTATTAGGCAACTCAGGACCCATACAATAGGAATGGAATGGTTTGGTGGGATGGGGTAGGGGGTTGAACACAAAATTAAACCCAAAATGAGCTGATACCATAGAAACCTTTACCCTTGGAGGTAGCCTAAAAGATATAACCCTCAAAAAGTGTGTTGTTGGGGGGAGCAACTGAAATGTAGGGCTCTGGTGAGGGTGGGATAAAGTCTAAGCTTAAAGGATTTTTTTTTTTTTTTCTGTCTCTGATCTGTAACTCCAAGTACCAGGGATTGGTTGCCACCCACATTGAGTTATTGATCGGAGAGTCCTACAGGACTCCAAAATCAAGCTTTCTGTCATAGCACTTGATTACCTGCCTCATAAAAAAGCTAACAACCTATTGCTGAAGACAGCATATGCTGCTGACACAGAGAATGAAGCGACCTGTCTAGGATTAAGAAGAAAACCAGTCCCTAAACAACCTATCTAGTGCTGGAAAGCGCTACCTGAATTATTGGGGGAAAATGGTCAACAACAGTCTAAGCAACCAGAGGTCTGAGCTACTCAGAAGCAAACACCCTTATACTAGGTAAATGCCAGTGCAATAGTGACACACAGCCTCAGTGGGTAACCAATAGCTTTCTGATTGGCTAAGGGATCTTCTCAGTGTAAAGGAAACCATTGGGAACCAGATCAGAATCCTGTGGAGACAAAGATTATGTTCATCAGTGTCAAGCTTTCACTAGTCTTTGGCTAAAAGAGGGGTTACACACATCAAATTCTCTCTAAATTAATAATGTCTATACTATTTAAACTACACTGACTTCACTCTACACTGGAGACTGTTCTTTTTTAGGAGGTAGTGAGACCAGAGGAGATAAACTACCCCTCACACTGCCGCCAAGCCACAACTGAATCCACAGAGGAATGGTGAGACAAGTGAGAGTTCTGCTTTCATTCTGTTCCTGATAATTAGCATCAGGGTATAGGACACAGACCCTGAAACTACTAACACCTATCGATGTAGAGATCCAGAGGCTCCTAAGAACTCATCACTGAAGTAGACTTAAAACTCACCCACCATGGCTCAGGGAATTTTGCAGAAGAGGTGGGGTGTAAAGGTTTTAAGAGCCACAGGTTGAGACATCATGCCTAGAGGCATTGCCCCCTCAAAATAACTGGCTATCTCCCCCAATGCATAAACTACACCATGGGGAATACCTGTAATCCTACTGAGAAGTATCCCCTTATCTCCTATAGAATGGGGGCAGGTACCAGGAAAAAAAGGGTACCAACACATGATGTAACCATACAAAATATCTTGTTAATGATGATAACAATAATAATAATAATAAACATTTAAATAAGAAAGCAAATGACCATAGATGATAGTGAGTATGTGTAAAAGAGGAACCCTTCTACATTTTTGGTGGACTGTGAACTGGTACGGCCATTGTGGAAATCAGCAAGGAATTTCCTGTGATAGCTAAAGATGCAATTAGCACATGACCCAGCTATACCACTCCTAGGCATATATTCCAAGGACTCTAATCACTACCTTTGATATCCTTTCTCATTTGTGTTTGTTGCTGCTCTCTTCACAATAGCTAGGAAGTGGAATGAGCCTAAGTGTCTTTTGTCTGATGAATAAATAGTGAACATGGGGTACATTTTTACAATAAAGTTCTATAGCGCAGTTAAAAAAGATGAAATTTTCAGGGAAATGGATGAATCTGGAAAGGATTATACTAAGTCACATGTTCTGCTCATGTATGGATCCCAGCTATATATGTTTAGACATATACATGAGTTGGAGTAAAAATGGGTAGTGGAGGCCAGTAAGCTATAAAGGGGCTATAAGGGAAGAGAGGAGAAGGGAGGACTTAAGGATATGGTATTGTCTATTTGCAAGTAGAAGAACAGATTACTCGGGGTGGAATAACCTAAGTGGGATCAAGGGAAGAGATGAAGTAAAGAAAGAGTGGGAGGAGAGTGAATCAAAATTTATGATGTTATGAATAAGCCATATGGAAACCTACTTCTTTGGATAATGGCACACTCAGAAGCCATAAATTGTTACTAAAAAAAAAAAAAAAAATCAGTGCCAGAGATGGAATACTTTCCAGTGAATTGTTGGCCAGGGAGTTCCCTGATGCCCCAAAACATTACAGGCTGTTGCCAATGCTCTTGTTTGCCCACAAAAAGTAGATGGTAAAACCCTGTTGCTGAAGACACCACATACTTGTGCTGCAAGTTACCGAGAAATCAAGCTGGCATTGAGCTAGAAACCTCCTTGTTGACTAGCTGTCAGAAAGCTGGTGTAAGAGCTATGCTACATGCAGTCCTATAGGAGAGAGTAGTCATCAATAGTGATAAAAAGCAGTGGACCCTGCAAGGTTAAGATTTGTTATCCAGGCTAAATGTGCCAGCTGGTGCAATGATGGCATCTTTTTCATGGGGAAAACAAACTACTCTCTGATTGGACTCCACAGGAAGTGAAGTACATTCCTGGCACTGAAAACCTAGTCAGAGCTTATGGCTGGGAGGTCATGAGACCTAGGGGAGTAACACTTGCTGTCATCTGGCTAAGTACACCTATTATACCCACCAAACTGCCCAGTAAGCACTTTTTAAAATGTTGGTATTGATATATTAATGCTACTCTCACTTTTGGTTATAGAAGCGTCTCTTTTCAGATGTTGGTGACCACTGGCCTGACTTCAAAGCCACTATGGTACTGACAAGAAGCACCCATATTGTGTTCAGTACTGAGACATTTCTGTCATGCCCCCAAGGCTCAGGGTTCTTTGTGAAAGGGGTGATGGAAAGAATCAATATCCAAAGGAAGAGAAGGACTGCTTACAATTCAATCTTCCAGACACAAAACGGCCTTGATTTCCATGACCTTATGGTGCTTGACACTACTTACACAAGACCTTCATAATAGGAGGAAATGACGATGGCATCACAATAAAAGAGACTGATTCAAAAGAACAGGGGATTTGATGGAAGGTGGATGTGAGAGAGGGAAATTGGGGTATGGTGGGAATTATCATGGTTTATTGTCTATACTTACAGAAGCTATCAATGAAAAGATTTGTAAGAGATAATGAACTGGATACAGTTCAACTAAACAGAGAAGGAACTATTTTTGAAGAGAAAGGCAATTTGGCCTTTTAAATAATATCTTTTGAAAAGTAACACTGGCAGTAAAACCAACTAAACCAAAAGCTCCAGTAAGAGATGTGAGAGTCTCTCTCTGTTAGTAGCTGTCTTCTGAAAGAGCCCAGGCCAAAGGGCTGCTCAGTCATGGACAGGTTAACTCTAAAATTAACTTTCAAATGTGTTCCCACAGAGACACCTTACTGTGCCCAACCTAAGTTTATAAAGCAGTTGCTCAGACAATATCATATTTGTCCTTGAATTTTCTGGTAGGTACTATGCACAGCAAGGATCTACTACAGCCAAAGTAATAAAATTCTCATCTTTGGAGAAGTCCCAGTTAATCATATTGTGTTCTTTAACTTTGGGAAGTCTTCATTCTTTCCAGAAAGTATGCAGTTAGGTCACTGAATAATTTTTTTCTTTGTCAAAAGTTCAGTGAATATTTAACAATTTTGGAATCTTTAAATTATGGAATCCTTAAATTAGTAAGTGAGGGATATATATACAACATCAAGACTTGCGTGCAAATTTTCCCAAATATCTGAATACTAATGATTTTCTAAAGTGACTGGTTTTCAATAGCACTAGTGTTGCATATGAGTGTCACTCCTCCTCTCTTTAATCCCTTTACATAATGAAATAACAACAGTGTCTTGTTTAAGATCTCTTCTCCTGTGATAGCTGTAAAAGGGGGGAAAGGGGAAGAACAAACACCCATTGTACTGGGTACTGCCAGTAATGACTGGGATAGAGGATCCTAGATAACTGGGAAACATGTCTGGCGATGTCTGAGATTCTGTCCAGTGCACCCATTGAAATTAAAAGGTACAAAAATGGCAAATTTTCTCTTTGTGAGTGAATACTCCCACCTTTTGATGTCAACTTTGATGCTACTAGTTTAGAGGTGTTCGGACAGGGCTATGTGTTACTTATACCATAATGTCTTCTCCCAGTTCCGTAGGGATTTTGGGTTCTGACTTGGAGTTAGACTGGTTGTCAGTATATCAGATTGAGTGAGATTTTGCTTTAAATCATGCCACAGACCTTTAAGATTCTCCACTTTGTAGACGGCTCTGTGGACCTTCTCAGAATCTACTCATGAGGGGCAGTGCTTCTGATGAATGGCTCTTCTATTGTGGCTGCTTCTGTAGAACACAGAATGTAGCCAAGTGCTGCATCACCAGTGAAGATATAAGCTTCAGGGGTGGACTGAATATGAAAATGCCCAGAATAACACCTTGATTCCACCTTACTGAGGAAGAAATAAAGTCAATGATTGTTGCGAACATAACAAACTTCAAATTAATCAATTTTAAAGTATTGAAGTTCCAGTAACAGAGAAAATAAAGCTCATTTTAAAGAAAACCAAGACACAAGTACTTTCTTAAACATATTAATGATCCTTAAATGTAGACTTTAGAATAAATTTTCATAACATTATGCAGAGCAGATAAATGAAATTAATGTCAAAATTCTATGAGGAAAGTCTTTGGAGAGAAAAAAAAAAAAGGTTTTGCATAGAAACCCAATGTGCACATGTAGTGTGCATGCGTGTGTGTATGAATATTCTTTTGTGTGTGTTCTTGTGTAGGTCAGAGTTTGTTGCTGGTTGTCTTCTTCAATCACTTTCCATCACATTTTTTTTGTTGTTGTTGAGACAAGGTCTCTCACTGAACCTGGACTGCACTGATTTAGTAAAACAAGTTGCCAAACAAGCCCTAGGGATTTCTTGTCTCTTTCTCTTCAGCACTGGGATTATAGCTGTGTGACATCATGCCCAGATTCCATGTGAATGCTGTGATCTGAACTCATGTCCTCATGCTCACACAGCAAAACCTTCATCAACTGAGCCATCTTCCTGGCTCCATGTTGCTACTTGTTTAGGATACAGAATTTTTTAATTCACTGGCAAAACAAAACCAGTATTATCTCCATCTCCTTGATGTCTGATGGATTTAAACTCATCTCACTATATAATATAATAAGTATACATTTTGCTAATATGTATCTTTGTTCTATTTTCTTCTACTAAGATTAAGACGAGTGAAGTGTGAAAATTTTGGTGAAACACTTCATTTTACACTTTACATGCTTCCCACCCACTCCCATACTAAGTAGATAAGAGAACAAACTATCAATAGAGTGGAAATGAGAAAGACAGCACTTACTTTGACCAAACAAAAATGAGATCCATAAATACTTCAAAAGTATACAAAATAAAAAGTAAAACTAAAAGACTTCTGATCAAGATGGCATCTGTCTAACCATGCCTCACCTTCAAGAAAAGGAAAAGCAAGACCTTTAAGGTTGATTTTTTTGTTGTTGTTGTTTTTTAAATGGGTCTTCAGATTCCAGTAGAACTCCAGTGGGAGGGCATGGAGGGGCAAAGGAAGGAATATGCTGATTACCATACTCTCCCGTAGCTCACCAATACATCAATCCCCTCAAGCAGCATTCCTATCTCCGGTCCCTGCCCCAGGTTCCTACTACACAAACCGCAAGCTAAGTGGATCCAGACCAGCAGGAGAGCATAGCTCCACATTTAGGATGCTGTCCCACTCACTGCTGTCCATACACCCCCCATGCATAGAACAAGGCCAGCAGACTAGTGTCCCCTCCCACACACACACACACACTAGATGTTTCCAACACCTTGGAGCTCCACACATGAACATAGTCACACTCATGGCTTCCACCCACCCCCATGTACAGAACCAGGCCAGCAATGTAGCATTCCCCCTTAACTAGGCTTTCTCTCTTTCCCCCTCCTTAGGCTTTCCTGCCACAAGTGACCTCCATCCTCCATGACCCACCCCCCTGCACATCACCTGACCCTCAGTAGTCCCACAATCCTGCCTGGCCTTGACATAGGACCCAGAAGTCCCAAACACCCCCTGCTGCAGGGTGCTAGTGGACCTGGTATCTCACCCCCAAACCTTTCAGCATTGTGGAACCACCACACACTTCCATCTTCTCTCCTCTGCAGCCCAGCTGCAACATCAGTCTTCTTTGTTCCATTCCTCCCAACACTTTATCCACTTAGGCCACCTGATCACACAGTCCCATATCTGGAATCACTGAACAACAAGACCCTTTAAAAGGCCCCTGAGCCTCCACCAGAACCTCTCAGGCTCCTTCTCTCTGAACAGGCAGGCCCCATTGCCATCAGAAGCCTACTGGAAGAAAACATAAAAGGGAGTAATCACTGAAGATTCAAGGGTAGACTACAGCTGCCTCCTAAATTAAATAAAATTCCTACACTGTGATGGGCAGACCACAGTGCAAAAGAAATGACATGGAAAATCAAATGCTAGTAAATCCAACAAGATTGCCCAGTCTCACAATGTATGTCTCTAATCAAAATATAGAAGAAAAAATGGGATTCAAAGCCCAAAATGAAGATAAAAGCTATGCAACCCTGGCCAAACAAATAGCAGAACTTGCAGAAAATCAATAAAGGGCCAATAATTGTATGAATTTTGTCCTCACTCAATTAGACCTAATAGAAAGGAACCAGGAAGGGTTCCAAAGACAGTTAAATGATCTGAAGGAGAGTGAAAAAATAAATACTTCAATAACAACAAGCTGGATAAGCTCAATAAAGACATAAAGAAATGCAAAGATGAATTCCAAGAAGCATCAAGAAAATCAGAAAATGACATAAAAAGGGAACTTAACAGAGGGATGGAGACTATACATAAAAATGCAATAGAAAATACAAATCAAATTGAAGAAGCCCAAAACTCTATAGAAGCTCTCAAGAACAGAGTCATCCATGTTGTGGTGGTTTGATTCAGGTGTCCCCCATAAACTTAGGTGCTCTGCATGCTAGGTTCCCAGCTGATGGATATTTTGGAATTAATGCCTCCTGAAGTAAGTGTATTGTTGCAGGCAGGCTTATGGGCTTTATAGCCAGTTTCCCCATGCCAGTGTTTGGCACACCCTCCTGTTGCTGTGGTCCACCTTATGTTGGCCAGGGGGTTATGTCCTCCCTCTGCTCATGCCATTGTTTTTTCCTGCCATCGTGGAGCTTCCCCTAGAGCCTGTAAGCCAAAATAAATCTCTTTTTCCCAGAAGCTTCTCTTGGTTGGGTGATTTCTACAAGCAATGTGAACCAAAATGCAACACATGTGGAGTATAAAAACTCAGACCTGGAAGACAAAACAGAAGAAACAGTTCATGAGCCCAAAGTTTCAATAAATTCAAAAACTTTTATGAACACAATATGAGGGAACTGTGTGATTCCATTAAATGTCCCAACATTTGGATCATGGGAACACCAGAAGGGGAAGCAATTCAGACCAAAGGTATGGAGAACTCATACAACAAAATGATCAAAGAAAACTTTCCCACTCTCTCAAAAGAAAGTCCCATCAAGTTACAAGAGCTAACAGAACTCCAAACAGATTGGACCAAAGAAGAAACTCTCCAAGACATATTGTCATTAAGACACTAAACATTGATAACAATGAGTAAGTCTTAACAGCAGCTAAGGAGAAATAACACATTATATATAAAGGTAACCCTATCAGAATTACTTCTGATTTCTCAATGGAAATACAGAAATCCAGAAGGACCTGGAGTAGAACACTCCAAAGTCTAAGAATTTATGGCTTCCAACCAAAACTGCTCTAGCACAAAAAAGTATCCCTCATAATAGATGATGAAAGAAAAAAAATTTCCAAGATAAATCTCAGCTTTACAACTATATGAAAATGAGCCAAACCTACAGAGGGTGCTTCAGGGAATTCTCCACACAAAAGAATCAAATAACCAACCTGCAATCAGTTCTCAGTACAAAAGATTATACCAAGGTTGCGAAACAAACAAACCCTTTGATCACAGCACTAGAACATAAATCTTAAGGAATGGCCAGCTCTTATCAGTAACACTGAATGTGTTTAATCTTGCTTACATGTAGGTGCTAAAGTCTTGCTGTCAAATGGCCCAGACCTATGGATACAAGGCCAGCCAAATGGCTCCAGACAATTCCTTCTCCCTTTCTTATTTTTATTTTATTTTACTTTTTAATGACCCAGGCCCTTCTGGGTATCAGTGCAGAAAGACTGTGTCTGTCTTAGGTTGTCCTCTATGATATTTAGGCCTTACCCATCATCCATACATGAATTCCATCATTCATGTCCTGTCTTAGGTTGACCTAACTCAAGAGAATCTTACCCATCTTTGAATACCAGCCTCTGCAGGGGCTTTAACATAATGTCTCAGGAAGCCAGGGTTGGTCCATAGCTGTATCCCATATACTTCTGCATGGATATCCATAATGGATCTCAAAAGGCATTTAACGAGTATGGGCAGCAGACACAGAATGAGCAAAAGACAAACACCTGTAGAAATAAAGCTTGTTATCCAAGAAGTGACAGAATTCCATCCAGGCAAGGCAGACTTAAAAGCAGATATTAAGACCTCAGCAGCTTTAGCTGCATCAAAAGTAAGATGATTATTTTGCAAAGATAAAATCTCTGAATGCAACTGAATTAGATCCAAGGAAATATAATTATTATGTCAAATATCTCTTAAATGAATTTTCCCAATGCTGTTGACTGTCATTATATTTTTTAGAAGTAACACAAACCCATTGAAAATCTACAAGACACTCCAAACAAGTTCTAACTTTCAATCCTAGTATATAGAGCATCTAACAGGTAAAACTGTATCTAGGGTAAGGATCGAGCCCAAGATCATAAAGGGAGGCACAGTTTGAACTTTCTCAGGAGCTACTTTAAAGCTGTGAATATGAACAATACTTACACATTAAAAGTACAAGCCTAAATCCAAAAACCACAGCACACTTCAGGAACTCCTGTTAGGCACACTTTATATATCTTTAGATTGAAATCTGAAACCCACCATCACACCTTAAGATCCACACAATGGCACTGACTCCAGTCAGGTGGCTGTAGAATGTAGACTACAAGCAAATAAACAATTGAATGTATCGGGGGGCATTTATTTAAATTACCACATTCTGTGGCTGGAGCCCAATAGATTTATAACCATTACTCATTATAAATTGTTAGAAAAATTTAAAATATTTAGGGTAAATAATGCCTTTTTAAGTTGGTCATGTAGGGGTAAGGATTCCCCCTTTTGTTTTTGTAATTGAGACTTGAGAGTTTTATTATATCTTTTAACAATACCTTGGCCCTGGGGTGTTGTATGGGATGTCTATGGAATGTGAGATATTTTAGGTCTGGAGAAAAACTATAAAGGCCTTGTTTATGAAGCAGGGGGCATTATTTGCTTTAATTTGATTAGGCAGCCCGAGAGTGGCATAACATTGAAGCATATGACTAATGAAATGTTTAGATTTTTCTCCAGCATGTGTCAATGCCCAACAGGCATGGGAAAAGGGATCAACTGAAAGAAAAATATCAGTGAGCCCAGTCACCATGAGAGGGCAGACTTTTCCCCTGTACCCACCTGGGTCATTCCGAGGGAGCCACGTGGCAGTCTCCCAGGAGGTGGATTGCCCACCAACTGCCAGTAGGAGAAGACAGGGCACAAGCTGCCAGGAAGGGAACCATATTTTTTTTTTTTCAGGTTTAAATCATTTTGTATTTAAGAGCTGATTATACAAAAACATAGAAAAGTGAACTGACAGCTTAATTTGTTCACGTAAGTTGCCTTCCATGTCCACTGCAGGTAAGATAGCTGTAAGACTCTGACATGCATTGGGAGAATCACATAGAAGCAGCTGCTTTTTCAATAAATTTGGCCAGCCTCATGTCTCTCTTGGTCAGTCCACCACAGTCATGTGAGGTGAGAGTTATCTGGACCTTGTTGTACACATTGAACCATTCGGGGTGGTGATTCATCTTCTCTGCTTGCAGGGCCACATGGGACATGAAGCTGAATGCCTGATTGAAGTTTTTGAAGGAGAACTCTTTATAGATGGCATCTCTCTCACTCAGGTCCACCCACCCTGATGCTTTCAGGTCAGGAATGATTTCACTCCTCTCCTCCTGTCAGCCACTGAGCATCTGAAGACATGACCGCCCGGCCCGCGATGCGGCCCCACAACACCTCTAGCCAGCACCGCCTCGCGCAGCGTGCCCCGAGCGCCGCTGCCATGACCCCGGGCGCCACGGGACCCGCACGCAGGCTGCCAGGCGCGCTGCCTGAGCGAGCCCCACCCAGCCTGGCCAAGGTGAAGGGTGGGCGTCACTGGCACTGGGGGGCCCATGAAACACCGTGACTCACGCCAGGGCCCTCGGCCAGCAGCCATGGGTTCAAATGTGAAGATGTGGTCTCCCTTCAGTCCAGGCTGACCTGGGATCCACTATGTAGCCTCAGGGTGGCCTGGAACTCACAGTGATCCTCCTACCTCTGCCTCCCGAGTGCTGGGATCGAGGGTGTGCACCACCACACCTAGCTTTCTTTTCCCTCCCCACTTTCTTAAAAAAAAAAAAAAAAAAAAAAAAAAGGGCCCTGGTATGGCTGTGCATGCCTTTAATCCCAGCACTCAGGAGGAGCAGAAACATATATTTAAATTACCACATTTTGTCCCTGGCTCCCAATAGATTTATAACCATCACACATTATATATAAATTATACTCAGTTCAATTTTAAAGGTCCCCACAGTCTTGACCAATTTAAGATATTAAGATCTGTAAAATTAAATACGTTAAACACTTCTAACATATAAAGGCACAGAGTAAACATTTTTAACTAGTATAAGGCATAGCAAGGAGAGAAAAACAATGTAAATTGAACCATCATAACCTAAAATTAGTCTCAGTGTCTTTAATTTTAACTTGTTTGAGGGTTTTTAGTTTAAAATCTTAAATCTCAGCTGGGTGTGGTGATGCACGTCTTTAATCCCAGCCCTAGGGAGGTGGAGGTAGGAGGGTTACCATGACGTTTAGGCCACCCTGAGGCTCCATAAGGAATTCCAGGTCAGCCTGGGCTACAGTGAAACCCTACCTCGAAAAACCAAAACAACAACAAACAAATAAACAAAAATCTTAAATTTCTCAGTCCAATATCTCTAGCTAAGCACATCAGTCCATTACAAATTTAACCTCCATTAAACTCTCTGGCCCTGGGCAGCAGGATGCAGCCAGCCCTTATGCCAGTAGCCCAGTTCCAACAAAGTCCCCTGTAGTCTTTCCTTCCCCTTAGAAAACTTATAAGCGAAGCCTTGAAGTTTAATGCTGTCTGTATTTAGCATTTTTAGACTCTCATCAGAATAGTCCATAAAATTTGGCTTACCACTCCAGAAGACACCTTTATTTGCAAGCACCAAGTCCATGTCTATTCCTCCAAAACAGATTCCAAAAGATCAACATCCACATGATCAGGTTCATCTCAGTCCACTTATTAGGTAGTTTCAGGTTCACTGAGATAAATTTCCAGACCAGGTACAGTTATGGAGGAAGGGATATTTATTGAAGCTTACAGATCCAGGAGAAGTTTCATAATGGCAGAAAAAGCTGGCCTGCATTCACAGGCCCAAGCAGAGAGAGATAGAGAGAGAGAGAGTGAGAAGAACAAGCCTTCAGAAATACAAAAGCTGTAGATGCAGCTTGGTAGGCCCCATTCAGAAATACAAAAGCCACCAGCAAACTGAAAGTGAAGGGAAAGAGAAAGGGAATGAAGAGATGTTGACAAACAAGTACAGGTTATAGAAGCAAAGTTTAGCGCATTAAATATAAAGACTGCCTCATAACTTATAAGGGTACACTCACCCTCACATGTACACCAATTACCTCTTCAATGCATGCCTCTCACGCGGCAGTAGTCGGCTGGGTTCCTGGAGCCCCTCGTTAGGCGCCAGAGGTCTGGCTCCTCCCCAGTGGGTAGGTAGTGCTGAGGAAGAACCAGGCCCGCTGGTTCCTCCCAAGGGGTTAAGGAGGAAGAAGAAGCATCGGGCAACTCAAAAACCTGTCCTAGTCACCAGAGAAAAACCACTCTGAGTCTGGAATCTTGTGGAAGCAGGAACTCACAGGAACTCGCTTTATTGTTAGAAGCAGTTGCCTATATAATGTTGGGGACGAAGGCAGGGATCTTAGGATGGGGGAAGAGATAAGGGCCAATAGTAAACTGTGACTATTGAAATGATAATTCCAACTCCTGTGTGGAAGTAGAAGGTCAGAAGCCATTAGGAGTCTTGCTGAGTTCAAGGCAGACCACCAAACTTTAGCTAGGCTCAGGTAGTTCCACTGGGCCTCATGCCAGGGCCTTTCAGATCCCAACAGTCATGTGCATGGTGAGGAGTGGATGTTCTTTATTCACTGGGGAATGAGAAACCCTGAGATGATTATAACACTGAAAGACAGAAATCTCCCTCTTAATCATGAATTGCCATTACTTGTTCTGATAAATGTGGGATCCATACGATTCATCTATGATGCAATATTTCTGCTTTTAGGTAGACTTTTTCCATAAGGTTATTTCAAAATATTCTTTTAAAATTTAATTTCTCAGGTTGGAGAGATGGCTTAGCAGTTAAGTGCTTGCCTGTGAAGCCTAAGGGTCCTGATTTGAGGCTCAACTCCCCAGGAGCCACGTTAGCCAGATGCACAAGGGGGCACATGCCTCTGGGGTTCATTTGCAGTGTCTGGAGGGCCTGGCACAACATTCTCTCTCTCTGTTTCTCTCTCTCTCTGTCTGTTGCTCTCAAGTAGATAAATGAAAATAAAAATAATTTTTTAAAAAGGAAATGCCGTACTTGTTTTTCTGTGCATAACTTCTTTCACCTAACATAATGGTCTCTAGTTCCATTCATGTTGCCATAAATAAGAAGATATTTTTAAAAAATTCTCACATTTTCAATCCATCTGCCACTTCATTTGAAACATGATTTTAGTTTTCCAAACATTTGCCCCCAAAATTTAGCCAAAATCTTCACTAAATACTCTATCATTTCTTCTCATAATACCAATTTGTATGCATCAGTACACATGTTTAGGACTGGATTTCCTTTACTGGTCTAACCTGACACAGGTGACATCTATGTCAGTTATACTTTTTTACACAAATTAACTATCTCATTCTGCTCCCTTCTAGCCTTATTTTTTTGTTTTAGAAAAATTTCAAAATAAATGAACCTTAAAACAACCTTGCATCAGTTTCTCGGGGAACTTGGATGCAATTACTTTGACTACAAGATGCAACTCAAGGTCATTGCACTGTAAGTTCAGTAAGAGAGAGATTCAAAGGCCAAAATGGCTGCACAATGCTTATAAAGCCCCTCTGAAAAGAGAAGTTCCACCTACAGCTATAACCAGATGGAGAATTTGAGGTGCTATAAGGTACAAAGACAGCCTTAGCCAACTGTGTTGGCATTGGCAGTTCTGTGTAAAATAACCCGTTACTGATATTTCCAGTTGGGTTGAAACAGCTCAAATACTTCATCAATGACTATTGGAGATGAGAGACTGAAGAACGGACACAGGCCTGGCTAAAATAACTGCAGGTGAGGCTATTTCTACAGATGACAAGTAAAAATTGTGCATTGTGAGCCTCACAGTTGCAGCCAAAATTCCTTCACTGAAGAGTGTGGATGGCACCTCACACTGTTCATTTGCATAATGGCATGATACTCATTTTTTCTACCCAGATAATCAACCCCATTTCCGCTGTTCTTTCATTATGATTAGCAATAAAGAATTTTAACTGCCTCTGTAGGTCTTGTGTATCTGTACCAAATTTAAGGATGTCATTGTCTTTATTTTAATTATAATACTTTTTTTGGAAAAATAAAGCAAAGTGTTCTCTCATTTTTTTTTGTTTTTTTTTTTTTGTTTGTTTGTTTGTTTTTCTTTCTTTCCCTCAGGTAGGGTCTCACTCTAGCTTGGGCTAACCAAGCATTCTATATGTCTCAGGTGGCCTTTTACTTTTGGCAATCCTCCTACATCTGCCTCCTGAGTTCTGGGATTAAAAGCATGTGCCACCACACCCTGCTTCTCTCATTTGTTGTGTTGTATTGTTCAGAACTTAGCTCATGTCTTCATCATCTTCTATATGATGAATTTATTGAAAGTTACAAGTTTTCTGTTGAAACTGGCTCAGGTGTTACTATGCAGGTGCTCATGAGCTATATTTTTCTCACACATATTTTGTAACTTCCATGTACTCTTTAATTCAAGCTATTTTAGGGAGTTGTTTTATTCTAATTAATATTATTATATTTATCAATTGATTTGCTTGAAGACTGTATCATACAAACCTTGGTTTGAAAGAATAGCATTAAATAATAATAATTTATTACAAAAAAAATGATAGGAGTGAGTTTTTTTGGTTCAATTTTCCAAAAGTTGATCTGGTGTTTCTATCTCTTTATCTAGACTTTATATTAATTGTTTTTTTTTTAATCTATTTTAGCAATTATACATTCAACTCCTGACTGTAATCTTCTTTGACTTATTTTCCTTATAATGGTGCTATTGGTTTACAAATATGACTTCATTATACTCAAATATAACAAATTATAGATAGATATATGATAGATAGATAGATAGATAGATAGATAGATAGATAGATAGATAGATTTATATATATGAGAGAGAGAGAGAAAGAGAGAGGAATGGGTGGGCCAGGGCCTACAGCCACTGCAAACAAACTTGGTTTGGGTATGGGAAAATCAAATGTAGGTCATTAGGCAAGTGCCTTATTACTGAACCATCTCTCCAACCCCATTTTAAGTCAAAAGTTCCTATAATGAAAGAAATTAAAGAAGATAAGAGAAGATGGAAAGACTTCCCATGCTCATGGACAGGCAGAATTAATACTGTGAAAATGGATATTTTATCAAAAGTGATCCACATAATTTATGCAATCACCATCAAAATTATCAGCCTGCTGTGGTGGTGCATGCCTTTAATCCAGCACTCAGGAAGCAGAGGTAGGAGGATTGCTAGGAGCTCGAGGCTACCCTAAGACTATATAGTAAATTCCAGGTCAATCTGGGCTAGCACAAGACCATACCTCGAAAAAACAAAAAGGAAAAAAAATTCTAATGATGTTTTCACATAAATAGGAAAACACATCCTAACATTTGAAGCACAAGTTATCCTGAGGAAAAGGAGCAGGGCTGGAGCTATCATCATGCCAGACTTGAAGTTATGCTACAGAGCCCTAATAATGAAGCAGCAATGTTTCACACAAAAACTGATAAACAGATTAACAAAATGTAACAGAGGACACAGAAATTAACCCATATACTTACAGGAATTTGGTTTGTTTTAGACATTTCAATAGGTATATAAGAATATTTTCTTCTACCAATCAAAACTTTTAGCTCTCACATGCTTTTACATTTATCTCTTGACTTTCAGCCCATCACATTTCCACACCCCTGTCATTTTTTTTTTAATTTTTTAATTTATTTGTTTGAGAGCGACAGACACAGAGAGAAAGACAGATAGAGGGAGAGAGAGAGAATGGGCGCGCCAGGGCTTCCAGCCTCTGCAAACGAACTCCAGACGCGTGCGCCCCCTTGTGCATCTGGCTAACGTGGGACCTGGGGAACCTAGCCTCGAACCGGGGTCCTTAGGCTTCACAGGCAAGCGCTTAACCGCTAAGCCATCTCTCCAGCCCTTTTTTTTTGTTCATATAAAGGATTGTACCCTTTCTAGTTTGTTTTCCCCACCCCACACATGCCTATTGACTAGTAATTTATAATATTGAATGCATTATGGCTGTTAGATCATTGCATAAAGAAAATGAGTAATTAAGTTTTACATATAACATAATTGTCATACTGTGATAATGAAGTCTCAATTCTTAATGTTTTTGGCAGATAGAGCTGCTGTTGACACAGTCAAATTAGCCAGATGTTGAGCTTGCTGATAAATGAAGTGTCATTGTGGTACACTAATATTATGTGGCCCACCTAGTTGATTCTGACAAACTACATATTACATGAAAAAATAAAATTATAAAATATTTTACATTGAGGGTTAATTATACATACAAACTATGTCCATAATTAAAAGATATATTTGTATTTTATAAATTATGAAAGCTTTGAATTTACTTGTTCATATTATTTTAGCAACATTATTTCAAATCAGAGTCATTTTGACTTTGCTTTTGTTATTCTGAAAAAAAAAAAGAAAGAAAAAGAAATAAGCCCTAAGTCTGTGATAAACTCTTTTACTCTCTGATTAATAGGGGTTTCTCATATTCTGTATCAGCAAATCCCCGTGGCCTGATTCAGTGAAACATTATCCTTCATTAGGGAGTCGGATTTCATGCTATCACAGAACAGTGGTGTAGGAAGCGATCTCAGAAATCACTGGTTCATTCTCTTTATTTTAGAGATTAAAGAGGGATTTTAGAAGGATGCTGCCTTGCCAAAAAAAAAAATCTCTTGCAGACTGATTAAAGATTATCCCCCCCCCCCTTTTTTTTTTGGTCCATTTAAGTTTTTCATATATTCCTTACATGAACAATCTTCCTGTTATGCAAGGAGGGCAAAATGCTATTGTATTTAAATCAGACATCATCATGCTGGAGAGAAAGTAACATAAGATCATTTTGTCCTAAATTTTACATGTAGCAATTTTCATACTTTTATATCTGCAAGTTACAGTTTTATCATAAGGTACTTCATGATGACCAGATAATCCCCATTATATTTCATCTCTCTGTTACTCCTTTCCCATTCTGTGTTATTTGGGCAGTGATGGGAATTTTATTGCAGAAAACATTTTAGTTAACATTTCTAAGAGGGAGTTAGGAGTACATTTTCCTTACAAGTTATTCAAATGATGGCAAATAGAGAAAAGTGCATAAGCACACAGCAATGCATTATCTGATTATACAGAAGTTTTAAGATATTTTATTTTGCTTTACAGTCAAAAATTGTGCTTTTAAATGTATGCTCAGATATGCATATTGAATTTACAGATCTTGTTAAAGTCTTATGAAATAATTTATCAGATTTTGTTGTTTAGTTCTTATTTAATATACTAAGGACCAGACTATAGAGTTATTCTCAAAACTGTCTTCTTCTGTGTGTACCATTAAGATTTAGTTAAACTTGAAAAGAAGGAAGTGACTTATGTAAGAAGTAAAAAAAAAACAACAACAACAAAAAAAAACAACCTCTCCCTGGAAAACTGTAGATACGAGGAAAAGTCTTACTGAAAAAGACTATAGGATCACCAGAAATGTGTCTCGCAGCCATTGTATGATTAGTTCTCTGTACTGTGAAAAAGAGCAACCACACTAAACAAGCTTCCTCTGTCACTGTTGTAACCACAGGCAACAAGTTGTTGTGCAGGGATCTCTTGGTCTACAGCAGTGTAATCAGGAAAAAGGGAACCATTGGAACTTAGTTCTGTAGAATGATATTACTTTTAGTATGGATTCAAAGTAACTTGATAGTCAGAGCTACTCATGGTATGTCATAACGTGTGGGGCAACTTCCACATTCCCATGGTGTGTTCTATAATAAATGAGGCAAAACTTTTCAGAAACGAGTCTGGATCATTGTAGCAATCAAATGAAGAGCAATGCAGAGAAGCCACATTAGCACAGTTAGCTGAGAACCGCAAGCACAATCCCAAAAAAGGAGACTGCATGCGTACCTGAAGGAGGTGCTAGGACCAAGCAAGAGGGAGTCACTGCCTTGTGACAAGAGTGTCTCCTTTTATTCCCACTATACCAGTATGAATACTTTTGTCCCCAAATTTACAATAGCATAAAATTCTCAATGCTCTTGATTTTACAGTTGACAGTGATTTTAAGAATGAGAAGATATGTTGAGAAACTTTATTAAAAAACCAAACATCAAATAACCAGTTAAATACTCAGATTGCTTGCATAATCATACCTTCTCAGGTTTAGACCTGAGAAGACATAGTTCAGTGGTTGGAATTCTGAAGACAAATTCATTATTTAAATATTGAAATATAAGTCAGCTGCTCTTTATCTACTTATATAATGAGATGAAATTCAAAGGTTTGCTTCCAATGCACTCACTTTCCTGAAATTTCTCTAAATAATAGATGCTTTAGGCTGCCACATTTTAAATGTGTTAACCACTGTGTTATTAGTGATAGGATCAAAGATTTCACCCCAGCTTGAACCAATTTGCTCCTTGCCTACAGAGAGGTTAACCAAAACATGCTGCTCTTTAACATGTAAGAGAAGGGCAAACTGAGGGTTGAGCACTGCTAATACAAGGAAGAACAGAAACCTCTAGGGGATGGCCAAGAGCAAAAGAAGTTTGTATCTAAACAGGTTTTTGTCGTTGTTTTCCTTCTTCTTCTTTCTTCCTTCCCTCCTTCCCTCCTTCTTTCCTTTCTTTCTTTCCTTCTTCCTTCCTTCCTTCCTTCCTTCCTTCCTTCCTTCCTTCCTTCCTTCCTTCCTTCCTTCCTTCCTTCCTTTCTTTCTTTCTTTCTTTCTTTCTCTTTCTTTCTTGGTTTCTTTCTTTCTTTCTTTCTTGGTTTCTTTCTTTCTTGGTTTCTTTCTTTCTTTCTTTCTTGGTTTCTTTCTTTCTATGAGGTAGAGTCTTGCTCTTCCGCAGGCTGACCTGGAACTCATTCACTCACTCTGTAACCCCAAGCTGGCGTCAAACTCACAGCCTCTGAGTGCTGGGATTAAAGAGTACTACTGCATCTGGCTATCTGAATCATTTGTAGAAAAGTTAGTGGGTCTTCAAACTGTCACTGCCCATATTAAAAACTTGTTCATTTAGTTGTCATTATAATCTGATTTTTTTTTTGCAATTTATGAAGAATAGTTACAATACAGATGATATACCAAAGTAAAATAGAGCTCCATAACTGAATGAATATAGTGATTTTCTGTTTTATCTTTTCTTTATTTATTAAATGAAATTTTCCTGACTTATGTACCCAGGATTTTTTAATACAACCTGTTTGTTAATTGCTTCATAAACACAGTTTGTTGCTTTTGGTTGACAATCCCACCTTTCTCCTGTCTTTAAAAAGAGATCAAGGTAAGTGCCATCATTGAAGGAAATCATACCTACTTGATACTTTATGTTATATAGACTAGTAAAAATCTACAATGGAAATCTTTAAAGAAAGAATGGAAAGTTGTATTAAATATTTTATATATCACACTAGCATTTCATTATTTTACTTATCTATGAATTGTTTTGTAACTAATTAGATTTTTCTGTACCATAGATATTGTCTTTAGTGTACCAGAAGATGTCTTGTTTTCCTTTTCATTATTTTTTTTTTTCTTTTTTATTCGAGGTAGGGTCTCACTCTAGCACAGGCTGACCTGGAATTCACTCTGTAGTCTCAGGGTGGCCTTGGACTCATGGAAATACTCCTACCTCTTCCTCCCGAGTGCTATAATTAAAGGTCTTGTTTTCTATAGTACTGAATCTGAATGTAGAAAATGAAGAGCCAATATTTTTATGAGACACAGAAAAAGGTACAAATTTAACCTGGAAGTGGTGTTTCTGGAAAATTGTATCTTTAGTTTTCTTGTGGGATATCACATGCAACTTAATAAATACTACTGACAATCAATTAAATTATTTGCATAAAACTTGATTATTTGAAAAGCTGTCACTTGGGCTGGAAAGATGGCTTCATGATTAAGGCACTTCCCTGTGAAGCCTAATAACCCAGGTTCAATTTCATGGTTCCCATATAAGCCAGTGGAACATGCATCTGGAGTTCATTTATAGCAGCTAGAGGTCCTGGCATGCCCATTCTCCCTCTTTCTCTCTCAAATAAATGAATAAAAATACTTAGAAATAAATAATAACAGTTTCATGATTTTGAATAAAGCACCATTAATAACCAATTGTAAAACTACTAAATAACATTTATTTCAGTACTTCTTTAAATATAAAAGATAACATGGTTAGTTTATTGCTTTGGAATGTACAGTTTTGACTCAGTCATAATTCAGTGTTCAAAGTGAATCATAATCATAGTAGATGATGAAACTAGGAAGTCTTTTCTATGTGGTTTGTGATTAATTTTAAAATAAAAACTCATTCTATGTTAATATAAAAATATTATAACAACAAAGTTATGATTTGTTGCTCACATCTGTAATCCCAGTAATAAAGACTTGGAGCCAGGAGAGTTACTGCAAGTTCAAGGCTGGCCTGGATTACACAGAGACACTATGTTAAATATGTAAATAAGCAAACTAACAAAGAAAGACCAAAACAAGAGGTGTAATTTTCCATAATAAAAAACATTATGAAGATTGTCACTATTTTACATTTTTTTAAATTTTTTGTTTATTTGAGAGTGACAAAGAGGCAGAGAGAAAGAGAGAGAGAGAGAGAGAGAGAGAGAGAATGGGCGCACCAGGGCCTCCACCCACTGCAAATGAACTCCAGATGCTGAGCGCCCCCTTGTGCATCTGGCTAACGTGGGTCCTGGGGAATTGAGCCTCGAACCGGGATCCTTAGGCTTCACAGGCAAGCGCTTAAGCACTAAGCCATCTCTCCAGCCCACTATTTTACATTTTTGACAGTCTAGTATTTTTATAGAATCCGGTGGATTTTCACACTTTAGGCTTTTACCCAGATACCCTCTAGAAACTGTACTATACAGTCAGATGAGAGTGAGCAACAACAAAATAACATTACCATGACTGAGAAAGTAGGTTTGATTTTGTAGTACCCTAGGGAGAACTTTTAGGGATAGTGATTTTGACACCCATGGATTGGATGACCTCCAGCGTTTTTAATGTGATAACTACAAATCATAACTGGTAATTTCTTTCCCTATAGCACAGCTCTTACATTGTAGGTATATCAAATTTTCTAAAGGCATTGAGGTCAGTTCTGCAGAAGTAAGCCTTAGAGGACAAAAAGGAGAATTCTGTAAATTAAAATAATAAGAAAATACCTAATGGTGATAATGGGTTTGCAAAATAGATTCAAAACCAATCTGAATAGAATCAGACTGGCGCCTGAAGTCAAACTGAATACAGATGGCATAAATGCATGATTGAATATTGATTAGCTCAAGGTTACCAATGAACACCTAACATATGATTAAATATTTGGCAAACCAAGACCATTCCTGTCAAACCAGGTATACAAGGACCACAGGTGTTTGTCACTACTATACTGTGAGAAAGTACTACCTAGTTTTATTGTATATGCTCAAATTATTCAAAATTGAAAGAAAGCAACCACACTGAAAATAATATACCTGCCAGACACCTTGGACCCAAGATGAGATCATAAGGTTCAGTCTAAAAGTTCCTGGATAGAAGACAAGTTCTTCATCATTTAACTGCTTATTAAGTAGTGGTAAATAGCTTAATCATTCTAGACCTCAATAACTAAAAAAGGAGAGATGACAGAATGATAATTAACATTTTGAAGTCTGTTGTAAAATTTACCAACTGGTAGTACAATGGACCTTATTAGACATCTGATGTTGCTAACAGAAAATATCAAAATTTATTTGGTACCTTTATTTTGTTGGCAAAGGTTCTGGTTATGTTATCATTATTTTGGCATTGTGTTAAATCTCAAAAAAAATGCACTTAGGAATACCACTGTTTAAAAAATTCTTAGTTTTCCCTTTTAGATAAAAGTATAGGGAAGTAACATGTTTAAAATTGGGATTTTTTTTTTTTCAGAGTTTAGAGTTAGTTTAGTGTTGGAAATTGGGACACAATATAGTGGGATATATGTTTTTGGAAAAAAGTAATAATGTAGGGCTGGAGAGATGGCTTAGTGGCTAAGCACTTGCCTGTGAAGCCTAAGGACCCGGGTTGAAGGCTCAATTCCCCAGGACCCACGTTAGCCAGATGCACAAGGGGGTGCATGCGTCTGGAGGCTCTTTGCAGTGGCTGGAGGCCCTGGAGTGCCCATTCTCTCTCTCTCTCTGTCTGTCTCTTTTTCTCTCTGTCACTCTCAAATAAATAACAATAAACAAAAAGAAATTAATGTTGTAAAACTACATAATGGAGTTAAAATGAGTCTAAAGAGTCAGATAGCAGGTTCATACAGAGAAAGAAAGAAAAAGATGGCTCTGTGAAGAACTGAGTAAGAAAAATATCACACAAATATTTATATCTCCTTGGGCTGTGAAGAAACTTAACAGTTAAATGCATCACTTTTATACAACCAAGGAAAAGGGTGTTTTTGGCAAAGCTGTTGTCATCAGTTCTTACTTTTTTTTTTAAATTCTCCTGAGTATATTATTGTGTTTATTTTTCTGTTCAGGAAATTTAACCAAGAACTTCACATATGTCAGCTAATCTGTATATTACCAACCTTATCGTGGTTATGAAAAAATCCAAAGGTTTTGATTGACCAATAAAGTAATAACCTTCAATAATATTTAGAAATCATACCTACAGTCAATTTGACTAGATAATGCTATTTTTCTCAAGAATTAGTATTACAACTGCTGATTATTTTTGTATTCAATTATTTAATTTGAAACAATCCAAGTTATGACAACAGTTGAAGAACAAATGTGACAAAGAATGAAAATTGAAATATGAAATTATTTAAGATACCAGACAACATCTCTTGCTATTCTATACCCTGTTCTCTTGGTCTTAAATGTCAATTCCCTTTCCTTTACTTACCTATTCCTATTTATTCTTCACAGTCTTTCCAAGGATACTTGAAATGAATGAATTCTATAACATAAGAAGCCTTTACAGTTAGCTTCCTCATTAGGTATGAGAAATCAGGATTACCAGGCCCATAAAGCCAAACGCCACATGTTCTCCCTCATATGTGGATCCTAGCTACAGATGATTGGGCTTCTGCGTGAGAAGGAAAATACTTAGTAGCAGAGGCCAGTAAGTTAAAAAGGGAAGAGAAAGGAAGGGAGGAAGGTACTTAATAGGTTGGTATTATATATATGTATATATGTAAGTACAATGATTGAGATGGGGAGGTAATATGATGGAGAATGGAATGTCAAAGGGGAAAGGGGGGAAGGGAATTACCATGGGATCTTTTCCATAATCATGGAAAATTTTAATAAAAATTAAAAAAATAAAATAAAATAGTGGTTTAAAAAAAGAAATCAGGATTACTCTCTTGATGGTTATCAAATGATAGCAAGGATTTCAGTAGGCTATTGTGAAAACGTAGCACAAGAGCAAACAAAATTACTGGAACAAAATGAATATCAGAGAAAATGTTTCCACCTTATGAACCCCCACCCTCAACAGTGCTCATCAATGATAGATAAAGATATAAAAAATATTTTTTTTAAAAAAAAATGGGGGCTGGAGAGATAGCTTAGCAGTTAATGTGCTTGCCTGCAAAACCAAAGGACCCAGGTTAAATTCCCCAGGACCACATAAACCAGATGCACAAGATGGGTCATGCTTCTGGAGGTCATTTGCAATGGCTAAAGTCCACTAAGTGCCCCTCTCTCCATATATGTATCCTTATCTCTTTCTTTCTCACGTAAATAAATATTTTTTAAAGTTTTTTTAATATAATTTAAATTTTCTGCTCCTCTAAACTAATATTTAAGTGGGACAGAAATATATAACATGTAAAGCATCAATGGCAGGAAATTAAAAAAAAAAAAAACAGAGAAAGGAAGATAAAAGAAAATGTGGAAGGAAGCAAATGAGTGAAGAGGTTGGTGTTTCACAAAGGTAGACCAGGGAAGAACCTACACTAAGTGACTGAATGTGACCTCAAGATCTGAATAGTGAACTGTGAGGGGGTGATATTTCAGCAAGTACAGCACTTGTCACAAAGTTTTAATGCTTGAGCTTGTATCCCCAATACTATAGTGGGCATCAGAAACCCCTGTGAGCCTAGTTTAAATGGAAAGTGGTGACAGGAGGCTTTCCCTTATAAGCCAACCATCTTAACAACCTGTTCAGAAGTGAACAGTAGACACCATTCCTCACAACAACATGGAAGGCAAGGACTGAAACCTGCAGTTGTCCTCTGACCTCCACAAACATTCTACTGCATGATAGCCTGTACACACAGACACACACACACGCATGCATGCATGCACACACATGCACACACGCACGCATACACACACACACACACACACACACACACACACACACACACACTAGCAGTTACCTTCTTGTTGCTGGGATGAAACAACAGATGAGCATCAGGTCAAGGAAAGAAAGGATTTATTTTAATTTATAGCTTCTATGGGAAGTTTCATCTCCATCCTTGTGGAAGAAGCAGCAAAAGCAGACAGTTGTGCATAACATCTCCACTTCAGCATGGAGGAAGTAGCAAGAGCAACCTGAGTACAAGCAGGGCAGGGCTATAACACAATAATGTCCACCCCCAATGATGCACCTTCTTCAGCAAATTTCCATCTTCTAGAGACTCTATAAGCTTCTCCAGCAGTGCCACCATGTTGAGATTGAGTTGAGGCTTAATCACAATCACAAAGGCAATTGTAAACTTGTTACCTACAAATCAATACACACACACAAATATAACTACAACCAGACAACTAAAGAACCAGCAGAGTTCTAGTAGTGTAAAAAGAAAACCACAGATCCACCCATTAACATTATAATCATAATGCCACTATAATTATTGCTGTGTTTATGTGGGCTTCCTCTCACTATTCAATTTTTAGTTGTAGAGAACATGTCTTACTCAACTTTGTATATGACCAGTAGAAAACAAGGTGATTAGAAAAGATACTCAATGGGAAATAGAGTAGAAATAGGGTTGCATAGCTCTATTAGGAAAATTAATGTCTTCTTAAATAGAGTAGTATTGGGTTAGAAGCTATATACTTCATTCAACATATTCAGTTTTTTGACTCAGACATGAAGAGAACTAAATCCTTATATGTTCAGGTATTTATAGTAAATAAAATAAAACAATTTCTCCACTTTGTAGTAGAATAGTATAAATATTGAATCATTTCTGATTTCCTAGTGAACAGAGAAAATATTCATTTGAAAGAACTGGCTTTTTCTATGGTTCAAAAGCACCAGGCTTTGCAAAGCACTAGATATGGTAAAGTGAAGAGATTATCACATTGTTATTTCATAACAGGGATATGGATCCCAATTCTGTTGACAACCAACATAGAGAAAATGCTGAGGATATGTAAGCAGATGTGGCAAACTAAAGAAACAATGCAGTTTACATGCTGATGATGTATGAATTGACAGAGAATGGAATGTAATTGTAAGCATACGAAAGATAGAGTGCGTGCACATGTGTTCTCCCTCAGTCTTAGGAAACCATTGTTGCAGTCAAATCACATTGCTGGCAGAAAACACCTGACCAAGAGCAGCTTGTAGGAATAAAGGTTTATTTTGGCTTATAGGCTAAAGGGGAAGCCATGATGGGAGGGAAAAATGATGGCATGGGCAGTGGGGGAACATCACTTCTTCACCAACATTAGGTGGACATAAACACCAAGAGAGTGTGCCAAATACTGGCAAAGGGAAACTGGCTATAATACCCATAAGCCTGCCCCCAACATTGCCTCCAGGAGGCATTAATTCCCCAAATTTCTACCAGCAGGAAACCTGTCACTCAAACAACTGATTTTGGTGGACATCTGAATCAAACACCACATTCTGCCCCTGACACCCATAAACTAACAACCCTCCATGATATAAAGTGCACAACATTCAGTCCATCTTTAAAAGTTATCATAGATTTTTATCAATCCTAATGATATTCAAACATTCCCATAGTCCAAGGTATTTTAACTGAACCATAATACCAACCACCCCTCCAAATACATAATAGCAAAGCATTCACACTGCAAAATATGGCATTGAGCATAACAAATAAGTATTCAACCAATACAAGATTTAAAACAACCAGAGCAAACATCAATCTCTGCAGCTCCAAGTCCAACAACTCTAGTCAGTGACAAATCTCCAAGTCCAATAATTCTACCCACTGACAAATCTCTGGAGTTCCAATTGCGCCCCTCCAGCTAGGCTACTCACAGTCCTAGAAAACTTTATCCAGGGCCCACATATCTCCTTAGCAGCCATTTTGTGGTCTGGGCCTCCACAGAAACCTAAGGTCCATCTTGCTGGGTCTACTGGATCTCCATGCAGGCAACCAGCAAACCTGCTTCACACTGCCCATAGCCACTTCAAAAACAGCATTTCTTATACTCCAAAATACCAGGTGGGGTGCCAATTGTTAATCTAGGAGTGGGAAGATAAAGCAGACTTTTAAAAATAGGACATTTCTTGAGCACTCGGGCCCCTGCAAAAGATTGCATTCTTTCTGTGGTTCCAAAGCAGGTCAGCTGCATTAGTCTCATTTTGTCTGTGCTATATCCCATTGCCCACACCAGTCCATTTCTACATAATACAACGTTGCACAAATACTCAGGTAATGGGCATATCAGCAAGCTTCTCACACAAACTGCTTCTATCCCAGTCCAGGCAAAGCTCTTTCTTACCCTCATAAGCCAATCCACACAGTCCATAGTTCTTACTGCATTCAGGTCTTTCAACTCTGACCAGTATAGTCCATCAAGCTGTATTTACGGCACTGCAAAGCATCTCTTAAGCCAACAATTCAAATCTTTCTACATTCCTCTTGAAAATCAGCTACAAAAGGCCAAAGTCACAAAGTCACATGTCTAGCAGCAAATGACACCACTCCTCAGTACCAACTTCACTGTTGTAGTCAGGTTTGCACTGCTGGCAGAAATCCCCTGATCAAGATCGGCTTGGGGGATAAATGTTTATTTTGGCTTATAGTCTCAAGGGAAAGATCCATGACAGCAGGGGAAAACGATGGCATGAGCAGAGGGTGGACATCACCTTCTGGCCAACATCAGGTGGACAAAATAGCAAGAGAGTTTGCCAAACACTGGCAAGAGGAAACTGGATATAATATCCATAAGCCCACCCACAACAACAATACTGCCTCCAGGTGACGTTAGTTACCAAATCTCCATCTGCTAGGAACCTATCCTTCAGAACACCTAAGTTTATGGGGGACACCTTAATCAAACCACCACAACAAATAAGAAACTAGTACACTGTAAATAGTTGCCATTGTTCATTTTTTTTTTATTAGCTTCAAATCATGGTACAAACAGACACCTTCATGGCAACACTTTCATTCAAGTATTCCAGGCACTGCCAATATTTTCATGTCCCATTAGACTCTCCTGCCTCCTCCCCTTCCTGATCATTTGTCTCCTATTCCCAAATAGAATTCTTACTTTCAAATGAACTGTATTTTGGTCTGTGTGTATAGAATCTAGTTTCTATATATGAAAGGAAACATGTGATACCAACTTATTGAGTCTTAATTATTTTGGTGAATGTAATGATCCATCCATTTTCTTGCAAAGGACTCAATTTCATTTTCTTTTTCTCATGAAAAAAACTGTGTACTCATGTGTTGATGGAGCATTGGGACTGATTTCCTTTGCATATTGTGAGTAGTGCCCCATTGGATGTGAAGGTGTCTTTATAGTATACTGACTTAGATGCCTTTGGGAACACAGCCTGGAGTCTAATTGGGTCATAGGGTAGTTCTGTTTGTTGTTGTTGTTGTTTGTTTGTTTTGTTTTTGTTTTTTAAGAAATCAAATTGATTTCCATGGTAGCTACACTAGCTTACAGGAATATATGAATTCTTTTTCCCTTTATATGCTTTCTTAATAAATTTTATAGGCTAGAGAATTTGTTTTCCTGATGGTTGCTATTTGGAGTGCACTGCAATGGATTATCAATTTAAAAATTTTAATGTATAATTTTATTATTGTCAACTTCTATCCTTATAGACAATAAACCATGATAATTCCTTCCCCTCCCCCACTTTCCCTTACACAATTCCACCCCCCATCATATCCATTCCCTCAATCCATTAGTCTCTTTTATTTTGATGTCATCATCTTTTTCTCCTATTATGAGGGTCTTATAAAGGTATTGCTAGGAACTGTGATATCATAGATATCAAATCTAATTTCTGTCTGGACAGTTGCAATGTAAAGAGTCATACCCTTCCTTTGGTTCTTACATTCTTTCTGCCACATCTTCTGCAATAGACACTAAGCC
This sequence comes from Jaculus jaculus, assembly GCF_020740685.1. Classification (NCBI taxonomy): domain Eukaryota; kingdom Metazoa; phylum Chordata; class Mammalia; order Rodentia; family Dipodidae; genus Jaculus; species Jaculus jaculus. The sequence goes on along the minus strand of NC_059112.1, from coordinate 75,083,770 downwards.
TTGGAGGGTGTGATAGAGATATTTCAGTGATGGACACTCCTCCATCACTTCTTCTCAGCACCATGTTGCCTTTTGGATTATCCCAGTGGTCACTGCCATTTGAAAAGAGAAGCTTCTCTAACCAAAAGTGAGATTAGCATTAATATAGGAACATGAAGTATAGTCTTTCCTGGGCAGTTTTGTGAGCATAATATATGCATTTTACCAGATAAGAGCAGGTGTTATATCCCTAAGGATCATGACCTCCCCTGCCTTATGCTTTTGATTAGGTTTTCGGTACCAGTCAAGTATTCACTCCCATAGAGCAAGTCTCCAGTCCAATTAGAGATGAGTTTGTTTCCCCTAGAGCAGACATGCCACTATTGCATCTGTTCAGTCATTTGGTCTGCCTGGCCAAACTCGAGACTACCAATGTTCATTGTTGTCACCAATGATGACTTCTGTCTCCTAAAGTGCAGCTTTTTCTAGCTTTCAGTCTGCTGGTCTACAGGGAGGGGTTTTCAGCTCAGCCCCAACTTGATTTCTCAGTGACCTTGGCTCCCAGGCATATTCAGTCTTCATAAATAGGGTGTTACCATCTGTTTCTCATGGGAAACAGGGACCTCCCTGGCCAGTAATTCACTGGAAGGTACCTTATCCCTGGCACTGAAAATTTTATAGTAACAATCTAGGATTTCTGGATGGGCCATTATCCAGAAAAGTAGGTTTTCATATCTTGAGTCTTAATTTACCCTCCACCCACCATCTTCTCCTGGCCTCACTCAGACCATTCCACTCCCTGTAGTCTGTCCTTATACTTATAGACAATACCATCCCCTTAAGTGCTTCACTCTCTTCCCTCCTTTATAGCCATTTTCTACCCTACTGGGCTTTGCTACCGATTTTTGATTCCAGCTGACACACAAGTCTACACATTTGTAGCTAGGATCCACATATAAGAGAGAACAGGCTATGTTTGGCTTTCTGGACCTACATTACCTCACTTAATATAATCCTTTCCAGATCTATGCTTTTCCCTGCTAATTTCATTTTTCTTTACCACTGATTAGACCTCTATTGTGTAAATGTGCCATATCATTATTATCCATTCATCTGCTGAGAGACATCTAGGCTGGTTACATTTCCTAGCTATTGTGAATAGAGCAGTAATAAACATGGTTGGGCAAAAGTATCTCTAAGGTAATGAGAAAAGTCATTAGGATATATGCCTAGTAGTTCTATAGCTGGATAATATGGTAGATCTATTTTTAGCTGTCTCAAGAACATCCACAGTGATTTCCACAATGGCTGTACCAGACTACATTCCCACCACAGTTATAAGGGTTCCTCTTTTTCCACATCCTCACCAACATTTATTGTCATTTGTAGTCTTCATCATAGCCATTCTAACAGGAGTAAGATAAAATCTCAAAGTAGTTTTAATTTGCATTTACCTGATGGGTAGGGATGTAGAACAGTTTTTTAGATGTTTAGATGCCATCTGTATTTCTTCTTTTGGGAACTCTGTATTCAGTTACATAGCCCATCTTTTTTTAATTGAGTTGTTGGATTTCTAAGTTTTGGTTTTTTGATTTCTGTATATTCTGGATATTAATCCTTTGTCAGATGTGTAGCTGGCTAAGATTTTTTCCCATTCTGTTGGTTGTCTCATTGTATTATTCACAATGTCCTTTTCTGTACAAAAAGTTTGTAATTTCATGAGATCCCAGTGGTTAATTACTGTATCCCACTCTTCCAAGCAACTGGGGTTATATTCAGAGAGTCATTGCCTATGCCGATATGTTGATGGGGTTCTCCTAATTTTTCCTCTATCAGTTTCAGTGTCTCGGAGCTAATATTAAGGACTCTAATCCATTTTGACTGGATTCTTGTACATGGAGAAAACAAGGATCTAGTTTCATCCTTCTACATATAAATATCCAGTTATCTCAGGACCCCTTGTTGAATAGGCTATCTTTTCTGCAATGAATATTTTTGGCATTTTTGTCAAAAATCAGATGGTCCCATTTTTAATAGCAATAAAAAAAATAAAATAAAGTACCTTGGAATAACGTTAACAAAGGAAGTGAAAGATTTATACAACAAAAAACATGAAAACACTCAAAAAAGAAATTGAGGAGGACTTGAGAAAATGGAGAGACCTCCTATGCTCCTGGACAGGCAGAATTAACATTGTGAAGATGGCAATCCTACAAAGGTAATATATAGATTTAATGCAATTCCAGTTAAAATCCCTACAGTGTTCTTCACAGAGATAGAAAACATGATCTCAAATTTCATATGGAAAGACAGAAGGCCTCACATATCCAAATATATCCTCAGCAAAAGAAATACCTCTAGAGGCATCACCATACTTGATCTAAAGCTATATTACAAGCCATAGTAGTAAAAAACAGCATGGTTCTGACATAAAAACAGGAGTATAGACCAGTGGAATAGAATTTAGGACCTGGACTTTGTGTCAAGCAACTATAGCTACTTGATATTTGACAAAGGCCCTAACAATATAGGCTGGAAAAAAAGACGGCATCTTCAACAAATGGTGCTGGACAAACTGGATAACCATATGCAAGAAACTGAAGCTTGATCCACACATTTCGCCATGCACTACAGTCAAGTGCAAATGGATCGAACACCTCAATATAAGACCAGAAATTCAACTAGTACTGGAAGAAAATTTAGGAAGTACTTCCATGATATAGGAATGGAAAAAGACTTCCTGAACAAAACCTCAGTAGGTCACGATCTTAAACAATCACTCAACCAATGGTATCTCATGAAGCTGAAGAGTTTCTTTACAGACAAGCATACAATAATCAAAGCCAATAGATTACCCACCGAAGGGGAGAAAATATTTGTGGGTTATCCAACTGACAGAGGCCTAATCTCTAGAATCTACAAAGAACTCAAAAATCTAAACAGTAAAAATTCACACAACCCACTCACAAAATGGGGCAAAGAGCTGAACAGGCAGTTCACAGAGGAAGAAATACAAATGGCAAACACTTAAGAAAATGTTCATCATCCCTAATCATCAGGGAAATGCAAATTAAAAAAACTATGAGATTCCATCTGACCCCAATAAGGATAGCAAACATCAAAAAATTAAATGAAAATAAATGCTGGTGAGGATGTGGAGAAGTAGGAACACTCATCCACTGTTGGAGGGAATGCAAGATGGTACAACCACTTTGGAAAGCAATATGGAGGCTCCTGAAAAAGTTGACTATAGAGATACCAACAGACCCAGTTATTCCCTTCCTGGGCGTCTACCCTAAAACCTTTAAACCACAGGCCAGAGAGATTTTCTCAACCATGTTTGTAGCAGCTCAATTCATAGTAGCTAAGAGTTGGAATCAACCCAGATGTCCTTCACTAGAAAAATGAGTAACTAAGATGTGGTATATCTACACATTGGAATTCTATACAGCAGTAAGAAAAAAATGACACAATGAAATTGGAGAAAAATGGTTGAACGTGGAACAGACAATTCTCAGTGAACTTACCCAATCACAGAAAAAAGAAAATCACTACCTAGTCTCACTCATCTACAGCAACTAACCTGAATCTACCTTACATACCCCGAAGCATCTCATAGAATAAACAATAGGATGGGTGGGGAGGGAGAGGAGGGCAATGGATGGGTGGGAAACATAAATCTAGACCCAAACAGCAATGGTACTATAAACATCTACTCCCTAAAAGGCAGACCAAATGGCTGAACCTTCACCAGGCCCTTAGAGGAACTACCTGACTCACAAGACACTATAGAGGGTATGATGAAGACTGACCTTAATCTTCTACAGCTTTCTTCTCTCTCTCTTTCTTTTCTCTCTAATTCTTGTATATTAGTTATCTTATTCTTCCTTTTCTTAGTGGTCACTGACCTGTAACTCCCAGTACTAGCATGTGGCTATCATCCACAATGAGCTTTTGATCAGAGGGATCTAAAATGTTTCCTAAAAGAGAGATTTCTGTCAGAGTACTTGATGACCCATCAAAGGTTAGTGGTAATACCCTACTGTTGAAGACACTGTATGTGGTCGACAGGTAAAATGGAATGGCATGGCTGGAAACTGAAAGAGAGTCAGCCCCCAGACAGTCAAAGCATCTAATGCCAGAAGGTGCTTCATGGGTGACTGGGGTAAAATGACCAATATCTGTTAAGCATCTAATCTACTTAGCAGCAAATAACCTGTTGTGATGCACACAGAAGTGCAATAGTGGCACACAGTAATGGTGGGGACCAACTGCTCTTGATTCGGCTAAGTGATCCTCTCAGTGGCACAAGACCCAGAGCTGGAGCTGGGAAACAAGTTAGAACTATATCCAAACATAAGCCCACTCTCCAATAACAAGCTACCATCAATCATGGGCTACAAGAGGGCCTACACATATTAAATTCTCTATAAAAAATGTAATGGTTATTTCATTGGTCATGGTGCTAACTCACTCTCTGTTGGAGAACTTGCTTCTCTTTTTCAGATAGATGTAGATCCTAAGGAGAGAGCCACCCCATTATACCTCAAAAGGGCCCTGGCTGAAACTAAGAAAATTTGGCGAAACAGGCAAGGGTGCTGTGTTCCTGGTGAACCAGATACCAGCGCAAGGGTGAAGGAGATCAACACAGAGAAAAATCAACTCCTACCAAATCAGAGAGCCAGAGACCCAGAGACCCCCAACACCTTATCACTGAAGCAGACCAAAAATGAACCCAACATGGCTCAGGGAAATTTTTTGGAAGAGAGGGTGGGAAGTATGTCAGAGCTACATGTTGTGTCATGATATGCAGAGACATTTATCCTACCAATAACTGAGGGATAACTCCACAATGCATGACCCACATACCTCAACAAGGTGGGGCCAAGGGGAGGGGGTAAGTCATGGATGAGCCTAATAATGGTACCAAACTGTATTTGCTGAATACAAAACTAATTAATAAAAAAAAAACAAAACCTCACCTCATTGCTAAAAGGCAGATGCTATCTTAGAAAGAAAGGATAGCAATAGGAAACAAGAACATATGACTATATTAATATCTGACAGACTCCAAACTCAAAGCAATCAGAGAAATAAAGAAGGCTACTTTGTAGAAATCAAGGAAACAATTCATAAAAATAACATTACAATTTTACACATACATGCTAAACAGAAATACACCAAATTTTATTAAACAAAATTTACTAGATATGTTGAGATAAGTCCCAATACAATAATACTGGGTAACATCAGTGTCCCACTATCACTGATAGACAGATTATCTAAACAGAAAATAAATATGGGATAATAGAGTTAAATGATGACATAGAACAAATGGACCAAATAGACATGACACAACATTCCTTCCAAGTGCCACAGACTACACAATCTTCTCAGCAACCCAAGGAACTTTCACTAAAATAGCCCACATATTAGGATACAGAGCAGGTGTAAATAATTTAGGAAAATTGACATTACTCCTTGTATTATAACCTACCACAATGTAATGGAGCTATCATTTAACAATAAGAAAAATCAAATAAAATACATAAACTCCTAGAGAGTGACCAACACATACTTGAGCCATCAATGCATCATAGAAGAAATCAAGAAGGAGATCAAGACTTTCCTATAACTAAATAAAACTTGTAATATAGCCTACCAAAACCTATGGTCATATTGAAGGCAGTCCTAAAAGGAAAGTTCCTGGTTCTGAATGCCTACATTTCAAGGCATAGAGAGATCTCAAATAACTAACCAAAAGTTCTAACTTAAGGGGCTTTTGACAAAAAGAACAAACCAAACCTCAATGTATCAGACCTAAAGAACTAATCAAGATCAGTACAGAAATCAAATAAATAGAAATGTAAAAAACAATTTAAAAAATTCAGTGGAACAAATAATTCTCAGAAAAAATAACAAGATTTGCAATCCCTTAGCTAAATTAACAAAAACAAATGAGTGATCCCAATTAAAATTGGAGACATTACAACAAATACCAATGAAACTGAAAGAACCATAATGGCATCTTTTAAAGCCTATATTCCTCCAAACTGCAAAATTTGAAAGAAATAGATGAATTTTTTTTGACATTTATGATCTCCCAAAATTAAACTAAGAGGAGACAACGTAAATAGAGCTAAAACAAGTAATGAGATTGTAGCCAAAATGAAAACTCTCCCAACAAAAAAATGTCTAGGCACAGAGAGATTTACTATAGAACTACTTCAGACCATTATAGAAGATTTGAAATCATTTCCTCTCAACTTTATTATAAATTAAAAAGAAGGGAATGTTCCTTCTTCCTTCTATGAATCCAGGATTACACTAATGAGAAAAGCATACAGACTCAATAAAAAAGTAAGTTATAGACCAATATTCCTAATATACTTAGATGCAAAAATTCTCAGGAAAACTTATAAATAAACTTCAAGAACGCAATGAAAACAATGTTTAGCTCACTCAACTAGGTTTTATTCCAAGGATGCAGGGTTAGTTGAATGACATAAATCAATAAAAGTAACTCCTCATATCTATCTATCTATCTAGCAATATATATATTTTCACATGATTATCTCAATAGATGAGGAAAACCTATCTGACAAAATGCAAAGTATCTTTATGATAAAAATCTAGAAGAGACTAGGAATGAAGTACATATATTTAAACACAATAAAGAATGTATGGCTATGCACCAAAATGTCTATCATTTGGTTTCAATTAATGTTATACATGTATATATAGTGTAATATTCACATTTAAGAAATTTCATCTATATCAGCCTATTTATAAGAAATTCTATTTTCTTTTTTATTGTATTTTAACTGATTTTGAGTGGCCTTAATCTTTATTATTTTTACTATAAACTCTGTAATTTTAAATAGATAAATTTACAAAAGAGCTTAAATATTTTTATACATGCCTAACTTGTGATATAATACAATTTTTCACATTTAAGTGAATAATTCTCCGCTAAAGAACATAACTGCTAGAGGAATCATACCATAGAAACAGAAAATGAATAGTCATCTTGATGGTAGTTTTGTCTACTCTCCAGACCAATGAGGAAAATTCTGTATATTTACACTAGATTCAATACTTTTTGAAGATTTCCACTGAAAACCATTCCTTTCCCAATAATACACATTCAAATTAATATTTTACAACAAGTTTAATGTGTAATCACAACTATATGAATTATTTTTAAATTTTATTTCATTTTTACATGATTTATACACTTTCTTCTCTGAACTGAATATGTCAGTGGATATAAAACAATCATTGTAGCAAAATGAAACCTGATAAGATATCTAAGAGCTTGTCAGTCAGGTGATGCAGCTTAAGGTAGTTTTTCTCTGTGAAATTAAAGAAAACTAGAAACAATAAAATTCTCTAGGAAGATATTAACATGTACATGCATGGTCTAAATAGAACAGCAAAAGTGTCCATCATTTGTAAATGGAAATATACATACACACATATATATATGTGTGTGTGTGTGTGTGTGTGTGTGTGTGTGTATGTGTGTGTGTGTGTGTGTGTGCACGTGTATAATATATATATTAATAATAAGTACATTATAAGTATATAATAAGTACATAATAGACATTATTCAGCAGTGAGGGATAGCACAATATGGATTATGTATGGGGCTGTATGAAGGAGCCATTACAAAAAAAATAGCAATGATTCAATTTTTATGTCTTGAGACAGTCCCATCTATGGAGACAGGTTTTAGAGCCTTTTGGATATTGAATTTCCTTTGGGGGCGATGGAAATATTCACATAGCAAATTATTGTGCTATTACAATTTTTTTCATATGCTGGTAAATTGTCCATTCTAAATGACATATTTTATAATAAATGAATTATATCTCAATTTAAATATTATGAAAACACATACCAACCCACCACTAAGAAACAATACAAAAATGGTTGGGGAGATGACTCATTGGATAAAGTACTTGTTGTGCAAGTGTTGTGAAATGTTTGGATCCCCAGCACCTACATAAAAGTACCCAGCTCCCAGGGACAGCAATAGGTCTGCAATCCCAGCAGTGGAGTGGCCTAGAATTAAAGATGCCTACAGTGCAATGACTATTCAGTGAAGCTGAATTGGTGATGTCTACATTCAAATGGAGATTCTATCTCAAAAACTACGTTGAAGAACAATTGAGGAAGATACAAGATATCCATCAGTGGCTGCCACATACATGATCATGCATGTGTAACTGTACACACATGAACAGCCACACACATGAATATGCACAACACACAAATGTGCAAAAACAACAAACACATGTGTGTTGCCTATACAAATAAAGTCAAAATAGATACATGCAGCATGTACCAGCAACAGTAGTATGTATGGAGTGGAGAGTCTGAGAACCTGTGCTGTAGAGAAATGAAATACCTTACAAACTTAAACAGATAAGAAATACAGGGCCCGGGGTCCCACACAGCCAATTCAAAGATATGTTTGACAAGATAGTCTAAAGCTATGGTAAGGCAATATTGAGTCCTACAGTGTCCTGAAGCCCATCACAAAGGCATTATTCAAAAGCAATCCTACATTGAGAACTGCTGTAGCACTTTGATACCCAATGAAGAAGAGTCTAGAAGAATTAGGGAAAATCAAGGAATCTCAAACTGCAAACATATGTCCCTGTGTTTTCAAGTATCTATGAGCACAACAAAATTTCTAGAGACATGGAATTATGAAGGTTATCTTGTACTACCATCTTTAAAGGCATAGGAAGAATAATTTTGACAGCATAGGAAGAAATAATTTGTGTGTACAACTGCAGGTAAGGATGATGGTGCATGCCATGTAAATATATCACCTATGGAGGAAGATTAAAACACAGAATAATGTACATTGAAAATTAAGGCAGTCTGGCCAATTCCCTGCCCCTGATACTACCGTTGTTGGTGTAGGGTGGCCTGGAACCTGCCTGTGTGTTTCAGAAGCAGGCCTTTGGCTCCTGTTTTCCTGATAGACCAGCTCCTAGATTCCCAACTGCCTGTTCCCCTACACCAGAGTGTGCATACACAGAATAAGTGAGGCAGAGGTCCCTGGTCATTCCCTATCTCCCAGTACCCTGGCCCCTGGTACGCTTGCTGCTGTTGTGGGCACCTTAGACCCAACTGTCTGCTGTGAAAGCAGGCCTTTTTGCATCTGGCTTCCTAATGACAGGCCCATGGTTCCTCAACTCCCTGTTTCCCTGCACCAGAGGACATGCGCACCACTATGGGAGGTGGCATTTTACTTTTGGCTCCTAGTTTCATGGCTCCTGGTGGTGCCCTATGTCCCAGCTTCCCTGTGGCAGAGTGCCTGCAAGCACAATGAGTAGGCCTGAGTTCCACACCTCCCAGTTCCTCAGATACCCCTATTGCTTTTGCAAACTCCACGACCTGCACATCTGTTGCTATAATCTCATCCTACTCCAATCCAGTTCAAATGTTAAACAGAATCATGAATCCTTCTATCTGCTGTCTTCAAGAAACCCACCTCACCACTAAAGACAGATACCTCCTCAGAGTGAAAGGATGGAAAATGGTATTCCAAGAAATGGTAATAAGAAACAAGTGGTGGTGGCTATATTAATGTCTGATAAAATAGACTGAAAACCAAAATAATTATAAAAGACAATGAAAGCCACTGCTTGCTCAACAAGGGAACGATCCAACAAAGGACATCGCAATCATAAATGTATATGCGCCAAACACAGAACACCACAGTTTATAAAACAAAACCTACTTGACAACAAAACTGAATTAAACTCCAACACCATAATAGTGGGGAACTTCAATATTCCACTATCACTAATAGAAAGATCATTCAAATAGAAAATCAATAGGAAAATAAGAAAGCCCAACAATACCATAGACCAACTAGACTTAACAAATATCTACAGAGCATTTCACCCCAATTCTACAAAACACACATTCTTCTCAGAAGCCATGGCTGCTTCTCCAAAAATAATTCATAAGTCATGAATGTCATAAAGCATGCCTCCATAAATTCAGGAAATTGACATAAATTTCTGCATCATATTGCATCACAATGCTTTAAAGGTAGAAATTAACAAGAGACACATCAAGATCTCCATTGGCTCCTAGAGACTGAATAATACACTTTTAAACAATGAATGGATTTTGGAAGAAATTAAAAAAAAAAGAAATTGTAAAATTCTTACTATTGAATAACAATTAAAACAAAACTTACCAACACTTATGAGGCACAATGAATTTTCCCCCTAGAAAGCCTAAATGCCTTCATAACAAAGACAGAGAGATCCCAAGTTAATAACCCAATCATACTCCTAAAGGTTTGGAAAGATAAGAAGCATATAACCCTAAGAGATCCAGACAGAAAGAAATAAACAAGTTCAGAGTGGCAATTAATTAATTGGATACTAAAAAAACAAGAAAATTGATGAAATGAACATATTTGTTTTTTAAAAAATCAGCAAGATTGATAAACCTCTGTCCCATTTGATCAAGTGAAAAAAACCTCAAATTAACAAAATCAGATATGAAAAGGGAGAGTCATGTTGGTCACCAGTGAAATTCGAAGAGTATTCAGGACATACTTCCACAAACTGTACTCCAAAAAACTGGGTAATCTTGCCGGGCGTGGTGGCGCACGCCTTTAATCCCAGCACTCGGGAGGCAGAGGTAGGAGGATCGCCGAGAGTTCGAGGCCACCCTGAGACTACATAGTGAATTCCAGGTCAGCTTGAGCCAGAGTGAGACCCTTCCTCAGAAAAAAAAAAAAATAAATAAAAAACAACTGGGTAATCTAGAAGAAATGGATGAATTCCTAGATTCATATCTCCTACCACTACTAAATTCAGAGAAAATTAATCTATTAATATATTAATCAAACCTATCATATCCATCAAGATTGAAAATTTAATCAAAAACTTTTCCAAAAAACAAAAACAGAAGTCCAGGACTAGATAGCTTCTCAGACTAATTTTATCAAACCTTCTTTGAAGAACTGAAACTACATTTTCTCAAGCTGATTCACATAATCACAGAACAAGGAATGCTCTCTAACTCCTTTTATGAAACTAACATCACCTAATACAAAAACCACATAACCAGTAAAAAAAAAAACTACAGGGCTGTATCCTTGATAAACTTAGGTGAAAAATCCTGAACAAAATCCTCACAAACTAAACTCACCAACACATCAAAGGCATTATCCACCTTGATTAAGTAGACTGCATCCCAGGGATGCAAGAATGATTCAACATACAAAAATCGGTTAATGTAATAAACCATGTAAATAAACTTAATCACAAAAGCCACATGATCATCTCAATAAATGCAGAGAATGCTTTCAACAAAGTACAAAATAACTTCATTATCAAAACACTGGAGAGAATAGCCCTGGAGGGCTTATATCTCAGTAAAATAAAGATGACATATACAAAGCACCTAAAGCCCAAATAATACTCAACAGGGAAAAACTCAAGGAGTTACTGTTGAGCTCAGGAAGAAGACAGGATGTCCATACTCAGCACTGCTCTTCAACACGGTACTAAACATTCTAGCCCAAGCAACAAGACAGGAGAAAAATATACAAGGGATACAAATTGGAAAGAAAGAAATCAAATTATCCCTATTTTCAGATGACCTGTGCCTATGAATAAATGAACCAAAAGTTTCCACCTCAAAACTTCTAAAGTTAAGTAATTTCTTCAGCAAAGAGGCAAGATACAAAGTCAATGTACAAAAATCAGCTGCCTTTCCATATGCAAGAGACGAGTATACAGGAAAAAAACATAAGTGAAGCTGTCCCATTTTCAATAGCCACAAAAAAAAATCAATGGAATTAAAATAACTTCGGATTTGCTCATTAAATAGTACATCTGGCATGCTGTTATGGGGAGTCAGGGATCTTACAACTTGTGAATTTTTTAAAATGATATGTCATTAAAATAAATTTGATTTTGCTCATAAAAAATCAAATACCTTGGCATAATACTTACCAAGGATGTGAAATACCTATATAATGAAAACATTTAAAAAAAAAACACTGAAGAAAGAAATTAAGGAGGACTTAAGAAGATGGAAAGACTTCACATGCTCCTGGATAGGTAGAATTAATATTGCAAAAATGGTAATTTTGCCAATAGCAACATACAGATTAAATGTGATACTAATAAAAATTCCAGCATCATTCTTCATAGAGACAGAAAACATGACCTCAAAATGCACATAGAATGGCAACAATCCTCAGATATCCAAACATATCCTCAGCAAAAGAAACACTTCTGGAGGTATCAACATATAAAATCTAAAGTTCTACCACAAAGCCATAGTAACAAAAACACCATGGTACTAACATAAAAATAGACATATAGACCAATGGAACAGAACTGAAGACTCAGACTTTGTGTCAAGTAACTACAGCTACTTGATCTTTGACAAAGGTGCCAACAATGTACATCAGAGAAATTATGGCATATTCAACAAATGGCACTGGAAAAATTTGGAAGACCACAAGTAGAAATATGGAACTAGACCTACTCATCCCACCATGCAATAAAATCAACTTTAAATAGATTAAAGACCTCAGTGTAATACCTGAAACTCTTCAAGGACTGGGGCAGGGTGGGGGGGAGAAAAAAAAATAGGAGGGACTCTCCACAATATAGGAGTGGGGAAAGACTTCCTGTACAATATCCCAGTAGCCCAGGAAATTAAATGATCACACAACCAGTGGAATATCATGAAGCCAAAATGCTTTCTACATGGACAAACATACCATGATCAGAGCCAATAGATTACCCACATAATTGGAGAAAATCTTCACCAGCTATTCTACTAACAGAGGCCTAAAATGTAGAATTTCCAAAAACCTCAAAAACTAAATAATAAAAACTCAGACAACCTACTCAAAAAAAAAAAAAAAATGGGGCAGAGAATGGAATAGGGAGTTCTCAGAGGAAAAAAATACAGATGACTATTATACACTTAAGGAAATGTTCAGCATCCTTAACCATCAAGAAAATGCAAATTAAAACAACTATGAGCTTCCACCTTGGTCCAATCAGGATGGCCATCATTAAAAACTCAAACAAATATTGGTAAGGATGTGGGGAAAGAGTGACCCTCAATTACTACTGGTTGGAGTGCAAACTTGTACAACCACTATGAGAAATCAGTATGGAGACGCCTGATAAGAAGAAGAAAATATAATTACCAACTGACCCAATTATTCCCCTACTTGGCATTTACATTAAAGGATAAATGCTTTACTACAGAGATATTTGCCAAACCATGTTTATAGCTGCTCAATTCTTAATAGTTAAGGACTAGAATCCACCCAAGTGCCTATCATTGGAAAAATGCAGGCCAACATTGTGGTAATTTACAAAATGGAAGTCTACTCAGCAGTTAGACAAAATGATGCAATGAAATTTGTAGGAAAATGGACAGAATTGGAGCAGATCATACTCAGCAAACACCTACAATCACAGAAAAGCAAACACTGCATGTTTTTACTCATCTGCAGTTCCTAACGTGGGTCAGCTTCAGTTACTGGCATACCTCACATTCAATTTGAGGCCCAAACTTTAGGGATCAAAGGGTTTGGAGGGAGGGGAAGGAAAGGACGGAGGGAATAATCAGAAAAGTAAACTCAAAATGAATTGGTATCATAGAAACCTTTCCCCTTGAAGGTCTACTAAAAGATTTAACATTCAACAGGACTATGGGGGCAGGAAACATCTGGAAAGAAGGGCTCTGGAGAGGGTGGGATGAAGCCTCACCTTAAAACATTTGCCTCTGGTTTGTAACTCCCAGTTCCAGAAATTGGTTGTACCTACATTGAGCTGCTGATCAGAGAGACCTATGAGGTCTCCAGAATAAGACAGGCTTCCGTCAAAGCATTGCCACCTGAGGCAAAAGGTAAGACTATTACTGAAAGCACCATATGCTGTTAACACAGAACACCAATGAGAAATCTTGCTGGAATCAGGAAGAGATCCATTCCCCAGACAGTTAGCCTGTGTAGTGCTGGAAAGCACTACATGAGCTACTGGGGGTAAGTGTCCAACAATGGTGTGAGCAAGTGGAGTCTAAGCTACTGAGAAGCAACCAGTCTGGCAATATGCACATACCAGTGCAATGGTGGCACACAGCCTTGGTGTGTAACCAATGGCCTTCTGAATTGCTAAGAGATCCACTCAGTGGAAAGAAATCCAGAGCTGGAACTGGGAACCAGGTCAGAATCTTATGGAGGCCAATATTATGGTCTCCAGAGGAAAGCTCCCTCTAGTCGTTGACATAAAGAGGGGCTACATCAATCAAAATCTCCCTAAAGTAGCAATGCTTATCCCATTTAAACTATGATGACTTCATTCTCCATTGGAGATTCTTTTCCAGAAGATAGTGAGACCCAAAGAGACAAGCCACTATTCACACTTCAGCCAATACCCAGCTGAAATCATAGAGGAGTTGGGGAGATGATCAAGAGTGCTGCTTTCATGGTGAGCTTGACAACCAGCACCAGGGTGAAGGACACAGATACTGAGGACATATATATCAACATATATAGCATATACAACCTATATAACAACATATATCAAAGCAGAAATCCAGAAGCTCCTGAGAACTTATCACTGAAGTAGAATTAAAACACATTCACCAAGACTTAGGAAATTTTTTAGAAGAGGGAGTGGAAAGATTGTAAAGAGCCACATGTTGGGAAGTCATACCCAGAGGCATTTCTCTCACCCACCACCACAGTAGCTGACTGCTGCTCTCGTAATGAATAACCCACAATGCCATGGAGAATGCCTCCACTGGAGGAAGGACCTCAGTGGGCAGGGAGGAGGAAAAAGTTGGTGCCAACACATGATGTAGCCATACAAAGTATGTTCTTAATAAAAAAGAAAAGAAAATTAAGACAATGTTGTAAAAGAATCCACCAACTTTCAGAATAAAACTTATTTAAGTATTTTATAACCTAAATAAATAAGAAAATTATAGGGAAATGAAAGCAAGGCAAACATTGGACTTAGAAAAACTCAAATATAAAGTGGCTGGAGAAAATAGCACTGAAAAATAATCTTATTTAATTTATGCATGGATTAGAGCCATATGTATTATACATACAAAATTAAAACATGTATTTTTCCTTTTAACAGGAGGTAGAGGAGACTGTATTACTCAAGAGAAGATAGCAAAACTAGGTGTGGTAATACAAACCAGTAATTCCAGCACTTGAGAAGTGATGGCAGAAGGAATAATAACTCAAGGCTATTCTCATCCATAGAGTTTTAAAAGTGAGTCCAAGGCCAGCATAGAATACAGGAGTATTTGTTAATTGAAAAAAAAAAATAAATAAAAGGAGGAAGAAACATAAAAAAAGGAGGAAGACCCATAGCTGGAGCTGGGAAACAAGTCAGAACTATATCCAAACATAAGCCCACTCTCCATTATCAAGCTACTATCAATCATGGGGTACAAGAGGGCCTACACCTATCAAACTCTCTATCAAAAAAGTAATTGTTTTCTCAATTTTCCGGGTGCTAACTTACTCTCCATTGGAGAATATACTTCTCTTTTTCAGATAGATGCAGATCCCAAGGAGAGAGCTGCCCCAACATACCTCAAAAGGGGCCCAACTGAAACTAAGGACAATTGGCGAAACAAGCAAGGGTGATGTTTTCCTGATGAACCGGATACCAGCACAAAGGGGAAGGAGACCAACACAGAGAAAAATCAACTCTTACCAAATCAGAGAGCCAGAGCCTCAGAGGCCCCCAACACCTCAGCACTGAAGCTCACCAAAAATGAACCCAACATGGCTCAGGGAAATTTTGTGGAAGAGGGGGCGGAAAGAATGTCAGAGTCACATGTTGGGTCATGATATGCAGAGACATTTATCGTACCAATAACTGTGGGCTAACTCCACAATGCATGACCCATTTACATCAACAAGGAGGGTCCAATGGGAGGGGTTAGATCATGGATGAGCCTAAACAATGGTACCAAACTGCCTGTATTTGCTGAAAAGAAAACTAATAAATTAATTTTTTAAAAAAGGAGGAAGAAACAGAAAGTCAGAAACTAATTAATTTATTCAGACAAATGGATAAACAAACACAGTAAAAATTATGATTAAAGAAACATCTTTCTAGCTGGGTATGGTGGCACATGCCTTTAATCCCAGCACTCAGGGGACAGAGGTAGGAGGTTCACTCTTAGATCAAGGCCACCCTGAAACTACAGAGAATTCCAGGTCAGCCTGAGCTAGAGTGAGACTCTATCTTGATAAACCACACACACACACAAAATAGAAGAAACCTCCTTCTAAAATAAAAGTCGGAAACATGTTAAGCTTAGATAACATAGTTAGGAAAATTGACTGTAAGAACATCAATAAGACACAACAATAAAACCTTAATGCCCTAACAACAGACCTGTATTTGTTTTACATGTAAAAAGACCATGTGACAAAGAGAAAAATGTCATATTGTCAGAATAATAAATGCTAACATACCAGAAAAGTATATCCATCTTTTTTTATTTTTCAAAACAAAAACAAGAAAATGTGGACTAAATGTTTTATTTGCACCAGATCTTACACTCAAGGCTATATGACATAAGCTGTTGTGAACAGAAAATACTGTTTTCAGTGAGTACTTCTCTATTTAAAAGCATCACACGATGAAAGTAACTGAAGACACAAGGGATAGATGTGTACCAGTGACTCTCTTCCTAGAGTTAAAACTGGATATAAGGAAGTTAAATAGTACCTAGTTCTCTTTTAGTTATTTGGAGAGAGAGAGAGAGAGAGAGAGAGAGAGAGAGAGAGAGAGAGAGAGAGGGAGAGAGGGAGGGAGAGAAAGAGAGAGAAAGAGAGAGAGAGAGAGAGAGAGAGAGAGAGAGAAAGAGAAAATGAATAGGTTTGTCACAACCTCTTGCAATTGTAGATGAATTCCAGATGCATGCAACACTTTGTGCATCTGGCTTTATGTGTGTACTGGGTAATCACACCCAGACTATCAGGGTTTACAAGCAAGCACCATGACTGCTGAGCCATCTGTCCAGCCCAGTATCTAGTTCTATGTTCAGTAACTGACAGTCTTTCAAACATAGTAAAAGGCAATACCAAAAAGTAAATCAAGCCTTTCTGTTATCAGAGTAAAATAACATTTTTAACTTGGTGCCATAGTTGCTCATAATACATTTTCTTTGTTTTTGATTAGTCTTGAAGCTGTAAGAGTTAATCAAAGAGATAATAGTGGGAGTTTTAGTTTGGATACTGTACAATAATTCAGACATGAGACAATAAAAATTTGAATGATAGGAATAATGAAGGGAAACAGAAAGCAGAAATGGATGCATTATTAGAATTGTCTGGAGTTTTGATGTATGGAGATGAGAGTATGGAGATGGGTGTAGAGAGGAAGTCAAGCTTCTAGATGAAAATGCTTCATAAGAGAATGTGAATGTCATAATTGAAATATAAGATGCACACTGAATATAGGATTATCATCATGTTAGATCGAAACAAAGAAGAAAATGAAAAATGAATTTAACACAGAGAGTGAGTGATGAGACACATCTGGAGAGATCAAATTTATCAAGTACCAACATAAGCAAAATTATTTGTTATAATAAAATTTAAATTCTTTTTGATAGGCAATTTTATGCATGAATACAATGTATTTTGATCATAATCTCTTTCAATTACCCTCTCTTCATGGTCCCTCTCATTCTGTTCCCTTAGAACCCATTCTTTACAATTAGTCACTCCTGTACTTTGTGTGTGTGTGTGTGTGTGTGTGTGTGTGTGTGTCCCACTGAGTTTAATTTGGGTTCCTTACATGATCATGAGTGGGAGGGGGCATAAGTTACCAGAGCACATATTTCCTACTCATGTCTACACCATGGAAGAAACTGTCTCTTGATCCTCCAACAACCGTTAACTGCCGAAAACTCCTCAATCACTATAAAATTGAATTGAAATTCACATTTCTCTATTATAAGAAGCTTTCCCCTATCAATTCATTTCTCCTACTCTCTCCTCTACCCTACTTTTGAACATTTTTATTGTTCTACAATCTGATTTCTTTGTACCCTTCTTTCTAAAACTTCAAGTTCAAAGTAGGAAGAAGTGAAAGGGCCAGGTATTTGTGTGTGTATAAGTATGTTTGTGGTGTGAGTATGTGTGGTGTGTGTGTTTATGTTTGTGTGGTGTGTGTATATGTGGATGTGTGTGTGTATGTATGCATGTATATGTATTTGTGTGTGTGTATATATGTGTATATGTGTGTGATGTGTGTACATGTGTGTATTTGTGTATGTATGTGTATGTGCGTGTGGTATGTGTAGGTGTGTGTGTGAATAAGTGTGTGGTATGTGTGTGTCTTTAGTAGTGTGGTATATATGTGTATGTATGTGGTATACGTGTGTATGTATATATATATGTGTGTGTGTATGAGTGCAGGTATACATATGAATGTGTGTGTGTGTGTGTGTGTGTGTGTGTGAGTGTGTGTGTGTGCATACACATATAGAGGCAGGAGAGCACTGAGTGTCCTCCCCATTGCTCTACCCCTTGTCTCCTTAAGATGCAGTCTCTCATAGAACCTGGAACTACAGCTTTTTTTCTCAGACTGCCTGATCAGTGATGGCCTGTGGTTACAGAACAGGAGGATATGCCCCACCTGTTTATGTTGGTGCTGGGGATCAGACTCAGGGCGATTCAAGCCTCCCAGGCCCTCAAGCCTGCATGGACAACATGGAGCTCTCTCTCCAGCGCTGAAAGTTGTTTCACAAACAAAAATGCCGTTGTTATACATTCTGAAATTCTAGATTAGGGAATTTGGAGTATTTTTATTTCTTTATCCTGACATTTACTTTGTATTTTAATTAACATGCAAAAATGTACCAATTCTGAATTGATCAATTAAGTGACTATGCATTTTCTTCTCATTAAAATAGTTAGCTCTCATTATTATTTGTATACACTACAACCTCAATGCAATTATGTCACAATGTTTAAATCAATATTAGCTATTTTAACCATAATTATTAAAAGCTAAATGTTATCATTCTTCAAAATAAGTGACTTTGTGGAAAAATATGTTTTTTTTCCAGAAATTTGAAGTTCCTAATTCCCACCACATTTTAAGATTATTTTTTAGAAAACACACATCACTGGGTTCCCTCAAACTTAGTGTCTTATTTAGCCTCCCAGTGCCTCCTTCTTTCTTAAAACTTTATTTATGGGATGAAACTAGATAGTCAGCAATCCATGAGGACAGTCTCTCAGTTTTCTCCTTTGACTTTATGGGGTTTAGGAGCATGGTTTTAAATAACTGCTAATTATCTCAGACTACAAACACCTTACAGTCTCAATTCTGAGAATTTTCTCCCTTCCACTGCATAGAAAGTTTCATATTGTGGAGACATAGACTTGAAAGTCAATTCTACCTATGTTCAATCTTCCTTCTTAAAGTAATCATGGTATATAAATTACTATTAGAACAATATATAAAGAAATAGCCTCACAAAGTATTTTAAAATCAAGCTTTCCTCCAGGCATGATGCTCTGGCTCCTTCCTTCCTGTATTTCTCTGTGTTTTGATGGTTTTTCTAGGAGCTTCTTGAATGACAGTAAAAGATGAAAGATTGAAATATTGAATATAGAAGATATTCTTCTTTAGGCTGCAGAGATAGAATACTGGTTAAGGTGAATGCCTGCAAAGTCAAATGACCTATTAAGCCAGATGCTCAAGGTGGCCCATATATCTCAGTTAATTTGAAGTGGATAGAGGCCTTGGTGTGCCCATTTTCTCTTCTCTCTCTCTTTCTATCTCACACTCTTTCCCTCCCTCCCTCTTTCTTTCACTCTTTCATAAATAAATAAATAATAATAAAATATATAAAATTATTTGTTGAAAAAAGAAGATAACCTCTACCTTTACACTAGTTCAAAAATAAAATATGATCCTATGATAAACTAATTACATTGTAATCAGTCATGTAATTAACCAGGTTGTTTGTTGGGTAATTACAATGGTTTTAAAAACCTTAGAGGAATAAAGTAAATTTCCAATACACCAATACTTCATTCCTCTACTGAAGATTGTCAATGATTAATGATACCTGCAAAGTGGCAGTGGCCTACATCATAAGCCATGCTATTGGGTGGATTCTCCCAACAAAAATGGAGCTGTGTGTGGCCCTAACAGAGCCTGCTTGCCACGCACCATGTCAAACCATTGGAAACATGTCTGGAGGATTGAAACCTACTTCCACTCAGTTATTGTCCCATTTCACAATAGCTGGTAGATTATATACACGAAAGTCATGTTGGTTATAAATAAGATCTTTGGCTGTCATTTTGCTGATAAAATGCACTCTGTATACTACTAATTAATGATAATTGCTTTCACCTAAAAGGAAGAAAAAATGGTGAGACACCAAATATTTTAGGAAAAATAATTAAAACTACAAATACAGTAATCATCACAAGCAAAAGGCAGAATTAATCAGAATCTAAGGAAATCATTCTAATAGATAGTATAAGAAAATTAATATAATAAAATTAAAAGTAGTGATAAATAAATTTAAAAATGATTTAAGGCAATGAATGATAAATATTAAAATACATTTATTGTGTGTTTAA
The DNA here is from genome assembly GCF_020740685.1 of Jaculus jaculus. NCBI lineage: Eukaryota > Metazoa > Chordata > Mammalia > Rodentia > Dipodidae > Jaculus > Jaculus jaculus. The sequence continues at coordinate 75,063,126 of NC_059112.1, read as the reverse complement.
TCTGTATTAAAATTAAGGCATCAAGCTATTTAAAAACATTAAAGCCAAAAATAAAGAAATAAGAAAGTATAAAAGTATAAAAGTATAAAAGTATATATATGATATGCAATTTTTAACTAGGAAATAAACAATTAAAATGAAAGATTTTAAACAATTTCAATATTATAACTCATCATCTACATCCTTCCTCACTTAAAACACAACAGTAATATAAGTACAAAAAAATCAAGATCCTTATACATGGCATGAGCAACCTAGCAGGACAAGCAAAGCCACATTATAAAATAGAAATATGTCCTGATTGATTATGGCAACTTCCCTCCCATAACCTGTCTGCAGAAAGAAAACTTTGTCTTTAGCAAGTTGTTTAAAAGAACAAAAGATAAACAATGAAAATGCTTGTATATATAATTATTTTCATGTAGATTTGCTGTTAAAGGAATCATATTAATGCTTTTTCAGGATATTTATAAGAAAGAACTAGCTTACCTGATATTAAACCTTTAGTAATATCTTTGATTGCACGAAGCAGAATTCAAAATCTATGTGTGTGGGGCTAGAAATAGGGCTTAGCAGTTATAACGTGCTTCCACAAAAGCCAGATGCACAAGGCAGCGCATGTGTCTGGAATTTATTTGCAGTGACTAGAGGACCTGGCGTGCCCATTCTCTCTCTATCTACCTCTTCCCCTTCCTCTCTCCCTCTTTCTCTCTCTCATAATCAAATAAGTAAGTATAATATTTAAAAAAATAAATAAATTTAGAAAATCTACATGTATATATTATCATGAAGTATTTGCCAAGAGGGGAAAATCATATAAGTTCTTAATATTCTTGTAAGAAGAGGGAACACCGTGAAACAAAACAAACTGTTTATAGAAGCCAGAGAAAGGGTTCCCTGAATTCAATCTTCTGAATTATAACAGAAAGCAGCTCACAAAGTTCTCTCGGTTTCAATAAAAATATCCCCTGTGGTTTTTTTAAAGGTGGAGGACTTTTGAGATCTGATTGTCAGTTTTTTCAATCATATTTAAAACTTTCTGTTGAAAATTGAATTCATCAGTATGTAAATTTACCAAAGAATGTTGTTCTCTAATGTAAACTTTCACAGATTTTTCAGTTGCTTTGGTTAAACTTGTGTTTTTTTCCCTTATGATATTACTATTTTTTAAAGACTGTAAGATTTATAAAAGTACTTATGTGAAAACTAAGTAAATAAATAACTACATCAGTTATTGACAATTCTATGTACATTTTCAAATAGCTAGTGACTAGCAAAAAGGATAAAATTTGGTTATTTCTTAAATTACATAACATTAAAGTTGGAACATTTTAACATGCAAATCATTTTTTAATCTATGACCATGATAAAATTGTTCATAATTAGAAAAAAAGTTAAGTTAAGCTTTATTAATAGTCTCAAAAATATTCAGTACATATGAAATGTCCATTGAATATTCTGGGACAGCCTTGTCATGGCCCAGAAGAACAGAAATATGTACACACAGAGAAGAACTTTGAATTGTTGATCCAGAAAGATAAAATATAAGCCTTACATTCTTAATTTTTATCAGCCATCATTAAGTATTCTTTTCTCACACCTGGCCTTCTCTAGATTAGTGGTATTATTCATTAATCTTGAAATTCAACATACTATATTTAATCAATTTAAATCTACTCATTTGTTAGAATAAATAATCATTAATTCTGAAACCCAGAGGAAATGTGACTCTAGATACAGATCTGCACACATGCAGAAGTACTTGTTTTTTTTTTTTTTTAACTTTCTAACACAGATATTTTATCCCTTATGTAAGTATTTGCTTTCTAAGGAACTGTTCTATCATTTCAGCTTTCTCCATCATAACCTTTCTCCTTTCCCAGTTCTTAGCAAATATCCACTTAGTAGCAGAAGCCATTAGGCAATGATTTCATAAAATACATTGCTACCCAACGCAACATAAGAAGCTTAACTCAGTGAGAGTACTCGGAGGCATAAATCTTTCAGCGCTAGGCCTTCCACAAAGGAAAGGGGTTTTGTGTGTTGCATGCCACAGAGGTCAGCATTCCCAGGTAAACAGCGCCCTCCACTGGTCAAACCATCGTGTCAACTCTGAAGAGTGAAATTGCTGGATTTTTCCCCATTTTGCAACACAAACCTCAGAATGTGAAACCTGGTTATATACCTTTAAACCCTCGGTCAGTTGTCAGGTAAGAAGTGTGGACAAGGCTTGTGAATTACTTTAAAATTTGAAAACTTTATTCTGATTGTAGCTAAGCTTTTAGAGATAAATTAATAGAATCAATGACAAAAAAGAAATGCCAACCGTTGTAATAGACTGTTTTAGTACACCAAGTTACAGAGTACAGTCAACTTACGGGTTATGTTTGGAAAGTTTATCTGCAGACAACCAAAGGTACAAATCGTTCTCACTTATGCCAGCTGCATCCCTCCCACAATCCACTCTTATTTTGGCCCCATACACGTGTTCATTTTTCCAGTTCACTAAAGGAATAATTACTGTGAGGTTTGTTTTTTTTTACTACCCTAAAACTAAAGTCCACATCAACTGGACTTTTTTTTTTAATATGACAGGCACATATCTACCAAAGCAAGTTTAACATGTCATTTATTAAGTTACAAATATTAGTCTAAATTAATATATTCCTATACAAGTGATAAGATTAAATATTTTATTCATGTTTGCATTTGAGCTCCAAAAGTATTTAGTACAAGGTAAGCATTTAACATTACTTTGTTAAAAATACAAATGTAAAGCTTTGTACTTTTCTTTTATTTGCTTGTTTTTTTTGGTAGGTATTAAACAGAGCACCTTGAATATCATAAGCACATATACTCCCACTGGGTGACATTCCCAGATATATATATTTATGTATGTGTATGTATACGTATATGTATAAGTATATGTATATATATGTGTGTGTGTATATATATATATATATATATGTGTGTGTGTGTGTGTGTGTGTGTGTGTGTGTGTGTGTGTGTGTGTGTATATATATGTGTGTATGTAATATTTTTATTTAGTTATGTATTTAAGAGAAAGAGATAGGCAGACAGAGGTAGAGTAAGTATAGGCATGTCAGGACCTGCTGCCACACAAAAAACTACAGATGAATGCACCATTTTCTGCATCTGGCTTTATGTGGATACTGGGGATTCAAACCCAGGCCATTGGGCTTTGCAAGTAAGTGCCTTTAGACACTAAACCATCTCTCCACACCCCACCCACATTTTTTTTATGATTCTTGTGACATTCTGCTTTAATGGAGAATTCTAGTCAAAAGTGTTCATTTATAATGATACATCTCTGTAATAATAGAATCAACTAAAGAGCTTAAGCAACACTGGTGTTGGGACTCCTTTCATGTCCTGCCAAAGCTCTGATTTAATTGTTATGGGATGCAGGCAGGAATTTTGAATGTTTCCCAAGATAATTCTAGTACAAGGTCAAAGTTGAGAGCAACTGACTAATAAACAATCTCCAAATCAGTATCAGAAGTTATGTTAAACATTCTGCTTGAAGCTGAGAACCCAATAGTTTCTTTCTTTCAGCAGTTTTGCCAGCTGTGCATCTCTGCATTAACTGCTGCCCATTGTAATAAGAAATTCCTATGGTGGAGTCTTCAAGGAATACTAATATAGTCAAACAAATACAGACATTTAGAAGGCAGTTTGAGGGCTGGAGAGATGTTTAATGGTTAAGGAGCTTGCTGCAAAACCTAACTTCCCAGGTTTGATTCCTAAGTCCCTGGAAATTGGCCCATGCATCTGAAGTTCATTTTCAGTTGCTAGAGGCCCTGGTGTGCCCATTCTTTCTCTCTCTCTTCTTCTCCCTCTCCCTGCTCCTTGCAAATAAATAACAAAAAGAAAATGTAGTTTGAGGTACTATCTTTTAGTTTAACCACAGTAAGAGTCCCCCCCTTGGACAGTTAGCACTGTTCCACCCATGATCAGGCAAGCATGTCTAGTTTAACTCAGTGGGTTAAAATAAAAGGCATAAAAGTAACATGGGGAATAATGAAGAAAGGTGTTAATGAAAAGGGAAGGGAGGGACATAAGAGAGGCCAATTAGAGGGAGTAAGGTCAAATACACATGTATGAAATTTCCAAAATTAGAAAAATAAATAAAAAAAAACTATGTTGTATGAAAATAAGAATGAGCTCTTAGCACCACCTCCACAACACATTGCTGTGTAAATATGTGCCTTGAAACTACTTAATAAATTTAACAAGGGTATTTTAAAGTGACAAAAGACAGCCACTTCTATTACTGAGAATGTATATGGAGTCCCTCAAATGTCTTACCTTATTCCATTCTCAAGTCCAAAATGACATGTTAAAATCCAGTTCTCATAAATAAATTTCCAGCAAGCCTTTACTTTGGTTAATCATAATACTTTGGAATTCTATGCAAGATTTATTTGCTTGACAAGATATTTTTCTAGATCTTTAATGAAAATTCTATTCCTGGAATCTCAAACACTAGTGCCAATTATTTGTCTAGATTTGTAATAGATGTCTAATGGAATGTTAATATACTTATTGAGTGCACTTTTTAAAAGAACAAAAAGTACCCTTCACTTTGACCATGCAGGGCAGAAGGTTTATATCACTGTCTTCAGATTCCTAGGTTATATCTTATTCACAAAGACAACTGAAAAAGGAAGAGAAAGGCAGAATAAAGGAATCTTTCTTTAATTTAATAGATTTCACTTAAAGGAGAAAATGAAAACCAGAAACTTCTTGTGTTGTAAACACACTTTCTATTTATTTTATTTTATTTTTTTGTGGAATAAATTTATTTTAATATTTGAAATATGAGGAACTTTAAAAACAGACTGAATATTTTACTATACTAAGACAAAATACAGTTAAATATAACATTTGAAATTATATTCTTTTTAAACGTCTCAGAATTTCAGATTTGCTGCAGTCCTCAGGAAAGCAGCTTCAGAATGACCTAACCCCTGGTTCTCACTGATGGATTCTGGATAGACAGTACCAAAATACAAAACCTCAGGAAAGCCAGTATTTGAAAGAATGAGAGAAGAGAACAGAAGCACGAAGGTCCTGCCCACCTTCCCCTACTCTTTTATCTTAAAGTGGGACAAGAGCCAGGAAAGGATTTTCTGACCTCCTGCAGAGGGCTCCCAAGGAAGGAAGAAAAGAGTCTGCAGAAACAGGCATTGCTGTGTCCTCCTGAGATTCTCTTCCAAGATTACCCATTCATTAAACCAGCTATACATTATTAGTATTATTATTATTCCTTTTGGTCTTCACTTCTGTAGGAAGATTTCAGTGTCACATCAAGTTTATATTAGTTAAATTTTTGTTGGCTCTCTTACTAACTGCATGCATAGAGGAAAGATCCTTTCTTCTCTTATGTACACTTGCTGAGAAGAGGGTGGAGGCAGGTTAGAGCCAATTGTAATAGAATATGGTGGAAGGCATTTTCTTTTTGATAAACACCATTTCTGCATAGGGAGTCAAATCCCATGTAAGCATGTAAGGACCAATCTTAAGAAAAAAAAAAAAAGGAAAAAGAAAGAAAGAAAGAAAGAAAGAGAGAGAGAGAGGGAGAAAGAAAGAGGGAGGGAGGAAGAAAAGAAATCTTGAGGCAATGTGGCTAAATAGATGGGGAGAAAAACTGCAAAAAAAAAAAAATGTGTGGAGGAAGATTGTTTAATTTAGAAAACATACCCTGAGTCTAAAGATGTTGTATGAATTTCAAATGTCAGAATGTCTTACAAATTCTAACTCAGAAAAGACTGGGTAAATGCGCTGATAGACATTCACATACACAGATACCAGCAATTACTTTCTCCTATTATCATCTCTTCTCTTTGTTCTTGCCTAAATTTTAGTTGATTGACAATTTCCAGTGGCTTTTTAAACCATGTAGTTTCTCTTTTCAAGTGCTCTGATGTGGGTGATGACAACTTTTGAAACATTTGTTTTGTTGCAATTCAAAATATGTCAGGCATAAGAATCTAGACATTATAAATGTTTTTTTTTTTTCACATTGATTTGCCTACATCTTCATTGAATACAGTTTTCCTGGACATCTTTGGTCACTTTTTAAGTAGATATTTACACACACATGCATGCATATACACACACACACATTTAAATTTGAATGTTCTCCTCTTCTCAGTTAATATATGCCTGTGAGTCTTTAACTATAGAATAGGTCTTCTTTCCTCTCTCTCTCTCTCCTATGCTAAATCTAATTTTTACAGAAAAGTTTAGATGTCATATTTTTGTCATTCCATTGATTCACTCAAAATTGATAAAGAGTCAGTGACATAAATTAATAAAGTTCTAGAAGCTTATGGTTTCTATTTTCACTGGGTTGGTTTTAGCTATCCTATCATCATTTTTTCTTCTTTGTTTCATTGAAGTTCAAATGTCAAAATGAAAGTGACACATCTATTCAACATAGAACCAAATCTTACTCCATCAGAAAATAACCAAATGAACATGCTACAGTAATTTTTGTGAAGATAACAATGACTATTATAGCTTTTCTGCCCAGAAGAAGGGCAGAATTGTAAGTAGAAGAATAGATTAATGGGGGTGAAAAGGCCCAAAGTGAGGTCAGGGGAAGAGATTGAGTAAAGGAAAGGTGGAGGCAGGACTAATCAAAATCTAACAGGGTATAAATAAATCATATGGAAACCTACATTTTTGGACAATGGAACACTCAGGAGCCATAGATTGTTGCTGGAAAATTTTCAGTGCCAGGGATGGGATACCTTCCAGTGAGTTGTTGGCCAGGGAGGTCACTGATGCCCCCAAAACCTAATAGGCCATTGCTGAGGCCTTTGGTTTCCCACCAGAAATAGATGGTAAGACCTTATTGCTGAAAACTCCAAATACTTGGGCTGCAAGGCCACTGAGGAATCCTGCTGGAACTGAACTGATAACTTCCTCCATGTAGACGACCTGACAGAAAGCTATAAGAAGCCATTCTGCATGCAGTTCAATGGGAGAAAAAGAACTCACCAGTGCAGATACTCAGCAGTGGACACTTCAAGCCTTATATTTGGCCACACAAGCCAAATGAGCCAACAAGTGCAATAGTGGTATGTCTGTCATGGTGGAAACCAACTGCCCTCTAATTGGGCTGGAGGCCCACTCCATGGAATTTCCTGACATTTTTAGATATTAAAGAAAATGGCCGGGCATGGTGGCACACACCTTTAATCCCAGCACTCGGGAGGCAGAGGTAGGAGGATCGCCATGAGTTCAAGGCCACCCTGAGACTACAGAGTTAATTTCAGGTCAGCCTGGACCAGAGTGAGACTACCTGGAAAAACCAAAAAAAAAAAAAAAAAAAGGAAGAAAAGAAAAATGATTCATAATCACTAGATCTCTTATAACCTGAGCACATATTTATTTCACACATTAACTAATGCAGTTAGGGACTTTTAACCTCAATGTAGTGACTTTTCTTTTTCTTTTTTTATTAATTAGTTTTGTACTCAGTGAATACAGTCAATTTGGTATCATTATGAGGCTCATCCATGACCTACCCCCTCCCCTTCACCCCTCCTTGTTGAGGTATATGAGTCATGCATTCTGGAGTTAGCCCACAGATATGGGTAGGATAAATGTCTCTGCATGTCATGACCCAAGTGACTTTATTGACTAAGAAATTTTATTTTTAGGGGCTTTTTAGTTCATAATAGCTTCCCAATCTTTACCTACTATACTACAGAGCATCCACCAAGGAATTTCTTGACAGTAATAAGTGTCTCTTGAAGAGCAAATTTACTCCATTTTAAGAACCATTGTTTTTGTTCTCTCTACCTGGCTGCACCTTTTCTAAGAAATAGTTTGAGAATGTAAACTTTAAATGAAATTTGAAAGAATATTAATATTTAACAGCATTATATGGGCTTAATTATAAATCTTTATAATCATCTTTGATAAATATTTATGACATAGCAAGCATATGCAAATTATATTTCCCTACTTGGTACTATTAAAATTCAATTAGCAGACACAAGAGTCAATCTTATTTAATGTTAAGGACACATGACCAGCTTTCAGGGAGTTAAAAGTATATTTGTAAGAATGGCATGGTGTCGCACGCCTTTAATCCCAGTACTCGGGAGGCAGTGGTAGGAGGATTGCCATTAGTTTAAGCCACCCTGAGACTAATAGTGAATTCCAGGTCAGCCTGGGCTAGAGTGAGACCCTCCCTCGAAAAATCAAAAAACAAAACAAAACAAAAGAAAATTTGTGTGTGAATGCAAATGTAAACTGTGTGTGTGTGTATGTTTGTGAAGACACGTGTGAGTTTTCATAAACATATATACTCATGTGTTTAGAGACTAAAGGTCTGCATCCATAACTTTCCATCTCATTTATTGATAAAAGGTGGCTCATTGAATCTAAAGCTCACTGATTCAGCTAGCTTAGCTAGCCAGCTTGCCCAAGGATCAAACTGTCTGTCTTCTAAGTGCTGAGATTTCAGGCCTGCACCTCCTTGGTCAGCGTTTACTTGTGTGCTAGGGCTCTGTACTCAAGCCCTTCTGCCTTACCTCCTGCACTATCCATGCCTTGCCCGTTAGAGTACAAACATTTAAACACTAGTTACAAATTACTTTGACTCTAATTCTAAAATATTTTAAAAAATGAATAACTTACCTTGACTTAAATTTCTATATAACTAATTGTAAAGTCTCATGGTAGGGTTGATATTTTCATATAGCGTCAAGTTCACTTGCAATTTTAAATATTCTGTTTTTCTTTCTTTTTTGCTGTAGCTGAGATATGCACACTAATAGTACATATTTTGCCAAAAGTGAAAGAAAATTGAGAAGCTTAAATTTAATATCTTGAAGTTCTGTACAAGCAGTATGAAAATGCTTAATATTACCCAAGCCTTGTTTTATTGGAAATCATAAATGGTTAGCTAAGAACTTTTCCAAATAATTTATATTAAAAACTAAGACAAACAAAACCACTTATCCCAAACACAATCTAAAAATAGCCTGAATTCTAGTCCCTCTCACTAACTTCCTTGTCCTTCCCCTTGCGAATAGTCTTTCCTTATGAATGTTCCCCATTGCAATAGCCAAGATGAAACCATGCTCTTTGCTGTGTGCCTCATTTTTATCGATCATAGTGCTTGCTTATTCAGTGAGAGCTGTGGGTCAAAGCCAGGAGGAGATGTGCACTGGACAGGCAATCAACTTCTTAAGCTAACAGTGGCTTTTATTAAAAGTCATATTTTACTTGCTTATATGCTTTTGTTTTTGTTTTCATTTTTTTTTTTGTATTTAGAAAAGTAAGAAGAGATGAATTTCTCTGAAGAGATCCTAGAACACTCACAAATTGTGCTTGAGCTATAAGCAGTCTATCATCTTTTTTAAAATTATTCATATATACACATATTCAAATTTGAGTTGCACCATTTCTTAGACAGTTCTGTAATGTTAGGCTGTGACATTTTGTGGTGTCTTTTCTCACTCCTACTAAGAGACAGTGATTTTTTTCCCACCACAATTAAAATAATTTTAAAGTGTCTAACCACAAAGAGTCTCATCATCATAAAAACTTTTCATTTAATTTATCAGTCTAAAATACCTCTTCAATTAAAATCCTTCTCACTTACTAGAATCTACATTAGTTATGCCTGTACTTGTAGCTCATAAACACCCTATAAGCTGTCACTAGTTTTATATTTGTTTCTTTTCTTCCTTTCTTTTCTTCTTTTTTTTTTTTGGGTTTTGTTTTTTGGGTTTTTTGTTTGTTTGTTTGTTTGTTTGTTTGTTTGTTTGTTTTGAGGTAGGGTCTCACTCTAGCCCAGGCTGACCTGGAATTCACTATGTAGTCTCAGGGTGACCTGCAAACTTATGGTGATTATCCTACCTCTGCCTCTCCAATGCTGAGATTAAAGGCATGTGCCACCATATGTGGCTATATTTGTTTCTTTTTGTATAAAAAAAAAATCTTACCACTGTCACATAGAAAGTGACTAAAATAAAATATGTGCTTAGCATGTATTTAATTGATTAAAATTAGATTATTTATTCATTAATATGACGAAGGACTGTGTTCTTGGACTAACTAACCTGTTCCATGAAACAGGATGCCAAAGTAAGGACAATGGTTCATTGCCAGTATTGATTTCATATCAGCATTTACAGTTTTAACTAATACAAATATCAAGGTGGTAAATTAATGTTTGAAATTATCTGGTTTACACAGAATGCTGCCTCATAGGACAGGCATTTCAGCTGAGACCATACAACTTAAAGCAAGGTGATGAGACGTACAGTGCATGGACCACACAATGACAGATGATGTGTTCTACACATAGACTAAAAGGGCAATGTTCTGGAGACAGGAAACACTTAGATGTGTTCTGCCAACGGATACAGAGTCAGCATAGCTGGATCATGCAAGCAATTGGGAAGTATGATATGAACAGAGTTTGGAATGGGACAGTTAATAAGTGACGGGGTGTCAGTGATAGCCCAAGTTAGCTTTAAACTCATTATCCTCTGATTTTTATCTTTGTGAGCATGGGGATTTTAGACATTTAGCATGGGAATTTTAACACCATGCTTGACTGAGACTTTATGTTTAAAGCATCAGTGTCATTGAGGAAGAGAAAAAATGGGGAGCAACATCAGATACAAAAAGTATATGAGAGAGATGAAACATAAATAAGCATAAGTTAATTTGAAAGATAAAGTGATTTTCACAAGATGGAGGAAGAAACAGAAGAGAAATAGGAAGAGAATTATCTAAATGGACAAAGGCAGCAACAGAAAAAGTGATAAGATTATATCACACTTTTTGTTGCTGCCATAGACCTTTTCCATGAAATTAAGGAGCAAGTCTATAAGTTCAATGTTTCTCACACTTTAATAAACACATGAACTATCTTACCATTTTATTAATATGTGAATTCTAACTCAATATGTTCACAGTGAGATCTTAGATAGTACATTCTTAAAAGTTTATTTTCAGGAGTTTGGGAAATGGCTTACTTAAAATAGAGTCCACAGCCTCTGTTTCCATATAAAATGTCAGGTGCAATGACATGCACCTATAGTCCCAGCACTGAGCAGAGACAGGCCGATCTCCAGGGTTCAGCAAGCTAGCCAGACTAGCTGAATCCAGGTTCAGTGAAAGACCCTGTCTCTGAAACAAGGTAAAGAATGATTGGGAAAGACACCAATGATGATCTCTGACCTCCACATATATACCTACATATGTGCACATGCCTACCCCATGTGTGACCTATGTGTATATGTATACACAAATACACATACACTCACACTACTGACACATGCAGAAAAAGTATTTTTAATTGACTAATCTTTTTCCCTATTCATTGGATACCTTGTGATTATTCTATACAGATATACATGTGGAGTCAAAATGGGTTCATTCACATTTCCACCTTAAATAATTTGTGTATTATTTTAAAGATTGTTCTTGCTATTTAGTCTAGGCTTGCCTGAAATTTGTGCTCCTCCTGCTTCAGCCTCTTAAGTTCTGGGATTGCAAAATGATCCAATGCAAACATCTTGGCTCCGTAAATATTTATCATTTTTCTGTGTGTGTAGTCTGTAAGTTCTCTTCCTTGAATATTTTATAACATATACACTAAGTTGTATATTATATTCATCCTACCATACTGGAGGCTGCAAAAATTCTTCTATGTTTAATTATATTTAGAAAAATATGATTCCATCTATTTTCTTTCCTGTTCTGCCCTTCATACTCTCGTATTCTATACTCTTCAATAAAATCTACTTTTCATCTTCCATATAATGGAAAACATGGATTCTTTCACCTTGTACACTACAATTCTGTATGTGTCACTGTAAATGACAGGTATTGCTCTTTTATGGCCAATTAATATCCAACTGTTTATACATAAACCACATTTTCTTTATCCATTCATCAACCTATGAATACCGGGGCAAATTACATATGTTGAGCATTGTGAATAGTGTCCCAACAAATACAGGAAAGCCCTATAATTTTGACACACTAAATTTACACCTTTAGATTGATACCCAGTAGCAGGAACATGGATGATACAATACTTCTATTTTCAGTTTCTTGAGAACAGCCCATACTATTTGCCATGTATATAAGAATTCACAACTTCATCAAAAGTGCACCAGCATTCCCTTGCTCTCCATTTTTTACCAGCATTTACTGTGCTTTTGCTTTATTATAATTATTCTGACTGGGATAATATAGTACTATGAAAATCTGATATTTATATAGCAAAAAAAGATGCCTTTATCTCTCATAATATGCAACATAAAGTCAAAATGAATTTAAAAAATCAGAGTGAAAGCCGGGCGTGGTGGCGCACGTCTTTAATCCCAGCACTCGGGAGGCAGAAGTAGGAGGACCGCTGTGAGTTTAATGCTACCCTGAAACTGCAGAGTGATTTCCAGTCAGCCTGAGCCAGTGTGAGACCCTACCTCAAAAAACCAAAAACCAAAAAAAAATCAGAGTGAAAGACTATTCATGACAAAAGTCCTATAAGAACACATAAGAAAACAGCCACACACAAAAGCAGTTAGCTTTGGATAAGACAAAGTATAGTCAACCACACAGCATGAATGTCAGGTAAATAAACTGCTTACAACCCTTAAAGAAACTTCTGCCCCTCAAAGAAACAGGGTGTGGTCCTTCTGGCATTCATTCTTGTGTAGTAAGCACTCTTAACTGCAGCCATCTCTCCAGTCCCGATTTCTATAATTTTAATAAGCTCCCACGTGATGTCAGTGCTATTAGTGTGCTGAGCATGCTTTGTCTACCAGGGTTTTAGAAAATGGTTGAACCAAGACACATCTATTTTGAAATATGTATAGAAAGGTTGAGAGAACTCAAACTAAGATAGAAGTCTGCATGACAAGTTTCAAAAATTCTTCATTACATTAATATGGAACCAGGCCCATGGGCATGGACACAAAGAATGATTTATGTGAGCTGTAGGATAAATATCAACAAATTCTATAATTACCATTTTTTTATAGAGTTTTCACTTCAACTGCCATCATCATTTAAGTCTGAAAGATTTAAAAGAGCATGCTCAATCCTTAAAAATTTACCACTCCCTCATTTTTCATAAAAATTTAATAGAGTTGCTTGATGAAATCACCCTACAAAATATAGCCATTAGCATTTATTTTTTACCTTTTGTTTAAAGACATATCTAGTCTCCCTCGTCTACTCTTTTTAAGCTCCTCAACTGTCAATATCCAATTGTCTTAAAAATGGCTAATTCTTTTGTTGTTTTAAGTTCATAAGTACACTAATACATTTGGGAAAATATTCCTGAGGAGTATGTGATAAATATTTTAGTTTCTTTTTAACTATTTTACTTATTTATTTGCAAGCAGAGAGAAAGATAGAAGACAGACAGACAGAATGGGCATGACTATGTCTCCACCCACTACAAACAAAGTTCACATGGTACATTTGGCTTTACATGGGTACTGTGGAATCAAACCAGGGTTGTTAGGCTTTCCAGGCAAGCACCTTAACCTCTGAGCAACCTATCCAGCCTGCTATCTATTTTTATTTTTGCCAAAATATCCTTTCCACCCTTATATTTTCTTCATGTATTTTAGAACAGGGAAAATGATGAAATTAACCTCAGAATAAATTAAACTTTACATTCTGGCATTCTAATGTAACTTCATCACTCGCTCTCAATCAAGATGTCTCAGTATTAAAGAACTGACAGTCTCATGGTAATTTGGATATCCACTAATCTCAAGAGCCCACATTTTAAATGCTTGACTCTCAGGATGACATTTATCAGGGGCAGAGCCTAGAGAAGAGTTATTAGGGAATAGTGAGCTCCTTGCATCTTCCTCTTTCATTTGTTTCTTGGCCATTGTATAAGCAGATTATTAGAGGAGATTCTTCACCATCATCTCTCACTTTATCAAGGCCCAAGCTATGTTTCTACCCCAACATGGACTAGAATCACTAAAACTGTCAGCAGAAATATATTCTTTATCTTCTGCTAATTATGTTTAAACTTCTGTAATAGTGATTGGAAGCTGGTTAAGACAGTCAAGGGACGCATCTCAGTAAAATTTCACATTTACCTTCTATTAATTGAAGCCAATAGCTAAACAAATGGTTTCCAATTCTCTATTCTGGTGTTTTGAGTGTCTAATATATATTTCAAAAACATGATAACAGTGAAGTTATTTTTATGACTAGCATACATTCATGCTCTGGGTATGTGTGGTGCTTAAATATTACACATGCCTGGGTTTTTAGGGATTAAAAAAATCAAAATAGTGCATTGGAGACATACAGATAAACAGATTTTCTATGTTTATCTAGCACATTTTTGAAAGAACACAGTTAAAAATAGCAAGCCCATATTTCCAGCATTATGCAGGATACACAGCAAACTCTAATAGTGACCACAACTAAAAACAATTTATTCCAATACTTAGGAATGTTCAGTTCTAACAAAAGCATAGCATAATCTATTTTCCCTAAAATTTTAAAATGTAATATTAATACACACCAAGTTTACTCATTTTCTTTATCTAAATATAAAACAAAATATTTAAATCTTATCTTTTGCTTAACAAAGCTGTCATTCATTATACTTAAAAGTGTTTTAATTGTCAGCTAAGGTGGCATACATTGTTAATCCCATGACCAATGAGAATGATGTAGCAGAATCATTGGTTGAGGCCAGCCTGAGACTGCATAGTGAATTCCAGATCAGCTTGGGCTAGAGTGAAAATTTACCTAAAAAAAAAAAAAAAAAAAAAAAAAAAAAAGTGCTTCAACTACTCAAAATTCTCTTTTCCAGCTTCAAAAGAATCCCTTTATGTCTAGAACTTAGAATTATGATGCACTTACAGAGATTTTTCTCAAGGAAGAAGTACTTAATTTCCAGTTAGTGAGAGAGTCATTTTTGAGATTATTTTCTTCCATGGCCAGGGATCTTCCAAAGATGATCATTCACATGGGGCACAGGGAGCTAGCAGATTGACCCCCAGTCACAAGTCAGGTCAGCTCTGAAGAGCCTGAAATATCAATTACTCCCTCCATATTTCCTATAGCTCTGCATTCCAAGAGTATGCACAAAAATAAATAAATAAAAAGAAAACTTTTTTGTTTTGGCAAGAATTGTAGCATATTTAACTTGTGAAAAATGTGCATAGATTCTTTCCAGAAGAAAATGCCTTTACTCTATTGACATTAGTCCTGTAGCTTTCTCAGCAGTGCCTTAAGTACTAGCAAATAAGCCTCTAGATTACCAGACCCAAATCACCCACTCAATAAAACCATAAGGGTACCTTTTGTATAGATTGATTCCTTAGCCTTATTTATTTATTTTTTTGTAGTCAGTGAATAAGGTCAAGTTGGTTCCATTGTTAGCCTCCTCCCTATCCTCCCTCCTCCACAGGGACCCTCATTATTGGGGCACATGGGTCATGCATTGTGGGGATAGCCTTTAGTTTTGGGTTGGAGGAAATGTCTCTGCATGTCATGATCCAACATGTGGCTCTGACATTCTTTCTGCCCCCTCTTCCACAAATTTCCCTGAGCCATATTGGGTTCATATTAGGTCTGCTTCCATGTTGAGATCTTGGGAGCCTCTGTGTCTCTGGATATGTGGTTTGGGGTTGATTGTTCTCTGCGTTTATCTCCTTCACCATCGTGCTGGTTCCTGGTTTGCCAAGAAAACAGCATCTTTGCATGTTATTATTCTTAGTTTCAGCTGGTGCCCTTTTGAGGTATGATGGGGTGGTTCTCTTCTTAGGACCTGTGTCTATCTGAAAAAGAGAAGCAGATTTGCCAAAAGAGAGTAAAATTAGCACCAAGTAAATGTGATTACCATTGGTTTTTAGAGAAAGTTTAATGGAGAGCAAGTTCATTTTTGGATATGGTTCTGACTTGTTTCCAAGCTCTAGCTATAGTTTCCATTCCACCGAGCACACCAGCTAGCCAAATCAAGAGCAGTTGGTTTCCTACCATGGCTCTGCACCACTATTGCACTTATGTGAACATCATGTCAGGTTGTTTGTTGCTAAGAAGGTTAGACCATGCATTGCTTGGACAGATATTGGTTATTATCCCCCAGTGGCTCATATAGTAACTTCCAGCACTAGACGCACTGTCTGGGCATTGACTCTCTTCCAGCTTCCAGCCATGTCACTTCATGAGATGTGCCTACAGTGTATGGTATCTTCAGCAGTACTGTCTTACCACCATGGTGGGTCATCAAGTGCTCTGTCACAAATTTGTCTTCTTTTGGGAGACCTTGTAGGTCTCTGTGATCAAAAGCTTATTGTGGATTATAACCACCTGCTTGGTCAGCTCAAGAATAGAAGGAAGAAAAGGCTAAGTGATATAAAAGAGATAGAGAAATGAGAGAGAAGAGGGGGAGAGAGAGGAGGGGGCAGAAATAGGAGATAATTGTCAGTTTTCATCATACCCTCACCAGGGCCTTGTGAAACCGCTGTTCCCTCTAAGGGCCTGGTGAAGGTTAAACCATTTGGTCTGTCTTTTAGGATGTAGACTTATGGTACCATTGCCTTTTGGGTCCAGTTTTGTGTCCCCCATGATCCCCTTGCCCTCCCCTCCATCCCCACCCTCTCTATTGTCTGGTCCTCGAGATGCTTGCTAGGTATGTCAGCAACTTGGGTAGATTCAGGTTAGGAGCTGTAAATGAGCGAGATTGTGCGGTGATTATCTTTCCGTGATTGGGCGAGTTCACTGAGAACAATCTGTTCCAGGTTCAACCATTTTTCTTCAAATTTCATTGTGTTGTTTTTCCTTACTGTTGTGTAGAATTTCATTGTATAGATATACCACATTGTAGTTATGCAGCCATCTAATGATGAACAACTGGGTTGATTGCAGCTCTTAACTATTATGAATTGGGCAGCTATAAAGATGATTGAGCAAATCTCTATGAGCTGAGGCATGGAGCTTTTAGGGTACATGCCCAGTAAGGGAATAACTGGGTCTGTTGGTAACTCTATAGTCAGTTTTTTTTAGGAGTCTCCATATTGCTTTACAAAGTGGTTATACCATCTTACATTCCCACCAACAGTGGATGAGGGTTCCTATTTCCCCAAATCCTTGCCAACATTTGTTTGCATTTGATGTTTGCTATCCTTACTGGGGTAAGGTGGAATCTCATAGTAGTTTTAATTTGCATTTACCTGATGATTAGGGATGATGAACATTTCTTTAGGTGTGTGTTTGCCATTTGTATTTCTTCCTTTGTGAACTGCCTGTCCAGTTCCTTGCCCCATTTTGTGAGTGGGTTGTTTGACTTTTTATTGTTTAGGTTTTTGAGTTCTTTGTAGACTCTAGAAATTAGGCCTCTGTCAGTTGGATAATCAACAAATATTTTCTCCCATTCTGTGGGTAATCTATTGGCTTTGCTTCTTGTATTTTATCTGTGAAGAAATGTTTCAACTTCATAAAATCCCACTGGTTGAGTGATTGCTTAAGATCCTGTTCTTTAGCCTTACTTTCTATAGGTATGCACAATAGCACTTCTCTTACTTTGGGCTGATCCACTCAGTGGATAAAGTCCTTACCATACATGTGTGAGTACCTGAGTTTGGATCTCAAGAGCCTTCTGAAAGCATGACAATGGCCTGAGTGTTTATAATCCCAGCATGTCAACACGAGGTAGGAGGTAAATATAGGAAAAACCTCCTGAAGCTTGAAGGCCTACTAGCCCAGTATGCAGTTGAGAACAAGAAGAGAACACAAAGTGGAAGGTGAGGATAAATCAGAAGTTGTCCTCTGACCAATCCAGACATACACACACAAACACACACACACACACACTCCATGAAAATAAGCTCTCAGGGCTGAAGAGATTGCTCAGTGGTTAAGGTGCTTGCATGCAAAGCTTAACAACCTGAGTGTGATTCCCCAGTGCCCATGTAAAGCCAGATGCACAAAGTGGCACATGTATCTGGAGTCCTTTTCCAGTAGCTGGAGACCCTAGCACATCTGTTCTGTCTGTTTCTCTTCTATCTTGTACTTACAAATAAATAAATAATTTAAAAATTAAGCTCTCTTCATTAACTCGTTTCTTCCCTATTCTTCATTTGTTTTGGTAAGTAACAAGGTCAGGCATGGTCATGATATTGTCACAAACCATTTTGAAATCCAGCATTTTTATTCCTTAGCCTCAATAAAACTGAGGGAAGAAAAGAAAGTACAGTTTAATTAAGCATTCATTTGCTTATATAGGTCTGAGATTCCAATGTATCTTGACTTTATAATACCAGAATAATGCAAATTCAATAAAAATATCCAAAGATATAGGAGCTAATAAAACAAGGAGTTCTATCTGATTTCAAATGACTGTTTTAAACTATTTTAATGTGATTGATGCACTTAAACCTGTTTTCTGCTAAACATATCTTCCCTTTTCTGCATGCTAGGTACATATAACTTGCTCACATTTACATTTGGTTTTACAGTAATTACTAATTGCTCATTAATGCCCACTTGTACCAAGTAGGTTTGCTGTCTTCTCTAATGTCAAAGTGATGAGCAAATTTAATAAACTTGTTGAAATCTTTTAATATATTTTCCATGTAATCCTCTATCTGCTAAAATAAGTTTTATAAAGCTAATCAGTATCTCTGAAAGCATGATGATGTCCTGAGTATTTATAATCCCAGCATGTCAACATGAGGTAGGAGGTAAATATAGTATCTGTAAAAAGAATCATGTTTTCAGGCTGGAGGGATGGCTTACTGGTTAAGGCTTTTGCCTATGAAACTAAAGGATGCAGGTTTGATTTTCCAGTACTTATGTAAGCCAGATGCACAAGGTGATGCATGTGTCTGGAATTAGTTTACAGTGGTAAAGGCCCTACCATTATCTCTCCATCTGCCTCTTTTTTCTTTCTCTACAAATAAATTTAAAAAAATTAAAAATAATAATTTTCTTATCAGAAATGGAAAATATTTACTAAAGTATCATTTTGTGTGTATATTAGAATGTAATTTATTATGATTATTATTAGAAACTTTGTATGGACAAATCATATGCTGGTCCTATTGAATTTTATCCTGAGGAACATTTTAAAAACTATAGCCAGCCTAGTATCATATGAATTTTGATATGATATCAGCCTTCTAATGACAGTGCTCCTTTAATATGCTTATGTTATTTTGGCTATCTAGTCTTTCACAAAATGTGCAAAAGGTAAGAATAGTACTTATATTTGAGTTTTTAATTTGATTTGGAAGCAAACAAAAGACCACATTGATAATTGTTTATATTATAACTTTATTTTTAGCTTTCTTCATGTTGTAGATTAAGTACACATGACAAATGGGCCCATGAAGCTGACCTAGTATGTCAAGGGGAGAACTTGCTTGACATGTATTTTAAAAGATTATAATTGGGCCAGAATTAGTGGTGTACACTTTTAATCCCAGCACTTGAGAGCAGATGTAGGAGGATTGCCGTGAGTTGAAGGCCACCCTGAGACTACAGAATGAATTCCAGGTCAGCCTGAGCTAGGATGAGACCCTACCTCGGAACAAAAAAAGAAAGAATATGACTTTTATTAGGCTGGAGAAAGAACTCAGTCCATGAAACGTTTGCCTCACAAGCATGGTGACCTGAAGTTCATCTAAAAGAAAAAAAAAAAAAAACTATATATAAAGAGCTATAAAAAGAAATAGGTGTGGCAGCATGGGTTGATAATGTCAGTATTGGGGACATGGAGACAGAAGGATCCCTAGGGCTCAATAAAGAGCTAGTCTAGCCTACTTGGTGAGTTCCAGGCCAACTAAACATCTTGTCAAATTTAAAAAAATAAAATAGGAAGCAAAAGGAAATATGAATGCTGCCTGAAGAATAAAATTCAACATTGTCCTTTGGCCTCTGAAGACGGGTCCACCTGCACACACACAAACATGTATTTAAAAAGAATATTATAGACTTGCATGTGCGGTAGTTTGATTCAGGTGTCCCCCAAACTTAGGAATTCTGAATGCTAGGTTCCCAGCTGATGGAGATTTGGGAATTAAAGCCTCCTGGAGGCAATGTATATGGGGGGGGGGGGGCAGGCTTATCGGTATTATCCCTTGCCAGTGTTTGGTACACTCTCCTTCAACAAATGGTGCTGAGCAAACAATACTCATTTGCAGAAGAATGAAATCAAACCCCTCTCTGATAATATAAACAAAACTAACCAAAAGTAAACTAAAGAGTTAAATTCAAGAGCAGAGATTAAAACTACTAATGGAAAACATAGGAGGAATACTGCATGATATTAGACTGTAATGATTCTTTGTATTTGACTCCAGTAGCTCAGGCAACAGAAGCAAAAATACTCAAGTAAGATCATAGCAAAATCAAACAGTAACAAAATAATTTATAGCATATAAACAATCTACAAATCAGCAGACCATATTTGAAAAACTCATAACCAAAAAAGGTTCTTATCCCAAATATTAGAGGTGCTCAAATAGCTCAATAGCAAGAAAAGAAAACAAAGTTATCTGATTAAATGGGCCAGAGACCTGAATAGACGTTTTTGAGAGTACATATACAAATGACCTGTAAACATATGAAAAATGCTTAACATAAACATAAATAAATCCAAATTGAAACTTCCATGAAGTATCATCTCACATGTGTTAAGATGGATATGATAAAAAGAACAAAACTAGGCTGAAGAGATGGTTTAGTGGTTAATGCATTTGCCTATGAAGCCTAAGGACCCAGGTTGGATTCCCCAGGACTCAAGTAAGCCAGATGTACAAGGTGCCACATGTATTTGGAATTCATCTGTAGTGGCTGGAAGCCCTGGCAAACCTGTTCTCTCTCAATCTTTCTCTCTCACCCTCCTTATCTCTCTATCAAATAAATAAATAAATAAAATATTTTTTAAAAAAGTAATAAAAGCTTAACTAAAAGTATTGAAGATGAGACAGGGGAGTCCTGGTACACTTTTGATGGAAAAGGAAATTAGTACAATCATCTTGGAAGATCACAGGCTAAAAATACAATAGCCTTATAATATTGCAATTCCATTTCTGCGTATTTACCCAAAATACTTGAACTCAGCTTTCTGAGGAAATGCATGTGCTCCTATATTCATTAAACCACTATTCACAACAAACCAGTTATGATATGTTATACCAACAGATGAATGGTTAAAAAATATGATCTACCTGGACCAGGGAGAGACCTGGCTGGAATTCAGAAGAAAACTAACACCCAAACAATTGGCCTGTCTAGTGCTGGGAAGCACTACATGAGCTACTGGGGAAAAATGGCCAACGATGTTCTGAGCAACCAGAGGTCTAAGCTACTCAGAAGCAAATACCTTGACACAATGTATAAGACAGTGCAATAGTGGCACACAGCCTTATTGGGCAACCAATAGGTTTCTGAACGGCTAAGAGCTCCACTCAGTGTAAAGGAACACATATCTGGAATTTGGAAGCAGATCAGAGTCCTATAGAGACAAAGATTAAGTTCTCCAGTAACAAACTCTCACTAGTTTTTGGCTAAAAAAGGGGTTACATATATCAAATTCTCCCTAAATTAGTAATGCTTCTCCCATTCAAACTATGCTGACTCCATTCTCCATTGGAGAATCTGTTCTTTTTTAGAAGGTAATGATATAGGAGGAGATAAACTACCCCTCACATTTCAGCCAAGCCACAGCTGAATCCACAGAGGAATTGAGGAGACAAGCAACAGTGCTTCTTCCATGCTGAACCTGTTAATCAGCAATGGAGACAGACCCTAAGGATATTCAACACCTACCAAAGCAGAGATCCAGAGGCTTCTAAGAGCTCATCACTGAAGTATACTTTTCGTGGCTCAGGAAACTTTGTGGAAGAGTGGGTGGCAAGAATGTAAGAACCCACAGGTTGAGACATCATGTGCCAAGGCATTCCCTCCTCTCCAAAATAATGGACCCTGTTGAGCTAATTCTCCCTCTCTCTCTCCCTGGGAAATGAATAAACAAAATATTTTTAAAATAAAAGCATCAATGAGATTGGAGAATATTAATGCTAAATAAAATAAGAAAATAAGTGACACACAGAAAGACAAATGCTACATGATCAAAAATATGGACTATGAAACAATGAAATTCATGGAAGGCAGAGATTGGTGATTGTAGAGGAAAGGCTTCAGAGCTGGAAGAAATAAAAGAGATTGGTAAAAAGGTTTTTAAAAAAAGGACTGGAGAGATTTCTTAATGGTGAAGTCAAAGGACCCAGGTTTGATTCCCCAGGACCCATATAAGCCAGATGCACAAGGGAGCACATATATGCCCTGGTGCACCCATTTTCACTGTCTCTCTCTGTCTCTCTCTCTTTCTCTACCTGCCTATTTATCTTTCTCTCAAATAAATAAATAAAAATATTTTAAAGGTAAATAAAACAACTCAGGAGTGATATGTTTTATTTTTAGATGAATTGCAGGATATGGAGAACCTAGTTAATAAATAAGATATCACATATATCAAAATTATTAAGAGTTTAATTTTGAATGTTCTCACTATGAAAATATTAAGTATTTGTAATAATGGAGATATTAACTTGTAATTCTTACATTATATTCTTAAATAAAAACATATATTTGTACTCCACATATGCAACAAATATGAATCATCAAATACACACACACAAACACAAACACACATACTGTCTTACTATCAGGTTCTTTCTTTCTAGAGACTTTAAAGCTCATCTGGCTATAAAGAAATATATGGTCATACAATAAAACAAAGGTAGCATCAAGGTGGCAATAACCTAGAGACTTGAATTCTCAGCCCTACAAAGGCCACATTAAGCAAGAAAGCCTTGAACCATGGCCTAAAGTGCAAATGTGCTGTCTCTTCTGAGACTCAGGGCCTGAACTTACAGATCTTAATTGTGAGCTTCTATAACACCAAAACCCAAGTTATACCCTTTCAATATACAATGGCCCAGAGTCAGCATTACCAACCAGAAAGGGAGAAATTGGGAAATGCAAGGAAGGATCTCAAAAAAGCAAGGTGGAAACCCAGAAGTAAAAATGCATCTGGGATTCATGATGGGAACACTCAAGCTCTAAAGGCTTAGTTTGCTCCACAAATTAAGCTCTGCTGCCTATAGCGCTCACAGACTCTTCCTTTGGCTCCACCATTTTCCTATAGATCTCCTCAGCAGATGCTCCATGGTTCTGACATTTCCAACATCTCAGGTTCACCTTCACTGGTTCATTCCATGCATCTCCGGGGCCTCTTTGCAAGGACTATGACTCTGTGATACATTTCCTGGCCTCAGTAGCTCTCTGATTATGAATGAAGTTCCATGTGCATCTTCCATCATTCCCAAACTAGTAGCATATGGATGACGCTGCCAAGTTCAGCTGCCATCTTGGAATGTAACTTAACCTCCTTGGACTATAGCTGCTGTGGCATCTGTGTGTCTTCCAGACTGACTCCAGATAAACACTTCTCTTGAACAGGAACCCCTTCAGTTTAGGCTTCCTTCTTTCAAATGAAATTGCATTTTCACAAGATGGACTGCACATGAATTGGGCCTTGCCCTCAGGGACTCTTTTCTATTATCCCATTGTGGCACAGAAAGGTTCTATTCAATGGTGCTCTTATTTTCCCCATGCCAAAATAGTACTTTCTCATGTAAATTTTGACCCACAGCTATTTTTCTCAGCTTCAGTCTTGTTCATCTCTGAAACTTCTGTGTCCAGGTGTTTCTCTCAGCAATATTGTTTTCCCAGCTCCCATCAGAATATCCCATTAAGCTCTGCTTACAGTGTTCAAAGGCTTTTCTAGCTCATAGTTCCAAACTCTTCCATATTCTTCCCACAAATCATATCCAAAATCTTATGGACCGTAGACTACAAGTCAGGTTTATCTTCACAGTAGCCCACTTTGCAGCACCAAATTTCTACATTAGTTATTTTTCTCATTACTGTGACAACATGCTTGGCAAAGGAAGCTTAAAGGAAAAAAAGAAATTCAGTTTAAAATTTGAAGGGAGGTGGTCACTATGGTAGTGAATCATACTATCAGGAGCATAAAGCAGCTGGTTACATTGTATCTGCAATCCTGAAGCACAGTGATGAAGGCTAGTATTCAGCTAGTTTTCCTACATATACAAATTAATTTTATTTATTTATTTTAGAAAGAAAGTGAGTGAGAGAGAAAGAGGCAGATAGAGGAAGAGAGAGATTATGGGAATGCCAGGGTATCTAACCACTGTAAATGAACTCTAGACGCAGGCACCACTTTTTGTATCTGGCTTTATGTGGGTACTGGGGAATTAAACCTGGGCCCTTCGGCTTTGCAGAAAAGCACCTAACTTTCTCTTTTCTATGTTGTCCAGGAGAGGATGCTAGCCTATGGATTTGCACCATCCACATTTAGGGTGAGTCTTCCTACTTCACTAAACCCAATCTAGAAAATTCCTTACAGACATATCCAAAGATTTGTATATATCTGATTCTAAATCCTGTCAAACTGACAACTAAGGTTAACTATCACATCCACATGATTGCTATGGGAAGTGATGCAAGAGAAATGTCTCGCTTGTCCATTTTGGGTACTGACCTTTCCTGAAAATACTTGTCAGGAGAGAAATGGGAATCAATGAAAGAAAGAAAAGTGACTTGCAACATGCAACTAGGAAGTGTGAACTACAGTGACCACAAAGCAATGAGCTACTAAGTCTTGACCACATGGGGGATGTCATGCATCAATTCTGTTGTCAATTTGACTGGATTAATAATACACAGATAATCCTTTTGGATGGGTCTGTGAAGTGATTCCTCCAGAGAGGACAGCCCTTCCTAGTAGTGGACTAAATATAAAGAAGGCTGAGAGGATCCGGTCCCTTGTTTTCCTAGCTTTTCACTGGTGAGTGTTTTTCCTGCCCTCACTCTCCAGTCATACATACATCCACCCTGTTTTTAACTATTCTTCATTGGCATTGGGACAAAGCCTACTAACATGGACTGAAGGCCATCAGCTCTCTCGCAATCCTCCAGGCCTTCAGTGACAGATTAGGATTGCTGAGGCATCTAAACCTTGTGTACTAAGCAGCTACTGACTTCCTCAATATTCAAGCCTGGACACAGCTGTTGGGCTACCCAGCTCATTACCTGTAAACTAATCCAATAAATTGCCTTTATAATACTGATTTACTCTATTAGTTCTGTTCCTTAAGAGAACTCTGACTTGGCAGAAGTCAAGCTATAAATTATTAGGAAAATGGCAACTCCATATGTTTAGGCAAAAGAAAGAATCCAATAAAAAGAGACTATGGGACTGGAGAGATAGCTCAGCAGTTAAGGTGCTGGCCTGTAATATCTAATGACCCAGATTAGATTCCCTAGTACCCACATAAAGCCAGATTCACAAAGTGTCATATGTATCTGCAGTTTGTTTGCAGTAACTAGAGGTCCTGGCATATCCTTCTTCTTCTTCTCTCACTCCTTGCAAATAAATAAAATATTTTTAAAAGATATTAGAACACAGAAGTGTCATAAACTGTTAATACTCACATTTAGTGTAATTAATACTTGCCCTTATCCTATCATTTTTACTTTTTTTGAAAATATTTTGATATTCATTTACTTATGTGAGAGAAAGATGCAGAGAAAGAGAATGGTCATGTCAGGGCCTTCTGCCATTGCAAATAAACTCCAGATGCATGTGTAGCCTTGTACATCTGGCTTATGTGGGACCTGGGTAATCAAACCTGGGTCCTTTGGCTTTGCAGACAAAGTGCCTTAACTGCTAAGCCTTCTCTCCAGCCCTATCCTATCATTTTAAATAACTAGGATTTTTTTTTAATCTTTCATTGTCCCTCCTTCCAGAATTTAACTCCTTGTTGCATCATTTCAAAAAGTCCCATTAATAATCATTAAATTTTGTTGCTAATCTAAGAAAGTGAAAACTATTGGTATGGCTTAATGCTGCCTTTAATGCCATTTCTTTGATTCCACTGTACCATAGTACAACCAGAAGAATTTTTATCAAAGGGAAACCACCACAGAATGTTTTAGCTCTTGGCATTGCTCTGCACTTTAGCCATAATGACAACCTTCACCATTTCAGCTGAACTGAGGATGTTATAATTACTGAGGCATACAACAAGAAAATAAACTGTAGAATGAGCCAAAGGAAGGAAAATGGAAGCAACTGTTTAAAAATGAGGACACATGTACACACAGACCTCCAGCTGAGATGTCCAAAAGGAAAGGAAAAAGGGAAAAAGAATTGGTAACATCCATGGAAGCTAATGATTAATAGGGAGACATAGAATCACCTCTAAATGCTGGAAGTATAAAAATCCTTTCAACACAAGTCAAAGTCATTATATAACTCATACAAGATGATGAATTTCAATTACATGATGAAATATTTTACCTGGATAATAAGGGTATAGTTACCATTTTATGACAATAATATTGGGGTGACTAACATTTGTATGTGAAGTTAAAACTAAAATTATTTTCACTATTACCAAATGTCAACAGAGGCAGATAAGTGAAAGACAAAAAGATTAATATAGGCATTACTATTTGCAAGTTACTTCATTAAGTAATTGCTATTATTACTTTCACATTGCTAGGAGAAAATACCAAACCACTGAGGAGAGAAGAGAATGTATTTTGGCTTTCTATCTCTAGGGGAAGCTTCTTGATGGCAGGGAATAGCATGGTATGAACAGAGGCTGGACATCACCTCTGCCACAGCAGGAGGAAAACAGCAGCAGGAGAGTGAGCTGAGCTCTGGCAAGGGGGAGCTGGCTATAAAGCCCCTAAGGCTGCCCACAGCAATATATCTACTCCAGCAAGACTCCACTTCCCATTTTGCTACCAGCTAGGTACCAAGCATGAGTTTATGGGGAACATCAGATTCAAACTATGGCAGTAATTTATAAAATTTAAATCATTTAATCTTCATAACAGACCAATATCTTAAATTTTACAGAAAATAAAATTAGGTCTACAGCAAAAGAAGCAAATTTCTAAAGTCACACAATTTATGAAGTATATAACAGAGATTCAAATCTAAGGTTTTAACTTTTAAAACATATATATGAATTGTAGATCTTAATGAGAGAAAAGCTTAAGGGAAGAATCACTATGGTATATATAATTTTGTGTGTAAATTTCATAAAATAAATTATTTGAAAAATTTCAAAACAACAAAATGAAAAGCAATTGAGGCTATAATTAGAAATGTCAGGAACACAAGTAAATCGTGTACAGAGATTTGAAAAAATGCTAACTGAAGGCCTAGAAAGATGACTCAGTGGTTAAATGTACTTCATGGGCCAAAGAATCACCAAAATTAAAACCTATTTAAACTGCTAGGCATGACCATGCATGATGTCTGTAACACAGTGCTGTGAGCAAGAGCAGAGAATTGCTGGGGACCAAGAACCACAAGTTCTGCAATCAGCCAACTGCTCCCTCCCAAGGAAAAACAAGAAGGTGAGTTGTGAACAAAAGTTCCCTGAAAAGCACTCTATCTGCTGCACCTCCTTCTCCCAAGGCTGAATGGGCTGATAAAGCTTCTGTGATTGTGGAGAGATGGAATGTGGCAGGATCAAAGCCTAATTACCTTGGGCTATTTTTAGCCCCTTAATAGCCATTATTACCCACCATTGTGTCTGACCTAACATCCACATGACTTGATCAATTGATCAGGTGTGCCCTTTTTGGAATGTACTGACAGACCACCAGCTTCCACCAACCCAAAGGCTAATAATGTCATCAGATAACATCTAAAACCTGTGGTGGAAATTTCCTGCTTTGCTGTAACCTTCCTACCTGATGGCCAAACAATGTATTTGAAAAGTGCCTTAATTTATGAATATCTTTTGTTCTGGGACTATAAAACCTTCATGAAATTGTTAACACATTGGGACATGGAATTTAGGGTAACCTAAATCTGTGTGCCCTGGCCATAGTCACTCATATTTGATTCGGAATAAATTATCTCATATTCTCCTTAAGGCGAGAGCTGTGTCTTTTGTGACAGAGTAATGGGGCGGGGGATAACTGACGATGTTTTTCTCTGGCCACCACATGCTGCAGGCAGATACTGTGGTGCCACATCAACATATACATGTGTATAGATCACACATACCACAATGCTATGTACATGTGAAAAAAAGGAAAAGAAAAAACACTTAATATTTCATGGATACTACAACAAAACAAAATTAATAAATGATCAAAAAAGCCGTTCAGCTTCTAGTTCCTTTGGTTTGAGGAGTTTTGTAAGTAGGCTCTGGAGGCGTAGTCACCAGGACTTTTAAAATAAGAATTCTAACTCAAACTTTCGTGGGGAGACGAGCTCTGTTGTTCATTTGGTTTCTGTATCATTATGTAGCTTTGCCAACGTAGATCTTACTTGTGGACCAGGCTGACCTCAGCCTTGCAGTGATTCTTTGCCTTGGCTTCCTGAGGAAGTTTTACTGGCCAGTCATCAGGCCAAGCTTTGCTTCTCAACCTCAATCTCATGCAGGGCACAAAGGGAACCCTGGCTGTGAACTTCATCAGAGGCTTGAGGAAGCTGCATTTTTATGAATTCAGTGTAAAGCTTTCTTACTGTGGCAAACCAGAAGTTGAAAGATAGGGTGTGAGCAGAAGTGACAGCTCATTTTCTGAGGGACCTTGGAGCAGTTTTCCATCTGAAATATCTTCCTATCTTCTTTACATGTGCAAACTACATCTTGTGGGGCTTGTAGTTAAACCATTCCTTAGATGTGAAGAAGGCTGGAGAACGATTAAATGAGTGGGGGAAGAAAAGATTAATCATTTAAAAAATGCACACAATAATTGAGGGCACTTCAACTGTCCAGATAAGGCCCAGGTATGGGGCTGTTAGAACACAACAGAGCTAGTATCAGTCTCTAAATGCGGATAAAGCCATAGTCTCAAAAAATACCAAAGATAGTTCCTAAGTGGGATATGAAAATAATTCGCTAAAATAAAAGCTGATTTAGATAAAATTATAAGAAAATTTCATCTAGAACAATGAGATAATTAATGGTGAACATTACTTTTATGTTTAGCTCCAATGATAAAGGAAGCATCCTTATTTATTTATTTTTATTGTATTTATTTTGTATTTGAGAGAGATAGAGAAAGGTTGATAGAGAGAATGGATATAACCAGCACCTCCTGTCACTGCAAACAAACTCCAGATGCATGTGCCCCTTTGTGCATCTGGGTTTATGTGAGTACTGGCAAACCAAAACTGGATTGTTAGGCTTTGCAGACAAGAACATTAACCTCTGAACCTCTGTCCAAGCCATCCGAGAATCTTTTTTTTTTTTTTTTTTTTTTTTTTACTGGATTTTCAAGGTAGGGTCTTGCCCTAGCCCAGGCTGGCCTAGAATTCACTATGTGCTCTCAGGGTGGCAATGGCAGTAATCATCTTACTCAGCCGTCAGAGTGCTGCGATTAAAGGCCTTTGCCACATGCCCCACCTAAGAACACATTTTTAATTGACTGTAAAGGTTTGTCCAGTGTTGTTCTCAGTCCTCTCTACCCTATGACCTCTGCATGGATACATGTAATTCATGGGACAGAGGGCTTCCTCTGGTCTGGTCATTTCCCTGTTTTGTCCTCCATCTGTCTTTTGCTTTGAGGTGACTTCCCACTTTAATTACATTATGATTCATGTTTGATCTCTGAGTCTACTGAAAAGGGGGTACAGTTAGGGTGACTGGATCCCTGAAGGTAAAAAGGCAGGAAAATTTGCACTTGCTAAAAGTCAAAGATGATCTGACTGCTTATCTCTTTCCACAAACAACCTGGACCCCTCCTTGGAGGGAGGTCTTTCATGGGATTTAAACATTGTTGATAGGTCAAGTTCAGCCCCCAGAACTTGGTGTGTCAGTGCTATCCTCTTCCTGAGGCAGTCCTAGCCCTAACCAACCAGCTGTCTCTCTGATTCACCTGAGATGAAAGACAGCCTACCACTCACTGTAAGGTTGTAAATACCTTTGCAAGGAGAGGGCAGGCTCTCTGACCACTTGAGAACTTCCAACTGTGAATCAGATTTTCCCTCAGCCCAGGCCCAGCCAGGAGGGCCCCCTAATCCTTACTCTCCACATGAGCTCTGTTGCAGTCAGGTTCTCATTACTTGCAGAAATCACCCAACTAAGAGAACCTTGTGGGAAAAAGAGGTTTATTTTGGCTTACAGGCTCGAGGGCAAGCTCCACAATAGCAGGGGAAAACAAAGGGTGGACAACACTCCCTAGCCAACATAAGGTGGACAACAGCAACAGGAGAGTATGCCAAACACTGGCTTGAGGAAACTGGCTATACTATCCATAAGCCAGCCCCCAACAATACGCTCCCTCCAGGAGGCATTAATTCCCAAATCTCCATCAGCTGGGAATGTAGCATTCAGGACCCCTAAGTTTATGGGGGATACCTGAATCAAACCACCATAGGCTCCTTTATCCCCTCTAGCTCCCAACATGGCAGGAGCTCCTTAAACTTTTTTTTTCCTCTCTTTTCTTTTTGCTCCCCACCCTGACATCCACATGTGATCTGTAGTCACATGGATGCCTTTCTTTGGCTCTTTACTTCCCTCAATAAATATAATAATTTAATAATTATCCTTCTCAGTCTTCTTTTTTATTCAATTCTTTGATTAAAATTAAAAACAAACCTAGGGCTTGTGGTTCAAGGACTTTCATGGGCCCCTACCACCCAGTTACATTACCACATGTGCACTTCTAAACTCTGCATCTACCATGTGGGTGCTTCCTCTAAACTCACGGCCTTCTGCACGTGTGATTTCTCTAAACTCATGGTAAGCATGGGTGTAACCTTTTTATTCCTCTTTCCCCATCTAAGTTTCCTGGTGTCTGCTTTGGTACTTTCTCTCTGCCATTATTCCTCAACCTATTACTACTTAATCTCTGAATTTTCTTTCATGGGAGACTTAGGCATGAGGCTATTCCCCCTACATGAGTGTATATTTCTTCTAAATTTCTCTGCATTGGCTTCTCAATCCTGTCTTCCATGTGATTGTGACTCTGCTCCAGCCTTTTCCTGTAACCCAATTTCCTTTAAACGAACCTCATGATTTCTTTTTCCTCCCTAAATAAACTCAAAATTCATAATGTATCATTCTTGAGTCCATTTTAGTCAGTTCTTTGTTAAAATGAAAATAAGGACCAAAATTTGGGGTTTATAAATTTGAGAGACTCATCCTGAAAACCAAAATCCTGTATCAATAGTACTTTAAGATTTTAAAGATAGTTGTTTGTCTTCAAATACTAATCTCTGAATTCTACTGATGCCTGCTATGTTACAAAAACAAACAACAGATCCATTTTTTGTTTGTTTGCTTCTTTGTTTCTTTCCTTGGTAGGATTTTCTTTGAGTCTAATAGATGATTGAAAATGATTTTCACATCCATGTGACATGTGATTCGAGAAATGTACATGATTGAAATCAACTGCAGAGTCAGTATTATACTCTGGCTATTTCCTTGCCTTCCTCCTTTCCAATTTAACATTAGTTTTATCCAACTAAGAACAGTATAAGGCCTTTTCTCTGATCTGGGTGCCTCTCACTAAGCATTTCTGTGGTAGGACACACCTCTATCTGAACACTGGTTCTTACTGTACATCTCTGAGATGAAATATACTTGCTTTCCATCTAAGTTGCCAAGACTCCTCATTTGATGACATATTTCTATTCTCATTCCACTAGGTTCTATCTGTCTTTTTAATTTTACCTGATCTCTTTTAATTCAGGGGATATCAGCAAAATGATAAAATATATGACAAGCAGAAGGCAGATGGAAGTGGCTTTTCTTAGTACCTGAATAAACCCATAAAGAGCTGAACCAAGACTTTTAAACATGTAATATCATTTGAAAAATTCCCTTGTATTTCTGGGTATTAAAGCCATAATAGATTTTTTTTAATTTTATTTTACAAAGGTAAGTATGATTCACCTACAGTAGAAGAATGACACTACTTGTGGACAAAAATTTGTGATCCTAATGCAAATTCCTTCCAATAAACTTTGCTTTCTTCTATCAATGGTATTTTTTAGGAGTATAAGATTAAGAATGTTAAATATATATTTTGCATGGAATCAAAGTATGAAAATGTAGTGTATAGTGTGAAATTTATAATATCTTAAAGAATTAAGTTAACATTTCTTTCAAAGGAACGAAATTTTAACAATATAATTTAAGTTAATAAGTGAAGGCATGATCATCAAAAGGTTTTGATTGAACATAAGCCAGATGCACAAAGATGAGACAAGCACAAGGACACACATGGCCCCTGGGTGGAGCAAGCGTCTGCAGTTCAGCCCACTGTCTGAGGCCCCTGCACACCAGCGCTCTCTCTCTCTCTCTCTCTCTCTCTCTCTCTTGCATGCATGAGTGCACTCTTCCTAAAATATAAATAAGTAAATAAAAAGGTTTTGACTTGAGAAAAAATAAAGAAGTTATTTTTGTCTGATATCTAGAAGAATTTGGTAGTAAAATAAATAATCACGGTGCTATAAATTATGGACTCAAAACCAAATACAAAGAATGATAAAGTCATCATTGGAAATAGAAGCATCATGATTAAGGAAACACTTATTGCTGTGTTGGTGGAGATACAAGATGGAAGAGAAGACTGGGAAACAAAGACTCTAGCATGGGTGATGAGGAAAGTGGATTTTCTTAACAAAAGTGAGCAGTGTAGTGCATTTATATTTTTGAAGGGGCCTATTAGAATTGGGCTATGGATCCTAAGGTATGTTTCAAGTAAGTTATATTGCAATCGATATGCAGATCATTTAAAATGCATGTTCATCCGTGAAGCAGACATGCCATATAATGGACAAAGTCAAGAATATTTTAAGAGCTCAACACAGAGAAGTTATTGGGGAATATATAATAGAACAAAAACAGTCATAAAAGTATAAGGAGAAAGTAAAGTCAAGCCTAAAAATCTCAGATATATGTATGCATTACATATACTTATTACTCTATTTCTTGTATCTTAACATAATTGATGCAGGTTTTGTAGGTTCAGGAGAGCTCTAAGAAACACCAATTCTGGGTCCTTGCCCTGTTAAAAAAAGTGACAAAAGCAGACTCAAAATGATACGTTATGAACTGGTGATTTAATGTAGGGAGAGATCATAAATTGTGAGGTTTATTTGAGGGAAATTATAATCCAGGAAAAGGCTGGATCAGAGTCACAAGTACATGAAAAACGGGATCTAGAGATTTAGAAGGAATGTACACTTGTGTGAAAGGCACAGCATCCAGCTTAAGCCTTTTCATGGAAGAAAGTAAGTAGTGATGTTTTAAGGAAGAATAGCGGAGGGAAAGTACCAAAGTAAAGACTGGGAAATTCAAATGAGAAATGGGTATTAATGAGAGATACCCCAAGTGTAGAGAAATTACATTTCTAGAAGGTCCAGAGTTTAGACAAAAAAATACCCACATAGTAGATCCAGAGTTTAGAAGTACATACATGGTAGATTCAGAGAAATTAGATTAGAGACAAATCATACATGTAATCAAAGTGAGAAGGAACTCCAAAGCTTAATGCATATAGAAAACAAGCAGAAAACTACCTAGGCCAAGAAATAGTGCTTTCTCTTACTCAGCCTGGCTGGGTAGGGGAAAGGCAGATTTATGTGTCCAGAGAGAGATCAGCATGGACAAGCTTGCAGTCAATTAAAAATAGCTTCTTTAATCAGACTCAGGCATGTAAGGGGAAGACTTGATTGGCTTATAGATTCAAGGGGGCTCACCCAAAGACTAACCCACCTAGGTTAAAATGTGTTAGAATGTGGAGGCAGACACAAGTTCTATTCCAGCCAAGACTGGGTGACATTTTCTGCTTCTCTCTTTAGGCTTCTCTCACATATACAAAACTCTACATTCTTGGCTCCATCTCCAGCGAATGATTATATTATATATTATATGATATAATATTATATATTACATATAGATTATATATTTAAATATATGTACATACACTATGCATATGTATATATGTGATGAAACATATTTCATACTTTCCTACATAGAGAGTTCATAAATTCATTATATAACACCATATAAAATTCAGTACAAACATATCTACTACTGCAGAGGCAACTGTCATTAGTATGTCACATTTTTCTCTCTATGTGTAGTTAGGTATATCTACAAATCCTATATATGAATGTATCTCATTTGCAGAGTGCTAAAATAATACAAGAAGACCCTTAAGGAACAAAAACAAAAAATCTAGAAAAGCACTGGAAAGAAAATCTTTAGCACAACTTCAAGCCATTCTCTGTTCTTGATTAATGTTTTCATTTAATGACTTGGCTGAGTGTTTCTGGGGTATGCAGTTCAGGTGTGCAGATGGCAAGGCACTGGAGGCCAGAGAAAACATGTTGGATGATGAAATCATAGTCCAAAGATTTAATCCATTTAAACAATGCACTAAATAATAGTACATTTTAAAAAGAATGAATAAACATTTCCATTCTTGATCTTTCCAGTTATTAATATATGGTAGAGGACATAATTTATCAGAAAGTACTTGCAAAGAAAAAATAATAAAAGAAAAAAATCGTATCCAGTGGCTAATAGAAAAATCAACATGATTTAATAAGTATACTTTTATAAAACCTGGAAGATGATAGGATCATTGTCCTCAGTTGGAGAGGTCAGCCTTGGAGATTGTTGGGTTCTATAATATAATATAAGCAGTATATTTCAAATGGTTGCAATTTACAAATACTCATAATATGAACATCTCAAAAAGTAACTTACAAGGAAAGTGGAAGCCACAAAAGTCATTTAGTCAGGACACAAGAAGACTGAACTTCAGAACTTAAGTTGATAATTACATTTAAGAAAAAATAATTAGGCTTGTATTCAAATACTTATGTTGTGTCCTATGAAACAAAATCAAGACTGAAAAATGATAGAAAATTTTTGGATCAGCACAATGCATTGACTCATTTTGTAGCAGCATAAACAGTAATGATATATAACATTTTGAAGTAACCAAAAATAGGAAGAAGGACTGCTTCAGTGTGTCTCAACAGCTTAGAACTTTTTTTTTAATTTTTGCCTCTGAAACAAACAAGGAAAGTATATCTTTTTAAACAAAAGCCTATGTAGCAAGGTAACCATTGTACACTCTTCCCTTGTACAATCTTGTCTCCTAACAGTGTCATGACTTAGGATATTCTAGACACTGATTTCCAGCTTTGTCTATCTCCTAGATTCTAAATCCACAAATGGAAATTTGTTATTTCTCGATCAGTGGTTTTCAAGTGGGGATATATTTTCCCCTTTGCTTTAATAGCCCTTTGGGGAAGTCTAGAAATATTCAAGTTGGTACAAGTGAGAGGGGCTTACTGATATCTAATGGGAAGAGGCCAGGGGTGCTGGTAAACACCTCACAATACATCATGTGTCTCACCCTAACAAAGAATCCATGTCCCATTTCAAGAGGGCCCCAAGAGAGAATTACTGTTGTATATGTATGTCCATCTCCCAGGTCACAAACCTAGTATAAGTACCTCTAAACTCAATATTTCACTAACTGTATTCAACATTTCTCTTAGCTTCCCAAGTATCCTCTCAGTAAAACTAAGTTACTGTTCCCTATGACAATTGTCATCACACTAGGTACCCAGTCGTATGACCTAGAAGCCTTGTAGTCATCCTCAACTTGTCACTTTCCTTCACTTTTACTTGACCAGCTGATGCATCTCAAGTTTAGTTGATGTATTTCTGAAGAGCTTTCCAAATCATTTACTTCACGCTCTTCGCTATTCACAGTCAAAGCTCTTTACATACTTTTTCATAACATGATTTTTTATAATCCTTCCATGTCATTGTTGCTAGAATTATGCTTCCATTTTTCTATGAGAAAGAAAGGGAGATAGAATGAGTGAGAAAGCAAGTGACAGAGAGAAAGAGAGAGAATTGGCATGTTAGGAACCTAGCCACTGCAAACAACTTCCAGGTGCGTCACCTTGTGAGCATGTACCTCCCATGTACCTGTGCCACCACGTGCATCTGACTTACACGGGTTCCAGGGAATTGAAATTGGGTCCTTAGTTTTTGCAAGCAAGTGCATTAACCACTAAGATATCTCTCCAGTCCAAAATTATCTTTCTAAAACAAAGATTGGCATCTCATTGTCCCATGTATAAAACATAGGCAAACCTCCACTATCTAGTGAAGGAATAAAAGTGCAAGCTTCTTTGAGAGTTTAATATTGTTGTATATGATGGAATAACAGAATTTCAACATCCTAAAGATGGAAGAAGCAAGGATGGTAAGGGAAAAAATATGTGTAACAAAAGGAGACATTGCCTCAAAAACAAAAACAAAACAAAACAAAAACCAAGCCTAAAAAGCAAGCAAATAAAAATTCCGAAGTGCTCACTAACTTGGCCACAAGGGTTCTTAACGTTCTTATGTTATACCTCTAACTCCTCTCCTTGCATGCTGCCATGGTTTGAGTATGAATAAGTCCACCATAAGCTCATGGGTTGAATACTACGTGTCCAGCTAATCATGCAACATGGGATAGTTATGTAAATTCTAGAAGATATAGATGTGTCACTGAAGGTGAGCCTGAAGTTTTATAGCCTGATCCCCTTTCTTTATCTCTGTTTCCTGATTGTGGATACAATGTGACTGACACTTCATACTACTGCTGCCATGCCTTTCCTGCTTGAAACTATCTCCTGGGATTATAAACTAAAATAATTTTATTTATTTGAGTGGATGACTGGAGAGATTCTTTAATGGTTAAGGCACTTGCCTGAAAAGCCAAAGGGCCAAAGTTCAATTCCTCTGGACCCATGTAAGCCACATGCACAAGGGAGCACATGCATCTGGAGTTCATTTGCAGTGGCGGGAGGCCCTGGAGGGCTCATTGTTTCTCTCTTTCTCTCTCTCTTTCTACCTACCAATTTCTCTCTCTATCTCTCAAATAAATAAGTAATAAAATATTCTTTAAAAAATTAAAAAATAATTTTATGTATTTAGGAGAGAGGCAGATGTAAGAGAGAGGGAGAAAGTGTGTGCACCTGGACTTCTAGCCTCTGAAAATGAACTCCAGACACATGTGCTTCCATGTGTATCTGGCTTGACGTGGGTACTGGGGAATCAAACCCAGGTGACAAGTACCTTAACTGATGAGCCATCTATTCACCCCATAAGCCAAAATAAACCCTTCCTTAAGCTGCTTCTAGTCAGGATTTGCTCATAGCAAAGAGGAAAGTAACTAAATAATACAAATGATAAATTGTATATTTTAACTTTTTTATATGCAAAGGTGTCACAGTTCCAAAGTTCCATTTTTGAGTGAAAGATATGTTTTTACAT
Source organism: Jaculus jaculus (assembly GCF_020740685.1). Lineage (NCBI taxonomy): Eukaryota > Metazoa > Chordata > Mammalia > Rodentia > Dipodidae > Jaculus > Jaculus jaculus. The sequence goes on along the minus strand of NC_059112.1, from coordinate 75,025,702 downwards.
TAAATATGTTCCATTGTATTATCATCTTCATATTGATGTCTATTATTTTGTTTCTTAATAAATTTAAAATTTGAGTAAGCATTCCTATAGCACTTACAATTAGAAGAAAAATATTTTAAACACCTCTTCCCCACCACAGTGAAGACATCTGTTTGAAACATTGTGTTTCTTAAGCACGCAAACATTAGCAGATACTGAATGATTTGCTTGGCAATATATTCTAAGTGCTTAATTTTACAAGTAAAGGATTTCATAATCAGAAATCCCAAACTGGTAGGAGCTGTCTTCTCCCACTGTTGGAGGGGGAAGGTCATCTTGTGTGTTACATTTTCTTTTTATGATATTTCATAAAAAGGTTAAAAATGTAATAGTCTTTTGAATTTAGCACTGAAAGGAAAACAAATATTTGAGTGTCTAATGCACGCAGTCCCGGCGAAATGATTGGGCAAGCAGGTGTTTAAATGTTAAGTATGCCTTTAAAGAAGACCTGATGAAGTGTATTTGGACATGTATTGCCCAGAAGCATATTAAAAGTACACAAATCTTAAAATTGCTTTTAATCAGGTAGAAGAAGAGGCATGTGTACATAGCACTGAACCTGAACCAGCCCTTTATGTTTGCCTTTGGAATCTGGAGTGATTGGTACTCAGTCACACACCTACTCTGTGTCCTCAGCCACATCTAAGCAAATTTTTCCTAAGGAAACCATGCTGTCAGCTTCCAAAAGCAAAGTTAGGTGTTCCAGGGAAGCCAGTCTGGGGTTCCAGCCAAACAGCCACAAAGCCTCTTCATAATGAAGAGGTGACTGGATAGCAAAAACCTTCTTGTAGGTGCAGACTGATGTATTTTAGACTACAAATCAAGCCTTAGAGCCACTTCCCTGCCCTGCCATGATCAGCACATTGTCACATGGTGCTCTTATCTTCACTCTGGGATACCGTTACTCTAATGTGGCCCATGTGTAGGATGGAGTAAGAAAACAGAAGATAGGCAGGGCATTCACAGAAATAAAAATAAGAATAAAATAACAGCTGAGTACAGAAAGGAAGAAAGATCCTTATGATCTATAAAATTTCTTGTAGTTTTGTTCAGATTTTAATACATGAAAATTTAGCATATATATATACATATATATATATATATGTATATATATATATTGCAATCACTTTCTGCAATAGTAAATATACTAGTAGCAAATATGCTAGTTGTAAATATTATAAAATGAAGCTCAGATATTAACTAGTATATCTGTGTCATTACTGCAGTTAAAAATAATAATCCTGAAGCTTAGTAGCTGAAATTCTTTTATGTCTATTATCTCCAGCTTTTAACATTTATTTTTGTAATAAATTAGATCTGATATTATTTAATTGCTTGTCAGACACTAAGAAATCATTGCACAAAAAGAATTTTGGAACATTCTGTTCCCTTCCAGCCATACAGGAAATTTCCTCCCTAATAATCTTTTTATAATAAAATCCAAACTAGTAATTAATCCTTTTAAGTAGTGTTTTAGGCAACATTGAACAGAAAACTATCTCAAGCTCTCAAGCATGCTTATCTGCATGAAGTGGATGGACAAAATATAACAGACAAAGTTACATAGTGTCAGTTTCTGATATATAAGCCAAGATGTTTCTTCTTCACAGTACATTGTGGATCATGAAATCAGACAAAGGGTAGGCTTTCCTTATGAATGAAGCTTTTCATCTTTCCCAAACTCAGTGCATGGTCTATATGACCATTCATAACTTTGCCAGTCTAGAAGTACATAAATAAATATAAGAGCTAGAGCAATAGTAGACTTTAGCTCTCCAGAAACATAAAGATAAAACAATGAAAAGACTTGGAAAAACACATCTACAAAGATGAAAGATATCTTAAAATGAAACAATAAACATGAAATGTAACATGTGGAAATCATACATATACTTCAATAGAGTTCATCCCTGTGAATTGAACTCCAAATTCATAAATGAGCACAGTTGTAAAGTTCGTGGAAAAACTATGTTGACTCTAATTTAGTTTTAATACATGTGGTGAGCTCACTACAGCCAATCGGTGGTAGGTTTAGTATTCTATATGTGAAATAGATGTAGTAACCCTCTTTGGCATTGGCTACACGACTCAGTGGGGAAAGTGGCAATCATTGAGACACTAGAAACTTTAGCACTTGGAAAACAATCCATGAATGTGTCACAATAGAAGGTGTCTCAGAAAATGAGAGGAAAGAAAGAAACAAGAGAATCTCAGTAATGTGAATTAGCTGCAAAACTATAGTGAAATTGTTGATGGTGACACAAACTAAGAGATCATAAATTTCAGGTTATATTTCTTCATGAAAGGATCAAACAGGCTGTGATTGTGCCAGAAAGTCATGACTAGGAAATTAGTTAGAAAAATCAGCATGAACACCTATAGAAAATATGTGTTGAAAAGTCATAGTGTAATATTCCCTACATTAGAGTTCTTTTCAGGAAACTACTGCTGGCACTATCTGGAGGCTAAGCATCGCTCAAGGGCAGAGTGGGTCTGTTTTTGTTATTTACATCCCCACCCATGGTGCCAGCCACTGTATCTGACTAGATAGGACACCTGAACAATCTTAACTAAGTGTCTTTGAAATGCATATGTTCAGTCATATACATGTAAATTCAAGGTATGAATCGCTTTCTTTACTTTGTAATTGCCATTTTTGGTGTTTGTTTCTGAATGTGTCTGTTCAGGATGCAAGGAGAAAAGGCATGTGGCCAAAGTACAAAAAATATTAAAACAAAATATTCAAATTGGTTAAGTTACAAAATTAGCAAAACTCAGTTTTAAAATTATAAGAACGATGGCCTAAATAGTAAAAAGCCCTTCTTGCAGCTATCCAAGAAGCAGACAGCAGCCTGCCCCTCAGGTGGAATTCATGTGTGGGCCACACACATAATGTACCTGTAATAATTGTTGAGGAAGCTTTGAACAAACCTCCCAATATCCAAGTGATATGTGCAAAGGACAGTGGCTGGTTTTCTTAGTCTCCACTTAGAGCAGACATGAAGATGTGAATTACATAGCTGCAGGAAGCTTTTACAAGGGGTTTAACCAGGAATTCCACAACAATGTAATAGTGGACACAGAGAGGGAAGAGCACAGGAAGAGGTGACTTTGCTTCTCGGAAAGTGCTGTAAAGTTGTACATTGTTTGGATTCCTTCTTGGCCATACTTTTTAGGACAATTTAAAATACTACAGAATGTGCCTTTGTTATAAAGGAAGGATATCACTTTCGGGTTACCAAAAATATCTAATTTATCCTGATCTACTATTAATGCATCTACAAAATTAGTAGGCATAGCTGAAAATGACATTTTATTTATTATTTATTTGCAAGTAGAAAGCAAGAGAGGGCAAGAGAGTAAAATGGACATAACAGGGTAAGAACACCAGATGCATGAGCCACTTTGTGCATCTGGCTTTATAGGCATACTGGGGAATTGAACCTTGGTCATCAGGCTTTGAAAGCAAGTACCTTTAACTGCTGAGTCATCTCTCCAACCTTGAATTTTTTTTTTAACTGAAAGCATACCACAGAATTTACTATATTTAATAATATGTAGGTGTATTAATTTTAGGCAATTTATGAATTACTAACAAAACACACTTTAAGGTATATTGTTCTTAGTTATGTTTTCATCAGTATATTTGTGTTTTGTGATGTTTTATGGAGACATAATTTCACTATGTAGCTGTCGTTGGAATAGAATTTATCATGTAGACCAGGCTAGCCTCAAACTTGCCTCTGCTTAATGACTGCTGGAAGTATAGGCTGATACCACCACATGGTGCTCTTCAGATAGACTCAGATTAAAAATGTACAATATGGGCTGGAGAGATGGCTTAGTGGTTAAGCGCTTGCCTGTGAAGCCTAAGGACCTCGGTTCAAGGCTCGGATCCCCAGGTCCCACGTTAGCCAGATGCACGAGGGGGCGCACGAGTCTGGAGTTCGTTTGCAGAGGCTGGAAGCCCTGGCGCACCCATTCTCTCTCTCTCCCTCTATCTGTCTTTCTCTCTGTGTCTGTCACTCTCAAAAAAAAAATAAATTAAAAATGTACAATACATTGATCAAAGGGAATGCATATATATTTAGAAGGATTTTAGATTGATATAACCTCTCCAATTAGACAAAGGACAGTGGAAACTTTCCTCTGGGGTCTATTACCTTCTAAGCTTCTGACTTGGTTCTCAGTATAAGACACAAATTCCTTCCACAGAGTAGGCTTCATATTCAATTAGAGAGCAGTTGATTTCCCCTACTTAACTAGAGAACTAGAATCCCCATAACTAGAGAATTTGCTTTTTACAGATAGCTGTGAATAGTGGGACAACCCAAGACCTGTCAAAATGACAAGAATAGAAAGCTTAGTGCCTGGCACAAGACAAGTCAATTCTATGACACTTGCCAGGGCCCAGAAAACATTACAGAGAAATGGCAGATTAAATATGAGTGTAGCTCTCAATGTTAGGCAGATAAATCCTCCAGGGAGATGCTGATAAACTCTGAAGACACTTAAAACTCATCTGAGAAGAAAATTAGAAGGTGTTGAGAGCACAACAGTAAAGGAGATATAACAAACCCGCTTAGGCTCAGGGCACACTGTGAAAGAGGAGGTGCAAAGAATGTAAGAGACTCAAGGTGGGAAGGTGTACTGTGAGGCATTGCCCTCCCCACAGGAGCCAACTGGATTATTATTTTGTTTAGTAATGAGGTAAAGCATGGGGATTATGACAAACTGGCATGACTTCCCAGTATGTTTCTGTTTATAAATTCACTATACTAAGGAACATCCTACTTTGCTAAACCTTTACATTGTTCATGCCTGTGTCATTTTAGTATTATTTTTACTTTAATTTCGATACCTCTAATGCCGATCATGTTTCAAATGACCTGGGAAAATGAAGCCTTTGAACTCTAAGTAACTTTTACATTTGATTATTCCTACTCATACTCATTCAATAGTAGCTTTTGTGGTTGCTTTAAGAAACTATCCACCAGTCATGGGCTACAAGAGGGCCTACACCTATTTAGTTCTCTCTAAAAAAGAAAACAATGGTTATTCCATTTATCTGGCACTAATTTTACACTCTGATGAAAAATTTGCTTATCTTTTTCAGATGGATGCAGATCCTTAAGAGAGAATCAGCCCATCACACCTCAAAAGGGCCCCAGCTGAAAATAAGAGTAATTGGAGAAATAAGAAAGAGTGCTGCTTTCTTGGTGAACCTGGTACCAGTGCAAGGGTGAAGAAGATAGACACAGAGAACACTCAACTCCTACCAAACCAGATATCCAGAAACACAGAGGCTCCCAAGACCTCATCACTGAAGCAGATATAAAATGAACCCAACATGGCTCAGGGAAATTTACTGCAAAGGGGGCGGAAAGAATGTTAGAGCCACATGTTGAGTCATTATGCACAGGGACATTGCTTGTTCCCATCACTGATGGCTAACCCCACAATGCATGACCCATATTCCCCAATGAGGAGAGTCCCTGCGAAGGGAAGAGGGCAGGGAGGAGAATAATGATGGTGCCAACATGACTGCATACACTGTGTACATAACTAATACAAAAAAATGTATAACCTACTTGGTAGACTAGCATGGTTTCAAACTCAGAGCAATCCTCTTGCCTCAGCCTCCCAAGTTGTGGAGTTATAGGTATTCCCTGCTACACCAGCTTGCTCTGTCTGTTTTCAATCAATATTTATTGACTGCCAAATTGCCATGTCTCACCTTTCAACATCATTTTTCTAGTCAACTATATCTGTTGGTGTCATTTAAGATAACAAAATCAACAAAGGAACTTGTTAAAACAGAGAGACCACTTAAGCTTCTGAGTCTTTTTTAAAAATATTGTATTTTTATTTATATATTTGACAGTCAGAAATAGGGAGAAAGAGAGAAAGAAAGAGAGAGAGAGAGGGAAATTCTGAGTCTTAATCGGCTGTATTCATCTCTGGGAATTTGGATTGCGACAAGCCTTCTGTGAGACTCTCAAATGCCAGGATGTTCACAAGCTGTACCAGTTTGGGGACGGATTTTTTTTTTTCAGGTTGTTTTTAACCTTAATGCCGACATTAAGCTGTATCATAAATTCTTTGCATCTCCATGCCCCTGCACTACTCAAATTAATCATCATAAGTAGCAAGAGTCACTGTCTTGATTACATATGGTAAAACCAAGTCTCAAAGAAGTACAGTGCAGAACCAAGAGTGCCGCCTGCATGCTGTGGAGGCTGTGCAGTGGAACGAGAGAGATAAAGTGCCCAGAAGAGAGACTTATATTTGAATTCTCATACTGTCACTAGAGCGGCCTGATTTTGTCATTCATCCACTTTGAGCCCCAGTTAATCACAGTAAAATGGTGATTATAGTCCTGATCTTTGTAGGTCATAGCATATCATGGACACTCAAGTAATATTAGTCCATTCCTGTCTGCAATTCTATTTTTACCTTGTTATTTCTTTACACATGGACCCATTTAAAAATTCACTTTCAGCCTGTTTATTTCTGAGTAGAAATGCATGCCTACTTTCAACAACCTTATGATTAAGTGTTAATTAGTCATCAAAACTGACTGTTTAAGAGCTACATCTGTCATATGAAGCACAATAGTAAGCCTGTGAAAATATGCTAAAGTTGGAAACATCAGAATATTCTAAAATAGAAGAATATTAAACAAAAACAATATTCTTAAATCAAATTATTATAGTCATAAATTATAGTCTTACAAATGTACAAAAATATGAAATTTGAAGAACATGATAAAATAGTAAGTACAAAATACATAAAATTCTATTTTATTTGCAAATGTGTACAAACATTGTCATATAACTTTGTCAAAAGGCATGAGTAGAAAACACTATAGTATCAGTAGCATTTACTTTAGTTGAATTATTATTATATTAGTTTTCACCCTTCTATGCAATTCAAATTTTTTTTCTACAAAATGCATTTTGTAGTGAAAAAGTAAGCATTGTATAGAGTATGAAATATTCATAAGTGAAAACTGCTACAAACTATTGATATGAATCACATATCTCTGGCTTCTTTTCTCACCTGAAATCCACAGCAAGAACATGCTTCCTACAGTGGTTTTCTTTAATTTCTAACTTGCACAACACTGTGCAATTCTCAGGGGCACACAGGTCCTCTCAGACTGCACAGATGAGGAAGTTTGTCTCTAACTATTTGGCTTGCATAGATATTCTTCAAATAAATATCTGTTACAGAAGGCTCTAAATTCAGGGAACAATCAAACTGCTCATTGGTGTGTGTGTGTGTCTGTGGCATGGGGTTAATTTTTCCTTTACATGGAATTAAGTATTCCCCAAAGAAAACAAAATTAGCCTCTCATTCCTGCGTTTTTGCAAGTTTATTTTGCCCTGAGAACTGCCCATTTCTCTTTCATTACTATTCTCTATGACACTGGGTACTCTCCCATGCTTCAATTTCTCATACCAAACAAGATGATTATGCCAGCATTTTGACAATGTTTGTTTTTTTTATTAATTGAAGATTAACTCAGTCACATTTTAAAATCCCATGAGTGACTCCTTGTATAAACAACATGATTCGTATGTATCACACCGAGTCAAATGCCACCTTTAGTGACCCCCAAAACCTATGAGAAACTATGAAAGCATCATGCATGCAACAGACAGTATTCATAAACATTTACAAACCTACTCTCTGCCCAACACAGACACTGAGCAATCTAGATGATACTTGGTTGTCCCATTAGTCCAGAAAGGAGGGCACTCAAGTCTTTGAGAGATAAGTGTGAGAGTGAGGGGAGAACTGGTGTCGACAAGAATACAGAGAGAAGCATTGAGAGCATTCTCCAGGTCAGGCAGGAAGCAACACTTCAGCAGCACTAAGAAGACCAAATGGGAGTTACCCAGTAGGTGAGGCAGCAACAACAGTGGCTTGGCATTACTGCTTGATATTCTGACCTGGAACTCTGAAACTGTCAACACCACCTTGTTTGTACCAGGTGACAGAAAATCTTAGTGCCTACAACTGCAGCTGCTGATGTATATGGTCACCTCTTGTGGGCATCGTCAATGAACCTCAAGCCAGGAAAAATGCATGTTAGGAACCAAATCTCTCCTGTAGCCTGTGGACCACAAACACCAGAGAAGCTGCTGCACCCTTGTTAACAATGCAGTGGAAGTCGTTTGTTTACCTCTAACCCTTGCTAAAACAGCAACATGCTGCCATTAACTCATTGTTATATATTGACATAGGATTATATGCTCATGGAGAAATTGCAGTATCTTTTTCCAGGAACAACTCAAAGGCACATGAATGCTTCAGAATTTCCTTACAGTTAATTCTCACCCTAGAAGCCCCTCTCATTTGCCCAAGCTTTTAGCAATTCTCATTTAGGACCATGCAACCAGAGGTCCTGCAATACTCAAGACAATATAGTGGAAATATCTGCTCATGCCATCGTTTTCCCCTGCCATCGTGGAGCTTCCCCTTGAGCCTGTAAGCCAAAATAAATCTCTTTTTCCCAGAAGCTGTTCTTGGTTGGGTGGTTTCTACCAGCAATGTGAACCGGACTGCAACAGGTATCTAAAGTCCCACATTCCCCAAACATAAGTCACTAGTGATTTCATTTTGTTCCTAAAAAAGTCACTACTGTATGACTATACCTACTTATTTTAATTTGCATTAAAAATAAAAATTTAAGTCAGGCATAGTGGCTCACACCTCTTTTCCCAGCACTAGGGAGGCAGAGGTAGGAGGATTGTTATGAGTTCAAGGTCACCCTGAGACCACATAGTGAAACCCAAGTCAGCCTGGACTAGAATGAGACCCTACCGTACAAAAATTATTTAATAATCTGTGTGTTTGTGTGTGTATCTGTGTGACACACATGTGTGAGTGGGTACACCTATGTGCACATGTCTGTGAAGACCAGGTAATGTCGGGTGTTGTGTTGTTCTTCTGCCACTACACACATTTTGTGAGACAAGGTCTCTCATTGGTCTAAAGTTCACCTAGTAGGTTATACTGGCTGGGCAGCAAGCCTAGGGATCTACCTATCTCAGTCTTCCCAGTCCTGACATTGCAGGTGCAGATGCAGGAGCATGTCTGTATCTCCCTCCTTCTCTCTCTCTCTCTCTCTCTCCCTATATATATACACACATATATATATATCTATATCTATATCTATATCTATCTATCTATCTATCTATCTATCTATCTATATATATATATATATATAATCTATATATCTATATATCTATATAATCTATATCTATATCTATCTATCTATCTATCTATCTATCTATCTATCTATATATATATATATATATGTGTATGAAATGGAAATGGAACTCAGGTCCTCCTGCTTACAAAGCAAACACTTTACGAACTGAGTTTTTTCTCCAGCCCTAAGAACTGTATTGAGTTTTCAAAAGGCAAGTAAATTGTTGTGGGCATCAATGAGTTTAGTATAATAGGAAAATTCAAAGCAAGTGTGAAGTTTGCTTTCTGACTTTAAGAAGTTTAGAGCATGGTTGGAAAGGCTCAAGAAAAATCACATTACAGTGATGCACTAACACCAAATGTAGAAAATAGTGACACCAGGAATCACAAACAGAGGAAGCATTTCTCTTCATGAAGGAGGACAACATGGGATCCAGTCATGGGAAAGCAACCACTATTAAGAGATTTTATATTTGCACATTTTGCAATACAATGACTAACTTTCATAAGAACAAAGACAAGGTCCTATTTGTATTTTGCAGTACATCATACTTAAAATTTTCAAATGATAATTTATATACCATGTGAAATATTTTTTTTTTAAAGATAGGAATCTAGACTAAGTTAGATTTGTTTCCCAATATCAAGTTTATTTCTATTTGTCTTAAGAAACATAGCAGCTCTAGGCCAACCACTAAGGGAACTCTGCAGCCGACACCCCAACTTTTGTGCTAATTTGTCACATTGACACCTCTAAGGGACAAAGCTCAACTCTGCAGATTAGCTGAGAGTGAAACTGAAATCCTGACTCTTCAGAATAACTGGCACATATTCACCCCACCAACACTCAGTTTTCAAATATAGAGGTCTTACCCTTATGGATTTGTGGATGAGTCATAAGCAAAGAAATCAAGACCTAGGTATCTTTACAGACCAAGTTCTCTCTTCAGGGGCAGCTTCAGGTGTGTATTTCCTGAAGTAGTTGGTCCCATAAAAATGATGGTTTGGTTTTCTATTCATAGAACTATGTGGGTTCAATTATTAGTGATTATGTGGTTAGTGAACAACATATGCAAATTCCTTTACATTGCTTCCGCTCCTTTGTTGTCATCAGAGAAGAATATTTTTGTTCATCCACTTTCTTACACATCAGGGAAAGCTATAGATGTCAGTCAGTAATGGTTGGAAGGAGTATGTCCCCTAATCATTGGGGCTATGTCCTTAAGCATGCCGTTTAAGTTTCCCCACATACTGTAGGAACAAGTAGCCAAGGGTCTCTCATAATCACATTGTTTGGCCAGAATTATAAACACTGAAGAGAGTTTAGACTAAACCAAGATGCAGACAGCAAAGTAATTGAAATGTTTTTATGAAGAAAATCTGTATGTGCAAAGCATTACTGTTCCACTCTTCTCCTGCATCTGCTTCTTTCTGTGTGTGCCCTGTACCCACCACATAGCTGGTTGGGGTACAAAGATGAACTAGAAAATCATGCCTGAATAATCTAAACTTTTCAAAATGGGAAGGCAAAACTATCAATGTGAGAAGATAACACAGGAAGATTCTGGACCCCTCTCTTGGAATTACATGAAAAAAAATCTATAAAGAGTTGTCCAGTTCTAAAGCTAACTTCCATGTGTAAGGTTAAAAAAAAAAAAATCAGGAGTGAACAGATGGCTAAATGGTACTTGTCTGCAATGCTTTAGGACCTGAGTTTGATTTCCCACTACCCTACAAAAAGCCAGATGCACAAGGTGGTACATGCATCTGGAGTTTGTTTGCAGTGGCTAGAGGCTCTGTCATACCCATTCTCTCTCTCTCTCTCTCTCTCTCTCTCTCTCTCTCTGTCTGTCTCTCTCTCTTTCTCTCTCTCTCTCTTTCTCTCTCTGTCTCTCTCATTCTCTACCTGCCTTTCCCTTAACCTCAATATATCATTTTTTGACAATTTTTTTTTTTTTTTAGGTAGGGTCTCACTCTAGCTCAGGCTGACCTGGAATTCACAATGTATTCTCAGGGTGGCCTTGAACTCATGGTGATCCTTCTACCTCTGCCTCCCAACTGTTGGGATTAAAGGCATGCATCACCATTCCCGGCTAAAATTTTTTTGACAATTTTATGATGTATTTTGGTTATAATATCCTCCCACTACCTCCTCTTGTCTCTCTTTCATTGCATCATTTATGCACTCCTTCATTCACTCAGTGGTGGGGAAATATTTCAAATGATTTCTAGGCCATAAGGATATATTATTAAAAATCAGTATAATGTCTCAGAATTTGCATTTTGATATAGCAGATATAAATTAAAAATCATATTACCCTGGAACTTTCTATAGTTATGCTTCATTTTCTGCCTTTCTAAGATGACTGAATTGTTGGGGGCATATGGAATGAGATTTTCATAAAATCCCCAAATGTTCACCATGATATTCAAGTCAATTTCATTATTTCCTCATATGCTTTCAGCTCACAACTAAAACCAATGAGAAGTGTCTAACACAACCTGGACTGGAGTATATTTGTAGGACCTGATCACACCTACCAAAGTCATGCTTACTCCAGCGTCCTCCTTGGGAAGGAGCCTTCAGACCAGGAGCTCTTCCTGATCCTCTAAGCAGCTGTCTATTTCAGTGCTGATTAACTTGTGCACCCCTCTCTCTAAGGAGACTTAATTTGGTTTGTACTTCAATGCATGCTCATGCTCACAGTCTTGAATGTGACCAGTCTACTCACTTGATTGGCAACTCTTTGAGGTCAGGTGTCAGAAGCACTCTTTTCATGGAATCTTAAGCTTTATCTAGCACACAGTCTTGAATAGTTAGCTTTTCAATTCAAATTTCTTCTGTTGAATTTAGTTATAGTTGTGAAAAATGATAGCAAATAAAATTCATTGGCTGTCTCTCTTGCAGAATAATAAGGGAACCAAAAGAAGATTAAACATATTCCATCCCTTTTGTTAGAATGATCTTACAGAGGAGGCCTCAGACTTACATATTTCCATTTAGTTTGAATCTTTGAGTCATTCAGCTTTCTGGCTTGTCTTTCATATAAACTCCCAGCCAGAGCTCTCTCATTTTTGGAGCTATCTGGAACTTCATGTATAACCCTAAGTGTAAAGAATATATATCTATAAGTCCATATATCCTTCCTGTTATCACATATTTACCTCAGCCAAGATTTATCCTCAGAACACAAAACCATCCTGTCCTTAGAATTTGCAAGCACAGAAAACTGAACTGACTTTTGAAACTAAACAAATTTTAAAAGAACAGTAAAACAAGTACATTCTTTAAATACACATTTTTTTATCAACATATGATCTGCACACTACATGAGGTAGAAACATAATTTGTGGAAGTCAACTGTCCATCCTTGTACATTAACTGTGCACCAATCCTGCATCTGGGTCACACACATGCTATTGTATACACAAACACAACACATGTTCTCATAGTGTGTTAAACCATATAAAATGTTCACTGCATATACATTGCCATCCATTGTTTTCATAGGTGCACCATGCTCATTTTAAACATAGACATAGAGATATTTATGATTTGCAGCTGTGGCTAAGTCTACACCTACAGGTAAAAGTCTTTTACTGTCTAATCTATGGGAGTGGAATATTTCTTTGGCCATTGTCTTCCAAAGTCACATATGGTTTTAAAAAAATATTACATGGAAAGGCAATTTATATTTATTCTTTTTTTTTGCTAAAAAAAATCCATAAAAGTATTGTGGTATATTATGTTTGTTGTTAGACCATAACTCGGGTCACATTTCTATTAATATACAGTGTTTTTTTTTCATTATGACATGCTAAAAGCAAAACAAACAAAAAAGCGAGATTGTGACGCCTCCAAAGTCCCCATTATCCTGGTGGCAATGGAATGGGTATGCAAACATAGGCAAAATTCTGGACACAGAACATGTAGTACACAAAGAATGATACTCAGACGAACTCCTGGACCAAGCACATTTCCACTGAATAATTTCTATTTCACATACCAGCTCGCTGCCCAGGATCCACTCAGCTTTCAAATACTACAAAGCAATTTACACTCCGAGTGCTGCGCGCTGAAATTCTTGGTATCGCTCTCAGACGTGGAAATACTTGCACGCTGAGTGATGGCTGGTGGCTGTCCCCAGTCCTCTGGAAGCCACCTCGGAACTGAGCCGGGTTAAGCCTTGGGCTCTGAGCTCCCGCAGCTGCTGCAACTGTCCGTTCCTGGGCAGAGGCGCTCCCGAGAGCGCCATCTGGAGGCTGAGAGGCGCAACTGTAGCAAATCTCCATCCTCTGTGGGTGGAACCAGTCCCTGCGAATTCTTTGTTAAATAAGCACACTGATTTTACTTATACTTGGTGGACATACGAGAAAAGAACAACAACAACAACAAAAAGCACAAGAAAGCCACGTTCTGTTTGACTATGAATTTCCTATTCATTTCATATTTCACAATAAGATAAAAGTGTGATTTCATCAATGTACATATACCACAAGGCTGCAAATTAATTTTCTGAATCTTGGTGATTCATCTCAAAGGAAAGTAATTAACTCGGAGGACTATCAGAAGTTTCCACGATTCTGGTATTTAACTTTAAGACAGCATTGCAAAGAGAAATCTGTCTCTGACAATACAGCCCTCCAACTACAAAACACTACCAAACCTTACCGGTGGAAATCCTGGGCATGCATACAAGTAAAAGCTGTTTCAGGTGTTCATACCTGTAATGTTTCAAAGAAAGCTCCTTGAATTCACTTCCAAATATCTCTCTAACCCAGCCCACTAAAGAAGTTGAATGAATTTTAAGTTCAGTTAAGTAAGTAGGATACTGTAATTCTTGTTTCTGCGATAATGCATTGGAAATATGATTGCTAGGTATTTCTTTTCTTTATTCTCTACAGATCTGAATAAGTATTCTCATTTGTGTGTGTGTGTGTGTGTGTGTGTGTACTTGCACGTGTGTGCACATGTGCATGTGGGGTGCCCCAGGGCTTCTTGCACCACTTAAGCATTATGGGAGTAGCTTGGGAATCACACCGGTTAGCACGCATCTTAGGCAAATATGCTTTTAGCCACTGAGACATCTTCCCAACCTCTGAGCATGCATTTTTTTATATCCTTTCCACTCTGTCACATTGTATCATGGGAGAAAGTTTTGGGTATTTCTTTTCATTAAAATTAAGCACTGAATTTGAAAATATTTAATCAGAGACAAACCTATAGTGTCTGCATGTATTTCCAGAAAAAGTGGTCCAGAGTTCGTTATATAGTCTGTAGGTCAACCTTTAGAAAATGGAATTTCTTTATCATAATGGTTCAAATCAGTATTCAAGAATTTCTAATAAGATAAGCAGAAGAAAATTGTTTCATTGATATTTCATCTGAATTATCTTCATGAGTATTATAAGTAAGTACATTTTTTTTAATTACATGCAAGCATGTTCTAAATATTTTGACCATTACTTGTGAGTTTCTAAGAGCTCTGAAGTCATATCTTTTGGTAGATTTTAAGAGAAAGTTAAGTTCTCATTTTTCTATACCCTTAACTTCTAACACTGTAGAAAATTTGTGAACTAACTCCAGGTTACATGATGCATATGTTGTCCTGTGTTTAACATTACATCAAAATTGTTGTAAAGTCATGATATTCAAATATATTTTACCACTGTAAGTGGAATCAAGAACTTTTAGAAACTTACCAATAATGAGGAAGTAAATATAGAACAAACAGATATGTTCAACATTTACCAAAAACATTTTATATAAACATTGAAATGTATCATGTAGATAAATCCAGTAATATAAATTTATACATCAATGTTTTGGCCTTACATATTCATTGTTCTTGCAAATGTCTTTTCAAATTTAAAGAATAATTTTAATGAAAGAATAAAGTGAATATTCACGTAAAGAGAATGTGAAAAAGATGAGTGGAATAGATGGCTGAATCTCAGAGCCAAAGAAAAGTGTCTATGCTAATGAGAACCAGGATCTGATAATAAACTAGCTGGAGCTGCATGCTGAAGAGTTGATGGTGTGGCTAAGAGAAACAAAACACTGTTATAACCCTGTGTTTTCCCCTACATGAAAGTCTAAATTTAGTGTCAAAATGCTGATAACCTGGAAAATACAGCAGAAAATCAAATCTACTTAGTAGAGACAATTAGTTCTATTTCTACAATTTTGTATGTCCAATTCAAAGAAAGGGGAAAGTCACTCATGAGTCACAAAATCTAAAATAAAATGGGCTCTAAATGGTTGTCTTTTATGAAGTACTAGGATGGGATCTGTATTATATTTCTATTGCTTCCTAACTTATTTTTACAAATGTGAAGAGATAAACAAAGCACATCTGTCATGCTTGGCTTCCACAGGCCAAGGTCCAGAGCTAGCTCAGATCAGTTCTTCCTCAGGGTATCTCTAGGCCATTAGCCTTTAAATCGGGTGTCAGCTGGGTCTTGTTCTTATCAAGAGTCTTCACCAAGGAAGAATCTGTAACCAAGTTTAATCAGTTTGTCTCAAAATTTATTCTGATGGGACTTGTTTCTTCTTCTTAGCAGGAACATTCATTTCAGAAAAGGGCCAATCTCTTCTAATGTCATTTACCTCATTATGACAAGTCTGTGAAGGAAAAAAAAAATTTTTTTTCAGTTAAGTCCAAACCAGTTGCTCTGGGATTTCAATTATATGTGAAAAATCCCTTCATATTTGTCCTATTGTGTTGTGTAGAAAACAGAGTAGGATCCTCTAACAGAAGAGGAGAACTGATTATGCAAAGGCATGATTCTGTGGGGTATGGTTCAGTTTAGGGTGTGTAAACCCAATATCTTTGCAAAGGCATATGACATTTCTTGTTTACTACTCCAAAGCTAAGTGGAAAGTCTGGTAGAAGTGATAGGATAGAGGCATTCTATTGTGATTTGGATCAAGGTGGCTGTATTTGTCACAGGGATGTTAGAGGTACTTTCCCTGTGGGGAACTGAGTATAATCTGGAGATCCTGGAGAAGGTATTGCCTAGGATAGTACAAGAAGGAGGTGGCTAGAAGCATTGTACTGAGTAAGGAATGGCTCAGAAGCAGGACTTGGGACCACGAACAACACTGATACAGATGTAGACCAATGCCAGTAGGCACTAGACACGTTGGTGTTGGATAGTGCCCTGCCCAAAGCACCTCATTCTCATCAGCAGTACTCTAAGATGTCTCAGCTTAATTAATCTAAAAATATGCACCTGAACAAAAGCAACAAGAGAAATACATGCAAAAGTTAACCAGAAATCTATGGTTTGAATGATTTGTGTGGGAATACTGAAAAATAAATAAATCTACCCAATTAAATTTCCAGAAATTAGAAGGATCATAAAAAAGAGAAGTCAGTTGCTTGGGAATCTGCAGCTGAAAGGGCATGTAGCAACTATGAAATCTGTGCTTGCTGGAGCAAAGAAAACTGATGAGAGGGAAGAAAAATGATAAAGACTCAGAGGTAGCAATGAAAGATAGCATTCATTCATCTAATTCGTCCAGTGTGGATTTCCTACAGTGTACTGGGCACTGTACTACGTACCACGATCCCTAGAATGAGGTAAACCCCTGATATCATAAACTCCCACTGGCAGTGGGAGATCAACAGAAACTATACCAACAAATAAGTTACATTTAACTAGGCTTGGGTAAAAATAAAGGAAGAGATAAAGTTCAGGATTAGTGAGGAACCTATACTTGAAATAACAGGCTCAGGAAAGCCTTTTTGGTCATGCCTTTTGAGCAGAAATGCTGAGTATAGTGAAGGTCTCAATTGTTAGTCTATTTATGGATAGCAAATGCTTACATGGGCTATGTGTGTTCTTTATGAATTGAGTGAAGGTAAAAGGTTGAACAAGGTAAAATGCAGCTGGTTTAAGGAGCAAAAGTGAGCAAATAATAGGATGGGTTGTCAGATATTAGAGGGGGCAGCAAGATCATATGAGGCTGTGAACCTGTGTGAGAATATGGCCTTATGCTCACAGTTAGGTGAGAAGCCATGTTAGGGTCATGAGAAGATCATGCCCAAAGTCTATCTCTAAGCAGCACTCTTGAAGCTGTAGAAAACAGATGGGAAGAGAAGAGTATGACAGGGAGGTCAGGTGGGCCATGAGAATAACAAAATATGATCTCATTTCCAACTGTAAATGCTGGACTGGCTCCAGCCCTACTGTCTTTGATTTTCATGGGATGGCTATCCCACTGCTCCCTCCTCCCCTGAAATGCTAGGCACTTAGCTATAGCCTCAGCAATCTTTTTAGTTTTGTATTTTGAGGCAGGGTCTCAGAAAGTTGTTCAGGATAGCCTTGATCTCTCTCCATAGCTCAGGTAGTATTTGAACTTGTATTCTTTCTACCTCAGCCTCTGTCAAGTAGCTGAGATCACAATCCTACTCCATCAGGCCAGCTGAGATGAAATTTTTAGTCTTTAAAAAATTTTAATTTTATTTAACCTAGATTGCATAGGCCTAGTTTTCTTACAAAGTGAAGTCTCCACTTGGGAAGAGGACTCAGGATCCTAGGCAGTTTGAAGCCAGCTTAGAGACCTTGTCTTCACAACACAGGAAGTTTTGATACTAGCAGGAATCTAGTCGAGCTTAATGAGTCCGTTCCACTGCATTCATTGTCATAGGTTCATCCCATCAGGCTGACTGAGTCCTTGCATGGACAAATACTTACCTAAAACTCCAAGCAATGTCTGGGCCTCCCACTTCTTAAATAGTTTAGTTTTTTTGTGTGTGTATTTTAGTATTAGATTCAAAAGAAGGAAGAATTTTTAACAGGTTATCCTTGATAAATGATAGCAAAAGTTTGCACAAGGGGAGTTAGTTTATATTAATTATATTGTTGAAAAAATCTGTTTTTGCCATAGTATTGGCTTAAATACATAGGAAAAATAGTCAGTTTCTAGAAAAGATTCCATCCTATTTGACATGAGTGTTTCAAGAATTTCTAATGCGTCATTCAATGACAATGAAAATGTTCGTAAGATAAATTTTAAGATGTGAAACTCACTTCAATATTTTATTTTGTAAGCAATTATGTTTATACTATATTTTTTTATTCTTTGCTATTATTTTTCTTTCTCCTTTCTATTTATTTTTTTTTCAACAAAGTATAGTCTAATCTGGCTTCAAACTTAAATATTCCTGCCTCACCCTCCTGAGAGCTGGAATTACAGTCAAGCACTATCACATGTAACATTAAAACATCTTTGAAACGATCTAAAACTACTCAGTTTTAAGACAGTAAAATCAAATATTTTATAGGGCTCCACTGATTTTCAATTTTGTATCCTCCCAACATGCATATGTACAGACAGACATCATTCAATGTGTACACAAGCATTATTTGGTTACTATTTGAATTATTAATTTTTTTCAGGAGACTTTTTATTATTTGAGAGGAGCAGGTAGGAATTGGTAGCATTATGATTTCCCATCCTCTCATTAAAAACTATCAAATAGTGTCCCATAAAGTTTATATTTATTTTCTTCTCATTAAGATTATTTAAGGACTAGAGAGTTTATATAGCAAGTGAGATAGCTTGCAGTGCAAACCTGAGGACCTGAGAGGTTCTGATTCTCTGAGGAATGGCCCCCTCATAACCTACAGACACAATTATGTATGGCCACACACACCTGTATCCCCAGTCCTGTGTGGAGCTCAGATTTTAGCCAGTATGGCAACTCTGGCTCAGTGAGAGACTATCTAAGGAAACATGTAGATGAGAGATAGAAACATCCAATGATCAGAGATAGAACACTCAATATTCTTCCATGGCCTCTGCACATGTTCTCACCAGATGCATCTTGCACACTCACACATAAACCACATATACCACACACTCACACTGTACAAACACAAAATTTTAAACATTTGTAAAATTATAAGAATTGAAATAAACATTTATCAAAGATCAACAATGTTTTTTTTAATTTTGTTGTTCTTTTTTTTTTTAATTTGAGACTGACAGAGAGAGAGAGAGAGAGAGAGAGAGAGAGAGAGAGAGGGAGAGAGAGAGAGAGAACGATAGAGAGAGAATGGGCAAGCCAGGGCCTCCAGCCACTGCAAACAACTCCAGATGCCTGCACCCCTTTGTGCATCTGGCTAACGTGGGTCATGGGGATTCAAGCCTCTAATTGGGGTCCTTGGGATTCACAGGCAAGCGCTTAACTGCTAAGCCATCTCTCCAGCCCTCAACAATGTTTTTAAAATACTAATATATGAAGAAATAAACTTCTAATAATTCACCTGAAAAAGAAGATGATGTCATTAGATATGATGAAAATCTTGGCACTCAAATGGCTGTTTTAATTTTTATAATTTCCATCATATGCTTATATATGAAAAAGAATAATTTTCAGTATTCAAAGACAGAGTTACAGATGAGACTCGCTGAACATTAGTTGATAAACATGTCTAACTGGACATTCCAGTAGGCTATAACACTGAAAGAAACTATAAAGGGACACCTCAGCAAAAAGATATAAGGGGATAACCAAATGCTGAGAACTTCAGCCTTTTGGATTGAATTAAGTTACTTTAGGAACTGCTGATAAGAAATACGTTCAAAGTTCATAGTCTGTTTGTTCTGTGCTTAAAGAAGGCCATAAGCATGGTGCCCTGAATTTGTGAATTACAGTGTGTGCCATACACTTTTGTCCCATACTTGATGAGGAAATAATTTCTTCATGAGCCTTTATTCTGAAATATGTCTGATTTCAAAAACTCATGTCAGGCTCATATTCTCAATAGTTTTAAATATTCAAAGAACAAAGAAATGTCAATTTTGCTTATGAAGATTACTTTTGTCATGCAAGTTCCCTAAACTATTCGTCTAATACTAGCCCTGTTTTCTGGGATGTTGTAGTTGTGTTTAAAATTAATATCTAAAAAGATAGATATAAAATTTTAAGTGTGCTCCCAAGAATATTTCAATAAAATTAAGATATTTTTTTCATATTTTAGAAATAATTTTAAGATCCTGCAACATGTTGACACTCTGCTTTTTACCACAAATCTTGGTTTCATGCCTTCAGATATTGTAATCAAGTTAGCTCATTCCTCTATTTCTAACTCATCACTTAAAGAATAGTTCTACTTGCCTACGTATCTACTAGTATGTATGTATGTATGTATGTATGTATGTATGTATGTATGTATGTATCTATCTATCTATCTATCTATCTATCTACCTACCTACCTACCTACCTATCATTTAGCCATTACAGTGTCATGTTATATAAACCAACCTGGCCAGAAGGTTGTATGTAGCTCATGCTGTCCCAGAACACACTGTGTAGCTCAGACTGATAGCAAACTGAAGGCCTTCTTGCTTTCCCTTTCCTGGTGCTCGGTTTACAGGGATGTGCTAGCACACCTGGCTGCACTGCTGTCACTGATGTTCTTGCATGTATATACACTTGAATATAGACAACTGATTACTTTTCACTTTAAACAAATCTTCAAGGGATATAACTATCAAGTTAATGATAAATTTTCTTTTCATTAAAAATATGTTCTGCCAGTGGCTGGTGAGATAGTTCAGTAGTTAAAAACACATGCTGTGCAAGACTGGGGACAGCACCTCATATACTCAGCAGCTATTTAAACTATGCCTAAGACATTGGGAGGCTGTGTCAGAAGAATCCAAATGCTCATGTCAGGTCTTACCTTTACAGTTGGGGCAGGTGAGGGGGAGGGAGGGAGAAAGAGAGGAATATTTTTCCAATAAAGTAGAAAGAGATGAGGACCAACACTCTGAGGTTGTCCTCTGAACTTCATGTGTGTTCTGAGATACGTACATTCATACACATACCCATTGCAGAGCTACAACACATGCTCAAAAATAAACAAATAAAGCTATTTTCTCAGTTAAATCTGTCTCAAATTGGTGCTGTCCTGAAAGAATCTATATTTCATATCATAGGCATTGTTAAACCATAGATTTGACAATAAGTTGTTAGCAGAGAGTAGAGATTCCCATATCATGAAACTGGTCAGGTTAGATGGAACTCTCAAGACCCTTCACACCTAAGATGTGGTGATTCTATACAGTGATCCCCATTCCCTGCTTTAGTCACCCTCTATTTTGAAAATCTTCCTTTGCCAGTAAAATCTATGTGATCACCTCCTTCCATTACATGCAATAATTATTCTTTATGTTTTTGTATATTATTCTACAGTAAAATTACTTCCACTACTACACATGATTTCTTCATTCTCATCTTCTACTTTGTAATTTAAATTTTAACACTTATAATTTATTACTGCCAAATGATTTTGTAAACACCTCTTTTATAAAGGTTGTTGCAACTTTGCATGTTCAATGGGGATCACAAATAACACTTTAGCAACTTTGCTTATTGTAAATAGACTAAGTTTGGTATTTCTTAAACAACTCAACCTTTTACTTATAAGTGAATATATAGTTGATGCCTCTGAAAGGTTTGTGAAGCATTGGATGCTAGACATTTGAAAATATGACTGCCTTGGGTTATGGGTCTTTATTGGGGAGCATAGCATCATACAAAAACCATTTGCTCTATTACTTCAGTTAGTATTCCAGTTATCATAATAATAATAAATTCATTTTCCTTTATTTTGTGCCATCACAATGAGTACCATATATGTTGTACAATAATCATATGTCACCTTTAGTCATCCTCATGACATTTTCCCTCTTTAAAATATGAAGTAAGAGTTAATAAAAGGAAAATATTTCAAGCATTGTAATGTATTTATAACTAAAATATATGCTAGTCAGTTATACAAAGGTTTGACTTTAATTAGAAGTCCTTTCTTGTATGTGATTTTTATGTTTTTCTTTCGTCTGTACAGCATTATCAGTAAAGAACCACATTTTAAACAAAATAAAAATTCCTTCTTTTCACAATGAAAGTGATATATTCTTAAATCAAATTATGGACATACATGTAAGTGTATTGGAAAAATAAATCACCTCAAGATCACAGTATGGGGCTGGATATATAACTTAGTGGTCTAGGCACTTGCCTGTGAAGCCTAAGGACCCAGATTCAGTTCCCCAGTACCCACATAAGCTAGATGTACATGGTGGCACATACATTTGGAGTTCCTTATCAGTAACTAGAGGCCCTGGCATGCCCATTCTCTCCTTCCTCTCTATCCTCCTTTCCCTCTTTCCCTCTCTCAAATAAACAAGTAACTAAGTAAAAATAAAACCAATTCATTAAATTGAACATAGGTCCACCATAATTACATACACTATACTTTTTTTTTACTCCAGCTTGATTTCAGTGTTGGTTGTCCCCACTATTAGTGTTAACAACCCATTAGGTATTCAGACTTCTTTAGCGCCCCAGCCCCTGTAGGCCATCATATTATCTCTCCTCAGGGTAAATATATCGATATATTTAGAGTTTTCTCATCCACAGATAACCAGGAAAATAAAAGTGAAAATGAATCCAAAAAATTAGAGTCCATTATGTTGTGGAGGATGTGGCCTAGTTTCTTTCAGGATGACATCCCTAGCCTAGAGGGGTATGTATGCAACTTCACACTTGCCCACAGGGAATATGGCTTACCCAGATATTGAGCAATTACTCCAAAAGGCCAGAAAAATATCCTGACTCATCAGCCTACTGATAAGGTGTGGTTTTTCTAACCTTGCCCAATTTGTCACCAGGATAAAGTCTACTTGCAGCCCTTACTGGATTTTTCTCTTTAAAACCCAGTTTGGAAATCTGGTGAGAGAAACTGCTGTAACAAATGTGTTTTTTTTGTTGTTGTTGTTGCTGTTGTTTGTTTGTTTGCTTGCTTGTTTGTTTTTCCCTCTCCATATTCATGTCTTCACATGCAGAAAATTCACATAAAAGGAATTATCATCCTAAAAGAACCTGAAGGCATGAAGGAAGGTTTGGAAGTCCTGTCAACTCAAACATCTATAATTGAATAGATCAGGTTTTATCATGCTACTTTGGTCCCTGTCTAGATCACTACAGATATTTTATTAATAATAATTAATAATCTTAAAGTATGTGGGGTATTTTGAGAAACAACGTTACACATGGTAAATATGACATCCTGGTCTCACATCTTTTGGTCTGTCAGTGCCACCATACTGAGCTCAACCCCATCTGTAGGTGTGCATGGCTGTTATAAGGATAGACAGGCTCTGTTCTCTGGTTATGACCAATCCAGTCCTCTCTTTTTAGTGATTAATATGGACACTGCTAGGATGCGGTCACTTCTGCCTGTACCATAAATCAACCGGCACACATCATAGGAAACCTACAAAATAAGGAATAAGATATCTCCAGACTTGTCTGGCAGAGAGTATAATATGTAACTTAAAAGAGGGCACTGCTTCTTTGCAAGGGGTGAACTCAAGTTTCCTTAGAAACTTTTACAAACAAGGTACAGCTCCTGCTCGGTTCAGTTGATAACAGATGCAACATCTCACTTGTTTTGTATAATGCGCTGCATTGTCTTCAGGAAGGAACGACAAGAGTCACCAAGGATTCCACCAGACTGCCGCCCTCCTATTCAGTTTGGGAGGTGGCTGATGAAAGGGACCTATTTAAAAAAAAAAAAGAAAGAAAGAAAGAAAAAGAAAGAAAGAAAGAAGAAGAAAAAAGAAAAACTGCACTCATTTACTCTGCAGATTGGATGGAGCCTTCAAAGTCTGCATTACTGTAACTGCAGTGTGGGAAATGGTCGCCTCTATAATGGAGCAGCACTCTCAGGTGCAAGAATTGTTTCAACACCCTTCTCTGATTCGTCACGACTGGGTACCTGGCACTTTTCCAGTACCCCACCCTACCCCCAACCCCCCGCACCACACACACTTCTTCCCTATGGCCACAGTTTTATTTACACGCCCCTTCAGCTTGTGTAAAGAGATGAGGAAACGTGTTACTTTGAGATGCCACCGACGTGCCCTGAAGGTTGGGGGATTTCTGAAAGCCATTTGGCATGGCTCCTAAGAGGCGTTGAGCGATGATGTCGCCCCCATACCGCTCAGACATTCTGATTTTGATC
Organism: Jaculus jaculus; assembly: GCF_020740685.1. NCBI lineage: Eukaryota > Metazoa > Chordata > Mammalia > Rodentia > Dipodidae > Jaculus > Jaculus jaculus. The sequence continues at coordinate 75,001,393 of NC_059112.1, read as the reverse complement.
ATCCCTCCTTCCAGTTTGAACTGTAATTTTCCTAACAGCCATCTCTCATTTGCAAAAGTTAAAAATCAAATCCACCGACACAAAATGCTGACATCCTGACAAGGGTTGCTTCTTTGTAGAGCTGGCAGATTGTGACCAGTAAAGAGGGAAGAGGAGAGCGAGCGAGCGAGCGAGCGAGCCGAGAGAGAGAGAGAGAGAGAGAGAGAGAGAGAGAGAGAGAGAGAGAGGGAGAGAGGAGAGAGAGAGATCACTTGCTTCCCTGCTTCCTGAGCAGGGGTTTGCCTGCGATGCGCGGCGCGAGGACTGCGGCGGCTGATTTCCCCAGTTGGCGCGGAGGAGGGGCCGGGGGTGCGGGGGGCCGAGCTGGCGGAGGCTCCCGCGATGGGCTGATCCGGGGGCTCCCAAGAGCGCCGCTCCCTCGGTGCGCGACTTGGGGGGCGGCTGATGGATTTGCCTTAGGCTTCCAGCCCTGCGTTCCCTGTATTGACTCCTAGTCCTCAACCTGGAGCTCCCAGTTTAGGAGCAGACGTCGGTAAGTAACGTGTAATCTGATTTTTTCTAGTTCTTTCCTAGGCCCCGAAAGCGGCACTTTTAAAGCAGGTCAGTCTCGTACAGTCGCGGTGGCCGCGGGCGCGCCGGGAGCGTCTCAGCGGCCCCGGAACGCTCGGCAGCCCCCTCCCCTGCCCACCGCCTCCCCTGCCCACCGCCTCCTGTCCACCGCCTCTGATCTCTGTCCTCTGCTCTGCTCTCCTCGGGATGGGGAAGCGACGGGGCTCGCGCGGCGAGCTGTCAGGGGACTCGCTCTCCGCCAACGGGATCTCATCAGCTCCGTTCCAAGCCTGAGATCTCCCCCACGCCAAGTGGAATCTGGTGTGTACAGCCATACTGGTGTCTCTGTATCCCATCCCCCTTCCCACCTCCTCGCCGCCTGACCAATGCTGGGATCCGAGATCCAGTCGCCCCCTTCCTGCCTCCGGTCCGCCTTTCCCCACCCAGCCTTCTCCCCATCTCCACACCAGCCACCCCCACCCCCACCCGTGCAAAGGGCAAAGAGCAAAGGCACTCGGGAAAGACTGGGGTAGTTCCATCTCCTCCTCGAGTTGAGCGAGGCCTGAGGCTGGGATTGCGATGTGAGTGACAATCTTTCCGGGAGACACACAGAAAGCCAGCCAGGAGCCGGGGCTCTGGGGGAACAGCAGAACTCGCCACCGAATTGAGAACGTGTAGATTAACAGCAACCGTATCCAGCCCTGGGACATTTCTGCCATCGACCGATTGCCATCCAGGACGCATCCGAAGCTGTGGTCCAGAGCTGCGGGTCACCGGCATCACCACGCTAAGATGCGCGCCGGGCTCTGGCATCGGCATGCAGCGACCATTTCCCTCTAAATCTCAAAGGTGAAAATATCTAAGAGGATTACAAGCGTTGATTTGGTGGCCCTTTCTGAAAGTTGGTGGCCGGAAGAGAAGATACAATGACGGATATAAAGCAGCCTCCTCCTGGAGAGTTTGCCCCTCCCGCTGGGAAGTCCCTCGCAGCAATCCTCGGAGATGCTGAGCGCTCGGCACCGATAGGTACTCGCCGCCATCCTTCCCTACTTTGCCTAATTGAAACCAGTATGTCTCCTGTAGGATGGGCACTGTAGAGCCCATTGACTTAGCCCGTGGGTCTTTCGTACATTCACATGTGCTAGGTTTTCTTTCTTGATTACTATTTTTAAAACTACGATCCTTTAGCTGTAAAAGCAGTTGGTGAAAGGAGGGGTGCAGGGAATAGCATAACCCGATCCCTTGTCCCCAGGAAAGAAATCTTAACTCCAACAAATAGGCCAGGTGGCCAGGCGGAGAACCCCTCCCCCAGTGGACCGCTGGGTTGTATTTTAAGTCAGAAGGAAAAAGGCTTGAGCTTTCAGCATTTTTCCCCCATTTCTAAACAGACCCCTTGCATGCCTTGCCTGGAGATAGCGGATTAGAAAAGGATCTCTAGAAGGCTCAAAGCGCTTCAAAAATGAATGATGCAGCGTTTTAATTATATGTACCAGAGAGATCCTTTTGCACCCATATTGGAATATTTAATCTTAGATCCGGAGAAAAGAGGGAGCTATGAGGAGGGGAGGTGGAAAAGGGGCCCCTTCGGGAGAAAGAGCGTCTTGTCCTCCCTGGGCACAACAAATGGAGCCAACGCTCCCAGCAGGACCTGGAAGGAACCCGAGCCCAAGGGCCCTTTATCCCCTAACTTTGCGGGCCTTTGCTATCTTCAGACAGGCTCCTGGGGGATGCATAGAAGCAGATGGTGAGAGGCCTTTAGGACATGGCTAAAGTCCAACACTTGGGGCTGGAGTTCCAGGAGGCCATTTACTGTCACTAGGAACCCCAGGACAGCCTCGCGATTACCCATTCATTCCATAAAGCCTGGGTTCCCATATAATCCATGGAACAGTCTTTTCCTGTGTACCCAAAGGTGGAGGTGGTAGCCGCTGGGGAGGGAGCTGGGCTTGCTCTATTTCTAAGCGCAGGCCGGGTCATTGTTGGTTTGGCTTCTGGTTCAGACCTCTCCAAGAACAGGGTGGGTCCGATTATTAAGGGTGCAGGGTGTTAGAGAATCCTGCGTGTCAATAACATAGTGGGGTTGATGTTTGCCATCTTAGTTACTGTGGGGCAAGGGACGCATGCATGACCATATATATATATATATATATATATATATATATATATATATATATATATATATATTCATTCCAATCGTCTCTGGCTGACGTTTAAGAAATGCTTTGCTGAACTAGGTGTAATATAGTTTAGAGTGGTAAGAAATGAATAGATAAGCTGCATTTTTCTTTAAAATGTGATGTAGCATGCCTTAAGAGAAAACCATCTCTCTCTACTATCTTTTGAACCCTTGGACAGTGAGGGTTTAGGCCAGTTCATCAGAGATCAGTTTCCCTTCCCCCTACCTGTGACTTGATGATAGGACTAGGGAGGGCTTGCATACTGGAGGCACTTCCTGGCCCCAGCTGACTATATCTCCTAGCTGTTTGCTGGGCACTTCCCAGTTTCACCACCAAGCTGTGTGTCTTTCCATCAGGTAGGACCAAGGGGCTGCCAATTGAGCCTTTAAAAACTTCTTTTGAAGAGTGCGGATGAGGTACAGCTAGTGGCTGTTACACATTGCTAAAGTTCCCTTTAATCAACCCCACCCCATTCTCCCAACTATCCCCTTGGTGTAAATATCACAAAGGAAAGATTTGGAAGAGTGAGAGGGGGAGGGGGAGAATAGGAGAAGGGGAAGGACAAAAACAAGAAGGGGAAGGAAGAAAGAAGAAAGAGGTAGTAGAAGAGGAAGAGAAGGGGAAGGAGGAGAAAAGAGAAAGAGGAGGAGAAGGGGTGGAGGAGGAGGAGAAATAACAATAAGAACCCCAAAACCAGAACTCTCCCATCTAGTCCTTTAAGGTCTTCCAGGGAAGAGTGTAGGGTGCACCTTTGCTACTTAAGATTCCTCATCTCATTGCAGAGCTCTGGCTTGTGCTCTCTAACACTGTCCCCCAAAGATAAACGTAGACGAACACATGGCTGTTGAATCCAAGGGAAATCGGAAGCGCTCATCAGGCAGAAGCATAAAAGCATTCTTGATGCAAAAGGATAGAAGCAAAATGCAGAAGCAAGTCACCAAAGTCTCGGGTTGTGCGAGATCTTATTGGGACGCCCAAGCAGAGTTAGTCAGACTCAGGTCCGCCAGCCCGCATGGAGCGGCGGGCATCGCCCTCATCACACGTTCTGTAGGAAGGTCTTCTGGGTGACCAGCTACATTCCGAAGGACGGTTGCATTTTCCGAAGCCGCACCAGCGCAGGCACCTAGAGGCGCAAAGGTCCCGTGGGTGCTTGCTTCAATTGGGAGGGCCGGGTGCTACCCTTCCCACCAAAGGAATGTCTTCGTCTGGCTGTTCATCTCTGTCTTTTGTTTTGTTATTTTGCAAATTTGGCAACCTGACTGCTTTACTTCTCTGGGCTCCTCTTCCAGAGCCCTTGCGCGCGTGCGCGAGCGCGCACTCCAAAACACACACACACTCGCGCACACTCGCACGCGCACACAACTGTATAGTCAGGGATTCTCAGGGCTCGCTCCCGACCCCATGCAAAGCGCGTTCTCCTTGGAGCTCATTTTCGTGACGTGAAAAGTCGGATTCAGGTTTACAGCATATTTTACAAAAAAAAAAAAAAAAAAAAAAAAAGCGAGAGAGAAGTCCGAGATTCCGCACCGAGATTAAGCCCTGCTTCCTCTCTGCCTTCCACCCGCCCGTGATGTGCTGCTGGTACCCGGGGATAGGAGTCGGCGCCGCAGCGGCTGCAGCGGGGTTGAAAGCCGGCCGCAGCCCCTTCTCCTCCTTCCTCTATGGAGTGCCCAGCAGCACTTCTGCGTCCTAAAGAAGCCCATTGAGGAGCCCGCTGCATTCTCCGCACGTCTCAAGCGGGCTTTTTTTTTTTTCCTTAGTTCCCCTTCCCCCTCCTTTTTATCCTCTTCCTTGCAGCTTCAGCAAGGGAAAGGGGGGGGGGGAGAGAAAAAGCAACAGCGAATCTTTAAAGTCAAGCTTTCTTTTTCCTTCCTTCCTTTTTTTTTTTTTTTTTTTTTTTTTTTGCCCGTGGTCAATACTGAAAAAAAAACATAAAATAAAAAATCTCCAGCAAAATAGGTAAGTCAGAGATATCTGGAAGCTGTTTGTCTGAAGCTCAGAGATGTGCAGAAAAAAAAAAAAATCTCTAAAAACAATAGAGAAGAGGAAAGAACGAAGGGAGATTTTAATATTTTATAAGGGAAGCAAAGGGAAGACTATTTGTACTGCAATGTGGCCTCATCTGCCTCCCTTCTTTTTCATTTAATTGCTTCTAAAAATTGACTATTCCATGCCTGAGGCAGATAGCGCTCTCCATTCCTTGCAGCTGTGTACATTGTATGTGAGTTGAATTTGAAGACACGTTTGTTTCACTTCCCCTATAAATTATATCACTGTGTTTCACGTTAGGAAATATTTCCTTTAATGTGTATCTTTGTGTAGTGTGAAAGCATATGCTTAGAACTCTAATTATGTATCGTTATTGATTAAAATCAGCCATTGCCATTTGGGTTGCTAGTTCACTGACTTAGGAAGGACAAGCTAAGAAATTTGTGATACCATGATGCATCGACATGCACATTTTCATAGAGTGATGGCATTAGGCAAAGAAACAGCCTCGGAGGGAGGCTCTGTATGCTTTCAAAATAGTGCACTGCTTTCTTTCCCTCAGACTGGAAGAGGAAAAACAAAAAGATGTCACTTCTAAAATGTATTTCCTGTGATACATCATTTATTTATGAGCAGATAAGAACTAAGAGCTCCACCCATGTGAACCTTTCCTTACCTCTTCTCTACGTAGCCACCTGTCTGTCGTTCCAACTTTTTAGGGTCACTCTATGGATGCTGCAAGACCAGACTCATTGCAAACTAAGCTCTTGTAAATGCTTTGACTCAGACATTCCCAGGCTCAGAATCCATTAACATCACTATCTTTAGCTTTGGCAATTGCATGGGCAGGTTTTCTGGAGAGCTTTAAATAGCCAAATGAGAAAGCACATGGCCATTGTTTATTTAGGTAAAATATATGTCCATCATCTGTGCTTGGGCAAAAGGGGAGAAGGGTCTAGTTTGCAAGTGGACATGCATTGTCATTCAGCATGCTTTCAGAGTTTCATGCTTTCAAAAGGTGTCACTTGTCTTCCACATCTCAGTATCTGATATTGGGCAGTCACTTCATACTTTATTGTACTCATTAATAGACATTGGGCTATGGCATGGTATTTAATAATAAAAAATTATAATTTGACAAATATTCATTTTTCTTATTGGAGTTCAAATCAGATTAACAATGGGCACCTCTGATGTCACTCTTAGTTTTCACAGGCCCACAAGTGTAATGGGTAAGTTGTTGCCCTTATTACTGACACTGCCTAAGACCATATGGCCACATGGAACTGCAGTTCTGCTGTTTTCTATGAGGCAATCAATGCAAGCTGCTTCTGTTCATGTTGTGTGACACATACCAAGTACAGTTGGGTTCTGGAACACATCACTCCATGTTTCAATAGCTCAGAGTCACCTGGGTCTGGAGAACAGGGGCACTCTAAGCACCAGACATGTTTCTAGCTCCTATGTGTCAGTTCTGTAATTGCTGAAGTTTCTATATTGCTCTTTTTAAAAAATCCCCACATGTAGGAGTCAATTAAAATAGTGCATATGACTAAAAGCTAAAAACTCTCCCTCTTTATTTCTGTTGCAGTTTTGTAATCAAGCACGGATGATGAAGCCTTCCATAGCTGAGATGCTACACAGAGGGAGGATGTTGTGGATAATTCTTCTAAGCACAATTGCTCTAGGATGGACTACCCCCATCCCCCTGATTGAGGACTCTGAGGAAATAGATGAGCCCTGTTTTGATCCATGCTACTGTGAAGTCAAAGAAAGCCTGTTTCACATACACTGTGACAGCAAAGGATTTACAAATATTAGTCAGATCACCGAGTTCTGGTCAAGACCTTTTAAACTATATCTACAGAGGAATTCAATGAGAAAATTATACACCAACAGTTTCCTTCATTTGAATAATGCTGTGTCCATTAACCTTGGGAACAATGCATTGCAGGACATTCAAACTGGAGCTTTCAATGGTCTTAAGATTTTAAAGAGATTATATCTTCATGAGAACAAATTAGATGTCTTCAGAAATGACACTTTCCTTGGTTTGGAAAGTCTGGAATATCTGCAAGCAGATTACAATGTCATCAAGCGTATTGAGAGTGGGGCATTTCGGAACCTAAGTAAATTGAGGGTTCTAATTTTAAATGACAATCTCATCCCTGTGCTTCCAACCAACTTATTTAAAGCTGTCTCTTTAACCCATTTGGACCTACGTGGAAATAGGTTAAAGGTTCTCTTTTACCGAGGAATGCTAGATCACATTGGCCGAAGCCTGATGGAGCTCCAGCTGGAGGAAAACCCCTGGAACTGTACATGTGAGATTGTCCAACTCAAGAGCTGGCTGGAACGCATTCCTTACACAGCTCTGGTGGGAGACATCACCTGCGAGACCCCTTTCCATTTCCATGGAAAGGACTTGCGAGAAATCAGGAAGACAGAGCTCTGTCCACTGTTGTCTGACTCTGAGGTGGAGGCCAGCCTGGGGATTCCTCACTTGTCATCAAGCAAAGAGAATACCTGGCCAACTAAGCCTTCCTCCATGTTGTCCTCTGTCCATTTCACTGCTTCTTCTGTTGAATACAAGTCCTCCAATAAACAGCCGAAGCCCACCAAGCAGCCGCGAACACCAAGGCCACCATCTACATCCCAGGCTTTATACCCTGGTCCCAACCAACCTCCCATTGCTCCTTATCAGACCAGACCACCCATTCCCATTATATGCCCTACTGGGTGTACCTGTAATTTGCATATCAATGACCTTGGCTTGACTGTCAACTGCAAAGAGCGAGGATTTAATAATATTTCTGAACTTCTTCCAAGGCCATTGAATGCCAAGAAGCTATACCTTAGCAGCAATCTAATTCAGAAAATATATCGCTCTGATTTTTGGAATTTTTCTTCTTTAGATCTCCTGCATCTGGGAAACAATCGTATTTCTTATGTCCAGGACGGAGCCTTCATCAACTTGCCCAACCTAAAGAGCCTCTTTCTCAATGGCAACGACATAGAGAAGTTGACACCAGGCATGTTCCGAGGACTACAGAGTTTGCACTACCTGTATTTTGAATTCAATGTCATCCGGGAAATCCAGCCTGCAGCCTTCAGCCTTATGCCCAATTTGAAGCTGCTATTTCTTAACAATAACTTGCTGAGAACCCTGCCCACTGACACCTTTGCAGGCACATCTCTGGCTCGACTGAACCTGAGGAAGAATTACTTCCTGTACCTTCCGGTGGCTGGTGTACTGGAACATTTGAATGCAATTGTCCAGATAGACCTAAACGAAAATCCCTGGGATTGCACTTGTGACCTGGTCCCATTTAAGCAGTGGATTGAAACCATCAGCTCAGTCAGTGTGGTAGGTGATGTACTTTGTAGGAGCCCTGAGAACCTCACCCACCGTGATGTGCGTACGATTGAGCTGGAAGTTTTGTGCCCGGAGATGGTACATGTTGTGCCAGCTAGAGCTTCTCCGGCCCAGCCTGGAGATTCTCACCTTGCTGGTGGACCAACCAGCGCCTCACCATATGAGTTCTCTCCACCTGGAGGCCCCGTGCCACTGTCTGTGCTGATTCTCAGCCTCCTGGTTCTGTTTTTCTCAGCAGTCTTTGTGGCTGCGGGCCTCTTTGCCTACGTGCTCCGAAGGCGTCGGAAGAAGCTGCCCTTTAGAAGCAAGCGGCAGGAAGGTGTGGACCTCACAGGCATCCAGATGCAATGTCACCGGCTATTTGAGGACGGGGGAGGCGGTGGTGGTGGAAGTGTAGGTGGAGGTCGTCCAACCCTTTCCTCTCCAGAGAAAGCCCCTCCTGTGGGCCATGTCTACGAGTACATCCCCCACCCAGTTACCCAAATGTGCAACAACCCCATCTACAAGCCTCGGGAAGAGGAGGAAGTCACTGTCTCAGCAGTCCAGGAACCAGCAGGTGCAGAACGTGGAGGTCCTGGAACACAACCACCAGGAATGGGTGAGGTTCTCCTCGGAAGTGAGCAGTTTGCTGAAACACCCAAGGAGAACCACAGCAATTACCGGACCTTGCTGGAAAAAGAGAAGGAATGGGCCCTGGCTGTTTCCAGCTCCCAGCTGAACACCATAGTGACGGTCAACCACCATCACCCACACCCTCACCACTCAGCAGGGGTAGGTGGGGGCACTGGGGGAGACTTGGCTGGGTTCCGCCACCATGAGAAGAATGGCGGGGTGGTGCTATTCCCCCCTGGGGGAGGCTGCAGTGGTGGCAGTATGCTACTAGACCGTGAGAGGCCACAGCCAGCCCCTTGCACAGTAGGATTTGTGGACTGTCTCTATGGCACAGTGCCCAAATTAAAGGAACTACATGTTCACCCCCCTGGCATGCAATACCCAGACTTGCAACAGGATGCCAGGCTCAAAGAAACCCTTCTCTTCTCAGCTGGAAAGGGCTTCACAGATCACCAAACCCAAAAAAGTGATTACCTCGAGTTAAGGGCCAAACTTCAAACTAAGCCGGATTACCTCGAAGTCCTAGAGAAGACAACATACAGGTTCTAACGGAGAGAAGAAAATAAATTAGTGTTTATTCCCTCTTCCCCACAGCAAAGGAAAATAAAAGAAATATATCCCTTGCTCCCATTACACTTATCCTAATATCTCTGCCCTCACAATCTCCCCTCCCTGGACAGAACTGCAAACGCATGATAACTAGAGAATACAGATGTGTGTGCTCCCCTCTCAGATGTGATTTGGAGGAAGGGCCATACTCAGATCATTAATCAATGAAGTGCCTTCGCAGACTTTTGCCAGCAAATGTTACCATTATTTTTTATACTGAACCCCGGACTCTTGACTGTGCCGTGTAAGGTATACTGGGGATCCTGTATTGATCCTGAGTAAAATTCAATGTGTCTTTATTTTCAGTAACTTTTTTCCTTTAGTGGTAGTTTTATTTGAAAGGGGGAGGGGAAGGTGACATTTGTGGCTTTCTCTTCTCTGCTCATCATGGCACAGATCTTGTACATGTATTAACGATGCAGTTTGCCGCATGCCTGGGAACTGCAAGGAGGGGAGGGAGGGGTGGGTCTTGCTCGAATGTTCTCGCTCTGTTGTTTATCTCACACATATCCATATGCGAACAATGAAGCCCTGCATATACTGAGGTACTTCAGCCTGCACTTTGTGTGGGTGTTCTCTCTCTCTCTCTCTCTCTCTCTCCTCTCTCTCTCTCTCTCTCTCTCTCTCTCTCTCTCTCTCTCTCTCTCTCTCTCTCTCTCCCCCCCCATACAACACAATCTGCTTAGTTCCAGTTTGATCCATGTTGTTCCTCTCCATAGCTCCACCTGCCCTTTACCCCTAGTGTACAGCTTAGAACACCTCTCCTACCACCCTGGGAAAAGTCACATTCGAGGCTGGATCCTACTGAAGTGAAGGCCCGTTCTGTTGGTGTAACAGCCAGAGACACACACCTAGGGATGGGCACCCTCTCAATGACACTTCATCCTGGTTCATGCCAAGATTTTTTGAGGATACCTGCACTTTCTTATATATATATATATATATATATAATATTGAAAAATAAAAAAGCAACTGGGTATATATCACTAACAGCTTTGTAGGAAGCACTTTTAATGTTTCTCTCTCACACACAAAGATTCAAAAGAAATGTGCATATATTTATTCTGTAATTTCAGTGATTATAAATTGTAAAGGTAATGTTTAATCATTGTATAGTGATTATGCGTCTGGTATAGCTTTCCTAATAAAAAGATTTTGAAAAACATAATACATTATATGTAGAGGATACAAAGCTTGAACCTAACCTTCAGCTATGCCGTGCCTTTCATGCTCCCATTTAAAACTATTTCTTTGACTGAAAGCTAATCCATTACCAAGTTTACTGCACGGTGAGATTGACAAATCTTATACTACATCACCCCTGTTGCATACCAGGATTAAATTGGGGCTTAGGAAATCTGGTTTATATTTCATTTTTTCTTGGATTATGAGATTCAAATTCCAGTGAGGCATTGCTTCATAGGCAGAGTATAATTTGGAGAACAGAAAGTAGCAAGAGTATAAGGAAGTATAGGGTTAATCAGAAGAAAGCAATCAAGTATTCATACAACTTTAGATAAGATATAGCATAAAGGAAAAGGAAAAAATACATTTGCTCTTTAAAAACTCACATTGCATATGCACCCTCACCACCTGCCCACTCTACACAGATCAAAAGCAAGTTCTGTCAGACAACCTGATTGCAGAACCCTGTGGTCTGTAGAGGTTGTCATTTTTATAGTTGCCCAATGTTTATCTCAACTACTCACTACAAATAACCCCAGAGATACTTGAACTAAGACAGAGATGACTGACTGAGATGCTTTTCTCTATGATATATAGATTTTTTTCTATTAACTTGGTAAGTATCTAAGTTCTTGTCCATTCACTTGAGAGAGAAACCAAAGAAAATTTGGATTTTAGGATGTTCTTATCTTGATAAAGGAAACTTGAGAAAAGAGACATTTATCTAATTATGCCAGTAGAGGGCAGCAGAGCCCCAGCAATCCACACTCAATCACTAAGGCATCATGCTGAGGCTGTTTTCTGCTCCTGTTCCCTTAAACTGCCCTTAGAAGAAATTTTCATTACATGTTGAATGTAACTCATCGCAAGTCACTGATGCCTTACGTCATATTATTTTCCCACAGAAACGATCAGGATCAACAGCTTCTAAAGCTGTGCAACAGAAATAACATTAAAGCACTGCATTTAAACATTGGGGGGGGGGGAATAACCCACACAGATGACTAGAACCTATTCATATGTAACTATTTACATAGGTTATTCATACAAATAAACATACATCAATATTAAAATGCATTATCAGGGATACTTTTCACTGGATATATTGCACCTATAACTTTGGCCCTCCATTATTTGAAGTCTACTTTGCAATTACTTTAGAAAAATCCATAAACTTAAGTCACTGTCATTTCATGTGAAATACTGAAATGAAGCTACTGTGTGTGAGTCAAATCCATTGTCAAATAGATGTCGTTCTTCTCTTTAGCTTTCTTGTAGGTGACATTTTTCTTGACTTTGCAACTTTCTTATTCTTTGTAATCAACTCTTTCCCCTTCAATGAATATATTTTAAGGAATAGGAAGATAGTACAATTTAACTGTTTTAACATTTATGGAGTCTAAATTAGAGATGATATCAAAGTTCCAATTACATCTAATTAAGAATTTTGGTCAATAGTGGAAAGTCTATGTAAAATCTAACTGAAAATCTAGATAATTCAGATAATAAACTTCTTTAACATCCATGAACATGTGTGTAACAGCATATTAAATCAGGTTTAAATACAACCCATAATGACCCTGGTGCTTTTGAAAAATGTGTCTCCACAAACCATATCAGATTGTTATGTAACTTGATAATTATGTTTATATTTTATTTATCATAGTAAGACTGTCTTATAGTGCATTTAGGTAGTGATTTTCACCATTGAATGAGAGATACACTTATTTATATAGTCAAAATAAATTTATATGAGAATGGAATTTTGTATTTAAGAGGATAATTTTTGGCTTCCATGAAGTTTTTGACCCGTAGGCTATTTATTTTAATTTTCCATTAAAATTAGTTTAATTAGCTTAGTTTATAGTAACAGGTATGATTCCATCAAGTCCAGTGAATATTAATGTAGGTATAGATTAGGAATTTTTAGTTTTTACTGAGGTAAAGTATTTATTTTTAACAAACATAGGTAAATAATTCACTTGTATAATGTTCTGTTGTTGCAACAGGCCAAGAGTTCACAGATATTTACTTTCATTCATTATAATTTTTATTATGAATTATAATAATAGTGTTTAAATATAAAAACATATTGTGATATCACTTAAAATCTGACATGACTAGTGTAAAATGATTACAAATAAACCAAGAATTTAATCCAGGAATAGTTTTAAATGTGATCTGTCATTATATGGTATTATTTATGTGGATGATTTTATATTTTTAACTAGAATGATATCACTTCATCTAATTGCAAAAAGACTTTTAAGGATAAGAAGATGAACAAAATATTTTTAATTAAATTTCAGAGACAGTATCACAAGGAAAGCTTAATGACTGATCCTGGAAAACAATTTTACTTGAAAATTTTAAACACTTGATATCTGAAAAGAACTATATTTGTGTTTAGGATTGTGAAAACCATAATGCAGTTGTAGAATAGGAAGTCTTTTCTTTCAGCTTTGACTTATTCAGCACTGATTCGTTATTTGTACAGTTCTGTCCTTTTGAAATCATGTCTATACCAATAAACTGCATTTTTTTTTGAGTGGCTATGACAAAGAGGACATTCATGATATGTCTCATAAAATGAGACACATAAAGTAAAACAATTGTAAGAGGAAATGGTGGCATAAGGACATTGACTACTGACTGATAAGGCTTAGCCTCTTTTGCACTTAGGCATTTGTCACTTGTGCTTAGCTTACAATCCTCAAGTACAACAATTCAGGTAGGCATAACTGCAAGTCAATTCACCATGTAAATGTCCTGTATAATAATGGTTTTTTAACAGCAATAGGAACAATGACACATGTATAGCTGGGCAATTTCATGTGTACATGCATATACATAGTACTATTATATATGTATATACCTTGTATATACATGTAGATAATTTCTATATGAAGAATTATCTGTAAATTATGGTCTTTTCCTACATGTATAACAATTTCAGTTTTATGCAGTTATTTTTCTTGCTTTTCTTTCTCTAGCCATCATCCAAGTGAAGATGAAGTTTTCACCTTGGTAATATTCACATGTAAAAAGTAAAACTGTAATTAATATTTTTGAATTTAAAACTTCCTTTATCTTCCATTTTGTTTCATTTTGTGATTCAACCATTGGGGACAAATATCAGTTAAATTGTGACTTACTTTCACTTAAATCTTCAAAGTAAGGAAACTTATTTATTATATGTATGCACCAGAAGTCAAACAAATTGGTGTTTCTTTAGTCATTTTTCTATATCTAGAATAAATTTTACAGGTAAATACAATTTTAGTAGCCTATGGATTGGACAAGACCTTTGTAATTTATGTAGGCTTGTAGAAAAACTGGCATGGTGACATTAAAATATAACAAAAGAATCAGTTTAATATATTCATCATTACTTTAATTGCTACTATTAAAATCTGTAGTAGTGGTGATGGTAATGAGCAGGAACGATCATTGTTAGCACGCTTTTCCACCTGCATTTAAGGAACACATTTTGCCTATTGAGAATCAGGTGTGGGCTGTTGAGATAAATCAGTGCATGAAGTACTTGCTAGGCAAGCATGAGAACCTGAGTTCCAATGCTTGGCACCTGTGTAAAAACCAGATCTTGTAGTACTTTTCTTTAATACCAGCTTTGGGGGGAGGGTGGAGATAGAAGAATCCCTAGGGCTGGCTGTTTTGCAAGTCTACCTGAATGATGCTAACTTTGGCCTCCACAGGCATGAGCACACTCATGCACCAATATATACCACACCTACAAAGCAAGCACATAAAATGTGCGCGCGCACACACACACATGCACACAAACATTAGATGTGAACAAGCATTGCTGATTGTGCAGAGACAATGTTTTGGTTAGCTTCTTCAATTCTAATAACATCTAGCTCCTGAAAATAATATACCTATTTTTGAGATAGTCTTTTCTTTCCATTTCACTTATATTATTGATTTTTCATATGGCTTTAAAACTGATAGAAAATAATACAATATACTATAGAGAGATACATGGTCATGAACAAGGATGGTAGAAGCAATTTATGGTTTGAACCAATTCTTGGTATATCCTAAAGCATTATCAAGTGATAAACATCAGTAAAAGAAGGCTTTCTTTATTACCAATTTATATAATAAGTCCTAGCATGCTTAACTTAATTTAAAACTATATTTTGCCTATTTATATAAGAAAATTAAATTGATTAAGTTGTATCAAAACCAAAAATATTTATCTAAACGAATGTTCCAATAATCAGTTAACAGTTTTCTTCAACTGTAATGCACTCTATTATTACTATTGCTGTTGTTATTATTAATTATTGTCTTAGATGGGATCTTTGTATTCCTGTCTGGCCTTATGCTAATAACAGACCTTCTGCCTTGACCTCCCTAGTACTGGGATTACAGGTGTTAGCTACCACACAAGGCATCATCTTACCTTTATTATAATCTATTACTACATGACAAGAAAAGGTTTTGATTACCCCATGCATTTTATTACATTCAAATAAAGAGACACTATCATGATAGATTGCTTTAAAACCATAATAAATCTTTTCTAATCAAATTTTTACAGAAATTAAAGAAAAAATGAAACCAAGATGTCTGACTGAGGAGGGTGCAGGTAATCGATGAAAGTTCTCTTCTTCTTCCAGTCTGTTCCTTTCGCCACTCCTGACAGCCAGCTTCTCTCTATTTCTGTGTCAGTACTCCTCAGTCTATGACTCAGGACATGACCACTGAGCCAATTGGGTGTCAAGACCAAATGAGAATCCTCAGGCTCAATGACAATTCATCCAGATCACTTATTTTTTGTACCTGTGCTGAAACATAATTCAGCATATTTCCCCAGATTGTGAAGTCATTTAGTGTCATGAAAACTTCTACAATAATGATGCAATTAGATGTAATTAGATATACATCTAGAAACCAAGAGAGCTTTACAACTGTGGACTGAGCTTTATAACTGGACTTGACCGTGGAAATGGCAAAGCCATTTCCTCTTAAATAACCATTTTATTTGTCATGGCACCTAAAACCTTGATACAGGTAAAGCAAAATTTCAGTATAAATAGTTATTAATCACCTCTTTTTAAAACCATAATTCATAAATTTCCTGTATTTTGTTATTATGAAAGTATAAAGTTGTTCTGATTATTCAGATGCTACATTGCCACTTTGACTTGTATTTTTTTAAACAAAATACTAATGAGATGATATATTCCTAAAAGTTGTTTTTGGTATTTTGTTCTGTGGTTATTAAATATGAAAACAAATATGTCAAACATGAAAATTAATAAACATAGTCTGTATTGGAGAGTTAGATAAAATCACCCTATGATATGCAGAAATTGACAATTTTCACCATTTTATATGCAGAGAATCAAGTTGGGACTTTATCCTCCTTGTCATCTTCTTTATTAGTCTTGGATTCCAAGCTGAGATCTGCTACTTTATATCTGATTGACAGTTGTTTTGCTGTTTTGCTGTTTTACTTTCCTAACTAATAGCTCAAGGTGGTGGATACAGAGTATGTCGTTTGTTAGTATAGCTAGTCAATTGTGAAAATCCAGGCCCCACATGTCTCCCCTTTTCTTCCAAATAACTTCAACAAAAAGGCCAATGGAGAGAGAGGAAACATGAAAATGTGTTTTCTTTCTGAAGACCATTTAATATGCTTTTAATACAAAAGTTTAATTTGGATTTTCTTACTAACCTTTTTGTAGCCTATCTTTGGAAGAGTTTAACTTCTACAGTAGATTCAGTGTATCTTTTATCATGATTCTAAGCCATTTCCATATCATCAATTAACATATTCACTGAATATGAGATCCAATTTTAACATGTCTAAACTATAAGTGAAAGCTAGTTTTCATGCAAAAATACAAGTAGGATAAACAGGTGCAACAATGCCTATTAAATTTTTTTGCTGAGTTCTTGGTATAAATATGTAACATTAATTAGAAAGTCTTCTTTTTCATGTTTTTAATTAATGGTTTATTTTTCTCTACCAATAAGAACACCTCAGTTACTTTTTGCCACTTCAAAATAACAATTTCATGAGCCCATAACATAATTCATTTTTGTAACATTATCCAATTGTTAATATTGATTTGAGCAAATATTATTTATGTAAACATCTGGTTTATCATTTAATATATTTTAGAGCTTTGACTATTCCAGAGCCTACATACATGTAGTTTGTTTAATTTTTTTTTCGAGGTAGGGTCTCGCTCTGGCTCAGGCTGACCTGGAATTCACTATGCAGTCTCAGGGTGGCCTCAAACGCTCGGCAATCCTCCTACCTCTGCCTCCCGAGTGCTGGGATTAAAGGGGTGCGCCACCACGCCCGGCTTGATTAATTTTTATTAGCTGCAATTTTCTCCTACTATTGGTGCTTTTGATTTTAATTTTAACAGTATAAAAACACTGAAATCTCCTCTTTGAACCATTACTCTTTGCTCTTATAAATATAGGTGATTGATTGCTGAATATTGATCAAATGAATTATGAATATATATGTATATTTACATATACAATGCATTTAATAATCTCTGTCAAATAGGCAGTTGATGTGATACATTATTGCATAGATAAAGTTTTTTTCAAAATTTCAAATTCAAGTTAAAAATGGGATATAGTGTGGAACACTGAAGTGTATAAAATATAGCTGTAATGTTTCAGTTCTGAGTTTGATTCTTAATTATCTCTCATTCTAAGTTAAACATCGATAAAATGTTCTGAGATATTCCATTCACTCCATTTACAGAAAACTAAGTTATATTTCTAGAAACCATTGTTTCATAATTCAGAG
Organism: Jaculus jaculus; assembly: GCF_020740685.1. Lineage (NCBI taxonomy): Eukaryota > Metazoa > Chordata > Mammalia > Rodentia > Dipodidae > Jaculus > Jaculus jaculus. The sequence goes on along the minus strand of NC_059112.1, from coordinate 74,984,091 downwards.
AATGGTGGTCACATATGATGATTCTAGGGCATTTTATGGGAGCTACTCTGCCTCATGTAATTGCCACATGTAGATTAAATCTTCTTTTCTGTTGGAAGGTATCTTACACTGGGGTACTGTAAAGAAATGTCACAAACAGAAACTGAAAAATGCAGAGAAAATAAACACCCATGAAATAATTCTGATACATCTATTCACCAATGTTTATTGTGAGAAACTATCGTTCTGAGCACAGCTCTTTACATACAGCTGGAACAAAAGCACTTGTCCTTCAGAATAGGGCTTTCTCAAGGCCTTCATTTTACAAATTGAGCATATTTTTTAATTTTCTGAAAACATGTGTCTTTATTGATACAGTACCTAAAGATTAAATATTCTTTAAAATACTGAAGTACACTATATCTGCTGATCTCGGTATTTTGACATATTTTATTTAAAGTGTATCTTCCTTGGTTTTCCTATCTGTACAAAGAATTCTGGCTTTTCCATTATGTTATTAGAAATTGAGTGTACAGACTACCTTAAAGGCTTTTGATGCTAAATGTCTAGGACTATGTATTTTGCAATATGTAAGACACATTTCTCCTTTTACTCCTTTCTTTCTTTCTTCCTTCCTTCCTTCCTTCCTTCCTTCCTTCCTTCCTTCCTTCCTTCCTTCCTTCCTTCCTTCCTTCCTTCTTTTCTTGTAATACTAAGGATTGAATCTAAGGCCTTGTGCATGCTAGGTAAGAGTTCTAGCACTTAGCTATATTTCCAGCTCTTTTGATCCAAATTTTTACTTGCATGTAATCTATGTTGATTCTAGAATACTCACATTGTTACCTTTATTCACATTATTTCTAATGCACAGTCTTGGAAACAGTTAGATATTATGTGTATATTTATGAAATGAATGAGTAGATTTTTATTCTGTTCTGAAAAGAGTCGCCTGTAGGTCAGCTGTTTGGAAGAAATTAGGTACATTCAGGTGGTATAGGAGTAGACTACAGTGTTTTGTGATGTACCACAAAAACAGACGAAAAAGTATGGAATTTGGAGTGTGAGAGAAATTATACAAAATCTGACTTTGGGAAATGTAAAACTAGTTTTAATTTTCTGGAATTTTTGTATAAGTAATATATACATTGGCTTCCTGGAAATAAGGTTGAGAAAAATGTATGGTTGTATGGATTTATATTACAGATTAGTACTAATCTTGTGACCTTTCTGAAGATTCAACTTACATGTCAGTGAAGTCAAATGCTTTATTTAAACAAAATAGACCCTGGTTGGTGGGGTTGAGGGCTTTCTGTACAAGCAAACAAGAGAATCAGAGTTCAGATTCTCATCACCCATGGAAATGCCAGGGTGATGAGGCGACCCTTTCATAACCCCAGAACTCTGAAAAATGGAAACAGGGAAGCCCCAGGATAAGCTGGCTAGCTGGACTAGACTTATCCCCTAGCTCTGGGTTTATGTGAGTGATCTTGCCTCAGTAATATGATGGAGAAGTGAGGAAGATACACCAACCTTTGACTTCCTCCATGTGTATACTCATGCACATGCACCCATACATAAATGCTCCCACAAGCACACACGCATGCATATGCAACAAACATACACAAAACAAAAAAATGTCAAATGGAGCAGATATGAAAGTGTTATATGAATCATCCATCATAACAGAGATGCACAATTTAATTACACTTTTGCTTGTACTGTACTTGCCAAAATATATAAGAATTCTCACTTGGAATGAAAGATGGAATTAGCTTTATTCCTTTATTTCAGTTTCTGATCCTGCTGCAAGCACATGTGAAGTATAATTAGACCACAGCAAAAGAATTATGTGGGTAATTATGTGAATGAACATATGAAGTTCACTTTTTTCTTGCAAGCTTAAAATTTCAGCACATACCTAATCACACTTTTATTTAAGTAATGTGAGGTTTTCAAAAGAGGAACCACATCATGTCTCTTTAATTAGAGTTTGGATCTTGAAATGCTGCTGTGATTACATTCTCTTCTATGAAAGGATATCATAAACTACTAGTGAATTTCTAGTGGATTTTTTTTTTTACCCCTCAAGATACATTTAAGGAACATGCAAAAACAATGACACAACTTTTTTTAAAAATATTTTTTGTCCATTTTTTATTTATTTATTTTGAGAGTGACAGACACAGAGCGAAAGACAGATAGAGGGAGAGAGAGAGAGAATGGGTGCGCCAGGGCTTCCGGCCACTGCAAGCGAACTCCAGACGCATGCGCCCCCTTGTGCATCTGGCTAATGTGGGACCTGGGGAATCGAGCCTTGAACCGGGGCCCTTAGGCTTCACAGGCAAGCGCTTAACCTCTAAGCCATCTCTCCAGCCCAAGACACAACTTTTAATAAAAACAAAATAAAGCTAAATAAAACTAAGTGTACATGTTGGCATTGTTTTCCACAAAGCTATAAATAGTACAAAACTTCTAAGTAACTTTTGCCATTTTGAAAGCTTGGCACCATGTTACTCCACTGTCATTGTCCTGGATGTTGATTTTGTGTTAAAATTGCTATTGATATTTTATGTCTTTGAAATATAGAAGTGTTTGAATCTTAATTCTATTAGGGGAAAATGACACTAAAACCATCAATGCATTTAAAGTCTATTTTAATTTTTGTAGAGTTTCAAAATAATGCCAAACCAATATAGACCATGTAGTCAGTTAAAGAGAAAGTAAAACCCCTGGCTCATCCACAGGATCATGAGTACAAACACGAAATTCTTCATAAGCTTGCATTAAATTAAAATCTTAAAGTATTAAGACATATAAATAAGTACATTTTAAAGCAAAATGCTTATATCAATATATACATGACACTAGCCTATATAGTTTTATTAGTTCCATCAATAGAAATCCTGTGATGAGACATAGAAAAGGCTGGTATGCAACTTAAAAACATTTTGTATCTTAACTCACTATAAAAGTCTATAAAATTTTCAGTAAGAATTTCTCTAAATAATTTAATGTCCAAAGCATAGGGTTGCACTAAATACAGATACAAGCAAATACAAGCTTTAGCACATTTGAAAAGTGCTTATGAGCTGTGCTTTATGGCTGTAAAATAGAGTACAAAATTCTATAAAACATAAAAGCAGCTTATATTGTATACAAAATGATTTTTTTATTGTTTATAGCTCTGGAGTTGGGATATCTAAGTTTTTGAAATAATTAAAGTTTTTTTTTTTTTAATTTTTTACCACTACTCTACTCAGATTCTACTCGGGTCAATCTTATTTCACATGGATTATGGTCTTATCTAAAAAATCTACAATGACAAAAAAGGTGAAAAACTACTATGAATTTTTAAGTGGTTACTTTAGAGATTAGTCTGTTGCTATTATCATTTAAAAAGGACACTGCAATGTGAGATCTCATCCTTTTGCCTTTCTCCATCAAAGCTAGTGTAATTTAACAAAAGCTACATCAAAAAATATATATCACCATGATGTTGAGTTTCCTTGTCCAGCACACCCAATCTGTGAATACAGGATTTAAAATACTAAGCTAATCTTTGCTTTACTGTTCCTGAGTTTTCTGTTATTGTTTGTTATCAGTGTTAGGAATGGAACGCTGGGGCTCAAGCATGTCACAGAGGAGCTCTACCACTGAGTTTTGCTCCAACCTTGTCATAATATAAAATTAGAGATAAAAATACAGCTAGAAAGCCCTCAACGATTTTTAGTAATATCAGTTATGCATTAGTCTCTAGCGTTCAGAATATGGCTGCCTTCCATTCTCCAGCTATTGTTTCCTAAGAAAGGACAGAAGGAAGTTCAATATCCCAGAAGTGTGTACTTTGCTAATGAACGTTGTACTTCCTGGTCAAAGTTCAAATCTTAAAGGGACAACAGTGAACATAACTGCTATTTTAATGGTCTCTAAGAAAGATCTTTTCTCTTACTTTATAAAATTCTCAGGTACTACAGCATTTTGAATTGTTTACAGTGGACTGTGGCTAAAGGCAGAGAACTCTTTATTATAGTCATGGCCTGTTAGTTCCTTTTGGATTTTCAAAGACTTCTGGATTGAGTAGGCAGCAGAGATGTGTTATATGTAAGAACTGAGGTTTGATAACAAATAAGATGCATAGCAGATAGTTCATTTATCATGACTGTACATCTGCAAGTGATAGATGGGCTCTTATGTGGGCCATCTGTTAAAAAAGGGAGAGTGTGGGCATGGCAGGGTGGTTCACACCTTTAATGCCAGTATTTGGGAGTCATAGGTAGGAGGACTACTGTGAGTTCATGGCAAGCCTGACACTATACAGCAAATCCCAGTTCAGCCTGGGCTAGAGTGAGACCCTACCTCAAAAAATGGATAGTGAGGCAGGGCATGGTGGCCCAGCCTTTAATCCTAGCATTTGGGAGGGAGAGATAGGAGGATCACCAGGAGTTCAAGGCCACCATGAGTATACATAGTGAGTTCAAGATCAGCCTGGACTAGAGCAGAGTGAGACCCTACCTCACAAAACAAAACAAAACAAAACAAAAGATATTGGAGAAGAGTAAAATGAAAAGTTTGTTTAACAATTTTGTGAATATGATCAGATATACTCTCTTTTCTTCCCCAAGCTCTTCTTCCCCACCACACATTTTTAGAGCTTTAAAATAAACACATATTTTGCTCATTAATAATTTTCTAGTTTTGTATGCATGTGTTGGAGCTTTACACAGGGTGGATATCACAGAACATTCTCAAGAGTTGGTTCTCTCAGTTCATCTTATTAGGGTAGCCAATCTGTTGTTTTACCCTTGCTAATATCAGGCTAGTTGGTCCATGTATCTAGATTTTTCTCTTGGCTCCACTTACCATTGCTTTAGTAGCATTGTTTTCATGTTGTGTATTATTTTGCCTCTGGATTGACATGTATGTTGGAGAACATCCAAAGGGTAGACAGGCTTGTAAGCAAGTGTCTTCAACCATAGAACAATCTCTCCAGTTCTTGTTGACTACTTAACAATAATAATTGTTATTTTTCAATTTTATTTATTTTTGAGAGAGACAGATGGGAGAGAGAGAGAAGCAGAGACAGAAAAAGAGAGAGAAAGAGAGAGAGAATGGGCACACAAAGGCCTTTAGCCACTGCAAAAAACTCCAGATGCATGCACCACCTTATGCATTTGCATCTGGTTTTGCAGGCAAGTACCTTGACATAAATGGAGGATGGTTTAGTAACTAATTAGTCTATTTGTTTTCTTAATGTATTCATAAATATAGTATACAATGCTCTATGACTTAGAAAATTTAGAATGCCATCTAAAATTTAAGACATTTATAAATACTAATAACAAACATGACCTACCTGTGTTCTTTGTTTTTCATTATGTCTATATGACATAGATATTATAATTGCATTTTGGGAAATATCTCAAACCAGTTTGAAATCAACCTAATTGTTATGTCTGAGTTTATATAGGCAATTTTGTGTATACATATTTGCCAACAATTTTATTAAGTGATTGATAAATATTTGTCAAAATAATAACATGATTGTCATATATCTATGCTCACACTTAATTTCATGAATCTTGAGGCATAAAATCAAATAGAATCATGGGTAGGGTATTTGCAATGCTGAGATACACTGGCCTGTATCTGATTAACTGCTGAGTCCATCACCTAGAACATGCATTAGTGTAGTGCTCTGATTCACATCAGAGTTGGGACAGAATCCCCACAAGCTATTATTATGTCACCACTTTCGCTTAATCCTTCTGGTCTATTTTAACTCTGTAAATTACATTGCCAATTTATATTAAGAAAAAGAATCAACTTTCACACTTGGCGTAGACTGAAGGAAGACCAGGATAGCTCCTAAGAAAGTAGCCCTGGCTGTTGTGGTTAAATTTTCTTGGTAATAATTTATATGTAAAGAGGAGTGGCAAAGATAGCAGAGAGTTAATTTTATACACTTCAACTAGATTTTCATAATGTTAACACTTCATATTAAGAGTAAAATTGACAGAAAAGGAAAAATAACCATTGGCACAATATGATTAGGTATACTATATGATTTATTTCAGTGATAACTATTTTTCAATACTTTTTTAAAATTTAAATTCAATGTACATATTATATTCTCTTCATTAAGTTTATTTATTTATTCATCCATTCATTTTTGTATTCTGGATTATAGTTACTTTTTGTGCTATGGTAGGCGTAGGAAAAGAAGTAGATAGTAGAACTGGAACAGCTGTGAAGACAGACAGGGTTATTGAATACATGAGTCATAATTTCTAGACCAAGCTTGAAGAACTCAAGACAGAGCATTAAGTTTGATTAAGTCAATGAGACTTGAGGATGAGATCAGAGCATGTTCAGAAGGAGAAGCACTAGTTACACTTTAGACTTGTTAAGATTAAATATATTTATATGGCATAACCATAAGATGAATGGCTGCCACATGGCTCAGGTTTATGAAAAATAGAGATTGTAAGATCAAATATATTATCACTACTATCCAGAAGGAAACTGCCATAGCTTCAAAGGTGACCAAAATGCTTTGCATGAGACATCAGGCCTTCAGAGTTCAGAAGGACATGCCATTCTCATCCTTCTCTATCCTAAATTTACGTTCCAACTTAAGAACACAGGGAGCTTCAGTATAAGAACCAAGTGTATATGGTTGTATAAAATTTGGTGAAAGACATAGGAGTATATAAAGCATGCAAGGAAAAGAAAGAAGTTTGGAAAGTTGAGACCATCATACTTAAGGGCTTAAATGTATGCAGAAAAGTTAAAAAATCTATTCCTGCCCAGGAAAGATAGTAAAAATTAGTATCTTAAATATAATAATTATTTTCATAGAAACATTTTAGTGCCTTCCTCCTCTGGAAAAAAACTGTAAATTTTAATTATGATGTGTCATTTATTTGTACATGTAAAAGCACACTCTTTATGTTGGAGCAAATGGAAAGATTCCTGTGCAAGCTTGTGCAATAAATGATTTGATGGCTCTGGGGGAAAATAACTAGTCTTTGACTGGATTTGATGCCACTATATAAGCAATAAATATCTATTTAAAAGCCTATGGCTATGGGGGGGGTCATAAACCCTGGGTTGAAGACACTACTGATTTTTTTACTAAATCGACATAGTGTGCTCACAAACTCCCATTCAAATATTTATGCTTATATCTACATATAAATGCCACTCTCACTTTTGGCTAGAGAAGCACTTTTTAATATTTTTTTTTATTTTAAAATTTTATTTTATATATATGTTAGAGCTGTTTAAACTCTTATTCCTTTAACCTGCTCTCATTTTCCTGGGGCCCTCCTCAGTGGGGTTATTATGGTATTCACTGTGGGGTCAAGAAGACACTAGTCAGGCACTGGGGGTGTGGTGAGAACCATGCCTCAGGAAATTTATATTCACTCTGTTGCCCTTAGAATTTCTCTGCCCCCCTCTTTGTAATGTTTCCTGAGCCATGGCAGGCCTGGTGACAGTCTGATTTAGTGATGAGTTCTCTGCAGCCTCTGAATTTCTGCCTTGATAGGTTTTGCTTGATTGCCATGCCCTGTCCCCATTACTCTTGAACTGGTTGTCATTCTTCACATCACTGCTTTCTCTGAAATTTCTCTTTGACCTGGCAGATGTGGTAGAAGTGGGAAGTGGTACATCTCATGGTGGGGAGTCCACTATAATCTTGGCTTATCAATAGATCTTGTTTCTCCTCCATTTTCTCTTCCATCTGTAAATTAAAGCAAATTCTCCATACAAGAGTGAGAGCAGCTTTGGTTAAAGGAATATACAATGTTATTTAAGAGAAATTCTTTTTGGTGTGCAAGCTCACTCTTCTTCAAGCTTTTATTTTATGTTTTTTCTGATGACATTGACTACTGGGGAGACTCAAAACTCATCAAAGGGTTGAGAAAAAGTAATAGTGGAATACTCAGCACTAAATAAGCCAAATATATCTTACTCTCCAAGGTTCAGGGACCATTGCAGAAGAGATGGAAGAAAGAATGTAAAAGCCAAAGGAAAGGGAGGAGTGATTTGATTTGGAATATAGTCTTCTATACATTAAGTGACCATGGTATTCATGACCTCACAATGACTGATACTATCTACATAAGACTTGTAAAATATGAGAGCAAACAGGAAAAAAAAATGATGCCATCATACAACAAGAGCACTATATGCTAAAAAAAAAAGCACTTATGACAGTTGGAAGGGGAAGAGGAGAAAAAAAAAGGATAGTGGAGAGTGACCATGATCAGGGTACGTTGTGTGTCTGAATAAAGGTTTTGAATAACAAAGTACAAAAAAAAAAAGACTTTTTCATCAAAAGCTACCAAAAAAATATGTAACAACTACAAAGCAATAAATTCCCTGAGGCCAGAATGTTCCCATCATGCTATTGGGAACACTCAGCACTGCATGTTCCTACATGGACCAAATTAGTGAGTTATGTAATTTGTAAGTGTGAGCATGCACTTAGATTTTATGTCAAAAATAAGATTTTCTGACTGGAGTTGTGGGATATGGTGGATTTCAGTCTACTCTCAAGAAGAGGTAATAGGGCAGCTTCAGTGTGATGTTGGAGTTGAAAACAGGAAATGAATGACATACATATTATTATATTGTAACTTATGACATCCTACCATTCATAAGAGTCAAGGTGGATACATTTAATTGCTATGAGGAAATTAGACAAGTGATTAAGGACTCCAAATAATTACAAGTCCATCATGTAATATTCACATGTTCCCAATTACACCTACAAGGTGATACACCTTGACTTAGAATTACATCACTATGAAGACCCAGATCCTGAGGCTAAAAAGTTTTCAGTACATTTTTGTTGAGTGGTACAGTAAATAGAGGTAACATCACTTACCTTTCTCATAGTAAATATGCACCTGTATACATACATACATATAGATAGATAGATAGATAGATAGATAGATAGATAGATAGATAGATAGATAGAAAATAGATAGATAGATATAGATATTTATCAAATAAACTTTATGGTTTATATATGTAATTTATGTAAATCATATTTATCTTTCATAAATCAAATAAATATGATGTATTTATCAGATAAATCATTCATATGTGTTTTCTATTTTGTTCTGTGAAAATTCATATGATAAGGATTGAATAAAAATAAATGAGGCTTAAAGTACTCACAATCAAGAGAATCCTTTTAAGAAAATGAATGGTTTCATTCAGAATTATTATGACAGAACTAGACATGTGTCACATTAGGAGATTTAGTCCTTTAACTGCAGTCTTAAGGGATAGTTAGAGTGGCTATGAAGAGTGACTTCACATGGATAATGATTGACAGAAATGTGGATGGAAAAAATATTCCTATCCTTCCTTATTACAGTGTTCTTTAATTTTCATGGTGTTATTATATTTCTTAAAAGTATTTTTTCAGAGCTGGAGAGATGGATTAGTGGTTAAGGCATTTGCCTGTGAAGCCTAAGGACCCAAGTTCAAACTCTCTCCAGATCTCACATAAGTCAGCTGCACAAAGGTGATGCAAGTGCATCGTCACACCTGTGCGATGGGTGGCACACATGCTGGAGTTCCATTTCAGTGGCTGAGGCCCTACTCTCTCTCTCTCTCTCTCTTTCTCTCTCTCTCTTGCTCTTAAAATAATTTTACGTATTCATTAGAGAGAGAGAGAGATTGAGAGAGAGAGAGAGAGAAAGAGAGAGAGAGAGTCAGAAAAATAGAGGTAGAAGGAGTGGGAATATAAATGGGCACACCAAGGCCTCTTGCCAATGCAAGAAAACTCCAAATGCATTCACCACTTTGTTAATCTGGCTTTACTTGAATACTGACTGGTACATCAAACCTGGGCCATCAAGATTTGCAAGCTAACACTTTTAACCACTGAGTTATCTCAGTTCAGTGTAGTAGAAGTTGTTGCAGTTGAAGTTGGTGTTAAATAGTGCTAAGAACTGGCTTGTCATCCCTATTAATCATAGACATCAAAGGGTTGTGTGAAGTATCCATTTTTTCATAATGTAGATATTCTGGAACTAAGATAAATTCCCTCAGTAGTATAAGCACCTTCACAAAATACTTTCTACAGGCTTCTTCCTTAAAGTAAGAAAAGTAGGACTGGGGAGATGGCGTAGCTATTATGGCACTTGCCTGTGAATCTGAAGGACTCAGGTTCTACTCTCCAGATCCCATGTAAGCCAGATGCACAGTGATGCAAATGCGCAATGTTGCACATGAGCACAAAGGAGCACACTTGTCTGGAGTTTGTTGCAAGGCTGAAGGCTCGACAGACCCATTCTTTCACTCTTTCTCTTTCTCTCAAATTAAAAAAAAAAAAAAGAGCTGGATATGGGTATTTCTGCCAAATCAACTGCTCAGGGTATGCAATATTGAAGTCTGGGTATTATTTGAAGTTTAGCCAACATTCTGCATTTAAAAGTCCTTGTTTGGAAAATTCACTTAATGACATAGTTGTAATTATTTGAACCATGGAAATTTTTTAAAAGTTTTCTCAATTTAGAAAGATTCTCACTTATTCAAACATCTCAGATTACTAAGCACTATTTTTTTTGTGGAAAAATATCTTGTGTAATTCTGAGTTAAAATATTCATCATAGTTTATTTTATGGAAAGAAATTTTGACAACTTCAACTACATTGTATTGTTATATTTATTTATATCTATGGTTATAATTATTTGATCCATGTGTCCTTTAATAAATGATAGGAGGGGTCCTGCTTACATTGCTAGGGTTCAGAAAACGTACTATGTTTCACAATTATTCTAGAAAGTAAGTGACATTTTTAGTAAACTATAACAATAGCTACTGAAATAGTAAATTATAAGATCAAAGTAATATGTTTTTAGTGCTACAGAAACACTTATTTCACAGTGGGATATTATCATGAGCACTTTAAAGCTTATTAGAATAGCAATGATACCATTAATGCATAGGACAAAATTGTAAGTCAGCTTGCATTATAGTTCTAGTAAGTGGCTATTACAAACCAAAGCCAAATACTGGTTTGGAGTTCTTGTTTGAAACTATATTGATGTACTTATTACATTGGTATTGAAAGGAATGAGTGAGCTATAAAGTGTGAGTTCTAAAAGAAATGTACTTTGTGTGTAGACTTGTAAATTCAAAATACTTGACAAATTTGTATCTGTCTTTATCATACAGAAATGGTATTGATCTGGGTCTGGTGGCTCATACCTTTAATCCCATCATTCAGGAAGCAGAGGTAGGAAGACTGCAATGACTTCACAGCCACCCTGAGACTACATAATGAATTCTAGGTCAGCCTAGACAAGAGTGAGACCCGACCTCAATAAACCAAAAGAAAAAAATGAAAAATGGTATTGAGATTATCAATGGATATAAATGTGACCTTGTGAGTGTGATAATGATTTCCCACTTCCTAAAACTGTTGCACATGATACATAAGTAGTTCTCATTTCACAAAAATACAAGGCTAAGATAACATTATTTTAATTCAGCAAAATTAAAGAGACCCAAAGAACTCCACTAATTCAGTAAATGCCAAATTAATATCTATGTGTCTGAAGGTTAGCTGTCCAAAACGCGTGCTTGGTAAAGTTTTGGGACATCCAAGCTCAGACAATTCCAGTGATTATTGTTCATGTGTCATAGGAAATACAGCCCCCAAATACAAACTTTATAGTTAGAACCCTGTAGCTGGGAAGATATCCCAGTCAGTAAAGTGCATTCCTCACATTCGTGAGAGCACAAGTTTGATGCTGGGCATTGTGGCATGTGCCTGTAATACCAATATTAAGAAGGTAGAGTCAGGAAGATTCCTGGAGCTCACTGGCCAGCCACTCTAGTCTAATTATACTGTCTTGTACTTTTTTGTCAAAACAAAACAACCAGATTTATTTAGTTTAACAGTTTATTTTATCCAAAGATAAATGTCAAAATGAAACCAGGGACATACACATGTAAGTGCCCATCCTCCAACATAAACTCAGATACTGTCAACAAAAAGACAAAGTTCTGTTCAATAAATATTACCATTTCTGGAAGATATTTTTCCACTCCCAATCCCATGTCCTCTTCTTCATAAGACCACTGGGTTCTTCAGGATAGCACCTTGTTCTACAGCCATCTCTGAGCCCTGGTTTACATTTCTCAAGCTCTTTAACATGTGTGCATGTTTTCAGCTTGTGGGTAACCTTAGAAAATGGATCACGCTGGATTGGAGACATGGCTTATTGGATAAAACACTTGCCTGAAAAGCCAAAACACCGAAGTTTGATTCCTCAGAACTCATGTAAGTCAGATACACAAGGTGGCATATACATCTGGAGTTCTTTTGCAGGAGCTGGCTCCTCCCTCTCTCTCTCTCAAATAAAGTAAACAAAATAAAAACAATTTTGGGATGGAGCAATGGCTTAACAGTTAAGGCACTTTCCTGATAAGCCTAAGGGCTCATGTTGGACTCCCCAGATCCCACATAAACCAGATGTACATACAAGTATGTCCACAAAGTTGGGCACACGTCTGGAATTCAATTGCTAGTGCTGGAGGCCCTGGCTTGCCAATCCTCCCTCTCTCTCTCTCTCTCTCTCTCTCTCTCTCTCTCTCTCTCTCTCTCTATCTCTGTCTCTCTTTCTCTGTCTCTCTCTCACACACACTCATAAAGCAAACAAAAAAAGTGAATCATGCTTCCTTGTATGCACACTTGCTCCAGCTGTGCCACTCTGTGCCGTCTGCATACATAATGACTTTGATGCCCTCCATTTCAGCTAGCTTCCTCCGCTACCCTACCAGTGCTGCTGCCACATGTTACCATGTGGTCTCAGCCTCAGGCAGGACTTGTATTACCACACCAATAGACACCTCTGCAAGAAGACAATTCAAAGGTGGACTCCCTCCTTTTGAGTTCTAAGACAAATGTTGGCATTAAAGGCTTGAAAACAAGGGGATGGCAGACCTGTGTTCTCAGAACAACACAGCTATCTTATCATGCTTAAGATTAACTAGAAAATGCTGGGGATGCAACAAACTCAGTTAGAGAAGGTCTGGCCAGAACACCTGATTCTTTTCCAGTTGGCACTAGAAACAAAATATCTTTCAACATATTATCCCAGTGTCATGTCCTCCAGGTATGAGACCCAGGATGGTCTGCTTTCTAGGGCCCTGTAGCTTCTGTAGAAGAAGCCCTCACAGACAAATGAGAATCTTCCCTGAAAAGCTCTCCTATGCCATAGCATTCTGTGCTCTGGTAATGGCTGAAAGACTTCTGTGGTCCTCTGCTTCCTTTTGTAAGTACTAAATCTGCCTCATATAACCTTCTCTCTTGCTCTCTTCCTCTCTTTTCCTCTCCTCTTCTCTTTTCTCCTCTTCTCTCTTTCCCTCTCTCTCTGTGTTCTCACAGAGCTAAGACAGTCTTTACCACAGAGACTACCAGCTTTGCATACCTCTTATCCTTCCATCTTATTTCTTAAAGCTTACTGCAGATATTTACACCACAAAAGCTTACTGGAACAGGATCATAGTATCTAACATGTAGTAATATTGATACTCCAGGGTTTATCGAATCTATTACAAGGGTTTGTTTTACCACAATATGCAGCAGTGTTTATAGAGTTCAGAAATAGTTCTTAAACTCCAAACCCTGAGTTCATGTCTGTTTTTAGAAAAAAAAAAAAAAAAAGGATAAAGCAAGAGTGAGAAGGAGCCATTATTTTTTATTATTATTATTTATTTGAGGGAGAGAGAGAGAGAGAGAGAGAGAGAGAGAGAGAGAGAGAGAGAGAGAGAGGGAGAAAATGGGTATGCCAAGGCCTCCAGCCACTGTAAACAAATTCCAAATGCATGTGCCACTGTGTGTATCTGGCACCTTAACCACTATACCATCTCTCCAGCCCAAACCAGTAATTCTTATTCAGAAATATGAGGGATACAAAGGAGAGGGTTTAAGAACTGAGAAAGAGAAAATGGATACATCCACTTTGTCTACGGAGAGAGAGCGTAGAGCTCAAAACCCGAGAAAGGGAATGTGGATAAACTGAAATGGTCCAAAAGCCTGGAAAACAAACGGGGGCCCTGAAAATAAAAATAAGAAAAGAGATTTTTCTAAAAGTTATGCACTTTTAATGAAATTAAAAGTTAATAGAAATAATAACAACAACAAAAAAATCCCTTTCCACTCTGGCAGTCTTACTTGCTCTGGGATCCAGCTGTGGAGCCAAAGAGCCCACACGAGAATCTGTTCAGGAGCCCAGGTAAGATTATCTATTTTGGAATCATGGAATTGTCTCTGGAAGAGGTTGGCACACCTAGGTAAAGTGTCAGAGTCAATTGGTCTAGGCTCAGAGATGGGGTCCACCCACAAATGTGTGGGATACACACGAGAGAGAGAGAGAGAGAGAGAGAGAGAGAGAGAGAGAGAGAGAGAGGGAGAGGGAGAGAGAGATCTGATTGGATGTGACATGCAGATGCTGAATTCCAGTTCTGTTGCTCAGGGAGGTGGTGAGACAGCATGACAGGAGGTAAGGGTCCTCTTTTGTAAGCCTTTCATAACTTACTGCCTGCACTGAAGCTACCTGACTAGTCCCTCTCAATGTCTTTAAACATTTCATCCAAATTGACAATGGAAGGCCAGTCTATTTATCAAAAAGCAAATGTAACAATAAAACAATTATCTTTTCATAGCAAAAATAAATGACATTATTCAGTAGTAGAAAAGTGAGAAGTATCCTAAATAATCAGATACAAAAATTAAGCACAGTGATACCATTTCATCATCTTGGTGAGATAATAAAACTCTGCTGTCAATACAAAATTCAATGTTTTGTTCAAAACTGCAGCCTCAGACTTCTGCATGACAAAATTCTTTTTCCATTATTTGCAATGAAATCTGAGATGCCAAATTCTACATCTTAACATAATGCTACTTTTCATAAATATAATAGTTTCCCAATTAAGATCTACATATGCAATTTATTATCCTAGTATGGAGATTGCTAAACCTACAAGTGCAAGGTTTTTAGTGCCAGGGAAAATTGGGCCCTCTTTGTACCTGGTTAATGTTCAACTACTGACTATATCCTCACCATTCAAATTAAGGCTTCTAGGGAACCCACATTAATTATTCTTTGAACAACAAAGTTTTAATGTTAAGAGTACAAGCAATTTGCTTTATCTTCCCATGAAACTATGCACACATAGAAAATATTATGTTATATGGTAGAGAAGGTGAGATGAAATCATGAATTTATTTTACCCAAGGTACGAGATGACCTTCTGTTCAACTGGACAAGGATGCTAATGGGTATACTTTATATACAGTTATATATTTTCACTTTTCTTAAAATATAGAAATATTACCTGCACAAGACCTACCCTTCAACACATTGTCATGCATGAAGGAGGGAAAATAACAAAAAAGACAAAGGCATCAAAATAGAAAAGAAATAGTGGTAAAGAAGAGGTGATTTGATGGGGGTAGGGGTACAAAAGAAGATGTTGGGAGGGGATTGTAGTAATGTTTTAAATGAAGTCTTACAATGTAAAATTAGAAACATGATGAAGTGCTAATAATGGGAATATAACATTCAGTCATGCTTTCTCTTTCACCAACACCATCTGTCATGATGAGAGAGAACACTACATATAAGTGATTCATTCCGCTTTTTATTCTACAAAGGGATGATGGATCTGCGGAGGGATGAACTTGGAATCCTTACTTTGATGGCTTGGCTATATTAAGTTTATAAACCTATAAACTTTGTCAGATGGTATATTTTTTGGAATGGCTGTGAGATATGAACATTTCATATCACTAAATTAAACAACAATCAATGTTGTATGCTTAAAAAGGTTTCAGAATAGATAAGGGCATACAAAAGATGAAATAGAACATTTTACTAGGTCAAAAGGAATTGCATATGTCAATATTAATGGACAAAACTCATTCTTAAAAGGAAAAAGTCTGCCTGTCAGCCTGCCCATCACTGTTTCTTTCTCTCCCCCTCTCCTACTTTTGTTATTTATTCACAGAACTTTCAAGGCTCATGTAGGAATCAAGAAAAGGATTAAATATTTAAATAATATTTCTGAGGAATTTACATTATTGTGGAATAATTTACCTCCATGCTGTATATAGTTCCTTTTCCCATCATAAAGAATAGGACACTATGTAATCATAGAATCATAGAATCATAGAATCATGCTCACATAAAAGGCAGGGCATATGAACATCACTAAAAATTATTTCCTTTGAAATTACACATTGATGGCATAGATTTATGATAAATTCTGAAGAAAAATTTAGGAAAATTTAGTGTTTTGATGAGCCATCCCTAAAAGATGAGCATGAAGACACTAATCACAAACAATATGCTAGAAATAAAACACTTAAAGTGAGTGGCTTCTGTGAGTTTTAACAGTTATGTTGAGATACCTTTCTGGTATAGCTTGGTATTGATCATTAATACACTCTCCCAGTTTTCTCAAGCCATTCTTGGCCCCTGAGTTGTGAATCTGAGTTCTCCATAAAAGGAACTGAAAAGTTATAATCTGCTTCTTATAACTGCACACTTCAGAGCTGCTGGTCTTGGTCATAGCTGCCTATGTCTCAAGTTTCAGATCCATCCATCCTCCTGGTTGGAACTTTTGCAAACCATGTGAACAACCAGAAAACATGTAATAAATAGTTCCTGTGGTAGTTTGAATGGATGTCTGACAACAGATTCAGAAGTCACCAAGGGTAGACCTTAAGTTCCAGCCCTAAGGTATGGGTGCAAGTATGGAACTCCCTTGGAAAGGTGTGCAGAGTGCTTGAGCTCTGCATGGGGGTCCTGGAGTGTGCGTGCTTATGGTGCTAGTGGTGGTTTTTCTCTCTGTGTGTGGACCTGTGAAGGAGGGTCAGCTTCTTCCACCATTTTATCAGACTTTCTCTGGTTCTGTAAGTTTCAAATACATCCCATTCCTCACATAAACTGTGTCTGGGTTGGAGGTTCTTCTCAGCAACTCGAAGTTGACAGCAATAGTTTCAGTCAAGATTAAAGGACAGAAGAGAAGACTGAGATAACACTTTTTCTAAATATATTGAGAAATTAACTCATTTGTTTCTTTAAAATAAAACGCCAGGGGGAAAAATGGCTGAAAAACAGAAGCTTATGGAAGGAAAGGATTTATTTTGGCTTGCATTTTTGAGTGGAAGTGTCTGAGAAAGCAGGGAAAGAGGAGACAACCAGTATCACGTCTTCACATCAGCAAGGAAGAGTAGACCATGACAGAGTACCAGCAATGTTTCACCTTGCAAAGGTTTTCCAAGCTTCCAAAACAGGGGCAGCAGGTAGGGAGTAATTATTCAAATTCATGAGTCTCTGAGGCACATGTTACATTCAAACCGACACATTTTATTTTTCAGGGTCTCCTTATGTATCCAGGATTGGTCTTGAACTAATGATTCTCCTGTTTCTACCTATGGAGTGCTGGAATTTATGGTTCTGCCATGCCAGACTACAGTTGGCACCATTCTCCTTTCAGCTTCTGTGAAATCTACTTTTATATGATTCTGCATTAGTGACAACATCCTGTACATATTTTTCTGGGGTTGAGTTAATTCATATAACCCAATGGCTTCCAGTTCCAACAAAACTGCCACAAGTGAGATAAACTCATATTTATGATTGAATTGTATTATATTGTATAGAAGCCTCTTTATGTATTTATAAAGTGATGGATATGTGAGCAATTATACTTACCTATTTTTCATTTCATGAGGGTCTTCCTTACTGTTTTCCATAAGGGCTATGCTGATTAACTCCCCCCTCGAAGTGGGCAACCATTCTTTCCTCCACATCCTCACAAGCACCTGCAACCATTTGTATTGTACTTTAAAAAAAAATTTTGTTTTATTTATTTATTTGAGAGCGACAGACACAGAGAGTAGGAGGCAGATAGAGAGAGAGGAGAGTGGGCACACCAGGGCTTCTAGCCACTGCAAACGAACTCCAGACATGTGCATCCCCTTGTACATCTGGCTAGCTTGGGTCCTGGGGAATCAAGCCTTGAACTGGGGTCCTTAGGCTTCACAGGCAAGCCCTTAACTGCTAAGCCATCTCCCCAGCCCAACCTTTTTTTTATTTTTGATGATAGCTATCCTTATTAATGGTATGTGAAGCTCACTGTAGTTGGATTCCCATTTTTCTGACAATTATGGATGTTGAACAAATTCAGTATGTCCTTTAGCCTCCTTTTTCATTTCAGAGGTAGGTTTATGTAGGTTTATTGCCCACTGTTTGTGGATTCATATTTTTCCTATTGAGTTTTTAGAGCCCTTTACACATTCTGCATATAAAGCCCATGTGAAATACCAATTTTGCAAATGTTTCCTCACATTCTATAGGTTGTCTCTGCTGCCTGTGGAGTGTTGACTTTGTTGTTCAGAAGGGTTAAGTAATCCCATTTGTCTGATTTTGTTTCCTTTACTTCAGAGATATCATCTAGAAAACACTTGCATGGTACAATGTCTTGCAGCATTTCCCTTGTTTTCCTCTACTCATCATGTGCCGCACTTGTTATACTGTTTTGTGCGATTTATTTTTATTTTTATTTATTTACAGAGAGAAAGAGGGAAGGAGGGAGAGAAAGAAGAAGAAGAAGAAGAAGAGAGAGAGAGAGAGAGAGAGAGAGAGAGAGAGAGAGGGAGAATGGGTTTGCCAGGGCCTCCAGCCACTGCAAATGAGCTGAGACACAGACCTTGTGCATCTGGCTTATGTAGGTCCTGGGGAATCGAACGTGGGTTCTTCAGCTTTGCAAGCAAGTACCTTAACCACTAAGTCATCTCTTCAACCCTTTTAATATATGTATTTTTATTTTTATTAATTTGACAGAGAGAAAGAGTGAATTGTTTTTATTACTGGTGTAAAATGTTGTTCCAGCTTCATTCTACTGCTTGTCCAATTTTCCTAACACCACCTTGAAGAGATTGCACCTTTTCCAACTTTGAAAATCAGTTAGGTAAAAATGTGTGGGTCAACTTATCATGTGTTCATTCTCTTCCACTAACTTATGTACCTGCTTTTATGCCAGCCCTCCTCTGTTGTGGTGGGAGCAGCTATTTTGCTTTATTTTGCTTTGATTCATACAAGGTCAATTAATATAGTCCTTGGTGGGTTAAAAGTGGTAAGACTCCTACCTCGGCCCCCTTAGTGCTGGAATAAGAGATTCATACCACCCCACAGCTGGTCGCACACTTGCTGTTTCCATAACTACACTTTGTAAAATGCTTTGAAGTCAGGTATAGTAATGCCTCCTGCTGTGCTTCTTGTGCTCTTAACTACTATGTCTCTTTGGGATTTTTATTTAATTTTATTATGATTCTATACATATTTTGGGATTTTTCCAATTATGTGAATACCACTGGTATTTTCAAGAGTTTCAATATTGATTCTTAAAACCCATGAATATAGTAGCTTAATTTCTTGCATTGTGTTGTAATTTCTATTGTAGTGATCTTTTACTTCTTTGCTTAAATTTATTCCTAGGAAATTTATTTTTACATTTTTAGCTGCTGTAAGTGGGATTGTTTTCTGGTTTCTATTTGAGATAATTTTCCAGGGGCATATAATATGCAACTTGTACATTTAAGCTGCTTTTGTGTCTAGTAACTTTGCAGAGTTTGCTTATTTTCATATCACTTTATTTTATTTTACTTTTATAGTGTTCATTTTCTCTATATAAGATCATATTACTTGGAAGAAATAATAGTTTCTTGACTATTTTTTTCCCCAACCTGGATGCCTTTTCTCTTGCCTAATCACTCTGACTACAGTTTCTTTTTTTCTTTTCTTTTTTTTTTGGTTTTTCGAGGTAGGGTCTCACTCTGGTCCAGGCTGACCTGGAATTAACTCTGTCATCTCAGGGTGGCCTTGAACTCATGGCAATCCTCCTACCTCTGCCTCCCGAGTGCTGGGATTACAGGCGTGAGCCACCACACCCGGCTCTGACTAAAGTTTCTAGCACTTTAGGATTTTAGTGTGAAAAATGGGCATTTCTGACTTGTTATGGTTGCTACAGAGAACATTACAGCTCTCCCTCATTCAAAATGATGCTACATGTTAGCATATTATAATATTTGACATATTGTGGTGCATTCTAGAACCATATACTAGTAGCATCTAGAATTTGTTCAGCATATTTTTTTTATCATGTAGAGATGTTTAACTTATCAATGATCATTCTGTGTCAATTTAGATGTTCATATGCTTTGTCTTGCATTCTCTATATGTGGTGTATCATATTTTCTCATTTGTATATAATGATCCACTCTTGCATCCCTGGGATCAATCTCACCTGATCACAATGACCAGTATTCTTTATGTGCTATTGTGTTCTGTGTTCTGTTTAGGAACTTTTTGTGTCTAAGTTCAAGGACTCTAGACCTGCCTGCATTTTTCTATTAAGAATGTGACCTTATATGGCTTTCGCATCCTGGTAAAAATGACTTCATAGAATTTATTTGGAATAATTTGTTCCTCTCCTATTTTTAGAATAATGAAATCTATTTCTACAGGCATACCACCCATATGTCAGATCTCATCAGAATAACAATATATACTTGACATCTGTTGCAGTCAGGTTTGCATTGCTGGCAGAGATCACCTGACCAAGAGCAGCTTTTGGGAAATAAAAAGGTTTATTTTGGCTTACTCAAGGGGAAACTCCACAATAGCAGGGGAAAACGATGGCATGAGCAGAGGGTAGACATGACCCCTGGCCAACATAAGATGGACAATATCAACAGAGGGTACCAAATCCTGGCATGGGCAAACTGGCTATAACACCCATAAGCCCACCCCCAACAATACACTGCCTCCAAGAGGCATTAATTCCAAAATTTCCATCAGCTGGGAACCAAGCATTCTGAACACCCAAGTTTAGTTTATGGGGGACACCTAAATCAAACTACCACAACATCCATTCTTTAAGTGTACACTAAACATTTCAGCATGGAGGCAATGTTGAACCTGACTATTTCTCTCACGGTATGATCTTGTTATTGATTTATTATTCTTAAAATTATATATTTATATTTATTGATAACTTCAGTACTTACAGACAACAAACTATGCTCTTTCACCTCCCTTCTCCCACTTTCTCCTTCATAACTCTGCTCTCCAACATATGCCCTCCCTCTCTACATTAACCTCCCTTTTAATTTGATGCCATCATATTTTTCTCCTATTATGATGGTCTTGTGTAGTTATTGCTAGGTACTGTGAGGTCTTGGAGTTAGAGGCTAAATTCTGTCTGGACAGTTGCATGAAAGGAGTGGTACCTTTCCTTTGGCTCTTACCTTCTTTCCACTACCTCTTCTGCAATGGCCCCTGAGCCTTGTAGAGTGTGAGACGTTTCAGTGCTGGACACTCTTCCATCCCTTCTTCACATCAGTGGGTTGTCTTTTGAGTCATCCCAGTGGTCTTCACCATCTGAAAAGAGAAACTTCTCTAACTAGAAGTGAGTATTAACATTAACTGTAGTGCTTTCAGGGCAATTTTGTGAAAGTAATATATGCATTTATTCAGACAAGAGCAGACTTTATACTCCTAAGGCTCATGACTTCCCCTGCCACAGGCTTTTGATTAGGTCTTCAGTACTATGTATGTATTCACTTCCACAGAGTAGACCTTCATTCCAATTAGAGAGCAGTTGGTTTCCTGCAGAGCAGGCATGCCACTATTCCACTCATTCAGTCATTTGGCCTGTCTGGACAAACTTGAGATTTCCCGTGGCCACTCTTTCTACCGCTGATGACTTCTGCCTCCCATAAGGCTGCATACTGTGCAGCTTTTTCCAGCTTTTAGTTGGCTGGGCTACAGGGAGAAAGTTTTCTTCTCAGTACCAGCTTGATTTCTCAGTGACTTTGCTGTTCAGGCATTTGAAGTCTTTAGCAATATGATCTTACCATCTCTTTCTAAAGGGAAGCCAAGGGTCTTGGAAATAGCCTATAATGTTTTGGAGGCAACGGAGACCTCCCTGGCCAACAACTCACAGAAGGTACCCCATCCCAGGCACTGAAAATTTTCTAGTAACAATCTATGGCTTCTTAATGTGCCGTTATTGAAGAAAGTAGGTTCTCATATGTCTTATTCAGAATATCTTGAATTTTGACTGACCTTCCCCCACCACCTTTCTTTTATACAATAATTTTCCCTGACCGCACTTAGGCCTTTCCCTTCCCTGTACTTCTTCTACTTACATATATACAATACCAACCTCTTAAGACCTTCCATCTCCTCCCTCCCTTATAGCCTTTTTCTAGCTTATGGGCCTCTGCTATTGAATTTTGGTTCCAGATTACACACAAGTCTATACATTTATAGCTAGGATCCACAAATAAGAGAGAACATGTAATGTTTGGCTTTCTGGGCCTGGTTGACCTAACTTAATACTAATCCTTTACAGATTCATCCATTTTCCTGCAAATTTTATTTTTCTTTACCTCTGAATAGAACTCCACTGTGTAGATGTACCACATCTTTATTATCCATTCATCTGTGGATGGCCGTCTAGGCTGGTTCCATTTCCTAGATATTGTGAATAGAGAAGCAATAAACATGGTTGTGCAAGGATCTTTAAGGTATTGAGAAGAGTCATTAGGATATATGCCTCACAGTGCTATATCTAGATCTTATGGCAAATCTAGTTTAAGATGTCTCAAGAACCTCCATGCTGATTTCCATAATGGTTGTACCAGATTACATTCCCACCAACAGTGCAGAAGGGTTCCCCTTTTATCACATCCTCACCCATATTTATTGTCATTTGCTTTCTTGATTATAGCCATTCTGACGAGAGAGAGATGGAATATCAAGGTAGTTTTAATTTGCATTTCCCTGTTGGCTAAGGATATAGAACACCTTTTTAGATGTTTACATGCCATCTGTATTTCTTCCAGTGAGAACTCCCTATTTAGTTCCATAGTCCATTTTTTGATTGGGTTGTTTGATTTCTTTTTATTTTATTTTTTTAAATAATTTTTTGTTTACTTTATTTTATTCTTATTTTTATTTTATTTTTTATTTTTTAAATTTTTATTACCATTTTCCATGATTATAAAAAAATCCCATGTTAATCCCCTCCCTCCCACCCACAATTTCTCCTTTGAAATTCCATTCTCCATCATATTACCTCCCCATAACAATCATTGTACTTACATATATACAATATCAACCTATTAAGCACCTCCTCCCTTCCTTTTTCTTCGCTTTATGTCTCCTTTTTAACTTACTAGCCTCTGCTACTAAGTATTTTCATTCTCACGCAGAAGCCCAGTCATCTGTAGCTAGGATCCATATATGAGAGAGAACATGTGGCGTTTGGCTTTCTGGGCCTGGGTTACCTCATTTAGTATAATCCTTTCCAGGTCCATCCATTTTTCTGCAAATTTCATGACTTCATTTTTCTTTACCACTGAGTAGAACTCCATTGTATAAATGTGCCACATCTTCATTATCCACTCATCAGTTGAGGGACATCTAGGCTGCTTTCATTTCCCAGCTATTATAAATTGAGCAGCAATAAATATGGTGGAGCACGTACTTCTAAGGAAATGAGATGAGGCCTTAGGATATATGCCTAGGAGTGCTATAGGTGGGTCACAGGGTAGATCAATCTTTAGCTGTTTTAGGAACTTCCACACTGATTTCCACAATGGCTGGACCAGATTGCATTCCCACCAGCAGTGTAGAATGGTTCCTCTTTTTCCACATCCCCGCCAACATTTATGATCATTTGTTTTCATGATGGTGGCCAATCTGACAGGAGTGAGATGGAATCTCAATGTAGTTTTAATCTGCATTTCCCTGATGACTAGTGATGTAGAACATTTTTTTAGATGCTTATATGCCATTCCTATTTCTTCCTTTGAGAATGCTCAATTTAGCTCCATAGCCCATTTTTTGATTGGCTTGTTTGATTCCTTATTATTTAACTTTTTGAATTATTTGTATATCCTAGATATTAATCCTCTATCAGATATATAGCTGGCAAAGATGTTTTCCCATTCTGTAGGTTGCCTCTTTGCTTTTTTCACTGTGACCTTTGGAATGCAAAATCTTTGTAATTTAATGATGTCCCAGTGATTAATCTGTTGTTTTATTGCCTGAGCAATTGGGGCTGTATTCAGTAAGTCTTTGCCAAGACCAATATGTTGGAGAGTTTCCCCTGATATTCCTCTAGCAGTTTCAGAATTTCAGGTCTAATGTTAAGGTCTTTAATCCATTTGGACTTAATTCTTGTGCATGGTGAGAGAGAAGCATCTCTTTTCATCCTTCTGCAAATATATATCCAGTTTTCCCAACACCATTTGCTGTAGAGGCTGTCTTTTTTCCAATGAGTATTTTTGGCATTTTTATCGAATATCAGGTGGCTACAGATACTTGGGCTTACATCTGGGACCTCTATTCTGTTCCACTGATCTACATGTCCGTTTTTGTGCCAGTACCATGCTGTTTTTGTTACTATGGCTCTGTAGTATAGGTTAAAATCAGGTATGGTGATACCATCTTATTTTTGTTGTTCAGTATTATTTTAGATATTCAAAGTTTTTTGTGATTCCAGATGAATTTTTGAATTGTTTTTTCTATTTCCATGAAGAATTCTTTTGGAATTTTGATAGGGATTGCATTAAATGTGTAGATTGCTTTTGGTAAGATTGTCATTTTCACAATATTGATTCTTCCAATCCAGGAACAGGGGATGTTTCTCCACTTTCTAGTGTCTTCTGCAATTTCTCGCTTGAGTGTTTTAAGGTTCTCATTGTAGAGATTCTTTACTTCCTTGGTTAGGTTTATTCCAAGGTACTTTATTTTTTGTTTGTTTGTTTGTTTTGATGCAATTGTGAATGGGAGCGATTCTCTGATTTCATCCTCTGTGTGTTTCTTGTTAGCATATATGAAGGCTACTGATTTCTCTGTATTTATTTTGTATCCTGCTACATGGCTGTATGTTTTTATCATATCTAACAGTTTGCTAGCACAGTTTTTAGGGTCCTTTATGTATAGAACCATGGCATCTGCAAATAATGATAACTTGATTTTTTCCTTTCCAATTTGTATCCCTTTTATGTGTGTCTCTTGCCTTATTGCTATGGCTAAGACTTCCAAAACTATATTAAATAAAAGTGGGGACAGTGAACACCCTTGTCTTGTTCCTGATTTTAGTGTAAAAGCTTCCAGTTTTTCCCGATTTAGTAATATGTTGGCTTAGTCTTGTCATAAATAGCTTTTATTATATTGAAATATGTTCCTTCTATTCCCAGTCTCTGTAGGACTTTTATCATGAAGGGATGTTGGATTTTGTCAAATGCTTTCTCTGCGTCCAAGAGATGATCATGTGATTTTTATCCTTCATCCTGTTTATATAATGTATTACATTTATAGATTTGCGTATATTGAACCATCCCTGCATCTCTGGGATAAAGCCTACTTGGTCAGGGTGAATGATCTTTTTGATATACTCTTGTATTCTGTTTGCCAATATTTTGTTGAGAATTTTTGCATCTATGTTCATGAGGGATATTGGTCGGTAATTTTCTTTTTTTGTTCTATCTTTGCCTGGTTTTGGTATCAGGGTGATACTGGCCTCATAGAAGGAGTTTGGTAGAATTTCTTCTTTTTCTATTTCCTGGAAAAGCTTGAGAAGCAATGGTGAAGCTCTTCCTTAAAGGTCTGGTAAAATTCAGCAGTGAATCAATCTGGGCCTGACCTTTTTTAGTTGGGAGATTATTGATAACTGTTCAGACCTCCATGATTTTTATAGGTCTATGAAAGTGATTAATCTCATTTTGATTTAATTTAGGTAGGTCATATAAATCAAGGAAAGCATCCATTTATTTCAGATTTTCATACTTTGTGGAGTATATGCTTTTATAGTATGTCCCTATGATTATTTGAATTTCTCTGGAATCTGTTGTGATGTTACCTTGTTCATCTCTGATTTTATTAATTTGTGTCTCTTCACTCTTACTTTTGGTCAGATTTGCCAAGGTCTTATCAATCTTGTTTATGCTTTCAAAGAACCAACTCTTTGTTTCATTAATTCTTTGGATTGTTTTTTTTTTTTTTTTTCGTTTCTATTTCATTAATTTCTGCCCTAATCTTCATTATTTCTTTCCTTCTACTGATTTTTGGTTTGCCTTGTTCTTCGTTTTCCATGGCTTTAAGGTAATGCATTAGGTCGTTTGCTTGTGACCTTTCTAATTTCTTAATATAGGCACTTAAGGCTATAAATTTACCTCTTACAATTGCCTTCATTGTGTCCCAGAGATTTTGATATATTGTGTTCTCATTATCATTTGACTCTATAAATTTTTTGATTTCCTTCTTGATTTCTTCATTGACCTATTCATCATTTAGTAGTGTATTGTTTAGTTTCCATGATTTTGTGTATGCTCTATAGCCTTTCTTGCTACTGATTTGTAGTTTAATTCCATTGTGGTCAGATAGAATGCAAGGAATTATTTCAATTTTCCTGAATTTGTAAAGATTTGCTTTGTGTCCTAATATATGGTCTATTTTAGAGAATGTTCCATGTGCTGCTGAAAAGAATGTATATTCTGCAGCCTTTGGATGAAATGTCCTATATATATCTGTTAGGTCCATTCCTTCTATGACCTCATTTAGTCCAGATGCCTCTCTGTTTATTTTTTCCTGGGATGACCTGTCAGTTGGTGAGAGTGGGGTGTTAAAGTCACCCACCACCACTGTGTTTGGTGTTATCTGTGACCTTAGTTCTATTAGTGTTTGTTTACTGAATTTGGGAGCCCCCATTTTAGTTGCATATATGTTTAGGATTGTAA
Organism: Jaculus jaculus; assembly: GCF_020740685.1. Taxonomy (NCBI): domain Eukaryota; kingdom Metazoa; phylum Chordata; class Mammalia; order Rodentia; family Dipodidae; genus Jaculus; species Jaculus jaculus. Next base: position 74,957,254 of record NC_059112.1, on the reverse strand, counting down.
TGTCCTCCTGTTGGAGTGTGCCCTTAATCAATATAAAGTGACCTTCTTTATCTTTCTTGACTAACGTTGGACTAAAGTCTACCTTGTCAGATATTAGGATATCAACCCCTGCTTGTTTTCTAGGCCCATTTGCTTGACACACCATCTTCCAACCTTTCACCCTAAGATAATATCTATCTTTTGTAGAAAGGTGAGTTTCTTGGAGACAACAAATTGTAGGATCCTGCTTTTTAACCCAGTCTGCAAACCTATGTCTTTGGTTGGGGCATTGAGGCTGTTGATAATAAGAGATATTATTGAAAGGTGTGTATTTATGTTTACCTCTTTTTTTTTGTTGTTGTTGTTGTGGTTCCGGTTCTACCTGTGCTCCCTTGTGTTAACTAGTATTTGAGTATTGCTTGTTTTTTCTAGGTTTCTTATATGTGTGCTTTTCCTTTTCCTCAGCATGGAGGATTCTATCAAGTATTTTCTGTAGAGCTGGTTTTGTCTTCAAATGCTCTTTAACCAGCTTTTGTCATGGAATGTCCTTATTTCTCCGTCTATTTGAATGGATAACTTTGCAGGATAAAGTAACCTTCGGTTGACAGTTGTTATCTTTCAGAACTTGGAATATATCATTCCAAGCCCTTCTGGCTTTAAAAGTTTGTGTTGAATAATCTGCTGTAATCCTTATGGGCTTGCCTTTGTAGGTAACTTGATTTTTCTCTCTAAGTCCTTTCAATATTTTTCTATGGTTTGTGTGTTTGGTAGTTTTATTATAATATGATGAGGAGAGGTTCCTTCCAGGTTTTGTCTGGCTGGGATTCTAAAGGCTTCCTGTATCTGCATTGGCACCTCTTTCCCAATTTGGGGAAAATTTTCTTGTATGGTTTTGTTGAAGACACCTACTATGCATTTGGAGTGGAATTCTTCTCCTTCTACTATGCCCTGCATTCTTATATTTGATCTTTTCATAGTGTCCCGAAAATCTTGAAATTCCCACTCATACTTTTCTATAAGTTTGTCTTTCTCTTTGTTGGACTGTATTACATCTGCCACCTCGTCTTCTAGCTTAGATATTCTGTCCTCTCCTTCATCCATTCTACTGGTGAGATTTTCTACAAAGTTTTTTATTTCATTGACTGTGTTCTTCATTGCTAATAATTCTGACTGGTTTTTCTTTATTTCTATTTCCTTATTTATGTCTTCTATTGCCTTCTTTATTTCATGAAATTGGTGTCCTGCATCTTCTTTGATTCCTTTGATTTCCTCTTTTTTTTTCCTCTTTGAATCCTTTGATTTGTTCTCTGACTTCTTTGAACATATTTACAATCATTCTTTTGAAATCTTTCTCAAGCATTTCCTCTAACTCATTCTCACTGGAGGCCATTTCTGATGCATTAATACTTTTAGGTGGATTTATATCGTCTTGATTTTTAAAGTTTCTTGTGTTATAATGTATATATTTTTGCATCTTGGATTAACACTTCGATTTTCTAGCTAGCTGGTTATTCTTAGCTGTATCAGTTAATTTGATGTTATATATTTTCAGGGTAGGAACATAAGGTGTTAGGTGTGGCTCTTAAGACTCTCAGAGTATCTACAAAGGTGCTCCTAGGGGTTGAGTTTCCCTGCTATGGGAGTATTCAAGTAGGCTGAGTGGAATAAAATACAGGTATATTCTAAAAGTTAACTAAACACTGTACTCATTCAATCAAAAACAGCCCCAAGTATATATTCCAGAGTAGTTATTATAACAACCAGATCCTCTATCAACATAGAAGTTAAGATTTCTGGTATGTTGAGGGATCCAAGTCAGCTTGTGACCAAGTGAGACCCTTCCCTGCTGCAATCCCAGTTACCTTGGATGATTTTGGTCTCAGTCAAGTTGCTGCCTGGTCGTCGGGCTGCTGTTCTGATTTCTGGAGCTGGGCACTGGCTTTTCCTGTGGAGCAAACTGAGGCTGGCAACTGTGGCCCTGCAGATGGGCACCACCGCTGCTGGAACTGCTGCTGCTAAGGTTGCCTCTGCTGGGTCCGTCTGCAGCTGAAGCTGCTGCTGCTGGGCCCACCACTGATGTTGCCTCTGCTGCTGCTCTAGCTGCCACTTCTGGAGCCACTGCTGCTGAAGCTGCTGCTGCTGTTTCCACTGCTGCTACTGCCACTGAAGCTGCTGCTTCTGGGTCTGCCGCTGCTGTCGTTCCTGAGTCTGCTGCTGTTGGGGCCTCTGTTACCAGTGAAGGAGCCGCTGGGTCCTGCTGTCAGCCCAAGTTGGCATGGCCAGGTCCTGGGATGCTGCTCTGTTCGCTGGAGCTGGGCTCAGGTGGTGGGGGAGGGGAGGGAGCCACAGCTACTCTAGATCTCTCACTGTTCCACGTGTTCTTCTACCTCATGGTCTGCTCCTTTGTTGCTCACTGCTGCTCTCCTTTCACGTTTCCTGAGTTGTGGAGAGCGCCGGTATGAGTGGAAAATCCCCGCACCTGGCTTTTCCTGTTGTTTGAGCTGAGTCTGGCAGCTTTTTGGTGTGCCTGCCACCACAACGGTTGGCAGAGCTGCCGCGGCAGCCTTTGCCGGCCTGTGCGGGCTCTGGATGCTCTGGATCTCTTCTACCTCTTCGCTGCTGGTTCAACTTCCTATACACCTCACTTTTTAGTAAAAGTGTGTATTTTGCTGCATTTTTTTGGTCTTTTTTCCCCCTCAGGCTGCTTTGGCATGGTACCTACGCTGCCATCTTGACCAGAAGTCTTGATTTCTTATTGTTCTGTTTTTGGAGTTCCTTGTATATTATTTTTTATATAGCATGATGGGTTTATATTTAACATAGTACTTCTCACCATGGGGATGTTATGCAATATACTTTTAAAATTATTTTTTCATTGGACATTGAATCTTTTCTATATTTAAGTTTAGGTACATTAAGCACATTTTTCTAAATGTTTTTCCCCCAGACATAAAAGTTTAATATTTCATACATAAATATCACTTTTATTTGAAAGATAAAACAAAAACCTCTAAAAAAAAATGTAGAAAAAGGCTACCCATGATGTTGGGATACAGTGATTATAACTGAACAATGTTGACTTATTCTTTTTATTTCATATGCTTTGAGCATCCTGAAAATATAAAATAGTACTTATGCAAATTTGAGCCATTTTACTAATTTCAACCTCTTTCTAAGTAACAAACACCATGTGTAGGCTGTACTTTTTTAGTGAACTATTTGTTTTAAACTAATCATTTTCCTCTCATTTAACAAATACCCATTTGTTCCTATTTTATGTGAAACAAGTAATGTTTCTTGGAACTTCACAGACCAAATCTCAGGTTTCGTTTCAATAGTACAACAGTGTTCAGAGGGCTGGGGTGAGGTCTGATTCAGAAGAGCTCTTCAAAGTCACATCGGTCCATTTCTATTTCTTGCGTACACCTCATACAAGCACAAATGCCTGTAATGCTGAGAACCACACTTAACAAGAGGATGATTGCATCTCCAGTTTCTACTGCTTCCACAGCAGACAGACCCAAAAGCAGTGAAAGAAGGACTAAGATCAACTGTATTGAAACTGAGGTCATGATGATCTTGAGGGTTGAAGTTTCCAAAGAAATAGTATGTGTAAAGTTGTATCTGATTTGAAAATATTCCCTTTCTGGAGCTCTGGATGCTGAGGCTAAGAGGTTTCACACTATACCACCTTCCAGGAAGCAGCCATTACTCTTGTATATTCTTTGGTTTTTGAGGTAGGGTCTCACTCTAGCCCAAGCTGACCTGGAATTCACTATGGAGTCTCAGGGTGGCCTCGAACTCACGGTGATCCTCCTACCTCTGCCTCCTGAGTGCTAGGATTAAAGGCATGAGCCAACATGCCCGGCTCTGTATATTCTTGATATTAATCCTCTGTCAGATATGTGACTGGCAAAGATTTTCTCCCATTCTGTAGGATGTCTCTTTGTTCTATTCACAGAACCCTTTGCAGTACAAAAACTTTATAATTTCATGAGATCCTAGTGGTTGATTAGCGGTTTTATTCACTGAATAATTAGGGTTATATTCAGAAAGTCATTACCTATGCCAATATGTTGAAGGGCTTCTCCTACCCTTTCCTTTAGCAATTTCAGAGTTTCATGTCTGATATTAAGGTCCACTTGGATTTGCTTCTTGTGCATGGAGAAAGACAAGGTTCTATTTTCATCTTTCAACATATAGATACCCAATTTTGCCAGCACCACTTGTTGAAGTGGCTGTCTTTTCTCCAATGAATATTTTAGGCATTTTTGTCAAGAATCAGATGGCTGTAGCTGCCTGGACTAACATGTGGGTCATCTGTTCTGTTCCATTGATCTACATGTCTGTCATTGTGCCAATACCATGCTGTTTTTTTAGTTACTATGGCTTTGTAATATAGATTAAAATAGGGTATGGTGACAATACCAGCCTTATTTTTGTTGCTCAAAATCATTTTGGTTTTCCAAGGATTTTTTTTTTTTTTTTTGCTGGCAAATGAATTTTATGATTGCTTTTTCTATTTCTGTAAAGAATGCCATTGGAATAGAGATTGCATTAAATTTGTACATTGCTTTTGGTAAGATTGACATTTTCACATTTTTGACTTTTGCAATCCAAGAACATGGGATATCTTTCCATTTCCTTGGGTCTTCCGCAATTTCTCATTTGCATGTTTTAATGTTCTCATTGGAGAGCTCCTTCATTTCCTTATTTAAGTTTATTCCAAGGTTTTTATTTTTTCCCCCCTGAGGCAATTGTGAATGGGAGAGATACCCTGATTTCATTCTCTTCATGTTTGCTGTTAGTATATAGGAAAGCTACTGATTTCTGTGTATTTATTTCATATCTTGCTACATTGCTAAAAGTGCTTATTAGCTCTAACAGAGTGCTAAAAGAGTTTTTATGGATTTTTATATAGAGAATCCTATCGTCTTCAAGTAGAGATAATTTGATCTCTTCTTCTTTCTAATTTGTATCCCTTTTAAGAGTGTCTCATGCCTTACTGCTATAGCTAAGACTTCCAGTACTATATTAAATAAAAGTGGGGACAGTGTACACCCTTGTTTTCTTTCTGAATTTAGTGGAAAGCTTCGAGTTTTTCACCATTTAGTATTATCTTGGCTGTATGTTTGTCATAAATAGCTTTTATTATGTTGAAATATGTTCCTCCTAGTCCCACTTTCTGTAATATTTTTACCATGAAAGAATGGTATATTTTGTTGAATGCCTTCATTGCATCTATTAAGATGATCATGTGATTTAAAAATTTTTTTATTTATTTATTTAATTTGAGAGAGAGAGAGAATGAGAAAGAATGAGAAAGGCAGATAGAGTATGGGCATGCCAGGGCCTCCAGCCATTGTATGTGAACTCCAGATGTATGCGCCACCATGTGTATCTGGCTTACATGGGTCCTGGGGAATTGAATCTAGGTCCTTTGGCTTTATAGCAAATGCCTTAAATGCTAAGCCATTTTTTCAGACCAGATGATCATGTGATTTTTGTCCTTCAGTCCATTTATATGATGTATTACACTTATTGATTTGCATATGTTGAACCATCTGTGCATCCCTGGGATAAAGTGTACTTGGTCAGGATGTATAATCTTTTTGATATATTCTTGTATTCTGTTTGCCAATATCTTATTCAGAATATTTGTATCTATGTTCATGAGGGAGATTAATATGTGATTTTCTTTTCTGTTCTCTTTCCTGTTTTTGGTATGAGGGTGATGCTGTCTTCATAGAAGAGACTCAGTAGTATTCCTTCTTTTCTATGTTATGAATAAGTTTGAGAAGCAGTGGTGTTAGTTCTTCCATGAAGGTCTGAAAAAATTCACCAGTGAATCTATCTTGGTCTGGGCTTGTTTTAGTTGGGAGACTTAATAACTTCTTGGATCTCTGTACTTGTTATAGGTCTGTTTAAATTGTTTATTTCATCTTGGTTTAATTTTGTTAGGTCATATGAATCAAAGAAATCATCCATTTCTTTCAGATTTTCAAACTTAGAGGCATATATCTTCTTAAAGTATGTCCCTATAATTGTCTGAATTTCTTTGGTATCTCTTGTAATGGTATCTTTTTCATCTCTAATTTTATTAATTTTTGTCTCTTCTCTCTTCTGGTCAAATCTGCTAAAGGTTTATCAATCTTGTTTATCCTTTCAAAGAGCCAATTCTATGTTTCATTGATTCTTTGGATTATTTTTTTTGTTTTTATTTCATTAATTTCTACTGTAATCTTTATGATTTCTTCTCATCGACTGATTTTTGGTTTACCCTGTTCTTCTTTTTCCAAGGCCTTAAGGTGAAGCATTAAATTGTTTATATGTGAACTCTCTAATTTTTTTTAATTTTTTTTTATTAGTTTTCTATTCTGCAAGTACAGGCAGTTTGGTACCATTATTAGGCTCCTCCGTGATCTGTCCCCTCCCCATTGGTCCCTCCTTGTTGAGGTACATGGGTCGTGCATTGTGGAGTTAGAGACACTTAGAGCTATATATTTCCCTCTTATGACTGCCATCATGTGTCCCTAAGTTTTTCATATGTTGTATTATTATCATCATTTGATTCTATGAAGTTATTGATTTCCTTTTTAGTTTATTCAATGACTCCTTGATCATTCAATAGTGTACTGTTTAGCGTCTATGAATTTCTGTATGCTCTGTAGCTTTTCTTGTTGCTGATTTCAGTTTACTCTCATTGTGGTCAGATAGAATACAAGAGGTTATTTCAGTTTTACTATATTTGTGGTGATTTGCTCTGTGTCCTAATATATGGTCCATTATAGAGAATGTTCTATGTACTGTTGAGAAAAATGTATATTCCTCAGCAGTTGGATAGAATGTTCTGTAGATGTCTGTTAAATCCATTTGTCCATGACATCATTTAATTCAGATTTCTCTTTGTTTATTTTTTGCTGGAATGACCTGTCAATTGATGAGAAAGGGATATTGAAATCTCCCAGCACAATTGTGTTTGATGTTATTTGTGACCTTAAGTCTAATAGTATTTGTTTGATGAAACTGAGACCCCCAAGGTTAGGTACATATATATTTAGGATTGTAATGTCCCCCTGTTGAAGTGTTCCTTAAATCAGTATAAAATGACCTTCTTTATCTTTTCTCACTAATGTGGGTTTGAAGTCCCTCCTGTCAGATATGAGGTAGCAACACTGGCTTGTTTCCTAGGCACATTTGTTTGAAATACTGTTTTCCTTCCTTTCACCCTAAAGCGGTGTATAACTTTTATTGAGAGATGAGTTTCCTGGAGGTAATAAATTCCACTATCCTGCCTTTTAATCCAGTCTGTAAGCCGGTGAATTTTAGATGGTGCATTGAAGCCATTAATAATAAGAGCTATTATTGAAATATATGCATTTATTCTTGCCATTCTTCTTATTTTGTAGTGTTTCCTACTTTACCTTTATTTGTTTGTTTTAACTGTTATTTGAGTATGGTTTAGTTTTTTCTATTTCCTTCTCTGTGTGTTTTGCTTTCTCTTTGGCATTAAGAATTCCTTCAATATTTTCTGTAGAGCTGGTTTAGTTGTCATGAATTCCTTTAGCCTGTTTTTGTTGTAGAATGTCCTTATTTCTCCATCAATTTGGATAGATATGTTTGCAAGATAAAGTAATCTTTGTTGACAGTTTTTCTTTTAGAACTTGGAATACATCATTCCAGGTCCTTCTGGCTTGCGGAGGGGGGGTGCGGGGGGGGGTTGGAGGGAGAGTTCAAGCTTCCGGAGTTGCTCATACTTTTAGTAGCTCTTTAGTTGATATCAGCTGTCTTTCCTTCATATTTCTTTTATTTCTCAATTTTATTAACATTTTACATGATTATAAAAAATAACCAATGGTAATGCCCTCCCTATCCCCTTTTTCCCCTTTCAAATCCCATTCTCCATCATATCCCCTCTCCATCTCAATCAGCCTCTCCTTTATTTTGAAGCCATGATCTTTTCCTCCTTTTTTGATGGTCATAGATGTCCAGGCCACTTTATGTCTGGAGGGAGCACATTGTAAGGAGTCCTACCCTTCCTTTGGCTCTTACATTCTTTCCACCACCTCTATTGCATTAGATCCTGAGCCTTGGAAGGTGTGATCAAAATGTTACTCAGTACTCCAATCACTTCTTTCCAGCACTATGATACCTTCTGAGTCGTCCCAAGGTCATTGCCAACTGAAAAGAGAAGATTCCCTACCAAAATAAGAGTAGCATTAAAATAAGGGTATGAATATTAATAATAGTGCTTACTAGGCAGTTTGATATCCATAATATATACATTTATTCAGACATCAGCAGATGCTATATTCCTGGCTCTCATGACTACCCCTGTTTTAAGTTTTGAGTATCAGGGATGTATTCCCTCCCATGGAGCAGACCTCCAGTCCAATTGGAGGGAAGTTGGTTTGCACCATGATAGTGGTGCCACTATTGTACCATTTGGCTCATTTGGCCTGGCTGGTTAATTATAGGGCTTACAGTATCCACTATCTTCACTGGTGGTATCTCTCCATTGAACTGCATGTAGAATGGCTTCTTCCAGCTTTCTGTCAGCTAGTCTACAATGAGGAGGTTATCAGCTCAGTTCCAGCAGGATTTCTCAGTGGCCTTGAAACCCAAGTGTATGGAGTCTTCAGCAATAGGGTCTTACCATCTATTCTTGGTGGGAAGCCAAGGGCCTTGGAAATGGCCTATAATGTCTTGGGGATATCAGGGACCTCCCTGGCCAACAACTCACTGGACGGTATCCCACCCCTGGCACTGAAAATTTTCTAGCAACGATCTACAGATCCCGAGTGTTCCATTGTCCAAAACTGGAGGATTCCATATGATTTATTTAGATCCTCTTTTTGATTTTTATTAGCCTTCCCTCCACCTTTTCTTTACTCAATCTCTTCCCCTGACCTCACTTTGGGTCTTTTCACCCATGTTAATCTAATCTTATACTTACATTTATACAATACCAACCTATTAATTATGCTCCATTCCTTTCTTGTCCCTTTATAGCTCCTTTTTAGCTTACTGACCTCTGCTACTGAGATTTTTCCTTCTCACACAGAAGCCTAATCACCTGTAGCTAGGATCCACCTATGAAAGAGAACATGTGGCACTTGGCTTTCTGGGCCTGAGTTACCTCATTTAGTATAATCCTTTCCAGATTCATCCATTTTCCTGCAAATTTCATAACTTCACTTTTCTTTACCGCTGAGTAGAACTCCATTGTATAAATGTGCCATATCTTCATTATCCACTCATCAGTTGAGGGACATCTAGGCTAGTTCCATTTCCCAGCTATTATGAATTGAGCAGCAATAAACAAAGTTGAGCACTTACTTCTAAGGAAATGAGATGAAATGTTAGGATATATGCCTAGTAGTGCTATAGCTAGGTAATATGGTGGATCAATCTTTAGCTGTTTTAGGAACCTCCACACTGATTTCCACAATGGCTGGACCAGATTGTATTACTACCAACAGTGTAGAAGGGCTTCTCATTTTCCACATACCTGCCACCATTTATGATCATTTGTTTTCATGATGGTAGCCAATCTGACAGGAGATGGAATCTCAATGTACTTTTAATCTGCATTGACCTGATGACTAGGGATGTAGAACATTTTTTTAGATGCTTGTATGCCATCCATATTTCTTCTTTTGTGAACTATCTATTTAGCTACATAGCCCATTTTTAATTGCCTTGTTTGATTTCTTTTATTTAACTTTTTGAGTTCTTTGTATATCTTAGATATTAATCCTCAGATCAGATATATAGCTGGCAAAGATTTTTTTACCATTCTGTAGGTTGCCTCCTTGCTTTATTCACAGTGTCCTTTGCAGTACAAAATCTTTGTAATTTCATGAGGACCAAGTGGTTAATCTGTGGTTTTATTGCCTGAGCAATTGGGTCATATTCAGAAAGTTTTTGCCAAGACCAATATGTTGAAGGGTTTCCCCTACTTTTTCCTCTAGCAGTTTCAGAGTTTCTGGTCTGATGTTAAAGTCTTTAATCCATTTGGACTTAATTCTTCTGCATGGAGAGAGAGAAGAATCTATTTTTTATCTTTCTACAGATACTTATCCAGTTTTCCCAACACCATTTGCTGAAGAAGCTGTCTTTTCTTCAATGAGTATTTTTGGCATTTTTATTGAATATCAGGTGGCTATAGCAACTTGGACTTACATATGAGTCCTCTATTCTATTCCATTGATCTACATGTCTGCTTTTGCATCAGTACCATGCTGCTTTTGTTACTATGGCTCTGTAGTATAGGTTAAAATCATGTATTGTGATACCACCAGCCTTATTTTTGTTACTCAGTATTATTTTAGATATTCTAGATGTTTTGTGATTCCAACTGAATTTTTGGATTATTTTTGTCTATTTCTGTGAATAATTTCATTGGTATTTTGATGGGGATTGTATTAAATGTGTAGATTGCTTTTGGTAAGATTACCATTTTCACAATATTGATTCTTCCAATTCAGGAACAAGGGATGTTTTTCCATTTCCTTCTGTAGTTTGAGTTCAGTCATAATAAGTGACTGCAAGTCTCTGAAATTTCTAGTTCCGCCCTTCCAACTGGGCTGAGTATCCAGGGAAAATTTCAGTCCCTAGATAACAACCTCCATAGTAGCCCTAGCCCAGTCCTGGTATATCCAAAATATCTTTGGGTTTCCATGTAAACCCCATTCCATCTTCCAATGGCTTTGCCAGCCTATCACAGTCTTCCTGCCCTGTCTCATGCTGCATATCAGTAGTCACTCCTGCAACCGTGTGTTTACTTCTTGACTCACTTCAAGCATTTTTCGTGCTTCCAAAGCCAGTACCAGGTGTGCAGGACACAGCCATATTCTTTCTTTTTTTTTTTTTAATTTATTTGAGAGCGACAGACACAGAGAGAAAGACAGAGAGAGAATTGGCCTGCCAGGGCTTCCAGCCTCTGCAAACGAACTCCAGACGCGTGCGCCCCCTTGTGCATCTGGCTAACATGGGACCTGGGGAACTGAGCCTCGAACCGGGGTCCTTAGGCTTCATAGGCAAGCACTTAACCGCTAAGCCGTCTCTCCAGCCCCACAGCCATATTCTTAATTCAGGGACAAAATAAACTTTAACCTTGAACAGCAAGGTCCATCTGCAGTTGACTATTTCCAAAAGAGTTTGCATTTCTAAGATCATCTTTCCACAGGCATCCTCTCCATTGCTTAAATGTAAAACAGTTGTGCCATCCTCCTTATGATTGTTCATGTGTTTGACAATAGCAGCTTCAGTAAACTAAAACCAGTCTCAGTGCCTGTAATTTCAACTTAGTTTTCCAATTTAAAATCTGAAATCTCTCAGTCCAGGAGGAGCTCAGACACTTTGTGTATCTTTAGGTTGGAATTTTAAATACACCACCATACATCAGGGCTGGTCCCTAAGACCCACACTGTGACACATCAGCCTGGTGTCTGGAAATGCAAGAAGTTGTAATAAACTCATGAACATATTGTGTGGGCATTTATTATAACTACCACAGTCCTCTTTCTTTTCTTTTCTAATAACATATTTTGTATGAATATATCAGGCATTGGTACTACTTTTTCCCTCCTCCCATTCTTCAGGAGTCCCTTCTAAGTGGAGTTGCTGGTATTTCCCATGGGGTTGTGGTTTATGTGTGGTGGGATCAGAAGTCAGTAATTGGTGTATAGGCAGTGCCTTTGGGCATGATATCCTAACATGTGACTTTTACAATCTTTTGCCCCTTCTTGTGCAAAATTCTCTGAGCCTTTTTGAAGTCTACATAAGTGATGAGCTTTTAAGGAGACTCTGTATTTCTGTTTCCATGTGTGGTAAATATCCTCAGCATCTGTCTCCTTTACCCTAGCACAGCTTACTAGGCTCCCAGCAGAACCAGCACTCTTGCTCATGTCCCTGGTTCTTTTGTCATTTCACCTGGGCCTTGTTTGAGATGTGAGGGGTGGTTTATCTTCTTGGGTCTCCTTAACTTCTGTAAAGCAAAAAACAGATTTTCAAAAAGAGTATAGTTAGCATAGTTTAAATTTGATAAACATTATTAATTTGGGGAGAGTCAGATAGATGCAGCCCCTCTTTTAGCCAAAGACTAGTGAGAGCTTGACATTGAAGGGCATAATCTTTGTCTCCGTAGGATTCAGACCTGGTTCTCAGTTCCAGATATAGGTTACTTTACACTAAGCAGATCTCTTAGCCAATGAGAAAGCCATTGGCACCTTTTCATTGGTGTGCACCTCTTGTCAGGCTGGTTGATTGTGAGTAGCTTAGATCCCTGCTTTCTCACACCATTGTTGACCACTTTCCCCTGGTAGCTCATGTAGCATTTTTAGGTACTAGATGGGCTAACTATCTGGGGACTGACTTTCTTCTGGGTTCCAGCCAGGTCTCCCCATGTTCTGTTTTGGCAGCATATGGTGTCGTCAGCAATAGGATCTTTCCTTTTACCTCAGACAGGTAATCAAGTGCTTTGACAGAAGCTTGTCTTGTTTTGGTGACCTCCTAGGTCTCTCTGATCAAAAGCTAAATGTGGGCTCACTTTTTCTGGTACTGCAATTTAAAGGTCATTGCCAAAGTTTTAAAATGTTATGATTCATCCCACCCTCTACAGGGCCCTTCTGTTTAGGTTTCTCCCCTAAATTCCTGTTGAGGGATATATCTTTTAATATAGCTTCAAAGAGAATGGTTTCTATGGTACCTATTCATTTTGGATTTAATTTTGTGTTTGTTCATCTCTCCCCACCCTCTCATTCTCCTCCCCTCCAAACACTTTCATACCTCTTGTCTAGTTCTCAACTTGCTTATCCTATGTGCCAGCAACTCAAGCTGATACAGGTTAGCTACCACAGATGAGTTACAACATTTGTCTTTCTGTGATAGTGTGTATTCACTGAGTATTATTTGTTGTGATTTCATCCATTTTTCTACAAATTTAGTTGTAAGATTTTTTTCTTACTGATGAGTACAATAACATTGTGTATATGTACCACAACTTTGTTATCCATTTATTCAGTGGTGGGCATCTGGATTGTTTCCAATTCTTAATTATTGTGAATTGAGCCACTATCAATATGAAGCACTTAAATTAAGTGCATAGTAAGGGAGTAATGAGTCTGTTGGTAGCTCTATATTCATCCTTTTCAGGAATCTCCATATTCATTTACATAATGGTTGTACAAGTTTGCAATCCCACTAACAATGAATGAGGGTTCCACGTCCTTGCCAACTTTTGTTGCCATTCGATTTTTTTTTTGTAATGATTGTTATCCTTATTGGAGTAAGGTGGAATCTCATAGTTTTAATTTGCAATTCCATGATAGTTAGGGATGTTGAACCTTTTCATAAGTGTGTGTTAGCCATTAGTATTTCTTCCTCTAAGTATTGCTTACTCAGATGTCTACCCCATTTTTTCAGTGTAGTGTTTTATGCTTTATTGTTTAGCTTTTTGAGTTCTTTCTAAATTCAAGGTATTAGGCCTCTGTCAGTGGCATATCTGGTGAATTTTCCGTTGTATGGATCATCTATTGGCTCTTTTTATGGTATGTGTAAAAGCTTTATAGATTCATGAGACCTTATTGGCTGAAAGATTGTTTAATTTTCTGCGCTACTGGGCTATTGGGCAGGAAGTCCTTCCCCATTCCTGTATTGCCAAGAGTTCCTCCTAGATTTTATCCCCATCGTTGAAAAGTATCAGGTCTTAGACTGAGGTCTCTAATCCATTTGAACTTGATTTTTGTGTATGGTGAGAAAAATGGGTCTAGCTTCATTTATCTATATGTGGTTATCAAATTTGTCCAGCACCATTTCTTGAAGCACCATTCCTTTTCTCCAGGCTACATTATTGGCAACTTTGTCAAAGAAAAAGTAGCTATTACTTCTTGCACTAAGTTTCACATCTTCATTTCTGTTTCATTGATCTATATTTCTATTTTTATGCCAGTACCATGTAGGTTTTGTTACTATAGCTTTGTAGTATAGCTTTATATTGAGTATCCTGATGCTTCCAGAGGTGTTTTTTTTGGTGAGGATATGTTTGGATATCTGAGGCTTGCTGTCATTCCATGTAAAATTTGAGATCATTTTTTTCTATCTCTGTGAAGAATGATGCTGGAATTTTCATTGGTATTGCATTAAATCTGCATATTGCTTTTGGAAGAAGTGACATTTTCATAATATTATTTCTACCTCTCCAGGAAAATGGGATGCTTTTCCATCTTCTTACATCCTCCTCAATTTATTTCTTGAATGTTTTTATGTGCTTGGTATATAGGTCTTTCACATCATTGGTTACTGTCACTCCTAGGTACATCTTTTTTTGTGGTTATTGAAAATGGAAGATTTTATTGATTCCTTTCTCTGTGTTTGTCCTTTACATATAGAAATACTACAGATTTTTTTGTGTTGATTTTATATCCTTCCAATTTGCTAGAGGAATTAATCACCTTTAGAAATTTTGAGATGATGACTTTCATATCACATTTTTATAAGATTATGTAATCTGCAAATAGGGTTAATTTAATTTCTTTCTGTACAGTTTGTATTCCTTTTATTGCTTGGGATAGGACTTTTAGCCCTATGTTGAAGAGCAGTGGTAAGAGTGGGCACCCTTGTCTTGTTCCTGATCTCAATGGGAACTCCTTGAGTTTTTCTGTATGAAGTATTATTTGGGCATTAAGTGCTTTTTTAAATGAAAATAAGCTTTATTACATCAAGTAATAAATACATACATAGATGCAAACAATTTTAGTCACTTTCTTCCAGATGTGTTGTTCAACTTACAATAAACATAGAACTGAAATATACACTCTTAGTATGAAAATGTTCAGGGTGTGTGTCAGGTTTGGTAGCTTGCTCTTTCTTCATATTTATAACTTGTGCATCTTTAAGATTGACTTCAAAGCACTCAGTCATGCACATTCTTAAGCAAAGCTCTGTTGAGCAGTATCTACGGTGTGGCAGATGAGCTAGCTAGGAGTGAAGCACGCTGTCAGTGTGCACAATGAGTCCTCAGAGTCAGACAAGCAAGGACAAGAAAAGGAGCAGACCAATTCAGGTGATGCAAATGCGTTCAAAAGAAGGTTAAAGGGAGACACTGGATTTAGGACAGTTTGCTGTAAAGTAATGTCTCATGCATCTTTAATTCAATACTAAAAATAATAAAATTATAAAAAAAAACCTTGGTCATTCTAATGACTTAAAATGTAAATTTTACTGCAAAATCTTTTCCCAATCTTCGAGGATGTAGATATAGAGCTTAGTGAACCATGGTAGAAAAAACTAAACTGTTACCATTTTGAAAACAAAGTTTTGTCTCAACAGAAGAGGTGAACTGTAACCTCCCATCTTGTAGAAAGACAGGACCTTGAGATCTAATGAGACTAGGTTCTGGCATTGTGTCCTGTCTCAGCCAAGCACTCCTGAACCAGCTCTCGGGCATAGATGATGCCTCATTTGAGCCACTCCATGGCACTCCTGCTCCCTGCAGATGCTGGTCTGATCTCTTTTCCCAGTTCTTCAATGATAGCTAGCAGCTTGGCATATTTGCTCTGAGGCACCTGGCTGTTCCCAGTTCCCTGGGCATAGCCTAATGATCGTGGCCTATAGTCACTCTACAGCTGACGATACTGGGAGGATATTGCCATGCTAGTGGAAGGCAAGTGGACACTTCTGGTGTTGAAGGCAGTGGCCCATTAAGTGCTCTTTATATAACTTTTGTTATGTTCAGATATAAACCATCCATGCACATTCTGTCCAATGTTTTCATCATGGAGTGATGTTATATGTTGTCAAACACTTTCTCTGCATCTATTAAAGTTATCATGTAGGTCTTGTGATTAAGTTTATTTATGCTGTGTGTTATGTTGACCAATTTACATATGTTGAACCATTCCTGCATCCCTGGGATGAATACTGCTTTATCAAGGTGGAAAATGCTTTTGATGAGTTGTTCAATTCAGTGTGTGAGGATATTGTTCAGGATCTTTGCATCTAAGTTCATCAGGGATATAGGCCCATTATTTTTTCATTTCTTATTGAATCTTTGTCTGGTTTTGGTAGTAGAGTGATGGTAACTCAATAAAAGGAGTATAGGAGGATTCTCCATGCCACAATTATGTGAAACAGTTTGAGAAAAATTTGTTTCAGTTCTTCAATGAGGGTGTGATTGAATTCTCCTGAGAACTGGACTCTTTTATTTGAGGAGGCTTTTAATTACCTTTTCATTCTCAATGAATGTGAAAAGTTTGTTTAGAAGATTAATCTGACCTGAGTTTAGATTTGGTTGGTTGCATGTGTCTAGGAGTTCATCCATTTCTTCTACATTATCCCATTTTGTGGAGTACAGGTGTTGGATTTCTGTCCTGATAATTCTTCCAATTTCATTGATCTCTGTTGTGATCTTTCCCCTTTAATTTCTAATTTTGGTAATTTGAGAATTCTGTTATTTTCATTTGAAAATTTGGCTATGGGTTTATTTATTTTTTTCTAACTGCTAAGCAAAATTCCATCATGTAGTTATACCACATCTTGGTTATCCATTCATTTAATGATGGGTATCTGGGTTGATTCTAGTTCTTAGCTATTATTAATTGAGCAGATAAAAGCATGGTTGAGCAAATATCTATGAATGGAGGTGTGCAGCCTTCAAAGGTAAATGACCAGTAAGGGAATAACTGAGTCTTTTGGTCACTTTATAGTCAACCTTTTTAGGAGTCTCCATATTTCCTCCCATAATAGTTTTACCAGCTTACATTCCCTCCAACAGTGAGTGAGGGTTCTTCTTTCTCCACATAGACCATTTTATTTATTTATTTATTTATTTATTTATTTATTTATTTATTTATTTTTATTACTTTTCTATTCTGCAAGTACAGGCAGTTTGGTACCATAATTAGGCTCATCCCTGACCTACCCCCTCCCCATTGGCCCCTCCTTGTTGAGGTATATGGGTTGTGCATTGTGGAGTTAGCCCACAGTTATTGGTATGATAAATGTCTCTCCATATCATGACCAAACATGTGGCTCTGACATTCTTTCCACCCCCTCTTCCTCAAAATTTCCCTGAGCCATGTTGGGTTCATTTGTGGTCTGCTTCAGTGATGAGGTGTTGGGGGCCTCTGGGGCTCTGGCTCTATGGTTTGGTAGGCATTGATTTTTCTCTGTGTTGGTCTCCTTCCCCCTTGTGCTGGTATCTGATTCATCAGGAAAACAACACCCTTGCTTGTTTCACCAATTTTTCTTAGTTTCAGCTGGGGCCCTTTTGAGGTACGATGGGGTGGCTCTCTTCTTAGGATCAGCATCTGTCTGAAAAAGAGAAGCAGATTCTCCAACGGAAAGTGAGTTAGCACCAGGACAAATGAGATAGCCCTGACTTTTTTTATAGAGTGTTTAATAGGTGTAGGCCCTCTTGTAGCCCATGATTGGTGGTAGGTTGGAGAGTGGGCTTATGTTTGGATATGGTTCTTACTTGTTTCCCAGCTCCAGCTATGGATCCCATATCACTGAGGGGATCCGTTAGCCAAATCAAGAGCCACTGGTTACCCACCATGGCTGTGTGTCACTATTGCACTTGTGTGGGCATCACAACAGGTTATTTGCTGCTAAGTAGGTTGGACCAAGAGTTGCTTGGACAGATATTGGTCATTTCCCCCAGTCACCCATGAAGCACCTTCTGGCACTAGACACCAGATAGCCCATTTTTGATTGGGTTGTTTTATTTCGTATTGTTCTGTTTTTATTACCTCTTTGTAGGTGATTGTTTTTTTTTTTTTCCTCTCTAACTGATTTCAATATATTTTCTTTGGTTTGTATGTTTAGTGGTTTAATTATAACATGGTGAGGGGAGGTTCTTTCCCCTTTTTTGTTTGCTTGGGGTTCTAAAAGCTTCTTGTATCTGCAGTAGCATTTCTTTCCCAATTTGGGGAAATTTTTCTTCTATTATTTTGTTGAAAACAAGATATCTTGAAATTCCCATTCATACCTTGTTATTAGCTCATCTTCCTCTCTGTTGGGGTGCATTAGGTCTGCCCCTGGTCTTCTATTTTAGATAGTCTGTCTCTCCTTCATCCATTCTACCTATGAGGCTTCACACAGAGTTTCTTATATCATTGACTGTATTCTTCAGAGCTCTGATTTCAGCCTGGTTTTTCTTCAGTACTTCTATTTCCCTACTCATGTCTTGTAATGTCCTCCTTATTTAATTAAGCTTGTTTCCTGTGTTCTCATTCAGAAGTTTGTTTTCTTATTTAATTCCTTTTTTTTTCTTCTTGGATTCCCCTCATCTCTTCTCTGATTTCTTTGAGCATAGACAGCATCATTTTCTTGAAATGTTTGTCAGGCATTTCATATATAACAGTCTCATTGATGATCCTTTTTGATGGATTCAAAATTTTTGATGAGATTGTATGTCTTGATTTTTTTGAGTTTTTTTTGTATTATAATGCAGTGACTTTTGCATCCTGAATTGATTTAATGCTTGGTATTTATACTTATCTGCAGTTTTCCCACAGGTGGCAATCTGCCTCTATATACCCTCAGTATATGAGTTCAAGGTTCCAGATGTATCTCTTGTTCCCCAGTCAAGCCACAGAAGTAATCCTAGGTATTGAGTTTGCTTGCTAAGAAAGTATTCTAGTGGACTGGTTGGAACAATTTGCTGGTAACATACACAATCAATAAAAATCAGCACCAAGTATGCAATTGTGGGGATTAAAACAAACAGATAGTCAAATAAAACAATATTCCCTAATCTTGCCAGCTGGGAGGTAGAGATTTCTTTTCCTAATTGGGTTCCAGGTCAACCTGGATCTGGATCAGACCCTGCCCCCAATAATGATAGAAGCCAAAGACAAGGGTCCTATAAATATGAAAGCATTAAACCATCAAATACAGGTTATTTGAAAATGGTAAAGCTGACCAAGACTATGTACCACATAATCTGCCCTTACAAGGCAAGAGAGGTTAGTTCTTCCAATGCAGGCCTGTGTACCTGTTTTACTTATTTATTTATTTTTGTTCGCTTGTTTTTTGTCAGTCAGCTTCATTACCTCTCAGGGTCACGTCCAGTCTCACCAGTGCTGAGTGCCCACCTTGATCCCTCTGTGTCATGCTGTGGAGCTGGAACTGATCAGCTCTGCTGGCTGCACTGCCACTGGGGGATGAATGCTGAAGTTTCCCAGCTCTGATGGTGGGGGTGGGGGAGATCAGACTTCTGCAGTTGCGCACGCAGCTCCACCTGTATCCCTTTCAGTAACTCTGTGGTTGATCTCAGCTGTTTTACTTCTGTTTATTTAACTTTGCAAGAAGGTGATGAAATTGAAACAACTCATTGTTTGGTGTCTGTTGCTTTGCCCTTTGGCATGCCCGGTGGGGTGGTGCTTAACAGGTGCTTGGATCTCATGAATCAAGTTATTATCTTCCTTTCTAATGGATCTTGGTCTCTCCAGCTTCTCTGCTGTTTCTAAGAATAACCTATACTCCTTCACTTTTCAGAAGAAGAGAATATTTTGCTGGGGTTTTGCTTAAATCCCAGCCTAGGTTAGTTTGGCATGGCTCATATACTGCCATCTTACCTGGAAGTTCCATGAAGGTTTGACAGAATTTGGCTCAGAAGCCATGTGGTCCTGGACTCTTCTTTTTGGGGAGGTTTTCGATTGACTTTTCAATCATGATGGGTGTGTTAGGATTGTTTAGGAGATTGATCTTCTGTGAATTTAGTTTGGATAGGTGGCATGTGTCCAAGAATTTATCCATTTCTTTCAGATCATCTGATTTTGTGGATTAGAGGTTTTGGATGTAAGTACTGATAGTTCTTCCAATTTCACTTATGTCTGTTATGATTTCTCCTTTCTAATTTTGTTAACTTGAAGCATCTTTATTATTAATATTATTATTATTTTTTTTTAATTTAATTTATTAGTTTTCATTTCAGTGAATACAGGCAGTTTGGTACCATTATTTAGGCTCAACTGTGATCTACCCCCTCCCATTAGACCCTCCTTGTTAATGAAAATGGGTCGTGCATTGTGGAGTTAGCCCCCAGTTATTAGTAAGATAAATGTCTCTGAAAATCATGACCCAACATGTAACTCTGACATTCTTTCCGCCCCCTCTTCCGCAAGATTTCCCTGAGCCATGTTGGGTTCATTTTTGGTCTGCTTCATTGCTGAGGTGTTGGGGGCCTCTGAGGCTTTGGCTCTCTGATTTGGTAGGAGTTGATTTTTCTCTGCGTTGATCTCCTTCCCCTTTGTGCTGGTATCCGGTTCACAGGAAAACGTCACTGTTGTTTATTTCGCCAGTTGTCCTTAGTTTCAGTTGGGCCCCTTTTGAGGTATGTTGGGGCAGCTCTCTTCTTAGGATCTGCATCTATCTGGAAAAGACAAGCAGATTCTCCAACGGAGAGTTAGTTAGCACCCGGAAAATTGAGATAACACTTACTTTTTTGATAGACAGTTTGATAGGTGTAGGCCCTCTTATATCCCGTGATTGATGGTAGCTTGATATTGTAGAGTGGGCTTGTGTTTGGGTATGGTTCTGACTTGTTTCCCAGCTCCAGCTAAGGGTCTAGTACCACTGAGTGGATCAGTTAGCCAAATCAAGAGCAATTGATTCCTCACCATGGCTGTGTACCACTATTGCACTTGTGTGGGCATCACATCCAGTTATTTGTTGCTAATTAGGTTAAACAATGTGTTGCTTGGACAGATCTTGGTCATTTCCCCCAGTTGCCTATGTAGCGCCTTCTGGCACTAGACACACTGACTGTCTGGGTACTGACTCTCTCCTGGCTTCCAGCCATGTCATTCCATTTTACGTGTCAGCTGTGTATGGAGTCTTCAGCAATACGGTCTTATCACTGGCCTTTGGTGGGTCATCAACTACTCTGACAGAAGTCTGTCATTGTTTTGGGAAACCTTGTAGGATTCTCTGATCAAAATCTCATTGTGGATGGTAGGCCCAAGCTGGAAGTGGGGGTTACAGGTCAGTGTCCACTAAGAAATTGAGGAAAAAGATAACTAATATACAAGAGTTAGAGAGGAGAGAGATAGAGGGGAGAGGGGGAGAGGGAGGGAGGGAAGATGTAGGAGATTTACGTCAGTCTTGATCCTACCCTCTCCAGTCTCTTGTGGTTCAGGTGTTTCCTGTAAGGGTCTAGTGAAGGTTCAGCCATTTGGTCTTTTAGGAAGTAGAATTTTATGGTACCATTGCCGTTTGGGTCCGGATTACTGTTTTCCACCCTTTGATTCCCTCCCCGCCCTCCCATCCACCTTACTGTCTAGTCCATGGGGTGCTTGGTGGGTATGTAAGGCATCTTGGGCAGATTCAGGTTAGGTGTTGCAGATGAGTGAGACTATGTGTCGATTTTTTTCTGTGATTGGGTAAGTTTGCTGAGAATGATCTGTTCCAGGTTCAACCATTTTTCCTCAAATTTCTTTATGTCGTTTTTTCTTACGGCTGTATAGAATTCCATTGTGTAGATATACCACATCTTTGTTATCCATTCTTCTAATGATGGACATCTGGGTTGATTCCAGCTTTTAGTTATTATGAATTGAGCTGCTACAAACATGGTTGAGCAAATCTCTCTGGCTTTTGGTTTGAAGGTTTTAGGGTACATGCCCAGCAATGGTATAACTGGGTCTGTTGGTATTTCTATATTCAGCTTTTTCAGGAGTCTCCATATTGCTTTCCAAAGTGGTTGTACCATCCTGCATTCCCACCAACAGTGAATGAGTGTCCCTGCTTCTCCACATCCTCGCCAGCATTTATTTTCATTTGACCTTTTGATGTTGGCCATCCTTATTGGGGTAAGGTGGAATCTCATAGTTGTTTTAATTTGCATTTCTCTGATGATTAGGGATGATGAACATTTTCTTAGGTGTATGTTTGCCATTTGTATCTCTTCCTCTGTGAATTGCCTGTTTAACTCTGTGCCCCATTTTGTGAGTGGGGTATTTGTCTTCTTATTGTTTAGACTTTTGAGTTCTTTGTAAATTCTAGAGATAAGGCCTCTATCAGTTGGATAACCTGCAAATATTTTCTCCCATTCTGTGGGTATTCTATTGGCTTTGCTTATTATATGCTTGTCTGTAAAGAAACTCTTCAGCTTCATATGATCTCAATGGTTGAGTGACTGTTTAAGAACTTGAGCCACTGGGGTATTATTCAAAAAGTCTTTTTCCATTCCTATATCATGGAAGGTACGGCCTAAATTTTCTTCCAGTAGTTTTCGAGTTTCTGGTCTTATGTTGAGGTCTTTGATCCATTTGGATTTGAGTGTTGTGCATGGTGAAATGTGTGGATCAAGTTTTAGTTTCCTGCATGTGGTTATCCAGTTTGTCCAGCACCATTTGTTGAAGATGCTATCTTTTTTCCAGTCTATATTGTTTGGGCCTTTGTCGAATATCAAGTAGCTATAGTTGCTTGGCCCAAAATCCGGGTCCTCAAGTCTATTCCATTGGTCTATACTCCTGTTTTTATGCCAGTACCATGTTGTTTTTATTACTATGGCTTTGTAGTATAACTTTATATCGGGTATGGTGATGCCACCAGAGGTATTTCTTTTGCTGAGGATATGTTTGGATATGCGAGGCCTTCTGCCTTTCCATATGAAATTTGAGATCATTTTTTCTATGTCTGTGAAGAACACTGTAGGGATTTCAATTGGAATTGCATTAAATCTATATATTGCCTTTGGTAGGATTGTCATCTTCACAATATTAATTCTGCCTATCCAGGAGCATGGGAGGTCTTTCCATCGTTTCAAGTCCTCCTCAATTTCTTTTTTAAGAGTTTTTATGTTTTCGTTGTATAGATCTTTTACTTCCTTTGGTTAACGTTATTCCAAGGTATTTTATTTTTTTTTTTGCTATTGAAAATGGGACTATGTCCTTTATTTCTTTTTCTTTGTCTTTGTCATTTGCATACTGAAATGCTTCCAATTTTTGTGCATTGATTTTGTATCCTGCTACTTTGCTATAGGAGTTAATCACCTTCAGGAGTTTTGGGATGGAGTCTCTCAGGTCTCTTACATATACAATCATGTCATCAGCGAATAGCGCTAACTTAACTTCTTCTTTTCCAAACTGTATCCCTTTTATTTCCTTCTCCTGCCTTATTGCTTGGGCTAGGACTTCCAGAACTATATTGAAAAGCAGAGGTGAGAGAGGACATCCCTGTCTTGTTCCTGATCTCAATGGGAATTCCTCCAGTCTCTCTCCATTAAGTATTATTTGTGCCTTTTGAGCTTTGTATATTGCCTTTATTAAGGTAAGATGTGAACCAGCCATGTCGATTCTCTCCAATGTTTTGATCATGAAGTGATGTTGTATCTTGTCAAAGGCCCTTAGGGCATCTATTGAAATGATCATGTGATTTTTATGTTTAAGCTTGTTTATGTGGTGTATTACATTGACAGATTTTCATATGTTGAACCACCCTTGCGTTCCTGGGATAAATCCCACTTGGTCAAGGTGGATAATGCTTTTGATGTGTTGTTGGATTCGGTTTGCGAGAATTTTGTTGAGGATCTTTGCGTCTATGTTCATCAGGCTGCCTTGGATTCGCATTAAGCTAGATCCCAGGCTGCTCCACCCACCTACATTAAGCTAGATCCCAGGCTGCTCCACCCACCTACCTGCCCATACACTGACATGCGTAGACCACAGCGCACTCTCCCTCAACTCTTTTAGCTCTCTTTGAATTCCTTCCAGTGTCTTATCATATTGCTCTAGCTTAGTGATGGTAGCATCCATACGATTATCTATCCTTTGTAGCTTTCCTGTCAGTTCTAGCAGTAGTTTGATCAGGGTTGCATTGTTCATTGCTTCCACTTGATGTTCTGATCCTAAACACTCTTCTATGTTTTGGTTAGTTGTGATCCTTGTTGGACTGGGTGATCTGTCTGGATTTTCTTCCATTTTATTTTTCGTGTTATTTCTTTTGCGCTGTGGAAGGGGGCGCGGGGTGCGATGGTGTGTATGGAGTGAGTGGGGCATGCGGAAGGTGGCGGTCGGGATGCGCCGGGGCACCGGGCAATCAGGGTGGGGTGCCCTGGAGGGGCAGGGGGCGTGGGGCGCTCTGATCAGTTAGGGGGTGAGGGAAGAGCTTTTGGTGCGGGGTGGGTGCGCATGAACTGGGTGTGTGCAGGGCGCGGCGGGGTGCGGGGCACTCAGGGGGTGCAACGCGGGGCGTGTGGGGGGTCACGGGGTGCGCAGGGGGACGCGGAGGAGCTTGCGGGAGGCGCTGGGGGCTAGGGGCACAGGGCACGTGGGGGGTGCGCGGGGTGCGTGGGGGGGCACAGGGTGCGCATTGGGGGAGGGGGCACAGGGCACACTGGGGTGTGGGATGTCAAGGGACACCGCAGGGTGCTCTGGACGTGCGGTGGGGGTGGGGCTTGCGGGGTGGGGGTTGAGGGGTTCGCGCGTGGGGCGCGGGGCGTGGAGGGGGGGCGGGGTACACTGAGGCACTCCGGGGCGCAGGACGCGTTTGGGTGGGGCACAGGGGTACGGGGCACACCTGGGCACGCAGGGGCGCGCTCGGGACGTGCGGGGGCGCCCGGGCCACATGCGGCGGGGGGATGAGGGGTGTGCGGGGTGGGGGGCGGGGCGCGGGGGGGCAGGGAGCGCTTCAGGGTGCATTGGGCTCAGGGCGCGGATGCTCTGGGGCGCGTGGGGGTGGGGGCGCAGAGCACGTGGGGAGGGTGGACGGCTAGGAGCGCGGGGTGCTTGGGTGGGCGCGGGGGGGGTGCAGGATGCTGTGGGAAGCCGTGGAGTGCTCTGGACTCGTGGGGGGAGCGGGTCGCGCGGGGGAGGGGGTCAAGGGGGTCGCGGGTCTTGCAGGGTGTGTGGAGCACGCTGAGGTAAGATGGAGCACGGGACGCTGCAGGACGCTGCAGGACACCGCGGGGGTGGGGCGCGGGGGTCTCGGGGCATGTGGGGGGCATGGGGCACACCTGGGTGCCCGGGCGCGGGACGCTGAGGCGCGCTTGGAGAGCACCTGCCACATGTGGGTAGGGAGCATTGGGCGCGCGGGGGGAGGCGGGGCGGGGCTCGAGGCGCATGGGGGTGGGGCGCGGGGGTCTCGGGGCTCACGGGGGCGCAGGGGTGCGGGGCACGCCTGGGCGCCCGGGGCCTGTGGCGCTTGGGGCGCACCTGCCGAGTGTGGATAGGGAATGTGGGGCGCGCGGGGGTTGCGGTGGGCAGAGGGCGTCTCGAGGCTCGTGGGGGTGGGGCGTGGGGGTCTGGGGCGCGCGGGGGGCGTGGGGGCACGGGGCAGGCCTGGGCACCCAGGACGCGGGAAGCTTTGGTTCACTTGGGCTGCGCCTCTGCGTGTGGATAGGGAGCGTGGGGCACGCTGGGGGGGGAGGGGTGCTCTGGGGAGGGCGGGGCGTGCGCGGGCATGGGGCGCAGGGGTTGTGGGGCGCGCGCGGGTCGCGGGGCGTGTGGGGCTTGGTGCGCACGGGGCTCCGGGCCACTGATGCACCGGGCCGCGCCCAATGCCGCAATTCGTGGGTCGTGGGGTGTGTCCTTCCCTCTTTTACCCCGATCTGTGCCCTCCCTCTTCAAAAGGTTCCTAATTTCCCTTGAATACTTACCTTTATTTCCCCTTGTTGTTTGTAGTGCAGCTAGGCGTCGCCATCTTGACCAGAAGTCTAATATTATTTTTGTTTCATCAAAATACTAGCTCTTTGTTGCATTAATTTTCTTAAAAAGTGTTTTGTTTTCTTAGTATACAAATCATTAATTTCTCCTCTGATCTTGATTATTTCTTACTGTCTGGAGCATTGTGGTTTGGATTCTTTTTATTTTTCCAATCCCTTTAGATGGCTGATTAGGTTATTGATTTGAGATCTCTCTGTCTTTGTTATGAAGGTATTTAGTGTCATGAATTTTCCCCAAAGGCCTGCCTTAATTGTGTCCTATAAGTTTTGTTATGATGTATTCTCATTGTTATTCAATTCTCGAAATTTTGCAATTTCATTTTTTATTTCATCCACTATCCATTTATTGTTTAAATGTTTGTTGTTCAGTCTCCAGTAGCTGCTGGATCTGCTACTGCTGCCTCTGAAGCTGCTGCTGCTGGGTCTGCCACTGCTGCCGCTACTGGATCTTCTGCTGCTGGGGCCACTGTTACCAGTGCCAGAGCCGCTGGTGTTGCTGCCGGGCTCTGCTCCTGCTTGTGTCCCGCTGTCGGCTCAAGTTGGCATGGCCGGGTCCCGGGACCACTGCTCTGTTCGCTGAAGCTGGGCTCAGGTGGTGGGGGAGGGGAGGGAGCCGCAGCTGCTCTGGTTCTCTCACTGTTCCATGTGTTCTTCTACCTCGTGGTCTGCTCCTCCATTGCTCACTGCAGCTCTCCCTTCACGTTTCCTGAGTTGCGGAGTGCACTGGTGTGAGTGGAAAATCCCTGCACCTGGCGTTTCCTGTGGCTGGAGCCGAGTCTGGTGGCTTTCTGTTGCATCTCCCCCACTGCCATGGTTGGCGGAGCTGCTGGGGCTGCTTTTGCCGGCCTGTGCGGTCTCTGGATGCTCTGGATCTCTTCTACTTCTCCACTGCTGCTTCAATTTCCTATACACCTCACTTTTTAGTAAAAGTGTGTATTTTGCTGAGTTTTTTGGTCTTCTCCCCATCCCCCAGGCTGCTTTGGCACAGTACCTATGCCGCCATCTTAACCAGAAGTCCTCCCCAATGTTTCTGGCTCTTGCATTCTTTTTGCCACCTCTTCCACATTAGACCCAGAGTCTTAGAAGGTGTGATCAAGATGTTACTAGGTACTCTACTTCTTTCCAGCACCATGATACCTTCTTAGTGGTCTCAAGGTCACTGCCATCTGAAAAGAGAAGATTCTCTACCCAAAGTGAAAGTAGCATTAATATAAGGATATGAATATTAAGAGAAGCACTTACTGGGCAGTTTGATAAGCATAGTATATACACTTATCCAGACATCAGCAGATGCTACACCCCTAGGACTCATAACTACCCCTGTTTTATGTTTTTAGTATCAGGGATGTATTCCCTCCCTGGAGTGGGCCTCCAGTCCAATTGGAGGGCAGTTGATTTCCACCATGACAGACATGCCACTATTGCACCTGTTGTCTCATTTGGCCTGGCTTGCCAATTATAAGGCTTGCAGTGTCCACTGTGGAGTATCTTCACTGGTGATCTTTCTCCCATTGAAGTGCATGTAGAATGGCTTCTTCCAACTTTCTGTCAGGTGGTCTACATGGAGGAAGTTATCAGCTCAGTTCCAGCAGGATTTCTCAGTGGCCTTGCAGCCCAAGTATGTGGAGTCATCAGCAATAGGGTCTTACCATCTATTCCTGGTGGGAAACCAATGGCCTCAGTAATGGCCTGTAATGTTTGGGGAGCATCAGCGACCTCCCTGGCCAACAACTCACTGGAAGGTATCCCATCCCTGGCACTGAAAATTTTCTAGCAATGATCTACAACTCATGAGTGTTCTATTGTCCAAAACTGGAGGATTCCATATGATTTATTTATATCCTCTTAGATTTTGATTAGCCCTCCCTCCACATTTGCTTTACTCAATCTCCTCCCCTGACCTCACTTTGGACCTTTTCACCCCCATTAATCTATTTTACTACTTACATATATACAATACCAACCTATTAAGTACCCTCCTCCCTTCCTTTCATTGCTGGAACTGGTTTCAGGCTTGGTCTGAGAGATTCAGTTTGAATAGAAGGCTGTCAATTTCTACTGGATGATTTGGGATTGAACTCTGAGGCAAAGCTCTGACCTGTTTATTTATTTATTTGTTCCCCTGACAGAGGGTGGGGTCCTATTCCCCACATTGCTGACTATAGTTGTGGAGGGGTCATAGGTCTAGCAAAGTACCAAAGGTTCAATCTACATATACTGTACTGACAATAGGCACCATATTGTATCTGCCTGAGATTTTTCACTTAACTTTTTAGTGGATTCAATCAGCAATTATATGACTTTTCTGCTTAAAGTTGTAAGAATTTAGTATAATGTAATGAAGAGGGAAGATCTATGTAGTCAGTATAATTGTGGAAAATGAAAACAGTAAAGTGAGAGTGTAAGGAAACATTCTGATTTGCATATCTTGGAATGAAAGTTATTCTGAGCAACAGTCAGGTCAAAGAGGCAGCTGTGCATGTGAACTCGGAGTGCTGGAGCCTTGAGTCTATAAGACGAGTTGCTGCAATTGTTACCACAAAGCAGCATGGTGAATACAACCAGGTATGACTGTGATAAGGGTTGTAATACATTCCTTTACTGATAGAGTTTGACCTTTAGTTAGCATGAATAACTAATTTATAATAAGTAAACCTGAATCATAAAATCATAAAACTTTTAAACTGTAGTAGATAGTTGAGATAGATTTGTTTAAATGATATCATTTTACAATTAAGAAAGTAGAGAAAACATAGGTTATCTGAGGTCAAATTGCATATGAATAACAAAGGTAAATTTATTTCAGTAACTTGTTACTTGGCAATAGATGTATAATGGATTGTAACTTACTGATAATAAAATTTCTTTTCATCATGTGAAGATCATCTGTGAAATTTGTCCTTTCAACATAATTAAAAAAAAATTCTTTGTTCTCCAATTACTTTTTAATGAACTGTTAATGGTTTACTAGCTAATAATAAAATATTAATAGACAAAACATCTTGTATTGGTTCTAACAGGTTATATCACTTTTAGAAACTGGTATTTTATTTATAATTTGTAGGGAATGAAACTGTACCCCAAAATAATTTTGTTGGCTGTAATTGAGTCATTGGCAAATCTTGTATCTCTTTGCCTAAATAAATATTAATATCTTTTGTTATCTTTCACTTACTTCACTGGAAAACAGTTATTGATTTACTTAGAGAATCACATAGCAGAATTAGTAAATTACATTTTTAGGTGGCCATAATGTGGCAGGCCTATTAGTTTATTACTCAGGTGGCTGAGACATGATTATGGACAACCTTTTTTTTTTTTCCTTAGGTTACATAGACCCTGTATCAACAAAGAAAAAAGGGAGAGTAAGAAGGGAGGAAGGAAGCAAGGAAGGAAATAAATTACATTACTACTACATTGTCATTGGTATTACCAAATGATCCAGCCCTTCTTTTTTTTTTCAATTTTTTGTTTATTTTTATTTATTATTTGAGAGTGACAGAGAGAGAAAGAGGCAGATAGAAAGAGAGAATGGGCGCATCAGGGCTTCCAGCCACTGCAAATGAACTCCAGACACGTGCACCCCTTGTGCAGCTGGCTAACGTGGGTCCTGGGGAATTGAGCCTCAAACCGGGGTCCTTAGGCTTCACATGCAAGTGCTTAACCTCTAAGCCATCTCTCCAGCCCCTGTATTTCTTAAATGAACAAACCAAAGATTAGGAAAGTTGGAAAGATTTTCCACTAATGAGTCTTTTTTTTTTTTCTTGCTCTTCCTCCTTTAGGAATTTGATTATGTAGAGAAAATAGCTATGGGTTAATGGAACTTGAGTTCCAAGCTACATTATAGCTTGTTTTAGAGCACAGATCTCTCTTCAACACAGTAATCTCTGTCAATTCTAAGCACAATACTTTTTTATTAGCTGTTAAAAATGTCTGTTCATGTCCTTTGCTTATGTTACATATGTTGTATGCTTTCTTTACAGATTTTGGTTACTGATTTTGTTACTGGATATATATTTTAGTAACATTTTTATCATTGTGTAAATTTTCTTTTTACTTTACCAATAGTTTTATTTGTGGTACTTTTTTTTTGTTGTTACTATGCTGCACTTCTTTTCTTCTTGGCTCTTGTAAATATTGTTTCAGTTTCCTATCACATACATTTTTACTGAGGTCAATGTCAAATAAAATTTCCCCTGCTTTTTGCTGTTAGTAGTTCTATAGTCTTAAAATTATGAGATGTTTTTCCTCCATTTTGCCTTGAGTATTGTGTGTGATTGTCAGGTAAGGTAGACATTTCTAATCTTTTTCATATGTAGATATCAAATTCTCCTGAAATAGTTTGCTAATAAGACCGATATTTACCCACTCTGTATTTTTTTTTTTTTTTTGGTTGTTTGAGGTAGGGTCTCACTCTGGTCCAGGCTGACCTGGAATTAACTCTGTAGTCTCAGGGTGGCCTTGAACTCACAGCGATTCTCCTACCTCTGCCTCCAGAGTGCTGGGATTAAAGGCGTGTGCCACCACACCCGGCCACTCTGTATTCTTGACAACTTTGACAAATATTCATTGATTCCATATTTTTTGAGCCATTTCTGAGCTTTCTGTTCTATCTGCCTGTTCTCATGCCAGGGTTATATTTTTTGTTCACTGTAACACAAACTATAGTCAGAATATGCTAAAGGAGAAATAGGAGGAAGCTTGATTCGTTTAGGCAGTTTCAGTTAGAAAATGAGGCCCAGAGACAATGTCACTTCATATTGGCATTAACAGAATTATTGGAAGGACTGTAACTCATGTCTGATCAAGACTCAGCTACATTGCCCTTGCTGTCCACAGTCTAGTGTACTACATAGGTGAGCTGTCCTTTGGGGTCTGTTGCAGTCCCGTTCGCATTGCTGTTAGAAATCACCCAACCAAGAGCAGCTTCTGGGAAAAAGAGATTTATTTTGGCTTACAGGCTTGAGGGGAAGCTCCACGATCGCAGGGGAAAACGATGGCATGAGCAGAGGGTGGACATCATCCCCCGGCCAACATAAGGTGGACCACAGCAACAGGAGGGTGTGCCAAACACTGGCAAGGGGAAACTGGCCCGGCCCCCAACAATACACTCCCTCCAGGAGGCATTAATTCCCAAATCTCCATCAGCTGGGAACCTAGAATTCAGAACACCTAAGTTTATGGGGGACACCTGAATCAAACCACCACAGGGTCCAACCTTGAAATGTACAAACTGATCTGGTCTTCCCTTTGCATGCCTGAATTTGACTCAAGAATCTATTTTCAATCAACTTAAATGTCTGTTCGTGTTGTTTTCCAACCTCTCCCCCCACCCACTCTGGATTCTTCCTCATGTCTCTTTAGATACACCTGAGTCTAATTTTTCCCCCAAGCCAGGTTACCTGGGTGGTAGGGATGATCAAAGTACTATTTCT
The DNA here is from genome assembly GCF_020740685.1 of Jaculus jaculus. Lineage (NCBI taxonomy): Eukaryota > Metazoa > Chordata > Mammalia > Rodentia > Dipodidae > Jaculus > Jaculus jaculus. Next base: position 74,926,168 of record NC_059112.1, on the reverse strand, counting down.
TGATCTGAGTGGTTTCTGCATGTCTCCACTTTGTAATTTGGAGTCAATTCCTATTTTAATTATTTGTATGATTTTCCTCTGGTCTCTGAATCTACCACTTTCTTATGTCCCTTACATCCCAGAGCTACCACATGGGTGCTTTCCCTAACTCTAGGTCTAAACTTGGGGTAACCATGAGTGTATTTTCTTTACTACTCATTTCTTATCTGAATTTCTTGATCTCTACTTTGATGTTTTCTCCTTGCTATTCTTTCTTAAGCTACCACTATTTGCCCTGTGAACTTCCTGCAATGGGGAAGCACAGAGCAAATGCTATGTGTATTTCTTCTAAGTCTTCCTGCATAAGCTCCTAAGTTCTATCTCTCACATGCTTGTGCCTGTACTCCAGTATTTCCTTGAAAAACCTCAATTTCTCTTAAATGAGCTTTAAGAACTATGAAGCTTCTACATGAGTACGTATCCTACTCGCCATGTATTTATGGAGGCTATACTCTAGCCTTCTTCCTAGATGCTAATTTCCATTAAGTAAATTCCACAATTTGTGATTTCTCCATAAATAAGCTTAATAATTCATAATTTATTTTTATTGAGTTCATTTTTATCTATTATTTGCATAAAACAGAATAGGAGCCAAAATTGAGGATCATGAACTTGGGGCCCCCTCCTGAGTTACCAAATCTTGTATCAATATCATGCCTTAAAGTTGGTTCTTCTTGTTCAAGATACATTTATTTATTTGGGAAATTTGTGTGGTTTTTGAAAATTTTAGAGTTTTTCACTCTTTCTACTGGTAGAAACGAGAGACGTATGTTTTGGCCTACAAGACATCTCACAGATAATGCCCATTCTAAAGGGCCTTTTACATATGGTCATCGACATAATGGATTATTGGCCTAGCTTGTATAAAACACAGACTAGTGTCAGCTCTCCTCTGGAACGATATGCACCTAATGTATACAAACATACATACTCACTTATGGATATGGATAAACTTAGGCATATGGATAAACTTCCCCGAGACTCTAAGAAAAAGCTAAAATTTTAGTAAAAAAAATGTAGTTAAAACAAAAAATACAATTAGAATTTTGCTAGGTTAGATTTTACTGAAAATTTAAATATTGTTTTGGTAGTATGAATGTCTTCACAATATCACAGATTTTGATTAGTCTTTTTTTGGTCTCCTTAAATTGCTTAGAATTTCATAGTTTTCATTATATAGACCTTCACCTGTTGGTTAATTCATTTGTTAATTTTTTTAAATTTTTTTTTAGTTTTTATTTTTATTTATTTATTAGACATAGAGACAAGGAGCCAGAGCGTGAAATGGGTGCACCAGGGCCTCTAGCCACGGAAAACAAACTCCAGAGGCATGTGCCACCATGTGCATGTGGCTTAAGTGGGACCTGGAGAATTAAACTGGGGTCCTTAGGCTTCACAGGCATGTGCCTTAACTTCTAAGCCATTTCTCCAGCCCCCTGCCTTTTTTTTTTTAAATTATTTATTTATTTATTTATTTGAGAGAGACAGACACAGAGAGAAAGACAGATAAAGGGAGAGGGAGAGAATGGGCGTGCCAGGGCTTCCAGCCTCTGCAAACGAACTCCAGACGTGTGCGCCCCCTTGTGCATCTGGTTAACGTGGGACCTGGGGAATCGAGCCTCGAACCGGGGTCCTTAGGCTTCACAGGCAAGCGCTTAACCGCTAAGCCATCTCTCCAGTCCCCCCCCTTTTTTTTTTAAACTGAGAGAGAGAATTGGCCTGCTAGGTTTACATCCACTGCAATAGAACTCCATATGTTATACCACCTAGTGGGCATGTGTGACTTTGTGTGTCTGGCTTAAGTGGTATCTGGAAAGTAGAACATAGGTCCTTGTGCTTTGCAGGAAGCACTTTAACCAACTAAGCCATATCTCAAGGGTTTTTTTTTTTTTTTTTTTTTTTTTCCCCTGAGGCAGAGTCTCACTGTAGCTCAGGCTGACCTGGAATTCACTGTGTATTCTCAGAGTGGCCTTGAACTCACAGTGATCCTCCTACCTCTGTCTTCCCAGTGCTGGAATTAAGTGGTTTTGAACTCAGAGGTATGAGGACCAAACTGGGGTTAGGCAGAGCTGGGGAGCCACATTGTGTTTAAAATTCAGCTGGCTTGCTTTAAGACCTTGCCACCATAGACTGGCCTGACAAGAACTCACTGAATGCAGACTCAAACTATGGATGACTATTGAAGGAGTTAAAATACAAAAGCTTCCATTTAGAACCAAATGCCAGGGGAGAGCATGAACACAGTCCCCCACTACCACAAATTATGCAGTTGAGTTTCCCACATTTGGGAAAATCGCAGAGATCAGCACATCTGGAATACAATGGATAAGCCTATTTTATTATTTATAATGCAAGTTCTGAATTTAGTTTCTCTTTTTGTTTATTTTTATTTATTTGACAGTGACAGAGAGAGAGAGAGAGAGAGAGAGAGAGAGAGAGGGAGAGAGAGAGAGAGAGAGAGAGAATGGGCACGCCAGGGCTTCCAGCCACTGCAAATGAACTCCAGACGTGTGCTCCCCCTTGTGCATCTGGCTAACGTGTGTCCTAGGGAACCGAGCCTCAAACTTGGGTCCTTAGGCTTCACAGGAAAGCGCTTTACCACTAAGCCATGTCTCAAGCCCCCTGAATTTAGTTTCTAATTCTAATGTTTTGTTGTAATTTAGTTTTCTGTATATAAGATTATGCCATCTGTAACAGAGGGAATTTTACTTTTTTTCACATTTGGATACCTATTATTTCATTATGTTGTCTATTTTGTCTTCTTGGACTTCCATTAGCATATTATGTAAAAAAAAACAAAACTTTCCTAGATTGTATTATTATAATACACAACAGATCAGTGCAGACGGAATGATCCCATAGTTATAGCACTTCAGTTCCTGGCATGTTTGAACTTATGCCACCTTGGTCTGTGCTGGTTTGCTGAGAGCTTGGATTTTGACTGAGAATTTTTGATGATCTGAAGGAAGAAGTTCAAAGAAGGTGAGAATATCTCTCCCTCTTGTAGCTTCAGAATTGATGGCACATGGGTTCTTGGATTACTTCCCCAACAATAGCAGAAGCACAGGAATACAGAAGGTGACTCCAGGACTGACTGAGAATAGGTAAACTGGTAGAAACGAGAGATGTATGTTTTGGCCTACAAGACATCTCACAGATTATGCCCATTCTAAAGGGCCTTTTACATATGGTTATTGACATAATGGATTATTGGCCTAGCTTGTATAAAACACAGACTAGTGTCAACTCTCCTCTGGAACGATATGCACCTAATGTATACAAACATACATACTCACTTAAGGATATGGATAAACTTAGGCATATGGATAAACTTCCCTGAGACTCCAAGAAAAAGCTAAAATTTTAGTAAAAAAAATGTAGTTAAAACCTTTGTGAATGGGGATGTAAGTTTATAATTTTAATTAACTATAAAGGAACATAGAAGTAAAAATAATTATCCTAGATTAAAATATAAAATAAAACAGAGTAAAAATCATATACAATTCAATTAATGATACTATCTAAACAATGGCAATTTCAATGTTTAAATTTATCTACAATAGTACCATTAATATGCAAGTTTTAATTAGAAATTGTAATAACTTTAGTTGCATCTCTTAAAGGTTTTTTTTTTTTTACTAAAAGATTCACCTTACTAAAATTATAGTAAAATTAAAAAAAAAATTGCTTTCAAAATATCTGAAAGAAATTTGGTCATAGTAGTAAGTGATTTAGCTTATTTTAAAATAGTACCACATCAATATTCTGCTGGCCCCTTTTAGTACTTTTTGGAACATAGTGAGATACACTGACTGTCTTGGCCATCAACATGGTCTTGAGTTAATGGTATCATCACAGAGCATCAACTTCTGTGCAAGCCAATACTGATGCCAATTGTTTTTGCTTGCTATTAAAGCAAAAAAAAAAAACAGTCTAGGACTGGGAAGATTGCTTAATGGTTAAGGTGCTTGCCTGCAAAGCTAAAGGACCCAGGTATGATTCCCTAGGACCCACATAAGCAGATGCACAAGGCGGCACATGCATCTGGAGTTTGTTTGCAGTGGCTGGAGGCCCTGGTGTTCCCATTCTCTCCCTCTCTCTCTCTCTGTCTCCCTTACAAACTAATTAATTAATTAATTAATTAAAAAATTGAACAACTTAGCTGAGGAGTCTTTCTCTTGATCAGTCTAATAACAGATATTGTACTTTTTCCATATATTTTGTATTCTGTTGTGATTTGTTTTAATTAGTGCATGTACCTTGTTCAAAGCATATATCCCATCCCTCCCCACATGGGGAAAATCTGACCTGACACTCTATGATCCATCTAATAATTTATATGGCACTGCCTATTGTACAGATTGTGAATTGGACTAAGACCAACTTAGAAAAGCTCAGGGAATTTTTTTTTTAATTTTTATTAACATTTTCCATTATTGTAAAATATATCCCATGGTAATTCTCTCCCTCCCCACCCCCACACTTTCCCATTTGAAATTCCATTCTCCATCATATTACTTCACCATTGCAATCATTGTAATTACATATATACAATATCAACCTATTAAGTATCCTCCTCCCTTCCTTTCTCTACCCTTTATGTCTCCTTTTTACCTTACTGGCCTCTGCTACTAAGTATTTTCATTCTCACGCAGAAGCCCAATCATCTGTAGCTAGGATCCACATATGAGAGAGACCATGTGGCACTTGGCTTTCTGGGCCTGGGTTACCTCACTTAGTATAATACTTTCCAGGTCCATCCATTTTTCTGCAAATTTCATAACTTCATTTTTCTTTACCGCTGAGTACAACTCCATTGTATAAATGTGCCACATCTTCATTATCCACTCATCTGTTGAGGGACATCTAGGCTGGTTCCATTTCTCAGCTATTATAAATTGAGCAGTAATAAACATGGTTGAGCATGTACTTCTAAGGAAATGAGATGAGTCCTTTGGATATATGCCTAGGAGTGCTATAGCTGGGTCATATGGTAGATCAATCTTTAGACGTTTTAGGAACCTCCACACTGTTTTCCACAATGGCTGGTCCAGATGCATTCCCACCAGCAGTGTAGAAGGGTTCCTTTTTTTCCACATCCCCGCTGTGGTGGTTTGATTCAGGTGTCCCCCATAAACTTAGGTGTTCTGAATGCTAGGTTCCCAGCTGATGGATATTTGGAAATTAATGCCTCCTGGAGGGAGTGTATTGTTGGGGGCGGGCTTATGTGTATTATAGCCAGTTTCCCCATGCCAGTGTTTGGCACACCCTCCTGTTGCTGTGGTCCATCTTATGTTGGCCAGGGGGTGATGTCCACCCTCTGCTCATGCCATCGTTTTTCCCTGCCATCATGAAGCTTCCCCTCGAGCCTGTAAGCCAAAATAAATCTCTTTTTCCCAGAAGCTGCTCTGGGTTGGGTGATTTCTACCAGCAATGCGAACCGGACTGCAACACCTGCCAACATTTATGATCATTTGTTTTCATGATGGTGGCCAATCTGACAGGAGTGAGATGGAATCTCAATGTAGTTTTAATCTGCATTTCTCAGGGAATGTTTTTAATGTGGATTGTTATTTGAGGGAATCAGTTTTATGTCCAAGCTTAGTCTCCAAAATAAGAAAGATATGTGCCATAAATCACAATTAGCTGTCCATCTGAGTGTATAGTAATCATGTACAGGGAAGTGGGAGGTCGAGAATGAGGAACTTGTGTAGGGAACAACGACAACTTAGGAGTCAGGAAAGGAATGGTTAGAGGTATAACATCAGATATTATATTATGACTTTGAAGGGATAATAATTGCTGTTGTCAGTTTCTGGGTCTAGTAAGCCTTCTAATACCACATAACCAAAATTAATATAAAATATTTCTGAAGAAAAAGTTTCTAATGATTTAGTTCATTGTTTATCCTGAGAGAAAGAACATTGTGGGCAGTGTGCTTTACACTGTCACACATCGTACAGGTATACTTGTAGGCATGTGACTTAAATAACACTAGCATAATCCTATTATGACCAGCATCAGAATCCCTAAGGAGTTTCCTCATATCAACCACCTGAGATGCCTGCCTTCAAGATTTATGTCCATTATTATTTGGAAATGATCCAGAAGTCTGGTTAGGATGAACATTCTGGTTGATTCTGATGTGGTTTTTGTAGCCTAGTTCAGGAAAATTTTAATGACCATACTGCTGATAGGCTGGCTGATAGTCTGTTAGCCTGCAGTACCAGAAATGGTGTTATCATGTGCACCCAGTTCAGACAGATTTCTGTAAGTGTGTAATCAAAGCCCACCACTTATTTAGACTTTGTGGATGGCAAAAACAATGACCTAAAAATGTTGCAGCTATATTAGTCATAAGAGCTACATTTATTATATATTTAGTGTCAATAATTGTTTGTAACCAGAATAAAAAGAATGTTATATTACATACCCTGAAATAGAACATTCAATTCTTTTCTAATGCTTTTAAATTTTTATTATTTTAAGCCAGTCACACGCCTTTAATCCCAGCACTCGGAAGGCAGAGGTAGGAGGATTGCCATGAGTTTGAGGCCACCCTGAGACTCCATAGTGAATTCCAGGTCAGCCTTGGCTAGAGTGAGACCCTACCTCAAAAAAACAAAAATAAAATTATTATTTTATTAATTTTAATGCAGTGATATTGATACAATCCAGAAGTTTTTACATGCCAGGTCAGTGTTCTACCACTGAGCTACAACTTCTGCTTGGTATGTTAGTTTTTCTCCCCTGATGACTAACACAATACCAAAGCATTATTTGTCAATGTTGGTTTATATTGATTTGCCTCACAAATTTTAATTTACCTTCAATGTGTATGAAGCTTTTTCTTTGCTTTTTATTTTTTTAATCAATATACATTACAAATTGGGAGGGTAAAATGTAAATATTACTGCTAGGATAGGAAGGTGACATTGGAAACGTCAAAGCCATATATCCTTCTTTTTTCATTCCATTACCTGATGTAATGAACCAAAGTAGGGGATCTTTAGTCTTTCCTTGTATTTATATCCTGTTTGTTTATTTACTTATAGATTGAATTCCTGGCTTCAATGTCATATACATGTGGCTATATCTGGAATTCTAGAAAATATATCCACAGAAATTTGGACAATTCAAAAGATAATAAAAACTTCAACAGGGGAAACTTATTTACAAAATTGTGTATGTAGGAAAATAATATTAAGAGGAGGTTGAGGCAAACAGAATATTATTTTGCAAATATACATGGCCTAGGAATCAGCTAATGTCATTGTTATATGTACAGATTCAATTGGTCATAGATCAACTCAGAGACCTCCGAAATTATGTTAACAATGAATTTTCATTCTAATATACACACAGACCTTAAGATTTAAATGTAGGACTTACATATGACCCCAGATACCAACTATGGTAGAGTTCAAAGAATACTTCACAGACTATCTTGTGAGGCTCTACAATTCCTTTTCTTTTTTTTTAAAGATATTTTTATTTATTTGGGGCAGAGACACACAAAAAGACAGACAAAGACATGAGAGTGAGCATTGGCATACCATGGCCTCTTGAAACTGCAAATGAACTCTAGTTGCAAAGGCACTTTGTGCATCTATCTTTAAGTGGGTACTATGGAATCAAACCCAAGTTTCATGCTTTGTAAACAAGATCCTTTAACTGCTGAGCCATCTCTCAAGCTCCATACCCTTAAAAAAATTGTATTTATTCATTTGAAAGGATAGAGAACGAGAAAAAAAAAGGGAGAGAGAATGAACATGCTAGGACCTCTTGACAGCATATTAAAACTTCAGATGCTTTGCCACTTTGTGTATCTCATTTTAAAAGTGGTACTAGGGAATCAAACCCTGGCCATCAGGCTTTTCAAGCAAGTGCTATTAACCACTGAGCAATCTCTCCAGCCAATCACTTAGAGTGAGTTTTAATCAGTGTGTAGTTACTTATAATATATTATTATACCAATTTTAGGTACTGTATTACTTTTGGTAAATTTTGTCTTTATAACATTTTTCTGATGGAGAAAATGGTATATGTCAGTGCTTAGGGAAATATTACATTTTTTAATTTTTGTTGCCTTGAGACCACGTTTTGCTGTGCAGCACTGGCTGTCCTGGAATTAACCATTATTAACCAAGTTGGCTTGAGACTTGAAGAACTCCTGTTTCTGAGTACCAGGATTATAATGTATTTGATTATTCACCCTTCTTTTTTTATTAATTAGTTTTGTGTTCAGCAAATACAGTCAGTTTGGTACCATTATTAGGTGTCTTCAGCAGTAGGTCTTACCAGTAACCTTTGGTGGGTCATCAATTACTCTGACAGAAATCTGTCTTTCTTTTAGGAAATGCTGTAGGTCTCTCTGATAAAAAGCTCATTGTGGATGATAGCCCCATGCTGGTACTGGGAGTTACAGGTCAGTGCCCACTAAGAAAAGGAGGAAAAGATAACTAATATACAAGAGCTAGGAGAGAGAGAGAGAGAGAGAGAGAAGGGGGGGGAGTAAGAAGGTGGGAAGCTGTAGAAGATTAAGGTTGGTCTTCATCATACCCTTTCCAGTGTCTTGTGGTTCAGGTGTTCCCTCTAAGGGCACAGTGAAGGTTCAGCCATTTGGTCTGCCTTTTAGGAAATAGAATTTTATGGTACCATTGCCATTTGTATCTAGATTTGTGTTTCCCACCCCTCCGTTGCCCTCCCCTCTCTCCTCACCCATCTTAGTGTCTAGTCCACGAGATGCTTGCTGGGTATGTAAATTATTTTGGGTAGACTCAGGTTAGGTGCTGTAGATGACTGAGACTATGTGGTGAATTTTTTTTTTTTTTTTTTTTTTTTTTTTTTTGTGATTGGGTAACTTTACTGAGAATGATCTGGTCCAGGTTCAACCATTTTCCTCAAATTTCATTGTGTCATTTATTTCTTACTGCTGTATAGAATTCCATTATGTAGATATAGCACATCTTTGTTATCCATTATTTTAGTGATATACATCTGGGTTGATTCTAGCTCTTAGCTATTACAAATTGAGCTGCTACAAACATGGTTGAGTAAATCTCTTTGGCCTGTGGCTTGAAGGGTTTAGGGTAAATGCCCAGTAAGGGAATAACTGGGTCTGTTGGTATCTCTATAGCCAGATTTTTCAGGAGTCTCCATATTGCTTTTCAAAGTGGTTGTAGGATCTTACATTCTCACCAATAGTGGATGAGTGTTCCTACTTCTCCACATTCTTACCAGCATTTATTTTCATTTGATTTTATGATGTTTTTTTATCCTTATTGGGGTAAGGTGGAATCTCATAGTTGTTTTAATTTGCATTTCCCTGATGATTAGGGATGATGAACATTTTCTTAAGTGTGTGTTTTCCATTTGTATTTCTTCCTCTGTTAACTGCCTGTTCAGTTCTTTTCCCCATTTTGTGAGTGGAGTGTTTGACTACTTACTGTTTAGATTTTTGAGTTCTTTGTAGATTCTAGAGATTAGGCCTCTATCAGTTGGATAACCCACAAATATTTTCTCCCATTCTTTGGGTAATCTGTTGGTTTTGCTTATTGTATGTCTGTAATGAAACTCTTCAGCTTCATGTGATCCCATTGGTTGAGTGACTGTTTAAGGTCATGAGCTACTGGGGTTTTGTTCAGGATGTCTTTTTCCATTCCTATATCATAGTAAGTACTTCCTAAATTTTCTTCTAGTAGTATTCAAGTTTCTGGTCCTTAAGGTGATTAACTCCTAGAGCAAAGTAGCAGGATACAAAATCAATGCACAAAAATCAGTAGCCTTTCTATATGCAAATGGCAAAGATACAGAGAAAGAAGTAAGGGACATAGTCCCATTTTCAATAGCAACAAAATAATTTAAAATACCTTGTAATAACATTAACCAAGAACTGAAAGATCTATACAATGAAAACATAAATATACTCAAAAAAGAAATTGTGGAGGACTTGAGAAAATTGAAAGACCTCCCATGCTCCTGGATAGGCAGAATTAACATTGTGAAGATGACAATCCTACCAAGGGCTTTATATAGATTTAATGCAATTCCAATTAAAATACCTACAGTGTTCTTCACAGAGTTAGAAAAAATGATGTCAAATTTCATATGGAAAGGCAGAAGGCCTCACATATCCAAACATATCCTCAGGATAAGAAATACCTCTGGAGGCATCACCTTACCTGATCTACAACTATATTACAAAACCATAGTAATAAAAACAGCATGACACTGGCATAAAAACAGGAGTATAGACCAATGGAATAAACTTGAGGACCCGGATTTTGGGTCAAGCAGCTATAGCTACTTGATATTTGACAAAGGCCCTAACAATTTGGCCTGCAAAAAGACAGCATCTTCAAAAAATGGTGCTGAAAAAACTGGATAACCATATGCAGGAAACTGAAACTTGATCCATACATTTCGCCATGCACTACACTCAAGTCCAGATCGATCAAAGACCTCAATATAAGACCAGAAACTCGAATCCTATTGTATTCACCCTTCTTATTGCTCTCTTACTTCCATCTTTCTTTCATATCACTAATATTCATCTATTTTCTATCGTGCCATTACTTTATCCTTCATGATCATTTACATGAATACAAAGGTTTCCATTACAATCCATTACAAATGTATTTTCTAATCCTTTATTATACATTAATATTTAATAATGCTCTTGAACTTGCTTCTTTGGATATCAATGAAGCTTTGAAACCTTTTTTTCAGTTACTGTATGTACAAAGAATTAGAATCTGCTTCCTCCACTTATTTCCACTTGAATAATGTTCTGTATCCTACCTAGTTTTTAAATCATCATGACCTCACTCTATTCCAGGCTGACCTGGAATTCAATCTGTATTCCAAGCTGGCCTTGAAGTCACAGTGACAATTCTACCTCAGGTTCCTGAGTGAAGAGGTTAATGGTGCCAATGGCCATGCCTGCCTTCCATACTTAGCTTTGAGGTCTAATTAGCATTTATCTGTACACATATGTGGCTGATCTTTCACTCTCTATTGGAGAATCTGTTCTTTTTAGAAGGTATGGAGACAGGAGGAAATAAACTATCCTCCCCCCATCACCTACATTTCAGCCAAGCCACAGCTGAAACCATTGTGAATTGGAGAGACCAGCTTGAGGGCTACTTTGATGCTGAACCTGAGAATCAGTGTCAGGATGGAAGAGACACACCCTGACGATACTCAACACTCATCAAAGCAGAGATTCAGAGGCTCCTAAGAGCTCTTCAATGAAGTAGACTTAAAACTCACTCATCAGGACTCAGGGAATTTTGTAGAAGAGGCAGCAGAAAGATTTTAAGATTCATAGGCTGAGACATGCTCAGAGGCATTTCGCTGCCTGGACTTCACTCTGCAAAACAACTGACTGCTGCTCCCACAATGCATAAGCCACACCCCATAGGGAACACCTGCAACCCAACTGAGGAGGGTCCCCAGCAGAAGGAGGGCAGGAATGAAGGAAAAGAGGGTACCAACCATACAAAACATGTTGTTAATAATAAAATAAAAGAAACATAAAATAATTGACAGAATAGAATTTGGCTTGCACACCAGGTGTGTTCCACATTGATTAAATATAAGTACTTCAAGCAAACTAATATGTGGATACTGTACAGGGTTTTTGAAAACAGTGATTGTATTTCAAGGGATATCTAGTAAGCATCATTCTGAAGATACATGTTTGTTAGTTTGTAAATTATGCTTATTAGTTTATAACACAGTTTAGGAGTTTTGCTTAACTCAGAGAAAGTAAACATTAAATATAGAATAGAGCAAAAATTAGATGGAGGAATGCATAGAGAGGAACTTATACTTGCCCAAAGGTAATTCAGCTGTTAAAATTATTAATTTGCAACCTTGGGTTTACTTAGTTCTGTTAATGTCAGAGAAAACTAAATCCTACTTACAATTGTGTTCAAATTATTTTACTCACCACTGCTTCTGAAAAGGAGCACCAGGAGAAATATGTCATCAAAATGATTCTGTGATGCTTGAGTTTTCATTGTTTTGTGACAAAAGTTAATAAGAAACTGCATGTCAACATACTGAAAATATTACAAAATCTTAAAAACTCTTTTAAGTTATATATTAACTACAAGATTCAAGTTAAGAGTGACATAACCAAATATACATCTGTACTTATCTTTTTATATTGCAACAACTATACTCTGAGAATATGTTCTAGATGTTGGGAGTATATTGTTATTATTAACAATATTTATTTATTTAGGTTGCAAGAGAGAGTGAGAAAGAGAGAGAGAGAGAGAATGAGAATGACATTCCAGGGCCTCTAGCTGCTGCAAATGAGAACTCTAGATGTATGCACCACCTTTTGCATTTGGCTTACATGGGTACTGGGGAATTGAACCTAAGTTCTTACACTTTGCAGGCAAATGCCTTAACCATTGAGCAATCTCTCCAGCTTGAAAAAACATTATTAAAATTAGATATAGTCCTTACTGTCTGGAACAGCCTTTATGTTTCTTGCTTGCTAAATACTTTCGACTTCTTGAGACTCAGTGCTTTCTCTGGCTTTGCTTTCAGATATATATTACTATCATGCCAATAATATAGTTATAAAAGTGAACCGTATATGGATTAAGTCATTTTCCAGGACCATAAAGTAAAAAATAATAATGTAAAAAATAAATCAGTAATACCACAGCCTATGACCTGATTTATAATGGCAAGCTGAGATAGAATTTAAAGTATTCCTCCAGTATTATATGGTCAATGTATGTTAAAGCTGATTCTGGCATACAAAACAAATCTGGTTTGGATTTGTCCTTTGCACCCAATAACCTTATGAAAGTCAGAAGTAGTAGTAAGAGTGATAGGCAATTTGTGTGTAGACTTATGTGGATATGAACAGTATATATATTTATATGCTTATATATATTTATTATATATAATTATAATTATATATATAATTGCATACATTATATATACTTATATACATACATACAGCTGTTGTTAAAAGTAACTTTAGTGATAAATTTTACATTATTACATAATTTATTTTGATTATAGTCCTATCTAATCACTCTCTTGCTTCCCTTCCCCATATCCGTTCCACTGAACCTCTTTCTTCCTTCAACCACCTCCTCTGCTATTTTGATGTCTTTATTTTATTTTGCCTTCATGAATCATCCATGACATGTTGATGGGCCCAACAATGTGCAAATGACTATGGTTCCTAAGAGACTAGGACTCCACATGTCCAAAATACAGCATTGAAAGTGTTCCTCCCCATCCTCTGGCTTTTACATTTTCTCCACCAGCTCTTCTGCAATGTCCATTAACTTTGGTAAGTATGGCAGAGATGGGTTATTTAATGATGAGCTTTTAACTGTTGCTTTGTCTCAGCATTTTGATGACCCTAAATTTCCCAGGAGTCATCACCATCTGTGAAAAGAACTTTCTCTGATCAAAAGTGAGAGCTACACTAGAATATGAGCATAAACATAAGTATTTCATAGGAAATTTGATGAGCACAACATATCTATACATATCCAAACAACAATAGTAGGTTCCCATGTCACCTCATAAGTCATAGGTTTTTTGTTAGATTTTCAGTACCAGGAAGGAATTCTTTCCTATGGAGTAGGCTTCAAACCCAGTCAGAGAGCATTATTATTCTGCCATTATTGTACTAGTGGTCAGATTGTATAGCTTGCAGCTTTTACTGTTTGATATGATCACTTACTTTTCCCTCACCACCCTCAATAGCACTTTCCGGTACCATAGCAGCTATCCAGTAAGGACAAGTCTCCCAGCTCATTACCAGCTTTATTTCTCAGTGTCCTAGAACTGAAGCATGTTGTCTCTTCAGAAATAGAGTATTACATTCTTGTTCTTGTGGGGAATCAAGAGCATTGGTAATAACCTCAATTATTTTGGGGGCTTGGAGATCTTCTTGGTCAAAAACTCACTGGGAAGTCTACCCCTTAACCCACAAATTCCAATCACTGGGATATCCCTATATGAACATATGGCTTTAATTTTATTTTTTATCATATAGCAATGAGATGGGTTTCCATATAGTTTATTCATATTATGGTTACCTTTGGTTAAACTACCACCCCCATTCTTCTCTTTCATTCCCTTCCCTGATTGCCATTAGATTTTCATCCTCCAGTATTCTGTCCTTGTTCTTACATATCTGCTATCATCTCACCGTATGCCCTCTTTCCTTGTCCCTCCTCATGGGCCCTCTTATCTTCTTGGCCTCTAGTGTTAACTTTTACTCCATTGTAAACATGAAACTAAAAATTCCATGTGAGGATTTGCATATTTGAAAGAGATTGTGGGAATTTATCTTTTTTTTTTTAAATATAATGACCATTTTATTATTTATTTATTTATTTTTCAACTTTTTTATTTTTTTTTAATTTGATTTATTAGTTTTCTTTTCATCAAATTCAGGCAGTTTGGTACCATTATTTAGGAATTTATCTTTTTGTACCTGGGTTACATCACTGAGTATAATACTTTCCAGGTTCAATCATTTTCCTGTGAATTTCATAATTTAATTTTTCTTTACAACTGGATAAAAACCTATTATGTATATATACTCTATCTTAATTATCTATACTTCAGTTGATGAACATTTAGTTTAATTCAATTTCTTAGCTATTATGAATAGAGTAGCAATAAACATAGATAAGTAGGTCTCTCTAAAATCAATTCAAATATATCAAAGACCTTAATGTAAGACCTGAAATGCTGAAATAGCTAGAAAATAAGCAAGGAGAACACTTCAAGGCATAGGGAAAGACTTTTCAAATAGAACCTCAATAGCCCAGGAAATAAGATAAACAATATATGGGACCTCATGAAACTAAAAACATACTAATGGACAGCTAAAGGACCTGTCAAATGAGTCAAGGGACAACCTAAAGAATGGGATAAATCTTTACAAGCTATATATCCAGCAGAGGATTAATATTTAGTGTATATAAAGAACTAAAAAATAGCAATAAAAAAAATCCAATCAAAAAGTGGGCCATGAAATTGAACAGAGAGTTCTCAAAAGAAGAAATACCAATTGCCATTAAATATTTTTAAAATATTCATTGTAAGTTACCAGAGAAACACAAATTAAAAGTACTTTGAGTTTCCATCTCACTCAGGTCAGTATGGATGTAATAAAAAAAAAAAATAACATGACAAATGCTGTCAAGGGTATGGGGAAAGAGGAATCCTTATTCACTGATGATGAGGGTTTAAGTGTTTAAACACTCCAGCTGTGGCCTTTCTGTACTTGAAATATATCTTTCCAAGCCCTTCTTGATGTTATAATTTCTAGATTTATAACAGAAAAATCAAGTCTTTTTCTAATGAGTAACCTTTCTATGTGATGAGATGTTTCTGTCTTGCAGCTTTCAATATACTTTCTTTGTTCTGTATACTTAATGTTTTAACTATAATATGAGGTGGAGAATTTTTATTATTGTCCTATTTAATGTTTCATATGCCTCTTGTACTTGGATGTGCATCTCTTTCCTTAGGTTTGGGGAATTTTCTTTTACAGTTTAATTAAATATATTTTATATAGCATTGCCCTGATGTTCTCTTTTTTGTTCTCCCATTCACTTGGATTTTTTTTTTAAGGTGCTGCATGCTTTTTTCACATTCAGTTCATATGTCCCTTTTTTTAAACCTTCCCATTGGTTTTGATGAAACTAACTCCTCTTTCTTGTCTTCAATGCCTGATACCTTGTCTGTTCCACTCAATCCATTCTATTGTTGAGGCTTTCCATGTATTTTTTTTGTTTGTGGCTTGCATTTTTAATTTCTAGCTTCATTTCCATTTGTTTTTTCTTCAGGATTTCCATCTGTTTATTAAGCAAGCAAGTTCCTTTAACTGCTGAGCCAGCTCTCCACTCCTCTATCTCTTTATTGAATTCTACTTTTATGTTCTGATTAGATTCATTTCTTCTACCTGCTTGTGTCTTCTTTGAATTTATTCAAGATTTCATTCATACATTTATGTGTCCTCTTTGAGTTCTTTGTACATACTTATAATCATTATTTTTATTTCTATGGAGTTTCCTTTGATAGTGCTCAAGGGGGTCCTCTGATATAAGGTTGATATTTCTTGGGAGAGACATATTGGCTTGGTTTTCATGTTTGAGATTTACTCATTTCAAGACACATCTGTGTTCAGTACTTGGAACAGTACATGGAATTTTTTTTTTTTTTTTTTTTTGGTTTACTGGTCTTTGTTTTGTGTTGTGGTGCTTGTAATACAGTTTGGAGGTACTTGGTTCTGCTTAATATGCAGCGTAGGAGATAATATCAATTTGGCTGCTATTGTACTCAAATGTACACTTGGATATCTGACTATATAGGAAATTATCACTATACCCTTCTTGCCTGTAGTACAGGGAGGGAAGGAAATTTGAATGCTGAAACTCAAAATAAAAATGCCACATTTTGCTGTCAACATAGGGGTAAGGAAAAAAAGATCCCAAATCTGGTGGCTGTCAGTTGGGTAGAGTGGAGAGGAATGATTCAGGTACCAAACCTGTCAGGTCCTCATCTTGTAGGTATCATAATGGTGGATTGTGTTAGTGGTGTGGGTGTTCACCCACTGTATGGACTGTTAGAGTGGAGAGGATTTATACCAATTCTAAACTTGTCTATACTATGAGTTTCACAATGGTGGGTGGTGTAGCTGGTTGGAGTATTAAAGTTAAAAAAAAAAAAAAAAAACTTTAAGCAGACATTGTCAAGCTCATACAAGTACAGGAAACTTCATCTTTGAGTGATGAGCATAGAACATTGGATGTATTCAGGAAATAGCATTCCACAACCCCATTTCTTATCCTCCTGCTCCTATATCCCATCTTCCCCCTCTTCCAAGTGTTTTCCTGAGACTTAGATGTTGTGTTTTAGATGTTGTGTTTAGGACTGAACACAAATTTTTTGTTTATTCTTTGTAAATTTGTCTCTAAAATCACTTCTACCTTGTTCATAAAGAAAATTCTGTGTTTGTGGCTATGAGTAGTACCAATTGATATTGAGAAGGTAGTTTGACATGTCCTATTAGCATAACCATGGTATTGTGTTTCCCACTAGAGTCTATGTTCCCCAGATGATGCACAGGTCCATGAGTACCATACTCCCCAGTGTTAATGGGGGAACCTGATATCTTGCATATGGGAAGTCATGTCCTGCAGGGGCTTAGCTGTTGGGGTGATTATAATTTAAATCAGTGGGTCTAAGAAAGTAAACAAACAATGAGAATAAGATGGAGATTTTCTGGGAAGAAGAGTATCAGTGGGAGGGGAAAAAGGAATAGGGAGAAGTGGGAGATTAAATTGCACTGTATAAAAACATGAAATTGGTGAATGGGCACACCAGGACCTCCAGCTACTGCAAAGGAACTCCAGATGAATGCACCAGTACTGACCTGGGTCACTAGGCTTTGCATACAAGTGCTTTAACTGCTGAGCCACTTCTCCAGCCCTCTATTATTTTTTATAGCCTAATGTTTTTTAGGATGAAAGGTTTAGTTCATCTGGGAGTTATATTGGAAAGCTACCAATAGATTGGCATGCATATTCATTGTGTAGGTTAAATATTCACTTAAGTATAAACTCTATACATTTAGGTAATCATAGCAGGAAGAAAAAAAGAAAGAAAAGAAAGTAATTCCAGAATGCAAGTGAAAGCAAATGCCTAATAGTGAAAAATCTTAAAGGATACCACAACCACCACACCTTTGCAAAGAATCATTAATAAAAACAAGCCCAGAGTGGTAGCACATGCATGGATTCCAGCCAGCCCTGGGGAGATCAAGGCAGGAGCTTGAGACTACTCTGTGCTATGCATGTTTAAGCTCTGTTAAATAATTGAAGCCAATATGTGAAGGGACCAAAGTGACACCATGACAGGCTTCAGTAAGGTGCCATCCTAACTAGGCCTAAGTTTCAGTTTCCTGAAGAGGCAGCCAAGACTTCCGGGAAAAACCATGAAAAGGGGCTGTTAATCAACAGTGACCCTGACATATGGCTGGGAGATATAGCCGCCCAGGGGCCTGACTCAGTTCCTGGATATATGACCAAACATGTCCCTTTCATGCCTTTTACCCCAACCAATCAAAGATGTACAACTATAACTGCTGCATGTCTAGCCAATCATGTTAGAAGACTACCTAACCATCCTGGAATTCCCCTATTTGTGCTTAAAAGGGGCCTGTTTGCTCCTCTCAGGGTTGCCATTTTTTAATGAATGATTGACCCCCGCATGCTGGCTGATTCTGCAGAATAAACACTCCTTGTTTTTACATACTATTTGAGTCTGGGGTCTTTCTTCAGTGATTCTCTGACTCTTACATTTGGGGGCTCACTTGGGATCCCCCTCAGACTCAATGGTTGAGTGTTTCTAAGGGAACAATTGGTTCACCACCGATCAGTGAGTTGGGGAGCTTCTCTGTGTTGTGTGCCTCTGTTCTACTCTATCTCTCGTTTCTCTGGTAAATCTGGTGTCCAGAAATAATCTGGAGGCCCATGAAGTCAGTCAGACATATCAATTAATGCCTCTGGGCCTGGGGGTTCCAAGGACACTCCTGACCCCCATCTGTTGGAGCCTGAGAGCTCCAGTCTGACTCTAGTTTTGACAAATCCTGGCAGGTTGTGCTCATCTGGTGGAGCCTGTTCACAGGATAGGAATCTGTCAGCATCATGTTTGTATCTTATTCATCCTTTTTACTTTCTTATGAGACACCGTGGGACAGACAGCAAGTTCCATCCCACTGGACCTAGTCCAGTCACACTTCAAGGATTTCTGATGCCTGGTGGACAATCTGGATTTAAGAGTATGGTTGAGAAAACTAACCATCTTTTGCAGGATGAATAACTGACTTGCAATGTGCGGTGGCCAGAGGAAGGCACCTTCCACCTCTCCACCATTTACAAAGTTAAAGGTATTGTGTATGGGGATCCTGGGCATCCTGCCCGGGTCCCATACATCACAGTCTGGCAATATCTAGTGGAAAGGCCCCCTCCCTCTCCTTGCTTGAGCCCCTTTTTTACCACCAACACCAGTAATCTTGTCAGTCTAGGAGTCAGGACCACTGAAGGACCACAAGCCAGTGGACCTGCCCACTTCTGTCCCTGAGGAGGACCTGTACCTGCCTCCCTATGTTCCTGCCCCTGTGCCAGATCCCATACTGCAAGTGGTAGCTGCTGATCCAGGCCCAGGGGAAGAAGGAGGAAACATGGTGAGTCATCTCCAAGCATGAGCACAGACTGCGAGAGAGGCAGACTCCACAACAATTGTGCTACCTCTACAGGCAACTGCACCCCCCCACCCCATCAGAACAGCCAATAGTTCATGACTCATATCCCTTTTTCTACCAGTGACTTATATGATTGGAAGATGCAGAATCCAAAGTTTTCTGAGATGTCCTCAGCCCTCCTAGACTTGTTAGGTTCCATAACGATAACCCATCAGCCCACTTGGGATGATTGTCAGTAGCTCTTACAGGTTCTTTTTACTACAGAGAACAAGGATCAAATTCTAGTCACTTCCCACAAGCTGTTTCCTGGACCTAACAGTCAGCCCTCAACAGTGCAGGCTGACATGGATGCAGCCTTTTCATTAACCCACCCAGATGGGGATTCTACAGTCCTACAGGTAAAGAGAGACTGAGAGTCTACCACCAGATTCTGATGGGGGGGTCTCAGAGAGACTGCAAGGAAGCCCACAAATTTATCCAAGGTAGGACAGCTTATCCAAGGTAAGGAGGAAAGCCCAGGGGCCTTTTTAGACAGACTACTAGAAGCATACCAGTCCTATACACCCTGGACCAAGAAGCAAGAGAAAACCAGTCTGCCATGAACATGGCTTTTGTCAACCAGGCAGCGCCAGACATCCACATAAACCTCCAATGACTGGATAGTTCCACAGGTAAGAAGATGTCAGAATTTGTGGCAATAGCAGAAAAAGTTTATAATAGTAGAGAGACTCTATAAAATAAACAGATTAGAGGATTAGCCAAAATACTACTGGCTGCTATGGGAAAATCTGACCCAAGGGAACTAAAATCCATGGCTTATGGGAGAGACAGGAGCAAACCAGCCCCACAATTGAAAGGGGAGGAAAATACCAACCCCATCACCAAAAGGAACAATGTGCTTACTGCAAAGAAATGGGACATTGGAAAAATGAATTTCCAAAAAGACAAATGGTCAAAAGTCCTAAAATCCTGGAAATAGGAGAAATCAGTGATTGAGGGCATCAGGGCTCATGTTGCATCCATGATCCCTGGGTAACCTTGAAGGTGGAGTTGAAACCAGTAGAATTGCTAGTTAACACAGGAACACAACACTATTCTAAAACAACCTATGGGGCCCTCATCTAACAAGAAAACATGGGTGCAAAGGGCCACTGTAACTAACCAATATTCATGGACTACCCAAAGAGAAGTGGATTTAGGAATGGGAAGGGTAACCCATTCGTTCATGGCCATCCCTGGGTGCCCATATCCACTCCTGGGGTGAGACCTCTTAACTAAAATGGGGTGCAAATCCATTTCAGTGCTAAAGGAGTACAGGTTCTCAATCAGAATGGTCTTGTATATGTGTTGGCTGAGTCCCTGGAGGAAGAATATAAACTCTATACCTCACCTTCCCAAGCTACCCCTGACAGCCCATATCTTAGAGAGTTATGGGAAAGGATTCTAGGTGTATGGGAAGAAAGAAATCAGACTGGGCTGGCCAAGCACTGGGCCCCAATCATGGTCCAACTGAGGGCTAATGCTGGCCCAATCTGAGTCTGTCAATACTCTATACCCCAATAGGCCAAACTGGGTATAATAAATCAGATAAACTGACTTTGGGAACAAGTCCCTTGTTATTCCACCTGGAATACCCACCTCCTGTGAGTAAAGAAGCCCCACTCCAATGACTAGTGACCCATGAAGGATCTGAGGGAAATTAATAAATGAGTGGAAGACATCTACCCCACAGTGCTAAACCTGTACACTCTGCTAAGCACTTTGCCACCTGAACACAATGTGTACACAGTGCTGGACCTTAAGGACACATTCTTCAGTCTGTGGCTGTTTGCCTTTGAATGGAATGATCCAGAACATGGATTCAATGGGCAATTAACATGGAACAGATTGCAATAAGGATTTAAGAACTATGGGAAAAACCATGAACAAAGTGTTATTAATCAACATTGACCTTGACGTGTGGCTGGGAGAGATAGCTGCCTGGGGCCTGACTCAGTTCCTGGATACATGACCAAACATGTCTCTTTCATGCCTTTTGCCCGAAACAAAGACATACAACTGTAAGTGCTGCTTGTTTAGCCAATCATGATAGAAGATTACCTAACCCACTTGGAATTCCCCTAGCTGTGCTTAAAAGGGGCCTGTGTGCTCTTGTCAGGGTCACCATTTTGTATGAATGGTTGACTCCCACATGCTAGCTGATTCTTCAGAATAAATGCTTGTTGTTTTTACATACTATTTGAGTCTGGAGTCTTTCTCCAGTGATTCTTGGACCCTTACAAAGTGATGGTTTTACCTTGACAGGACCTAGACTGGTCTGAGTGTAATAATCTATATTGGTTTCCTTTCTACATTTTTTAAAGGAATTATCAGAATTAGGTCAGCTTAGGTGGGGAAACTCCCTTTAAGAATGCATGGCATCATTCTATGGGATGGTGTCCTGGGCTGAGCAAAAATACTGAACTGACTGAGCTCCAGAGATGATCACTTTCTTCTTTGTCACTGTGCTGAATATGAATAGCTGTCAAAATTCCTGTCATGATAAATTGTGACTTGAAACTGTCAGAAAAAAATAAATACTTCTCCCTTAAAATTATTTTTAATAGGTAGTATTTCCCAGCAATAATAAGGTAACTATTATACCCAATATCAAAGAGTAAAAGTAAAACAAAATAAATACAATTATAATAAACATTATATCTTTTTAAAGAGATTTCATAAGCTTATCAATTATAGCTTTCTGGTGGTAGTTATTAATAAACAGGCTGTACACACACTTGTTCATAAAACTGATTTATCACTTTCATTCATTTCTAATCACCACTATGTATTTAATACCATGATTCTTTGTTCACATCTGTCATGCTCCTCCTTCCTTGACATAGAGCCTCCTTGGAAACCACCTCCACTGGCCCACAGGGTTCCTGCATGTGCCTTATCACCAACAAGATAGTGAACTGCTGCTGATGACCTGACCCCAGGAACTTTGGAATTTTATCCCAGTAATTCAGATAGTGCTGAGAAGCCACTTAATGTCCACATTGTACTTGAACTTATTATTTATTGTCTTACGTATATGGCAGGCTAAACTCCAAAGCTGCTTCCAAGTGATGAAAAGATCATAGCCTTTAGCGATAGTAGTCTATGGCACTAACATTGACTGTAGACAATTGACTAGGAAACAAGTGCTCAAATCTTTTTCTTTTCTTTCTTCATTTTTTACTGCTTTTGAAGATAAAATAAAATGAGAAAAGAGGATAGAAGTATTTTATAGAAAGGTCTGGAAACACCTAGAAACATGTTCATGTGATCCCCCCCTTTCCTTTTCTCTGCTGTTTTGCAACCCATTTTCAGTATATAATACCAAATGTTCTAACTTCAAAATTGACTATCTTCACTCCCCAGATATATCCTTATCTTTTAAAACATGTTCACTTATTAAAAGAATTTTTGTGGAGCAGATAAACTGCTCTTAAAGAGCAAGATAACCTTAGCAAGTGACCTAAAATAGCCAAATTATTTCAATTCATTACTTTTATTTCAATATGTTTTATAATAAGATTCAATATATAAAAATGTTATACTGTACATTTTTACATGTTAAGTGACTGTAAACTGAGGAGGGCTTCTGAAGATTCTATTCTAGCTGAATTTTTATTGTAAAATAAGTTCCCAATAATGGAATTATATATGCAATAATACTAAAATTCTGCATTTTACAGTAGTAAGGAAATGATTTTAGTTTGAAAATTTGTATGGATTTTATTTACTTAGTTTATTTCAAATGTAAAAGACTCTTTGAGCATACTTGATTTTGGATTACATTTAGTTTTGGTGGTCTAGCCCTAGTAAAGAAAGGTTCACAGCAGGATATTTTCTCAAGCCATTGGATGCATTGCCAAAGGGAGAGAGCTATCAATTTTATTTGTGTATAATATGAAACTTTCCAGTAATATTTGAAAAGTAAATCAATTGATTTATTTGTGGTGGGTGTGCACATGCACGTGCGTGTGCACATTTGGAGGTAAGAAGTTGAAGTGAGTATTTTATTCCATCATTCTCCACATTACATTTCAAAACATGGTTTCTCACTGAACCTGAGTCTTAACAATCCAGCTTTAACAATCCAGCTGGACAAGCTAGTGACTAGTAAACTAATCCTGTTTCAAATTTTGTAGGTGGGACTTAGGTGTGCACAACCACACCCAGTTTATTACTTTATTTTTTAAAAACTATTTTTTTTAATTTATTTGCAAGCAGGGGAATGAACTAGGGCCTCTTGCTACTGCTAAAGAACTCCAGATGTATGTAGCACTTTGTACATCTGGCTTAATGTTTAGTATTGGAGAAAAAAACCCAAGCCATGGGGCTTTGCAAGCAAGTTCCTTAACTGCTAAGCCATCTCTCCAGACCTTCTTTCCTTTATATCTCCATACTCTGCAGCATCATTTTTCTACTACCTATACTTTTAGTACCAAGTAATGATGCACTACATCCCATGTATTGTATACTTGTGTATGTATGAAATGAACCACTTAATTATTTAAAATTATCTTGGCAAATTCCATATACAGAAGCAATATGACACACTCATAATTTCTTCTCATCACTTTCTCTTTACCACTTCATGAATCCCCCTCCACTGATTACTTTCTTCTTTTTTTTTTTTCACTTTTGTAGCATTTTTATTGTGAACTTTACTCCATAAACATACAATCTATTGGCCATATTCCTATAGGGTTATAGTTTTCTATACCACAGTTTGGATACTGAATAGGTCAGGCCTCCCAGAATCTTACCGAGATCTTTCTGGTGGCTTTTATTGTTTTTTAAATTAATTAATTATTTTTTATTAACAACTTCCATAATTGTAAGCAATATTCCATGGTAACCCCACCCAACTTTCCCCTTTGAAACTAACCTCCAGTCTCCATTATATATGTTCCCTCTCTCAATCAAAACCTTGGACATCATTTGTCATTCTCTAATATTTTGAGATTTCCTATTAATGCTTTATGAGAAATTGATGTTATTTAGGATTTTTGTATGGCCATTAATGTAAGTACTATTTTCCCCATGACCCTTTTAGGAAACATCATTTTTTTTTTCTGCCTGATATTAATGGAAAGATAAGTAAATAGTGGGAACCAAAATGTGGTAGTCAGTGCTAGAACACATACATGCTAAAACCCTAAAGATCCTTTTCGGATGCTTCACCCACTGCTTGACCCTCTTCTCTGTTGACTGCCATAGAATTTTACACTAAAGTTAATATAGCTGTTGAGAACAAGCAGGGACATGACCTGCCAAATATATATATGTATGTATGTATGTATGTATGTGTGTATGTGTATGTGTATGTATATGTATATGTATATGTATGTGTGTGTGTGTGTGTGTGTGTGTGTGTGTGTATACTTTTTTTTTCATTTTTTTTTCTGTGAGGAACAGTTCTTATTTCTCAGGTCTCACGATCTTTCTTTCTTCTTTCTTTCTCTTTAAATATTTTATTTAATAATTTATTTGCCGGGAAGGGGGGGGGAGAGAGAGAATGAGAATGAGTGCATCATGGTCTCTAGCCACTGATAACAAACTCCAGGTGCATTTACCACTTTGTACATCTGGATATATGTGGGTACTGGGCAATCCAACATGGGTTGTTAGACATTGCAGGCAAGTGGCTTTAACCACTGTGCTTCTCTTCAGCCCAAGGATCTTTCTTTTAACAGACAAGTTTTGAGATAATAATAATGTTTTCCTTGAGGTCATCTCTATTTATTGTAAATGAAACAATATATAATAAGTCCTTCAGTACTTTCCAAGCCTGATAGTTTGCCAGCATGATGACATTAACTAATATCACTCTACAAAGAGGAATTGGATGGGATTTAAATCTGATCAATGATATCCTTTACCACCCTCTTAAATAGAATGCTTTATGGACTATTCAGATGTTGACATTTAGCAACCTGACATTGATTTCAGATTTAATTACTTTTTGCAGATTGTACATGACTCAGTGAATCTTAATGGTAACTATAAATAATTGGAAATGTACTCATATATAGACAATGTTTTTCATTGTCATTGTAAGTTGGTGTTGGCTCCTTAATGATCAAACAAAACACTCATTTCTGTAAGACTCAACTAATAAACAAAACAACAAACCAACAATTATTTGCTAAGGATTTACACTCATTTCAGAGTATACTATAGCTTAATAAAAACCAATTATTTTTCTAATATAATATGAAAATGATTTGATGTAAGTCAGAATTAAATTGAACTTCTGCTCAGTGATTTTGAGACAGACATATGATTATTCTCAGTATAGTAGTTAATTGTAAAATAAGAAATATCAATACAAAAATATGATTTGATAAGATTAATTATGAAGTATGTAAGAAAACTGTTGCAGTCCAGTTCACATTGCTGGTAGAAATCACCCAACCAAGAGCAGCTTCTGGGCAAAAGAGGTTTATTTTGGCTTAAAGGCTCGAGGGGAAGCTCCACAATGCCAGGGGAAAACGATGGCATGAGCAGAGGGTGGACATCACCCCCTGGCCAACATAAGTTGGAACACAGCAACAGGAGGGTGTGCCAAACACTGGCACCTGAATCAAACCACCACATTCTGCCCCTGGCCCCCATAAACTGATATCCATACATGATATAAAATACAATGCATTCATCTCATTTTAAAAGTCCCCATAGTTTTTATCAATCCCAATGATGTTCAAACATCTCCATAGTTCAAGATCTTTTAACTGAGCCACAATACCAAAAAAATAACCTCAAAAAACCCATAATGGCACAGAATAAATATTCATACTACAAAAGATGGCATTGGGCATAGCAAAGAAACATTTAACCAATACAAGATTTAAAACAACCAGAGCAAACATCAAACTCTGTAGCTTCAAGTACAGCAACTCTAGCCAGTGACAAATCTCCAAGTCCGATAATTCTAACCAGCAAGTTTCTGGCATTCCAATTCTGCCCCTCCAGCTAGGCTACTCACAGTCCTGGAAAACTTCATCAGGGCCGGCAGCTCCTTGGCAGCCATCTCATGATCCCAGCATCTCCACTGGGTCTCCACTGCAATCCACGGTTCATCCTCATGGCCCCATGGGGTCTCTATGCAGGCAACCAGCAAACCCGCTTCACACTGCCCATGGCCATTTCCAAAACACAAGACCGTGTTGCAAACTCAATGACCCTCTTTCCAGCATTTTTTATACTCCACAATACCAGGTAGGGTGCCAATTTGTTAATCCGGGGGGAATAAAGCAGACTTTGAAGAACAGGACACTCCTTGAACACCTAGGCCCCTTCAAAAGAGTCTGCATTCTTCTTGTTGCCCCAGCGCAGGTCAGCTAGCCCAATCTCAAAGGTTGTAATCTCTCAGTTGCAGCTGAATGAGCAAGAGTTCTGTGCCATATCCCTCTGCTCACACCAGTTCATTTCTACACAAAGCAACCCTGCACAAATTCTCAGAACACAGGCATAAGAGCAAGCTTCTCACACAAATTGCTAGCCCACTCCAACAAAGCTCTTTCTCACCTTCATAAGCCAAACCTCATAGTCCATAGTTGTTGCTGCCTTCAGGTCTTTCAGCTCTGAATGGATAGTCCATCAGGCTGTACTTATAGCACTGCAAAGCATCTTTTAGGCCAAGGTTTCAAGTCCTCCCACATTCCTATTGAAAATCAGCTCCAAAAGGCCAAAGCCACACAGTCAGGTGTCTAGCAGCAACCCCACTTCTGTTACCACTTTACCATTGCAGTCCGGTTCACATTGCTGGTAGAAATCACCCAACCAAGAGCAGCTTCTGGGAAAAAGAGGTTTATTTTGGCTTAAAGGCTCGAGGGGAAGCTCCACAATGGCAGGGGAAAACGATGGCATGAGCAGAGGGTGGACATCACCCCCTGGCCAACATAAGTTGGAACACAGCAACAGGAGGGTGTGCCAAACACTGGCATAGGGAAACTGGCTTTAATACCCATAAGCTGGCCCCCAGCAATACACTCCTTCCAGGAGGTATTAATTCCCAAATATCCATCAGCTGGGAACCTAGCATTCAGAACACCTAAGTTTATGGGGGACACCTGAATCAAACCACCACAACAACACAGTGGTTGTAGCTGTGTTCATACACTTACAACCACTAGAAACAAAGTAAAATGTATTGTAGTGTTAAATGTACTTTAAACTGTCTTTAGAATTATTTTAACTCTCTCCCTCTCTTTCTCTCTCTCTCTCTCTCTCTCTCTCTCTCTCTCTCTCTCTCACACACACACACACACACACACACACACACACACACACACATATATATATATATATATATCAGATGTAACAAAATTATATATGTAAATATCCATTTCAAATGTTATAAAAATTTTGAAACAAAAAGAACCTTTAATTGCTGAGGTGATCAAATCTAAATAAAAAATTGAAAAATGATGACAGGAGGTAAGTCTTGAATTAGCTATAAAATGGTGTCTCTACATCAACTGAATTTATTATAAGACAACTAGCTAGAAGAATTTGATTCAGAAATGTTGACTCTGATGGATAAAAGCATGTTCAAGTAAAAATGTACAGAAGAATGTTAGATATTTGTACTTTTAGTGAAAAGATAAAAAGATACAATTCACAGACACACTATACCTTAGGTATATAGGAAAACAACCAAAAAGAAAACCAATATAGGTATGACAATTAAAGGACAAGTAATATATTTTTTTTTTCCAGATCTCTCTTTTGAGATCTGGTTTAATATTCTTTTGACTACCATGAAAAAACTGAAAAGTCTATTTTCCGAAAGCAAGTTTTTCTCCTCAAAATCCTATCTGAAAAATAAAGACATATTTGTTAGCTTACTTAGAAATATTTGATCATATATTAGCAAGCTGTATCTTTTCTTATGAAAGAAATGTTTTCCCAAACTATTTTATCATTTTGGTATAATGAACCTTAGAGGAAAAGGAAAGTATCTTTTGTACACATGTGCATCTTAGGAGAGTCTATGAAATAGGTAAACTGGGCACAGAAACAATACATTGGTATTTAAGGCCCAGAATTTTGTGTGAAAATATGTCATTTGGTATTGATAGTTTTTCTTAACACTAACATTTTTTTCAGTTAATTTCCTCTTCTTATCGATTAGCAATCAGTTATTACCAGGAAGTTCTATGGATATATTTAGTCCTTG
This sequence comes from Jaculus jaculus, assembly GCF_020740685.1. Lineage (NCBI taxonomy): Eukaryota > Metazoa > Chordata > Mammalia > Rodentia > Dipodidae > Jaculus > Jaculus jaculus. Next base: position 74,897,642 of record NC_059112.1, on the reverse strand, counting down.
ACTTTGGGAGAAGCTCTGTCTTTGCGAAGGTAGATGGAAAAATGATTAATGATTAACTAAACAGTGTTATTTTTCAGACTTGATTCTAATTCCAAATGTGAAAAAAAATATGTGATACTCAGTGAACTCACACAATCACAGAAAGACAATCATTACATGCACTGCATGGTCTCACTCATCTGTGGTTCCTAACCTGGATCAGTCCAAGTTGCTGGTATACCTGATAGGCATTTGGAGGCTTGAACAACAAGGATGGTAGGGCTTGGTGGGAGGAGAAGGGTTGGGGGAGGGGGACAGAAAACTGAACCCATTGGACTGCTACCATAGAAAACTATGTCCTCTAAGATAGACTGAAAGGTTGAACCCTCCACAGGAACTTAGGGGGAGCACCTGAAAAGAAGGGTCCTGGAGAGGTTGAGATGAAGTCTAACCTTAAATATCTCCTGTTGGGCTGGAGAGATGGCTTAGCGGTTAAGCGCTTGCCTGTGAAGCCTAAGGACCCCAGTTCCAGTCTCGGTTCCCCAGGTCCCACGTTAGCCAGATGCACAAGGGGGCACACACGTCTGGAGTTTGTTTGAAGAGGCTGGAAGCCCTGGTGGGCCCATTCTCTCTCTCTCCCTCTGTCTTTCTCTCTGTGTCTGTCGCTCTCAAATAAATAAATAAATAATTAAAAAAAATATCTCCTGTTACTATCTATCTATCTATCTATCTATCTATATGTTTTTTTTTTTTTTTTTTGCTTTTTTTCCCTTTGGCAATATCCTGCAACTCCCAGTACCAGGATGCAGTTAATACCCACAGTGAGCTGTTGATCGGAGAGACATACAAGGTTTCCCAAAACAAGAGACTTCTGTCAGAGGACTTGATTACCCACCGCAGGTTAATGGTAAGACCCTACTCCTGAAGCAACCATATGCTATCATCACAGAACATGGAAACACTTGGATGTAATCCAAAATAGACCCAGTCCCCAGACAGCCTGTCTAGTGCTTCAAGGCACTATATGGCTATGGAGGGAAAGTGGCCAACATCTGTCCAAACAACTTGAAGTCTAAGCTACCCAGAAACAAACAACCTGACATGAATGATGCTCACCCAAATGCAACTGTGGCACAAAGCCATGGTGGGTAACCAACTGCTCTTGAATTGGGTAAGAGATCTGATCAGTGGAAAGTAACCCCTATCTGGAATTGAGAAACAAGTTAGAATCATATCCAGATAATGATTTTCGTCTTCAATATTGGACCCCTGCTAATATTGGGCTACAAAAGAGACTATACCCATTAAATTCTCTCTTAATTAATAATGCTCATCCTATTTAAACTGTGCTGACTTCACTCTCTGTTAGAGAATCTGCTTCTCCTTTTCAGACAGGAGTGGGACCTGAGGAGATAAAAGACCCATTGCACTTCAGCCCAGCCCCAGCTGAAACTATATTGGAATTGTGTAAATGAGCAAGAGTGCAGCTTTCTCAGTGAACCTGATATCAGCACAAGGATGAAGGAGATAGACATTGAGGACCCTCAACACCTGCCAAACCAGAGATCCAGAGGCTCCTAACAATCTGTCACTAACATAGATTTAAAATGCACCCAACATGGCTCAGGGGAATTTTTTTAAGAGGATGCAGAAAGATTGTTAGAGCCACAAGTTGGTACATCATGCACGGAGTCATTGCCTTTTCCATAACTGACTGCTGCATCCACAATGCACAACCCATGGGGATGGCCTCCATCGCCATTGAGGTGGATTCCTTCAGAAAAGGGGCAGGCATGAGGGAAAGGATGGTGCCAATTTGTGTTGTTTACATACTAAGCATCTCCATAACTAATAAAAATAAATTAACAAAAAGTTATGTATAGTCATAAATTCTATTTTTATTTTTCCTACAACAAAAAAAAATGCTTAATCTGACATGGTTTCAAGTATTTATGCCTGCCTATATTTCTATAAATTTTAGTGAAGACCTTCAATCTAAGTCCACATGTATGGTGGTTTTATGAAACATCACAGATCTAATAGCAGAGATCTCAACTCTCCTATATGATATGAAGGGAGGTACATCATTTCTCTGGAGAACTATGCAATGCAGTTAGATGAAATCTGTTATTCCCTATTATCTTTAGGATCATGATGTGCTTTATTATAACAGTAACATTGAGATTGAAGAAATGTAATAGTTAAATAAATAAATGTAGATGAACATAACTGCATATACGTAGGATGTACAAGCCAAATAAGTCAGCTTTACATCAGAATATGATGAATTGTATTGCATCATATTCAATTATTCACATAATGATGAAACATAATAAGATAAATTGTAATTATTTTTACTGGCTTACTTTTAGCATTTTCATTGAGATAAGAACTAAATTAACACCAAACATATTTCTTTCACACATATGAATTATTGTTAAGAAAATTTATGAGTTAAATAATATAGAGGTGAAGAGAATCTTGATTTAAGGTGACTGTTGTCTGTAGAATATTATAGGTACATATTACTGCTTTCATTACTATTTGTCTTTCCCCTGATATGTTGTGTAAGACAACATATCATCTTGCTTTGTATATTTATCTCTTGTACATAGAATAGAACAAGATTTTTTTTTCAAGGTAGGGTTTCACTCTAGTCAAGCCTGACCTAGAATTCACTTTGCAGTCTCAGGGTGGCCTTGAACTCATGGTGATCCACCTACCTCTGCCTCCTGAATGCTAGAATTAAAGGCATGTGCCACCACACCTGGCTAGAACTTTTATAAAGTTGCTGAGTAGTTGTTGAATAAATAAATAGAATTTACATACAAAATTTATGTCATAATTTTTTTTTTTTAGATTTGAAGGTTACTTAAAATACTCTGAGGGGAATGCAGAACATATATTAGAATATTGTATCTGTCATAAAAATACATGCTATATAAAATTTTCCACCTAGTAAACTGAATTTGTTGGTTTCTCCTTGCTATTAATGAATATTCATTTGTATATATAAATATTTTTAAAATTTATAAGAATGATGGTTATGATGGAATGAGGTGCTTTATATTATAACTACTATGGAAAGTGCTGAACGAATTGTCTTGAAAAATAAACAAAAGCTGTAGTTTAGAAGATTATCAAACTTGTTTTTCAGGTAAAGGTGATAGTGACAAGATATAGAAATTGGCTAGGTAGTCAAGGTAACAGAACCTCCAAAGGGAATATTACTTTTTATTCCTTGGCTAAAAGCAAAAAATGTTACTAAGCTTGCAGAAACTTGAATTATATACCCTTCAGGAAAATTTTATTTACTGTTTACACTCATACTAGATGACAGAAACTCTGATACTTACTTAAGATCATTGGCAAAGTTGTAAAATATGGTCTTTGTCTATAGTAACCTGTTGATATGGTCTTCTTCAGGTAGCCACTCTCCATAAATAATAAAGTTGAGACCTAAGCCTTGAGGTGGTCTTCTCAAGCCCCCTCTTGCCTCCCTGGACAAGAGCTCTAGTTTGCTTCCTTCTCCATGTTCTGGAGTTAAGCTCTCTTCTCTTCATCCTCCTATGCTTTAAACTGCAGTAAAATCTTTCTGACCCTTATCTTCTGCTCTGTGGATTTCATTGCTTGAATTCATAGGTCAAGAATCTAGGACCACTCCAAATTATCACTGCACTGGTGTACAGTGACCAAAACATTCCTGCATCAATAGCATTTGATCTTTCCTGTGTTGTATATATTTTGCACAAAAGCCAGATTTGAAGGGTTGGCTAAAACAGACACTTTTGGGAAAATCATGTCATTATAAACAAACTATCAAAAATTATGCCGGGCGTGGAGGTTCATGCCTTTAATCCCAGCACTTGGGAGGCAGAGGTAGGAGGATTGTCATGAGTTTGAGGCCACCCTGATATAGAGTGAATTCTAGGTCAGCCTGGGCTAGAGTGAGACCCTAATTCAAAAAAGCCTATATATATATGTATGTATATATCATAATGTGGGGCTGGGGAAATGGTTCAAAATGTAAGAGAAATGAGTGTCTAAGTTGGAATCCTAGCTAGAAAGCTAGCCATGGCTTCTTATCCCTGTTACTCTGGTAAGGGAGGTGGAGAATGGAGGATGCTGAAACTCCCTAGTCAGCTAGCCTAGTCAAAAACAGGGAGCTCCTTGTATATTAGTTATCTTTTTCCTCCTTTTCTTAGTGGGCACTGACATGTAACTCCCAGTACCAACATGTGGCTGGCTATCATCCACAGTGAGCTTTAGATCAGAGAGACCTACAAGGTTTCCTAAAAGAAAGACAGATTTCTGTCAGAGTACTTGATGACCCACCAAAGGTTAGTGGTAAGACCCTACTGCTGAAGACACCTTATGGGGTTGATATGTAAAATGGAATGACATGGCTGGAAGCTGGAAGAGAGTCAGTCCCCAGACAGTCAGTGGGTCTAGTGTCAGAAGGTGCTACATGGGTGAGTGGAGGAAAATAACCAATATCTGTCAAGCAGCTCATGGTCTAACCTACTTAGCAGCAAGTAACCTGTTGTGATGCCCACAAAAGTACAATACTGGCACACAGCCATGGTGGGGAACCAACGGCTCTTGATTCAGCTAACGGATTCCCTCAGTGATATGGGATCCATAGCTGGAGCTGAGAAACAAGTCAGAACCATATCTAAACATAAGCCCACTCTCCATTATCAAGCTACCATCAATCATGGGCTACAAGAGAGCCTACACCTATTAAATTCTCTATAAAAAAGTAAGGGTTATCTCATTTGTCCTGGTACTAACTTACTTTCCGTTGGAGAATCTGCTTCTCTTTTTCAGATAGATGTAGATCCTAAGGAAAGTGCCACCCCATCATACCTGAAAAGGGCCCTGGCTGAAACTAAGAAAAATGGCGAAACAAGCAAGGGTGTTGTTTTCCTGGTGAACCGGATACTAGCACAAGGGGGAAGGAGATCAACACAGAGAAAAATCAAATCCTACCAAATCAGAGACCCAGAGCCGCAGAGGCCCCCAACACCTCAGCACTGAAGCCGACCAAAAATGAACACAACATGGCTCAGGGAAATTTTGCAGAAGAGGGGGCTGAAAGAATGTCAGAGCCACATGTAAGATCATGATATGCAGAGACATTTATCTTACCCATAACTATGGGCTAACTCCACAATGCATGACCCATATACCTCAAAAAGGAGGGGCCAAGGACAGAGGGTAGGTCACAGATGAACCTAATAATGGTACCAACCTGACTGTATTTGCTGAACACAAAACTAATTAAAAAAAAAAAAAAAAAAAAAAACAAACAGGGAGCTCCAAATCCAGTGAAAGACTCTCTCAGGGAAATAGGATAAAGAACAATGGGAATCTTCCTTCAATCTTGGCAATGTGCACATGGGGTGCTCACATCTGTACACACATGCATATATAACACACACATGCACACACAAACATACACTCCACTACCAACACACATGTTGCATACACATCCAAAAATAATTTTCATAAACATTGTAATAATATCTCAATTTAACATCTTCTAAGCCTAAAATTGACCCCAAATATTAGCCTGACTTTGAATTATAATGGATGTTTTCACACGATCTGGTACAAAAATAACTGCAATGCTGCTACTATAACCTTTGTTATACTATAACATGTCTTCCTCATCCTGTGTTGTTATTTAAATTAGACAATTTTCATAGTGTTCCATAAAAATTTCATGATCTTGGATTTTTAAGTAAAAATTCTCATACACCAGGGAGACATTGATTCATGTGCCATTCCTCCATCCCACTCCCCCAGTACTGAGTGGGCATGTGTTATCACACTCCTATATAAGCATGACCATAACAATCTCAAAGTGGGGCAAAGTTGAATATGAACTGTACATTTTATGGTCCAATTTTGTCCACTGGCTTACAAAATATATTGTTTAACTGACCTCTATACTTGCATTTATTTTTTTTTAATTTTTATTTCTTTATTTATTTGAGAGCGACAGACACAGAGAGAAAGACAGATAGAGGGAGAGAGAGAGAATGGGCGCGCTAGGGCTTCCAGCCTCTGCAAACGAACTCCAGACACGTGCGCTCCCTTGTGCATCTGGCTAACGTGGGACCTGGGGAACCGAGCCTCGAACCGGGGTCCTTAGGCTTCACAGGCAAGTGCTTAACCACTAAGCAATCTCTCCAGCCCTACTTGCATTTAATTTTGGAAACACATTTCTTGAAATGACTTCTTATAGATTGATAATAACCCTGTCTTGGAAGATGGCTTATACAATCCATTCCTTGGATTTGATGTGTTACACAGATCCCTTTATGACTGTCAAAAATTTAACTTCATTTGAAATTTACTTGTTTTGACTGCCAACTAATGAATAAATGTTTTATCTAATAGGTTAAAAGCATGAAAAATGAATATCTCTGTTCATGTTTCATTGAAAATTTACTATCATTATTATTAATTTAAAGACTATTATTATTTTAAAGAATTAAAAAAAAATATTGAGGCCTATTAACAATGTTACACATTTTTTTGCTATTCGTCTATAGTGTATGAAATCACAGAAATTTTAGAAGACACTTTCAAAACTAGCTTCTAATTTCTTAGGTTATTTACAAAGAAATACGGTTTCAAGTGTCTAGTAAATGTTTACATAAAAGTAGGTCAATTTCACAGTATGAAGAGGGTCAAATGAACTTCAGATCAGTCTCTATTTACTTCATTTTTATTTCTCTCCACTGTTATTTTTGAAATATCTATTTTAGGAATACATCAAATTTTCCTTAATCAATGTTATCATCTGTTGTCAATGTATAAATCTATATCTATCTATCTATCTATCTATCTGGTGTATGTATCCAATATTAAATTTTGCTATAATTTAAATAGATAAATAGAACTACAATTATGAACAAGTTTTGTGTTCTAAGGCCATTTTCAGGAATATCTTTTTTTTTACAAAAATATTTACAATGATTATTAGAACAAAAATCTTTTCTAAGATTTATTTTTATTAGATGTTCCATTTTTTGTGGCTTTCATAGTGTTAATAACATTGCACAAATGAAATAAATTTATATATATTATAAAGGGAGATTGGCTAGGTAGCATTCCATTTTGTCTACTTGCTCCAATGAACAGGTTATAATGATTAACAGACAGGTTTTTAATTACTTACAAGGAGTTTACCAATGACTTAGAACTGAAGTAATGAACTCTTTCCTATCTTTGACATTTTGCTTTGCTCTAAAAATGCCATATATTCAGTAGTTAATAAACATTTCATTGACTTGAATTGACTTGTTACTAGACAAGAATAGTAGCATGAGAAGTTGGAAAAATGTACCTTGTTTTCCATGGCCAAATGCTTAAATATTTGAGGTAATTCTATTCTTGAGGGAAAAACACAGGAATTGAAGAAATATTATACTGCTTGTCAAAGTAGGAAAAGCAGTGTTTTTAGTGATACCATATGGCTGGCTGTAGCAAAAAATGACTTTGAGTGTGTTGACACTTTATTAGTAATTGTATCCCTGCCTCAACTATATTTCTCCTGTCTCCTGAGCAGGCTTACGATGCCTAGCAACTGTGTTGTTGAATTGCCCTGAATGTGGTCATCATCCAACCCAGTCTCCTCTTCATTAACCTCTCCTTATATTCACAAAGTATAAATCTTATGTAAACCTCCTCTCCTTTCCCTTTGTTCATCCTTGTTTGACTGCTGTGGTGTTCCAGATGATGTTGGCTGGTGGGCTTTGACAAGGGAAAACTGATGAGAGTATAAAGCTGTTGATATGTACTGTTGCCTACTGCCTCATTTGAAATATCATAGAAATATCACGAACTAAGACAAGACATTGTCCTTACTCTCTTAAAGCTCTGTCTCTCACAGCTAATAGAAGCAAGCATAAAAAAACTTTCCATTAACATAAGATATAAGACATGAGATGGTGGGATCAAAGGAGAAGCATACTGTTGAAACAAAATTCACAGCTGTCCTCTCAAAGGGTAGGAGAGATCTTTTATTTGGTGTTAAATATGAGTGACCGTGGCCCAGAAACACAGACTCCGGTTACCTCAAATTCCATGTTCCTCTGTGTTAACAATTTCAAGAAGTTTTAATAGTTTAAAACAAAAAAAGACATACTCCAGTTACTTAGAAAATACATTGGTGGCTGGAGAGATGGCTTAGCCGTTAAGCGCTTGCCTGTGAAGCCTAAGGACCCCGGTTCGAGGCTTGGTTCCCCAGGTCCCACGTTAGCCAGATGCACAAGGGGGCGCACGTGTCTGGAGTTCGTTTGCAGAGGCTGGAAGCCCTGGCGCGCCCATTCTCTCTCTCTTCCTCTATCTGTCTGTCTCTCTGTGTCTGTCACTCTCAAATAAATAAATAATTAAAAAAAAATACATTGGTACAGGGCTGGAGAGATGCCTTAGCAGTTAAGCACTTGCCTGTGAAGCCTAAGGACTTGGTTTGAGTCTGGATTTCCCAGGACCCAAGTTTGGCCAGATGCACAAGGGTGCACTGTGTCTGGAGTTCCTTTGCAGTGGCTGGAAGCCCTGAAGAACCCATTCTCTCTCTCTCTCTCTCTCTCTCTCTCTCTTTGTTTCTTGCTCTCAAATAAATAAATTAAAAAAAATACATTGGTACAAACATCAGGTATGTGATTTATGACCAAGCAGGAAAATCTCTGCAATGGACTTGAGAAGTCATATGATGATATTCTTAGCCGTGGAGTTGGTGGTAGCTGACAGTCTGTCTGTACATTCTAAAAGAGTTTCAAAGGATATTAGGTCAGGCTATGGGAAGGCAAGGCTAAAGATAGCTTATGATAATTAAGCTGTGAATATGTAGCATTCCATCTCTCCACAAACACAGAAGCTTTATTAGTCAATCAGCCTTGTAGGCTGTTTGTGGTATGTGCAGACATTTCTTACATTGTAGCTCACCATGCTCAAACAGCAAAAGGAATTATGAGTGCCTTTGTAAGGTGCAGATAGTCCTTGAATTGGGTTTCCCTTTGCACTATAGAAAGACAAACCAGACTTTGGACCAAATAAACATAGATAATAGATTAAGAAACTAGAACAGAATGAGTAAGAATAACAGGATAGATTATGAGTTTTAAGGTGAAATGGAAATCAATATGTGATATTTAATATAAGTACAAATTGTTCATTACTATAGGCAAGACGTGTCATTGAAATGTAAGTTGGTCACTAAGTGTTTTTTTTTTTTTTTGTTGTTGTTATTTATTTTTTTATTTATTTTTGGTGGGGCCAGGCAGAATTACTTTAGGGGAAGATACGATTTTAATAATTAAATTGTGGAAAACCATTTAGGAAAGATTTATAAGAAGGTAAGCTTGAAGTTACCAATAAGAATAGCAGCAGTAAAGTGAACAGAAAGAATTGCATAGGAGACTGAGGCAGAACAAGTGTAGAGCAAAGTATCTATAATAAATGTTTAACAACATGTCAAAATTTTGAGTCTGTAGGAAAACAGAAGTATTGAAATGAGAGCAGAGCTCTGGTTCAGATCAGTTGAAGATTGGTTATCTGGACACAGGTGTCAAGCTTACAGTGTATAATTAGATGTAGAGATTAAAACCCACAGAGTCACCTGTCCCAGTTGTGAATGAATGGTATGGCTTTAGAACATTCCAGCTTTCACCTACCACCCCTCCCTCCCATCTCTGTCCTTCTAATGGAGCCAACCTCTTGCTTTTCTCCCTCCCCATCCTCTTCCCTTTCTTCCTCCTTTCCTTAATCCTTCCCCCGCTTTTCACCCTCCTCCTCCTTTCCTTCTCTTGTTTCTTACATGTCCTCAAGCAAGATCGCTGACTTCCCATTTTAACTTTGTTTCTACATCTGCTTCTGGATTCTAGAATAAACCACTAAAATTTAGCAATTTCTGTGGCCTCCTTTCAACTCTCCTCCACTCCCCATGTGGTCGTTTTATTTCTAGGCATATGTTTTGCATCGTTATCTGGAAAAATAAGAATGTCTTAGATGATTTAACATTTTGCAGTGCCTCTGCCTTAGCTCTGTGAAAATCAGAGTTTGGTCATTTCTTCTTTCATATCCTGGTGGCACACAACTTTAAAAACCAGCTCATAACTTTCAAAATTGTGTAACTTTTAGCTTTATGTACATATTTGATTTACACATTTTAAGTACCATAAATTTGGTATTCTGAAATGCAGATTAATGTGTCTATGTAATACACACTCTATAAAGTGAGTACTTTCACATAATTTGTTTTGATTAGAGTAGGTGTCAATTATGAGTTATTCATTTTTTTTCATGGCATTTACTACTTTTACTTCCTATTGCCAACAAACTCAATTTTGGAGTCATTTTGTTCCATGCAATTTAAGGATTATGTACAGTTTTTAGTTTCTTAATAGAAATGATAAAATTCTCATTTGCTTTTAAATAAAAGTAACTTAAATAATTTTGGTATTAAATTTCTTTTTTACTAAATAAATAATAATAATATATTTTCATCTACAAATTAATGCCTTACATTTGGTTTTCTTTTTCTATGTTTACTTTTCAACACCTTATGAACACATTCTCTTCTACTGTGTAAGGTCCATCTATAGAACCAGAAACAGGGTAATAGGAAGTATAAAACAAAAGGAATAAAGAAAGTGCTTAATGCAAAGGTCAGTTCTTGTTACTATGTAGGGAGATGGGGATATGAAAGAGAGGTATAAAAAGTTAAATTGCATAAAGATTTTAATTGGGAAGGACAAAACTCTGACAAAATATTTTATACATAAAATGAAATATATAGGAGCACTATTTAAAAGTTGACAGAAATATTTTTGATTCAAAGATTTGGAAAATGTGAAAAAAGTGGTTGGGCATAATAGAAGATATTAATGTTTTATTCTGACCTTCCAGTTGGTCATTGCAGTTTTATGGTAGCTTCATAGACTTTGGTATATTGGCCTTATATTCTCAGAAATGGCTATATACACACACATCTTCTTTCAAGGAGGTTTATACAGAATTTTATTGGGATTTTCTACACATAACCATTTTGTTTCTGAGTTGAGGGTATGGACTCTAGGCTGGTTTAGAAGTACCTGAGCCAGTGTTTTTCCCAATTTGGTCTAAGATGAGCAAATAATTAAAAAAATGTAAACACAAAGACATATAAATTGTGAATATGTATTTTTTAGAGGGAGGGCCAGGCCTCAGGCACTGCAATCAAACTCCAGATGCTTGTGCCACTTAGTGGGCATGTGTAATCTTATGCTTGCCTCGGCTTTGTGCATCTGGCTTATGTGGGATCTGGAGAGTAGCATGTGGGTCCTTAGGCTTCACAGGCAGGTGACTTAACTAAGCCATCTCTCCATCCCATGAAAAATATATTTTAAGAGAGAATGAGAAAAAAAGGTGAAAAAAACCCACTCACACTAAGAGGGATTTTCATTTCCTGGTCATGAGGAGTCGAGAGAGGGAATAAAAGGGAAATGTGCATGGTAACTTGGATCAGGTCGTTTTATAAAACAAGCACCAAATTGGGATAAACCTTGATAGATTTATGGGCCTAGGAGAAAAGCAAGACTCAGAAAGGGCTCATCACAGGAGGGGCTAAAAAAAAAAAAAAAATAGTTGGGCTGAAGAGATGGCTCAGAATATAAGGTGCTTACCTGCAAAGCCAAATGACCTAGTTCATTTCCCCAGTACTCATGTAAAGCCAGATGAACAAAGTGATACATGTATCTGGAGCTTGTTTGCAGTGGTTGGAGACTCTGGTACAACCATTCTCTCCCTTATTTCTATCTCTTTATCTCCCTGTTTGCAAATAAATAAATAAAATATTTAAAAAGATGTTAAGGAGGACAAAACAGGATGCTGTTCCTTATGGCCGTCTTGCGAATCAGACTGAGGCTCTCTTCCAGTTTCGGTAGGGCAGGGTGACTTCCATATTGTTTGAGGGTCCGTGCTCTTCCACTGACTACCCAGCAAACCTATCTTACACATACCTGCCATAAGTTTGATATGGGAGTGGAGAATACTGAGTCCCTGAAAATGAAGTTGCTACACTCTGCCTGATCACTTATTTTCATGTGGAATTTTTGCAGGGGAAGTGACTTCCTGTGTGCACTATACAGACGCTACTTCAAAGACCAGCTGGATTCGGTGATAGCAAAGTTTCAGATATGATAGGCTATGGGGGATCATATAATTCTCTCCTTGAACATAGTATTAAGTATTTTCCTAGCCCCTTTTAGATAAAGAAATATATAATTAAATAAATAAAATTACTTACCTATGTTTGTTGAGGGCAGAATTTCTCATATCATGTTCTTTGCTCATAAACACCATACCAGCTTAAACTAGCAATATAATCAATTCTATAAATTTTACACATGAACAGACAAGCATTCAAATATGATTTTTGAAAATTAAATCAATGCTATGCATAAATAAATAGTAGAAAATTTGACTTTATTTCTAATTTATATGTACACACAGGTCTACTTTTATGACTTTTCTTATAGGTTTGGCCTGTTCTGCCTCCCTAGGACTAATAAGACACATGATTAACTTATTTAATGATGATTTTTTTGGTGAAACATTACCTTTCTTTTTATGGATTTCATCAGAAAGATTTTTTTTTTTTTTTTTTTTGAGATAGGGTCTCACTCTGGTCCAGACTGACCTGTAATTAACTATGTAGACTCAGGGTGGCCTCAAACTCATGGTGATCCTCCTACCTCTACCTCCTGATTGTTGGGATTAAAGGTGTATGTTGCCACACCTGGCCAGAAAGCTTTTGATTTGTTAGTTCTCAACACAAGAAAAAGCAAATGTAAAAATGAAAAAAAGAGATGTAATAGGAAAGAAACTTACAGCTTCAAAGCCCAGGATGACAGATAGTTGTACCACTTTACACACAGGTCGGTGAGAGCTGCTCTGCCATTATGACACTTATGATTTAGGATACTTGTTCAAGCTTGGTTTTGTCCAGTGAAAGATTATCTTGGGATATTGGTACCTTCATGTATTTTCAAATTTATATCTTTCAACTACATTTCTACTTTTCAAAGTAGATTTAAAATTCATAAATAACAGAATTTACTCAGACAATATACCAATATTGAAAAGAATACACATTTGGAAGGAGAAGTAACAACCAAAATAGCTGATTTTAGGTGCTTATAACAGTACTTAGCTTCTAGAAATCAGAGACTATCTAAAAGAACAGTTATTAATTAACTTGGTTTCTCAGAGAGGACTATTTATACAAACTACTTCCAGGGATTCAACAATTGCACGTGATGAGAAGTACATTAAATATTGATATGCTAGTGAGGGTGCAATAAACTTTATGAGCAGGTCAATATATATGGGAACAATTTTCCCTGATCATTGCTTTAACAGCCTTATTCGACTTTAGTGTGGCCTAGCACATACACAAGGTTATGAAACAAGGTGAGTCTCTGGGTCTGATTGTACTGGTGATTTCATGATTTGAAGTAAATATATTTCTTCTCATAATCATATTAACAGCAGTACTATGTGCAGTTAAAGTCACAAATAAAATAGATTTATCCTGTCTTTTAAATATGATTTTCCTTATATTAAAATCAGAGAACAAATTCAAATTTCATAAAATATGGCAGCAGTTTCTTTATCTAGGTTTTCTTGATAGTTTTTATTTAGATATGTGGAATTCCAGTGTTTAAGTCATTTACATAGTAGAAAATAGGATTTAGAAACATTTTTGAAAAATAGGATACTCTAAGTAGGATGAAAATTATTTTAAAAATATAAATGCACAGAATAGAATGCTATATTTGTAAAATATTTAATGATTGAGTGCAGTTTTGAAGATTAGTAATTACCATCTAGTAAAATATTTACTTAAAAGTATATCAACATGTAACTTCTTTAAAAAAGTATTGTTTACAAACACTACTGTATACAGCCATTTGTAATTGCTACCTGCAAAAGATGGATCATTTCAACTCTTGCTTTACTTGAGTACTCATGGTAACTGTAATTTTGGTTTTGATTTTCTATATAAAGGAGGGTTAGTGTCATAATAATATTCACTATTTACTTTTCTTTGCAAAATGAGAGGCACAGTCCTGCTAGTGGCTCATTGGGATCTAAGTGTGAGTGGGGTCCTCTCCTTCATAGAAGTAGAAATTGCAAAAATTGTGGGGTGTGCTGCTGCTGCTGCTATAGTCCCACCACAGGGACCCACGTCAGAGGAGAGCAAGTTGAAGATCGTCATTCTAAAACGTCTGGGGAGAACATCTCAAAATAAAGCTAAAGAACAACAAAAAATTCTGAAAGTTGTAGAACAGTGTGGGTTTAATATGTCTTTGCTTTGAAAAATGTTTTACAAAGAGAGGACGAGAAACAACAGGCAACAGCCTGGAGACAGCTCCATCCTCTTCTTTGCACCTTAGTGTACTATAAATTATTACTTTACTCATACTGAACGTTGTGTGTACTGCTTACATTTTTAAAAATGGAAAGCATTTTATATTCTTTTCCTTTCTTTCTTTTCTTTTCTTTTCCCTCTTTCTTTTTTATTTTGGAGTTTTCGAGGTAGGGTCTCACTTTAGCCCAGGTTGACCTGGAATTTACTCTGGAGTTTCAGGGATATTTTATATTATTAATTAGTTATCTGCATCTCTGTTTGCCTTGGGCTTAGAAATTAAATTAGTACATATACTAAATTAAATTCGTACATATAGTAGAGTTACATATTTTACATTTTCACAACAATTATTTTCTTTCTTTAGATGGCAAGGAAGAAATTTAGTGGTCTGGAAATTTCCCTGATTGCCATCTTTATCATAGTGACTATAATAGCTATTGCCTTGGTGGTAGTTTTAGCAACAAAGACACCTGCTGTCGAAGGTAAGATGAAAAACTCGTAAACATTGTAGGAAAGTTAAGAGAAAGTAATTGTATGATATATATAAACTTTTAAAAAAGCTATGAGAAATGACATGGAACAGTAAAAATAACCAAAATGACACAGTTACTCCAATTGTTTTCTATTTGCTATTGTGATTTCAATGAAATGCCATTAACAGGCTTCCCTTCACATGTTACTTGAGAAAGCAAAGAGGTACAAGCCTGTAGAGTGGAGTTGCTGACTACTGTTACCAGTGAGGTTATTCTCATATCAGTGAGGAAGCCTAGGGCTTTACTTTGGGTTTCAGACTGGTACTTGGGGATACTGACAATATTGTTTGCCCTGGTCTCAATTTAAAAGAAATTGTAAGGCAACAGAAAGTAGAAGGAAGTTGAAAGAAGGCTTTGTTTTTGTAATGATCTTTTTGGTTGTGTTAATACATTTGCTCAACATAAACTACTCATTTCTTGTTTTTTCATGTCATGTTCTTATTTATTATTTTTCAACTCTGAAACAATGACTTCAGAAAGGCCAGCTACCACTGCTACTCCTTCTGGACAAGGAAGATGTCCCATTGAGCAAAATGATCCTTTAAATGAGAGAATAAACTGCATCCCAGAACAATTCCCAACACAGGTCGGACAAAAACATTCTTAATGGTTTTAACATTATATATCATATCATTGTGATAATTGTTCCATATGGGACAAGTCCATGCTGTCAAAGATTTAGACATAAAATAGATGATGCAACTTCCCACTATAGCATTGTGTAAACACACAGATCACAACTGAAGTCATGAGCTTCCTTGTCTGTTCCTCTGTTCAGTTCAAATTAACAAGCTAATATTTATATGTGCTTAAAAAGATGTCAATGTTATAAATCTACATAAAGTTTTAATATCTCTACTTAAAATATAATTTATAATTACATAAGACATTTGACTGAGACTCCTTTTTTCATTATACTAATTGTAATAGTGATATTAAGAAGAATCTGTAGAAAATGAAACAGAAGTCAATTTAAAAAAGATTATTTTTAATTGGTAATTAGAAGGTAAGCAACAAAGTATAAAAAAAAAATATAAAGCTGATTGGATTCATGGAACCAGAAGATGACTCAGGGTTTTTATTCATAAAACTGTGGCAATAGAGGTCAATGTGTGCTTGATATCCTATAATACTCATATCTAAACTTCACTTTTAACCTTCTTTATCACACAAAATAACTAAATTAACTACAAGATATTTATCAGTGTCATCTAACCCTTGCAATATCATAATTAACACATACTGATATGTTTTTTCTAAAATATGCAATTAGGTCCTGTATCTCAACCACTAATAAAACTGATAATATAGTTTGCTGTGACATACTGAGGGGAGAGGATATTTACCTAATTATCATTCTTCTCAAGAAATAATTGAAGGTTAACCTGGAATGGTATTATTAAATACAGTTCATAAGAGTATCTTAGGACAACAACATTTAAAAGCCAGTGACTCGGGGTTTTCATACCCAGTCTTGGTTAGCTGCAGTTAGCTGCTGAAGAATATCTACATTTTTAAATTTTAGTAATTTTTTGAGAGAGAGAAAAAGAAGCAGATAGGCAGATGGAGGAAGAAAAGGGGGAATGGGTAGGCCCTCCAGGGCTTCCAGTCTCTGCAAATGAACTGTGGATGCATGTTTCACCTTGTGCATCTGGTTTTACAAGGTACTATGGAATCCAATCTGGGCTCTTTGGCTTTGCCAGCAAGTATCTCAGCTGTTAAGCCATCTCTAAAGTCCTGCTAAAGAAAATTTCTGAGGTAACATAACTTTCAGCTAATGAAGTGTATTTCTGAGGTGAAATAACTTTTAGCTGATGAAGTAAACAAAAGCTACTTCAGCAAATACATTTACATTTACTGTCTGAGAAACAATATCAACCTAGCTTGGTGGTTCACCTACAATTGCTGCTACTCAGAGGATTGACATAGGCATATCTCAAATTGTAGGCTATCATGAGAAACATGGAATTATGGACGGTCTACCTGTCTATCTAATCTATCTAACTATCTATCTATGTCTGTCCGTCTATCTGTTTATCTATCTATTATCTATCTATCTATCTATCTATCTATCTATCTATCTATCTATCTATCTATCATCCATCTGTCTGTCATCATCATCTATCTATGTATCTATTATCTACCTATCTAATCTTGGGATGTTCACAGGTAGAGAACATGCCCAGCATATGTGAGGCCCTAGGTTTGATTTGAAAGAATAAATGAAAAATAATGGAATAAGAAAAGAAAGAAAAGGAAATGGAAATAAGGAAAAGAAAGGAAGAAAAGAACAAAAGAAAGGAAGGAAGGAAAATGGAAAGGAGAAAACTAGGACAAGAAGGAAGAGAGGAAATGAGGAATGATGAGTGGGGAAGAATAGCAGGAAGTAGGAAGACTGACTTATGTGCTTCTCAACACCATGACATTGATGTCTAACCTAGGGGCTCCTTCATGCTAGGACAACACTTTTCAAGAACTACATTAAGTCCTTACGTGAATCTCAGTGTGTTCTGGACTTTCGTAGCTAGAAATGGTAAACTTTGTAAAATAATTTCATGATATCCTGAGGTTAAGTTAATTCTCACTCATTGAATTTTAGATTCAACTGAGGTCTGAAAGCCTGTGTCAAGTGTAAATGAATGTCAGGGTAATTTTGCACAGTTAGAGGCAAAGCAGGAGTCAGTACTGTGGGATGCAAAGTTTAACCCAGGCGCCTGTTCCATGAGCTCAGTAGTCATTAATTAACCAACATCTCATAATTTTCTCTAATTAGATCATTTTTAAAGGATTTTTTTTTTTTTACTATAGAAAATTAGTGTTGAGTTAGTGAAAAGAAAATGTGCCTGAAGTTAGGGGAAATACCTAAATAGTCTTTCTACCTTTTTTTTCTTTAGTAGAAACTATAAATTTCAAATATGTTTCATATTAACATTTTACACCCTTAAGAATTTAATATTTATATTAATAATGCAATTTCAAAAATATTTTCTTAGTAAAACCTTGTAAAATCTTTGAAATACTTCAAATGATGGATTCTGCTCATCATAAGTGATAACCTAAAGCAATGATTCCCTGTTTTACTATATATACTTAAAATTTTAGATATGAGAATACTATTTGCCTAAATATCATTTAGTCCAAAAAAGGTGACTAAATTAATTATGATAATTATTTTTGGTAAATTCCATTAGTTTTCTTAATTAAAAAAAATCTTTTTGGATTTATGTATTTGAAGATGGATACCGATTGACAAATACTTGAGCCTGGAGAGATGACGTAGAGGTTAAGGCACTTGCCTGTAAAGCCTAAGGACCCACGTTCTACTCTCTAGATAGCACATTAACCAGGCACACAAAGGAGAGGAAAGCTCAACAAATGTGAGGCAAGTTCAAGAGCTCACATGCTCACTAGGTGGTGCAAGCATCTGGGGTTCAATTACAGTGAATGAGGCCCTGGAATACAATTCTCTGTCTACTTCTGTCCATAAAAAAAAATTAAATGCTTGAAGTAGTTGTATTAAATGTATTATGGCTACAACTTACTATTAATCAGAAAAGACATGCATACTTATTTTTCATCAATGAAGAAATATGTAACAGTAAAAATAGTAACTTCAAAAGCAGCCATGTGCTGTAGAAATGGCCCATTGGTTAAGTCATTTGCCTGCAAAGCCTAATGACCTGAATTTGATTTCCCAGTATTCACTTAAAGTGGAACATACTTCTGGAGTTACTTTGCAGTAACTAGAAGCTCTGGTGTACTCACTCTCTCTCTCTCATTCTCTCTCCTTATAAATGAGTAAACAAATAAGCAAATAAATAATTGAAATATTTTTTAAATGCCACTATGATAATTCTACTCGTAATATAGACTGTTCCACCTTTGTTAAAATAAAGCCACACTTGAATAACTTATACTTTAAATCTAATGATTGGTATCTTTATATGGGAGGTTACTCCACATAGCACATTAACAGAATTAAATCACGGGAATGTGGAAGCACACATTAGAGCCAAGGGATGCTCACTCTGAAAAGATCCACTAGAAATCATGAAAACACAAGGGAGGAATTGTTATCGGACCCATAAGATAAAGCATACCATACTAACAGCTTGAATTATGGTTTCCAACCTACATAAATAGAAATGAATTAATCTCTAGTTCCCTAAAACATGTCTTGATTCATGATTGCTTATGGATATCATCAGGAACCATTACAGTATAGTTTGAGAAATTAATGTAACTTTACAATTTTTTTAGTTTGTTAAAATGTGTATAATGTGCTTATTTTGCTCATGTTTTTAAACACAACCTTCCATCTTTCTATATTATTATACCTGTTTAAATTTATCACAATGTTTAGACTAATATTTTTGGCACTCCTTAGAAAGGCTGTTGTAAATGATCACATATGAGCACTTTTATCTTTGTATTGATGGAGGTCTCTCTATAGGTTACATAACTAGAAGTAGAATAACTCAAATCAAATCCACACATTGTTGATGTTCTGATAGTTATCAACTTTGTAGGAATTATCAGATGAACTGGCATTCCTGTAGCAATATGCCCATGTGAGTTTGTATGTAAAAATATCTCAATTTGATGGGAAAATAGGGAGTAAACATGTATACTGTCAAGTGACTAAACATATAGATGCTTATGACAAATAACCAAGAAAAATCTCATATGTATTCCAAGTATGAAAATATGTTATGACATTAAATTTTATCACTATAGAGATTTTCAATTGTACCATCAAAAGTGTATAGCATTGACACATTACTTAATTTTTAAGTAGGCAATTGCACCTTTTCGTTATCACATGATATTTTCCTATAGAAAATAAAATGATTAAATATAAGTATTTTCTTATATTACTTTCAATTGCAGAAACTTGCTATAACCCATTGTATAACAACAATATAAAATAGCTCAATTAATTGTTTCATTAACATATAGAAATAGCTATTTTTAAAAAAATTTGGGTTAGGGATTCATCTCAGTGGTAGAGTAACTGCCCAGCCTCCACAGGTTTACCATACTACCACAAAAAATATTGCATGGTTTGAATTCAGATATATATTTCATTTATGTAGTTTCACCTGAAACAATACATACTTAGCACGAAGTGAGTAGGTCAATTTATCATCATCATGATAACAGGAATTTTAATTATCTCCAGAATAGGAATCTTAAAATATATAAGCTTATAATGCAATGTATGGGAAGAAAATCACAATTCAGAGCATAAGTAGCAGATGTGTTGTAGTAGCTAAACTTATCAAATACCTATATTTCATTCAAATGAAAGGAAAGACATAATAACTGATATTTGTAATTATTGTGCATTTGAAGCAATAAGCTTATTTTTAGTATTTTAATTTGCTGGTAAGACAGAGACTTGCACATCAAATTATATACTAATCACATTATTCATCTGAAAATATTTTACCAGGCAATTTGTGCAGAGCGAGGTTGTTGCTGGAGGCCATGGAACAACTCTGTTGTCCCTTGGTGCTTCTTCGTAGATAACCATGGCTACAATGCTGAGCAAATGACAACCACAAACACTGGTAAGGCGTGGTTTGTCCTATTTCTGTATGATGTGTTATTAGTGAAAAAAGAGCTATTTAAAAGTTTTCCTTTAAAATAATATCTTCAACCAAACTAGTAAGTAAAACCCCCCAATTCATTGTACTTTAATTGGTTTATAATTTTTATCATTATATTTAATCAGTTATATTTTATTTTTGTATTTCTTCCAAAGTAAAAGGAAACACTAAAAACTGTGATATTATAAAAAAATGTAAATGAGAAGAATGCTTTCTAATTCTTTAATATTCACA
This sequence comes from Jaculus jaculus, assembly GCF_020740685.1. Taxonomy (NCBI): domain Eukaryota; kingdom Metazoa; phylum Chordata; class Mammalia; order Rodentia; family Dipodidae; genus Jaculus; species Jaculus jaculus. Next base: position 74,876,856 of record NC_059112.1, on the reverse strand, counting down.
AATGATTTCAATTATGCATGCTTTCCTTTCCTTTTTTAAGGACTTGAAGCCAAATTAAGCAGGATACCATCTCCTACACTGTTTGGAAATGACATTACCAGTGTCCTCCTCACAACTCAAAGGCAGACTCCCAATCGCTTACGGTTCAAGGTTTGTCTTTTAATAATTCTAAGGAATATTTAATAATAAATCATATCAATGATCATATTCCTTACCCTGTTGATAGATTTTTCATTCCCTGAGAAGTACTGACACAAACAGAAGACTAATTACACTAATTACAAATCCTATGCTCATTTATTTGAATATATCCTAAGATTAGTCATAGCTTCTTATTCAGTTTTTTGCAGTTAAATAATATAGTCTGTATAAAATAGTTAGCTCATTTTGAGGAGGAAGCATAAATATCAGATTTTTATTATTTTGGCTACAGACTGTGATGGAGTGTTTGGCTAAACTTGCCATATTTATGTGATGGTTGGAACTGTGTCCTTGATTCTAAAGAAACTAGACAGTTTTTAGGAGGAAGTCAGTCTATATATTCATTTGGAACCTAAATGTTAATGTTTGAGAAACAAATTGACTGGGAGTAAGTGATTTACATTATTCATTTAGGTGTTTGTGCACTGTGGGAGATAAAGTCTAGGGCACCACAAATAACAGACATGTGCACTGAAAGTATGTATTTTCCTAAATCAAGTTTACAATTCTTTTGGGACTCTTTAAGAAGATAGACTGAAGAGCACTTAAATAATTAAATACTTAAAAATCTAGTATTTAATAACACTTGATAATAGCACTGATTTTTAGGTATGTCAATAAAAACATTCACTTGACTTTATAAGTTTGATTAATAGATATATTTATTTCTTGAAAATGTATATAGTTCATTTTTGCATTACTATGAAAATACTAGATATTTCTGACTAGATTAATAACTCAATAATTATTTAATGTAATTTTATATTCATAGCTTTCATTTAGTGAATCAGAGTTGGAACATTTTCAATAAAGTAATGTTAATGTCTCTACATCTCTGCAGATTACTGATCCAAATAACAGTAGATATGAAGTTCCACATCAGTTTGTGAAAGATTTTACTGGACCTTCACCTTCTGAAACGTTGTATGATGTGCAGGTTTCAGAAAGGCCATTCAGCATCAAGGTTATCAGGAAAAGCAATAGCAAAACTTTGTAAGCATAAATATTATGTTATGTTTTTAGCAATTCAAATAATTTGCCAATTTTATTCTGTTTTTACATAATGGAGATATCTTAATATATTATCACAAAGAATATTTTTTCCCAAGAGTATATGAGTGTAGACATTTCTAAATATTTTGATGATATAGTAACTTTGTTTCTGTGGAAAAAAAGTATGAAAACCTTTGGGGAAAATAACAGTTGGCCTCTGGACAAAGGCCAGGCTGGAGAGACTCAGGGATACAGTGGGGGTCAGGCTTCCATATGACCTCATTGTTCATCCTATTCTACCACCTACCTCCTCCTCAAATGGGTGCTATGCAGTAAGGTATTCATTATCATAGTGATAATAATACAAATGTCTTACCCATATTAAGTAACAGGTACATGGAATTTAGTAGTTTCTCATAAGAAATTTAAGATAAATGCTTTTACATTGCCACGAAGTTTTAATTTAAGCTGACAAGATGGACCAGCATGGAAACACACTTGCCACAAACATGAGAGCCTGAGCAAGGCTGAGGTCCCCAGGACTCCCTGAGTCAGCTGTGCTTGCTCACACACAGCTGTAATCCCAGTCGTGTGGAGAGCAGAGGCCAGAGTTGCTAGGGTTTCTGCAAACTGTGAGTTCTTAGAGTTGGTCTCAAAGAATACATAAAGGAGTGATAAAGGACACCCAGCTGAATACCTGTGAGCACATCTGTACATACAATTGTACACACACACACACACACACACACACACACACACACACACACACATTCACACACCACCACCAACAACACCTCCACCATATGTTCTATACATGCAAAACAAAAAAGAAATATTAATTAATTGGTTTTCAATTCTAAATCTCAGCAGTTTGGTTTTATTAAGTGCATTTGAATGTTTTTGCCACTTGTTTCATGCTACATCATGAAAAATATTAGCTTCTAAGTGAAATATTCAGGTAAGGAAAGACAGTATCACTTACTGGTGGAGTTTACGTGACCATTGAAGCAGAGCAGTATGGAAGTTATCAGTGGTTTGTGGTTAGAAGATAGAGTGATTTTGGTAAAGGAGTTTGTGTAAATGAATACATTTTTTGAGTAATTTGTATGGCATGGAGAAGAAGAAAAATTCAAAATGTCATGTCATGCAAAATAATATATGTAGGTAATTGCTATGTTAGATATCTTGATTTAATTATCCAATAATGTACATTGAAGTATCCTATTCTACGTCATGCATGTATAAAAGTATAATTTGTGAACAATACTTAAAATTATTAAGTGCCACTTAAGGTTTCTGATATTATATATTTGGTCTGCACAAAATAACCTTTTTTTAAATTTTTTTTATTGACAACTTCCATATTTGTAGACAATATCCCATGGTAATTCCTTCCCACCCCCCACTTTTCCCTTTGAAACTTCACTCTCCATCACACCCCTCCCTCTGTCAGTCTTTTATTTTGATGTCATGATCTTTTCTTCTTAATATGATGGTCTTGTGTAGGTAGTGTCAGGTACTGTGAGGTCACGGATATCCTGGCCATTTTGTGTCTGGAGGAGCACACTGTATGGAGTCCTATCCTTCCTTTGGCTCTTACATTCTTTCTGCCACCTCTTCTGCAATGGATCCTGAGCCATGGAAGGTGTGATTGAGATATTTCACTGCTTAGCACTCCCCTGTCACTTCTTCTCAGCACCAAGGTGCCTTTGGAGTCATTCCAAGGTCACTGCCATCTGGAAAGAGAAGGTTCTCTAGCCAAAAGTGAGGGCAGTATTAATATATGGGTATGAACATTAAGAGAAATGCTTACTAGGCCGTTTGGTAAGCATACTATATACATTTAGCCAGGCAGCAGCAGACATTATACCCCTAGGGATCATGACTACTCCTATTTTAGGTTTTCAGTATCAAGGATGTATTCCCTCCCATGGAGTGGGCCTCCAGTCAATTACAGGGTGGTTGGTTTCCCCCATAGCAAACATACGCTATCACACCCAGTAGCTCATTTGGCCTGGATGGCCAAATATAAGGCTTGCAGTGTCCATTCTTGGGTATACTCCCTGCTGATTTCACTCTCTCCCATTGAACTGCATGCAATGTGGCTTTTTCCAGTTTTCTGTCAGCTGGTCTATATGGAGGAGGCTTTCAGCTCAGCTCCAGCATGATTTCTCAGTGACCTTGCAGCTCAAATATGTGGAGTCTTGAGTAATAGTGTCTTATCATCTATTCCTGGTGGAAAACCAAGGGCCTTGGCAATGGCCTATAATGTTTGGGTGGCATCAGGGACCTCCCTGGCCAACAACTCACTGGAAGCTATCCCATCTCTGGCACTGAAAATTTTCAAGTAAAAATATATAGCTCCTGTGTGTTCTATTGGCCAAAAAAGTAGGTTTCTATATGACTTATTTATATCCTCTTAGATTTTGATTAGCCCTCCTTCCATCTTTGATTTATTCAATCTCTTCCCCTGACCTCACTAAGGCCTTTTCCCTTCCATTACTCTGTACTTGTACTTACATATATACAATACCATCCTATCAAGTCCCCCTCCTTCCCTTCCCTTGTTCCCTTTATATCACCTTTTTTCTATTTTGATAAAAATTAATTGTGAAATTAATTTAGTACAAATTATTGCATGTGAAAGACAGGTTTATGAACTCTTGTAAAATACAGTTCCTGGAACAAAGAAGAATTCAATTGAAACTTACTTATGTGTCCTGTTAGTTTTGATCTTTGACAACATGAATATTATCCTGGTTTGTATCTTCTGAGAAATGGCGTCAACATTCATAGTTATTCTGCTGGAGGTGGGTGCTCATGGGAAAATTTTACTGGTAAAAATAAAGGAAAGTATGCTGATGGTATAAATAAGTTCCAGTTATGGGATGATTTATATGTTCCTGCAAACAATTGCAGCTAATTAATTACACCTATAAAATAATTCTGTATAATGTTAACATACTTAGCGAAATGTTACATATGTATGTTTAAAGATCTTTCTTTCTTCCTTAATGTAGATTTGATACAAGTGTTGGTCCTCTGGTGTACTCTGACCAATATTTACAGATTTCAGTGAAACTACCAAGCGAATATATTTATGGCCTTGGGGAACACATTCATAAGAGATTTCGTCATGACTTATATTGGAAAACATGGCCAATCTTTACTAGGGATGAGCTTCCTGGAGATGTAAGATAATGCATTTGCTGTTATAAATTAAACTATTACACTGGAACACATGGTACTCTTAGCTCATTTAAACCATCCTTTATTTGGCATTGCCTATTATAATATTTTCACACCAGTAATGCCTAATCTAGAACCTTGCTTATCTTACCAGAAACCAATAGAAAAATTATCATTTAATCAAGCAACTGAAATTATTAGTGCTGAAAGAAGCATTTATACCTAGGGAATAGTTTCTTTTCTTTTTTTTTTTGAACTTACTTATTTTATCTTATTTTATTTTAGAGAGAGAGACCAAGAGACAGAGAGACGGGGGAGGGGGGAGAATTGGCATGCCAGGGCCTCGGCCACTGAGCTCGAACTCCAGATGCTTGCATCACCTAGTGGGCATGTGAGACCTTGCATTTGCCTCACCTTCGTGTGTCTGGTTTACATGGGATCTGAAGAGTCAAACATGGGTCCTTAGGCTTTGCAGGCAAGTGCCTGAAGTGCTAAGCTATCTTTCTAGCCCAAATGTTTACTTTTTACTTGAATATTTGTGTGTGATCATTTATTTTACTATCTCCCATTTATTTAAAGGCAGTAATTCAGAATGATTCCACAAACCAGGTTCTGCATATGATATGGTGTCTTTTTTGTCTTTTTGACACCATCTGTTGTATTCTTTATGGGATCATCCAGATTTTTAACATGTAATAATCTGCCACAACTTCTGATCTTTGCAAATGAGCTGGCTTTCTTTATAATTACTTTACCTTGAAATTGTTTATCATTTGTATATGTCACCTGAAGTATGGTTTCAGGAAACCTTCTTTGACTCTCATGAAAAATTAGTCTTCATATAAACGTTTTGGAACTTCATACATCATGATGACAATAATCATTTATTTATGAAAGTATTTTTTATTTTTTTAATGTGAGATTCGTGGATCCAAAGATTATAATAAGAGTTAACCCTTATTGATATATTTTTTTTAATTTTTAATTTATTTATTTGAGAGCGACAGACACAGAGAGAAAGACAGATAAAGGGAGAGAGAGAGAATGGGCGCGCCAGGGCTTCCAGCCTCTGCAAACAAACTCCAGACGTGTGCGCCCTCTTGTGCATCTGGCTAACGTGGGACCTGGGGAACCGAGCCTCGAACCGGGGTCCTTAGGCTTCACAGGCAAGCGCTTAACCGCTAAGCCATCTCTCCAGTCCACCTTATTGATATTTTTAAACACGGGTACTAACTATATCACTTATCAAAATGATAAGTGAATGGTAGTATTAAAGAAATATTCTTTTACAGAAATGCAATAATTCTATTAATCCTGGCTCACAGCTTTACTATATATAATATATACCAGACTGAGAACTTTATATGACTTCCCATATGGTTTTCTCCTTAACCCTTTGTATTTGAGACTCATGGGCTTCCTATTGTACTAAAGAGGCATCATGATGCCTCATATGTAGCCAGGTAGGAAGTCTTTCCTTTCACTTTGCCAGTGATTTTTAAATTGTGACTGCATTATCTCAGGTATCAATCAAATAGATTGGGAAAATTTCTTTGAAGATTATCATCTAAATGATTCTTGGTGAAGAATGAGGTTTAATGTACATAAATGGCATTATATCATCATAAATTATTTTTTAAAATGTGTTTAATTAAGCAAGGCATGTTGTCTAGACTCACTAATACTGCTAGCACTCAGGGGACTGAGATAGTAGTAATATTACCGTGATTTTGAGGACGATTAAAATACCAAGACAAACAATCTATTAAAATATATATTCTATGCCTTTTTGTTAATATAAAATATTACTTAAATATCTCATATGTTTTTGAAACATTTTTACATGCTTTTACATATGCACTATTAAAGAAATTTAGTATACAAATACAAGGGTTAACTTATAGAAGTAATTACCTTTGTAAAGTCTATTATAGAATATATAATCTTCATTAAATTAAGTTAAAATTTATAATTTTGATATTTTACATTATAGAACAATCATAATTTATATGGCCATCAGACATTCTTCATGTGCATTGAAGACACTTCTGGAAAGTCATTTGGTATTTTTTTAATGAATAGCAATGCAATGGGTAAGACTGATATACTTGGTAATATATTTGAGACTTAACCACATATTTACTGCTCATTTTACTCTAATTATAGATATTAGTTGTTAAACTCTCTTGCAAATGATTTCAGAATGCAAAGTTATTATAGGAAGGTTAAAATGAGTGAGAATAAATTGTTTCTACTTGAAGAAATGGATGCTGTGTGATGGTAGCTCTCTTCGCTTCAGGATTAAAAAGAAACACATATGAGAAACAAATAAAATTCTCTGTGGAGAAAAAAATAAGAAAGAATAAGGATTTTTTTCAAGTTATATACAACCATTGGCTTCTTAACAAATGAGTGAAAGATTTTTAATAGTTGATTTTGTGATAATAGTTATAGAAAGCATTGTTCAAGTAGAAACACTGGTCTTTTTTGGTTGTTTTGTTTTGTTTTGTTTTGTTTTTTAGAAATTAAGATCTGGTAACATGATCTTTTGGCTAACCTAGAATCTAAATCACCAGTTGAGATGCAAATTTTTATGTTTTTTGTTTATTTTTATTTCATTTATTTGAGAGCGACAGACAGAGAAAAAGGCAGGCATATATATATATATATATATATATATATATATATATATATATATATATATGTATGTATGTATGTATGAGAGAGAGAGAGAGAGAATGGGCTCATCAGGGCCTCCAGCAACTGCCAAGGAACTCTCGACACATGTGCCCTTATGCATCTGGCTAATGTGGGTCCTGGGGAATCAAGCCTTGAACCCGGGTCCTTAGGCTTCACAGGCAAACACTATGGGCTAAGCCATTCTCCAGCCTGAGATGCAAATTTTAGAAAGAACATTTTTTGCTGTAGGAGAAAACCTCCACTGCTGGTTAAGCAGTTTCTAAGTGTGCTTTGCCATACTGCCCATGGAAATTCTCTCATATCTAATCATCAGCCTTATACATGGTTGCATTCTACTGTCAACACCAGACTCTTTGTGGTTATATAAAAGTCACATGATAACATCATTAATGTAAATTTCTCTTGTTTTTCGATGCATCTTACTATTTACATATATTTTTCCAAATATTTTGTAGAGATCCATATCCAGCCTACTCCAATAGTCACTTACAGAGTTATTGGTGGAATTCTGGACTTTTACATATTTCTAGGAGACACACCAGCACAAGTAGTTCAACAATATCAACAGGTTTGTTTCAGGCCTATTTCATGAAAAAGATTTTAATCATAGTTTTCATATATATGATAAACATATGTTTTAAAAGATCCTTATTTTTTTCAACTCTTGGGTGAATTAGCTAAGTATATTTTATAAATAATAATTTTTTAGATATGACTTGGTAATATCTTTCTCTATATAATAAAAAACTGTGTGTTTAAATGTCAATGTCAGTTTAAATTTCAAAATAGACTTTTACTTCTATCCCAATTCAGAAGTTAAATTTTTGTGAGATGTTACATATTGTACCTTCCCTAACTTTGGTAAAATAGAAAAAAAGAGGTATCTAATTTTCAGCACCCAATATTGTCTATGATGACACAGGACATACAAAGTTTTGATAACATTGGGATGTGGAATTGTGTCAGAAAAATTTTTCCCTTTTCGTTTATGTTTTTTTGTTGTTATGTTTTAGTTATTTAATATTTAAAATTTTATTTATTTGTTTGCTTATTTATTTGAGAGAGAAAGAGGTGTAGAGAGAGAGAGAGAGAGAGAGATAGAGAGAGAGAGAGAGAGAGAGAGAGAAGAAGAGAGAGAATGGGCATGCGAGGGCCTCCAGCCACTGCAAGCGAATTCCACATGCATGCGACTCTTGTGCATTTGGCTCACGTAGGTCCTGGAGAACTGAACTGGGGGCATTGGGGCTTCACAGGTAAACACCTTAACCACTAAGTCATCTCTCCAGCCCTACTTATTTGATTTTTATTGACAGATGAAATGTATATTTGAAAATATCAGTTCCTCTAGTGTTGCATTTCCTAGTGAATGACACAAAGTAAACAAAAACAAGGGGCAGACCATAACCTTGCTAAGTGTTTCATGAGAAAAGGACAAAAGGGTATTTAGGGAAAAAAAGTTGAATTATTTGCAATATGTACTTAAATGAATAGTAGAGAGATGGTGGAATACATCTTACTATATTAATATCCATAAATGTATTTATATCTATTGATACCAATAAAATGTCCTTTTGCCTCAAGCTCATTGGGTTTCCAGCAATGCCAGCGTACTGGAGTCTTGGATTTCAGCTGAGTCGCTGGAATTACGGATCACTAGATGCAGTGAAAGAAGTAGTGCAAAGAAACCGTGAAGCAGGTATACCGTATGTAAGTAGAATAATGAGTTTGTGGGAATGTAAACCTTAAGTTAGACATTATCACCTGTTAGTACATGAAAATATTTTCAGAAATATTTAAATACTTTTACTTAAAATAAATGAAATTAATTTTCAAGAATATTTATGATTATTAAACTGTTTTTAATTATAAAATATATTTAATCTCCATAAATAATGCCCATACTTGCTAAATGTTATAAATATGTACATTTGAAGAACTTATCAAGACTTATAGTGGAATAAAATATTTGTATAAATGTTAACAATATCACATTGTTTCTTGACCACTATATTTAAAAAAAAAAAGGTTGCATAGTTTTTTTGGTATAATTAAATTCATTAATTTTTTTTAGAAATGGCACTGGATATAGAGTTTATTAATAATTTTTACATTTAGAATTAGGACTGTAAGTGTGGCTTAATAGTACAACAGTCCTTAGATTCAAAGAAAAGAACAAAAGTTTTATAAATAACAATTTTTTTCAGTAGAGAGCCAATTTATCATTTCCTCCCTTCTTTCCTTCATTCGTTCATCCCTTCCTTCTTTCTTTCCTCCCCTCCTTCCTCCCTCCCTTCCTCTCTCTATCCCTCCACCCCTCTCTCTTCCTCTCTCTCTCTCTCTCTGCTTGTTCTATCATGAAACAAGGTCTTGCTCCATAGCCTAGGCTAACCTGGAATTTGCAAACCTCCTGTCTTCAAGTGTTGTGATTAGAACTATGTGCTTCAAGGACTAGCTCTAGTTCATTCATGTCTTAATTAATCTATTTAACACAAATTGAATTAAGTTATAAAAGAGCTCTTTTAACTCCTCTTGATGAATTTTTTTAAAATCTTTAGGACACACAAGTCACTGATATTGACTACATGGAAGACAAGAAAGATTTTACTTATGACACAGTCAAATTCAATGGGCTCCCTGAGTTTGTGCAAGATTTGCATAACCATGGACAGAAATATGTTATAATCTTGGTAATGAAAAGTTGTGCAGTAAAACACTTTTAATACTTACATATTTATAAATTGATAGATCATCTATAGATTCTTCGTTTTCTGTGTTAGGACCCTGCAATTTCTATAAATAAACGTGCCAATGGAGGCGCATATGAATCATATGACAGGGGAAATGAGCAAAATGTGTGGGTAACTGAACCAGATGGAAAAACACCACTGATTGGAGAGGTAAGTGATAATATCCAGGAACTGTATGCTGCTCATATTTCCTATTCTGTAGAATGTGTTACTGTAATTGTCTCTGTGTGCATGCATGTGCAAGCATTTGCTTTTGTCTTGATTTGGAATTGTCATTTTGCAGAGACATTTTAGACAAATGCACTCCAGAAAGCAATAAAATAATATAGTTGTACAAAAGTAACTGTTAAAATCAAAATTAGAGCTGATAAACTATAATACAATATTTAATTACTTATAAAAGTTCTGAGATTGCTAGGTAGAAATTTGATATACATAAACAGATCTAAGTTTAATCACTATATGCTAGGCTTGAAAATATTTTTATTTAACCATTATAAAAATAATAAGATAATTATTGAAATAATTGCAAGTAATAAATCTGAAATGTAGAATATTATATTAAAAATTTCCAGGAGCCAGCATAAATATTCTTTTGAAAGTATATCAAAATCCAAAATACGGGCTGGAGAGATGGCTTAGCCGTTAAGCACTTGCCTGTGAAGCTTAAGGACCCCAGTTCGAGGCTCGGTTCCCCATGTCCCACGTTAGCCAGATGCACAAGGGGGCGCATGTGTCTGGAGCTCGTTTGCAGAGGCTGGAAGCCCTGGCGCGTCCACTCTCTCTCCCTCAATCTGTCTTTCTCTCTGTGCCTGTCGCTGTCAAATAAATAAATAAATAAGTTTTAAAAAAATCCAAAATAAGTTGTGAGCACATTGTGTTGGTAACTTCACTTCTGTGACTTAATACAAATAAAGTGGTATGAGAAATGTCACATTGTCACATTTTTAATATTTATTTATTTATTTATTTATAAGAGAGAGAGAATGGGTACACCAGGGCCTCCAGCCACTGCAAACAATCTCTAGATTTATGTGCCACCTTGTGCATCTTGCTTACATGGGTCCTGGGGAATCAAACCTGGGCACTTTGGCTTTTCAAGTAAGCACCTTAACCACTAAGAAATATCACTTTAAAATGCTTATTTACTGTAGAAATATATTCTAAAAGTAAGAATACCTTATCAGTTCCTTCTACAATTATTAAACTTAAAATAATTTTTGGTAAACTATCTCTTTCAGTTATTATTAGTGAGATAGATGGTGACATTTCCCTACCATTCATCGATTTTACTATTTCACAGAAAATATTTGTTAACATCCATCAGATAGGTATCAGATAGTCAGTTAAGTTTATTTTAATAATAAACAGTATGAATATATTTCTGTGAATTAAAACATGGATAATTGTGAGGTGAGTTAATTGGCAGATATGTAAATCCTGAAGAGGTAGGACAATAGAAAGTACTTTTAAGAGTGTAAGATAAGGAAATAGATTCCTCAAGTTAAAATTCCTGCTGTATTGGGTGATATGGCTATTACCTTGAAAGTGGTCTTGTATTTCTCTGTGTATTGTTTTCTCATCTGTAAGGTGGATTTAGTTATATTACCTGCGTATCAGAATGGACACAATAAAAAGATTATCTATATTCTAAATTTCTAATGAATATTGTGAATAATTACAAAAATGCTTAGAAAAGCATATAGTATATGTCAAGTATAATTTTGTTCATTGTTAAGAACTATATTTTCTCTTTGAATATTATAGAAGACATATATTTCAAAACTGAAAAAAATGTTGTTTTAAAATCAAATAGAAATGTATTATGAACATTTTTATTTACTAACTTAACTAACAAGATCAATCAGAAATAAATTCAATTGCTGACAGAAGATTCTCATAGTATTGGCTTATTAGATTACTTGATTTTTTTTACCATTTTATTGTTTGTCCTTAACTGAGTTGTAATATGTCTACCATTATTTTGAATGCAGATGGCTCATGAGTCACATATATCTACAGAAGTACACTATTATAATTGTGTTCTTAATTCCATAAGTGTGAAATTCTATCTACTTTTAATTTTTTCTTTTATTCATAAATATGTATATGAATGATCTATTCATGTAGGTGTGGCCGGGATTAACAGTATACCCTGATTTCACTAACCCAAACTGCATTAATTGGTGGGCAAATGAATGCAGTCTCTTCCATCAACAAGTGGCCTATGATGGAATTTGGATTGTGAGTAGCTATTTCAAACCAGTGACTTTAAGCAATGAACATAGAATAATTCATTCAAAAAGTTAATAGAATATATTTTTCTTCCATTATAAATATAACTTTAAGGTTTTATATTACTTTCTAAATATTTATATAATGAATGTTTTATATTTGTATCATATCATAATTTTAATATTCATAGGATAGAAAGGAAAAATATTATAAAATATACATTTATATTATCTTCTCTAGTAATAAATATAGTACACATTTAATTTTATTTAAGGCAATAATATTTTTCTAGCATTTATACTTTCATAACTAACCATTTACCCTCAAAACCTTATGACTTGAAGGTTTAGCCTATAGAAATACAATTCCAAAAAATATTTTTTGACATCTGTAACAGTTGTCTAAAAAATGCCAGAAATATGAATCTGAACAGATTCCTACCCTTTAGGAACTTTCTTTCTAATAAGCTTGTGAAGTAGAACAATGTAAATTGGCAATAGATTGTGTTTTATATTAAGATACAGTGAAAAAGAAAGTCCTAGGTTAGTTGTAAGCTTGTTTAAGGAGAACAGAATTCAGAAATTCTTGGGTGAACTTGTGTGTTTTTTTGCTCTTCATTGCTAAATGCTTATGGTACAGTCACATTGGATGGTAGTCAAGGACTTGGTGTAGTTGGGAACAAAAACATCTCATGACCCTGGACTCTGAGTGAGTTTAGAATAAAGAATATATGATAACCAGAACACAGGAATAATAGGAGAGCTATTTGGAAAGCATAACTGCTGTATTAGATCCTAGGATAAGATATAACAGATTTCCAGGCTATATTTCCTTTGGCTAAAAAGAACAAATCCATGAGCAAAATATTCTACCACTCACCTCCAAAAATGTTTAGAAGACTATTTTTCATGATGTGATTGAAGCTACCTGTTTTTCCTTGAAAATTATTCATGAACTCCATGAGGTTAACACAGTTTATTTAGAATAATAAAGGCTATTTTCAGTCTCTGATGTGCATTTAGGATATGTGAGTGAGGAAGAGACATATTAATATCAATCCTGAGCTTAATACATGGAAGATAGTAGGTATCTGCCAGTCACAATAAAATACGTTGAATGAATGGCTAAGGCCACAATACACGACCCATATACCCAAACAAGGAGTGTCTCGGGAGCAGGGAGGACAGGGAGAAGGCTAACAATGGTACCACTTGACTGTATTCACTGAGTACAAAACTAATAAAAAGAAAATACCTTGAGTGAAAGAATGAATGGGCTGGGAGCCAATATAATGATAAGTGCACAGTGAAAAGACTGACATTAGAGAAGACCATTGCTTAGTACTTAATTAGTATGATTCTTATACAGGTATAGTGAGAAAAATAAATGATTTTAGGAAACAAAATCTATCAGTACTACCTATGATACCATTTTTTGCTGATGTATAAACCTTATTTTTTATTGTATGTAGCACATACTAATTTCCCAGAAATGAAAGAAAATCAAGCTTGTCTTAGGTAGAATATATTTAAATAGCTTGTATTATTGATAATTATTCATATTATTTCATTTCTCATTTTGTATCAATTTAGGACATGAATGAAGTTTCCAGCTTTATTCAAGGTTCCCTGAAGGGGTGTGATGTCAACAATTTAAATTATCCGCCATTTATTCCTGGTAAATTTCATTTGGCTTTAGTTATACATAATAGAAAATAATTTTATGTTAACTGGTAAATTTGAGGATATGTTTCTAAATAATAAAATATTGTATAAATGTTAATCCTAAAAATCAATATTTTCTTTCCTTTGACCTAAATATTTGCATGTTAGGATTATTTTAAATAATCTCACATATTGTCAATCTCTAAAATAGTTTTTATTTGGTAAAATATAGATGTGTAAATTATAATCATAAAGGAGTATTTTCTATGGATTTATTTAAATTATACTCAGGAAGAATACAATAGTCTTTTTTTTTTTTTTAAATTAGTTTTCTATTCAGCAAATACAGGCAGTTTGGTACCATTATTAGGCTCATCCGTGACCTAACCCCTCCCCAATGGCCCCTCCTTGTTGATGTATATGGGTGGTGCATTGTGGAGATAGCCCACAGTTATTGGTACGATAAATGTCTCTGTATATCATGACCCAACATGTGGCTCTGACATTCTTTCTGCCCCCTCTTCTGCAAAATTTCCCTGAGCCATATTGGGTTCATTTTTGGTCTGCTTCAGTGATGAGGTGTTGGGGACCTCCGGGGCTCTGGCTCCCTGATTTGGTAGGTGTTGATTTTTCTCTGTGTTGGTCTCATTCCCCCTTGTGCTGGTATCTGATTCATCAGGAAAACAGCACCCTTGCTTGTTTCACTAATTTTCCTTCGTTTTAGCCAGGGCCCTTTTGAGGTATGATGGGGTGGGTCTCTCCTTAGGATCTGCATGTATCTGAAAAAGAGAAGCAGATTCTCCAACAGAGAGTAAGTTAGCACCAGGACAAATGAAGTAGCCCTTACACTTTTTATAGAGAGTTTAATAGGTGTAGGCCCTCTTGTAGCTCATGATTGATGGTAGCTTGATATTGGAGAGTGGGCTTATGTTTGGATATGGTTCTGACTTGTTTCCCAGCTCCAGCTATGGGTCCCATACCACTGAGGAGATCAGTTAGCCAAATCAAGAGCAGTTGGTTCCCCACCATGGTGGTGTGCCACTATTGCACATGTGTGGGCATCACAACAGGTTATTTCTTGCCAAGTAGGTTAGACCATGAGTTGCTTGGACAGATATTGGTCATTTCCCTGAGTCGCCCATGTAGCACCTTCTGGCACTAGACACGCTGACTAACTGGGGACTGACTCTCTCCTGGCTTCCAGCCATGCTGTTCCATTTTATGTGTCAGCTGCATATGGTGTCTTCAGCAATATGGTCTTACCACTGACCTTTGGTGGGTCATCAAGTACTCTGACAGAAATCTGTCATTCTTTTAGGAAATCTTGTAGGTTTCTCTGATCTTTGTGAATGATAGCCCCATGCGGTACTGGGAGTTGCAGATCAGTGTCCACTAAGAAAATGAGGAAAAAGATACCTAATATACAAGAGTTAGAAAGGAGAGAGGGAGAGAGAGAAGGAGGGGGAGAGGGAAGGAGGGAAGATGTAGAAGATTTAGGTTAGACTTGATCCTACCCTCTCCAGTGTCTTGTGGTTCAGGTGTTTCCTGTAAGGGCCTGGTGAAGGTTCAGCCATTTGGTCTGCCTTTTAGGAAGTAGAATTTTATGGTACCATTGCCATTTGGGTCTAGATTAGTGTTTCCCAGCCCTTTGATGCCCTCCCTTCCTTCCCCCTCCATCCTAGAGTCTAGTCCATGAGATGCTAGCTGGGTATGTAAGGTATCTTGGGTATATTAAGGTTAGGTGCTATAGATGAGGGAGACTATGTGGTGATTTTTTTTTTTTTTTTCTGTGATTGGGTAAGTTCACTGAGAATTATCTGTTCTAGGCTCAACCATTTTTCCTCAAATTTCTTTGTGTCATTTTTTCTTACTGCTGTATAGAATTCCATTGTGTAGATATACCACATCTTAGTTATCCATTCTTCTAGTGATTTAAGCAATATGGAGACTCCTGAAAAAGCTGACTATAGAGATACCAACAGACCTAGTTATTCCCTTACTGGGCATCAACTCTAAAACCTTCAAACCACAGGCCAGAGAGATTTGCTCAACCACGTTTGTAGTGGCTCAATTCATAATATCTAAGAGCTGGAATCAATCCAGTCTTTATTAATGTATGTATAATGACATTTTTCCAAACTCCACAGCCATGAATGTTAAGGAAATATTTGGATATTTTTTAATACATGACATATTTTCATGATATTTTTGATTAAATATGATATACAATAGTAGACTATATAAAACAGATATAAAGGTTGACATGATAAAATACTTCTTAAGAATGTTTTTTATATATTTTCTGTAAGACATTCTTGACAAACTCCTATATTCCAAAACACTGTGCATGGATGCTAAGCAGACCTGGGGGAAGCAGTATGATGTCCACAGCCTGTATGGATACAGTATGGCAATAGCCACAGAAGAGTAAGTGCAATTTCATGGTGAAAGTTATATGTGCATTTTCTAAAGTATTTCTAATGATGCAGGAATTTTTAGATAAAAAGTAGCAAGAGTTAAAAAGAAAGGTATGATATGATTTTCTTCTCAAATAAAGGGTATTAAAATATTAGTTATTTTTCTAATACTCTTGCATTGATAAGTCAGTCAGCAAGAATTGCATAGCATTAGCATGCAAACGTTTGATTGTTTGCCATCTTTGAATAAAATTGTTTTATAATCATGAAATACCTATTTGGCCTAAGATGATAGTGTTCCAAAATCATTATTTAAATATACTCTGAAACAAGTGATTCAGTTACAATTTAGTTTCTAAGCAGCAGACAAAAAATCATTTTCTAATGAAATGAACTTCTTATATGTGAAGGCCACAATACAAATGAAGTTGGGATGACTATTTTGGGGTGATTTCCTATTATTCCCTTAACATCGTGTATGGTAATGCAGTGCAGTCGTAATTTAACCCATATCTTGATCTGAGTATAATTTTCTAATAATTAGGTAAGTGATGGTTTTATGGTATCAAATCTTACATTTGCTTATAGTATTAACTTATTCTCTTTCAAACTCACTATGGTATGATATGTTACATTGTTTAAGTCAGTAAGTTCTATGAAAGGAAGAAAAAGCACATTAAGGTTCAACAAAATGTAGCTTTTAACATGGAAAGGCATCATATCTGTCTAAAGAAATCTGTTTGCCTTTATATATAAATTTTTTTGTATCTTTTCCTGATTATTTTTCCTCTGAAGCAAAATGATAAATAATGGTCAGGTATGGGGAAAAAATGAGTAATAGTCAGGTATGGTGTCATATGCCTTTAACCCTATTACTTGAAAGCCAGATGTAGGAAAATTAACATGACTTCAAGTCCATCCTGACATCTGACACAACATAGTGAATTCCAGGTCAGCCTAGGCTAGGATAAGACCCTACCTCAATTAAAAAAAAAAAAAAAAAAAAGTAACAGTTTTGCCTGGGGGTGAACTTCCAGAAATATAAAAAGAAACATTAACATGATTTTCAAATATGCTCACCTTTTCCAAATACAATTGTGCTTTTAATTTGGTAAAGGATGGGGAAGTCATTCAATGTATCTTTCATTTTTTAAAGATTTTCTTTATCTCTATAGGATCAGAATATGTTTAAGTATATTGCTGGCAAAATAAAAATCAATATGATTTTTAAATATTTTATTATATATTTATTTGAGAGAGAGGGAAAACGCAAGAAGAGAAAGAGAGAGAGAGAAAAAAAAAAAAAAAGGCTCTCCAGGGCATCCAGCTGCTGCAAATGAGCTCCATACATTGTATACCGGGCTTACATTGGTCTCTGGTGAATCTAACTTAGGTCATTTGGCTTTGCAGGAAATTACCTTAATCACTAAGCCATATCTCCAGCCCCAATGTAAAATTTTGATAGGATAATTCTCAACATTGTGACCTAGAGAGAAAACAGTAATGCTTATTTGTTATTTTTTTTTCCCTAATTATAGAGCTGCAAAACAAGTTTTTCCTAATAAGAGAAGCTTCATCCTCACTCGGTCAACTTTTGCTGGGTCTGGAAGGCATGCTGCTCATTGGTTAGGAGACAATACTGCTTCCTGGGAACAGATGGAGTGGTCTATCACTGGAATGCTGGAGTTTGGCATGTTTGGAATGCCATTGGTAAGTGTTTTCACACTAGTCATAACTGTCCTTCCACACATTCCATTCCCAAAGCCTGATCTTGTATATCATCTTCTTTCCACAAATAAGCTGTGCTTCTATTTTTTTGCATCATGTATCCTTCATTACTTCCTTTCTTTCTTTTTCTTATCCCTTCACTTTATGACCTTTAAGGTAGGAATTTTTGATAAATTTGTAAATTATTACTAAATAAATTGAGCTTATACCACACTTATGAGTAATAGAATTCATTAGGGAGGGGATAAATGCTTTCCCTGAACTATAACCCAAATTACTATATCGACAATTACCCTGTGAAATAAGGATAGTTAGCACAATGATACTGGTCTGACAATATTCAGTAAGGCTCAATATTAAAAAATAAGACATAGAGGCATGCTTTTCTAAAAGTTGCTAAACAAAAATCCTATAGCTGCAGATCTCCAAGGAAGATTTTAGTATTTACATAGACATACACATACTTAAAAACAAAATAGCATATATTCATTTCTTACATTATACTTAAAGTTAGCCACAAGTCTCTTAGAAACTGTAAGTGGAAAGTAAATGTTAATTGTTCTAGAATAAAATTTAAGAATGTATGACCTCCTGGTAGAAGAATAATTTTCTAAATAGAATGCAATGAACACAGATCATAAAGGAAATGTATGTAAATGTGATCACAGTACAATTAAGGTTT